>NC_079317.1:93186110-94475396 GCF_029931775.1 Euleptes europaea
GCCTTTGTCAGCAACCTAAGAAAAGTACTCAGTAGCACATACAGGCCATATTCATACATCCTTCATTACTGGAATGCAAATCAGGTGCAGTCTGTACAGTTGGGACATTTCTCTTCTGTATTCATGAAACAGGCTTTGCTGCCTTTTCCCTGTTTTCCTTTCAACAACCCCTCTTTGACACCCTGAGATTCCTTTTTCTGCATCTTCACGTGAATGATCTCTACCTCTCTGGCCGGTTCTGTTCTTTCGGCCATGGCTTAGCATATTAACCAATGATATGGGGTGGGGGTGGGGAGTGAGTGGATATGGGTAAAATCAAATTTATCAAGCTTCGAGGGGTGGGGGAAACATTGGACAAGGATCAGGATGGCGGACATGTAAGACTTTGTCCAATCTAATAAATGGGTTATACTACTTATATAGGATTGAGATAAATGAGCTTAGACTGGAACAACTGTGCACAGAATGTCACCATTAGTACGGTTAATGAAGTACTGGGCCTTTTTGCTGGAAATGCTGAAAAGGATGAGTAACTGGGACAGTTAACGTGGCAAGGTGTGCAGCGTGTAAGCTGTTTGTGGCTTTTCTAAGCCCCACTCAAGCAAGGCAATCCCCCTCTCTATGTGTGTACGTAATTACTATAAATGGACTATTTCACATTGCCAACTGCATCTCTAATTAAACGAGGCACACATTACTTGCTTCTCTTCCCCCTTTTATGGGTTTCTCCAATAGAATCCATATTTTGCACAGACTTCCTCTTAAAAATACTGTGCAGTTTGAGCAACCAAGAGCTTTTTTTCTTTCTACTATATCGTTCTTCTATTTGGGTCTTTGCCTGAAAGACATAGGGACCTCTGCAGTCCAAGTAGATTTGCCACACAGGTAACAATAAGCAAATTTCAAAGATTTTTTAAAAAAACAGGGATCAAGCAAAAGCACACTACACTGACCTGTTCTGATTGTCATAATCTTCTGTCAATTGACGAGCAATGGAGTCTACTCAAGGTAGATTAAAAGGGGAACGGCACATATTTTGCTAGGAGGAGCTTTAGTTCTGCCAACGATCACTTCTCTCAGGAGAGTGCCTGGCTTCATTGGTATTCTATAGTAATCTCTAAAATGGGCAACCCATCACCCCCTCGACCGCAGCATTCAACCAAAGCACAGGGCACTTTCCACACCAGCTTCGCAGTGAAGGTGTTTTACTTTGATAGGCTTACAACCCAGCAAGAAGCCATCTGCAGAACGGGAGGACACAACACAGAACTCCATTAGCAATTCCGTGCATGTTTTTTTTCTGTCTCCCCTCCCCATTCTTCCCCTTCCCCTTCCTTCTCAGTCCCTAAGGAGATGAGCTCCGTATTCAAAGCAGCCTGGGGTCTTCAGACAGAGAAATAACACATGATTTGTATTTGGTATTAAAGGCAGAAGAGAGCTGCAACATCACAACAGCTGCGTTTCGGCCCCTGAGACAGGCCAAGCCTGATAAGAAATGCAGAAGGTCCCATAATTCACGTCACCTGCAGAAACGTCAACAGGGGAGGCTAAATGTGTCACTCCATCACACAGGCAGTGGGAAGGGGGGAAAGACATCATTCATCCTGTCAGCTCCCCACCTCCCTCCGTCACACACCAGCTGAGGGGAGTGGGGAAGATTCCACATAAGCATATGAACAACTCAGTGGGGTGTTCAGTGGCCTTATTCCTCTAATGCATGTATTAATAGTGAGCACCTGCCCTTCTTCCTTCACTTAGCCCCCTTCACTCTTCTTCAACCTTTTCCATGTGGAAAAATTGATTTAGAAGCACTCACTCAAGCAAGTTTTGAGGCATTCAGATTAGTTCAGTGGTGTGTTCTTGAGAGCGAAAAAAGCTACATAACCACTGCCAAAGACCATACCAAGAACAGAATGTAGGAAACTACTAGAATTGCCACAGGTTTTTGTTTCCTTCCCCCTTCATTTTTTTAAAAATCTGGTTTCACAACTGAATCTTGCTTCTTTACTGTCTTAACTGAAGACAGCGTTGACCCCAACACTGAAATCTCATTCTTCAAACCTGGTTCTTATTGTTGACTACAGTCAACAATAGCCATGCAGATTAGCTTTGGATTTCACACATTAACAGATCACTTCAGGATACAATGGTTTCATATTAACAGACCACACCCTCATTAGCACATTATCTTGATACTTACAGGACAATGGTTAGCACATTACCTTTGTTACATTTTGCAGGACAATGATTCAGCTCAAACCCAACCCCTTTCTGACTATATATTACTCTTCCTACACACTTGACACTGAGAGACACTGTCCTTCAGTGTTACTCCTCTGAAGATGCCCGCCACAGCTGCTGGCGAAACGTCAGGAAAGAAAATACCAAGACCACGGTTACACAGCCCGGACAACCTACGAGAACCACTGGTTCTTAGGATGTATAGAAAATCACACTGACAACACTCTGATTGATAGCAGTGCAAGGTGGGAAGTGCGCCGTGGCTCGGTGGTAGAGCCTCTGCCTTGCATGCAGAAGGGCCCAGGTTCAATCCCTGGCATCTCAAGTTAAAGGGACTAGGCAAGTAGGTGATGTAAAAGACCTCAGCCTGAGACCCTGGAGAGCCGCTGTCGGTCTGAGTCGACAATACGGACTTTGATGGACTCTCATGGGTCTGAATCAAGAGTTCGTGCATTCATGTGTTCATGCATTCAAGTGTCACAGCTAGCACTCCTACCAAAACTGAATTCTTCGATACAAGACCCAGACTTTGGCAACTGGAGCACATTCATAGATCTGGAAGTGAATATTGCCCAAGTTTTTTTTAAAAAACTGCTTAGCTCATGAAGCTTAAAAAAGGATACAGTGACTGAAGGTCTCCAAAGCTCAACAGAACACTTTATGCATGCCTTCAACAAACATAGCTGCAAAAGCAAAACTTTCAAGCCAAAAGCAAGAGCAGGATGTGAACATCTGCAATTTCTCTGTTCCTCTCAACTCATATATTGAAACTGATGGTTTTTAATTGACATATTAACCAATTTTTTTTCTTATTCTGATTTTTCAACGCCATCAAAATTAAAACCAAGTTTGCACAGCAAACTAACAATATATTATTGTATAAGGGAACAATAAATTATCTGCAAAAGCACATCTTCCAATGTAGAAATCCAAGCCCTTGGCACAAGGCTCTCTCAAAGAAAACACCTTACAAGCCTCCCAAAAGTCTAAGAGGGATGGGCCTTCAAGTTTCTGCCCCACCTGTATAAACTCAAGTACTCAATCAATCATCTATCAAAACTCAAGTAGTCAAGAGCAGCTACAAGCCAATTCTCCTTCATTCCAGAGTACAAGGGAAACAATAATCCATTAGACATCTATTGAAATGCCTTCAGAAGGATGCATGGTTTATTTCAGGTTGAGCTATCATTAGGGTTGCCAGCTCCGAGTTGGGAAATACCTGGAGATTTTTGGGGTGGATCCTGAGGAAGGTGGGGTTTGGAGAGGGGAGGGACTTCAATGCCATTGCCAAAGCAGCCCTTTTCTCCAGGTGAACTGATCTCTGTCGCCTGGAGGTCAGTTGTAATAGCAGGAGATCTTAAGGCACCACCTGGAGGTTGGCAACCCTAAGCAGAGCTCATAATCACAGTATTACAGTGAAGATCTGGATTTGGGCCTTTGCCCACTTGGCCCTTGTTAAGGGTGTCCTGGTTGGTAATGGAAGAACATTTTCTTGGAGAAAGGGAGAAATGGAGTAAAAAAACTGCCAGCAGATCACATAGGTTTTGACATCATATAGGGGGTTTGGGGAGGGGAGGGACTTCAATGCCATAGAGTCCAATTGCCAAAGCGGCAATTTTCTCCAGGTGAACTGATTGCTATCAGCTGGAGATCAGTTGTAATAGCGGGAGATCTCCAACTAGTACCTGGAGGTTGGCAACCCTAGCTGTCATGGACAGCCATAGCATGATGCCTTAGAACAGCCATGGTGTTTTGACCATTCTGGTTTTGGGGGCCGTAAAAGTTTCCCTTGAATGTGACAGCCTTGCTCAGCATTTCTGAAAGTACAGATTGTGGAATTCTGGAGGTCATGCCAGCGCTGTCCGGACAAGCTAATCTTGCCTGCTCAAATTGTGACTCCATTCACACCAATGGAGTCACAACATTCCAACAAGTTGCTGTGCAATGCTCTGCGGAAAGTTTCATGAACGTTTCGCTTAAAAGAGAAGGTGGAGAGAATGAGTTTGTTTTCTGGAATGAGACTGCTTTATTTTAGATGATGAAGAAGAGTTGGTTTTTATATGCTGACTTTATCTACCACTTAAGGAAGAATCAAACTGGCTTACAATCACCTTCCTTTCCCCTCCCCACAACAGACACCCTGTGAGGTAGGTGGGGCTGAAAGAGTTCAGAGAGAACTGTGACTAGCCCAAGGTCACCCAGCTGGCTTCATGTGTAGGAGTAGGGATACCAACCCTGTTCACCAGATTAGAGTTGCAGCTCATGTGGAGGAGTGAGGAATCAACACCCCCCCGGTTATCCAGATTAGAATCCGCCACTCCTAACCTCTACACCATGCTAGGTCTCCTCCATGCCTGTTCCTTAACCTGTTTATCTCTTCTTTTATATATGCTTTTATAATTAAAACTTCAAAAAGGATGCAATATTTTGGATCCTCATTATTATTGTGTAGGAGAATAATCCTATTGATGGACTCCCCCACTTTGCTGGTGGACCGGCAAGTCGTTAACTGGATAGATTTGATGGCTTCCTAGACCCTAGCCTGACTAGCCTCCCCAAAAGGGACATTTGTGACAAGTGTTTCTCTGGTATCCTGCCAAAGATAAAACAGAACCTCATTGAGGAGAATTAAATAAATAAAAATGTTGTGAGAATAAATATTTCATGGCTGCATCTTTGACACATTTGCACTGTAATTTTTCCTCTGGCTGGAGCTGCTAGTAGCCTTGGGCCTCTGACAGTCTGTTCTCCTAGACGGCTGGGGCTGTTCCAAACCTGACAACTAAAGGGATGAGCGAGTGTACGCTGGCCAAAGGATTTCTGCCAGCCAATCAGATCGAGCACCATCTTGTAACATTTGCAGCCCAGCCGTCAATCAAAGTTCCGAGCATTTCTGTGCCTTTTTGTGGCCCTTGGGCAAGATCCTAAGCACACATCCCTGGAAACAGGTTTTGCTGAAATAAAAAGGGATGAGCTTCTAAAAATGTATATGACTGTGGCCACTTTCTGTTGTTTTTTTTTTTAAAAAACCCATGACGTGACACAAAAGAAATCACTCATGCTCTCCTTTCATGACCTGGTCATCTATGCTCAGTTGGGAATCAGCTGTTTTCTGCTATGGAGAAAAAGCGGAAGAGCTGTGGCTGCTGTCAGGCAGATCTCTACCAATTTAAAACAGCAAGTACCTCTGTTTGGATTTCCCCTTTGCCCCCCAGAACTTGGCTGTGCCCCCCGCCCCCGACACAATATCTGGACTTTCAACTTTCAATACATAGTTTTAAACACAGAGCAAAATGTATTCATATTTATTCAGGTTTTTTTTTTTGCTATCCAGTTTATTAGCTGTCATTGATTTTTTTTTTAGTTTTTATACAAGAACAGTAAACTTGATGACTGTCATAAAATACCAACAAAAGCAGCAACATCATCACACAAAAGTGAGTTTGGGTGTGTGATATAGCCACTGTGTGTGTGTAAAGTGCCGTCAAGTCACAGCTGACTTATGGCGACCCCTTATGGGGCTTTCAAGGCAAGAGACTAGCAGAGGTAGTTTGCCAGTGCCTTCCTCTGCACAGCAACCGTGGTCTTCCTTGGTGGTCTCCCATCCAAATACTAACCAGGGCTGACCCTGCTTAGCTTCTGAGATCTGACAAGATCAGGCTAGCCTGGGCCATCCAGGTCAGGGCAATATAGCCACTAGTAGTTCATAAACAAACCTTTTAGTTGTTTAGCATCAACTGGGTGGTTTATAGTGAAAACCTATAAACAGAGGAATAGATTACTATGAGACTTAAGCTGTCACTGATTGGTTGCTTCCTGATGGAGACAATAATATATGCAAGAAGGTCTAGTCTTGTTTATTAGCAGAAGAGAGCCGGTTTTTGTAAGGGGCCTTGAACTCACTGTGGCTATAAAATCATTTGCCAGCGAAGAAAAATACTGGCTTCTTCATAGGGTTGCCAACATCCAGGTGGTTGTGCTGCCGATGCCGTTACAACAGAAAAAAAGGCAGCCATTATGGCTAAAATGTTTTGTACAAAAACAATAATGACAAATCAATAGAATAATAACCAAACACAGCTTCAACTTGTTTCAAAGCTCACCGAGTTATAATTCTCCTATGTAACTCAGTTTACAAGTGGTACATATCACAACACAGTCAATGTGTCAACTACAATTCACTTGTTGTTACACCGAAACATACAGAGAGTATGCAGACACACACACAATGTAACAAGCCCCATACATATACACATGAGTCAGCAGAATAATTAAGGTGGCCACCCCAACTTCTGCTACCTTAATTATTCTGCTGACTCATGTGTATATGTGTGGGGCTTGTTATAACTCAGTGAGCTTTGAAACAAGCTGAAGCTGTGTTTGGTTATTATTCGATTAATTTGTCATTATTGTTTTTGTACAAAGATTTATAGGCATAGTGGCTGCAATTTTTTCTGTTGTAACCTCCAGGTGGTGGCTGGAGATCTCCCACTATTACAACTGACCTCCAGGCGACAGAGATCAGTTCCCCTGGAGAAAATGGCCGCTCTGGCAATTGGATTCTATGGCACTGAAGTCCCTCCTCTCTCCAGACCCTGCCCTCCTCAGGCTCCACCCCAAAACCCCCAGGTATTTCCCAACCCGGAGCTGGCAACCCTACCTCTTCTCCAACATATTTCAGCTAAAAGGTAAAAGTCCCCTGTGCAAGCACCTGGTCATTCCTGACCCATGGGGTGACGTCACATCCCGACGTTTCCTAGGCAGACTTTGTTTTACGGGGTGGTTTGCCAGTGCCTTCCCCAGTCATCCCTTTACCCCCAGCAAGCTGGGTCCTCATTTTACCGACCTCGGAAGGATGGAAGGCTGAGTCAACCTTGAGCCGGCTACCTGAAACAGACTTCCGTTGGGATCGAACTCAGGTCGTGAGCAGAGCTTGGACTGCAGTACTGCAGCTTAACACTCTGCGCCACGGGGCTCTTCAGCTGCACCAGTGCAAATGACCAAAGGTCTGTAATGCAACTGCAATTTTAAAAAAATGTATAACACATTTGAAAAACCTGAGTTTAAAAGACAGTATGAACAGTGGGCTAGAAGTGCTGCACCCATTGAGGTCTGAGAGAGGTGAGATTTTTGCAAAACCAGAGAACAGGCGGCTGTATAGGGTTGCCAACTGCCAGGTAGTAGCAGGAGATCTGCTAATACGACTGATCTTCAGCCGATAGAGATCAGATCACCTGGAGAAAAATGGCCGCTTTGGCAATTGGACTCTATGGCACTGAAGTCCCTCCCCTCCCCAAGCCCCGCCCCCCTCAGGCTCTGCCCCCCAAATCTCCCGCCAGTGGGGAAGAGGGACCTGGCAACCCTACCGCTGTAGTAATCTACAAGAAATGATAGAAACCCCTGTGAGAGTTTTATTCCTTTAGACATAAAGAAGGTCATGACGAGAAAAAAGTAAACTTACTTTAATGTTACTGTTCATACAGCCAATTTGGCCCTGAACAATGAAGAGAATAAAGCGCGGAAGTCTGAACTACTAAAAATAAAAGTTAATAAAACCTGCACCCAAAAGAAGGGGAGGGGAACCGACTTGACAGAATTTAGGCTCCCCCGCCCCTTTGGCTCACTGTAATCTAGTAATTTATGAAGTGTTGCTATAGGAAATGTTTTCTATCTTCAAGGAGAATCAGACTCCACTCATCTCACTGCAATGCCCAAGAAAGCAACATTTCCAAATATAATCAGCTTTGACATCCCAGCATGAGATGTATACGAATTTTTACTTCGATATTTTCTCCGCTTGGTCTCCATATGATCAAACAACAAAGTGTATCACAAAGTCTTGCTTCGTATGAAAATATACTGTGGGGATGTGGTTAGTCTACACATCTTTGACTTTGCTTTCTGAGCTACTCTGATTGATATTGCCTTGCTTCTCACACGGAATGAAGGAAAAGAATAATGTCTGGTATCGGAAAAAGTTAACGCTCTCCAACGTTCTGTAGTATTTTTCCCAGTGAGGAAAGCATATGCCAGAACCATTTTAACCTCGAGGATGTCAGTTGTCTGAGTGAACAGCAGGCACAAAAATAATCGTATGATGTAACAAGTTAAATGAAGGGGAATCACTGAAGAACTGTAAATAAATTCATTTATAATGCAACATTTCTATGGTACTAGTCAGTTATCAGAAGCTCTAATTTGTCACATACGTTCTCATGGAGAGCCAGCACGGTGTAGTGGTTAAAAGTGGTGGACTCTAATGTGGAGAACTGGGTTTGATTTCCCACTCCTCCACATGAGCGGCAGACCCTAATCTGATGAACCATGTTGGTTTCCCCACTCCTAAACGTGAAACCAGATGGGTGACCTTGGGCTAGTCACAGTTCTCTTTGAACTCTCTCAGCCCCACCTACCTCACAAGATGTCTGTTGTGGAGAGAGGAAGGGAAGGAGATTGTAAGCCAGTTTGATTCCATTTTTTTTTAAATAGAGAAAGTCGGCATATAAAAACCAACTCTTCTTCATATATTCTCATAAAAATCCTACATGACAGGGGAACTAACATGCCCTTTTTAGAGATGGGGAAAACTGAGTTGCAGAGTTCAGTACCGAGCAAGAATTTGAAATCAGATCACTTTAGTCCTAGCCCAAAACCCTGTCACTAAAATGGCTCAATTATGTAGCATACTTATATATTCTTGCACATTAAGAAAACATAAAAGTGGATTCAACTGATATTCTACTCAGAATTCTACAGTGGTGGTAGTACCCAGCAAAAACTGTAACCAAATAATTAGCATAGATACCACATTCACAGTGCATTTCTCAAATGTGCTGGCGGCCGCGGCTAAAGGCCTTAGGAGGCTGATGAAGGCCTCCGCCGGTGTAGGGACCCACACCGCTGGTACCTGGATGGGGCACACCGGCGTGAGTGGCCCCAGTGCGGGTGTGCAGGCTCGGCTGCGGGTCTCCGGCCGCGGCCGTGGCAGCGCTGAGCCCGGACGCGGCCGGAGCCTCCTGCTGGCCTCCGGATGCCAGCACAGGCAGTGGTGGCAAGCTGGGAGGCATTCTGGCACCCCGGGAGGCGTTCCCGGGGCGTAACAATGCTGGGTGGTGGGTGGGGGCGACGTTAGTCGGCCTCCCGAGCTGTTTTGAATCGGGAACGCCCCTTTTTGTTTTTGCACAGGTTTTTTGGCACAGGGTAGAGGTTTCGTCGCCGAAACCTCTTTAGGAGGCAACGCTGCTGGGTTGCCTCCTAAAACCAGCGCAGGCATTCCTTTCAAAAATGCACTGTCAATATACAAAGTGCTTTACCATCCTTTATCTGCTTTAATTCTTGATTTGTGGACTTGGAATAAGGTGCCCTTTCTTACATAGAGTGCTGTGTGTGTGTGTGAGTGTGTGTGTGTGTGTGTGTGTTAAGTGTCATCAAGTCGCTTCAGACTCATGGCGACTCTATGAATGAAAGTCCTCCAAAATGTCCTATCTTTGACAGCCTTGTTCAGATCTTGCAAATTGAAGGCTGTGGCTTCCTTTGAGTGCTATGAGGTTTAAAAGTATAAGTGCTTTACCATCCTTATATTTTTAAACCTCATAGTACTCTATGTAAGAAAAGTCACTGTATTCCAAGCTCACAAATCAAAGCAGATAATGCACAATTATTGAGGGCCGCTATTTAAGTCCACAGCACATCTCAGACTTCAGCCAAGACATCAGTCCTAATACAAAGCATCATCCAGTTGATGGCGAGTACAGTTTAGCATGCTTATATAAGATCTGCAAGAGACAGAACCACCTTGGAGGCAGACAAAAAGGGAAGTGTCCCATTTCTCTCAGTGGCAGGTGCATACAGTCCCACTGCAGGGACAAAACAACACACCACACCACCGCAAGACAGCAAGCAAAGCATCTACTTCTGTAATTTCCCAATTACTAGAGAGCCAGTGTAATGTCATGGGCCTGAAGCAGGAATACATGAGGTCAGATCTCTGCTTAGCCTTGACGATCACTTGGTGGCTTTGGGCAAATCAACCCCTCTGTACACTGCTTGATCTCACTGGAGGAATTCAGTAGATGGAGTTAGGTCAGAATTGTGTTCACGTTACTCAGAGGTTCAGCAGAGGCTGCCTTTGATAAAAAGAGATGAGAAAACTAATAATTCAAGTTCGTTGACTGGATCACTGCCTGACTCTGCTACACGGCACTTCTTATTTTGTTTTCACTCCTCTGTTTCTCTTCAACAAAACTCATCTATGAATGTCATGCCTCACAATTCTTTAGGTTTCCAACCATGACTCCAGTTCTTCTGCTCTGAGAGTTTGCTCAGCCTCCCTTAGCACAATTGATAGGCTGACATTTAAACAAAAAGAAGTCAAAAGATACCAAACCATATGAAAGAGAGAAACCAACTACAAACTCCACAGTCCACTGATCCAAACAGCCTTGTAATACAAAACAACTCTGTGAAATCAAATTCTCACTCCTCTTAAATATAGTATATTGGCCAGTCATTAATCTCCATCGCAGAAGCTTCTTCCTGAAGCTGAATTTCACATAGAAAGAAAAAAATTAGTCATGTACCTGGTGATTTATAAATATGTATATTGACACATTTTCAAGTGTCTGTCCTGGAAAGCTTACAGCCACACTAACCATATGAAGAATTAAATGTTTTACACAATAGTGTGATTAGACAAGTAAAGCCTTGAAGGGATACTGAGCACATACACGCTATTTTTAGTACACTATCACAAACAGATGAAGCTCCCTTATGCTGAGTGAGAGTATTCATCTTTTATAAGAACATAAGAAAGGCCATGCTGGATCAGACCAAGGTCCATCAAGTCCAGCAGTCTGTTCACACAGTGGCCAACCAGGTGCCTCTAGGAATCCCACAAACAAGACACCTGCAGCAGCATTATCTTGCCTGTGTTCCACAGTACCTAATATAATAGGCATGCTCCTCTGATCCTGGAGAGAATAGAAACGCATCATGACTAGTATCCATTTTTACTAGTAGCCATGAATAGCCCTATCCTCCATGAACAGGTCCACTCCCCTCTTAAAGCCTTCCAAGTTGGCAGCCATCACTATCATCACCAAGGACTGTCTGTCTAGTCTAATTTGCAAGCAGACCTGCTGGGTCTCACGGTCTCATCACCTACCTCATCCTTTGAACCTGGGCCTTTCTGCAAGCAAAGCTGCAGAGCCATGGTTCCTCCCCAGCCTTAATGACTGTGAGGTTAAAATGCTCTAATATACTAGGTGAGACTGTACTTGACTGCTTGGAAACCATAGGGGAAAGTGCCATCAAGTCACAGCCAACCTATGGTGACCCCATGGGGTTTTCAAGGCAAGAGACAGAGGTGGTTTGCCATTGCCTGCCTGTTGCGTAGCAACCCTGGACTTCCTTGGTGGTTTCTCATTCAAGTACTAACCAGGGCTGATCCTGCTTAGCTTCTGAGATCTGGCTAGTCTGGGCCATCCAGGTCAGGGCTTAGAAACCTTTTCTTTGGCCATCACATCACATCTGACTTAAGGTGACCCTGTAGGGTTTTCAAGGCAAGAGACATGTAGAGGAGGTTTGGCATTTCTTGGCTCTGTGGGAGGTCTCCCATACAAATATTAGCCAGGGTCAGAGTTGAGAGTGTGTGACTGGCCCAAGGTCACCCAGCAAGCTTCCATGGCACAAGTGAGGATTTGAACCTTGGTTTCCCAGGTCCTAGTCCAACACCTTAACCACTACACCATAGTTGAGACATAATATAAACCCCACCTCTTGATCAAATGACGTAAACCTTGAGCACATTACGACACTTGATGGCGGAGTACGTTGCCTTCACAGTCATTTCAAGTGCCATACGTGGAGCTGTGCTCAACTCATAAAATCCTAAATAGTTCTAGGAAACTTCCTTTTGCCATCATGACAGACCAAGGGAACATCATACCAAATAAGCCCCATTACTGTATGATAAAGGGACATAAAGAGGTGGTCTTGGACACTGCTCCTATTAATGGTACTTCCCCCCCCCCCGCCTTGGAAAATTACCAAAGGTCATCTGCTCATTTTCTTACAGTGCTGTTAGATCTTTCTATTTAAACTAGCTTTGAATTCTTGAAGTTATATGGTACTTTTTAATTTAAAAAATTGAATTTGAAATATTGCTTTAAATGTTGACATATTACGTTTTCAGAGATTTTTATATATATTTATATTTATATTTGCTGGTTTATGTTTTATCTGCCTTGAACTTTCAGCAGGACGGAGTGGGAAAGCTATCCAGTCAACCAAATGCAAGCTACATCTGTCCAAGAGATTGTTTCTTCCCCTTCTAAAGCAAGTAAAATTTTCTTTTTCTAATCTGATTGTTCTGAAAACTTTGGGATCGTGCTGGCCATGCCCAGCATCCTTGGATGCTGAAAGCTGACATCAAGTCCAACGTGAACAGGTACAATGTCAGACAGGATGTTAACATTTCATCCACAGAGAGAGTACTGCTTCGGCATGCCAGAAATTATACCATAGCAAATCATCTCAAACTGGTAGGAGATTGACTAGATGTATTTTCCAGCTCTAACTTCTAAAAGTTGAAGAAGGACAGTTGTACTTGGTGGAGAATAATGGAATACATTTCGTTATGCTTTTGTACTGCAATCCTTAAGGCTTAGCTGTAGCAACAAGAGAATGCAAGCAAGCACTTTATGCTACTTCCCCATATCATCTGCTCATGCATGTATTCACAAAAAATATTACCTTCATATATGATGGAATTATTTTTGTTACATTTTTTACTGTGAACTTATTTTGTTCTCATGATCACCAAGCAAAGCTTGCCTATTTTGCTCAGTTCAGTGCATTATAGTCAGGCAGGAGCTCTGAAATGTTTTCCTTAGATTCCTCCCTCATCCCCTGAACATAGTTAAACATCAGAAAATGGAAAGAAATCACACATACTTATTCCAATTTATAGATGAGATTCAGCAAAATCTGTTTCATGTATGTATGTAGTGATGGAAAGTGCCATCAAGTCACAATGGGCTTAGGTTTTCAAGGCAAGAGACGTTTGGAGGTGGTTTGCCATTGTCTACCTCCCCGTGGGCTGAGTTCTAAGACAACTGTGACTGGCCCAAGGTCACCAAGCAGGCTTCTTGGGGAGAACAGGGAAATCGAACCCAGTTCTCCAGAATGGAGTCCAACTCTTTCCAGTTCATCACTATCGTTTACCTCCACATTTGGTTTGTTAGTTCAGAGAGCAAAGGAAGGGAGCACACGAAACCATCACAGAACCAAAGCAAAAGGCCTTGGTGGTGTGCATATATATCTTATGTGCATGGGACCAGCAGTTAATGGACACAAGATGGAGGAAATAATTGTCAGTTACACATAATTATGGTAGGAGCCCTGTGGCGCAGAGTGGTAAGCTGCAGTACTGCAGTCAAAGCTCTGCTCACGACCTGAGTTTGATCCCAATGGAAGTTGGTTTCAGGTAGCCGGTAAACGTCGGGATGTGATGTCACCCCATGGGTCAGGAATGACTCAGTGCTTGCACAGGGGACCTTTACCTTTACACACATACCACAACATTAAAGACAGGAACACAACTCTCTAGATGTTGGCATTCAACATTATCCTAACACAGAACATTAAGACTGATTCTCACTGTCCTTTCTACGTGTAGCTTCAATTTATAATCAATGCACGCTGCCTTTTAGCTGTGTTGGCACACACTGCACCAGTCATGTCAGTGCAAATAAATCTATGAAATACCAATCCACACTGAATTAGGTGCATTGTGCCAGTGCTCATACAGACAGCCAACACATGGCAGTGCAGCTAAGCAGCAGCTAGAGTTAAATGTGTGTTAGAGTAAATATTCTCAGTAAATATTCTCTTCATATCAGAAAAAAATGATTATGATGGCACTTTTTTTCATTGTTGGTGCAAAAAAATTAAGAAATTTTGGGATGGGATACACCAAGAAATGCAACCCCCCCCCCCAAAAAAAACTAACTTTCCTCTAGATCCTAAAATAATGTTGCTAGGAATTTTATCACTGGCCATCGATAGAAGCATGGCAGAATTGTTCAGTTATATGATTACAGCAGCAAGGGTGACCGTTGCCTTTAATTGGAAATGAGAAACTATTCCATCATTAGAGAATTATCTAGAAAAACTAGCAGAATACGCAGTAATGGCCAAGCTAACAAGCACTGTGAACAAAAGACCCAGGGAAGAATTCTTAAAGAATTGGAAATTGTATTATGATTATATCTCAGAGTAATATAAGGTGTATATGATAATATGAAATGCTACTTTAGATATGGTCATAGTCTGGTAGTTTAGCTACAACTGTTTAGAATTTTATCATATGGATATTATATGGTATTCTGACATAACTATATTATTTGAATAGGTTAAGTACATATTAGGTTACAGCTTATATTATTGAATCCATATAGTATAATTATGTATTGCTAAGTATTTTATCATATGGGCTAATTGAAAGGCTTATTACATATATGTGAAATTATAGAACAACAAGAACTGCAATTTATGTACCCTGCAAGAAGGTATGAGTACATATTTAGATTCCCCCCTCTTTCCTTTTTAAGGTTTGTTTATGTATTAGTCAAGTCAAGTTTATTTATGATCAAAGACCAGAAACAGTTGACATAGTTCCAGCCATATTAAAATTATTGCATATCACCATTACAATAATACAGCACACATCTGCACACAATTTGTTAATATATTGCATTAGCAAAAAGTGCATTTAAAACACCTAAATATCTATACATTAATTATAATTAATAAGAGTGTTTAAAATTTAAGCTACCCTCTTCTGTCTTATTGAGCATGCCAGTGCACAAAATTTTGCCACCTTAAGGGTGGTGTTTATGTATTATATTTTCGATGTGCAAATACATTCTTAGAATAGCAGAAGATATAGATCGTCATAGAATCACTCCAAATAACTGATAAATGTCTTGTCATAGCTATGGAAAAAGTGTGTATGTTGTATGTTTTGTGTAGAAAGTAAAATAATTTTTTTATAAAAAAGGAAAGAAAAAAAAGATGAGGCAGAACTACCATTCATATCCAGATATCCTTTAGGATATGTGCCGACCGCATTTCTGTGCCATGTACGTCTTCCCCCCACCCCACAGGGAGAGCCAAAGGAAGAATTTGGGGACAGACTACTCCATCTTAGCTCTCTACTAGCAAATTCTATTTGCTAGTTTATTATGTATTATATTATTTACTACATTGCTTTGTAGAACATCCTCAGGATATATTTTATAACCACAAAGGACAGCAAGATAATTTCTAAACTGGTTACAAACATACCAGACTTTTAGCAGCTTCACTGGTCCCACAGGCCAGAGCAGAGCACTTTTTATTGGCCGAATTACAGGCCAGTTTTATATAATGGGAGCAGAGTGCCTGCTGCTGTCCCCTGACTAGGGTTGCCAGGTCCCTCTTTGCCATCAGCGGGAGGTGTTTTGGGTGGAACCTGAGGAGGGTGGGGTTTGGGGAGGGAGGGGCTTCAATGCCATAGAGTCCAATTGCCATGGTGGCCATTTTCTCCATGTGAACTGATCTCTATTGGCTGAAGATCAGTTGTAATAGCAGGAGATCTTCTGCTATTACCTGGAGGATGGAAACCCAACCCCTGACCCTATCCTATGCCTCTCCAATAATGTAAAGATGTAAAAACCACAGAGGGCAGGTAAGTCTTGTGGGAAACATGCTACCTCCCACTCCTTCCTCCTGCCTCTCATACTAACGTGGTTTGCTCCAAAAAATCCTGCCCCTCCCATGACAGTTTTGTTAGGAAACCTATGTGAAATGAAGGCCCTGGACCACACCACTGCCATAATACAAGTATCACCCCAAAGCCTTTACAGAACGAGTCAAGTCAAGTCCAATCAATGTCTGCCTTCCAGACAGCCCCTCTGCACACACACCCTTCTTATGCCTCTTTTCGAATGAGCCAAGAATGAGAGAGGAGCACGTAGATGGAGAGAGAGGTCTGATTCCATGCCTCAGTCACACACCCTCCTGATCCAGGGCAGGAATGCCATACAATTCTCATTCCTGTGCTACTTGAGACATCCATGCTACAAGGCTGACTATCCATGGTGTAGTCTGTAAGGTTTCTTCTAGTATTTTTCAGACTAGCTGATCTAATAAACAGCTACAGATTTTCACCTTTTTCATGTTTCTTGAACATATGTACCAAGTTCAAAAGCTAGACAATCTGACTCCTGCAAGGCAAGTCAGTTTATAAGATTCCCCCCCCCCCCAATTGCTGGAAAGGCATTCATACAATCCTAAAAGAACACAGTCTGGTGTGCTGTTAAGAATTACGTAAGACTAGGGCCAAGGGTATGGAAATGAAACAGGGTCATTCTCAGCATGATCAGGAATATGGATTTTGTGGCTCGTGTTTCCAGACCGCCACACTAGATTTGAACAGGGAATCTTACCCATTTTCAGAGATAGACCTTCCAACATGCCAGTTAATTTGAAGATCATATTTGTTACCTGGGGGTGCATTCCCATAGCTAAAGAGAGATGTCTGTTTACCCATGGGAATGTATCTCCAGGTTACATGTTTGGTTTGATTGACTGATTTATATCCTGCCTCTCCCCAGGAACGCTAGCTGACTCTTGGTGCTGGGTACGAGGCTTCAGAAAGTCTGCAAAATGAAGTATTTCACAATTCTAGTAGATTGTTTAATGTGATGCTGGTCACAGTCCAGATCCTACCCGAACATAGGTAGGGAGACTGGTGGAAGCACCTGACTGGAAAGGAGGGGGACAAATCTCAGTTTCTTTGGTGGGGATAGATACTCTCCAACTAACCTCTGGGGCACAAAGGAAAGTTAAGCATGACTGCAGACTCTCAGAAATAAATGGGAAAACAACCTGAAGCATTTCAACAGCTTTCTACCTTATGCTTGGACAACGACCCACTCAAAACTCCATCAGTACTTCTGGCACCCTTTGTTCTCTTCTTCTCAAGCCCCCCGTTGCCCTCTCTAAAACATACAGTGCAGTTTAATGAAATATCAATATCTATTAAAATCAAACCGGATAAGTTCTCTCCTTTTGTGTTAGGGGGTTGGAGTCTCGGAATAAGGGCCTTACTGGACCGTCTCTTTGATGTTTTCAAAGACATCAAAAGAACACACTTGCAATCAACATCCTTAATGAGGCTGGAAGATGTTTTGAATACTCCGATATGCATGGAAAATGCATCACAGAATCTCCCAATAGACTGCTCCTTATTTTTATTCCTTAAAATAAATTAATTAAAAACAATTGGCTCAGAGTGGTGACTCATTAAATTGGGAATATGTAGATCTTTGGGGTATGGGTTTCAGCAACATAACCCCAACACATGTGGGAGAGCAGCCCACTACTGTATAGACCGGGGTACAATTTCTATAATTTACACCCACCGGCTTACCACCTATTTACCAGGCTCCAGGCTGTTGTAGCCAATGGTATTACAGTTCCGATGAAAGTATGAGCATTACTTATGTTATAATGACATCTTTCCACAGGTTCTTGGCTCTTAGTGGAAGAAGATGAGCTGTTGAATATGAGTTAACAAAAGAAATAAATGGTTTCTAAAGTTTAAAATAAAGCTTCAGATTTCCAGTGCTGAAATACGGTGGAGTATGCTGCTAATAAAAGAAATTTCATTTAAAGGTTTGTGCACCTGTTTTCTTCTGTAAATAAATTTAATAAAGCTGATTTTGGACCAGGTGTTTTTAATATTTTTAATACTAGTTTTTAATATTTGTAAAATCTCCTCATTTATCAGTTGTCAACAGCTTCTTCTTTTTTTTTTGCGTTTCCACCACATGTGCAACCACATGAAAAACAGGCTCTGCAAGTACCTGATGGGGCACCTTACATAGTTGGTGAGCTTGCAGGCCACAAAATTTCATAAAGTCAAGTTGTGGCAATTAGGGTTAAACTGTGCAGGAAAAGAGATGAGGGAAGCAACATTTCACCTAGAGTTTCCTCATGATTAAGAGGCAATCCCTGCAGAAATTCTCTTGGTAGGCTGACATATGTTCCTGGTATGTTCCTGGTACCAGATTTCCTGGTATGTTCCCCAGAGAAATCTTCATTCATATAATAATAATCTACTGGTGGTCCCCAGCCCAAGGAACTTCCAGTTGGCCTCAATTAGGGCCAGGGCTTTCTCTACCTTGGCCCCGGCCTGGTGGAATAGTCTCCCCAATGAGATCAGGGCCCTGTGGGATCTTCAAGAGTTCTGCAGGGCCTGCAAGATGGAACTATACCTCCAGGCTTATGGTTGGCCTCCCTAACCCCCCTCCTCCTTGTTTTAGACCATCCTGGGATTTGTCTATCTGCTTGCCCAGCTACAGGTGGATATTTGATTTTTTTGGGCCACTGGGCATCTTTGCCCTTACTTATCAGAACTGTATTGGCCTGTTTTAACTATAGTTTTAATGTTTCTGTTTTTATCATATGTGGTATTCTTGTGAGCCGCCCTGAGCCCGGCCTTTGGCAGGGGAGGGCAGGGTAGAAATATACATAAATAAATAAGTTAGTAAGTTAGTAAGTGAGATGTTTTCAAGTTCATGTAATGGAAGAGAAAAGCTTCAATGTAAATTTTGCTGTACATGGCACAGCCTAGTCTTGGGAGAAACTATCCCTTTGGAGCTGTTCTTCCAACATGCATCTATGCAGCTGCTTCTTCCCACTTCCCACTCCTTCTCTCTACTCGTGAGCTTCTTCTGTAGCTGTCCCTGTATTTTCGAAAAACCTTGCAGAGGATCAAGAAATTCTCCCATTTTACCAGTCTTCAGGAAGGGCTATAACAAAAGTATTTTAAGATAGCACTTGGGACTTTGTGAAAAGGACAACTGATGAAATTATGAATTGATGGCGTAAATTGGTAAATGTCATTTGGAGGGAATTGTTATTTTTTGGGCTGAATTCTTTTAGGGTTTTTAGTGCTTTTATTTTGCTGTTTTATCCTGTGTTCTCATTCACCTTGGACCCCAATGTTTTGGAAGAAAGGTAAACTGATAACTATTTCAAGTACATAAATATCTTTGGATGGTTCTTCAAAGAGACATAGAACAACTAATCATAGTTGTTCAGTACAGATAAAGCACATAAGCAAGAATAGCCTATATACAGGAATTCCAAATGTCCTTGAAATCTTTTATATAAGGTTTCCAAGAGACTTAAAAGGCAAATTCCAGAAGCAATTAAAGTAATCTAGTCTGAGCTTGGAGAAAAGATGGCAGGGAGCGCTGCAATCCAGTGAGATGTAGCATATCATTAGACCAGGCTAAGGTCTTGTCTACTGTGGGAATTACCTTTGATTTCAGCCATCTGTTTAGATGTGCCATTGAACCCTGTTGTGTCCCCAACCAAAGTCATAATTTGGACAGGCATTACTGAGCTCTTGCTTGAAACCTTGATAAGCCCCTTCATGTGGACATCTTTAGTCTTTTGGTATCTCTGTGGTGAAGGTAGGGGACAGCAACAGCGCTGGCAAAAGTCAGAAGTAGTTTCAAGCCTCCTTAATGTCGTTCCTTTTATCTCCAGCACTGCAAAGAGTCACGAGTGTCTTTGCAATTCTTTGTTTTTGCAGATGTCCCCCATCCTATCTTCGTCTTGTAGCCACAATTGAGGAAAAGATACAGCTGAACTAAATATTTTTTCTCTCCACAAAGTTGCTACTGAGAAGAGAGGAAACTTTGCTGAAACAGGGCAGTCATAAACCACCTCCCAGATAATAATTATTACAATAGGCCTTATTGGTTTCAAAAAATAAAAGACTAGCTAGTTCACATCTGCAAAAGAATTCACCCCACTCAAGGAACTGGAAGGAGGCTTAGAAGAACTCCCTTAGCATTTATTCAGTACAAGCAGGAATTTGCAAGGACTTGCAGGAGGCATCTCCTTTTCCCCAACCCCTTCATTATTTCCTCTTTCCCTTTCCTGAAAGCCCCATAGACTCTCCCCTTTTCCTGCTTCCTTCTTTAGAGTGGCCAGCTCCAGGTTGGGAAATTCCTAGAGCTTGGAGCCTTGGGAGGCGAGGTTTGGGGAGGGAAACAACCTTAGCAGGTTATAATGCCATAGAGTCCGCCTTCTAAATCAGCCATTTTCTCCACAGGAACTGATCTCTGTCATCTGGAGAATTTTTGTAATTCCGGATTATCTCCAGTCCTTACCTGGAGGTTGGCAACCCTAGTACCCATGGAGGAAATTGCTGTTTTGGAGGGTGGAGTCTACAGCATTATACCCTTCTGAGGTCCTTCCCCTACTCAAACCCCAACCTCCCCAGGGTACAGCCCGCAAATCTCCAGGTATTCCCTAATCTGGAGTTGGCAACCTTATCTCCTTCCCATTCAACAGCCAACCTACCTTTATGTGATGTGCCCCCAGTCTTAAGCTTTCCATCTCCCCTCCGCCCAGCAGTCCTTACATAGAAAAACTGCGGCCCAGTTTTCTGGTGCCAGCCAGTGGGCCAGGCCAACTTGCATGGTAGGGAACCTTCAAGGACTTATGGGGTGGCAGCTCACTTTCCCCTGTATCCACCTCCCCACCCTATCTCCTCTTTCCCTCCCTTTGGCAACCCCCATAACTTCTCCCCTTCCGCTGCCTTGTTCACTCCTTCTCACCCATTCACTTAACCTACCTTTATCTACTTCCCATCTGTATCTATATTTACTATTTATTTACTTCATTTTATACCCCCTTTCTCCACAGTGGGGACCAAAGCAGTTTACATTATTCTGCTCTCCTCCTTTTTATGCACACAACAACCCTGTGAGATAGGTTAGGCTGAAAGCATGCGACTGATTCCAACTGAGCTTCCACAGCAAGATGGGGATTCGAACCTGGGTCTCCCAGGCCCTACTCTGAAGCTCTAACTGATACATCACACTGGCTTTCATATGGTGGCTGCTATTGAAGAGTAACAAGACACCAGGCCTACTTGAGTCATGCAAGTTGGGTGGTATCAAGTCACCCTGAGATTATTGCCAGTCCTAGGTTTGCCATCGTCTAGGTGGGACCTGGAGGTCTCCCAAAATTACAACTGAACTCCATACGACAGAGAGCTGACCCCCTGTAGAATATGGCTGCTCTGGAGGGTGGGCTATATGGCATTATATCCAGCTGAGGCTTCTCCCCTCCCCAAACCCTGCCCTCCTCAGACTCCACCACTAAATCTCTAGGCATGCAAAAATACCTTGTGCCAGTTTGCTGTGAGGGCATCAAATTTAACTTGCCTCCAGACAATGGAACCAGAATATGAGCTGTTCTGTCTGATGGCTTTCCTTAACAGTGAACTGGTCTATTACTTGCCTGAGGAGGGTGGGGTTTGGGGAGGGGAGGCCAATTGCCAAAGCAGCCATTTTCTCCAGGGGAACTGATATCTACTGGGTGGAGATCAGTTGTAATAGCAGGAGATCTCCAGCTAGTACCTGGAGGTTGGCAACCCCACTAAAGAGATCAGTTCCCATGGAGAAAATGGCTGCTTTGTTAATTGGACTCTATGGCATTATAGCCCACTGAGGTCCCTGTCCTCCCCTTTGGAAGTTCTCTCATGGAACCCTGCCCTGAAAACTAGAAACCTCCTGAAAACTAGATAGTTTTATTGCGGGTGATGCCAAGTACTAATAATCAAATAGAAAGCTAACACCCCAGGGTACCAAGTCTGAGGTGGAAAAAAAGCTACTGTGTCTTCCAAAACAAGTCCCTTGCCTCAACTGCTAAGTGCTTTGAGGGCCCCAGAGCAGAAATGGATAATCATTAAGCCAGAACGGAATGAACAAAGGCGGGAATCCTAAACTCCTCTTGGTTCTTCGTGCACACAAACAGTTCACATGCTTGTCCTTTAGGATCCAGAAGTACATCTAACCATCTTTCTACCCCTCGCTTAAAGGCAGGTCTCAGCTGGGTCACCTTCAAGAATCGGCACGTTCAGTTCAGATGCCTGTGCAGTGTGAGGTCAGGGGGAAGCACTCTTCCTAAGCTAAGCATCTCACATTGCCTCTCGTAAGCTCCTAATCATTAACTATCTAATTGGTTTCCTCTCTGAACTCTTCCCTGAGATCTCATGCCACCAGTCTGCACTCGCTAATGCTGCATTAAGGAGTACATTCTGAGAAGAGTGCGTCTTAAGCACATACTGCATCTTAGGGGGTGGGGGGAATGGCAAGAGATAGGGCAATTAGCCCAATTAAATCATGACTGCATTCTAATTCATTATTCTGGCCTTGGGATGTAAAGCCAGACTGCTGTCCCTCTCTCCTACCTTATACCGTGGAGCGCAACTATCCGTAAATGCATACTTTGTCCCTGCATTGTACACAAGGTTAAAAAAAAAAAGGTATGTATTATGTTTCATTTTAAAAGGTACACAATATAGGCCTGCTGAAACACGTACTTGTAATATGTGAAAGGGTACTAAAAGATCTCATAATGCCTTTTTAAAATCTATGAGATCAGCATAAGAAATAGTGAACCGCTGTGATCAAATTGCTTCCGTCGCTCTAATGCACGATTCTTGTCTCCAGAGTCTTGTGTTCGTATTTGCTTTATTATGTAAGCAACTTACCTGAAGTTCCATGGGAAACTTCTGGCCGCTTCCTATCATGACAGCAAATGTAGTGCATATTTTCAGGAATGAAGGAAGAACAAAAAGCATTTTGGCACCTTAATTGCTTACTGATTTAGTGCAACATAAACCTTTGTAGACTGAAGCAAAACCCCAGTTGCATCTGACCAAGTGGGCTGATGTTCACACACATGTGTGTGTGTTAAGTGCCGTCAAGTCGCTTCCGACTCATGGCGACCCTATGAATGAAAGTCCTCCAAAATGTCCTATCTTTGACAGCCTTGCTCAGATCTTGCAAATTGAAGGCTGTGGCTTCCTTTATTGAGTCAGTCCATCTCTTGTTGGGTCTTCCTCTTTTCCTGCTGCCCTCAACTTTTCCTAGCATGACTGTCTTTTCCAGTGACTCTTGTCGTCTCATGGCGTGACCAAAATACGTTTAGTCATTTTAGCTTCTAGGGTCAGTTCAGGCTTGATTTGATCTATAACCTATTGATTTGTTTTTTTGGCCGTCCACGGAATCCGTAACACTCTCGTCCAACACCACATTTCAAAGGAATCTATTGCATTACAGTACAGCCAAGGAGCTGACATAATGGGAGGTGGTGGATAGTGCCGTCAAGTCATAGCTGACTTATAATGACCCCGTAGGGTTTTCAAGGCAAGAGACATTCAGAGGTGGTTTGCTATTGCCTTCCTCCACTTGGGGTGAGAGAGTTCTGAGAGAACTGTGACTGGCCCAAGGTCACCCAGCAGATTTAATGTGGAATGGGGGAATTGAACCCAGTTCTACATATTAGAGTCCACCGCTCTTAATCACAACATCATGCTGGCTCTTGACATAATTGATATGCTGCAGTACTGCAGTCCAAGCTCTGCTCACGACCTGAGTTCGATCCCAACGGAAGTTGGTTTCAGATAGCCGGCTCAGGTTGACTCAGCCTTCCATCCTTCTGAGGTCGGAAAATGAGGACCCAGCTTGCTGGGGGTAAAAGGAAGATGACTGGGGAAGGCACTGGCAAACCACCCCGCAAACAAAGTCTGCCTAGTAAACGTCGGGATGTGACATCACCCCATGGCTCAGGAATGACCCGGTGCTTGCATGGGGGACCTTTACCTTTTAGGTAATGATTAATTAAACAATTATAAATTCATCAGTGAAAAAATAATTCTGCATCCTAAGTGCATTTTCTTAAATGTTAAGCCCCATACATTTTTAGATCCAGGTTACAGTTTACCATCACAGCTATAGAACAGAGATATTTTCTACTGAAAATTAACACACACCCAAAACACTTGCTTTTTAGAATGTAAGATTTGGAGGTGGATATCAGTATGGGAACAGAGAAGCTCAGTAGTTTCAAACCAGAGCAAAGTGAATTCATAAAGGATGTTTTATGGTTTTATCTAGTGCCCATCTGAAATGGAGCTAGGAAGGATTTCTCCCTTCCCCATTTGAAGGCCCCTTCTGAAAGCCCCCACAGACTCCCCTTCTCCTGCTTCCTTCATTAAGGTGGACAGGGCCCTCAGTGGGGTATAGTGCCATAGAGTCCACCTTCCAAAGCAGCCATTTTCTCCAGGGGAACTGATCTCTTTAGTCTGGAGATCAGGTGTAATTCTGGGAGATCTCCAGCCACTAGGGCTGTTGATTCGGTTCGGCCCGAACTGAAAATCAGCCGAATTTCCGATTCGGTGGTTTTTAGTTCGGGAGGAACCGAACTCAAAACTGGCGGGCAACCGGGGGGGCCGAATTCAGCGAGTTCGGGAGTTCGTGAATAAATTCGGCAAATTCGGCCGTCAGTAAGCAGCATAACCGTCAGTAAGCAGCATTCTCCTCCCCGGCCAATCGGTGGCCAAGCTGGGTCTTCTTCTGGCCAATCAGTCAGGATTGAGTACTGGAGGAATCAGCTGATGTGCGGCCCGGCCAGGGAGAGAGAGAGAGAGAGCGAAATCCTCGTGTGTGTGTGTGTGGGGTGCTTGTGCACATTCGCTCCTTTCTGTGGCTGCAGGGGGCGTATTTTTTTGGGTACAGACACAAAACTTTCACTGGAGCTTCAGATGAAGCTTCTTAAGATACCCCCCAAGTTTTGTAAACATTGGGTCAGGGGGTCCCGAGATATGGGCTCCCCCCTTTTTCTTTCCATGGCTGCAGGGGGCACATTTTTGGGGGTACAGACCCCAAACTTTGAGCGGAGTTTCAGACCAGTGTTCTTAAGATACCCCCCAAGGTTTGTAAACATTGGGTCAGGGGGTCTCGAGATATGGGCTCTCCCCCTTTTCCCTCCCCCCTTTTTCCATTTATGTGGCTGCAGGGGGCGCTTTTTTGGGCATATAGCCCCCAAACTTTTAGCATAGCTTCAGACAATTATTCTTGAGATACTACCCAAGTTTTGTAAAGATGGGTTCAGTGGGGGCAGAAATATCGCCTCCCCCCTTTTCTCTTTCCATGGCTGCAGGGGGCGCATTTTTGGGGGAGCAGATCCCAAACTTTGAGCGGAGTTTCAGACCAGTGTTCTTAAGATACCCCCCAAGTTTTGTGAACATTGGGTCAGGGGGTCCCGAGATATGGGCTTTCCCCTTTCCCCTTTCCCCTTTTCCCTATTGGGATGAATGGATCAGATCCTGTGCATCTTCTCCAGAGCAAAACGTCCCGTGCCTAATTGGAATCATCTTGGATTACAAGTCCTCTTCAGCCCCTCTTGATGGAACAGAAGACAGCCACAGTAAGACCCCTTTGGGGGCTTTAATCTATAATTTTTCTCCTGTGTATGTGTGTGTGTGTGTGGGGAAAGCAGAGTCTGTGTGTGTGTGGGGAGGGAGCAGTTTCTGTGGGTGGGGGGGAAGCCAAAGGGGGCTTTCGTTGGTTCTGCCTGGGGTGTGTGTTCCCCCTCGAGTCTCTCGCTCCCTGGTTTGAGGGGGGAGGTTTCAGTTGTGTGTTGCAAAGGTGTTGTTTAACAAGGTTGTGTTGTTTGGCAGTTGTTTTGCAGTTGCTTTGCAAATTTCTCAGCTGTTGTCGGGGCTGGGAGCTTTGTGCGTGGGCGGCAAGCTCTGCTGAGAGATGCACATTAAGGGTGGGGGGACCCCTTTTAGGGCCCATATCTCAGCCCCCCCTGACCCAATCTTTACAAAACTTGGGGAGTCTTTCAATAAATGTCCTTTGAAGCTCTGCCGAAAGTTTGGCACCTCTAACCCCAAAAATGCCCCCCCAGAGCCGCAGAAAGGCACGATTGTGTTTTTAATGGCTTTATTCGGCCGAATTTTTTTCCGAACTTTGAATTCCCGCCGAATTGAATGGATCCGAAGTGGGGGAGTTCGGACTTCGGCATATCCCGAATCTAAACGGGCTGAATTCGGCCGAATCCGAACTATACCGATTTTTTTAAATTCAACAGCCCTACCAGCCACCACCTGGGAGGTTGGCAACTCTATCACATAGGGATTCCAACAGGTAGTGTAGTCAGGAAACTAGTCCGAGATCAGTTACCATGCTGTTCAAGTCCAGTTCCTAGCAGAGGGGTAATCCAGGTCAGGTTCTGTTCTAAGGTCAGGGTAACAGGAGTCCAGAGAATAACAGAGACATGAGGTAGCTACAAATGGATGAGTTGCTCCCACACGGTGCTGAACCTGTTGCCTGCCTAAATAGGCCCTATCTTAATGCACACCAGCTGTTGCTCATCCATGCAGAGCCTGTAGCCTTGCACTTTTCCAACGGCTTTCTATTGTTGCCCTGATCTTCTGGCGTCTCTGTTCAAGTGGTCTCGGTGACCCTCCAGGGTCAGTGACCCTCCAGCCACCTGTGGCTGAACCTCAGGCACAGCTGGTTCTCCTGAATTGCCAGGCTGCAGACCCGCTGAGACTTCCTGCTCTCTACTCCTTTCACTGTCCCCTGTCTTCTGTGGATGCTCCTCTGTTCTCACCCTGCCATCTCCCTCTAGTTCCTCTTCTTCTGAAAAAGTGTTGGCAGGCTGACCCATGCCATTACTATTCCTTTGCATTGTTCAAACCTGCTCTCTGTTTGTGGAACTTTTAAATCTGGATCTAGAGAGTTAACACACCTGGACCCAGCTAAAGAGGTGAATGTGGGTTAGTATGCACAGTGTCCTGCCTTGAGGTGGACAAGATGATCTTTATGCCCATTCCCACTTCTGATTCATATAATGCCTACTGAGAGATAGACACAGGCATGGTACTATCAAGGCAGGCACTGAAGGTCAAGAGGAAATGGATGTAATTTGACAAAGCAGACTGAGAAAAGCTTTAATTATCTGTAGAGATCCAGCCATTTGTTTATTTTTTATACAAAGGGCATGCGGAGAGGAACTGCCATTTCAAGATGAGAGAGAGCAATTTCTATAGCACTCTTTGCTGTCACACATTTGATACAAGAATAGCAGTGATTGTTGGGCTTCAGAAGCATTGTATGGTCACAGGTACAGCTCTATTACATAAATAGCTCACTATATAACATTTCTGCATCCTTCTCCTAAGGGGGCATATTCTTTCAATGACTGGATGCACTCAGTTTAATAGCACTGTGTTTGGAAGCAGTGGAGTTGCTGGAAATCTGCCATTCTTCACACTTCCTGAAGACATTCTCTTGGCTGGGAAGGGTGGGGGGGGGAGATAGCATTACTACAGCCAGCCATGAACTGTGGGTGTTTAATTCTGGCCACAACTCAAGTGCACTTAGATATAGCAGCTCAGAAATTGGCTTAATGTCATCGGCAATCTGGAAACATTGTGACAGTAAAATCAACTCTCAGGGTAAAACTGGAGATACTTGGAAAGGATGCGCTCAAAAAATGACTAGACACCACATCTGGGAAACAGTGTTAAAAGGTATGCAGAATGCTACATCTAGTCCTTTTTTGAGCGCATCCTTTCCAAGTATCTCCAGTTTTACCCTGAGAGTTGATTTTACTGTCACAATGTTTCCAGATTGCTGATGATATTAAGCCAATTTCTGGGCTGCTATATCTCACAACCCAGGGTGTCTGTTGTGGGGAGGGGAAGGGAAGGTGATTGTAAGCCGGTTTGATTCTCCCTTAAGTGGCAGAGAAAGTTGGCATATAAAAACCAACTCTTCTTCTTCTTCATCTAAGTGCCCTTGAGCTGTGGCCATGGCAGATTGTCTAGCTCTAACTACATATCATAAGGTCTACATATCAATCAATCAAGTTTTATTTCAAAACAATATCAGCTCTGAATAAAAATCAAGGCTAGGTTAAAATAATAAAATAATGAAAGTTGGTGAATTTGGGAAGGATGATTTGAAGAGGAGGAGGAAAGATCTTCTATGGGGAAAGGTTTTCAATTCGCCCTTTACGAATCCCACTAGACCGGAGGCAAAAGTTGGCTACTTGAATGTTTCTCTCCCGAGAGGAGTCTGCTAAGAGAAGGGAAACTTTAGCTTCTTCCCGTCTCCCAGGAAAGAATGACAATGTGGGGAGAATGTACTGCGATCTTATGTCGTAGAAGGGACAGAACACGTTCTACTGTTTCCTTTTGGTCTGTTTTGCATGGGCATAATAGTTGGTGAAAGGGAGTACGGAGATACCTGCCTTCCAGGAGGGCTGAAGGTAAAGCACTGAAACGCGCAAGCAGGTCTACATATCATAAGGCCCTTGGGCTGCATGTGGTGTGGTCCCTTCCCTGTCCCTACAGAAAATGCCAAGCACATTGTTTGTATCGTTTCAGCTTAATCTGAGGTTCTCTCAGGCCTTTCAAAAGGGGTGGGAGAATGCCTGCCTTCTGTTCTTCATTGCTCCTTCTCATCCTGGCCTAGTTCCAGTTTTTCCAAGCTATTGTAGCCAGCCAGCCTGCATCTGAGAGAATAAACACGTTATGTTTTTTCCCCCCTCTCATTCTTATATGGGTCTCCCCTTCTCCATTTTATCCCCACAACAAATCTGTGAGATAGATTAGGTGGGGGGAGAGAGAAAGACAGAGAAACTAGCCAAAGATCATCTAGTGAACCTTATGGCAGACTGGGGATCAGGCCGGATTAAGACCTTTAGAGGCCCTAAGCGCTTAAAAGATTTGGGGGGGGCCCACATATATGTAATTCTACATATAAACAATAATAAACCATCGAAAAAAGTAAGATGGAAAATAATGTTTATTTGTGTACTCTTCCACTTTATTTATATTTGTCTTATTATTCAGGAGCCCCGTGGCACAGAGTGGTAAGCGGTAGTACTGCAGTCTAAGCTCTACTCACGACCTGAGTTCGATCCCGACGGGAGTCAGTTTCAGGTAGCCGGCTCAAGGTTGACTCAGCCTTCCATCCTTCCGAGGTCGGTGAAATGAGTACCCAGCTTGCTGGGGGTAAAGGGAAGATGACTGGGGGAGGCACTGGCAAACCAGCCCGCAAACAAAGTCTGCCTAGGAAACGTCGAGATGTGACGTCACCCCATGGCTCAGGAATGACCCGGTGCTTGCACAGGGGACCTTTACCTTTTTATTATTCTCATTTCCCACTTTTACTTCATTCTTATGTGTGTTTTTTTAAGGATGAGAATAAAAAATGTGATGTTCATTTGTTGTTGTTGTTTTTTGAGTCACCATATGTATGTAATTTTTTCATTTATTGTGGGGGGCCCTTTTTGTGGACTTTGGTTCAGCTGCACCATTTGCAGTTTTCCACCGTTTGGTCCATGGTAAATCCGGCAATGGAAAATTTCTGTGGTGCCCCCCTTCCCTTGATGCCCTAAGCACATGTTTATTTTGCTTAATGGTTAATCCAGCCCTGGTGGGGATTTCAACCTGGGCTTCCCTAATCCTAGTCCAATACTCTGACCACTATAAGCATCATACTGACTCAAGGGATCGTTAATATATGCCCAGGTGAAATAATGGGTATAGCAGCAGCCAGCTTCTTGAGTGGGGCGTATCTGTATGTAATAATATCTGGAAAATTAGTTACCTCTGATCTTGGGAATGAGACAATGGAAGGAGGAGTCTGATTTTCTTCAAACAGACCTTTCAGACCATCTTCGAGACATTTATTTTGTATATAATGCTAAGCTTCACAAAAGTCGCTAATCGCTTTAAAATAAGGTTTAATTTTAATCTTAAAATGAAAAAGGTAATTTGTTTAAAGCTATGATTCTTTTGAGAATCAGCCCAAACATGTCTTTATCACAATATCATCACTAGAATTTGGGAGCAGCAAAAGAAGCTTCTTCCCTCAATTAGAAGGTTAAGCCTTTCGTCTGGGAGGAGCACCGAAATTCAGGGATCCTTACAGAGGAACCTCTGACATCTTGCTGAGTTTCTCTCCTTCAGTCTCCACCAACCAGCTATTCTTGCACTTGGATATTCGTACAAGTCAGTATAAGCTGTTGCTATGTCAACACTAACTGCTTGGGAGAAGGGGGGGTATCAGAGATGGCCAAAATTAGCAACATCCCTTTTTAAGCTACTGTGGAGACATTTACTTCTGAGATGGCTGGAATAAAGCAACATACCTTTAATTAGCCTGGTGAAAATCTACAGCAATAATTCACAGCATCTGTGCTGAAAACCGTACACACACACAGGAGAGAGAGAGAGAGAGTGACGGGAAGCTTTGGCTTTGGGAACATGGAGGAGTGATAAGAAAGCATACATAAACAATAGATCTTCATTGAGCTGAGTAAAAAGACTAATATGAAGGCATCTTATATGGACATTCCACCTTCACCCTGAGTAGAAATCTGAAGCAGCTTCACATTTATACAGCAATCATTCTTGTTGTCGGCATACTTGTGTTCCACTAGAAAACTCAGTGGAGAGAGCAGGTGCATGTCCTTAAATATATATGTATATGTGCCCAAAAGCTGGGGTTAGGCTATGGCTTGCCAGTGCTCCTTCACCACCATTTAAGGACCTGAGTCAGTTGTCCACACTTTACACGTTTGATGTTGGAAACACCAGTGTACCCTCAGCAAACATGATCACTATGTAAAGTGTGGAGTTGCTCTCAGAGGGGATTATTGCATCTAAACAAAATCTAGTCTCTCAAGCTGTGCAAACATTGCTAATGGGCAGGGAACAGCAAAACTAGTGCCAAAGCAAACAAGTGAACAGAACAGAAATTAACTTGGGGAAAACACCACAAACTGATGTATACGGCAGAAGCATGCTGGGACATACTTCAGTGCACTCACGTCTGATTCCAGGAGCTATCAGTTTTGACCAGTATAAAGTCTAACAAACAAGGAGCCATGCAAAGATACTGGCTCACATCCAACGATGCATCTTCAGAAGCTGCACATATTTCCTGTGGTCCCCTCCCCTGCCATCCTTCCCTGCCATCCTCCAGTCACAGGACCCACATGGAGGAAAGGCGGGAGGGTCTATAATAAAGAGTGAAAAAAGCCAAGAACTGAAATTGTTTATGGTCATAGGTTCCCAAATGAAGGTGGGAAAGGGGTACAGCATGTTTTGGGGACCTGCTGTCAATAGTTGATAGAGTTATGAAAATATCAGTTTTCACTTAACCTTTACAGAATTGTCCTTGTGACAGTTGAGAAAATTTTTAAAATGTGCAATCAGTATTTCTCTGCGGAATTTCTCCATTTCTTTATTCTTTCTTATGACCTTAGCAAAACTTTCTTCTTGAAAACATCGGAGCCTTTCACGCAAGACAAATTTCATGGAGTCCATATTACTTCTGCAGAACTGTCTGGACTGGCTGAAGCAATACAGGGATGTAAATTAGACCCTCACATAAAGACTAGCAGAAAAATAAGGGCAGGATTACTGAAAAGACCAGTGAGATAGCCATGCGCAGCGCAATGAAGGAGGATGGGAGACAAGGGAAAATGGAAGGAATTAGGAACATGGGTTATGAAGGTTTAAGGAGACTATGGGCGAAAACACATAGTCACTTTAGCCTCCTTTATTCCCTGTGTCAACCAGTTTTCAGCCAGGATCGAACGCACATTTGGCGAAACGCATGCATTCGATCCTGGCTGAATCCTGGCTGAAACAGGGAATAAGGAGGCTAAAGCAACCATGCGTTTTCGCCCAGAGAGATTGTAATAAGCATTCTGTTCCAGTCCGAGTCTGGAGTGGATTTTAGATTCTAGAATGGATTCTACAGTCTAGTTTAAGCACACACCATGAATCCCAGTTGATTCTCTCTGAATATGTTCCAAGGCCTCCATGGCCTACAGAACTGAAATAATTGTCTCCTGACCTCCAGCCCAGAATGTGGACCCTCCGGAGTCCATTCTGAAAAGTATTCAGGTCACAACACAGACTCCCAGTTTGAGTTTCAGTTGGATCAGAATCCACATCCATCCCTAAGTAAGGGATCAGCTGAAGACATGAAAGACATGAGGAGGTATGGAAAGGCTCTGTTGGAAGCAGGAGAAGAGCATGAAGACAAGTCCAAAATTGTTGAGAGATACAGCTGTCTTAACCATGTTTCAGAGGCAAAATATAAAGAGTCTAGTCTCCCTGCCCCTAAGAAAAATTCTCCACAGCTGCAGTACGGAAGCAAGTCTTGTCATCTTCCTGCATAAGCTTCATTCTGCACTGTTCAATAGCTTTCAAGAATGTTATTCTGGTTCTTTCAGTACATACACCTTCCCTAGTAGGCCAACAACCACTAATGTTCTGCCTCCAATTAGCTGTTCTTCCAGCTTTTACCCATCTATCCTGCAAAAAAAAAACCTTACAGAAGCAAACAGGACTCTTCTTTGCTGAACTGGCTGACCAAACAGAACCACCACTTCTTTAACTTCTGCTGAACAGAATGGACTTCTGCTGAAAGCACATAGGGAGATGGCTGGCATAGTGTACAATACCTAAAGATATTTTATGGGCTTGTTCTAGAGTGACAGAAAAGATTTATAAAAGTTTTGGATATTTTTTTTTTTGCCATCAACTTGCAGCTGACTTATGGAGACCCTGTAGCATTTTCAAGGCAAGAGACATTCATAGGTGGTTTGCCATTGTCTGCCTCCAGTGGCGGATCTACTATGAAACTAATGAAGCTTAAGCTTCAGGGCCCCTAATACCAGAGGGCCCCTTAAGCAAATTTTTTTTTAATGAGTGGATTTTTCAACAAAATCGATGGAGTTTTTAAAAATGTTTGTTATTAAAATAAGGCTATTTTAGTGACAGAATCATAAGCCAATGGGTTGAAGTACCTAATATAGGCCTTAGAATATGCTCTAATACCCATTTCATATGGCCTCAAAATGTCCCTGTAATTGGTCAAATTTCAAAATTTTATCGGGGGCTTGCAGCGCCTGAACCCCCAGCTGTATGGGCTCGCTGAGCTCGCCAGAATCTATTCATAACTAACACTTTGGCAGCTGGATCCTCAGAACCTTCGTTGGTGCACGGCTTAATAGTTCTATAGATATCAAAACTGTATAATCTCAATGTACTTATTCACAGGTATATTTCAACACCCTCTTTTTCCCTCTGTAATCAATATATAAATTAAAACCAATAAAAAATATTTATAAAAAAAATAGTTCTATAGCTTTGCCCTTAGGCTAGAGCCAATCAGAACCATAAAAAGACACCTGAATTCTCAATTCAGGCTGCACTTGTCTCGCTTGTGCATTTTAACACCCAAAATCAGATTTTCACCTCTTTATCCTAACGAACCCCCTCTGGTGACCTTCTACCTCTTTATTAGAGAATGAACAGATACATCTGCCACAGAACAACCCCATTGAAGACGATAATAGTGGTTACCCAGACCTCATTTCTGGTGGGAAGGGGCTCACTATATGGCCCATTTTCAAGGACTCCACCCCACCATCCTCTTCTCTGCCGTTTGGGCCTCGAAGTCCTTGCAAGGGCTGCAAGGCCATTTGGACCTTGTTGGATGTTGCCCTATTGGTGCTGGTTGCGAAGGGGCCCCCATAACAGTTCAAGCTTCAGGGTCCCAAAAATGTAGGTCCACCACTGTCTGCCTCTGTGTAGCAACCCTGGACTTCCTTGGAGGTCTCCCATCCAATTACTATCCAGGGCTGACCTTGTTGAGCAAAGATCTAATGAGATCAGGCTAGCCTGGACTAGCCAGGTTAGGGTAATTTTTTTTTTTTTTGCAAGAGTTCAGATCAACAAAGACTATAGGAAGGTGCTGGGACATAATTTGCACTTCATCAATGAGGTGCTAATTGCTAGAGACAGAAACACAACACCAATGCCACACTTTGGGCAACTTCCAGCCCTACTTTTTACTAACGCTTCTTTATTTTGCTTTTACTAGTATTACATTGTATGAATTCCTTCATCTGTTATGATATAAAAGAGAGGCTCTGTTATGCTTTTAAGAAGGTGTTCATGTGTAATTTTCCTGTCTGTTAAAAATATACAGCTTTCCCGATAATGTTTTCATATTAGTGTTACCTGATTCTTATTGTGCTTCCTTGTGTGCATACATGCTTTTGTGTATATTCATCTGTGCGCACACTCAGACATTAAACATTGTTATTGTATGCATCATTAGCCAGCTTCCCTGGTTTTAATTTTTTTTTAATTGAGCTAAGACTCATTAGCTAGTGCATGCCAAGATAACTTCAAAATGGTTAAATGTGTACCGGTTTCTACCCTAGGATACGCATCTGGTAGAAGCAGCCTAGGTGAACTCCAAAATAAACAAGTCCCATTACTGAAAATGATACACACTGAAATGTTCAAAGCATGAGAAAGAAGCAAGAAAAAAAGAAAAGACTGTAAAGGATTCTTTACCTAATGTTCAAGAGAGGGAAAAGAACTGTGGGACACAATCCAGCATACAGAAGTGCACTTTAATCATTCCGATTTCAATTGGTTTGAGTAAATTGTGATTTGGGGATGAGAGGGAAATACGGGAAAAGGAAAGGTAATGAACCTGAGACAGATTGACACAGGCATAGTGAAAGTTAGCTACCAACAAATGCAATAATATTACTCTGCATTCGCTAACATTTAATACATGGCCAACAAAGGCAGGCCAAAGTCACTTCCCAGGGGTGTGCATGCCTTCCTTCCTACACAGTAGAATACATGTAGTAATGAGGTTTTTTTATAGCTTAAATTATTTCTTCTGCAACAGAATAACGAATGGTATTTACTGAGTCCTTGTGACCTCTGCTTATTGATCCTGCAGGTTGAACAAACATTCTAGCTTGAAAGACCCACAAATCAATGGTTTGGTTTCACAACTACTGCAATAAATGGTGCCCTAAGTTGAGATACAAATCACAGCCTAGTAAAGTATAGAAGCCTAAATAAGAATAGACAGAAATGACAGTTATTTTAACCAATACCTGTTTGGGTCAAGGAGGCAACTAAGTTCAAACACCAAGCACAAATTCTCCACTGGCTATTTTATTTATTTACTGTATTTATAGTCTGCCTTTCTCACTGAGACACAAAGTGAATTACACAGTGTAAACTGATAACCATCCATACGTAGAGACATCTAATAAGCACAGATACAATCTATACGAGGAGACATCTAATGAGCAACACAATAGGACTGTGATTACTAAAATCTGAATGAGCATAGCATATTAGTGTGCATATAATGAAGGAAAATGGTATTACATCAGTAAAAAAATGACAAAAGGGTAAATACATGCAGCAATTTATGTGGCATAATCTACAGTCCTTTCCCTTTATAAAGCACCTTCTTAAACTATTCCGTTATAATACAGCCCAATTACCTTCATAGAAAAGCTCTCTTGAACAACTCTTTTTTACATAGTTTGTGGAATGACAGGAGCACAGGAGCCATTCCACAAGGTGGGGGCGACAATCGAAAAAGCTTGTATATGGAGGGGGTAGTTGATCTTGCCTGTTTGTAGTGTGATATCACAGAAGGGCCAGCCCCAAAGAGATGAATGAAGGTGTCATGGCAGAACATAGGAGGAGAGGCAGTCCTGAAGATGTGAGGGTCCATCACATGCAGGACTTTGCATGTGATAGTCAATACCTTGAACTGAACCCATAGCTGATGGGCAGCCAATGGAGTGTCTACAGAATGGGTATAATGTGCATGTGATATCTAGCTATCTAGCTCCTGATAATAGCTGCGTTGTAGCATTCTATATCAAATGGAGCCTATGAGTTAACTTTAAGGGCAGACTCATGTAGAGCAGGTTACAATAGTTTAGTCTTGATATTACCATGGCATGGATTGAGGTGGCTAGATTAGCTGAGTCAAAGTCCCACTGAAAAATCTATAAAATTATATGATACAAAATGGTAGCCCTTCATGCTTAGAACGTGCCATTTTCTAGTCCTTAGAAAACATGAAAAAAATCTATGACGTGTAAATTGAATTTCAGCAGAAATCGTGATGAATGTATAAGGATTGCATAGCCTCTAGCCACAATTATAGAACTGTTCCCAGGGCAGTTATAGGAATCCTCTAGGGATCTGAGAGCTATTGTGAGACTACAAGGCACCCTTGGCCACTTTTGTAATGCCAACTGTTTACACAACACAACTAGCCTTGATTTTAAAGTGTCACTACATCCATTAGGTACACCAAACTCTTGAGCAGATTCAAAATGGGAGTTGGGAAGGCATTTCGAACAGCCAGAAGCAACCCCAATAGATTCATATATGACTTATTTTTCTACTCTTTATGTTTACAGTTATAGATGCCAATTTTCTAGTACTAAGATACTATCTTTGGAGCAAGTGCTCACAGCCTCACTGTTTGCTTCCACGGCCTATATGCTATTGCATGGGCACACAAATAACTGAATTGTTTGCACCTATAAGTATAAATCTATCTGCATAATGGGTGTAATGAAATGATCTCTGATTCATTAAAGATTTGTGGGCTTCCTAGAGGCACCTGGTTGGCCACTGTGTGAACAGACTGCTGGACTTGATGGGCCTTGGGGCCCATTCCTGACAATTGGGCTCAAAGCCCTTAGGAGGCCGACTACGGCTCTGCCGGTGCAGGGGCCCACTCTGATGGTGCCCGGAAGGCGCACGCCGGCGTTAGTGGATCCAGCGCTGGCGTGCAGGGACAGGCGCCGCTCCCTGACTGCCGCCGCTGACCGCCAGCCTCTGTCACAGGCTGCTGCGGCGAACCGGGGGGTGTTGCGGCGCCCCGGGAGGCGTTCCCAGGGCGTAATGGCGCCTGCCACAGGGCGGGGCTGACGTTAATCAGCCTCCTGAGCCCTTTGGGCTCAGGAATGCCCTTTTTATTTTTGCAAAGATACCCCAGCTTTTAGCTGGCATTTCTCCCGTGCAACCCTATGAGGGTTGCACAGGTTTTCGGCGCCGGGCAGAGGTTTCGGCTGAGCCCAAACCTCTTTAGGAGGCAACGCCACTAGCTTGCCTCCAGCGCCTGGCACGGGCATTCCTTTCAGGAATGCGCTGTTGGTCTGATCCAGCAGGGCCTTTCTTATGTTCTTATGCTGAAGTACGTTTTGTTAGTCTTTAAGTTGCCACTAGACTCTTGTTTTATTTTGCAACTGCAGACTAATGCTGAATCTTCATAAATGTTTGTTCTTATTTTTCCCCTCCATCATCAGGCTGCCACGCAGGTATGCAAAGTTACCAAGCTACCTCATTTTTGCTTGAGGTTCAGTGCAAGAGAAATCAGTTTATATCCTCTTTGGCCAACTGGAACACATAACAATTGCCAGCTTCTACTATATTATCTGACAAAATTTTATATGCCGAGCTCCCCAGGAAATTTAAATGCCTTCCCTTCTTCCACACTGATGCTGTTTTATGGGATAACCTACAGCTGAAAATTGAAAACAGAGCATTGAGGTGGAAAGGCTGGATGGAAATAGGAATTGTTCTGCTCTCACACTTAATTAGCCAAAATCACTTTAGACTTTTCTCATACAAGCAGCAGCCATTTGCCATGCATGGTAGGCCCGGGTGTTATTTTATCTCCCTAAGCTTTCGGGGGAGTTTTCCGCTGGAATCTTTAGTGCTCTTGATACCCCAAACCATTAGATTTAAGGGAAGCATTAACATATAGCCCCAAACAGAAAAATATTTATGTATCCTCTTGAACCGCTAAACTCCCAGAGTAGAACAGTCATCTCGAGCTTCAGATGGGGGACTAGGCACCTCTCAAATCTCAGGTCGCTCACAGAACACAAACAAAAGCTTCCAGCTGGGTTAAATTGACAGGCCTGTCACTACATAAAACACAAGGATTGAAGAAACTGCCACCACGAGTCAGACCACACGATTCCCTGGGCTACGTATTCTACATATGCGGCCATCCAGATGATGATACGTGGAACTAAATTCATGAGGAAAATGTCTTCAGTGGCTGATATATTGTATCCAAACACAGATTGTGCTTCTTACCTGTCCTCCATGTCCAGAATTCTCAAAAGACACCGGTTGCGAAAGAGAGACTTGCTTATGCAAGTGGGGTATTTTAAAATGTCTGTTATTGAACTTGATCACTTGGGTATAGGGTTGCCAACCTCCAGGTAGCAGCAGGAGATCTCCTGCTATTACAACTGGTCTTCAGCCGATAGAGATCAGTTCACCTGGAGAAAAGGGCTGCTTTGCCAACTGGACCCTATGGCATTGAAGTCCCTCCCTTCTAGGGTTGCCAGGTCCCTCTTCGCCATCGGCGGGATATTTTGGGGGCGGAGCCGAAGGAGGGCAGGATTTGGGGATGGGAGGGACTTCAATCCCATAGAGTTAAATTGCCCAAGCGGCCATTTTCTCCAGGTGAACTGATCTCTATTGGCTGGAGATCAGGTGCAATAGCAGGAGATCTTCTGCTATTACCTGGAGGTTGGCAACCCTACTCCCCTCCCCAAACCACGGCCTCCTGAGGCTCCACCCCAAAAACCTCCTGCCGGTGGCAAAGAGGGGCCTGGCAACCCTACTTGGGTATAAAGCAAAGTTAGTTTTAAATAATAAAAGGCATGCTTTTGAAAGCTTTCAAATCATCATTGGCAGTGGTTCTCTCCCCACTCTCCATTTATGGCCTGGCATTTATCTAATTCTTATAAAAGCCATTTATGCCTTTGGCCTTCACAAGAGCCCAGTTATCACTTACCTACTGCCTATTGGTTTTCTGAGATGCTCCAAAAATGAAGCATGTGTGAAAACAGAGGGGGGGGCACTTTGAGCTGAGAGGGCATAAGAACACGTGGAATGAATGTAGATGGAATAAAAATAGGAAGGGTTTACAGAAGCATGATGTGTGAATGTGCAAATGCAGAGGAAAGCCTAGGGTTGCCTGGTCCCTCTTCACCACCGGCAGAAGGTTTTTGGGGTGGAGCCTGAGGAGGGCAGGGTTTGAGGAGGGGAGGGACTTCAGTGCCATAGAGTCCAATTGCAAAAGAGGCCGTTTTCTCCAGGTGAACTGATCTCTATCGGCTGGAGATCAGTTGTAATAGCAGGAGATCTCCAGCTAGGACCTGGAGGTTGGAAACCCTAGGAAAGCCACACAAGGGGGATGCAGAAAACAAGAGATGACAGACACAAAACTGTATTATGAGAATGATTCCAGAGGGGTAACCGTATCCGTCTGTTGCAGAAAAAATAAATAAATTGGGATTCTCATGGCAACTTAAAGTATAACAAAAAAATTAATCTAGCATAAATATGGACTACTTCTTCAGATGCAGTGAGAAGATCCAGTGAATGCAGTGAAGGAGATATGAAAAAATTAAACGGCATGGTCAAGGGTCCATGAAATACAAAGAAATACAGGGTGAAATGTAATTGTGTAAATTAAATTAAGAAACACAGAGACACTGTTAACTAGTTATGCTAAACTAGTTAACGTCTGTAATGGGAGTTCTGGATTTTTGTAAGATAATTAGCATTTATACTGAGATAAAAATCCCAAATTCTAGTTCAACTGTGGAGGGAAGGGAGATAGTGTGAAATCTCTTAATGAATTAATTTGTTTCATGTAGGAGTTTCCCTTTGAAGTTCTTCTGCTGAAGGATGGTAACTTTTGGGTGAGTAACAGAACATTCTTGGAGTAGGGTTGCCAGGTACCCCCTGGCAACCGGTGGGGGATGGGGTGGTGGATGCAAACTACTCAGGCAGAGAACCACTCTCCAGGGTCTCAGGCAGAGGCCTTTATCATCACCTACTGTCTGTTCCTTTTAACTGGAGATGCTGGTGATTGAACCTGGGACCTTCTGCATGCCAAGAAGATGCTCTACCATGGAGCCATTGCCCCTTCCAGGGTGGATGCAAGCTTACCAGCTGCAAAGAGAGGCCGGCATCAACACGTCATCACTTCTGGAAGTGACATCATCATCTTGCTGATGATAGTTGGGATGCTCTGGTATTTGGGCAAAAACTCTATGGAAGAAGCTGCTTTCACCATAGAGTTTTGCCCAAATACCGGAGGATCCCCACAGTTGTTGGCAACGTGGTGATGTCACTTCCAGAAGTGATGCTGACACATCGACACTGGCCTCATTTTGCAACTAGTAAGTCCTCCCCGCCCCATCTGGCCGGCTGAACAGACCAGGTGGGGGGGAGGAGCTCAGTGTAGGGTATCCCCCCCTGGTGTGTGTGGGGGGTATGGCAAGCCTACCTTGGAAACTGAAATGTTCTCCCACTAGTGTATGAATATTGTGTTTTCACAGAATCATAGAGTTAGAAGGGACCACCAGGGTCATCTAGTCCAACCCCCTACACAATGCAGGAAACTCACAACTACCTTCCCCACACACACCCAGTGACCCCTAGAAGATGACCAAGATGCCCTCCCTCCCATGAACTGCCCAAGGTCATAGAATCAGCATTGCTGACAGATGGCCATCCAGCCTCTGCTTTTTTAATGTTAGACTTGCGCTTGTTTATTCTGTTGCATAGGGACTGCCCTGTTTGACCTATAAAGAGAGAAGGGCACTGAAGACACTTGATGGCATATGCCACACTGAAAGATGAACAAATGGTATATCTGATGTTACTGGATTCTGTAATAGCACTGCTTGCGTGTATATGATGACTTGAATATTTCTTAGCAAAATCTGGCATCCCCCTCCCCATTGCAGGTGTTAACTAGCTTAGTATAACTATGGAACAGACTGTATTTTTCTTCATTGAATTTTATATAATTCCATTTCACCCTTTATGTCCTACATTTCAATGCCCCTTGACCCTGTCAATTTTTTTAAAAAAATATTTCCTGCATAAATAAATCACATAGTAAGAAACCACTCAAGTAAACGGGCTCCAGTCTGCTAATATTTACCCTAGAATACAATTTTAAGGTGTGGCAAGGCTCCCCGTACATTTTTATAAAATCAGAAGATGCCCTTCTCTTAAAACTTGAGCTCTCAAGTTGGAACGGGGTGAATGGATGCAGCTGAATCACAGCTCCATAGAGCCAGTACACAGCATTTTATTTTAAATAACACCGTGAGAAGCAGCGGGCAGCAAGAATCACTTTCGCTCACATGTTTTCCAAAGTATTCTCAAATTAAGTACTGTACTTCTGTTCTGAAGTTGACACAAGCAGCAATTTAAACGCTGGATACATCCCTTTTAAAAACACACTGAATTATATCCCTGGGGATCGTAATATTTGCTTCTTGGAAATACTCAGGATCTGAGTTTTATAGGGTTGTTAAGAGGCTTACATAGTAGTACTGGAAAACCAACTTTCCCCCCTAGAGTCAAATACTGGCTTAACAGCTCAGCTGATCTAGCAGCCAATAAGATTGTTACAGTCTATAGAAAAGACTCAAAAAATGTAGGCTAATTTTCAGGTTGCTTTTAGTTAGCTTCAATCGTCAAGCTAATCCTGCCTCGGAGAATCCTCATTCCCCATTCCTTTCTTACCCTCTGACATCCTTCTTCACCACCTCCTTTGTTCTCACCTGTAAGGAGGTTTACTCAAAACAAATCCCACTTGGTTCAATAGGACGTACTTCCTGGTAAATATACTTAGGACTGCTGCTTTCATTTGTCTGCTGCTTTTTTTCATAGTCTGATCTATCGTTTCCTTGCCCCAGCCTCTTTTATTTGCTAGGATAATCCAATAAAGCTTAGACAAATGCACATCCAGGATAATGACTGTTACAGATAAATAAAATCTGAATTCCTGGATATTCTTTATATTTGCTTCAGAATGCTGAAAGGTATAATCTTTTTATAGAGGGCTGGCATTAATGTTTGTTAAAAACCACTCAATCTATGCTGTTATATGATCTGACAGACTTTATGAAGATCTTATTCCTAGTTGACCTTATAAATGTCCCTTCAATACTGGCCCATTTCTTCTGTTTCAGTGCCTTGGTTTGCTTCTCTCTCAACCTGTTCCTGAGTGGAAGGGCTGCGCTGGCCCCACAAAGCTGAAACCTTCTCCCAAAAACCTGCGCTCCATAGGGTTGCACCACCTAAAAAGATGGTGTATCTTGGGAAAAAGGAAAGGGGGTGTTCCCGAGTTGAAAACGCTTTGGAAACCACCAAAAGGCAGCCTCTTCCTTGGCTCTGTGCTGGAAAGCCCCAGGAACACCCCCAGGAGGACGGTGCACAGAAGAACACTGTCCGGATGCCAGCATGAGGCTGTGTCAGGAGGATGGCATCTGGGTTCCCCCACCAGCAGCCATGCCACCACGGACACCATAAGTGGCATGGGCTCCGGCGCAGAACACCCAAACGCCAGTGCAGCAGCCCCTTCCAGGCCTCCAAATGGCTTTTGTCCTTTCGGGTCAGGAATGGACTGTCTGTGTTTCTCTGTCTCTCTCTCCAGTTAGTAAAAATTGTGGGGGGGGGGGGGGAGACACAAAAAACAAACAAACAAATGGAGTTCCAAGAAGAACAAGTATCTTTAATGTAAGTAGATTATGTTTGGAATATCTTACCATTGAAATGAGTGGCATCTTATCTTTTACCAAAAGTATACTGACTTTCTTGGGCGCCAGTGTGGCATTCAAACATCATCCAATAATATCTGTTCATAGTCTACTTTGATCTCCTCCCCATTCCTATCTGCACAGCTGATGGGGGGATTCCTTAGCAGAGAACCACACGAGGAGAAGTACTGCATAGAACTGTTTTTGCAAAACAACTCGCCTGCAATCTGTTTAAATGGATAAATGTCGGTACATATTTCTTTCACGGGATTGCAGCAGCCTCATACTCTAGGCAGGACCGAAGCCAGCCAGAAAACTGTTGAAGGGCCAATTGTTGCCAGACAGCTGAGTGGCAGGTGTCCCACCCAGAAAGCGATGCCTAGGAACTTTCATCTGAGAGATCTGCTGAAGAGGAGCTGCCAGACTCAAAGATGGCGGGAGACTGGAACCCCTTCTGCCTTCTGACAAGTTCCTTTCAACTTAATCCCTTAGGTCTGATTTAAATATTATGCAGATGAGGCAAAAAGCACTCACAGGTAGACTTTGCATTCATCTAGCATCTCATTTAAAATGCTACCCATGCAAAGCAGCGACATGTGCTTAGTAAGCATGCCAGTATAACATCCTTCCAGGATATAGTTCTCTGGCATGCTAAGACAGCATGAGCAGTTGCTTTGCTTGGGTTTCAGCCCAGTTGAAACAAGGTAGTGAGCAAATACAAAGTCCCAAGCATGAGTTCTTTTGCCTTGCCAGTGTTACATTTATATCAGGCTTTAGACTGATTTTCCGGCACTACTGACATACCTCCTAAACATCAACCAGAGACTCAAGTGACACCCTGGCTCTAACACTTGGTTATGAGCTTTTTCTGTGATTTTTCAATATTTTCCCTAGCTATGGTTGCCAGCCTCCAGGTACTGATAAATGTAAGTTAGTCTGCTGTATAGTGAGTTAGTAACAAGCTCCTTACTATACAGCCCAAGTTGGCTGCTGCTGAAGATCTTTTACGGTTGAAACAGGGACATATCCGGCCCCCTGTATTTCTCTTATCGGCACGATCCGCCATTGCCACTCGTGTGAATTTTGAGTTATTATACTCTATGAAGTGGCTACAGAAGAAAATCACTACCTACACTTCAAACTACTTGACGCTTTGTGACTGCAACTGAACGTCTCCTTGTTGCAAGTTAGCGATATATTTGCAAAGACTTTTTTGTTACTTTCAATGTTTAGCGCATGTGACTGAGCAACACGTTTAACCATATGATTTTGACTTTCATGCATACTATTGTACACATAATGAATCCATAATTGTGTTTTTGTACATGCCTAAATTGAATAAGATTACTGTAGCATTTAAAGAATTGCTGTTTTTTTTTTTTTTACTGCTGTTCCTTGTTTGCTAGCCTCCAGGTACTAGCTGGAAATCTAATGCTATTACAACTAGGAGATCTCCAGCTATTACCTGGAGGTTAGCAACCCTAATTACAACTGATCTCCTGATCAGTTCACCTTAGGGTTGCCAGGTCCCTCTTCACCACTGGCGGGAGGTTTTGGGGGTGGAGCATGAGGAGGGCGGGGTTTGGGGAGGGGAGGGACTTCAATGCCATAGAGTCCAATTGCCAAAGCAGCCATTTTCTCCAGGTGAATGGGTGTTTATCAGCTGGAGATCAGTTGTAATAGCCGGAGATCTCCAGCCACCACCTGGAGGTTGGCAACCCTACACATGACACCATACTCTTTCTAAGCACACTTTGTGGCTCCCAGTGTTTTCCCTTTTAAGGTGGAGCAAAGAAAAAAAATCTGCTTTGCCCTGACTTAAAGGGGAAACACTGTGCCAGTTGCCAGCAAAGCCTCCATGCGAAAGCTCTGCCTGCAGCAAGTTAGGGGGAGGGGGGAAGCTTAGCACCACCTTCAAAATGGCAGCGCAAAGCCTCCCCCTTTTCCCAAAAGCCCTTTTTACAGGGCTTTCCCTCCTTTAAATAACAGCTCAGCTGTGACTCAGTTGTCGGAGGAGGAGGGATTGCCATGTCTCAGGGGGACCTGGCAATTTTCTTGCTGGGTCAGTTGTTCTATGCCAATGGGACGAGGAGGAAGGGGTGGAAAATATTGTCGAAGGCTTTCACGGTCAGAGTTCATTGGTTCTCGTAGGTTATCCGGGCTGTGTAACCGTGGTCTTGGTATTTTCTTTCCTGACGTTTCGCCAGCAGCTGTGGCCGGCATCTTCAGAGGAGTAACACTGTCCTTCAGCGTTACTCCTCTGAAGATGCCGGCCACAGCTGCTGGCGAAACGTCAGGAAAGAAAATACCAAGACCATGGTTACACAGCCCGGATAACCTACGAGAACCAAGGAAGGGGTGGGGTGGTGCGGCACCAACACTGAGCAATGTGGGGAAAGGGCATGCAAATGTCGTCCCCACACACCTCTGTCCTTTTTGCCACTGTTTGCACCGGAAGCAGGGGGGAGGGACTGTTGGAAAATATGCCCCTCTTTATGGTGTCACTTGCCTCCTCATTTAGAGAGGGGGAACTGACCAGAGAGTCAGATAGGTAGACAGGACAGAGAGGGTCCTCTCTACTTACACCTCACCTTCATTTCCTGTCCCCTTTGATGTTTAAAGTTATATTGTCAGGGAAACTTCCCTTCTCTCCCCTTTGCCCCTCATCCAAGCAAGATGGTAGGCGCCGTGCGCTCCACGCACTGACTCCCCCCCGCCGCAATGGGTGGAAGGAAGATGGAACCTTTCTATCTAGAGAATTAGCAAGAATTAGCAAGAAGACAGCGGGCTTGCATCGTCTCTTTCCTATCCAAAGTGTATTTCAACAATAAATGAGTTCAGTTTGATTAGAAACAAAAGCTGCTTCCCTTTTGGTTTCTCGCTCGCACGCACACGTGGGCTTTCGCTGTTTGCTAAGCTTAAAAAGCACTCTGCTAATGGATCGGATGTCAGAACCAAGTGATATTTTTCAACAGGGACTGCTTGTCCTGCCCTCATGCGGCTCCAAGCCCAAGTCTGCACCGATCATACATAAATGGAGGGTCAATTTTAAGAGCAAAGCGGTGTGAGCGTAAGGTGAGCTGCCTTTCCCTCCCCCTCCCCCCCTGTGCAGTTCTTCTTCCCTGGCCCCTAAAGGATCTTTCCCCGCTGGTATTAGAATCTATTTCAGGGGAAAGGAATGCTGGCAGGAGGCTGCAGGGATGTAAGCTATAGGAAGCAGACGTTTTCCACTCCTTTCACACCCACCCTCTGTTTCCTTTTAACAATTGGCCCCAAGAGCACCATCTATTTCAGCAAGTAAAACGGACATAAACGAACATCCTGGAAGCCTCACCCTCCCAAAAAGGAAGACCATGAACACTCAGGGCTGGCCCATCCACTAGACGCACCTTGGTGATTTCCGAGGGTGTCAGAAGTGGAGGGGAACAAACCAGCCCTGTTGTTCTTTTCTTCCTTCAGTGCCCTGCAGTGAAGGTGAGGAGAGGGGGCAGAAGGCTCACCTTCCAGTGGCCCAAGGTACAGCAGCAAGGAGCAGCAGGCGTAGGGTTGCCAGCTCCGAGTTGGGAAATTTCTGGATGTTTGGGGGGCGGAGCCTGAGGGGGGCAGGGTTTGGAGAGGGGAGGGACTTCAATGCCATAGAGTCCAATTGCCAAAGCAGCCATTTTCTCCAGGCAAATGGATCTCCGTTGGCTGGAGATCAGTTGTAATAGCAGGAGATCTCCAGCCACCACCTGGAGGTTGGCAACCCGAAGCAGGCAGCAGATTCACCTCAGGCTACACTGAGGCACAGGAGGGCAAGAAGAATGGGTGGCAGGCTCATCTCCTGCCTCCCTGACTTGCAGTTGGCAAAAAGACCAGGTGGCAGGCTCATCTCTTGCCATCCCAAAGCACAGAGGGGTGAGGAAGGTAGGAAGCAGGCTTGCCTGCTACATCAGACAATTCATGGGGGGGGGGGAGCAGCTTTGGCACCTAATGCGCCAAAATCCTTGGACCAGCCCTTGAACACTGGTGCAAAATTTTGCATGTAAAACAACAGAAAATTGTTATTTGGCAATGTACTAAAATCATATTTCAATAACTCCAGTGTGCAAATGCATGATAAGTAGGGTTGCCTTGCCAGGTCCCTCTTCGCCATTGGCGGGAGGTTTTGGGGGCATAGCCTGAGGAGGACGGGGTTTGGGGAGGGGAGGGACTTCAATGCCATAGAATCCAACTGACATAGTGGCCATTTTCTCTATTGGCTGGATATCAGTTGTAATAGCAGGAGATCTCCAGCTAGTACCTGGAGATTGGAAACCCTAATGATAAACCTTTTGCATTTCAAAATCTACCCACAATGTGAATATCATAGTTAGTAATTATGGAAAAAAATACTTCTACTATCTCTTCTTCAAATTGGCATTAATGAAGTAGAAGCCACAACTGAATGAAAACGTTTACTGATTCATATTTGCATGGAACACTTTTTTTAAAACTTCTGTTATTATTATTCACCATACTCAGACGCTTTCTACCCTTGTACAGAATGAACTGCAAAAAAAATTCTGTCCAATGGGGATGGCCATTCAAGGGCATTCCATAGCAACAGCCATTCAATCAGCCATTTGAGCTGTAGAGAACTTTGCCATTATCAAATCTTTTTTTCAGCACGGTTCAGTGTGCTGCTCCTTGGGAGAAATGATTCCTGACTGGAAAGTTCAGACATGGACATAAGTAGACACAGGCCTCAGCATGTCATTGATCCAAATCCACAGCAGTCATGCCGTTTCATGCTCCAGTCCAATCTTGACAGGGCTGGCCTCTCCATTAAAGTGAAAAACACTCCCTGCAACTGTCTCTTTCTCTTTTCTCTTAACACAGCATTGTGTAAAGCTGGCAGGAAAGGAAAATGGCTTCCCTAAACCCAGATCAAACACAGAAAGAGTGGGTTTTTTTTAAATCCAGTTCATCCCCATCCTTAAAATATTTCTATCAGAAGCAATGTTCTCTCAAAATGTAATGTAATCGATTCTCAGGATGCTTTTAGATGCTGAAGTTACAATAAAAAGGTAAAGGTCCCCTGTGCAAGCACCGGGTCATTCCTGACCCATGGGGTGACGCCACATCCCGATGTTTACTAGGCAGACTTTGTTTACGGGGTGGTTTGCCAGTTCCTTCCCCAGTCATCTTCCCTTGACCCCCAGCAAGCTGGGTCCTCGTTTGACTGACCTCGGAAGAATGCAAGTAGGGCTGTCGATTTGGTTCGTCCCAAACCGAAAAACAGCCGAATTTTCCCCGATTCGGCAGTTTCTAGTTCGGATGGAACCAAATTAAAAAAAGGCGGGAATACAATGAGCCGAATTTGGTGAGTTCGGGGCGATTGCTGAATAAATTCGGCAAATTCGGGGGCTCCGAATCAGCAGCATAACCATAAAGGCATTAAAAACACATTCGCGTCTTTCCACCGCTCCAGGGGGGGCATTTTTGGAGGTAGAGGCCCCAAACCTTTAGCGTAGCTTGAGGTGACCCTTCTTGCAAGAACCCCCAGGTTTGGTGACGATTGGGGCAGGGGGTACCACGTTATGGGGCCTGGAAGGGGTCCCCCACCCATCTGCCCATTACAGCCTTTAAAAACACATTCGAGTTGAGCCGTACCATTACCCCGGCCCAGGGGTTGCCTCAGCAGTTGGACCGTACCATTACCCCGGCCTGGGGGTCTGGTTGCCTCGGCAGTTGGGCCGTACCATTACCCCAGCCCGGAGGTCTGACTAAAAGGCAATTAATCCCGAGTTATGGGGTCCCCCCCCATCCACCCATTGGAATGAATGGGAGCAGGGAATCCTTAATGTGCATCTAGAGAGCGGCAAATCCAAGGCAAAACTTCCCGTGCCAGAGAGTATGTGTGTGTGAGTCTGCTAGAATCATATTGGATTGCTCCTGAGTCCTCCCAGTCCCTGCTCCTGATAGAAGAGAAGAAGACATCCATAGTAAGATCCATTTGGGGGCTTTTCTCTATAATTCTCTATAAAAAATTTTCTGTGTGTTTATGTGGGGGGGAGATTCTGTGTGTGTGTGTGTGCGTGTGTGTGTGTGTGTGTGTGTGTGTGTGTGTGAGAGAGAGAGAGAGAGAGAGAGAGAGGAAGCCAAAGGGGGTGGGTTTACCTGTTCTGCTGGGGGGTGGGCTTGAATGCCTCTGTGTGGGACTGTGCTTTCTACTGTTTTCACCGGAGCAGCAGAAAGGCCGAATGTGTTTTTAATGCCTTTATTCCTGTGGGCAATTTTGGAGGGGGACCCCTTCCGGGGACTGTGTGGGACTGTGCTTTCTACTGTTTTCACTGGAGCAGCGGAAAGGCGTGAATGTGTTTTTAATGTCTTTATTCCTGTGGGCAATTTTGGAGGGGGACCCCTTCCGGGCCCCATATCTCGGGACCCCCTGACCCAATCTTTACAAAACTTGGGGGTTCTTGCAAAAAGGGTCACCTCAAGCTACGCTGAAAGTTTGGGACCTCTACCTCCAAACATGCCCCCCCAGAGCCGCAGAAAAATGCGAATGTGTTTTTAATGGCTTTATTCGGCCGAATTTTTCCCCGAACTCGGAACTTGGCACCGAATTCCATGGATCCGAATCGGGGGAGTTCGGACTTCGGCATTTCCCGAATCAAAATGGGCCGAATTTTGCCGAATCCAAATTTTACCGTTTTTTTTCTCAACAGCCCTAGATGGAAGGCTGAGTCAACCTTGAGCCAGCTACCCAAAGGGCATCTCCTATAATGCCCGGCCGAAAGGCAGCACCATCTATTCAACAGTCCCAACTACAGAGGTGACCATGCAATCAAGGAATGAGTGCAATAGTAGCAGAAAGTGGATGTAATCCAGCAAGGGACCTGCTGAGAAGTAGTTGCAGATGACTTCAGTGATCTATGCCACACACTTGCAAGGGATGACCAGCCTCTGTAATCTGAAAGAGCCAGCGTGGTGTAGTGGTTAAGAGTGATGGACACTAATCTGGAGAACCAGGTTTGATTCCCTACTCCTCCAAATGAATGGCTAGGGTTGCCAGGTCCCTCTTCGCCACTTGCAGGAGGTTTGGGAACGGAGCCTGAGGAGGGCAGGGTTTGGGGAGGGGAGGGACTTCAATGCCATAGAGTCCAACTGCCAAAGTAGCCATTTTCTCCAGGTGAACTGATCTCTATCGGCAGGAGATGAGTTGTAATAGCAGGAGATCTCCAGCTTGTACCTGGAGGTTTGCAAGCCTATGAACGGCGGACTCCAATCTGGTGAACCGGGTTGGTTTCCCCACTCCTACTCCTGAAGCCAGCTGGGTGACCTTGGGCTAGTCACAGTCCTCTTAGAGCTTTCTCAGCCTCACCTACCCCACAAGGTGGCTGTTGTGGGGAGGGGAAGGGAAGGAGACTGTAAGCTGGTTTGAATCTCCTTAAAAACCAGCATATAAAAACCAACTCTTCTTCTTCTAGTGCCCCCAGTTCAGATGTGTGACACCACAATTAAAAACAACAGCTATGTTGAATGGATGTACATATGCAGGAGAAAGCAATTTCAACCAAAGCAGAGTGCCGTATTAATAAGACTAATACTGGGACTGGCTAATTTTTATCTGGTAAATTATTGGTTTTAACTGTTTTTAAATTGTGATATTTTTAAACAAGAGAGCTCCTAATCTCTCACAGGTTGTATCTAGTCATTTTATTCTGGCTTTTGCCATAAATAAATTTATTCAAATCAATTCAAGCCAAAGCAGACTTCCCTCTCCTTCCTTTGTGCTTAGCCCATATAGTAATTCATCCAGATCTTCTTTCCCCTCTGCTCCTCAGCTATCACCATCTGCCCACCCACTCCATGCCTTTTAGGGAGCAATTTTCCTAAATAAGAATCTGTCCAATTAAATCCACCCATAAAAAGGCACATTTTACCAACCCAGCCATGAAATTCATTTTGCTTTTCAGCCACTGCTATGTCAGAAACTCCACATCACATTTAATAAACTTCTCCAAGTGAGCTTGCTGATAACTAAACAATGTGACATTTCTAACAGTGAGAAGACAGAAAACCAGAAACAATTACATTAAGAAATGAAGGTTAAAAAAATACACATGCATACATACACTGACACAGAGAGAGAGCTGGCAAAGAGCTCCCAGTCCAAGGAAAATCTCTTTTAAGTTCCCATCAAACACTTCTAGGGGAAGACCTCCAAGGGCCTCAAGTGTCCTTATACCATGTTTCCAGTTCCCTTCCCAGTAACCTTGCTCTGACATTATTACAAGAGCAAAACAGAGCAAATGGGGTTGTCTTGGAAGGTGTCAGAACAAAAGGATTTTCTTAAGACTATTTAACCGTTCCTTGATACTGTTAGAAAGAAATCAACAATCTTTATATCGACAGGCATCCTTGCGGTCTGTCTGTGGGCACTACTGCTGGGTGGATGAGTAAACAAAAAAGGATGTCCAGAGACTACAAAGGAATTAAAACTTCATCTCAGATTTTTCTTCGAAATGAGAGCCAGTTGCGCACATTTTTAACATTGTGTTTGTCTGATATCACACAAGTATACACAGGGTTGCCAACTGGCCGGTTGTGGCGTGCAATTACCTGACAATCAACAGGACTGCCCGCTGGCCAGCTGATGGCTGGCGGGAGGAGCACAAAGGGGAGGACGATCCCCTGGGCGCTCCCGAGAAGGCTCCAGCCTCCTGTTCCACGCTGCAAGCCCAATCGGGCTTGTAACATGGAGAGGGAGGCTGGAGCCTTCCACCCTGTCCCAGCCCCACTGTGCATGTGCTTGGAGCGTGCACACAGTGGGGCTGGGAAGGTTCCAGCCTTCCCCCCCACGCTACAAGCCCGATTGGGCTCGTAACCTGGAGAGGAAGGCTGGAGCCTTCCTTCCCGTCCCAGCCCTGCTGTGCGCGTACTCCAGCATCCCCCCCAGACCCCGCCCTCCTCAGGCCCCGCCCCAAAAACCTCCCACCAGTGGCGAAGAGGGACCTGGCAACTTTATGTGTACACATCCCAAGATACACAGAGACCAGTTTATCACACGGGGGAACAGTTCTGAAAATACTTCCTCTAACTGAAAATATCAAAAATAAGCATGACAATTAGCCTCAAAATGTTTTGGTGGTGTTTTGTTTTTTGGGGCCATCAAGTCATCTGGGGGACTACATCTCCTGGTACAACCCCTCCCCAAGAGCACTACGCTCAGCAAATAGGGTTGCTAGGTCCGCCACCGGCGGGAAGTTTTTGGCTGGAGCCTGAAGAGGGTGGGGTTTGGGGAGGGGAGGAACTTCAATGCCATAGAGTCCAATTGCCAAAGAGGCCATTTTCTCCAGGTGAAGTGATTTCTATTGGCTGGAGATCTCTAGCTAGCAGGAGATCTCTAGCTAGTACCCAATGTTTGGCAACCCATCAGTGAATAGCAACCTGCTGGTAGTCCCTGGCCTGTGAAGTATCCCACTGTCCTGAACCAGGGCCAGGGCTTTTTCGGCTCTGGCCCCATCCTGGTAGAACTCTCTCTGTAGTGAGACCTGGGCCCTGCGGGATCTGGCACAGTTCCACAGGGCCTGTAAGACTGAGATGTTCCGCCAGGCCTATGGTTGAGGGCAACGGTTTCCATCAGAGCTGGCCTCCCCTCCCCTCTTCTATCTGGTTAATTTAAATCTCTGAATAAATTGGGGAACCTGACTGCCTTTTTCTTTGGGCTGACTGCTGACCACTGTGCCCACGAAATGGGCGCCGTTGGTTTTGAGAGCTGATTTTAGTATTAGTGATTAAGTGGCAAATCATTTTTATGTATTTTATACTGTATAATGTGTATTATGATGATTGTAACTGCTCTGAGCCTAGCTTTGGCTGGGATAGGGCGGGATATAAATCCAAAAATAAATACATAAATACATAAAGTCACAACTGAATTATGGTGACCCCATAGGGGTTTCAAGGCAAGAGACGTTAGGAGGTGGTTTGCCATTTCCTTCCTCCTAGGGTTACCAACTTGCCTTCTATGGACCTTGTTTCACTGAGACTGAATCAGTTAATTTTATTTGTGTTGTTTAAGGTTATTTTCCATGCCTGAGCATTGCTTATTTTTTCACTGAGACTGAATCAGTAAAAAAAAATTGTGTTGTTTTAGGTTATAACTGCCTAACCTTGAAAAAACTTTGGTTCCATTCGGGTCCTTGTAGAAACTTGACAATTTGTATTTTTGCTGAACGAGACACGGTCTCCATTGACCATATTGAGTCAAGTATCATACTCCCTCTTCCTTCCTTGCCTTCTATGGACCTTATTTCACTGAGACTGAATCAGTTAATTTCATTTGTGTTGTTTAAGGTTATTTTCCATGCCTGAGCATTGCTTATTTTTTCACTGAGACTGAATCAGTAAAAACTTTTTGTGTTGTTTTAGGTTATTCCTGTTATTTCCCATGACTGAGCTTTATCAGTAATATATGTATGTATTTTTCCTCGTGGACTGAGCTGTATCAGCCAGGCATGCAATTGCTTATCTATGTTGCAGGAATCACAGCGTTGCTTTGTTGATTACTGTTGGAATATTGGTTTAATTAAATACCTATTCTACCCTTTATTTTGTATACTTATAAATTTTCTATAGTGTTTTTCAACACTTTTTTTTTAATTTAGAGCCCAGGTGCTACCAATTCCCTTAGTCTCCACTAATTACAGCACTGATACATTTCTTATCTTTAACTGCCAGGTAGTAGCAGGAGATCTCCTGCTAATTCAACTGATCTCCAGCCGATAGAGATCAGATCACCTGGAGAAAAATGGCTGCTTTGGCACTGAAGTCCCTCCCCTCCGCAAACCCCGCCTTCCTCAGGCTCCGCCCCAAATATCTCCCGCCGGTGACGAAGAGGGACCTGGCAACCCTACTTCCTCCACATTATAATCTGGTATTCCTTGGAGGTCTCCCATCCAAATACCAGCCAGGGTCATGGCTGAGAGTGTGTGAATGGTCCAAGGTCACCCAGCAAGCTTCCACCACGGTGCAAATGGGGAGTCGAACCTGGGGTTCCCAGGTCCTAGTCTGACACCTTTAACCACAACACCACACTGGCTCTATATAGGCAAGTGGTGGTGGGGAAGCCTGAATCTACAACAAACTTCGTGGTGCAACCTCAATATACTTTTCAGCTGAAGTTGCTTGCTTTTTCTCCTTGTTATTTCGCGGTATGGCTGGAGGAGATTAAACAGTTTGCATAGCACTCTAACACAGAGACAGCGCAACATAAAAGGCTCCTCCTAGGGCCAAGAGGTCTAAACAAGAAGAAGCAATATTATTTCAGATTTAGCAACAAAACTAAAAAGGTGATCAGAGGAAAAAGGAAACATAAATATTTCTTCTTTGTTAAAGGGGGAAAAATCCATACCGGTAGGCAAGTTAACAAATATTTCTACTTCAGTTCATGCTGGTGGCAATTTATTTTCCCAGCATGATCCCTTAGTTTTAATAACCTGATGTCTCAGAAGCATTTATTTCTCCAACCCCATGTGTCACTTTGAACTATGGCAAACTGTTTGACCACAGGAAACCTGTAAAACAATATTCGGACACTCAAAAGCTACAAACAAGCAGTATCTTTTTTCCAGAGCCCCCCACCCTGCACACACACACTACAGGAAATAATTAAGAATAATTATCAGAACTGGAGATCACGAGTTTAAAATCCAACCCTTCTAAATTAACAAGAACTATAGGTGACTCACTATGTTAACCTTTTTACTACCAAAAAAAAAAACCCCAACTCTGGAAATGACTCAATATGTTAAACCTACTGATTCTTTCTGCATGTTAACAGTTTGGATAACATGGCAAAATTCAAAAAGTTGTTCAAGTTTGATCTGTTCCCAACTGGAAAATGTTGCGATAATGTGAAGAACAACAGGCCTGGAGCCCTGCCTCGGAAGGGAAAGGGTGTGATATAAATCTAATTAAATTAAATTAAATTAAATTAAAACTAAACAGTGCAGGTTCATAGAAAGACAACACAAAATGAGTCTTATTTAACTTTCCCTGAAGTTTGCCAGTCGTGAGGATATAAAATCTAACATTTTTATTTATCCTGCATCTATTGATGTTGAGATAGTACAATGTTTTATGGCAAAGAATTACTTTATGACAAATAATGGAAAGTACTTACTTCTCAGCTACACTGAATGCAAGTTTATACTTGAAAATGTATTTACTCATTTTAGGCAGACAGCATCCAACACAACAACAAATAAGCACTTGAAACATATATAATATATTGACCAGAAGAACTGGAAACTATTTGGTGACTATTTAAAATGTACGTTTGTTCCAAAAGAAGTTGGCTCACCCTAAGTAGAAAGCTTACTTTCACAAAAGTTGCTAATGTTGCTTTTTACCAGCTTTAGCTGGTGGGACAACTGCAGCCCTTCCTTGCCAATGTGGTGCATACCCTGATAACATCTAAATTAGATTACTGCAATGTGATCTACGTGGGGCTGCCCTTGAAGACTGTCCGGAAAATCTTTTTTTATTTGTTTGTTTATAACCTTTATTAGCCATGTTTCTACTTTATAGGAACTCAAGGCAGCTTACAATGTAAATAATATTACAATACATAAAACCCAGCTAGCATTGTGCAACTGGGCCATAGATTTCCTAGGGAGAGGCTGCCAGGGGGAGGAAAGAAAAGGAAGCTGAAGACAGGGAAGCAGATAAAGGCTGATGCATAGGTAGGACAGAAAGAAGCAAGAAAAGGGAAGAGGCTATGGGGGCTTTCAGGGAAGGGAGCAAGGATGGAGTGAGGGAGGGGAAAATGAGACACCCCCCCCCCCTGCAAGTCCTTGCAGGTCCTCCACTTGTGAACATACTAATTACAGTAAAGGAGATTTGGTATGTTTTCTGTCCTATTGTCTAGTTCTAACATGCCAACAATAATCTGTTTCTACCAGTTATGGAGGATAAAGACCCTGGCTTCAAAAAATACAGTTTTGTATGTATAAATTCCTGGCATGGATATGTACTAGAAACTAGAATAATCTGTCTGTATAGAAACCAACTCCAGGAACATATACAGTCTAATAAAAGTGATGTATCTGCTATAAAATCTTGTGTATTGGATTTTGTTTTGAAAAAGTCCCTCACAAACACTGCATTCACTGCTTGGTTCTGTATTAATCTGTATATGCAAAGAACATTCGGTGCTTGAAAAGAGAGGTCATTCTTTACCCTCTTTGAAAATCTGGCCCATGGCATGCAATTACAGAGCGGAAGCATGCTGTTAATCTCACGAGGGACATCAGGGAAGGGCAGTCAGAGCAAAGGCCCCCAAGCAGTACAGAAAAACACAGGCTGCCCTAATGTAGGTAGTTCCAATGTTCTTGAAAGCTCCCATTTTGTAACAAACCCATCTAGAGATTACAGCTCGACCAACATTGTTTTTTTTTAAAAAAAGCATCTGCAACACAGCACATGGCCACTTCTGTGATAAAAGGACAGCATCCAAGATTTCAAATATATATATATATATATATATGAAATGGAATGGAAAATGAACAGAAGGGACACACAATTGTCATTGGGCAGAAATAATACCAAAGCAGCCACATGCGATGCAGCAAAAATTGGCGTCTGGGGGGAGGTTTTGCTTTGACCATCATAAAGGGATTAAGACCCAGGTGCCTGGCTTTCACTTCTCTTCCCCCATTACTAAAACACTTTGTGGTTTAGCAAAAGCCATTTGGGCATGACGGGCAATTTCTCAGAGGCACCATTTCACGTTTCAGGGAGGGAAAGAGAGATTTCAGTAGGGCAAGGCAAGTTGCACGGCGAGGGTCAAAGAACTGAAATGAATATATTCAAGGCTGTTTCTACAGAGAGGTTTCTCCCAGGAAGAACACAACATGTCCCTGCTTCATTTGTAAGGTTGCCAACCTCCAGGTACTGAGCAATAATAACCAGCACGTAGGCTCCGTCTAGACCAACAGCTGCTTCCCACCGGTTCATCTCAGGACCTGTTCATCTCAGAACTGGTGGGAAGCAGCTGTTGGTCTAGATCAGGGGTCCTCAAACTACGGCCCCCAGGCTGGATCCAGCCCCTCAGGGTCCTGAACCCGGCCCCCAGCCTAAAGTATTCGCCGGGGAAGCCATAGTTCTTCTTAAGCCCGCCCCACCGTTCTTTCTCTTCTCTCATTGACTGGGAAAGACGCCCATCACCGTCCCTCTTGGCAGCCAGCAACTACCAACCACCTTTCATCCTGTTTACCTCCCTTTGCTTCATTCGTCCAAGTTAGCATTCTACCCCGCCTTCTCGTAGCGTTGCTGGCCAATCAAAAGACCTGTCGACGTTAAAGGGCCTCAACACCCCCTCTTCTCTACCCAAGCAGTTACCTCGAATTGAATTTTTTTCTTGGTCGCCGCGCGCCACAGCCCCCTCCTCTCCCTTTGCAACAATTGCTTTTAGAGAGAAGAGGCGGGGCCATGATCGCCGCACCCCCTTTCTCGGCGGCGTGCTGTTGCTGCTGCCTCAGATGCGTGCTGTTTTGTGCCCAGCAGTGAGCTGTTGCTTTTCGCGCCGTTTTGTGCACAGTCACGTTCTTCGCGCAGCTTCACGCCGCATCACGCGCGCGAGGAGGTGGCGGTTCTGGATAACCAGTAAGATTCGGAAATCCCCCCTCCTCCTAACTGTCCCTTTCCCTGCAACGGTCGTTTGAGGCTGGGCAATTGAAGGAAGGGGGGCGCGACGAGAGCGGGAAGGGTCTCCCAAGGCAGGAGGAAGGAAATGAGAGAAATGAGGACTTAAAAAACAAAACTAGTCATTTTAGTCATTTTAGCTTGGAGATTTTTGTCAGTTCAGACTTGATTTGATCTATAACCCACTGATTTGTTTTGATTTGTTTGTTTTTTGGCAGTCCATGGTATCCGTAACACTCTCCTCCAACACCACATTTCAAAGGAATCTATTTTCTTCCTATCAGCTTTCTTCATTGTCCAGCTTTCACACCCATACATAGTAATAGGGAATACGATGGCATGAATTAATCTAGTCTTGGTGGCCAGTGACACATCCTTACACTTCAAAATCTTTTCAAGCTCCTTCATGGCTGCCCTTCCTAGTCTCAATCTTCTTCTGATTTCTGGGCTGCAGTCTCACTTTTGGTTGATGGTGGAGCCAAGGAATAGAAAGTCTTGAACAATTTCAATTTCCTCATTGTCACCCTTAAAGCTGTGTAATTCTCCTTTAGTCATTACTTTTGTTTTCTTGATGTTCAGCTGTAGTCCTGCTTTGGCATTTTTAACTTTCAGCAGTAGTCGTTTCTACTAGATGGAGATCGCCCGCTATTACAACTGATGTCCAGCTGATAGAGATCAGTTCCTCTAAAGAAAATGGCCACTTTGGCAATTGGGCTCTATGGCATTGAAGTCCCTCCTCTCCCCAAACCCCACCCTCCTTAGGCTCCACCCCAAAAACCTCCCACAAGTGGTGCAGAGGGACCTGGCAACCCTAACTCTATGGCATTGAAGTCCCTCCCCTCCCCAAACCCCACCCTCCTCAGGCTCTGCCCCAAAAATCTCCAGGTATTTCCCAACCTGGAGCTGGCAACCCTAGATCTGATCGGGGGGGATGAGTGCTCCTCCTACCCTCCCACTTTTTCTGCAAAAGTGGTTAGGGTCTCTATACGTCTAGCCACAAACAATTTAAAAGAAGACTCTAAGTGTTCTGCATGTTTGGAAAACAGTGTTTGAAAAATTGGTTCCTGAAAAGGACCACCCCAGAAAAGTTATCAAGATAAATGATTCTATGAGATCATCAGAATCTTGTATCCTGGAAGCTAAATTCTCTGATTTACAAACCGTAACCCCGATGCTCAGATGAGTGGGGAAAGGTTCTAGTCACTCAGCGAGGAGGGTAATCCTCTGTGTGCATGTTCATTGAGGCACGGATGCTTAGATAGTTCCCAGGTTTTGGGTTGAGAACAGGTGTTGAAAGGAGGATGTGGGACAGAATTCTGGAGGGAGTAGAGGAATGAGCCCTGCGGTGACGTGTTTGCTTTTGCCTGTGCATCCCAGCAGCAACCTAGCATGCTAACACCGAGAAGCTGCATTGAGCCGGACACGGCGTGGCTTAGTTGCAACAAGATGTCAGACCATCAATTACACTCTTCCCAGAGGAAGCCCTACATCCTAACAAGCAGATAAACAAATATCAATGCCTAGCTGAGGACTGTCTGTGTAATCTCTACTCCTCAATCTTTACAAACCTCACATTTAGATGAGGGTTTGAGGGAATCATCTAACTTCCGTGATCTTTCCCAGTTTTTCTCGCTGGCAAATAAGAGATCAGAGCCAAACAGAGCAGAGATTTTGGACTACCTTGCTAAGCAAATTCTATTAATTGGCCAGGCGCTTGATAAGATTGATGAAAAACTAGATTTGATAACTCCATGATGCCAGAGGGAGCTGAGGTTAGTTCAAACGTTCAAACAAACAGAAAATCACCTTTTGGAAATTGCTTGTCAAATGTAATGAGAGGACGAGTTATTAAGAATCCCCCCTCTGATTCAGCTTACCTCTCAGGCCCACACAAAGGCCATTTTTGCATGGTCAGTTTTGATGCTCACTGAAAGCTCTTTTTTTTAATGCAACTTTAAAAAATGCCTTTTCACGGTCCCGACACAAAAGGAGAAATTCCGCTCCCCCCACTTGCCTGCTTCTTTGTTCCTGTTTGCATAGCTATTACCATATGCATAGCTAACCCACCACTGTTATTTTGCATGGTTCCCTCAGGGAGGTGAGTTGACAATTTCTTATTGCTTTGACTCTTTGCTGTTCCCTCACATAGGGAGGTGAGTTGGATAGCAGGCCATTTCTGGGCTTTCTCTGTAGTTGTTTTTGACACCGTGCCATGGGCTGTCCCCTGAGATCCAGAGTGCTCCCTCTTTGACCACGTTCAGGAAAGGTTACAAGACAAGTCTGTCTCCAAGAGCTTTTTGTTAATGGTCAGTAGGATATTTTTGATCCAAAACAGATTGCTTTTGGCTGCTGATACTGCTTTGGCCAATGATCTGGATTTCAAAATTGTTTTTTATATATATTATTGATGCTTCTGTGCTCGTCTCCTTGGACTAACCATGGGAAAGGCAATTTGCAACTATTTTTATTAATGAAGATGATATGATGTGCACTAATCTTCTGGGTATATGCCAGCGTGGTATATACCAGCATGGTATATACCCAGTATATACTGGATATATAGCAGTATATACTGGGAATATATATAGTATATGTATATACTGGGTATATAGCAGCATGGTGTAATGGTTAAGAATGGTGGGTTGGAGCAGTGGAGTCTTATCTGGAGAACCAGGTTCGATTCCCCACTCCTCCACATGAGTGGCGGGGGCTAATCTGGTGAACTGGATTTGTTTCCCCAGTCCTACACACGAAGCCAGATGGGTGACCTTGGGCGAGTCACACTCTCTCAGCCCCACCTACCTCACAGGGTGTCTGTTGTGGGGAGAGGAAGGGAAGGTGATTGTAAGCAGGGTTGATTCTCCCTTAAGTGGCAGAGAAAGTCAGTATATAAAAACCAACTCTTCTTCTTCATACGCACACATCAACAGTATGTACAGAGCAGAGAAACTTAGATGTGTCTCAGCAAGCCCACGGATGTCAATAACACTTAGGAGGGGAAACTATCTTACTCTGGATTGGACTCTCTGTTTAAAAAGCAGACTTCTCCTTCACTGAGCAGAATTTCAAGGCTGTTGAAAGGATTAATTACTTAACTAATACCATCAAATGTTGAGGCTCAGATAAAATGCGGTTTAGATGTGCAGAGTAACACGACAGAGCGACGACTGTGTTTGATTGGACAGACTAAAAAGCAGAGCTGCAAAGCAAAGTGGAACTGTCTAAATGCAAAAGGGAAAAAGCACAAACGGTGCGTTTGTTTCACAGAACGCAGCATTTCCTTATATGGTTTACAAACAGATTAATAAACAACATGTGCAAAAGGGTTCATACGTCTCCTCTTTGCAGGCATTTGAGAGTCAATGGAAATTAGAGGACCGTACAAAGCAATGACGATAAAATCAGGACCTGAAGAGATGTTGGGAGAACCAGCTGCCCACCATCTCCACCCCACCCCACCCCCATCCACCATACCGCACACACATCCATCTTTCACCTGATTAATTCTCTCCCAGGGCAGATTAACGCTTATCTGCTCAATATCCATCTGCTTTGTGATTTCTCTCGATTGTAACCAATCCCACGGCCCTATCTGCACCACTTCCCCCATATGTGGATGGGAGAGATAGAAATCTTTGTGCTCTATTAGAAAATTCAATAGCAACATGTTCTCACAGCTGCTTCTTCCCCATGCTCCCTGAATTTAGGTTACACTTCACAGAAACACAGACACCATTAGTGTGTGTGGCGGTACTAACAAAGCAACATAAATCTACTGCTTCACCCAATGGCATGGATGGATTGTGCCCAACGATTTAGAGTCTGTATGAGCATAGCATGCATATTTTGCATCCTCTATCCGCCAGTTTCTACATGATGCCTCTAGTAGTTATTTTTAAATACTTTCTATATCTGCTGTAATCATTGAGCCTTCTTGACCCCAAATTAACCATCCACAGTGGAAGCGAACTGAGGAAGCAGTTGGTTGGAGTGCTGTCTTTGAAAGCTTCCTGATTAAAAAAAAAAAAAAAAAACCTTGCACGAAATCTTGTGGAGAACCTTCAGCTCAAGGTCAGTGGGCTTATTGGCTCTGTGAATCCCTAGAAATAAAGTAGTATTCAGACGATGAAACAAAATGATTAATGGTGATGGCTCATTAGTACAGTATTCTGAAAGGGGGGGGGGACCCTCAAAAGATTTCAGGAAAAAAAGGAACACGCAGTCGATGGTATTGCTGAAGAAGCAGTAAAAAAAGGTAAAGGTAAAGGTTTACCTGGATTTTTGTTGAAGCACTAACAAAGTTCAAGAACCGCTTCCGTGGTTTCCCTATTCGTGTTGTTACTTCCTATGCCAGCTGCTGCTGCTCAATTAATTACATGTCATAAGGCTGCAATTTGGACTCAGATAATACCAAAGAAGCTTTTTGGTAGCACCCATACTGCCAAGGGTAATATGTTATACAAGTCATAAGCAAGCTGTTCCTATGGGGACAGAGGTGATAATCCTGTGGCTAATATGTCTTACTAATGAATTCTGGAAATTATATCTCAAATCAGACTCAGTACTAAACCAGGAAAGCTGATATTCTCCAATTCCTCCCTCCCTCCCTCCCGCCCTCCAAGTGGGCATTCAAAGAGGCTTACATTGTTCTCTCCTCCATTGTATCCTCACAACAACCCTATGAGGTGTGATTGGCCCCAAGGTCACTAAGCAAGCTTCCATGGCACAGTGGGTATTCAAACCTGGCCCTTAGTCCAGTACTCTAACTACTACACCATTGGGCTCTCATATGGGTAGATCTGGAGGATATGCAACCGGTTTGGTACTAGTACCTTCACCTGAGCATTTTCCAGGAACAGTGCAGCTGTGCTTGCATTAATATGGCCAGGAACATTTTAGCATACTTTACATATAATATTTTCCTGTCTTTAAAGATTGTTCCCCTGACCCAGACCTTTCAGTTTAGGACAGAATTAGAAACAACAAACTAATTAATGAAATAACCTATGATGTGATTGCAAAAGAATTAAGGGAGTGAGCGTGTGCAATGCAGGAGTTAGCAAGAAGAAGCCAAAGAAAAGTAGAATTGCTATTTAGCCTGTCTTTGACAACAGTTGGGGATTTATGTCCTGTAATGATAGCTGAAATCTCAAGAACACTTTCCTGGGAGTAAGCCCTGTTGAAGAAAATGGGACTTATTTCTGAGTAGACATGCTCCATGTATCTTTTAGGAGCTGAAATTCAAGTCTAAGCACAGTTACCATATTCATAGTCCAAACACTGTGGAAGTTTACTTGGAAATAAAAGACTTCTTCCACGCTGATTTGCACACGACAGCGATCTTATCGTTTTATGAATTAGTAAGATTTGTTTTCTCCAGGTATGATTTTGATCCTAGTAATGTACTCTAAATGTACTTACCACTCTGCCCCGTGGCGCAGAGGGGTAAGCTGCAGTACTTCAGACCAAGCTCTGCTCACGACCTGAGTTCGATCTCGACGGAAGTCAGTTTCAGGTAGCCGGCTCAAGGATGACTCAGCCTTCCATCCTTCCGAGGTCAGTAAAATGAGGACCCAGCTTGCTGGGGGTAAAGGGAAGACGACTGGGGAAGGCACTGGCAAACCACCCCGCAAACAAAGTCTGTCTAGGAAATGTCGGGATGTGATGTCACCCCATGGGTCAGGAATGACCTGGTGCTTGCACAGGGGACCTTTACCTTTTAATGTACAAGGAGGATTCATACCAGGAGCAGCTCTTCTTGTGAGCAGACACTGGTCTAATTCCTTTCCACATTATTTATTTATTCTCCAGTTTCAACATGGAACAGCCACTATACATCTATGCATATCAGAACAGACTTGCTTTCTTGGTCTGAGAAAAAAAAGGTTATAAATCATCATACATAGAACTGAACTGTTCTGTATTAATTATCCAGTGTATTTTTGGTCCATAGATAATCTAGGAATCTGTCACATTGGATTCCCCTTTATGGCTTATTTCACGCCATTTCTCTGGCACTTGAATCAAATTGTAGGCATAAGTCCACATTTCCTGCTCTCCGAGAACTGTTTGTACTCTTCCATCTGTTTGACTGACTGACTGTACATCTAGGAATAGTAGCAGCTCTTTCTACACACATCAGATATTTCCGCAGATCTCATTTAATAATAATCATAGTATTTATATACCTCTTACATAATTAGCTCAGTGACAAACATGTAAGGGCAGTCTGCATAATTTACTCCTATGTTGCACATTAGAGAGAAGAAAAGCAGTTTGTTCTAATACTACCAGGTGAATTCAGGACTGTATTAAGATTTGAACTGAAGCCAACCAGCCCATGTCACATGCTTTTAACCACTGAACAGGGCAATCCTAAACAAAGTTATACCCTCTAAGTCCATGGAAGTCAATGGGCTTGGAAAGGTTTGAGTATTTAAGATTGCGCAGTAAGCCAATCAAGTTCTCGTACAATGATACATGGGGGTATCTTGCAGAATTTAGTTTAATGGGTAGCGGAATGAGAGGCAGGTGAAAGTAGGGTTGCCAGGTCCCTCTTCGCCACCAGCAGGAGGTTTTTGGGGCGGAGCCTGAGGAAGGTGTGGTTTGGGGAGGGGAGGGACTTCAATGAAACAGTGTCCAATTGCCAAAGCTGCCATTTTCTCCAGGTGAACTGATCTCTATCGGCTGGAGATCAGTTGTATCCTAGGGGTGTCAGGTCCCTCTTTGCCATATATAGGCGGGAGATTTTTGGGGCAGAGCCTGAGAAGGGCTGGGTTTGGGGAGGGAGAGACTTCAATGCCATAGAGTTAGTGTTGCCACCGGCAGGAGGTTTGGGGGAGGAGCCTGAGGAGGGTGGGGTTTGGGGAGGGGAGGGACTTCAACGCCATTTCCCTCAGGTGAACTGATCTATATCGGCTGGAGATCAGTTGTAATAGCAGATCTCCAGCTAGTACCTGGAGGTTGGCAGCCCTAGATAAAAGGCAGGAGTAGAGGAATTTCTGGGTAACCTTTTGAGAAACTTGCTGGGATATTTTCTTTCCATGTATTTTAAAAAAAATACTGTCACATAAACAATGTAGTGTAAAATAATGTAAATTAGTTGTCTTTATTGAGAAAAAATGTCTATTCATTAAGTAAATTCCTCTGGTGGGGTCAGGGAAACCAGGGGCTGATAAATTTTATGGGAAAGGTAATGCTTAATCAGCCAGAATTATAAATAACCCCTTGCCCAGTCAGCTATAATAAGTACCGAGCACCTCCAGATGACCTGGCATGGAAATTGTACAGAAGTCTCTCTTTCCCTCAGGCCACAAATGAGTAAAATGGATGCTTAAGGGAAGGCAGACTAGTAGAAGTAGGACAGTAACTTTTGTGGACTAATTTGCAAGGCTGCAATAGAAGTTTCAGGCTGTACTGTCAACGCTTTGTATTAACGCAAAAAAACACAACAACCACCCCATACCAAAAAAGGTTCTTTTGTGGCTATGTTAGCAAGTAGAGTTGCCAACTGCCAGGTAGTTTAGAAAAAAAACAGTACTCAGCTCTATATGCAAAAATATCAAACAGTGTATTACAAAATAGTGGAGACAACAGTGAGGTGCAAACAGAAACTTACTTACAATCCTAAACACAGATTATATACACATGTATAGGGATATCTTCTATAGAGTCTAACAAGACTTCAGCAAGGTCTTGAGTAACAATCGTTTTTAAAGACTAAACAATATCAAAATGCCGAAGTATCGAAAGCAAGGGAAACAGTCCCGTTTATCTGGGAAGAATGGTGTGATGAGTAAAGTTGGGAAACGTCTTCCTGAATTTTCAGAACGTTTTTCGCAGAATTATGCTTCTTCAGCCTGTAATAATGAAATTCATGGCGCCTTGTATTGGGCTGCTTCTGTTTTTCGATAAAGATCAGATCACCTGGAGAAAAACGGCTGCTTTGGCAATTGAACTCTATGGCACTGATGTCCCTCCCCTCCCCAAACCCCGCCCTCCTCAGGCTCCGCCCCAAAAATCTCCTGCCGGGGGCGAAGAGGGACCTGGCAACCCTATTAGTAAGGTATGCATCAAAACACTGATCCCGTTTCCACGAACGAGAAATTGCGCTGAAGCAACTGACCAAGGCCTTGCCTTCACCTACTCTAATTAAATTTGTATAAGTTTTATGCGTTTGGCTTTAATTAAACAGTGTTAGTTGCCTCAAGCATGAAAACAGCAGGTTGAAAATGTTTTGCAATTGTGAGTTTTTAGTGCTGGCTTTTAAAAATAGTTTATTGTTAATGACTTTTTTGGCGCTTTATGTTTTACTTAGAAGGCACCTCAAACCAGATCTCTGGAGAGGCAGCATAGCCATCTTCTAAAGAAATGTATAAGTACTTTAATGAATTCATTATATACACCACCAGACATAACACAGAAAGAACGTTTTTATAAGGAGGGCTGCCCCATTAATTTCCCAATAAAGTCCTTAATGCCCATAGAAGGGCTAAAAATAAATAAATAAATAAATTTTGTGGGAGCGAAAGCTGGCATAGGATTCCTAGACAGAGATGGAAGACTTCTCAAGCATGAAGAGCTATGATTTCTTTACTTACTGTGAGCAGCCAGGTTTGACAGGATGAGCTACATTAAAGTGAGAGGCACTACTACAGAGGTAAGCCTCACATTTTGCAATCAGAAGGTCTCATATTCACTCCTTGATATTGCTGGTAAAAAGATCTGCTGTAAAAGAGATCTGAAGGACTGCCAGTCCCGCAGACTTTAAAGAGCTGCTATGACTCAGTAATCTCTTTGCAGGAAAATATTAGTTTGCTGCAAATGTGCAGTATGCATGTTTTCTGGACCACAGATTCATATCAGGCAGCCAATCTGTGTAACCCAATCATCGATATATCAAATTTTCAATGCGGCCGTATCTGTAGATACTCAAATCTGGAGACTGGAGCCATGAACAGACAGGATAGCTCTTTCTACAAAACTGAGAAAAGCCCCAGGTTTGCAAAAAAATAAATAAATCTAAAATGTAAAAAACAAAAATGGGGTAGTTACCCACCAAAAAGAAGCAGCACCTGTAGCTTTAAGAAATTCTTGCACTTAGTGGCTGTTGCTAGAGAACCACAACAGTGTTGCTAGCCTTCCAGCCTTGGTTTCTGTAAGTAAAAGGTGGGGAAGGGGGCAGAGCCCTTTCCAGGGCTTTTTTAGCCTTTGAGGGAGGACTCATTGGGGCAAGGGCCAGCAGCAACCACCGGGCGACTTGCTACCATGCGACTTGCATGACTCACCAAGGCCAGTGGGGTGTAGTGTTAGGAGTGTCGGACTTCCCAGTTGTGCCATGGAACCTTACTGGGTGACCTTGGGCCAGTCACACTCTCTCAGCCTAACCTACCTCACATGGATTTTTGAGGATAAAATGAAGGAGAAGAGAATGATGTAAGCCACTTTTGGTCTTTATTAGGGGGAAAAGGCAGGGTATAAGTGAATAATACTGTTCGACAGCAGTGGCCACATGAAAGCCACTTTGATGTACTGTTAGAGTTTCAGAGCCGGATCTAGGAAACCCAACTTTGAATTCCCTGTCTGCCATGGAAGCTGGGTGACAGTCAGCCAATTACACACTCTCAACTGAACCTACCTCAAATGGTTGTTGTGAGGATAAAATGGTAGAGAGGAGAATACTGTAAGCTGCTTTGGGTCTCCACTGTGGAGACAGGTGGAATAAATAATAAATATAGCTGAAGATGGGGAGGGGGAAGATGAAATGTGATTGGTTGGTGGATGGGAAGGAGCAAAGAAATCAGGAGAAACTTGGAGTATGTGGGCTGCCAGAAGGAAGGGAAAAGGACATTGTGTGGAAAGGGGGATACAGAAGGAAGTGAAGGGCCCCCCACAAGTCCAAAAGGGTTCCTCACAGTGTGACTGAACCAGGCTCAGAGGCCAACACCACACAACTGGGCCTAGCCTAGGGTTGCCAACCCCCAGGTACTAGCAGGAGATCTCCTGCAATTGCAATTGATCTCCAGTCGATAGAGATCAGTTCCCATGGAGAAAATGGCCACTTTGGCAATTGGACTCTATGAGTCCATTCCTGAAAAAATGGGCCGAAAGTCCTTAGGAGGTGGCGTGACTTCGCCACCAGCGTAAGTGCGTGTAATCGCATGATTACACGTACTTAGCCTGGCGGCGAGGCCAGTCCCACCGGTGGGAGAGCGCCACAGGACCACGCCTCGCCCCTCCGCCGGCACGGCCTCTCTGTGGCGCTGGCAACGGCATAGAGAGGCCGCGTAGGGTGGCATTCCAGGGGCGGGCTTGGGGGAGGAGCCCCTGGTTTGGCAGCCTCCTATCACGGTCCGGCTGCTGCACCTCTTCCCTGCTGACTCCGCACGCCGACTTTTCAGGAATGGGCTGTATGTAGGTTTGCCATGTCCCTCTTCTCCTCCAGCGGGAGGATTTTGTGTTTAAGCGCGCATGCCAACGCACGCGCGGCACTTCCGGTTTAGAACCTCTTAGTTCGAGCGGTAAAGCAGCCCTTTACCACTCAAACTAAGAGGTAAAGGCCCCTTGCGAGGCGGAACGTCCGGTTCTAAACCGGGTTCTAAACCCTCAGGTGGTTGGCGAGCAGAGGGGGCAATTGCCGGGGGTTTGCCCGCCACCAGTGGGCACCTGGCAACCCTGGCTGTATGGCATTTAAGTCCCTCCCCAAACCCCGCCCTACTCAGGCTCCACCCCAAAAACCACCCATTGGTGGCGAAGAGGGACCTGGCAACTCTAGCCTAGCCCAACACGGTAGCTGGAACCACACAGAGTTTTCCAAAAAGAGGTTGCTGGGGGAGGGGATAGAAAGCTGAAGACAGCAGGCAGATAAAGGTAGGATGGCCGGTGAGTGTTAAGGAAAAAGGAAGCAAGAAAAGGGAAAAAGCCATAGGGGATTTAAGGGAAGAGAATGAGGAAATACTGAATACTGAAGTCCCCAACCAAAATATAAGATCGACAGTCAGGACCCACTCATAGAATTCACGTGTGCCTCTATTGAGAGGTGGTATGTACCTTCTACTCATGTTTTGACATATGATAGCTGGAGAAAAGCAGCTCCTGCCCAGGAACACAATCTGGGACTTCTAAATCTCTATGTAATTAATTTTGCTTGATACCTCTGGCTAGAGTGCATTGTTTCATTTGTTAGGCCTTACTGTGTGTGATAAGCAGAAATGGGTAGGATTAAGTGCTAATGATATAAATCACGTATGCTCTTCTAGTTTTACGGCTGTCTTTGCATGGTAACATAACTCTTCATCACCTGGGGTGCACATTATTATCGTTAGGCATTCTTTACTTCCCCCAGCAACAAGAAGTTCAAGGGCAACAGGGTTTGTTTTTTGTCAGATGAGACAGCACTGTAAACCTATGGCATCTTTAGAATATTTGTTTCATTTACAGACATACAAGCAGAGCCTATTTGAACCAAGAGTACTCCCTCAAAAGGCAGCAAGATATCAGATTCTGCATCAGATTCCCAGAGAACAAATTAAAACATACCTATAACAAAGATCATACATAGGAAAGTAATACGGAAGCCATTTTTCTTCAATCATTAATCTGTTTTCCAGGAGTTATATGGTGTTTTAACAAAAGAGCTTTTCGGTTCTTGTAGGTTATCCGGGCTGTGTGACCGTGGTCTTGGTATTTTCTTTCCTGACATTTTGCCAGCAGCTGTGGCAGGCATCTTTACAGGAGTAACACTGAAGGACTCTCCTACAGTGTTACTCCTCTGAAGATGCCTGCCACAGCTGCTGGTGAAACATCAGGAAAGAAAATACCAAGACCACGGTCAAACAGCCCGGATAACCTACAAGAACCGATGAACTCTGACCGTGAAAGCCTTCGACAAAAGAGCTTTTGTTTGCTCGCTCACACTCTCCCCACAAGTGGCTTGACAACTTTTGAGATGTCTCAGAACTTCTGTAGATGCGCAGAAAACTAAGCAACAGGCCAAAACATGCCCCCAACAATTCAAAAAAAGCAAAAAGTTATTTGGCTTAACAGCAAATAACTACCACATAAAAGAACATGAAAGATACTGCAGACTTGGCCAACCTGAGAAATCAGCAGTGGCTGAACATGGACTGACCCAAACAGGACACAGGGTCTTATTCCAAGACACTGAAAGACTGGACAATTCTACCAACTATTTTGTCAGATTGCACAGAGAAGCCATTGAAATTCATAAACATCAGCACAACTTTAACAGAGAAGAAGAGAGTTTAAGAATGAATAAGGCTTGGCTTCCTGTCCTGAAAACCTCCAGACTAATAAAGACTACAGTCCACAATAGCCATGCGGATTAGCTTTGGATTCCACATGTTAACAGATCACTTCAGGATACAATGGTTCCACATTAACATACCACACCCTCATTAGCACATTATTTTGATACTTACAGGACAATGATTAGCACATTACCTTTAATACTTTGCAGGACAATGACTCAGCTCAAACCCAACCCCCTTCTGACTATATATTACTCTTCCTACACCCTTGACACTGAGAGACACTGTCCTTCAGTGTTACTCCTCTGAAGATGCCTGCCACAGCTGCTGGCGAAACGTCAGGAAAGAAAATACCAAGACCATGGTCACACAGCCCAGATAACCTACAAGAACCAATGAACTACCACATGTTTGGGTTCAATTTATTCAAATCGGTAGGAACATAAGAAAGGCCATGCTGGATCAAACTCATAACCTAAATTGGAATGCCCATCAAAAAGCAGCGTCCAACAAAATTAAACCTGGGGTTGGTGCTATTGTCAACTTTTTCCACACCTAAGGTGGCAAATATATTCCAGGGGCTATTCAGGTTTTTAATCTAAAAATTACCCCAATTATTCTCTTTGGTATTGCCATCTGGATAACAGTTGTCAATGAATCTATAGATCGTCCATTGTTTCAGTTCTTACAAAAACTCCTAAATGCCCCTCGATGTGTTGCTGGCGTTACTCTTCGTTCTGAGTTTGGCCAAATGTCACTCGAAGCTAGGGCATGGTTGGCCGCCTTTAAACTATACCTTAAACTGTGCTTTAGCACTGAGGGGTTCCTAGCTTCTCTGAAGCACGACCCTTTTAAATCCTCATGGCAAAAAATCTTGGATGAGAAACTGTCATTGTTGGGCTTCTCGCAGGATATGTTATTAGATCTTGGGAAAACTGAAGCTTTCACCAAAATTAAAAAGCGCATTAAAGAGCTCGATTATAACAGCACTACTTTTCGTGTTTGCGGCGTTTGTTCATCCCAGTTCTTTGGAATACCACCACCATGTGGTTTGCCTGTTTATACATATTATTTGACAACTCCTCATCTTTCTAGAGCTTTTTGTTTAGCTAGATTGAATGCTAACCCCTCTATGGTTATGCAGGGCAGAATTCTGAATATACCATATTCAGACAGGACCTGTCCTTGCTCTTCTGGCTCTATCGTTCATTAGCTCATGCCCTTTTGGAACGCCGCTTTTACGAGGAACTTTGATCACATTATATTTCCCCCCTTTTAACATACAAATCTAATGCCTCTGTGTCTGACATAATGCCTTTTCTACTAAGCAATACAGATCCCAAGGCTACATTGTCAGTGGCAAGATTTGTTTCAGTCCTTATATCCCTCCAACACTAGATATATGCTGCTCAAGATCAATGGATCAAGGAGCTTCTAAGGGATAAAAGGAAAGGAAAGGATCAAACCAAGGACCATCAAGTCAAGCAGTCTGTTCACACAGTGGCCAACCAGGTGCCTCTAGGAAGCCACAAACAAGACGACTGCAGCAGCACCATCCTGCCTGTGTTCCAAAGCACCTAATATAACAGGCATGCTCTTCTGACTCTGGAGAGAATAGATATGCATCATGACTAGTATCCATTTTTACTAGTAGCCATGAATACCCCTCTCCTCCATAAACATCTCCATTCCCCTATTAAAGCATTCCAAGTTTGCAGCCATCCTGGGGCAGGGAGTTAGACACTTTAACTGCGTTGTGTGGAGAAATACTTCCTTTTTCTGTTTTGAATCTCTCATCCTCCAGCTTCAGCAGATGACCCTGTGTTCTAGTATTATGAGAGAGGGAGAAAAGCTTCTCCCTGTCCACTCTCTCCATACCATGCATAATTTTATAGAAAGGCAGGAGATAAATGAAGTAAATTTAAAAAAAAATAATATTGTAGAAAGGGGGAGGAAAAAACAAAGGTGTTGGTTGCAACGGCACAGGGTTTGGAACAAGGGATGGCCAGTGAAATCTTGTTATCTTGGATTTCACAGTCAGATCTTGGTCCTTCCTCACTGGGCTGCCTTTCTGATCAAAACCTGATCTATGGGTAGTACATGATGAGTCTGTGTTTCTGCGGGCTGAGAAACATTGTAAAGGTTTTTTTAAAAAACAAAAATTCAGCCCACTAATGGGCTAGATCATAGAATCATAGAGTTGGAAGGGACCACCAGGGTCATCTAGTCAAACCCCCTGCACAATGAAGAAAATTAACAACTAACTCCCCCCACATCCCCAGTGACCCCAACCCTCCCCCCGCCATGCAGGATCCCACAATCAAAACACTCCCGACAGATGGCCATCTAGCCTCTGCTTAAAGACCTCCAAAGATGGGGACACCACCACCCTCCGTGGCAGCACATTCCACCATCGAACAGCCCTCACCATCAGAATGTTCTTCCTAATGTTTAGGTGGAACCGCTTTTCTATTTGTTTAAATCCATTACTCCGTGTCCTAGTCTCTGGAGCAACAGAGAATAAGCTAGTTCCCTCATCAACACGACATCCCTTCAGATATTTAAACATGGCTATCATGTCTCCCCTCAACCTTCTGTTCTCCAAACTAAACAAACCCAACTCCCTAAGTCTCTCTTCATAAGGCATGAATTCCAGACCTCTGATCACTCTGGTCGCCCTCGTCTGGACACGCTCCAACTTGTCAACATCCTTCTTAAATTGTGGAGCCCAAAACTGGACACAGTATTCCAAGTGAGGTCTCACCAATGCAGAATGCAGTGGTAGTATTACTTCCCTTGATCTAGACACAATATTCCTATTGATGCAGCCCAGAATTGCATTGGCCTTCTTAGCCGCCATATCACACTGTTGACTCATGTTCAGTTTGTGGTCCACTAAGACTCCCATATCTCTTTCACCTGTACTGTTGTCAAGCCAGCTATCTCCCATCCTGTACCTGTGCCTTATGTTGTTTCTTCTCCCTACTGAAATCCATTTTATTGCTTATGGCCCAGCTCTCCAGTCTATCGAGGTCATTCTGAACTCTGACCCTACCCTCCAGGGTATTAACTACCCTTCCTAACTTAGTGTCATCTGCAAATTTGATTAGCATGCTCTCTGTTCCATCATCCAAGTCATTTATAAAAATATTAAATAGTACCGGTCCCAGGTCCTCTCCAGGATGAAGCTGTGCCATTAATGAGCACCCTTTAGGTTCGGTTGGTCAACCAATTACCAATACGCCTAACAGTAGCAGTGTCCAGCCCACATTTTACTAGCTTTGTTTCAAGAAGATCATGGGGGACTTTATCAAAGCCTTTACTGAAATCAAGGTACACTACATCTACAGCATTCCCTTCATCTACCATACTTGTCACTCTTTCCAAAAAAAAAAAAAGAGATTAGTTTGGCATGACCTGTTTTTGAGAAACCCATGTTGACTGTCAGTGAGCACGGCATTTCTTTCTAAGTGCTTACAGACTGTCTGTTTAATTATCTGCTCTAGTATTTTACCTGGTATTGATGTCAGGCTGACTGGGCAATAATTGTTTGGGATTTCTTTTTCCCCTTTTTTAAAGATGGGGACCACATTTGCCCTCCTCCAGTCTGCTGGAACTTCTCCTGTTCTCCATGAATTCTCAAAGGTTACTGCCAGTGGTTCTGAAATCACTTACTGCCAGTGGTTCTGAAATCACTTCAGCCAGTTCTTTTAACACCCTTGGATGCAGTTTGTCCGGCCCCGGAGACTTGAATTCATTAAGAGTAGCCAGGTATCCCTGTACTATCTCAGTGTCTATACTATGCTGTAATTCCCCTATTGCATCCTCTGCTCCATTATTCCCAGGTTGAGCACTATTCCCCTTTTGGGAGAAGACTGATACAAAAAAGGAGTTAAGTAATTCTGCCTTTTCTGCCTCCCCTGTTAATAACTCACCATCCTCTCCACCCAATGACCCGATTGTTACTTTGATCTTCCTTTTGTTATGGACATAACCAAAAAACCCTTTTTTGTTGTTTTTAACTTCCCTGGCTAGCTGGAGCTCATTCTGCGCTTTAGCCTTCCTGACTTTCTCTCTACATCTGCGGGCTACTTGTTTGAATTCCTCTTTGTTGATTTCTCCCTTTTTCCATTTCTTGTACATGCCCTTCTTAAACCCAACTCAACCAAAAGTTCTTTAGTCATCCACCCTGGTTTCTTCAAACCTCTACCTTTTTTTCTCCCCCTAGATTGGAAGGAGTTTCTCTTATTTGTTACTGATCCCAAGTCACTGATGTGCATGATTGCGCTCTCACATAGCACAAAAGCAATGCAAGCAAGAAAGAAAGAAGCCAAAAAAAATCACAATATTTTTTCAGCACACAAAGGTCTAGTTTTGAAAGATTTTCTATTTTATTTAGTTTTTGGCATGCTTTATGTTGCTACAAATGACTGTATTTTTCTTAGGATCCCTGGTTCTCTCTCTCTCTCTCTCTCTCTCTCTCTCTCTCTCTCTCTCTCTCTCTCTCTCTCTCTCTCTCTCTCTTAAAAAACAAAACAGTGATTTTTCTAACAAATATCTCATTCCAAAATCTAAAAAGAGAGGCAAGGGGAGAGGATTCCTGATACTTCAGATTCCAGGAGTGATTGCCACAAATACCAGGAAAACAGGGAGCATTCTCTCTTTAATCCTTGGGTTTAGCTCCTCAAAGTTCCAAAATACTCAGCAGATTGACATCCTTGTATTACTAGGGTTTCCAACCTCCAGGTATTAGCTAGAGATCTCCTGCTATTACAACTGATCTCCAGCCGATAGAGATCAGTTCCCCTGGAGAAAATGGCTGCTTTGGCAATTGGACTCTATGGCATTGGAGTCCCTCCCCTCCCCAAACCCTGCCCTCCTCAGACTCCACCCCAAAAACCTCCCGCCGTTGGCAAAGAGGGACCTGGCAACCCTATGGATTATGGTACCAAATCTTTCCTGGAACAGAGCTGAAGGAACCCACTCCTTTCTTCTAGAATGCCTACTATTTTAGAAAAACCCTCATTTCTTTGTTAAATCACAAAATCTGAGGGTGCTCCTCAACCCAACACCAGAGAGATTCCTTTCTAGAGTAGACAGATACAAAAGGACGCTATCTCAACTGACAGTAATTAAAAGGAAAGACATACTGATCCTAATTCTCAGATTGCTTTGGGAGGAGCACTTTAGAATGAAGCAGATGCAACTGCTGCTATGGAGATGGTGAAGCGCATGCATGCTCGCACCTGCAGACCAATACCTAACAGATAAGGCCGTATCAACCTTGAATATTCCCTTATGAACGAAACACCAGAGTTTCTATCTGCTGTTAACACCACGGGGCAGTTCACTCCTCTCAACACCAGCGTCCATGCCAGCGACTGGAAAAAAACAATTACAGAGAGAGAAATAGCGTTGTTTCCCCTCCAGCACCACATTGACTTCAAAACATTTCTGCAGCAATGAACATTGCTGATGATACCAGCTATAGCTCAGAGTGAGGAAAGCCCCAAACCCTCTACTACTGTGATCCAGGCTGTGCCGTCTGCCTGTATAAAAGTACAGCTGGGGCCGAACATCATGGCTCCACGGCGAGATGCTAAGTGCCACTGTGCAAAATTGCCCGGCAATGCACGTGTTCTGCTCCAAGCTTCCTCTCCTGCCTGCACCTTTGGCATCGGAAAGGATTTAATTTCTCTGCAAGGGCCCGTGAGAAATGAACAATACAATGTGCACAGTGGGCATAATCCTTGGCTCTTGTTGACGCCACACAGAAATCCATTCTGTCTTCTTCTAATCCTAGCACACAGCCGAGCCTTGCACGATGAAGCTGAAGGGACAGGCGCTATTTATAGCCTTTAATTTCACCCTGCATCAGTGGATTTTTCAGGCAAAGGGGAAAAAAACCCGAGCTTTTAGCTTGTTTCCATTTTTAACCTGTTCAGCGCTGACAGACTGAGGAAGTCAAAACAGGTTTATTTTGAGTAGCGCGGAGCACAGGGAAATAATTTAAATGAAAACGCTTTTCAGAGTGTTAGAGGCTCAGACCCGCTCTGGTTAATCCATCGGAAAGTAGCAATGCAGGTTGATCCAATACTGCCCCTAGAGCTCTGCTGCTCAGAAGGAGTCGCCAAATGGCTCAAAGGTGACGGCAGTCATTAGTGATTTGGGGGATGGCAGATGACACCATTCCCTCCCCCTCCACAACTTTCATACTAGTGTGTTCCTGTTGTCGCGTGTCACTAACGGCTTCGCACATTCTCTCTCCTCTTTTACACCACTTTTAAAAAAAAATGTGGTTGCACTGCTGCAGAGGATGGATTTCATGCAGTCACACAAAGCAGACAGCAAGCTGCTTGTGTAAGATAACAGGCCTCTAGAGAGAATGGTGTTTGTTTAAACCACTAATCCTAAGCACACAGAACTTCAGCCTCATAGGCACAGGGAAAAAAAATGGGAGATACATTATGCAAAGAATTTCAATTGTCTGCAAAACAAGTACACAACGCATTGAATTGAACTCCCCTCCTCTTTGATTAGTAGGGTTGCCAAACTCCAGGTACTAAGCCTCTGTGTATAAATGTAGTTACTCCAAATCTAACACAGATCAACCATACAAAGTTTAGCTAAACAACAGACTGTATTATACAATAACATTGACACATACAAAAAGTCCTATTTCTTAAGCATAAAGACACAAAGGGCGAAAACACATGGTCACTTTGTGTGTATGTGTGTAAAGTGCTGTCAAGTCGCAGCCGACTTATGGCGACCCCTTATGGGGTTTTCAAGGCAAGAGACTAACAGAGGTGGTTTGCCAGTGCCTTCCTCTGTTTAACAACCCTGGACGTCCTTGGTGGTCTCCCATCCAAATACTAACCAGGGCTGACCCTGCTTAGCTTCTGAGATCTGATGAGATCAGGCTAGCCTGGTCACTTTAGCCTCCTTTATTCCCTGTTTCAGCCAGGATTCAGCCAGGATCGAACACATGCGTTTCGCCGAACGTGCGTGCGATCCTGGCTGAAACAGGGAATAAAGGAGGCTAAAGAGACCATGCGTTTTCACCCAAAGTCACAATATTCCAAGGTTTCCAAAATTCACTATCCTAAAAACAGACAAAAAGTCCAACAGATACCAATTCTAGGTTTTTTTCTTCTTTCAGGTGTGGATTCCAGGTAAGTATTATTCAGTCCCAAAGCAGGGGATCAAAAGTGAAGAGGACGACGGCCGTTTCAGTTCTTCGTCAGTTCCACTTCACCAACCTTATATATCCCATCTCTTATTTCATATTAAAGAATCCATATCCAAGATTCCTTCATAAGGTTCCTTCCCAGGATACCAACAATTTTATTTCTTAACAATCTTCCAATAGGTTCCTTCTCAGGATAGCATTTTGGAAACCTTGGGATATTGTGACTTTGTGTCTTTATGCTTAAGAAATAGGACTTTTTGTATGTGTTTGTCAATGTTATTCTATAATGCAGTCTGTTGTTTAGCTATACTTTGTATGGTTGATCTGTGTTAGATTTGGAGTAACCTCCAGGTACTAGCTGGAGATCTCCCACTATTACAACTGATCTCCAGCCGATGGAGATCTCCTGCTATTACAACTGATCTCCAGCTGATAGAAATCCATTCACCTGGAGAAAATGGCCACTTTGGCAATTTGACTCTATGGCATTGAAGCCCTTCCCCTCCCCAATTGCTTTGGCAGTTGGACTCTATGGCATTAAAGCTCTCCTCAGGCTCTGCCCCAAAAACCTCCTGCCGGTGGCTAAGAGGGACCTGGCAACCCTATTCTCTAAACATGAATAGAGTGCATTCTTCACCACTAAATAGTAAGCATCTCCCTACTAGTGTGGCATTAGTAGGGTTGCCAGGTCACCACTGGCAGGAAGTTTTTGGGGCGAGGTTTGAGGAGGGGAAGGGCTTCAATGCCATAGAGTCCAATTGCCAAAGCAGCCATTTTCTCCAGGGGACTGATCTATATCACCTAGAGATCAGTTGTAACAGCAGGAGATCTCCTGCCACACCTGGAGGCTGGCAACCCTAGGTATTAGGTATCAAGGATTCCAGCACACTTCAGTCTTGGCACCATATATATATATACTAGTGCATGCTAGTCTCTAAAAATAATAGCAACAAGAGACATGTTTAAAATATTTTAATGGTATCAGTTGTTGTTTTTTTAAGTAATTTTTCTCAATGGAGGGAAATGAGCAGCAGGGGATTTCCCTGCCTCAGGCAGGGGAGGGGAGCTGATAAGCCAGCTAAGGCCTGATTTATATATATCTACAATTTGCAGTTCTACTTATGTTTTAAAATTCATTATTATCAGCAAATTCAATACTCTTTTACATACGAGTAATTATCCTTGCAAGCAAAATGACCCTATAGCCCAAGACATTAATTTTTTTAAAAAAACTTAAAAGGTATTCTGAACATTCCACCTATAGGGGATAAATATTTATTCTAGACAACATCTCTGGCTAGATATGCATCGCCTTCCACGAATTTATACTCCCGGCTCAGGAGAGAGGCAATAATATATCTCATTGAATTGTTCCAGTGGCATAACACAGAACAAGAAATGCACGAGAATTTGGGCCTGCTAATCAATCTGGTATAATTAAACCCAGTAAGCAAAACCAGTCGAAGACTTCCAGTTGGTAGCCTTGTTCATTTTTACTAGTAGCTGAATAGGCATTAGCTTAGAGATTTGATTAAGATAAGCATTAAGTTAAACTGGAGCAGTTTAAATTAAAATGGTGCAGAAATCAAAACATCCACATTGGGCCTTGAATCAGGTTAACTTACTTTTATTATTAGGGTTGCCAGGTCCCTCTTCACCACCGGCGGGAGGTTTTTGGGGTGTAGCCTGAGGAAGGTGGGGTTTGGGGAGGGGAGGGACTTCAATGCCATAGAGTCCAATTGGCATAGAAGCCATTTTCTCCAGGTGAACTGATCTCTATCGGATGGAGACCAGTTGTAACAGCAGGGGATCTCCAGCTAGTACCTGGAGGTTGGCAACCCTATTTATTACAAATGTCTTCCCTACATTCCCACTACAGGCAGCCTATACCAATATATGAACACAACATCATAAAACAGAATGACCAGATTTCAGTTATAATAAAGCAGATTACACACAGAACAAAATATTCAAATGCTGAATATAATTAACAGAAATAATAAGAAAAACTGATGCACTGTATGCAGAAGGATGACAGGTTAGCTGTGCTTACTAAGTAGGCACAAAGTGAAATCTCCTTTGACAAAAAAAATACATGAAAGAATTGTTCTCTCTCTCTGTATATGTGTAGATAGACAGCAAAATATTAAATAACATCAGTTTACACTGTCCACGTATACAATAGCTCATTCTTCTCTGGGGCCAGATCAAACATAGATAAGGAGGGATTTCAATGAAAGAGAAGTGGCTTTGTTGAATCATTCAAGGATGGCCCTATCTATGCATTAAAGGAGAAGAATATTTGTAAAATAACTAAACAGCAGATATTTTCTGCAGTTCTTTGAAATCTACAACATGGGGCAAGCCATGTCATTTAATTAATTTCATTTTTAACCTGCCTAATGCTTCTTGGGGCCATTTCAGGTTGGGAAAACAGCATGAGAGGAAAGTAGGAGAATTCCTCCCCCTGTACTATGGTCCCAGTGTGAATTGGGCCCCCATTGCACTTCTCAATTGAATCCCCATTTTAACTGGCATGCATTAGTAGATAACTAACAGATAACACCCTGACCTGGATCACTAAAGCATTTATATGTTCAGTTAAATGTACCACTGATTTTACAGGGCCATAGGTGTGCCTATCTTTCTCTGAACTGTGCTTAAAAAATCGACTCACACTTTTTGAACTTTTGGCATCAACCCAATGTATATTTGGTTAGCCTGTTGTTACATAAAGCTGTGCAGCCTTCAAGGGGGGAAAAATCACAATTTTTGTCAAGTTGAGGTGATGGAGGTTGCTTTGGCTACAAACCAGACACATATAGTGTAAAGTGGTAATTGTCATGCAACCCAAAAGAGAAAGAATTAATTGACAGATGGAATGCTCCATCATCACCATTTTCTACAAATGCTGTCAAAAATAAATGGAACTATTTCAGACCAACACATCACTTATCTACACATTGCTGAGAATCAGAGCTAAAAATAACATAATTGCTATGGCTAGCAGGAAACCTAAGAAAAAGATCCCCATGATACCTAATCAGGAAAGTGTCATCAGTTACTGGGAAGACACATACATTCTGTGTGTGCGTGCGCGCACGTGTGCACCGTCAAGTCACAGCTGACTTATGGAGACCCCATAATTCAAGTCAGGGGACATTCAGAGATGGTTTGCCATTGCCTGCCTCTGCGTGGGCTGAGAGAGTTTGGAGAGAACTGTGACTGGCTGAAGGTCACCCACAGGTTTCATGTGGAAGAATGGGGAATTGAACCCGGTTCTCCAGATTAGAGTCCACCCCTCTTAACCATTACACCATGCTGGCTCTACATATATTCTACATTCCACAATTCCAATCGATTAGTTTGGATTTACTAGAGAGTCTTGAACATTCAGTAAAGGAGACATCAGCCACATATACACAAATTCTCTCAATGATGTCTGAACCACCAAGTCCTATACATCATACAGCTGGAGGATACGACATCGTAAATAAATTAATAATATAGGAAATATAACTTGTAAAGAAAAATGTACACACAAACAACACTAAACTTTGTCTACATTCATGAAATAAGTTAACTTGGCAATATCTCTGCAAGAGCTGAGAGAAGTTTCTGCCTAGAGGGTTCGGTCAGCAACACCTTAGCATAATTCATGAAACCAACAAAGCTTTTCATGAACCAGAAACAGGCATTAAACATTGTGGGCTGGATACAGTGGTAAATATCTGCAAATCGACAGAAATTACGTCTGGATCCGACTCTGTAGCTGCTTTTCGCAAATTAGGAAATATATGGCTGATTCATTGAATGAAGCAGAAAGTCTGTGCAATTCACACCAGTGCGTACAAATTTAATGAAACATGTAGCCATTTTCATAAATGAGGCAGACATGCTATCTATGGAATGAGCAGGTTCCCAAACAGCTCCTTGATCAAGTTTGGCTCACCAGGATACTCCACATCCCATAGCATACCATGAACTTTCTAAAGGGATTAAGAGATCTATGTGACTATAAACTTGTTATCAAAAGTCATAAATTATCTGTTGACTGTCTGTTAGTGTTGAATACTGAAAGCTGTAAACAGCCATACAAACAAAGCCCATTAAAGTTCACAAATCCTTTACGTTCATAGCTTTTAAGCTGCCTGTTCCTGTCCTACTGTATAAAGTGATTTGTCGGCAGGGAGTTTTCAGTTTGAATTAAAGGGGGTGTTCTTTTTACATTTTGAGCTGTACATGTGAGGGAATAAAGGGAATGAAATTGGCTGGGATCATAACGTGGGGAAGGGTTCATTCAAGGCAAATATTCCATTTCATTTGTAGCTTGCATTTTATGTTGTGTTTAGAATTAAGAAGGTAAAGTAAGGCAACTTGCAAGAGTCTTGATTTTTCCATAAATTAGTGATTTTCAAAACAGTGTCTGGAGTTTCTCAGAATCCTATTGGGGTCCCTTGGTGAGAAATCCATAGATTGGCCACTACTAAAGGTAAAGGTAAAGGTCCCCTGTGCAAGCACCAGGTCATTCCTAATGTTTACTAGGCAGACTTTGTTTTACGGGGTGGTTTGCCAGTGCCTTCCCCAGTCATCTTCCCTTTACCCCCAGTAAGCAGGGTACTCATTTGACCGACCTCGGAAGGATGGAAGGCTGAGTCAGCCTTGAGCCGGCTACCTGAAACCGACTTCTGTTGGGATCAAACTCAGGTCGTGAGCAGAGCTTGGACTGCAGTACTGCAGCTTACCACTGTGCGCCACAGGGCTCCTTTGCCCACTACTACCCTCTGCAAAATGCAGCCATGGGAAAGTAATGGGTAAATTCTAGGTTGTACGTTCTCTCGGTTGGAGCAACAGTGAGACAAGAGCCCTGGCCAATGCTCTTCAGGAACTGAAGTATGTCCCTAGGTCAGGAGTCTCCAGCCTTTTTGAGCCTGCGAACACATCTGGAATTCGGACATGGCATGGTGGGTGCAGCAACAAAATGGCTGCTACAAAAAGGCTGCCAAAGGAGGTGAACCCAGCAACAAAACTATTGCCACAGCTTAAGTACAGTAACACAGTGTAGCTCCTTGTGATATGGTGGCTGCTGCACTACCGATCAAATTTCCAGTAGTCAGTCAGAAGCCTTGTGGGACAAAAGCCCTATCTGACCCCACCCACTTCCTAAAAACACATAGCAGGCATCAGAAAAGGTGCCATGTTGGGGACCCCTGGCCTAGATCGTGCCACAGAATATGCTGCAATGGGATTCCCTTTATAGCTGTGCAAGATTTTCCTAGCAGTCTGATGCAGATATTGTTCTGTGAGGACTGGTATCCTGAAGCAGGCAGATACCCAGGGACTGAGGCACAAAGCATAGTCTGGAAGGCAGTCCAAGGTCGAGCACAGTTCAGTCAGAGTCCAAGGTGTCAACACAGGAGAGGGCAGTCCAAGGACTGTCTCTGAATCCGAAGTATACCAGAGATACAAGGCCGATACAAGGAGGGGTGGCGACGAGGTGCTTCCACAACAGCCAAGTCTAATTGACAGCTTAAATAAGCCCTTATCTCAATGCTGTAGCAGAGCCAGCTGTTGCTTATTAGGTTTCTGACATTCCAAGACAGGTGGCGTGCAGCAAGCCTTGCTCTGCCTCATCACTGCTGTCAGGAAAGGCTCTATGCTGGGCTTGCAACCTGGCACTCCAGCATCTCTTTTGCATTTGGTGTCAAACCCGCCTCCTCCTCCGTTCCAGTGGCTTTGGCGAGCCCTCTGGGGATGCTGCTTGTTGCGAGGTGTCAGGCTCAGCTGGAGTCCTTGAGCTGGAAGGCTGCAGACACAGTGAGCCATCTTTGGGCCGTGGCTGTTCCTGTGTTCTGGCTTCTGCCTGTGGCTGTTCCCCCGTTCTCAGACTGACTCCTTCTATTTCCTCTTCGTCTGAGGAGGTCTCAGCAGGCTGACTCATGGTCACCAGAAATTTGAAAAATCACTACCATAAGTGATAGGTATGCAAATATGAATAAAGTTATTGCTATCAGAAGATCTCAGACAATATGAAGGTCTTCTCTGGGAGTTCCAGAGAAAAGGAAAGCATCTGGAGTGAACTTCCCAGTGCAAAGTCACTTGGACTGTATAGAATACAAGGGCTGCAAATTTGCTGTTGGGTCCTCATAATTTTTTTTTAAGTCTATCGAACACAGCCGTCAATCTTCTATTGTAATGCTTTTATGACAGTAAAGCCTCACCAAGAACAGTGCATATGTCAAGAAAGGGGGACAGCAACAGACACCTAGTAGGAAAAAAAAAGATGAAGAAACCCTGGAGTGGATTTTTTTAAATGGAAAACAGAGCCTTATGTGCATTCAAAAAGCTTGCTAATAAAAATAGAAAGCGTCCAAATAGAAAGGGGATGGCAACATGAGAAATCAGGAGTGGATTTTTGTAGAGAAGAGTTGGGTTCTTTGACAGCATATCATTGTTAGGAGGATTGAAAGGAGGAGAGGTTGATGATGTTGAAAGCTAAGTTGAATACCCCTTAAGAAGAAAAGTGGGTTATAAACATTTAAGGTAAATGTGTGTGTGTGTTAAGTGCCGTCAAGTCGCTTCCAACTCATGGATGACCCAATGAATGAAAGTCCTCCAAAATGTCCTATCTTTGACAGCCTTCCTCAGATCTTGCAAATTGAGGGCTGTGGCTTCCTTTATTGAGTCAGTCCATCTCTTGTTGGGTCTTCCTCTTTCCTGCTGCCCTCAACTTTTCCTAGCATGACTGTCTTTTCCGGTGACTCTTGTCGTCTCATGATGTGACCAAAATACGATAGCCTCAGTTTAGTCATTTCAGCTTCTAGGGTCAGTTCAGGCTTGATTTGAGCTATAACCTACTGATTTGTTTTTTTGGCAGTCCACAGTATCTGTAACACTCTCCTCCAACACCACATTTCAAAGGAATCTATTTTCTTCCTATCAGCTTTCTTCACTGTCCAGCTTTCAGGGAAATAAAGGTAAATAAATAATTACAAATAATTTTAAGGTAAATAAATAATTAAAATCTATCTAATTTTGCAATTGGTTCTCATGATCACTTCTCAGATGGATACAACTAACTGCACATGCAATCTCGCTGATAACTGAACTGATGCATCCAACTGCACAGGTGCCCAAAAGGGACAAAAGCAAGCGATTCCATGCTTTATGCAAGTCAGTTAATTTAATGACAAGGCTGGCCAGGACACCAGGGAATACTTCCTCTTTCCTGTACATAGGATGATTTTAGTTCTTGAACTGGGCAAAAGCAGTTGCAAGCTGCAGCAACCCAGAGGAGGCTGCAAAGGTGCCAAGCTGCTCAGCACAGTACTACTCATCAGAGAAGACCGAGGCAAACCAATCAGCTTACAAGGATCTTTGAACAAAGTATGTTCACCTGTCAATCATGCTCTTGTTTAAATTCACAGCATGCTTATTTACAACCCAGGACTTCCATGGATTCTGAAGAGGCAATCAGGATACCCAGGGGCCATCCAAAAGTAATAGGCATGATGAGAAACTGCATTTTAAACCGTTAAGTTGCATTTGAAACAGTTCTGCCTCTGACTAGCATTTATCTTCTGCCATAGCTGACCAAGCCGTTCAAAAACATATGTGGCAATAAAGAATCCTTGCCCTCTCGTCCTTGCTCTCTTCCAGATTTCTCTTTAGAGGTAATAATCCCTGGATTGTGACATCAATGTCTGTTGCTGAAGGGAATGATTGGCAATGTGACAAACTGTGGATTAAGGGAATGAATGATGCCAAAAACATCACTGAATTACAAGAGGAATTTGCTACATATTCCTGGACCTTCACAGACAAGAAGGAGCAAGAATATATTGAGCTGTTGGATTCTCAAGGCCATTTCTCTACTCAGCTGCCTACAATCAAATTAAGATGTCGGTCAAAGTACCATATCAAGCCCCTTTTGGGCTCTGTCCCTCCGTCAACTCTAGCGACATATTAATGGTAGTTTGAATATTAGCTAAAATATCAAAAGCTGTTTCACCAACATATGTTCTAGTATAATTCAATGACACCACACTGACGGCATCACCTTTCAGCAGTTTATATAGGCCACACTAGACGGCCCTTGCGTTAAGAGAAAGAATAGAGAGAAATCTGACATTTTTCATTTGATTTGATTTGTACCCCACCCTTTTTCCCAGCATGGGAATAGAAATTAATGGGGAAATATTTCTATTCCTTGGATTCTGCCTATAGTTTTCTAGTTTGCTAGCATAGTTTAGAAGCAGAACAGATTACTATAGATGTCATCTCTGAATAAGACTTGTTTTGTACTTTCTGTGAAGTGGCAAACAGTAAAATTGTCTATTGTGATCTGCCTTGAATCTTAAGGATTAGGTGAAGCTAAAAATCTAGATAGACGGGCTAGGGTTGCCAACTTCCACTTTGGAATTACCTGGAGATTTGAGGGTGGAGCCTGAGAGAGTGGGGTTTAGGGAAAGGAGGGACCTTGGTAGGGTAAAATGCCATGCAGTCTGCCTTCCAAAGTAGCCATTTTCTCCAGGAGAAATTGAATAAATGTTTTAAAAATATAAATAATAAATACATATGTGATTTATGTAGTCTGGTGATCGGTTGTAATTCCAAGAGCTCTCCAGCCCCCCTACCTGGAGGCTGGCTACCCTGTGATAGGCAGAGTGGAAACACTATTACAGGCTGATATGATGATATGCTGTGCTGAGAATTCTAGTACTGATGATGCTAGGGGACAGTGTATTTCCCACCCATCCAGCCTGCCTTTGCAACACAGCTGTGTTGTCTAAGGGTCTCTGCACCACTCTTGCATGGCAGAATGGGTCCCCTTCTGCCCTCTTCTCTGACAACTTACTGTAGGGTTGCCAGCTTCGGGTTGGGAAATACATGGAGATTTGGGGGCAGAGCCTGAGGAGGGTGTGGTTTGGAGAGGGGAGGGACTTCAATGCCATAGAGTCCAATTGCCAAAGCGGCCATTTTCGCCAGGTGAACTGATCTCTATCGACTGGAGATCAGTTGTAATAGCAGGAAATTTCCAGCTTGTACCTGGAGGGTGGCAAACCTATCTTACTGTGTAATTCCTCCTAAGCTTTTACCTTGGCTAGGTGCGCAGCCTTACCCTCTATGTTAGAGGGGAAATTCAAGAAGATGCCCAGGGCAGAAAGAATATGTCCCTGCAAATCCGGGGATTTAGAAACCACTGGACATGTTCTCCTGAACTGTAACTTTTACACTATACCCCGTTCTAAGTTTATTGAGCCCCTCATACTGAGACTGGGACCTGACAGGGAAAGAGAAAAGATAGAAAAGCTCCTACAAGGAGATAATCCCTCAATCACCTCTCAGGTAGCAAAATTTTGTACGGCTGCAATGAAAATTTGTTGCCACAGAGTAGTCTCTTAGTCCAAATGGCAGATGTAACTTGGATGTTATTATTTTTAAGTGACTTAAGACTCAGACTGTAAACCTTTGTCGGTAACACCATTTTAGTCCATGTATCTTAGTTTATTTGTGGCCTTTGGCCAGGTAAAACATCTATCTATCTATCTATCTATCTATCTATCTATCTATCTATCTATCTATCTATCTATCTATCTATCTATCTATCTATCTATCTATCTATCTATCTACTGTGTTATTCTTTTCATGTAGCTCATGAGAGCTGTGAATGCCTATGCAGAGATGCATGGGGCATCATTTGAAGTAAAGGAAATGTAAGGATTTTCCTGGGCACTGGATAGCACTTCAGCTATAGCAGCACAGGTAGTGCAAAGCCAATCAGTAGGACTGGAGTCATAATCTTCCTGTCAAACAAAGTGCATCAATGCAACACATCTTCATTCTTGGATGCATCACTATATTTTCAATACAACCTCTCTTCTTTTCCCTTGCATCTTTTAAAGTTCTGTGTCTACAAGGCCTATAGAACAATCCTAAACAGAGTCACGGGCTCAGGAGGCTGTAACTGCTTAGTATCAAAGGGCAACATGTGCAAAGATTTCACAGAAGTGTCCAGTTCTACCTCTTGAATTATTTCTTCTCTTATTGCTCATATTAAAGGTCTCCGTATATAAAGAGTAGATAAATCGGATTTGAACAAAAGCATATATGGGTTACACACAGATTATAGCCACAGCACTTTTGATAAGATCTCCATTAAGCAGGAAATCATAATTGTCCCCATAAGGAGTTCAATTCCTGTACACTGCAGCTCACAATTGTTCCACGTACTCCATCTTGGCTCCTGTCTTTCTTCAGTTACTGTAAATCTTTTTAACATAATGAATAATTGAAGCCCGTAGATTACATGAATGTTTCTTTGACTGTAGCTATAAAGCCGTAATTCCAAGTCTATTTGGCCCCCTTTCCCTTTCCCCATGATGATCATTCTTCCTCATTTTCTTTTTCATTCTGGTGCAGTTTTGTCCCAGCTGAGTTTCCACAGAAAAGACTGTGTTGTTCCTATGAGCTAAAATTTGCCTGTGTAAGAATGCCAGCTTTCAAAGAATATTACTAGTTATTTAGTATCATTTATGTACAAGGTATTAAATAGGATAGGAGCCCCGTGGCGCAGAGTGGTAAGCTGCAGTACTGCAGTCAAAAGCTCTGCTCACGACCTGAGTTAGATCCCAACGGAAGTTGGTTTCAGGTAGCCGGCTCAAGGTTGACTCCGCCCTCCATCCTTCCGAGGTTGGTAAAATGAGTACCCAGCTTGCCGAGGGTAAAGGGATGATGACTGGGGAAGGCACTTGCAAACCACCCCGCAAACAAAGTCTGCCTAGTAAACGTCGGGATGTGACGTCCCCCCATGGGTCAGGAATGACTCGGTGCTTGCACAGGGGACCTTTACCTTTTACCTTTTATTAAACAGGATAAACTTGGGGCACATACCATGCCCAGAAGCTTACAATCAACAATAGGTTGCTAAGACAGAAAAAGGGGAGATAAACAACTGACAATGAACAGTAGTGATAGGGAAGGAATAGGACAGTCACAGAATGGACAACCTGTGGAAATTTAGAAGGAAGATAACAAAATGCCTTAAAAGCCTGATGGAATTTCTCAGCTGGCTCCACGTGTCTTTGCATGGGCTTTTTGGGACCAGTCGAATAGCAAGGGTGAGGGCATGGATTAAAAAATGATCCCGAGCAGGTTCAGAAATGGGAAAATGACACCTTTCACAGTGATGGAGAAGAAGGAAGTCAGTTGGATGGAGTGAACAGAAGCCGTGACTGCCCCAATCACTCAACATAATAAATATACTTCTAGATCATATGGTGGTATAGCAGAAAAGGAAACATAACTTCAACTAAAGGCAAGACCAAAAGTAATCTTGAATAAAGTTGTCAGTTGGGCATTTCCCCCCACCCCCGGCACAGCCTCTAGGTCTGCCTTTATAGCATGACTGCTCCCTGCCTTCCCCCTAGCTCACTCCTTACCCCAAAAAAGAATTATGTCAAGACCACAGAACAGGAGGAAAGACAAAATTTATTCTGAGTTTAGGGGATGGCTGTGGCTCAGTGGTAGAGCATCTACTTGGCATGCAGAAGGTCCTGGTTCAATCCCTGGCATCTCCAGTTTTATGTTGCTTATACATTTGGCAGTGAAAATAGCTGTGGGGAAAAAACCATGAAAGTAAACATTTAAGGGACTAGGCAAGTAGGTGATGTGAAAGACCTCTGCCTGAGATCTTGGAGAGCCACTGCTGGTCTGAGTAGACAATTCTGACTTTGATGGACCAAGGGTCTGATTCAGTATAAGGCAGCTTCATGTATTCATGAGTTTCCATGACAGCCTGCCCTGACTATAGATAGAATGAACCCATAAAGGAGGCGACAACCTGACTCCAAACAAAGGGGAACATGTAGACTCAACAATTGCACTTCCTTGACCTTCAAGAGAACGCAGCAGACAGAAACGATAATGGCCAGCCGGCCGCCAAAGAACACAGACACACCTGTAAGACAGCCAGTCAACCTCCAAAATGTTTACTTTTTTGGGGGGGGGGAGGTTTCCAACAGCTATTTTCTCTGCCGAAAGTATAAGCAGCTTTACCAGTTAAAAAGCAGCAGCGTCTGCTCAGCTGTGGGAATTGCTGCAGCGCTGTCAAGAAGTACATCACTGTCTGCGTGACCGGCTCTCTCTGATGCGCGTATCCATTCCTTGAATTCTGATCTAAATATACCTTTTATGATCATTCTCGGTCTCCGGAGAATGCAATCTACACTCCGTCTTATGTACATTTAATTGTCGGCTGTCATGTCACTTAAAAGTGCATGGTGACAAGGCTTTTGAAAGCCAGTCCCAGCGTAATGTCACTTAGTTATGTGCCACGCCATAATCAAGCCTAGCCCCTCTGGAGTGTCAACTGACAAGCGAGTTCGTTTACAGCGCATTATGACACTGTAAGGAAAATAGCACAACACACATTGAAGAGTTCATTGCCATCTGGTTGGGTGAAGATGGAGCATCCATGACAGCCTCACAGGGGCAAATGCAGATGTCCAACTATTATTCCCTTGATTCAGAGCTGCTAAACGTTAATAGGGTTGTAAATCACTGCCAAAACCAGGTGCAGACGGTGTAAATGTGAACTTACATTTGCATACTGAAGGAAATATGGAAAGATGTTTGCTGGGGGTTGCACTAACAAGATCACAATTAAACGTTTGTCCATTTCAGGGGGTTTTCGTCCACAAAAAAGCACCTCGTGTATTTGAAAACGGGCAATAAGAATATGATTGATTGCAAACCTATGACAAGCTGCCACCAAAACACCAAACATGTGAGATTGCACTTCAGAAAAAGAATTCCTCGGTAAATTGATGGCCCCAGAGCGCCATAGCTCAGTACATTTTCCCAGTCTTCTTTAGCATCAAATTATCAATACTATGTAAAGTTAAGCAAAGAAATAAAAGTAGTAAAGAACAAAATAAAGGAAGACAACCAGCACACCACAGAAGCTCTAATATCAGTCAAGCAATATTCTCTGTTATAGTCCCCAAAGTCAGTTTCAAACATATCACTTCTGTTTGCTTTTCACACTCTGCATTGGAGAACTAGACTGGTGTAGTGGCTAGAACAGTTAAAGGACCGGGTAGGCAGGCTCAAATTCCCCATGCTGACATGAAGCTCACGGGATAACCTTGGGAACAGTGACTGTCTGTTTGCCTAATCTACCTCACAGGGTTATTATGAGGATAAAATGGAGGAGGGAGCACAAGGTACATTACCTTAACCCCTTTGTAAGAGATGTGAGATCAAAATGTAAGAGTAGAAAAGAGCAAGAGTCCAGTAGCACCTTAAAGACTAACAAAAATATTTTCTGGCAGGGTATGAGCTTTTGTGAGCCACAGCTCACTTCTTCAGATACAGCTAGAATGTGAATCCATCTGTCTTTAAGTAGAGGAGGGTGAATTCAGACAAGCATTAATATGTAAATGTTAACAGTATGTAAATGTGAATAGCAGGCGTGATGGGAGTAGGTGTGGTATGCAGAAGAGTCTGTGATGTCCAGGGGAGAGATGGGTGTGGAGAAATCAGCATTGGTAATGAGCCATGAATGCAAGGTCTTTATTCAGCCCAGGTAAATGCATTGTCTTTAGTTTGAATATCAACTGTAATTCAGCAGTTTCTCTTTCCAATCTCCCTTTGAAATTCCTTTGTAAGAGAACTGCTACTCTTAAATCTGCAACAGAATGTCCTGAAAGGTTGAAATGTTCTCCCACTGGTTTTTGAATATTGTGGTTTCTGATGTCAGACTTATGTCCATTTAATCTTTGTCTAAGAGACTGACCTGTTTGTCCAATGTAGATTGTGGAAGGGCATTGCTGGCATGTGATGGCATAAATCACATTAGAAGATGAGCAGGAGTATGAACCTGAGATAGTATGGCTGACATTGGTGCTACTGGACTCTTGCTCTTCTCTACTACTGCAGACAGACTAACACGGCTGCCCACTGTGAATTATCAAAATGTAAGAGACAGATACAATCCTTGGCTTCTGTTATCAATTTATTTTTTCCTGCGGAGATTATTTGGAGTTATGATCCAAATTTAAAAGGGTTTAGAGAAAAGGGGGAAAGGCACCATTGTGAACAGCAAGGCTGCATCACCAGAAATGGTGGTGCAGCAATGCTGTTCTGTTAAGGGGTGTTCCCAGCGAGAACAAGGTTAGGAAGCTGCCTACCAGCAGCTCCGCCCCCCGGAACACCCCGGGAATGCCTCTCGGGATGCCAGCAAGGCTAGCGCTGCCACTATGGTCCAGGGGGGCTGGCGTAAGTGGCCCTACGCCAGCATCCATGTCAGTTTGCATGGCGCAAGTGGCACAGATGCCAGCGTAGGAGTCACACCAGCTCTTATAAGCATTCACCCCCCCGTCAGGATTGCACAATATGATTAGTAGTTTATTTGATCCTTTCCATCCATATGATTCAAAATTCCTTTACAACTTTTTTTTTAGGATAGCCAATCTGTTCCATTCTGCTGCATAAATCCAGCAGTACTACAGGGAAAATCAATGTAGACTTTCAAACATAAAAGAAATGAAGAGGGTATAGTGATAGGCACTTCTTAACATTTTGAGGACATGGATGTTTGCAGAGTATTTCCTAACCTTACAAAGGTGAGAAATTATGGTAAAAATGCAAATCCATCCATGAGATTTCTTAGCTTTTGTTTTCTAAGAATGTGCACCAGTTTTCAAATATTTAGGGATTCTCTACTAACACAAAAAATTACATCAAGAATGTCCTAATGCTCGTGCACTAGACGATCCAAGCAAAACATAAGTATGCCAAAACACTGCTAGCTAGAAGATGCTAGTGGCTATAGTCTTAATGAGTTGTTTGTTACAAAAGTTCATGCAATGTTTTGAATTGTTGGAGGGCAGCTCCCACAGTCAATGAGCTAGGGCGTTTTTCTCCCCAGACTGAATTGCATCTTGCATCATCCACTGAGCATGCTGCAGCAGTGAAAACCTGAGACAACTCTCGTTTCTTTGCCTGAGTATAAATGGTTCCTTTGGATGACAGCCAAACTACTAATAACACCCCCCACCATAAGTACCAAGAAGATGCCCTTATCAGAGATCATTGTTGGATGGGATTGCAAGACCCTGACTACTTAAATAGCTGGGGGGAAATATGCATTTTAAAAAGCTCCTCCAGGGTGGTGGCAGTGTGTGTGTGTGTGTGTATGTGTGTACGTATGTACGTGTGTGTGTGCCGTCAAGTCACAGCTGACTTATGGTGACTCTGTAGGGTTTCAAGCCAAGAGATGTTCAGAGGTGGTTTGCCATTGCCTGCCACCATGCCATGCCCCTGGTATTCCTTGGAGGTTGACCACCCAAAAACTAGCCCAAGTCAAGGCTGATAGTGTATGACTGGCCCAACGTCACCCAGCAAGCTTCTATGGCAGAGTGGGGATTTGAACCTGGGTTTCTCAGATCCTAACCCAACACCTTAACCCTACACCACAGTGGCTCTCATGTGTATTTAGAACTACTACTACTACTACTACTACTAGTAGTAATCTTTTATTTGTACCCCGCCCTCCCCTGGCCAGGCTGGGCTCAGGGCAGCTACCAACATGATTAACATACATAAACATTTAATTACAAAAATTAAAACATTCTAACATGCTGTAATTTCTCTAGTTCTAACTTTGGTGCCCAATATATCCCTGGAGGGAGAGATGTTCAAACGGCAAATATGGATTGCTGAAATGCCCTATCAATGTTCCATATCTCGGGGGGGGGGGGAGTGGTCAATGGACCAAATTCAGATTTAGGAAGAATTGTCAGACAAGACTGGAAAAAAGGAGCAGGCGGGCAAGGGAAAGGAAGGAAAGTGAGGGGGGGGGAAAGAAAAGGGAGGGGAGGCCATTATTCCGATGAAACAGTTGCTGCCCTCCGCCTTAGGCCTGGCGGAACATCTCTGTCTTACAGGCCCTGTGTAACTCAGCTAAGTACAGCAGGGCCCAGCTCTCACCAGACAGAGAGTTCCACCAGGCTGGGGCCATGACCGAGAAGGCCCTGGCCCTGGTTGAGGACAGCCGGACACTGTTGGGGCCAGGGATCTCCAGTAGATTATTATTTACTAATTGTAGGGCCCTCCAGGGGTTGTATAGGGAGAGGCTGTCCCAATGATACAGTGGTTCGAGACCATTTAGGGCTTTCAAGGTTAAAAGCAGAACCATGAACGTGATCCAAAATTCAATCTGGAGCCAGTGCCGCTGGCAAAGCACTGGTTGGATATGGACAGCCCAAGATGTTCCAGTTAGGACTCACACAGCTGCATTCTGGACTAGTTGCAGTTTCCAGATCGACTTCAAGAGCAGCCCCATGTAGGGAAACAGTAAATGTGGAGAGATATAAGCATACATGAACACAAACAGAGAGTCAACTGACTCATAGAGATGTATTTATTGGCGAATGCTGGACATAGATTAAAAATAGGGTTGCCAACCTCCAGGTAGTAGCAGGAGCTCTCCTGCTATTACAACTGATCTCCAGCCGATAGAGTTCAGTTCAGCTGGAGAAAATGGCCATCATGGCAATTGGTCTCTATGGCATTGAAGTCCCTCCCCTCCCTAAACCCCACCCTCCTCAGGCTCTGCCCCCAAAACCCCAAAAAGAGGGACCTGGCAACCCTAATTAAAAATCAATTAAATCAAACACACAAAATACATATTCACCCCAATACTTCTCTGAGCTTGATAATCCCTACTAGAAAAAGATTTTGCTTTTCTGAAAGGGATGCTAGAACTTGGCACTCAGTATAATGGCAGATACGTTCATTCTTTTGTTTATGAGTTCTTCTTATATTAAATAACCTGTTTAACCACTGAAATTAGAAACCATGTATGTTGTTCTAAACTGCACTGGATTAGAAGACAATTAGGAGAGGACCAGAAAAGGTTTGTTAGGTTTGAGATCCATCGCCATGTGTTAACTGTTTAATTGAAATGAAATCAGTGTTAGCATGCATTTTAGAACATTATTCCATTAGTCAATAAACTAACAGATGAAGCAATCTTAACAATAAAGGAATTTAAGCAACCAGTTTACCATCAGAGCTATGAGATTAGCCTGAGCCAAAACTTGGGCAGCCAACAAAAGCATCAATAGCTGAAAAGCGGCTGCTCAGAGAAGTAACCTAGAAATGTACATTTGCTGCTTTGGATATCGAACAGAAGATCTTCTAAATTTTATCTGTTATCATCCAGATTGTATTTTGCTACAGGCTATGACAGATACTAGTAAAACTCTACCAGTACATTCCTGACTTGCACCGGCAGCCCCTCACCAAAGGCCTTTGGAGGCCGGTGAAGGCCCAAGCTGGCGCAAGGGCCCACAGCGCTGGCGTCCAGGGCCGGATGCCAGTCTCTGGCCGCTGGCACGGCAGCACCGTCGGCATCCGGATGCCGGCAAAGGCCGTGTCGGCATTCCCGGGAGGCGTTCCTGTTAGGCGGCCTCCTGAGCCGTTACAGCAAGGGAACGCCCCCTTTTTTCCTGGGCAAGATATGCCACCTTTTAGGTGACGTATCTCCCATGCAACCCTCCTGCATGGATTTTTTGCACCGGGAAGAGGTTTCTGCAGGGCCAAAACCTCCTTAGGAGGTAGCGCCACTGCGCTAAGCCAGGGACAGGCATTCCGCTCAGGAATGCACTGTATGAATACATTCTGTATTTTGCTAAGCAACATTTAGCTCCCCAATTCTCTAGATAGGATGCACACAGTAACTTGCACTAATGTAACTATAGTACTGTCCATTGTAAGTATGGAGCAAATCTGCTAGACAATCGTTATGTCAGTGTAAGTCGTTCCTGCTGGGTATTAGGCGGACAGTTTCTGCCAAAAGCGCTGACATTCTGGACCCCAAAATGCCTTTACGACATTTCATAGAATAACAAAAGGCAAAGCGAAAAATGTGTAACCACAAACTAATTCCCAGGTAAACCAAATAGTCCAGGGCAAGATAACCTGGTCCGTTAAAGTGCAATTAAAAGGCTAAAACAGCTGAGCATCTGGATGAACCTGTTCATCCGACACCATCTTGGCCGACCATTTCCTTTGTAAGCTCCTTCACAAATGAATGTAAGCCTTTCCTTAATAGTAAAAAAATATATATTATAAAAAAAACCAACACATTTCAACAATCTTCAGCATAAGAACGAAGAATGCATTCTTCATGCATTCTAAAAACCCCAAAGGACAAAAGTGTTACTCCCCATACACTCAATACTTAACACTAATTCAAAACAAAAAATAACTTTCAGAAGGTCCCAAGTGTCCCCTCCCAAAAAAACTTTACCAGATATTTTTATATTAATTATACTATTATATTAACGTAACAATGGCACCAAGTAAACAACATCAAATAATGTAGGGGATTTTTACCATCCAATTAATTTTGTACCACACAACAACTTAGTCAGCCGACAACACCACAGACCATGATATTATACTAGTGAAGCCTTATCTGAATCATTATTCGGCGGCACAGTAGAACAATCAGGCATTATAGAGTATTGTGTGTTGTCAGAGTTCAGAGGATATCCAATGCGTGGAGACTCTGATGATTAAATGCTAAAAGTCCAGTTGCGCTTTGCATGCGTACTTGGAAGAAGCTGACTGGACTCTGTAAGATTTACTCCTGAGAAAACCTGCCGAATGCTATTAGTTGTCATCCAGAGAAAGCCTGCAGGTGGGAAGGAAAAACTGAACAAAATTTTACATTACTAGGGATGAAAGACATCAGATGTATTGGCTCTGGAATCCATGCCCTATGAGGAGAGACTTAAGGAGCTGGGTTTCTTTAGTCTGGAGAAGAGAAGGTTGAGGGGTGACATGATAGCCATGTTTAAATGTTTGAAGGGATGCCATGTTAATGAAGGAACTAACTTGTTCTCTGTTGGTCCAGGGACTAGGACACGGAGTAATGGGTTTAAACGAAGAGAAAAGCGATTCCACCTAAACATTAGGAAGAACTTTCTGACAGTGAGGGCGGTTCGACGGTGGAATGCCCTGCCTCAGGGGGTGGTGGAGTCCTGGTCTTTGGAGGTCTTTAAGCAGAGGTTGGATGGCTATCTGTCGGGAGCACTTTGATTGTGGGATCCTGCATGGCAGGGGGTTGGACTGGATGACCCTTGTGGTCTCTTCCAACCTTGTGTGATTTTGTGATTTGTGATTTTGGCTCTAATAATCTTTCATATAATTTGGAACCCTCAACTACAGAAGTAAAAAAGAGAGATAGTGTGCCGGATTGCAGTAATTTCGAAGAGGAAAATGAACACTGTCATTTACCTTGAATTTCCTTCATGATATTATTCTACTGGGTTATTTCCCACTTCTTAGAATTTTGGGCAGGTGTTCCACCTTCCCTTTAGCTTTGCCCCCAAAGTTAGGTTGCCAACCTCCAGGTAATAGCTGGAGATCTCCTGCTATTACAATGGCTCTCCAGCCGATAGAGATCAGTTCACCTGAAGAAAATAGCTGCTTTGGCAATTGGACTCTATGACATTGAAGTCCCTCCCCTCCCCAAACCCCACCTTCCTCAGGCTCCGCCCCAGAAACCTCCCGCCAATGGCGAAGTGGGACCTGGCAACCCTACCCCAAAGTGTAAAGGGTTCCTTTCCCCTTCAGGTTCTTTCTCCTTTTGTTGCAACCCTGAAGGTTGTGTTTCATCTCTGTACACTGCCTAGTGTACTGTGTGCACTTTGTGATGGTAGTGATGAAGGAATAAGCTATCGAGCAGACTGGAGAAGCGTCTGAGACATAAACTGGCAAAGATGTATTGGATATTCTGGATAGCCTGCCAGAGAAGGGGGTTGAACTAGATCCTCCTCAGCTCATGGTTTTATCCTCACATTGGCCCTGTACTCTATATTAACTGCCGCACATAAACGACATTAGGTGTGTACCATGCGCGCTCACACACAAAAGCTATCAACTTCTGCATAAACGGGTACAATTCGAAACTAGCCGCAGCAAATGATGCTCATTTGCGCCAGTTCTTAATCTGGTCCCCACATCTAGGGAGATCCTCGACTGATATAAATAGGTGTATTATCACTGCTGGAATCATGGAGCAACTGCGCTTTACATCAGCAAAGCATCTTGCGGGTGTCTCTCCTTTTCTGCCGGCTTCATTTAGAGTTGTGGGGGAAGAATTTATTCTCCTTCAGCAAATTTAAATGGCTCTCAGTTCCCATGGTTACTCAGAAGACATTCAAAACCTGCCTGCATGATGCAACCGGCTGAAATGACTAGGCACAAAAAATTGATGTCCCTGCGAAAGAAGCTGCTTGTCCAGCACTTCAAAGCAAACCGCCTGGATGGGGTGACACCGTGGTTAGAATATTTAGCTCAGTGGCTTCAGCCCAAAGGCTTACGAAGCTGTCAAATTAATATTTCCCAACACAGTCTACTCGGTGACACGGAGCACAAATGCTTTTGTTTTCAGCAAAGCCCGGCATGTTTTCTTCACTCCAATGAGGCTTTAAGACAGGGGTGGGGAACCTTTTTCCGCCAAGGGCCATTTGGATATTTATAACATCGCTCGCAGGCCATACAAAATTATCAACTTAAAAATTAGCCGACCAAGCCCCAAACACGCAGCTGCCCCTGATGACCCCACCTGATGCAGGCAAGCAGGCAGACATCCAACTGGTGCACTCGCCCACCTGGTGGCACAGGATGGTCTGTTGCACCGGCCGGGCGTAGCCGTCCAGCCACACGCCAGAGTTGCTGCTGCTGCTCTGCATGGTCGGGGCAGGATTCTACAGCCGGCTCCTGCTACCTCCACCTGCAGGGATGAATTGAGGACACACTGGCTAAGAACCCCCCCACCCGCGCATTCTGGCCCTGCCCCCTTTAACCCCTCCATTGTCGCCACTTCCGACCCCAGCCCTCTTGTAGTATAGAGGGAATATGTTTCTCCATGTCCCAGGTGAGAAAGTTGCTGTCATAGTTAATACAGTTTCTTGGGCGGTCCTAGCAGCTCCATAGCTAACGACTCTTCTGCAAGGGGGGAAAAAGTTCCTTTTCTCAGCAAAACAAACTCACATCTGCCTTGAATAGAGGCTATTCCTGTCCGCGGGAGGGGGCAAATCGCCAGTCTTAGATCCCTCTGAGCTAGAGATCTGCCAGGACCCACGAAGATCCAGACCAAATGATTTTGCGGGCCTTAAACAGCCCCCGGGCCTGACGTTCCCCACCCCTGCTTTAAGACAATGGTAAAGTACCATTCAAAAGAGCAGCAAACAATGAGCCATGATCTATGCCATTCATCTGGTAAAGCAGACACAAGAGGAAAGCATGATTTGCACAGCAAATTATGTCACAGGTTGAATGATAGACTGGTTATGGAAACTCTTTCCAACTCTGCTGCCACACTATGCTCAGCAGATTTTTACAAAACAAAGGCATGGTGTTCCTTCTCTGCCTGCCCTCTCCTCCCATGTTTGCATCAGTTTAGATAAAAGCAATATGAGACACAAGAAAAGGAATACATTACTACAAATAACTTATACTTCTCTACTGCAGGGCTATTCATGCATACACTATAGGGTTGCCCACCTCCAGGTACTAGCTGGAGACGTGCTATTACAACTGATCTCCAGCCAATAGAGATCAGTTCACTTGGAGAAAATGGCCGCTTTGGCAATTGGAGTCTACGGCATTGAAGTCCCTCCCCTCCCCAAACCCACCCTCCTCAGGCTCCGCCACAAAAACCTCCTGCTGGTGGTGAAGAGGGACCACGCAACTCTAATGCTTCCCCCTGCCACTTGGGGTGAGTAAACCCCAACAGCCCCTAAGCTGGGTATGTCCCCTGCGAGTTGTCACCCCAAAATCCCTTAAGGGGATTCCCCAGAGGTGGGGGAAAGGGGCAAATAGGCCACTTTCCCCCCAAAACGGATCCAGCCCCATGCTGACACCACCAACAAGTTGTGACAAGAAATAGGGTGAATGAAAAACAAACCCATAACAACACAATGCGGGCTGGGATCGGTGGGGGAAAACACATGAGGTCTATGGCATTGAAGTCCCTCCCCTCCTCAAACCCTGCCCTCCTCAGGCTCCGCCCCAAAAACCTCCCGCCGGTGGCGAAGAGAGACTTGGCAACTCTAACAAACTAGGCTCCATAGGTTTAGCTTGACAAAAACCCTACTTTTTCAATAAGGATCTAAAGGAGTAGTAGAAAAAAATTCTAAACAATTTGCATTCAGCACTTTTCTTGCAGTTTGATACTGAATGATTTGTTATCCTTGCTCTGTTTCCCCTGAGTCTAGAGCAAGGAAAGGCATGCTAAACCAGATGGATTCGGATATCCAATTTTCATTACACTAAGGGATTGGCAACATCATTTAAGACTTAAAGTACAGAATACATTCCATTGAAAGTAAAAGAGCATGAACAGCCTTGCTTCCTTCATTTACTGTCAGCAGAGACTTCAGGATTTTGCATTTTGCCTACAAGCAAAAACAACATACTGAAAATCCCCACAAGGTATTGTCATTTTAGGTCATGGTCCCGACTCTTGCAAAAGCTTCAAGGCAACACCATCTGCCCACTTGCTTGTGCATACCACAGTCAGAGCAGTCCTTCACATTTTGAACCATGCCATGCCACAAGCAGAGAGCAGGTAAAGTGTACAGAGCTGCTTGTAGAGCATATAGCTCCTGATGCTGGAAAAGAAAGAAAGAAAGACAGACAGACAGACAGACAGACAGACAGACAGACAGACAGACAGACAGACAGACAGACAGACAGACAGATAGATAGATAGATAGATAGATAGATAGATAGATAGATAGATAGATAGATAGATAGATTCTGGCTTTTAAAATCTTGCTGGGAAAAGGTATTGGGGCCATTAGTGAAAATTGTCAATTCCTCAGACTGAGGGGGCTCTCCCTAGGTCTTTGAAGGAAGCATCGATTAGACCTCTGCTTTAAAAAGCTTGGCCACTTACAGGCCTGTCCCTGCTCCAGGGTTTCCTGGTTGACATATCTGCCCTTGACCCATTTCAGTGGTTGCATTCACTGCCCTGTTCTTACAGGTGTCAGTGTTAGAAATTGGTTGGGATAACCAACGCGCACAATGTTGCCTTCCAAAATCCCATCCACAAAAGCCTTAAGACATGATTTAGACCCATACAACTATATTTCTTTTTTGTTTGTTTTGTTTTGATACTTGTATCCCTGTGCTGTAGGGAAGCACAAGTATCTTTTCACGCAGCCCAAATAATGCACTTTCAATCCACTTTCAGTGCATCTTAACTATCTCTGTTACCGCACTTGTATTCCCAGAGATGTATTAAGAGTTTTAAAATGTTATAAAAAATACTGTTTGCACTTTCTATGTATTCCCACCAATGTATTAAGAGTTTGAAAACGTTATAAAAAATACTGTTCGCACTTTGTTTGGCCCCTTTAGCTGTGAAGACGTTTTCCAACTATTTATAAGCCGTGGTATCCAAAAACCCTTTTAAAGCGATGTTTTTTACAACATTTTCAAACTCTTAATACATCGCTGGGAATACAAAGTGCGGAAACCCCCTATCATTTGCAAGTGGATTTTGCCAGTTCAGTAAAATCCACCTTCAAAGTGCATTGAAAATGGATTGGAAGTGCATTATTTGGGCTGTGTGAAAGTGCCTAATATCTATCTTGCTTTTTTAAAATCTATACTTGAGGAGGCTTAGACATTTACTTCCACGTAAACCTGAATGGGGAAGTCAATCATACACACATACCACCCAAGGAAAACGAGGGGTAAACTGAAATTTCACAACCATATAATTCAGGAATCACAATACCCCTGGCAACTTGCGGTGTTGTGCTTGACATATACATGTAAATTTATATACATGCAAATATTTTTGCATATTTCTCTGAGGCTCTAGAGTGAATTCCTTGCTTGTGTACAAATCTGTAGTTCACTAGTGGTTCACTAGTGGTTTTGGGGTGGGGGTGGGAGGGGAAAACAAAGTCTGTCTGATTTAGGGTTGCCAGGTCCCTCTTCACTAATGGCGGGAGGTTTTTGGGGTGGACCCTGAGGAAGGGAAGGGAGGGACTTCAATGCCATATAGTCCAATTGCCAAAGTGGCCATTTTCTCCAGGTGAACTGATGTCTATTGGCTGGAGATCAGTTGTAAGAGAAGGAGATTTCCAGCTACTAACTGGAGGTTGGCAACCCTAGTCTGATTTGATTCAAAAAGCATTTTTATATGTATAGTGCCAGAATTCTGTTAGTTAAATTCCGGTTTCTTGCTGTTACAAAGGCTGGTTTTTAGCAGTGATTGGTACAAGTAAGGGTGCGGTTTACTTTAGTAAGCCTTGTGCCCCAATTCTACTCCCGCATCTTCCACAATGCCACAAATTTTGTCAATGGGCCATATAATCAGGTCCGGGAAAGATCTTTTTTTCCAGTTGCTTAGATTAGGGATGGAGTTACACAGGCCAGGATATTCTTCATAAAGCACCATGACCGAGAGGAGCAAACCCCAAGCATTAACAAAGTCCAAATCAATCCCACATGATTAATTCAAGGATCTTTTGTATGCACATACCCAGTGCCTAAGGGGAAAGCAGGTGAGGATCTGTGAACACCTCTCCAAATGATTCACACCACGCCGCATTAATGTGTGGCAGCAGGAATGTGACTGCCCTGGGTATCCAGCATCTGTTTTTGTTTCAGCAAACGGAATACGGCTGGTTAAACTATAGAACAAGCAGCAGGAAACCCGTCCTTGCCAGCATATTCCTCCTAGCTCACAGAAAAGGAGAGGAACAATAACCATATCCATTATCTGAGCCCCCGTGAACGAAGATGATGTTCAGCACTTTGTGCCACAAGTGACTGCTCAGGAGGGCAGCTGGCCAAATGAGGCTGTCCAAAAATGCTGAAAAGAAGCACAGAAACATTGGAGATAAACCGTCTTCCCAACAAGACCCTGCTTGCAACATAGAACTAAATCTATTAAAACAGGTTCTCGTCCATTTCTCCTGTCCTAATAGCTATACACGAGCCTCTTGATTTGTGCTGGAAATGTAACATTACAAATGCATCAGGCAGGTCACTGAGAATTAACTCGTTGAACAACATATGCTGGTGTCTAGATGTTTTAGCATATGGATAAAAGGAAGTAAGGGAGCAGTTGTATTTCTACCATTTCAGAGATTAGAAAGTCAATAATGTTCTTCAGATTACCAAGAAATGCAGGTGCAATAAATTTATTCTCCAAAATATGCTAGTTTAAAAATCAGAATTGTACCAAACACGGAAGCTATTTTCTTATCAGCATTGCTTCTGGGGTGTTTTCAATTCTTTCCAAATGAGGAGCGTTTTTCTAGGCAAATACAATCCCAATAAATAAATAAAACCACAGCTATGTACAGTGAAGAGAGCACAATATGATTGATTCACAGATGCATACTACATTTTAAAAAGGAATAGGGATACTTCAACTGGAGGAAAAGACGAGGGAAGATAACTTAAGGAGTTTATTTTTCCACAGCACAGCATGACATAATATTACCAAATTTGGCTTCCATTGACTCTTCATTCAGTCTTAATAAAACTAGAGATTAATTTTACAATTACCTGATTTCCCCATTCCTCTTAGCTTTTTAAGGGATCTGTGTGCTTCACATACAAGAATGTATATCACTTCCAGCTTCTTCCTTTTCCCCACTTAAATTCAAAAAATAATTGTCATACCTTTCCTTTCTATATTAATCCACAGTCTAAGATTAGAATACCCAGTGCATTTATATGCAAGCACTGCAAGGCAGGAAAGGCATGCCTTTAGCGCCTCTTTAATGACTCCAGTTGTGAGTACAAGTGGACAGTTAAAGGGTATTGCTAATATGGATTAGTTTTCTTTTGAGTACACACCTTAAAAACTGTGCCAAATGTTCCCCAGAGAAAGGGGGAAACACAGACACAAGGAGAGACAGATTATCCTTAACAAACAAAAAAAGGAACAAACAACATTTACCTGGTCTCGAGAGAAGGTGCCAACTCTGGATTGATTTTAAAAGGACATATCTGAAGGATTAGCACTGAAAGCATCCAGGTTTGCCAGCCATTTGTGAGCTAAAGAGCTTGTTTTTCAAGCTCAAGCCAGCCGAATCTCTACAATACTTCAGCCTCCATGATTCCTTCACAAGAGGTTTATGATTATGGCTTCAGGGCATGAAAGGAAAGGCCACATCAGTGACAGAAGAAATGAAACCCATACAAGATGCTGGAGATTTAATGACCAAATCAGCCTTCTAGCACAACACTTCAGCTGAGCTTATCCCAATGAGTCTAAACAGTTATGCTGACACAGACATTCATAGGTCATTCCTGCTTGTATAGGTCCTCTAGCAGTAAAAGTAGCTGAGAGCTGTGTAGGATTTACTTCCAGTGAGGGGCTTAAGTACATAACATGCACCACAGGGGTCCCTCGAATCACACTGTAGAATACCGCTGCATTTTATTTCTTTCATCTATCAATGCTGTTTCCGTGATTAAAAACAATATTTTCCTCCCTCTGCATTACATTAGCCTGTTTGGGTCAGGCCAAAAGTCCACCTTGTCTAGCATCTTGTTTCCAACAGTGGCAATTCACAGGAGTGCTGGATTCTAACAGACATAGGCTGCGTACCAAATCCTATTCTCAATCCCCCTCCTGTGTTTTAAACAATCCACCCATACTGAAAGTTAACTAATCGCTAAAGAGAAAAATTATGAATCTTAATGCTATTATCAAATTACACTAACTCGCAAGATATTGTGAAAAGGCTACACTCATAGTCCTACCTTTTCTGCACGTACAGCTGTCTAGGATGACAAGACTAGGAGAGTACTATTGATGATCAATAAATCAATTCCAACAATTAATAAATAATGCCCACTTTGTTGTTGGCAGCCTCCGTCGCTGTTCCCATGCTTCCAGGGGCCAATTACAGTCGCTGCTGAAATTTTGTCTACAACAAAATTCAAAGCACATTTGCCAATTCTAGGGGTACCAATGTGTGTGTGTGTGTGTGGGGGGGGAGATCTCTCCCCCAGATGTCAGAAGAGGGACATATCTCAACACCTTTGAAGTGGCAGGGGTTGAACCTAAGACTTTCCTGCATGCAAAACATGTTTTCCATCACTAAGCTCCTCTCTTCTGTTGTCTAAAATAGCTTAGAAAATTCCAAATCAGTTTCTCAGGTATGAATAGAATCTTCCATCTGGGAAACTGGGACCCAAGATGAGTAACAACAGTAGGGTGCGGGGCTCTTTCCAGGCCTGTTTCGGCCTTTGATGGGGGGCTCATTGGGGCCAAGCTCAGCGGCAACCACTGACAAGCCTGGCTGCTTGCTACTATTCAAAAGGAGCCACTAAAAAAAAAAGTGGTATAGTGGTTACAGTTTCAGACTAGGATCTAAAGATGGAGGGCAGATGAAAGGCTGGTTCGCTGTTGAGTGGGAAGGAAGGAGAGAAGGAAGCAGGGAAAGGCGTGGATACCAAGGTTGCCAGGAGGAAGGAAGGACAAATTAGTGTGGGGAAGGGATACAAGGAAAAGTAAGGTGCCCCCTGCAAGTCTCTGCAGGTTCCCCACCATGCCGCTGGGCCCAGTCCATCGAACAGCTTCCCACAACTGGCTCAGGGCCATAGTTTTCCCAGAAAGAGGCTGCTAGGGGAGGGAAAGAGGGAAAGCTGAAGACCAGCTTGCAGGTAAAGGTAGGTCGGCTGGTGTGTGGGAAGGAGAGAAGGAAGCAGGGAGAGGGGAGAGGCTATGGGGCTTCCATAGGGTTGCCAGGTCCCTCTTCGCCCCTGGTGGGAAGTTTTTGGGGCACAGCCTGAGGAGGGTGGGGGTTGGGAAGGGAGGGAGTCCAATTGCCAAAGTGGCCATGTTCTCCAGGTGAACTGATCTCTATCAGCTGGAGATCAGTTGTAATAGTAGGAGATCTCCAGCCAGTACATGGAGATTGTCAAAAACAATGACAGTATGATGTCACTCAATCCTAGCTCTTTTTTTACTCAGATTCCACAATTTACCACTATCCTGAGAGTGACTTACATCAGAAATCTGCAATGATGGCATGGACTTCAGTATTTTTTTCCCCCATTCAGCATTAGAGAAGCTAAACATAGGAATTTCCTGAGCCATAGTAATGGGGAGAACAACCAAAGGAAATAAAGACCTATGCTGTAATGAATGTAGTCAAAAACAATGACAGCACGATGTAACTCAATCCTAGCCCTTTTTTTACTCAGATTACTCAGACTGGCCATTGTTCCAGTCTCCAAGTAGGGAAAAGATAGGGTTGCCAGGTTGCAGGAGCAGACTTAATTACTGCCATGCTTGTTCCCTGAAGAAAACCCAGGTCGAAACAGGGCGATATCCGGACCCCTGTGGGGTATTAATTATGCATTCGGTACCACACAACTGACTCAGTTTGCGAGACTTGACGTCTCTCCACAAAGGATGGTGTTCACATAGGATACCAACTGACAAAAGCACCACAGGAGGAGACACTTTTGTCGGCTTACCAGAGCTTTGTAAACAACGGAATCGTAAGACGGAAAGTCGCAGTTGCTATAGGAATATACCATTGTGGACTTTATCAATATGAATGGACTATAATTTAGCACGCGCAATGTTATAAGTTATTTGGTGGCATTTTGGTGATGCATATGGAGTTGTAGTTTGTAAATATATCAAGCATTTTGTAAAAGACTGGCAAACTTCTGCTGTTACTTCTTTCTACCATACATTACAGCAGGCTGACCGTTTTGTGTTGTCAGTACCTGGAGGTTGGCAACCCTGGGAAAAGACCAAATATTGGTGCTAAAAAGGACTCTTGGCTACCACAGCCTCCTGTGCCTCCAGTAATAGAACTGGGTCCTAAGCTCTTCACATAATTCATAAGAAAAAGTTGAACTCTGTCCAGTGTGGGGAGTAAAACCCCCTCCAACGCAGATGCCTTCCCAATCAATGTAACTTCTATCTTATCTGAATTCAATTTCAATTTATTCTCTCTTAGTCAATTGACCATGGCAGTCAGGCACTGTCTAAGGACAGAGACAGCCACATTCAATAGTTTATTTAATGATATGTAAAGCTGGGAGCTGACAAATAATGCCACCATGGAGGAGACCCTGGAATTTCTTCCGAATACATTATTTTGTTAAAAATAGTTCAGCCTACTTTTAGACAACATTTAAACCCCTCTGCGTTAAGGAATATAAACAGACAAGATTATGCAGCAATGTCGAAACTAACTCAACTTCTGAGAAGGAAATCTGCTGAAGACTACGAACAAAAGTGGCAACCATTTATTGATAGATATTAACAACAGAATTTACCTAATGACTGATTAAGCTAGTTAGAAAGAAAAGGCTAGCCATTGTTTAGAACTAGATAAGTAACTGTCTAGGCAAATAAGTGTTAAATAGGTTAACTGAGTGAAGATACAAACTTAGATAAACTGTTTATTACCGATATGATAATTATAACTGAGGTAACCTATTAAAAATTAATAACTCCTAAGATTTAGAGAAAGTATGAAGTTTTGATGATTTTTCAGCTGGTTATAGATTATGCGACTATGAAGTAGCTACTTCTAGCGAACATTAGAGATGACCAGGTCTGGGCACGAACTATTTTTATGAAACCCTCCCTACTGTCTCCCTCTTTTTTCTGTATCCTTTAAATAAAATCATATGCGGGGGAAGGAAGGCATATATAAACAGACATATACTCACATACCTATGAATATACACACTATCCTTAGAGGCAGTGCGAAGAGATGGCAATGGCTACCTATAAAAACTTGCCCCCACAGTTTTCTTAAAGAGACATTCATTAGAAGGGGTGGAGAGGGTGGGTGAAGCAGGACCTTTTCTGAATTTCTTATTTCCCTTCTTCCTTTCCAAAATGACTGTCCCACCCCCCTTCATCTTGGCTGTCGGTAATAGCAGGAAGGGTTCTTTGGCACCCTGACAGTTTTGACAGTCCTCGCAGTCACAGCTCATTAAAAAGAGTAGCAAGCGTTGACACTTGCAGTTTAGAACCTCCTCTCCCTTCCTACGTTTCCCCATACATCACATATCCTAACCTTGCCTGGGAGATGATCACCTTGTTCTCCTGGGATTAGGTGCTTGTCAGTCATTGAGACTCCGTGACACCATCGACTGCCGGCAAGTTTAACAATGCCAAGTTAAAATCCCTCCTACCTTTCCCACATATTAAATCACTGGATGAGAAAAAGCACGGGTTGAAAATGCTATCCAAAGTGCACCAACGTCATCGGCAGTTATTTCCATTGCGTGCCTGAGAGGACACCTATAAAAAAACGATTTGAAATGCAAAACTACTTGCCTTATTTAGAGTTAAACTATTCCAAAAATGGCAATATTTTCACAGACTCTACATGTACCCAGTGCAGCATGGTTACTGCCATCAGACTTATTGCTCCCATACTGGTTAAGACCATGTGGTAAGCTCTTCTTCCCTGAAGGCTTTTAAGCAGAGGCTAGATGACCATCTGTCAGCAATGCTGATTCTATGACCTTAGGCAGATCATGATAGGGAGGGCATCTTGGCCATCTTCTGGGCATGGAGTAGGGGACACTGGGGGTGTGTGGGGAGGTAGTTGTGAATTTCCTGCATTGTGCAGGGGGTTGGGCTAGATGACCCTGGTGGTCCCTTCCAACTCTTTGATTCTATTCTATGTAAAGAGGGACCTACACTGCAATCCATTGCACAGTTGCTCTGTGGTCTTAGAGTGGAGTAATTCACAAAGGGTTATGCTGTAACTACCTATTTATTATTCACTGTACACTTTTTCATAGATGACCACTGATTCCAATATATCAGTGACATTCAGAGAAGCAATTTTCACTATGATCCTAAGGATGTTGACTGGACAATATTTTCCATTGATTTTATTGGAATATGCTTTCAAGTACATGCATAAGAATCTATAGATTAGATGTGATTCAAAGTTGAATGGGAAACTGCATGCAGCAGAAAGTAGCCACTGCTGCATACAACTGGGTTCGGTGAAAGCTTTAACAAGAAGTTTGCATTGGAAAAAAACATTCACTTACAAAAAGGGAGTCAGAAAAAAAAATCATCTTATGGACTTCACTACACAATTTCCATTGCTAGTTTAACAAAACCAAAGGGATTTGGACACTCAGACATTGTTAGTATCAACAGTAGGGATCCAAATGTAGCCAACTGACGGGTATACTTTAAATGTCAAATTTGAAGCTTTTTTTAAAAAAAATGTGTTACAGCTCAATTTTTAAAATTTTTTGCAGTGGAGTTGATTCCACCTTCCAGTCGGCGGCTTCCTATCCCCATTCGCCCCATTATGCCGGTGCCGGGAACAGGCGCAGCCTCACTGTTTTCAATGGGGCGAAAGGCCTCGTTGAAGGGAATGGCGTTAGGAGATGGCTCGCTTGCACCTTCTCCCTGCTGTTCCCGTACGCCAATTCTCGGGAATGTGCAGTTAGGCTCCTATAGAAGTATACCTTTCACAGTCTCTCAGTCATCAAGATGTATAAAGTTAAAGTGGGTCCAGGAAAACTGGTAATTGTTTCTTTTATCTTCAGATGCCACCATAAGGTATCACAGATTTTCAAGTTGCTACTTTCACAACTGGTATGTCATGTGGAAACTGCCAGCACTGTGGCATGTAGAACTTGTGCAGTTCTTCGGATTCAACTAACAGCAAATATGTCCAATGAAATACACATGTACATTCACAAACACAAAAGGTCAGGAGGAGAGTCTTAAGAAACCCTGCCTCACTAGTCCTGATGTCTGATTCATTTGAGCAGACATGTGATCCTTTCTATAATGATCTCTCTTTGATCTTCAAGCTAAATGGTAGAGCTGACATAGCTTGTTCTGAAGACATATAGACATAGCCTGCTAATTCTGAAGATCATTCTAAAGACCTTTGCTGGTTGCTGCTTGTTGGAGAGACTCATTACTTGGCTATTGACTTGAGGGTCATTTACAACAGGAGGGTGAAAATTAGCCTCAGAACAGTCCATTATCCAGTTACTTCAACTAAGCCAGAATTTTGTCCAATAAGCATTCACCTACGTAATTCACCTTACATAGAGCTTGCAGGACTAGAATATAAAAAGTACAGCTAATTTCACTGTCCCCTTACTTTTCAGCTGGCAAAAAATTCCATGAACTTCCTGGGAAATTGGGCTCTCATTTCAAATTTTGGCTGCATCTGTTGATTTTGATTTTGATTAGCTTTCTTTTATATCCAAGCTCAATATTTTTTAAATTAGCACAATTCAATATTGTGATTCAATTCAATAACAATTTGGTATTTCAATGAGACAAATGGTTTTTACTCCATGTTCTAATTTACTATGCCAGACCTCCTCCTTTATGCAATTAATATTATGTTTATTGTAATCTAATCAATAAAGAATAAATGGATGGTTTCCAATGGAAACTCAATGATACACGGCGTTTCAACCTGTCTCATACAACACAGTTAAACTGAACTGCCAAGTGAAGTGGAGAAGGCTAAATATGCCAGTATACAGAAGTTTGAATGAACTAAAGGTCTCCTAATAAGTAAAGAGTGTTTCTACATGTCTTGTTGATATTACTTTATCTCAACAAGCAGCATGAAATGTTTAATTTCTTGTTTAAAAGGAATGTTGTGGTGTGGATATACCGCATATCAGCATTGCTATATTTCTCCCTAGGGTTGCCAGGTCCCTCTTCACCACCGGCGGGAGGTTTTTTTGGGTGGAGCCTGAGAAGGGCGGTGATTGTGGAGGGGAGGGACTTCAATGACAGAGTCCAATTGCCAAAGTGGCCATTTTCTCCAGGGGAAATGATCTCTATCAGATGGAGATCAGTCATAATAGCAGGGGATCTCCAGCTATTACCTGGAGGTTGGTAACCCTATTTCTTCCTCATGTGTAGCAGACATAAGATGTGACCAGGGATCATATTGGGCTGTCCTGGGGTGGACTGGGGAGGGTAAAACAGCCCTGAAAAAGGGCCCCACTCCCATCTTCATCCCCTCCCCACAAAGGAGAGAAGGAGACCATGGCCAGCCAGCCACAAGGAGAACATGCCTGTCCAACTGCTGGTCTGGGTACAAGTCCCTTGCGACAGTAGGCTGGGCTGGGCTGACTGCAGGCTCCTCACCAAGGCAAGGGTGGGCCAGGCATGGGTCCCTAGCCGCAGCAAGGCTGGGGCAGGCACATGATCTTTTCAGCGGGAAGGCCAGGCAGGGCCTGGCACAAATCCCTTGCCCTGGTGAAACCAGACTGAGTGCATGGTGAATACGGATTGGCCAAGTGAGTCCCTCCCTGTAGTGAGGTCAGAGCCAGTTAGGCACATCTCCTGCTAGGGTTGGCCGAGTGTGTCCCTTGTGGTTAGGGTTGCCAGGTCCCACTTCGCCACTAGCGGGAGGTTTTGGGGGCAGAGTCTGAAGAAGGAGGGGTATGGGGAGGGGAGGGATTTCAATGCCATAAAGTCCAATTGTCAAAGCGGCCATTTCCTCCAGGTGAACTGATCTCTATCGGCTGGAGATCAGTTGTTATAGCAGGAGATCTCCAGCTAGTACCTGGAGGTTGGCAATCCTACTTGTGGTGGTGATGTCATGGCCAATCCCCTACTGGACAGGGTGAGTCTAAGCTGGGCAAGTACTTCTCTGCAGTCCCATCTCCCCACCTCTCTTTTTGGGCTGGGGTATTCCCAGTGGCTTTAATGGCTCATTTGCCCTGGGCTGTCACCTGGCTCCTCTTACATCATGGTTTCAATCTAGTTTGAGAGGCTCATACAATGATGTAATCACAAAGTTTCCTGTGTGCTACAGAAAACTTTCCATGTTATATGCAGGTTCACTAAGAACTTTATAGGGAACCCATTGTCAGGCTCACGTACCATGGTTGACCATGATGCTTCACATGTGAGACAAGCCTTGGGTCACTCCGTTCCACCTTTCTGTTTGCCCCCAGACCCAAACACCAAACCAGGCAGTGATAGGTAAGTTTCATTTTGGCACTTTTGCACTTTTAGAGTAAGGAAATCAGTCTCCTCCCAGAGTCATAGTTGGGTCAGGTCCCTAATGTGTAGGAGGAGAAGAGAAGAAGAAGTTTTTATATGCTGACTTTCTCTACCACTTAAGGGAGACTCAAACCGGCTTACAATCACCTTCCCTCCCCCTCCCCACAACAGGCACCCTGTGAGGTAGGTGAGGCTGAGAGAGCTCTAACAGAGCTGTGACTTGCCCCAGGTCACCCAGCTGGCTTCGTGTGTAAGAGTGGGGAAACAAATCCAGTTCACCAGATTAGCCTCTGCCGCTCATGGTTCTCCAGATTAGAGTCCACCGCTCCAAACCACTGCTCTAAACGACTATACCACAGTTTTTAACTAACGTGGAGGAGGAAATAAACAAGAGTTCCCATGAGGCTGTGTAAAAATATGCAAGTATAAACTATTCTTGAACCAGACAGTTCATGCACAAACTTTAAGGACATGCAGAGGCAGACGCTGAACCAATAAGCATGTGGGTTTTTAATGCTATTCTTCTAATCTCATAGTGTGAAGTGCAGTTATTTTAATGCAATGTTTATGTTGGCAGTGGGACCAACAACAACTACAAAGAATGAATTTCAGAGTAGATGCAAAAGTAGCATTTTTAAGACAGACATGTTTGAACTGTTTGGACATGGGCCAAAGAGCATGAACATATACAGACATAAGCCAAATTGGTGGGTTCTCAAGCAAATCTTGTTGCGAAAATCACATAGGATGAAACCTTTACAGCTCTGGATCTTCCCATTTATTTATTCACTTGAATTAGCCAAGATTTTTAGAGAAAGACTATTTCAGATTCCACTGTCATTTCTGCTTTCAGATGACAGGAGAAGCAGTTGGTAATGGGCCAATCTATGTCTAGACCAGAGGCATACACTTTTTTTGCGCAACCATAACAAACCACATTAGGTTTTTTTTTTTATTATAAGTACGCTGATGACATTTTTTTAATATTTAATAATTGGGGGGATTTGGATCTTTCCCCCTATTTAGTGCATTTTAATCCTGCCACCCTTCCTTCCAAAAGTTCAGGATGGCATACATGTGTCTCCCCTATTTTATCATCACAACAACCCTTTGAGGTAGTATAGCTAAGTGTGTGTGTCTTGCCCAGGGTCACCCAGGCGAGCTTCCTGACAGGGTGGGAATTTGAATAAGCGAATCCCAGATATAGTCCAACTCTCCAACCGCTGCATCAGACTAGAACTCCACCAATATTAAGTTTTCTTGTCATTTTGATGTGATTTTGTTTTCGCTTTTTTGCAGTGCAATTGTGCATATTAACTTGGATATACCCACTGATCAAGGATATTACTGATCAGAATTTGGTATCAGACCAGTCATCCAATGCATACCAAAAAATAACATACCCATTAAGGATTTTTGCGGCTGAAATGAAACTGTAATGAGGGACTGTGGAAATGTATACAGATATCAAGTTTTTCTGAACCACTCCACAATACAGGATAGCCATCTGATACTTTAAGTTCCATTATGAGAATCACCATCATGAGAACTAGACAGAATTTATTAGAGGATACAGGTGGAAATATATCCAACAGGATAATGTGCAGTTTAGAAATTGGATTATTGTGAGTTGCAGGCATGTTTGGGGTTATTTTGTGCCCCATTTTTCATTGTAGGGCCACTGAAAATATTCCTGGTATGTTGCTACATTTTGATTTTGGTTACAACTGGGTCAACTGAAATTACATGCTCATGGGTCACTTGTGTGGGAAATGCAATATGGTAAACAGAAACTGCAAATGTAAAATGTTGTTAATCTCCAAGACTTAGATCTTAATGAAATTTTGCCATTATTCTAATTGCAATACTAACAGTGCATTCCTGAGTGGAATGCCTGCGCCGGGCTTAGGAGGCAACTTCCCGGCGCAAAAAATCTGGGTTGCATGGGAGATATGCCACCTAAAAGGTGGCGTATCTCGGCTGGGAAAAAAGGGGGCATTCCCGAGCCATGACGGCTCAGGAGGTCGCCTAAGGGCGGCCCTGCCCCCTGGCTGGCGCCATGACACCCCGGGAACACCTGCCAGGACACCGCCACAGCCTTTGCCGGCATCCGGACACCGTTGGCAGGCTCCATCGGCGTTCGGGCCTGGCACTGCCGTGGCAGTGGCCAGCAACCAGTGTGCACCGCCCGGATGCCGGCACTGTGGGCCCTTGCACCGGCGTGGGCCTTCGCCGGCCTCCAAAGGCTTTAATGCAGGCCGCCGGCGCCTGTCAGGAATGTGCTGTTAGAAAGTGATTTATGTTGTGTTATGATCTGTTGTGTGTAGGCAAAACTGGACAAGTCCTTAAGGAGACAAAATAAGATCAGAGAATCATGATACTTCTTCCCATTTTGCTGGAAACACAGGTTTAAAGTTGACATTTTTGTTCTTACATGGTTTTTTTATATTCAAGTATTCATTCCTATGAGAAAAAAAATACTTCGTTTACTAATATCGCACCCAAGTATATTTCTCAATATAAAGCAGAAGGTTGATTCTAGCAATACAGAATTAAACCAAAACAGATGGGAGCTCCTACAAAGAATTTCTTTTAATATCCACACAGATTTCCATGCAGAGTTTGCATTTGGGAGCTAGCAATGTGGGGAGCTGTCTGCTTTCAATACCCTTTAGGAATGCGACAACCATTTGTAAAGGAACAGATAACTAGGCAAACGCAGCAAAAACAATGTCTGAGCCCAGAAACCTTAACTTTCTTACCAAGAACTTTGATGAATCAAATACTGTCCGTTCTTCGTTACATGAAGTAAAAATGCAAACAAATGGAGAATTTGAGAAAGAGGCACAAGGATGGAAGATGGGGGGGGGGGAAGAAATCCAATTCAGAAACTGACCGTTTCCCCTTCCTCCCCCCCACTCCTCCTCAGTCATCCACCATGAAATAAGCTTGTTAATTGCTCCGTAACCAAAACAGCCTTTCCCTTAGATTGACCGAGAAGGCAATGTTACTGTCTAGGGATTACAGTTCCAACAGTGACAGTTTTAATTCTGGCCCGAGCGGAGAAGTCAATAAATCGTTCTTGCAGAAGTCGTTACTGACCCTGAGCAAGCCCTGGGAGAAGAGAAGCAATCTCTGTCTACTGGAAAATTATATATCACCACAACCCCAAAGCCGCCCCCCCCAAAAAAAAAGCAGAAGAAAAGAGTACTGTTTCAGAGGCAAGAGGAGAACAGGCTTACTCTGCCTGTGGACAGCGGCTGCCGAGGAAGCAACCGAGAATAGAGTAAAGCAACGTAGCAGGGCTCTGGGGTAGTCCCAGCAACAAAAATTCTAGGGTTGGTGGAGACATTATTGTCCCACCCTAGCTGCTTTGAGTTGTTGTAGCAGAAATGAATTCCTTCCTATTCTAGTATTTACAGGGAAACAGACCATCACACACAGATGCCGTGACTGCATTTCATCTTGAGTGGTCAAGTTACATTTCCTCAACCCTACAAACGAAATGGAAGGGGAAAAAACCTACTTCGAAAAGTGTGTTTTATTTGCATTCTCCAGAAAGTTTGCAGGTTGTGTTTTGAGTAAAATGTAGCTTCGCCAGAGTTAATTCCAAACTCTCCTCCTCCCTCCTGAAATTGATGTGATTTGCTCAAGAATTGAGGCACTAAAGATTCATTTCAAAGCCACCTAAAGAGGAACCCTCCTATCAGTAGGGTTGCCAACCTCCAGTTACTAGCTGGAGATATCCTGCTATTACAACTGATCTCCAGCTGATAGAGATCGGTTCACCTGGAGAAAATGGCCGCTTTGGCAATTGGACTCTATGGCATTGAAGTCCCTCCCCTCCCCAAACCCCACCTTCCTCAGGCTCCACCCCAAAAACCTCCTGCTAGTGGCAAAGAGAGACCTGGCAACTCTACCTAGCAGTGTCTCAGAAAAGGAATGCTTTGGCTAGAGAAAGACAATTGTTAGGTAGTTATTGGTAGTATGGAAATAAGTTTTTTAAAAAAAGAAAGTTAAATACTTCCACATGAAAGTTATACACTTTCACTTGTGACGTTTTCCCACAACATATGAAAAAGTAGTTAATACAACTGCAGAAGCATCAGGGGATTTATTTCTAAAAGAATGTTTATTTGATAACGTGTTATATCCATCTTTCTGTTACAGAGTCCATATCTCTAAACACGTAGAGAAACATCTTTGTAAAAATGTCCATATCTCTGAATTAAAGCAGAAATCTCAAACTGATAATGCCCAAGGCTGCAGTGATTTCATTGGCTTGATGTTGTTCCAATATTTTATAATAGGAACCATCTTTGTGTGAATACTTTCTGTATAGTTAATCTCTTTTCTTCTCTTTGCCTAAACGTTGTAATCTTATCCATCAACATAATATGCCAACATCTCCTGAGCCAAGACTCAACAGAAGGGCTAGTCTTTTGATTCCAGGGCCTGGCCACCAACATCTTGGTTGCTGAGATCAAAATCAAATTCCTTAAAAAGTACCCTTTTTTTCCCCTCCAGCTGCAGGTCCATCTGACCAAACGAAATTAGCATTGGGGTACATTCCACCTCCTCTCCTATTATGTCACTCAAAATCCTACAAATCTTTTTACCAAAAATTAGAAAGTGCTAGGCAGCTCCATCATAAATGGATAAGGGACTCTTCGTCTGTGGCACATCGCCAGCATCGGTTTATTGTATTATTGACCAACTTGTTTATTCTAACAGGGGTGTAGTACCATCTTAATGTAAGTTTTAACTCATTTTCAATAATATTGATGTTTATCGAGGATCGCAAAATATCCTCATAGATTTTTCCCATTGTTCAATTGGTATCTCCAGCCTTAAATCTGCTTCCCATTTAGATCTATAAACTGGATCTCTATACGCCAATTAAAGTAGAATATTATAAAACTTTGCAAGGAGTCCTTTAGAAGCATCTGAGTTTGTCGCAACATTCTCAAAGCTATTCAGAGATCTGAACATATCCTCCCTTTGGGCTAAACTACTGATAAAATTCTGAATTAGCAAAAATTGCAATCTCACCAACAGGTTATCACCTAATGTGCTGCTGATTTGTTCCCAAGTACACCATTTCCCTTCTTTGCATACATCTGTAAATTTATTATACCCTGCTTGTTCCTATTTTCCCACCCCTCTGTCCTGGGAAAAATATTTATTATAAAAGATTGGAATTAACAATGACTTATCAAACTGTAATGGCCTCCTAAACTTATCCCAGGATGTGCATAGAGAGAGACATGTCAGGTTGGGCTTAGCATTGAGAAACATCAGGTTTTAAGTCAATCCCATATATAGCAAAGTACCAGTGTCCATATGTATAACAGAGCCAACATCAACACAGAATATATTCACTGCTAGATTATAACCACCTTAAAATACTACCACATAAAAGTGTGGCAAGGAATGGTGATACAGAGTCTTTTAAGTATCTCTCAAAAATACATCTTCCTATGTAGACTAGTCTTGCCAGGGTGACTGACATGGGTGGCAACCTCCCGCCCACACTGTCGCAGCCCCTGCCTCTGGAGTAGAAGATGCAAAATGGGGTGAGGAGTAGGGTTGCCATCCTCCAGGTGGTGGCTGGAGATCTCCCGCTATTACAACTGATCTCCAGGTGACAGAAATCATTTCCCCTGGAGAAAATGGCCACTTGGGCAATTGGACTCTATGGCATTGAAGCCCCTCCCCTCTCCAAACCCAGCCTCTTCAGGCTCCACCCCCAAAATCTCCAGGTATTTCCCAACCCATACCTGGCAACCCGTGGGGGAAGGAGACACTGTGTCATATGATGCTGTGATTTCACTTCCAGGAAGCAGTAAGTGATGCTACAGAACTGCGCTATGTTGTTTCCCCATATTCCCCCTAAATGGTCCCCCGCATACCTTTCCAGGTGGCAACCCTAATGCAGACAACAGAAGTGAGTCCTTTTTGTGCTATAACGCTGCATAGCATTTATTGTTACCTTAAACAAAATTCTAGAAATCTAAGCATTTTAAATTGTTTATTTATGTTATTTATTGTCTGCCTTTGTCATTGAGACTTAAGGTGGATTATACAGTATAAACCAATACAAATTTTGTATATCAATATAATCGACAGGATGGGACATCCAATAAGCAATGTAACAGGATTAGGAATGCAGAAATCTGAAACAAATTAAGTATTAACATGACATGTTCAGTGATGCAGAAATTGCATAGTAGGACACAAGAAGAAGAAGAAGAAGAAGAGTTGGTTTTTATATGCCAACTTTCTCTACCACTTAAGGCAGAATCAAACTGGCTTACAATCGCCTTCCCTTCCCCTCCCCACAACAGACACCCTGTGAGGTGGGTGAGGCTGAGAGAGCATGACTTGCCCAAGGTCACCCAGCTGGCTTCGTGTGTAGGAGTGGGGAAACGAATCCAGTTCACCAGATTAGCCTCTGCTGCTCATGTGGAGGAGTAGGGAATCAAACCCAGTTCTCCAGATCAAACTCCACCGCTCCAAACCACCGCTCTTAACCACTACACCACGCTGGTGTATATACAATACAGAATAGTCTACACTCTTTTCCTTCATTAAAGCATCTTTCTGAACCATTCTGTAATAGGATAGCTTCATTACATGTGTAAAAATGCCCTCCTGAATAATTCAGTTTTGCATAGTTTGATGCCAGTATAGAACCTGTATAGAACTGTAGTTGCTGGTATGTACACTTCACATTTGTCATCATTATAGAATGTAGGCATAAAAATATTCTTTCACAATAGAAAGTAAACTCAAGCAAACGTAAGCTCAATGTTGCACTTCTGCTACAAGTGACAATCTTTTCCTGTAATTTGCAAACACATTCTTCTAGACCACAACACGCATCTTGTACCTTTTTTGTACCAGTAACCTAATTTTGTGATCATTGAAGACTGCATTGTGAAAATATACTCTGTGGAAAATCAGACCAGAAATGAGAGCTGAACCAATCAAGATAAGGAAACAAGAAAATATCCCAAAGTGCTGTAAGAATTTGTGGGGTTCTTTAAGTTTACATTTTGAACAGTTGCTCTTTATTAAGGGTATTTTTTCACTCTCTTCACAAGATACCGGGTATTTATTCCTATGCTTGTTTTATAGGGTTGCCAATCTCCAGGTGGTGGCTGGCGATCTTTCACTATTACAACTGATCTCTGGGCGACAGAGATCAGTTCCTCTGGAGAAAATGGCAGTGTTGGATGGTGGACTCTATGGCTTTATGTTTTAATAAAATAATTAAATAATACATATATTATTGAAGTTCCTCTCCTCTCCAAAGTCCCTCTCCTCTCGAAACTCTGCCCTCTTCAGGCTTCACTCCAAAAATTTGCAGGTATTTCCTAACCTGGAGCTGGCAACCCTATTGTTTTCTGTACTTACAAAACAGAAACAAACAAATCCAGTGTGTACATTCAGCTCTGGCCCCGGCCGTGTGGAATGATCTGTCAAGTGTAGGGTTGCCAACCTCCAGGCAATAGCTGGAGATCTCCTACTATTACAACTGATCTCCAGCCGATAAAGATCAGTTCACCTGGAGAAAATGGCCGCTTTGGCAATTGGACTCTATGGCATTTCAGTCCCTCCCCTCTTCAAACCCTGTCCTTCTCAGGCTCCACCCCCCCAAAACCCCCGCCGGTTGCGAAGAGGGACCTGGCAACCCTGGTCAAGTGAGACCCCGGCCCTGCAGGACCTGAAGCAAGTCCATAGGGCCTGTAAGACTGAGATGTTGTACCAGGCCTACAGTTGAGGACAGTGACCGTTTCAATCTGGCTAGCCTCCCTCCTTCCCTCTCTTTTATTATTTACCTATCTTATTTATATAGTTCCCATCCCTTCCCTTATTGAGGGCATTTATTGTTTCCCCTTATTCCTTCCCTCTGAATAGGTCCCCACTATTATTTATTGTGATTGGTTTTAAGGCGCCCTGGTAAATTCTAAGGTTTTAAATTGTACATTGTCAGGTTTTTAACTGGGCTGGAATGATGTAAGCTGCTCTGAGTCTGAGTGAAGTCAGGAAAGGGCAGAATATCAGTCAAATAAATAAATAAATAAATAAAATTTATTAGCTGAGAACTCATCCTGCCCAATTAAGCCACGGAAAGATGAAAAAACAAAACTTGAAGCATCACAGAAGGTAGCAACTGAGGTTGAACCTGCTTGCAAATATAATTCTATACCTTTTCTCATGGAGAATTATTTTCCCTCTACTGTACTTTGTATACCTAAAAAACAAATTACAACTGTGTCCAAGTCACAGCAGAAGTAAAGAAAACAAGCCCAGCACATACCCAGTTTGTTATTGCTTCACTTCATCATTGACTGGAATGTGGAAAAATCAATAAGAACCCCATATGAACACATCCACCCTAATAAAATAGGTGGCTTACATATATCAACTACTAACAAGTGTGGCTTGCATGCTTAGAGAATAAAATTGCCGCATAAAACAACCCCCCTGAGAAACCTCTGAAAAAAGGTGCAACAGAGGAAGTCAGATGGAACAATGATACCCTTTATTAAAGTATTCAAAGATAACAAATAATATCACAGCGGACTAAATGGACTGATTAGTTATGGGAAATCCTATTTCATGCAATGCCTTGAAGAGTCAGATGTGAACACAGCATTCTGGCTTGCAGGAGAATCAGCAGTCTAGGGCTGCAACATCAGGAAAAACTCTGACAGGAAAAACGACGAGTTTATTATTTAATTATTTTATTTAAAAAATTATACCCCTTATTTCCTCATAGCCCAAGGCAGCTTACAATACATTATTAATACCATAAATTCCCTCCAACCGAATAAAATGCCTGCAACCTGCGTGTGTGTTAAGTGCCGTCCAGTCGCTTCGGACTCATAGTGACCCTATAAATCAATGTCCTCCAAAATGTCCTATCTTTGACAGCCCTGGTGATCAGATCTTGCAAATTGAGGGCTGTGGCCTCCTTTATTGAGTTAATCCATCTCTTGTTGGGTCTTCCTCTTTTCCTTCTGCCCTCAACTTTTCCTATCATGATTGTCTTCTCCAGTGACTCTTGCCATCTCATAATGTGCCTGCAACCTACATTCCATTAAAAGCTCTGGTCTGGTGGCAATTTATTAAGGAACAGAATTTCCCCATTATCTCACAGGGTCTTCGTAAGGAAGAATACTAGGCACCTCTCCACCTCTTGACCCATCACCTTTAAAAGCAACAAATTAGGGGTAAACAGATCAATTGGATGAGATAATCTTGGACCCACCTGATTCTAAGGATTGATAGTATAAAGGTCTTGGCATGTACGAGCAGACTGTATATTGTAAATATAACCTTAGGGTTGCAGCAACTGTTCATAATGTTCTGCTTCTGATGCAAAAACAAATATTTATTCTTGTGCACAATTATTCATATCCACATCATATTGCTTAAAGAGATATCTACACTTATGTATTAAGAGCATGATGCACCAGTAAGATTCCCAAATGCCTGCTGGGGCAGGACCTCTCCCATTCCCAGTAGCTGTTGCCTGCTGGCACTCCAGTGGCCAGTGGCAGATAGAAAAATATGCCATCCGCATGACATCACTTCAGGAAAAACCCAGAAGTGACGTCAGCCTGCCCTAGGAATTGCCGAAATCTCTATGGTAAACCCATAGCATTTCCAACTATTCTTAGAGAGGACTGACATTGCTTTTGGCAATTCCTATGGAGGATTCCTAGATATCCCTCCTAGGTGAATCCTAGAGAAGCCCGAGGTCACTTCTTGGTATTTTCCAGAAGTGATGTCATGCCGTCGCTGCCAGTGCCCCCATGTCCCTGCCCCACTGGACTTCCACTTCCTGCACCACTTTTCATCCATAAAATTCATGGAAGCATAAACAAGATTCCCATGTGCTCTCCATCCACACACAGGCCAAAATTTGCTCAAACCATGCTGCTGCATCTTATGCCTCACAATAACTTTATGAAGTTGGTCATCCTGAGGTATATAGTCTTGTCCAAGATCACCCCATGAACTTCATGGCTGAGGGGTTTCTGAACCCAGATGCCTCCCGTCCTAGTCCAACATTAACAGCTATACCACATTGGCTCTTTTATCACAGCCCTTACATTAGGAATTGACCAGCGGTGGCTGGAAGATCAATTTGGCCCCAGGAGCACCATGGCTGACTGCTACGATAGCCCTTTCTTTGAGATATCCCTCATATTATGCATGTCAGAGCAGCGTTCTTCTGTTTAACCAATGACAAAGGGATCTTCTATTCCCAAAATGTGGGAAATGGTGCTTTACATTAATATAGATGCATAAAGGAAGAGATTTGTTTCTCTTTCTACCACTGTCACGAGGGTTTTAGGAGGGATGTGCCTGTGTTTTATCTCAGCATGGTGTAGTGGTTCAGAGCAGTGATTTGGAGCGGCGGAGTCTGAACTGGAGAACAGGGTTTGATTCCCCACTCCTCCACATGAGCAGCGGAGGCTAATCTGATGAACTGGATTTGTTTCCCCACTCCTACACACGAAGCCAGCTGGGTGACCTTGGGCTAGTCACAGTTCTCTCAGCCTCACCTACCTCACAGGGTGTCTGTTGTGGGGAGGGGGAGGGAAGGTGATTGTAAGCCAGTTTGATTCTTCCTTAAGTGGTAGAGAAAGTCAGCATATGAAAACCAACTCCTCCTCCTCCTTCTCCTCCTCCTCCTTCTTCTTCGAATGAGTCAGTCAATGGTTGCTTGATTTAAAATGTGGCTCCTGTTCAAGATTAGTTGCCTTACATACAGGAAACAATTTGAAGGTACAAGCTACTCATTTCCTGTCATTATTTACTGCCCCACAGAAACTGATGCTCTTCCTATGTAAGAAATGTTTGTGCCACAAAATCATTCACTGGAGATTTCCCCCTTGACAATAGACTGAGGAAAGTGAAGAGAAAATTATTCACGCCATTAGAAAAAAGGAAGAAATTATAAAGGCCTTCTTTAAGTCTAAAGTTGAAAAAAAAACTAGACACTGTCCCCTAACTACTAATGCAGCCTATTCAATCTTTCTATAAATTTTACAATGCAATTTTCAGTTCCTCTCTATGTTTTACAGCTCCCAAGATAAAAAGTGTCCCTTCTCCATTTTCCAGCAACCTCAACTATAGAAGTGCAGTTGCACAGTTATAATTCGACCCTTCTTACTCTTAAAGGGAGATTCCAGTGCAATATAATGGATATTGTAATCACTGTCTTTAATTATCAAAAGAAGAGAGAAGGTACTGGGGGGAAATGTAGCAGAGATATATAAATATATTTAGCAATCAGCTAGCAATCTTCATCTCAACATACTGATGATGCAGAGTCGGAGGGAGAATTACATTCCCATTTCATTCAGACTTTCAAGGAGGATTTAAATGTGTTATATTTTTAACTATTGATTAATTTAACAAGACTTTTTAAAGAATGAATGTAATCACCATCCCTTGATAGACATACACACCACTTAATCTGGGGTCACTTTGACTGCAGCACTGTGACTCTTGAGTAAATTGTTCAAGGCTTGCATTCCAATTACCATAGAATTGCATAATTCAAAAGAAGAAAGCTCTCATCCTATGCATACTTGTTTGTGGGTACATCCTGTAAAACAGTGGTTCTCAACCTGGGGCCATATGCCCCCCGGGGGCCACAGGATATTCCAAGGGGGCCACAGGTGAAAATTGCGTAAATGGGGGGCCACGGCACAAGACTAGGGGGCCACAGAGGAAAGTGAGAAGTGAAGAAAACAGAGAGGTGGCCGACAAAAGAAAAAGAGAAGTGAAGAAAATAGAAAACAGAGAATTAGAGGGAACGGAGAAGTGACCGTGCTTCCCAGTGGATAGATCGCCATGCGCACTCTGCAGCAACATCGCTTCCGCTTCCTTCTCCCTCCCACTTCCGCATTCCACCGCTGCGCGCACCAAGCTGTCCGTGTCTCATTTGTCACGGGCAAGGTGCAGGGTTGCAGCAGTGGCAGTGTGTGGGGTGCTGTTTCTTCATGACTTTCTTCATTGCTCTTCCACGCATCGTTTGCAACTGTGGATTTTTGTATTGCTGTAATCTTGTGCAACGGTGGTAGAGGCTTTGTGCCCCCTTGTACGTGAACATTGTTGTTTAATAGCATGTTGCATTCCCTTTTTGTGCTGTATTTTTGGTAAATTTCAGTTTCCCAATAAGAACGGCATGTGTGCATTTTGTGTGGCTGTTTACGCTTCTTTGTTCCTCGGCTATTTACAGACAAAACATTTAAATAGCTACCATTCTACCGGTAGGACAGGGGGGCCACAGGAAGGAAACCAGTTCGGAAGGGGGCCATGGTCAGAAAAAGGTTGAGAACCACTGCTGTAAAACCAGTAGGACTTCCTTCCGAGGACACCCGAATCTCTGTTAGAATACTGGTTACCTAGCCAGCAGCAGTCTCTCAGTTCTGTAATGTCCTCATAGCATTTCTGCAATAAGATATCGGGCCTGTGTATATAAATACATCCCCTAACATGAAACCAAGAACAATTTAATCCAGAAGTTCACAAATATTTGGCACAGTATATTAAGCGAGCATAGCGATAAATGTTTGTGACAGAAGATGACATAGTCAGGCCTATTCATATTCCCAGGGGAAGCCAAATTCTGAGGAACCAATAAATTATAGTAATCATACCTCGAGAATAGCTCCTCTCTTTCAGTTTGGCAGAAGTGACTGTGAGAGTAGCAGCGGCAACAATATCCGGTGGGTGGAATTCACACAGTTCCACAATGATGTGGAAATGAGTCGCCACAAGTCAAAGGGATTCTTTATTCACATTAACTGGGACTCTTACCAGTTAATGAACCACAATGGCAAACGGACCGTTTCTGAATCCCACTCGTCTCCAAGTGCCCCGAAATGAGATCAAGAAAAAATAAGGGCATTTCAGCATGTTGAGGAGAGCAGGGCATTGTATGAGTCTGAATCATATTTCTGCGATGCTTCCACACATGAAGGGAGACACAAGAAAAAAAGGTATAATCGGGCGAAAACGCACGGTCGCTTTAGCCTCCTTTATTCCCTGTTTCAGCCAGGATTCAGCCAGCCTCGAACGCACGTTCGGCGAAACGCATGCGTTTGATCCTAGCTGAATCCTGGCTGAAACGGGGAACAATGTTCGGCGAAACGCATGCGTTCGATCCTGGCTGAATCCTGGCTGAAACAGGAAACAATGTTCGGTGAAACGCATGCATTTGATCCTGGCTGAATCCTGGCTGAAACGGGGAACAATGCTCGGCGAAACGCATGCGTTCGATCCTGGCTGAATCCTGGCTGAAACAGGAAACAATGTTCGGTGAAACGCATGCGTTTGATCCTGGCTGAATCCTGGCTGAAACGGGGAACAATGTTCGGCGAAACGCATGCGTTCGATCCTGGCTGAATCCTAGCTGAAACAGGGAATAAAGGAGGCTAAAGTGACCATGCGTTTTCGCCCATCTTATAAAATCGTGATTGCTTATTGTATATATTTCTGTGTAAGGGATATGCTTTCAAAAAATGTACTTTAATTAGACAGGGGAAATAGATATTGAGGCAATATATTACATCTGTTATTCTGCAGAGATTCAAATTTCTGGTTCTTTTTTTCACTCATTCCTTCAAGTTTCCATGTCAGTGTCCTTTTAATAAGTTGAGCTTTCTTTACACTATACTCTTTCGTAAGGCGAGAGGTGCTTTTAATTCAATCTTTAGGACATCTGAATCAATCTCTGGATGATGCCATGTCAAGGGAGCAACCCGTTTCAGAATGCTGCTGGTCATATATATCTCTGGTGTGTGGTAAGTGAAATATCTTCTTTAATTCCGTAGGTGTCAGTGTTTAATCCAAGCACTGGCAGCAAACATAACTCACTTTCTTGTGAAAACAGGGGAGAGGACGAATCATTTTTCTTTTATAGACTCCATGGCAGACATCCTAATACACAGTGGGCCATCAAGGCAGTGATCTAGGGAGAATGGATTTGGCCCACATTCTGTAGGTTTCAGGCACTTCCGTTTCATACCACAGGCCGATTCTGAAGCTACAGTCTTCATTTTTTAATGCAGCTATTTGAAATCATCTTTCCGTCAGAAATTATTTGCCTCTTCAAGAGTTTTAATTCTGATTATAAATGCCTGTTTATCCTCTACACTCTCCTGCCACATGGTCTGTTGTCCCCCTTTGGATTTGTACACATAGTGCAAGGCATGTTAATGGAAATGCTCTAGAAAAAAATGTGCATTGCTATTAATAACCACACTACTTGGTTATTTGCTCTGGCGAATGCAGGAAACACTTGTGCACATCTGCGAGACAGCGTGATGTAGTGGTTAAGAGCGGTGGATGCTAATCTGGAGATCTGGGTTTGATTCCTCACTCCTTCACATGAGCAAAGATTCTCTGAATCTTGTTAATGTGATTATTTTAAAACTTAAAACTGACAGTGCTTCCAAATGATTGCTTTCTCCAGCACAGGTGATGGAAATGGAGAAGTACTATCCAGCATGAAAATGTGGCAATATCAATGCTGGGTTTTGATTATGATTGCTCTGACAGTTGTTGTGATCATAGTAAACCACTTGGACTAGCACTGAACAGGATCAGCACAGTCCGTGTGTGAATTACAAGAATCAATTATGCTCTTTTGAGTGTGCCAGTCATAAATCCTTTTGGAAATGTTCTCAACGAGTATTCTGGTCAACAATGTTTCTTTTTATGTCACTTTGAAATTCAGACAATCCTTCCCTATTTTAAAGCAGCTTGTGAAAATGCCCTTAGCTCCTTGACAGGTGTTCTTGTTCAATAGAGTTTTCACAGGAGAATTCCTATTGCTATAGACATTTTCAGTGTTACCTGCAACTGTCACACTTCCCCATGATTTACTCTGAAGATGCCAACATCTCCAAGCAGTGAAAACATGCCATTGATTACATTCAGTTGCAAAAGCCTTTGGTGCTGTTTCTTTTTCTCATCATGAAAAGTGCTACATAAATATAAGGCCATTAACTTTAAGGTCATTAGCACGGTTCTCTCCAAGTAGCAGGGTTCAATAGGACCTTCACATATTTATTCACTTAGAACAGGTTTATCCATTAAGAAGAGTGTAAAGACCATGATTATCTCTACTCAGGAGACCAGTTTTATTTCATTATCAGACACCGCCTAAATGCATTCGCCTAAGCTACAGAGTAGGGATCAATCACTACACAGTAAACATGGTCCTTTAGAAACAAGATTTATTCTTCAGTTGGTTCGTGTTGCAAGTTGCTGTCTTCTTCCGAATAGCAAACGGGGGTTGCTGGTATTTTTTTACCCAGAATGAATCGTGATGCTTTCTAGGGCCAGAGCCAAGTTTGGGGGACCCATAGGAAGGCACTGCTCAGGGGTCTCCCTCCCAGTTGCTAATGTGACACACAGAGAAAAAGCAGGAAAGCCAACAGAGGCTGCTGTTCTTAGTTGTCATTGCTTATAACTCACCCGTAGGGGTGAACAAGCAGTTGGTACCAGTAGGAATAACAGCACCCACTAGTTCACCTATCTCCCCCCCTTTGGTTGGTAGTAGCTTTCTCCTAGCAGCCTCAACTGCTTGCTCAGACAGGGGAGTGAACCCTTCCATTCTTCCTTCCTTCCTACCCGCCTACCTTTTATCTGCTCCTCCCATTTCAGCAATATTTATTATTTATTTTGTTTCTTTCCATCCCTCTGTTTCCACAGTGAGGAACCAAAGAAACTTACATCATTCTCCTGCCCTCCATTTTATCCTTATAACAACCCTATGAGGTAGGTTAGGTTGAGAATGTGTAACTGGCTTAAGGTCACCCTGTGAGCTTCCATGGCAGAATGGGGATTTGAATCTGGGTCTCCCAGAGCCTAGTCTGAAACTTTAACCACACTGCCTTTCACGATCCCCCTTTCCCCAATCCGAGCTGAGGGAGAGAGAGCTTGTTTGTTTGCAAGAATGTTTATTTGAAGTTTTAATTTTCCCCTTCACTTATTTTACCTTTGAAGAAATGAGACACCACAGGCTTTTTCAAATTAACGCACAAACAACAGAGATTTATTAAACACTGTACAAGGGATGGATTTTGGGGGAAAACTGGTTCGGAAAAGCATAGAACCAGAGCTCTTTTATAAGTTTCACTTCAGAGAAGGCTAGATCTTAGATGGCTTAGCTGGTTCAGAATCACAATTCTTAAATTCAATTCACAAATTTAATTCAGTTCCCAGAAATCCTTTGATATGTTTCTATTCAGACTCTGAACATAAGAACATAAGAAAAACCTTGCTGGATCAGACCAAGGCCCATCAAGTCCAGCAGTCTGTGCACACAGTAGCCAGCCAGGTGCCTCTAGGAAGCCCACAAACAAGACAACTGCAGCAGCATTATCCTGCCTGTGTTCCAAAGCACCTAATATAACAGGCATGCTCCTCTGATCCCAGAGAGAATAGGTATGCATCATGACTAGTATCCATTTTTACTAGTAGACATGAATACCGCCTTCTTTCCAAGCTAAACAGCCCTAAGTGGCAGTTGCTCTAGTCCCCTGATCATTTTGGTTGCTCTTTTCTGCAGCTGGAGATTTTGCCTAACTATCAGGAAAGTTGGAGACCATACAATCTCTCTTCCACAGAGAAACACAGAAGTATGGAGATTTCTCCTCAAATCTCTCTTCCAGTTCTCACTACAGATATACCCCACTTTTGTGGCAGTAATCCCTAAACAACACCCTGTATTTGGATTAGCTCCTTCTCAGAGCCATGCTTCTCCCAATCTCTGTCACGCCATAGGATTTGTTTTACACCAGCTTAGGCAACCCTCAGGTTCCCAGAGTCAAACACAGCTACTGAACATGCAGGTTACCAGAATCAGAATCCAATTCCCTTTTTCGGAACAGAGAGAGTTCCTTAGTTCCACCCACTCCCTTTCTCTGAGCTTCTCTCAAAGATTCACTCTTTGTTCCTCACAGGGTGGCTTCTTGAATAATAGTAAGCAGCTGTGCCTGAGTGAGTCATGCAAGTCATGTGGTAGCAAGTTGCCTGGTGGTTGCTGCTGGGCCCCGCCCTTTAAGTCCAAAACAGCTGTGACACGGTCCTGCTCCTTTCCCCCACCTTCCACTGAAGGAAAGCAAGGCTGGAAGGCTAGTAATACTGTTGTGGCTGCCTAGTAATGGCTATTGAGGACATTTGTTTCTTAAAGTTACAGGAGCTCTTCCTATCATTTGGGGGGCTAACCCCCCCAGTGTTTTTGTTTTTAGGTTTTTCTGCACAACAAATGACATATGTTTTACAACACGACAAATAGCACAGTTGTATTTCTGCAACAACAAGATCCTAGTGCCTGATTCTATTAGTTACAATGAACATACTTGCAGAGGGTAGTTGCAGTGGTCAGCAGTAAATCAGCTAAATCCGAATCCAGTAACACCTTATGAGCATACTGTGGTTCATGTAATCAGAAAATAATATTCAAATCCTATCAAGACTTTTTTTATCCCCACTAGTAGGTGCTCTGATTACCTACTGCTCAAGTGGAACTGAAGAGCTTTAAACCCTCTCATTGAGTTCAGCAGCAAAAAGGGGGACGTCTCAGCTTTAAAGTACAAAGGAAGAAACCTCATTACAGAGATCTCTTTTCTTTCCCGCCCTTTATTGTTTATTGGTTATTGTCATCATCATTATGTAATTTGGAGTCTACTGCTGCCATAGCCTAAGGGCGCCTGGTTTTTATTAAGTGTATGGAAATTGTGAATTATTAATGTTATGGATTGTTGAAATAATTTTAAAGGTCTGTAAGCCACCAAAAGGGAGACTGCAGCCAACAAATCAGAAGGAGATTGAGACTGGGAAGGGCAGCCATGAAGGAGCTAGAAAAGATTCTGAAGTGTAAGGATGTGTCAGTGGCCACCAAGATCAGGTTAAGTCATGCCATCGTATTCCCTATTACTATGTATGGGTGTGAAAACTGGACAATGAAGAAAGCTGACAGGAAGAAAGTAGACTCCTTTGAAATGTGGTGTTGGAGGAGAGTTTTATGGATACCATGGACTGCCAAAAAAATAAATCAATGGGTTATAGATCAAATCAAGCCTGAACTGACCGTAGAAGACAATCATGCTAGGAAAAGTTGAGGGCAGCAGGAAAAGAGGAAGACCCAACAAGAGATGGATTGACTCAATAAGGGAAGCCACAGCCCTCAGTTTGCAAGACCTGAGCAAGGCTGTCCAAGATAGGACATTTTGGAGGACATTGATTCATAGGGTCGCCATGAGTCGGGAGCAACTTGACAGCACTTAACACACACAAGCCACCCTGAGCCTGACCTGATTGGGGAGGGCGGTCTAGAAATCAAATCAATCAATCAATAAATCAATCACCAGTTGGCCTTTCGACATAAGGCAATTGGTTGGAAACAGTATCAGGAACTGAAACTCAGTCAGCAGCAAGGGCACACCCACTCACCCAAGTTAAACTATCTTGTTCTCAAGAATTTTCACGAATCGTGCCAACTTGGTCCTTTCATGGATCTAAACTGGCCAGGAAAGATAACTGGCCAATGCATCTCTACTATTGGGGGATTCTAAGAGTTATTTGAAGTTTATTGGATCTTTTACTGATTAATCCTGATCGAGCCACATTATCATCACTAAAATCTGTTGCAAGCAATGGAATTAGAATTAGCTGCAAGTTGCAACTGGTCCCATTTGTTCAGTAGGATACAATAGTTAACTTCAGCTTGATTAGGACCATTGTGTCGTAAGGGATCAACAAATTTCTGGTTTGCTAAAGCAGGAGAAACATTTATAATAGAAAATCTCGGTAATAAGATTTATGAATTTGGTTTATATGACTACCTCACAATTTAAAACGCATAAGAATTATGGAATTTGGGGGTTGATTTCCCACTCCTCTACATGAGTGGCAGAGGCTAATCTGGTGAATTATATTTATTTCTCCACTCCTCCACTTGAAGCCAGCTGGGTGACCTTGAGCTAGTCACAGCTCTCTTAGAGCTCTCTCAGCCCCACCTACCTCACAGGGGAGGGGAAGGGGATTGTAAGCCGGTTTGATTCTCCCTTGAGTGCTAGAGAAAGTCAGCATATAAAAACCAACTCTTCTTCTATTTTAAATTATTAGACACAAACATGGAAATATGCTTTACAACCTTCTGCTATTCTAAGCAGTGAAATTCAAAATATGATAAGAAATCCTCCCAATTGTTTGAATGTTAGTTCACTGCAAATGGTACAGTTCACAAGTAACAGTCAGAAAGCAAGAGGACAACAAAAAAATGTTTTGCAGGGGACGGACCTCAGATGTGATAAACAAATCCAGCATTGTGCTCCAAAATGGTAATGTTATAGATTTATCTTTGTATTTCTCCTCCATTCTATTCCCAGCACAATTATTCATGAGGAGATGAATTCTTCATTTCAAAATGCAGGAACAAATCTCCATAGGTATAATATAAATACAGGAAAACTAACAATAGGTGCAACATTGATTATATGTAATTGTGGCTTGGTTCTTACAAAATGCCATGCTGTAAATGTGTTATGAATCATGATGTTTATTATTGAAGTTTATTATTAAAAGAGCTCTTTGTCAAGCATAGAATAAGTAATGTATTTCCTTTGGACAGGCTCAATAAATCCTTTTCATGTTTCTCCCCCCGATATGGAAAGCATTATACTGGAATGCTCCTCCCTCATGAGCTAATCTTCATTTATTGGTCTGTATCTGGAAATGTATATGTAGTATACGCTCTTGAAAGGTGCTTGAATACACACATGAAGCTGCATTATACTGAATAAGCTAGGGTTGCCAGCTCCAGGTTGGGAAATACCTGGAGATTTATGGAGCAGAGCCTGAGGATGGCAGGGCTTGGAGAGGGGAGGGACTTCAATGCCATAGAGTCCAATTGCAAAACCAGCCATTTTCTCCAGGGGAACTGATTTCTATCGCCTGGAGATCAGTTGTAATAGCGGGAGATCTCCAGCCACCACCTGGAGGTTGGCAACCCTAGAATCAGCCCATCAAGGTCAATATTGTCTACTCAGACTGGCAGTGGGTCTTCAGGGTCACAGGTAGATGTTTTTCACACCACCATGGGATATCAATAGAGCTATTCCAAGCCACAGAAGCAGAATCCATCAAAATCATAAGAAGAATATGCCAACAATTATGGAAAACAATGGCCCACAGACTGGAAACACTCAATCTACATTGTAATTCTGAAAAACAGAGACATCAAAGACTGCAGCAACTATTAAACCATCACATTAATTTCTTAGGCAATTAAACTGATGCTCAAAATCTTACAACAAAGACTGTTACCATATATGGAACGAGAAATGTTGGATGTTCAAGCTGCATTCAGAAAATGAGGTGGCACTAGAGATCATACTGCAAATTTACAATGGTTACTGGAGCATACAAGAGAATTTCACAAGAAAATCCGTTTCTGTTGCATTTTTTGTGTGTGCTGTCAAGTCACAGCTGACTTATGGTGACCCCATAAGGTTTTCAAGGCAAGAGACATTCAGAGGTGGTTTGCCATTTTCTGTCTCTGCATCACAATGTTGTTATTCCTTGGATATACTATCCAAATACTAACCAGGGCCCACCCTATTTAGCTTCTGAGATGTGACGAGATCAGGGAAGCCTGGAGCTATCTAGGTCAGGTCAAGATTTGTGTTTCGTAGATTACAGCAAAGCTTTTGCCAGCATGGATCATGAAAAGCTATGACTGGTTCTAAAAGAAACGGGTGTGACACAACATCTGGTTGTTTTGATGCATAACCTGTACTCTGGAAAAGAGGCTACTGTTGGAATATGCAGAAACAGAATGGTTTTCAGTTGGCAAAGGTGTCAGACAAGGATTATTTTATTTCCCTATCTCTTCAACCTATATGTGAAACATATAAGGATAGCTGGATTAGATTTAGATGAAGATGGAGTGAAAATTGGTGGAAAGAACATTAACTATTTTATATATGCAGATGATGCCACATTACTGGTAGAAAAGAACTTCGCTTAGCTTCCATTGCAAATAGGAATTGGGGGCAGGGGAGAATATTCTGATATCTTTCATTTTTTGGCCCTGGAATGCCCCCTGTAATCCTGAAGCTCATGGCCAATTTTGAGATTCCTAGTTTTATTTTCCGATGAGGTATGCCTGCCACAAAATGACATATGGATAGATGCGTGGATTCTTTTATTATTTAGATGCATGGTAACAGCCAGCTAAGTGATTTGTTTTGTTATGATATTTGATTTGGATCAGGGTCCCATGGGGTAAGGGTAACATGGGGCCCGTGGGGTTCTCAGCGGTCCAATTCAAATCCATGAACCCCACAGCAAAGAACTGAATGCTTTCTATGTGGACAGGAGGCCCTGTTGGGGGAGGGAAGAACTTCTGCCCAGAAGAACTATATGGGTCTAGTTGGTCTCTTTGCTTGTTAAGATCCAAAAGGGGGGAGGAAAAAAATGGACGCTTTAAGAAAATTCCTTTTTGGCATTAAGGGGGTAGCTTAAAGATAGGTGCCAGCCCAGAAAAAGATGAGTCCCCCATGTCTATTATGTTGTCACAGTACAGAGAGGAGAGACTGATGCAGAGATTTCATTGGCTAAGAAGAATTTGATTTGTGAAAAAAATAATCCACTGAGCATTACTGCCATCCTGTGCCATCCATCCCATATCTCTATTGATACCCCTTTGCTGGGGGAGTTTTTACTCAGTAAACCCAGAACTGGGGTGTGTGTGTTTCCCTTTCTGTACCCCATGTCTAAAAAATATAGTGAGAACAAAGGAAAATAGGGGTACTGCTGCACGTAACAGCCACCTTGCTTTTTCCGTAATAGAATATAATATAAATGAATAATTTGCGCAGTACTTTGGAGGAACAAAGCCAGGGTATAGCTTATGAAGACTGGTGGGAATGGTTAAAACTGAGGGGAGAGAGCTGTGACTTGTGAACTTTATTAAAATCGCTGTACGTTCTTCCCAATAATTTGAGCAGTGATTGAAACCAAAAAGCAATGCTAGAACTTATTGTGTGCGTCCAAGCTAAACAACCCTTGAACATGCCAGAGGAGGTAAGAGCGAGCTTCTTATTTCAAGATGCATTGTAAATAGGGGGTGTGCATTCAGGAAAACAGAGCTGAAAAATAACTGAAAAATACCTTACTGCTTTTTTCAGATATTTTTTGGCAGGCAAAAAAAAAAAAAAAAAACCCAAAAAACAAACAAACAAACAAAAAAACAGGCATTTTAAGCTGTACCAGGAATCCCGATCTAGAAAAGGCTGGAAAAAATGGCTTCTTTGGGGATCATTTTGGGACCGCTCGCTACAGCTGTAGAAAGGGAAGAAAACCCTGTCAAACGGAAAAAAAACTACTTCAACACATTCCTGCCAAGCTCCGTAGGACTTTAAAGTTTAACCCCCCTGGCTCCATTATAGCATATGGGAAATCTTTCCAGGGATCTGAGGGGGGCTATTTTTAAGGTAGAGGCACCAAATCTGCAGCATAGCTTCTGGTGGCTCTCCTGAGAAGAACCCCCCAAGTTTGGTAAAGATTGGGTCAGGGGGTCCAATTTTATGGGGCCCCAAAGGGGGTGCCCCATTCATTTCCCATTGTTTCCAACATTTTCTAAGGGTCCTCCAATGGAGGATGGATGTGGGCACCCTCTTTAGGTGTCTTTAGATGTCAGTGGCTGCCATAGTGCCCATGAGCATCACGTCGGATTGTTCCATGTTTACCCATTTAGCTTCCCTGCCTGATGCCCAAATGCAAAACTGTTCATGCTAGTTAGTTTTTACTGGATTTGTGCTTTGTTGCAGTGCTACCTGGGATTCGATGAATGCCACCAACTGTGAAGGCACAAAAATAGCACATACACACTAAAGGTAAAGGTCCCCTGTGCAAGCACAGGGACATTCCTGACCCATGGGGTGACGTCACATCCTGACGTTTACTAGGCAGACTTTGTTTACGGGGTGGTTTGCCAGTGCCTTCCCCAGTCATCTTCACTTTACCCTCAGCAAGCTGGGTACTCATTTGACCGACCTTGGAAGGATGGAAGGCTGAGTCAACCTTGAGCCGGCTACCTGAAACCAACTTCCGTTGGGATCGAACTCAGGTCGTGAGCAGAGCTTGGACTGTAGTACTGCAGCTTACCACTCTGCAAATATTGTAGCACCCATGGTTGTCATGTGGCAGAGTTTCCTTGGTCAGCAGCTCCCTGGAACAGGAGGGCGCAAGGACCCAGTGGGTCATGTTGGCTAAGACAAGCAAACTCACTTAGCCTTGATGAATCCTATTCCATTTATCCTGTCTTTTAAAGATTATATGCGAGAAGGGAAGGTTGAGCTCATAGGATATGAAGAAGAAGAGGAAGAAGAGGAGGAGGAGGAGGAAGAAGAAGAGTTGGTTTTTATATGCCGAATTTCTCTACCACGTAAGGGAGACTCAAACCGACTTACAATCACCTTCCCTTCCCCTCCCCACAACAGACACCCTGTGAGGTAGGTGGGGCTGAGAGAGCTCTTAATAGAACTGTAACTTGCCCAAGGTCACCCAGCTGGCTTTGAGTGTAAGAGTGGGGAAACAAATCCAGTTCGTAGGGTTGCCAACCTCCAGGTACTGTGAAATCAAAAAATACAAGGGTCAAGGACCTAGATAAAGGTTCCACTACTCTGAAATAGGCTTAACAGCTTTTTTTATGCCATCAGTGCTCAATTTTTTTTTTGATTTCACAGTCTCCTTTGGGGCACTAGTTATTTCTATTTGACTACCAAACCTCCAGGTACTAGCTGGAGATCTCCTGCTATTACAACTGATCTCCAGACGATAGAGATCAGCTCACTTGAAGAAAAATGGCCAGTTTGGCAATTGGCATTGAAGTCCCTCCCCTCCCCAAACCCCGCCCTCTTCAGACTCCACCCCAAAAACCTCCTGCTGGTGGCGAAGAGGGACCTGGCAACCCTTCGAGTTCACCAGATTAGCCTCCACCGCTCACGTGGAGGAGTGGGGAATCAAACCCGGTTCTCCAGATCAGAGTCCACCGCTCTTAACCAGTACACCACGCTGGCTCCCCATCCTCACAGAACAATCCCCTGCCCTCCTTTAGCTCTCACTGATTTCCTTTCAGCCTGTCAGCCCCACCAACGATGGTCTTACCATGGTCTTTGGGGCCAGTATTTGTGGATAGCAGGCCGGTACAGACACGTGCAGGCCTCAGTCCCTATGCATTTATTTCCATTTCTATCCAAGATAGGCTTGCCAGGCTCTGTAGCACCACTGGCGGGAGCTTTCTGGGGCTGTGGCTGTAGTGTGCGCACCCCGCGCACCGCACCCACATCACTTCCGGGTTTACCTGGAAGCGACGTGGATGCTCTGGCCATCTTGGGCAAAACTGTATGGTTTTCATAGAGTTTTCTCCAAGATACCCAGAGAAATGCCCGCCAGCCATCAGCTGGCCGGTGGGCAGCCCTGTGGATTGGCGGGATTTTACCCACCGGGCACTTGGCAACCCTAATCCAAGACCACTATCTGGAAAATAAAGTGATTTTCTTGCACCCCCCCCCTTCAATTTCCAACCTATTGTAGATTGGTCTAGCCTCCCCTCCTCCTTTATCAAACCTGCAGACCAGGGATGAACTTTGAAAAGAGGAATCACAACTTTACAAAACATTTCTAATGAACATAAAAAGGGAGGGAGGGAATAATTTAAACTCCATACTAGACAAATATTCTCTTAACATAATGAGCTCACAACATTAAAGACCTTGATACTTGTAACTTACAAGGCTTTCTGGCTTTGCGGGATATTTTCCTTCATTCAGACATGCAATCCATTATGCATTGCAGATAATGTATATGGGAGACGTTAATGGCAAAAATTCCAACAAGCGTTTCATACAACATAATGGAAATGATGCATGATACCGCAGAAGCTCAGCATGGATGAAGAAATCCCCTTATCAGACACTCCACAGTATTTATAGCTACTTATGTAAAGTCCACATTTTATTTTTCAGAGGTAAAAGGGAAACGATATGGGAAAGAAGGCTAGCGAGTTGTGCCAATCACCTCCCCAAAGGCAGCAACAAGGAAGCGGAAGGATTATATGTTTTCTCCACTGTTCGTGACAAAATTGAAAGTATTCCAAAGGGGATTTTTCCTCGCTGCACCCTTCCTCAGATAACATTTAATACCAGGCTAGAAATATGCCAGTATTCCAGAATCTATAATCTCAGAAGAATGCTTGCAGTTGGATACATATGAATGGCAAACTCAAGGTGCAGTCCACATATCTGACAAGCAAACAACAAACTGAATGGATCAATAGCTGTCCAAATGTTAAATGAGAAATGGATGACAGCCTGGAACTCTTGATTTAACCCAAAGACAGATGACTCCTGTATTCTTGGGGATCACTTTATTTTCCAGATAGTGGACTTGGGATGAAAACGTATTTATCCACATAAATGGACCCTTTGATGAATGGTCAGGAAGAACAATCAACTCGGCGTCTTAGTGCTTTAATCGCTCCAGAGTTACACAGCACATACGCCCATGCAGACCACTACAGACAAATAGGTACTTTTACACATGACATATAAAATTTTAAAAAAGCATTAAAGGTCTTTCTAAAGAGTCTTCAAGCCGCTGTATGCTGCATTGGTCAGGACGCACCTGGAGCATTCTGAGCAGTTCTGGAGGCCTCACTTCAAAAAGGATGTGGACAGAATTGAGCGGGTGCAGAGGAGAGCGACAAGGATGATCAGGGGCCTGGAGACCAAGCCCTACGAGGAAAGGCTAAGGGAGTTGGGAATGTTTAGTCTGGCGAGGAGGAGGTTGAGGGGGGGCATGTTTGCTCTCTTGGAGTATTTGAAGGGCTTGGAGGAGGGCAGGGAGCTGTTGGCAGCAGAGGATAGGACTTGCAATAATGGGTTTAAATTGCGGGTGGAAAGATACCAGCTGGATATTGGGGGGGGGACTACAGTAGGAGTTGTTTGACAGTGGAATCAACAACTACCTAGGGAAGGGGTGAGATTCCTCTCACTGGCAGTCTTTAAGGAAAGGCTGTACAAGCACTTGTCAGGGATGCTCTAGGCTGATCCTGCATTAAGCAAACGGGTTGGACTAGTTGGGCTGTATGGGGAAGTGGGCTGTGGCTCAGGGTTAGAGCATCTGCTTGGCATGCAGAAGGTCCCAGGTTCCATCCCCGACATCTCCAGTTAAAAGGACCAGGCAAGTAGGTGATGTGAAAGACCTCTGCCTGAGACCCTGGAGAGCCGCTGCCGGTCTGAGTAGACAATACTGACTTTGATGGACCAAGGGTCTGATTCAGTGTAAGGCAGTTTCATGTGTTCATGTGTGGGTGGCCCCTTCCTACTCTATGATTCTATAAGCTATAAAAGGTCTGGCAGCAGGACATATCAAGGACACTTTCTCTCATACATACCAAACTGATTTCTCAGGCTGACAACTAAGGCCTTGATATGAGATGTCTTGGAGTCATGTTGCCAAGGCTATAGAATACCTTTGTAGAAGGAAGTCCACCCGTCCTTGTCCTCATCACTGCCTTTCAAGCACATTGTGAACTATTTGGGGACCAGTTCTTTGACTCTGCTCTTTTCTAAGCTTCAGTCTGACAGGTTGCTTTGATTTTAATTATATACGTAGAACTTAAATCTGGGTGTTAATAACCTTGGAGATCAAGAGGAAAAAAACGTAAGTATTTTTGAGTAAAGAAACAAATCTGTTTCTCATAACATGAAACCTTTTTCCTTTTCCTTACCAACACAATCACAGGCAATATTTTTATCATACATTGATGGACATTTAGTAGTACTACTGAGGACCAGTAAAATTGCTTGGGGGATGAATTTAATACACAAGATGCTAGCTAGCCATGATCAAGATATCAGAAAAATGTTAGAGAACAGCTGTCACATGCCTATCTGTAGCCAGTGATTGAGCAAATCAGGGTAGAAAATGTGATTAAAAAAAAAACTAGGCTAACTGGTATCCAGCTTTTAAACATGTGCAAGCATTTCCCATTAATGTACATGTTGTTATTTATTTTTATTTTATTTTGTTAGATTTTTAGGCTGCCCTTTCCTGACCAGGTCAGGCTCAGAGTGGAATACTCCATTTGAAACATTTTAAAACTAGTCTATAAATTACAATTCAACTATATGCGGAATAAAATCCAGGCGCCCTTGGGCCAGAGCAGCAATAATTTCAGTAGTAAAATACACAATGGGAGTGGGGGGAGAGAAAGGAAGAGGGGGAGGGTAGGAGGGGGGAGGCAAGGCCAACCAGAATGGAAACCGTCGCTGACCTCAACCATATGCCTGGAGGAATAGGTCAGTTTTACAGGCCCTGTGGAACTCCTTCAAGTCCTGCAGGGCCTGAACCTCACCAGGCATAGCATTCCACCAGGCTGGGGCCAGAGCCGAAAAGGCCCTGGCCGAGGACAGCTGGATTTTTTGGGGCCAGGGATCATCAGCAGATATTCTCCAGCCGAGGAAAGTGCTCCTTGTAGGGTGTATCAGGAGAAGCGGTCCCGCAGGTACAACGGTCCCAGACTTCTTATGCCATGAATTTTGTGATTTCCAATAAATACTTGGATAAATGGCTGTTTTTACAACTGAAATTCACAGCTCGTTGTTAGACTTTCCCAAAGAGGTGAGATCATTAACATATCTCAGATTATATGGCAAACATCTCTCTCCACTAGGGTTGCCATCTCCAGGTACTTATACACAAAGTAGCGTGCTGTTACAAAAACCCTATACATTCACCAGAATAAGGTGGCAGAATACTAAAGCAGGAGAGTGAACTTAGGTTTTGATAGTTTTAAAATTCCCTAGAAGAAAAACCCTACGGAGAAAGGTGGTAGCTCAGCTCCTTCTCTGTGCTACTCTCCTACATACAGGGAAGTTTCCATTCATTCAAAAAATGGGAAATCTCCCACATGCAGTTTACAGAAGCACAAACCATTCTGTCACCCACTGCATGCTGCGATCTTCTTTCCGTGTCATTTTGCTGCTTGTACAGACCAGGCCCAAGCGCACCCTGGAATATATCCAACACTCCCTGTGACTGTGAATGGTCAACATTTAGAGGTTTATCTACTATTGCCAGATTTCTGAATAGGGAACCTCTGAAAGCCTCTGTCCTATACCAAACCAACCAATAGAAAGAAAAAGGACCCAACAGTGGTAGTAGTAGTATAATTTACTGCGGTCCTTGACCAGTATTACAAAGCTAAAACATCATTAAAACAACAATAGTTCAATATAACAGAAAAATAGCTACATGAGCATAAGTCAAATGGGTTTAGAGCTCTGCATCAGCTTTAAGATCGTTTCCCAGTGTCTTACATATCCCAAGACAGAATCTACCTACTTGTTTGGATACCCAGTGGTTTCTATCAGATACCAGATATTCCAGTTTAGCAGCATCAGATTCATCAAGAAATCCAACTAACACTGGCTGGAGATATTTTGATCTGGCCTTCTTGTAATATGGACATCTCAGAAGCAGGGGCTCCGTAGTTTCCACCTCCCCCATTGAGCAATGGTTTAAATGTGTTCCTTGACATAGATATTGAGATAACTGAAAAACTCTTGTCCATTTTTGCTTTTTTGACCTTGAAAAACTCTAGGGTTTAACATGTTTTTGTTTCGCCAAAGCCCTGATGCTGCAAGTTAAATTTAAACATGCATTATTCCAAGTGTCACACTTCCCTCTTAACTCAATGATTGGCCCTGCACCTGTAGTGAAAATTAAAAGGCCTAATGGGAGAATTCAGGTGGCTTTGCTTTCCAAACCGCCTCAGTAATGTTATATATAGAACAACACGCACTGGTCTGAAATGAAGCTGTTACATGTAAAATCATTTCACTTTTTTCACCCACTACTCAGGTTAAAAATAGCTTCACCTCCGATGAAAACTGCATAAGCGGTAAAGATAGCAACAATATTTTTCCCCCTTCTATAAACACCTCTCCCTTTGTTCTCTTGCCGCACACAATTTCCTGTGTCATTCACGTAAATGTGAGTCAGCCTTATCCCTGTGGCACAGATCATATTCTGCCACAGTCGTAGGATGTTTTCACAAGAGATGGTTTAATTGGCTTTTGCATTTCCCGCATCTCTGAAAAGATAAAACCAACCTTGGATGCAATGTGCATTTAATTTAGAAATGGTTCTCGCTTGTTTCCTTTCCCACATTGCCAACATGCACCAAGAGATACATCCCAGGTAGAAGGTGGTCATATGGAAATATCCACACTTTTCCGTTTCAGAGGGCCAACTAGAGGGGTACAGAGGAGATGGATGAAGAGCTTCCCAATTAAAAAAGAAAAAAGCAACAGCAATGACGGGGAAACTTCCTCTATCTCTAATAATTATATTGATTTAAAGCATTTATGCAGTGTCCTGGCTGCTACCTGACTAGGGTAGCCAACCTCCAGGTACTAGCTAGAGATCTGCTATTACAACTGATCGTCAGCTGATAGAGATCAGCTCTCCTGGATAAAATGGCCACTTTGGCAATTGGACTTTATGGCACTGAAGTCCCTCCCCTCCCCAAACTCCACCCTCCTCAGGCTCCACCCCAAAAATATCCAGGTATTTCTCAACACGGAGCTGGCAACCCTTTCATCAACAGTCATACCAAAGGTAACTTAAGGTAAAGGTCCCCTGTGCAAGCACCGGGCCATTCCTGACCCATGGGGTGACGTCACATCCCGACGTTTTCTAGGCAGACTTCATTTATGGGGTGGTTTCCCAGTGCCTTCCCCAGTCATCTTCCCTTTACCCTCAGCAAGCTGGGGACTCATTTCACCGACCTTGGAAGGATGGAAAGCTGAGTCAACCTTGAGCCGGCTACCTGAAACCAACTTCCGTCAGGATCGAACTCAGGTCGTGGGCAGAGCTTGGGACTGCAGGTTACCACTCTGTGCCACGGGGCTCAGAGGTAACTTACAATGCTATAAAAACAGTTTCAACACAAAAAAATGCTATTGTTATTATAAAGGGCAAAATGAGGGGGCTGTGAAGAGTCCAAACCACACATTTCATCTTTTGCACTGCTGCTGTAAAGGGGGGGGGCACACAAAGGTAGGAAAAACCTCACATCTGATAGCAAATGATTTTGCAGCTTCTGCATCAGTGTAACCAGCCTGCCAATTACAGGTAAACACAATGTGTTTATTTTAAAGAGCTCACTTTTTAATTAGATTTCTAAACTGACTTACAAAATAAAATGAGATTGTGTGCATGTGTAAAATGTGGTGGCATGTGCAGAAACTCACTTTGCATTGCAAGCTAATTTAAAACGACTCAGGGAAATTATGTTAATCTTGTAATCTATAGTTGGCATTATATATGGTGTGCCAGAAATTTTTTAAAAAAATCGAACCAGGTAATTACACATTTCATCTACATTATCATGCAGGAAACTGTTAAAGGGTTTAATTTGGGCTTGATTTGTGCCACTTGGCATGAATAGGGAGATTAGTTAATTTACTTTTTAAAAAATCCCCTTCCATTCAATAACAGCCTATCCTAAAGACATGGGATGGGGCCAGACTAGGGTTGCCAGGTCCCTCTTTGCCACTGGTGGGAGATCTTTGGGGTGGTGCCTGAAAAGGGCGGGGTTCGGGGAGTGGAGGGACTTCAGTGCCGTAGAGTCCAATGGCCAAAGCGGCCATTTTCTCCAGGTGAACTGATCTCTGCCAGCTGGAGATCCTTTGTAATATCAAGAGATCTCCAGCTAGTACCTGGAAGTTGTAAGATCAGGAGATCTCCAGCTAGTACCTGGCAACCTTAGGCCAGACACAAATTCAAGTACATAAATAAGGTCTGAACCTTAGGACCATGACTGTTCCCTAACTGGACAGTAAACAGAAGAAGCAGTAGTGAGTGCTGTACGCTATTGATCCATTCATTGGCTTTTTGCACCTCCAGAGTAATGTCAGATAAGAGGAACAAATACATCTCTCTCATAGCAAGACACATGAGTTTTACCTGAGGGAGATATACACAAATCAGCCCATTATCTTTTACAAGCGTTAAAAGTTAATGCACAAAAGTTGATGCTGCTTCTGTGAAATGTCAAAAGCGTCTCAAGTCAGACATCTGAAGTAAACTATAAAATCACTCACTTGCTCCCACTCCTTCTTTCTAGTATTAAGACAGGTGCCTTGTGAAAGAAGAAACAGTACATTTGTCTTGTGATCAGGGCACAAGTATGCACAGCTTCAAAAGGGTCAGCAGGGTGCTGCAGACTCAGATTACTGATTTGTAGGGGAAACGGCAAAAGGCCAGTGGGTTTCCTACTTCAGACAAAAACGTTAATATTAGCTATAAAAGTAGCTTGAGCACCCTGCAAAGCATACACATAGAGACCTGAGCAAATCGCTTCCAAACTAAATTTCCATGCCAGCCGGGGCTCTCATTTCCTTAGAGTGAGCTTATAATTGGGACCTTCAGTAAACTAAAGGAAATGATCAGCAATGTCATGGAGTGGTCATGGCAAAACAGGAGAAATTTTACACTTTTCATGCTGAAAATGAAGAGCAAAAGAATGAATTTCCCCCCTACCAAATCTACACATGTATATCATGTGCACTTTTACTGTTGGTCTCGAAAGCCAGCATGGTGCGGCGGTCAGTGTTTGACTTGGATCTGGGAGAATGAGATTTGAATCTCCACTCTGCCATGGAACACTTGCTGAGTGATATTCTCAGCTTAATGTAGAGCTTGGGATCCCCACAGTGGAGAACGGCGGAGTATAAATGAAGGCTTTATGAGGGGAGTGGACATGTACAGGAAGGAGAGGGCTATTAGTAAAAATGGATACTAGTCATGATACATACCTATTCTCTCCAGGATCAGAGGAGCATGCCTATTATATTAAGTGCCATGGAACACAAGCAGGATAAAGCTGCTGCAGTTGTCTTATTTGTGGGCTTCCTAGAGGCACCTGGTTGGCCACTGTGTGAACAGACTTCTTGATGGACCTTGGTCTGATCCAGCATGGCCTTTCTTATGTTCTTAAGTAAGTAAGTAAACAAGCAAATAAATAAATAAGATGAATATTTGGCAGCATTTCCCAAAGTTCGATAAATCCTGCACATATTCAAAATCTTCCCATAGGCAGGCACCTTAACTTAATAATCCCCTTCTCCAGTTCTTATAAGATAGCTTTGAAGTACTGTATTGTAAACGAGTAAGTCAGTCTACACTAAAAGCTGAAAGATGTTGGGAGCAAAAGAGAAGCCAGTATACAGTGTAAGATACTCGTGGTATCACAACCACAACCAGTATATTTCTGACCATTTACCTAGGGGAATCATCACTGCCATATTGTCCCCTGCCCTTAAATTCCTACCTTGAAAAATCAGTCAGAGAGTATCAACAGACAGATGACACCAAAAGCCAAAATATAGGGCTGGTACACACAACCACTGTGAAACTGGGATTGGGTGACGCTGCGATCTGATTGCAAAGAAGTCATATAAGAGCCACACATAATCATCAAGTACAGGCAAGCTCTTCTACTATTTGCTGTAGTAAGGAAAAAGCCATGAACCTGTCTGTTATAGCCAGTAGACAAGAGCCCTACTGCATGTAACTGAAATGCTAGATTACAGTTAGGTTAAGTATCAGAAGGCCAGGTTCTCTACAGGACAATTAGCCATGAACAGCAGTGTTCATTTATTTTTGTGGTGGTGGTGGTGGGGGGGGGTTCACTTTGCCATAAGATGCTAGGCTCTCTTTTTACTACCATTCTTCTTCCTGACATCCAAGTTTACCACATGCAAGGTGGTATGAGTATTTTGTTTTTACCATGGGAAAGTAGTATTCAAACGTGTCATTCCCCCCACTTGCAGTCCAAGTCCTGAGGGCCCTGCACCCTTTACTTTTTTCACCCTGCTCAGAACAAATTTGAGATCCCTCTATACCACTGGTTCCCAACCAGGGGTCCGTGGACCCCCAGGGGTCCGCGAGAACTAAATTAAGGTCCGCAAAACAAAGTTATAAACCCATAATAAATTAATATTTTCAATTAAAAGTTCTCTATTATAAAAATATATATTCAAATATTATTCTAAGTTTAATGTTTAACTAACAGTTATGATTAAAGTTCATTTTCAAATTCTCGGAATTTTTATTTTGAACCTTGGGGTCCCTGCACCGAACAAAAAAGTCCTAGTGGTCCCTGGTCAAAAAAAGGTTGGGAACCACTGCTCTATACAAAATATCACGAGGTCTACCTGTAATAATGCTTACAGTTTCTACTAAGCTGGGATGCTTGAGGCAGGGGCATAGACTTCCCGGTGGGGGGGGGGGGCTGGGACTGGTCAAGAGACATTGCTATGACATCATGGGGAGGAGCCAGTGACATCACAGGGAGGGGCTATGGGGGAGTTGGGGAGGGGCTCCCTAGAAATTTAGGGGGGCTTCAATAAATGTTCTTCAGACTGCTGAAATACAACTTTAACTTCTAATTAACAATGCAAACTTTTTATTTATTCACATTTTTAAAATTAAAGTACAATCAAATATCCTCCAAAAACCATGACTGGGGCTTCCTGCAGAAATCTTTCCATGCTAAAGTTCCTGTTAGCTCACAAACCCATCGGATGTTTTGTCCCTGTTGCTGGAGAAGACTACAGAGTCACATCTTCTGCCGTGTCATTCTGAAGATTACACTTACTTTATCCAGCTCTTGCTGAGAAAATTTGCCATTGCAAGAAGACCGCTTAGGCTCTTATTGCATATGACTGACATTAAACAGCAATAATCCATCAGTTTCAACCAACAGTGATTCGGGTAAGATCAAAACATGTAGCACAATACCGTTTGTAAGCAATTCTAGTTTACTATGACAGCAACTTGTCTCTGGTGGTGGAAATTAAGCTACTTCTGTATGTTCTACATATTTGACCGAGTATCTAGAAATATCCAACTAATCAGGAGATAAAACTATATGTATCCCTACTCTAAACCAACATCTCCTGGAGAGAAAAGCCATTCATATTGCTCGTTCACAATGCCAAACAATGCTTCATAGCCATCTTTCAGACTGCTGAACATAACAGCAAAAGAACAGGTCCTGTGCATGCAAATATGTAACTGGAAAACCAGAGTGATTTTTCTCTTACATATGTATAATGGCCCAGAGTTAATGAAGACCTGGGCGGTGTGATCACTGGCCACCAGCAAAATCCATCCTCTTGCTACCTCTTCTCTATTTCAAAACAAGATCGAGGACAGGGGTGGGAAACGTCAGGCCTGGGGGCCGTTTAAGGCCTGCGAAATCATTTGGTCTGGCCCTTTGTGGGTCCTGACAGATCTCTAGCTAAGAAGGATCTAAGACTGGTGATCCGCCCCCTCCCGCGGACAGGAATAGCCTCTATTCAAGGCAGATGTGAGTTTGTTTTGCTGAGAAAAGGAACTTTTTTACCCCCTCGCAGAAGAGTCGTTAGCTATGGAGCTGCTAGGACCGCCCAAGAAACTGTATTAACTATGACAGCAACTTTCTCACCTGGGTCATGGAGAAACATATTCCCTCTATACTACAAGAGGGCTGGGGGCGGAAGTGGCGACAATGGAGGGGTTAAAGGAGGCAGGGTCAGAATGCATGGGGGGGGGGAGTTCTTAGCCAGTGTGTCCTCATTTCATCCCTGAAGGTGGAGGTAGCAGGAGCCGGCTGTAGAATCCGGCCGCAACCATGCAGAGCAGGATCAACTCCAGCGTGCGGCTGGATGGCTACGCCTGGCTAGTGCAACAGACCATCCTGTGCCACCAGGTGGGCGAGTGCGCCATCGGTTGGATGCCTGCCTGCTTGCCCGTACCGGGGGGGGGGTCATCTGGAGCAGTTGCATGCTTGGGGCTTGGTCGGCTAATTTTTAAGTTGATAATTTTGTATATGGCCCGCGAATTATGTTATAAATATCCAAATGGCCCTTGGCGGAAAAAAGGTTCCTCACCCCTGATCTAGGATGATGGTTTCCCTCTCCCATTTATTTCCTTCCCTTTCTTTTCAATGCTCCAGAACAGCCCAAATATTGCACACTGTGTCCCCAAGCTACCTTCCAAACTTTAGGCAATCAAACACAAAGACTGCCATGAAAATGAAGATGAATTGCAGAAACTTGCCCTCCATTCCCCAGGCTGCCAGTCACTTTTCTTCTTCAATAAAAATTCAAGGGAATGGACAGCAAAAGAGAAAGGAAACCTCGCTTTATGCAGCCGCATATGGTGCTGATGTAAAGGTTCTCTGATTAATAAAATACATGCTTTCCACAGACTCGCTATTAGTCTGACTACGTTCTGGAGGAATTATGCTGCTTTCACAGTCTATCCTCTCATAAAGCTTATTAAAGTGATTGCTGAATTCTGGCTCTTAACAGCCTTCTCAGAGTAGCATCTTCAGTAGTACTGCTTTGCATTAGCAGTAGCAATTTAGCACTTTGCAACCAGCAGTTTCAAATAACTGCCTCCTGGAACTGCATGCCTTTAATGTTTATCAAGTTGCACAGCCTAGACGAAGGCTGGGATGTAATGAGAACGTGCAGTTTGGCCTTAGCAAATTAAGAAACGAATAAAAACTATCCCTTTTTAATACAGTTATTGTACTGTACTACCACTCAATTGAGCAAAGTTTGAATCCTTCCTCCAGGGGGTTGGACTAGATGACCCTTGTAGTACCTTCCAACTCTATGATTCTAACTTAATGACCAGCGTGGTGTAGTGGTTAAGAGTGGCGGACTCTAATCTGGAGAACTGGGTTTGATTCTCCACTCCTCCACATGAGCGGCAGACCCTAATCTGGTGAACTGGCTTGGTTTCAACACTCCTCCACATGAAGCCAGCTAGGTAGGGATGCCAACCTCCAGGTACTAGCTGGAGATCACCTTCTATTACAGCTGATCTCCATCCGATAGAGATCAGTTCACCTGGAGAAAATGGCCCCTTTGGCAACTGGACTCTCTGGCATTGAAGTCCCTCCCCAAACCCCGCCCTCCTCAGGCTCTGCCCCAAAAACCTCCTGTCGGAAGTGAAGAGGGACCTGGCAACCCTACAGCTAGGTGACCTTGGGCTGGTCACAGTTCTCTCAGAACTTTCTCAGGCCTACATACCTCACAAGGTGTCTGTTGTGGGGAGAGAAAGGGAATGAGATTGTAAGCCGGTTTGATTCTTCTTAAAAGGTAGAGAAAGTCAGCATATAAAAACCAACTCTTCTTCTTAAGCAATTCTTCCAGTGGAGTGACAAAAAGTGGAGTGACAAAAAGTGACTCAAGAGATATAAGTGGCAGGGATACTTCCCAATCTGCAGAGTTACACAGAGAACTTGCCAAAGAGGATTTCACAGATAGGCCTGTCTTTCCAAAGTAATATTTATTCCAGTCATAATACTGGCTCACTGACAGGGCTTTGATTTGATTCTTAAATATGTAGCATTCCAATGGTTGCCAAGGGATGTGGACAATCCAGTCTCATATAGCCCGATCTCATCAGATCTCGGAAGCTAAACAGGGCTGCTCAATCACTTGTCTTGGAAGCCCTACAGGGTTGCCATGAGTCAGCTGTGACTTAACACAGCACAGGGAAGTGGCACAGGGCCAAACATTTCGCTTGCATGCGCTGCCATATAGGCAGACAGCACTCTATAGTTGAGGAAGGGAGGCAAATGCCATACTTGTGTGCCCCTAACCCACCTTAGGTAGCATAGGGACTGAGTAGGGTTGCCAACCTCCAGGTAGAAGCTGGAGATCTCCCGCTATTACAACTGATCTCCAGCCGATAGAGAGAAGTTCACCTGGAGAAAATGGCCGCTTTGGCAATTGGACTCTATGGCATTGAAGTCCCTCCCCTCCCCAAACCCTGCCCACCTCAGGCTCTGCCCCCAAAACCTCCCGCTGGTGATGAAGAGGGGCGTGGCAACCCTAGGACTGCAGTTGGAAGTCATGAAAGTTTGGCTTCACACATGGTGATCGCTGGATTCCAGCCAAAGCCTTCTGCAGGGATGAATTAATCCTTCTTGAAGAATTCTCACAAACCAAAGTACTTTGATTACTATTTTATGCTAGAGGCTGTTTTTCAAATTAGGAAGCCAGTGACGAACTTTGAAATACTATAATACTACAAAAATGGGGCCCTTCATAATTATACTTTTTTGACCATAACAGTTTCCACAACTAATCTTCTCAGCATCTAAATTCCAAAGCTTACTCTAATTCCTTGGTTTTATTGTTAGTGATTTTTAAAATTATGTATTGTAAGCTGTCTTGAGCCATGGCAAAAGGCAGGGTATACATATTTTAATAATAAAACAAACAACCACAAGGGGAATGAATCACTTTTCCAGCTGCTACATATCCATCTCTTAGGACGGATGTTTTGGCGGTCCTGCACTAAACGAATCATGGGAGAAAATACTAGTTATTAATTTTCCAAAGAGAATTTGCTTTTAGGCAATTACTGTAGGGCAGCTAAAGCTTCCCAGTACATAGAAAAAATGCTCTTATGTTAAATTTTAATTCATAAGCTCCTTGGCAGGGATCTATTTACCATTCTATCCGGCTTTATTACCTACCAGTCAATTACTGTGAATGCATTAGGTTAGGAAAAAACAGAGGTGAATGATTGTTCATTAAACTCATAACTTAATTACCCACTGTAATGCCCTCAATGACATCTCTCTCCATTTTGTTCTTTTAGGTCAGTGGGGACAGTGATCGGTTTGTTTTTATAACCAGGTATGCGTGTATCTGCTTATTTCTGTATCCCGTGGCGGCCAGCGGAAAATTGGCGATGGGAGGAGGCTCTGCAAGTTCAACTAAGCTCAGTAGCCATGTCCAGTATTTGCTGTCCGTCTGCCATGTGGGAAAGCTTATTTTCACCACATTTTCTCAAGCCACTCCAACTTCTCTGTGTGGAAGGTCGCTTTGGATGAATGCCTTACAAAACCAGCCCCCAAAAGTATGATTTAAAGTGACCATTGAATGGGACTGTTCACATATAGCCCTTCTATAGTTCACATATACCCACCAGGGGAAATAGCTATTACACACAGCTACCTTCAAGGAAAATACAGATATGTGGATTCAGAAGCAGAGGGCTTTGGAAACACGTATTTCTGAGAAGACATGGGAATTACTTACAGAAGAAGTCCTATATACAATGTCGGACCATGGGATGCCCCCAGTATTGGCTTCCTGGTGTGAGGGCACAAGTGATTGTACTAGGGTTGCCAACTGCTAGGTAGCAGCAGGAGATCTCCTGCTAATTCAACTGATCTCCAGCCGAAAGAGATCAGATCACATGGAGAAAAATGGGCGCTTTGGCAATTTAACTCTATGGCATTGAAATCCCTCCCCTCCCCAAACCCTGCCCTCCTCAGGCTCCACCCCAAAAATCTCCCGTCGGTGGCAAAGAGGGAACTGGCAACCCTAGATTGTACCATTCTGCACAGGAGACCACACCCTTCTAGTCATTCTAGATATGGGTCTTTTCCGACAACTGAGCATTCCCCAGTGGATGGTAGGTGTTCCCTTGCTGCTGGGAGAGGGAGCAGTTAGGTAGATGGTCAGGTCAGGAGAAGCTGGTGAGCATTTCTGGCTCCTTTAAAGGAACAGATACGTAGCCAGTGGGGGGGTGGATACAGGGCCGGATTTAGGTTTGATGAGGCCCTAAGCTATTGAAGGTAATGGGGCCCTTTATATGTCCAGCTGTCCTTTGTCAACAACAAATTGTCGCTGTTTTTTGTATATATACTATATGGTAATTTATGGACCTAATAGGTATCTAAAGCCATTTGCACATAACAAAATTTGTATTTTATCAAAGTAATTGTTGAACTGAAATACAATTAAGAAGTATATTAATAGTGAAATAATTATTAAGCTCTAACTTAAATGTTTTTTTATTCATAACAAAGTTAATAATGCAAACACATTGGCATTTGGCACAAAAAAACACACAGTGATATTTTAGGGAGCAGGCTAGCAGGCGGGGCCCATTACTTACATCATAGGAGCCTACACAACACAAAACACTGTTGCTGTATGTAGGTTTTATTTTATTTGTTTTTTATCTTATATTTTGGAAATGTACATCCAGTTATTTTTTCCTTTAAATTTTTTTGGGGGGGCCAAGAGAGTGGGGCCCTAAGCTATAGCTTGTTTAGCTTATACGTAAATCTGGCACTGGGTGGATAAGAACAGCACTGAGTGTGACCAGGTGCAGTAAGCAAAAGCCATGGCATTATAAAATGAGTTGGAGGAGGAAAGTAAGAGTGAGGAGTCACAGGCAGGGCCAGATAACCACCATCATGAGAGCACAAAGAAGAAGCAAAGACAGGCAAAGCAAATGGAGAAGGTTATGGCCATGGGTGAAGTTAAGCCACAACCCATGCTCTAGAGCAGGGGTGGGGAACCTTTTTTCCGCCAAGGGCCATTTAGATATTTATAACATCATTCATGGGCCATACAAAATTATCAAGTTAAAAATTGGCCGACCAAACCCCAAGCAGGCAGCTGCCGCAGAGGACACCCCCCTGGGTGTGGGCAAGTAGGCAGGCATCCAACCAGTGGCATCTCGGGAGGTCTTAGCAGCTCCATAGCTAACGACTCTTCTGCAAGGGAGGGGGGAAAGGTTCTTTTTCTTGGCAAAACAAACTCACATCCGCCTTGAATGCAGGCTATTCCTGTCAGCGGGAGAGGGCGGATCACCAGTCTTAGATCCTTCTGAGTTAGAGATCTGCCAAGACACACGAAGGGCCAGACCAAATGGTTTCGCGGGCCTTAAATGGCCCCCGGGCCTGACGTTCCCCACCCCTGCTCTAGAGGTCAGGCAGAAGAGAATCCAGCAAGGGGGAGGGGATGAAAGCGAGAGTGTGAAGAGACAGCAGGGGCAATAAATTGTCACAGCTGTTTTGATAGAATTTATAATTTCAAGATATTCCCTTATATTAGTCCAGTGTATTAATTTGAAGGCCCTGACCTGGATGGCCCAGGCTAGTCTGATCTCGTCAGATCTCAGAAGCTAAGCAGGGTCAGCCCTGGTTAGTACTTGGATGGGAGACCACCAAGGAATACCAGGGTTGCTCTGCAGAGGAAGACACTGGCAAACCACCTCTGTGAGTCTCTTGCTATGAAAACCCCAAAAGGGGTAGCCATAAGTTGGCTGCGACTTGAAGGCACTTTACACCCACACATTAATTTGAAGACCTTCCCTAAGGGCACATGTTCAAGTAGGCCAGCTAGTTTAGAGTGCTTTCATAAACCTTTTGGGAGTTGCTCCTTAGATTAAAACTACTCCTTGTTCTTCTGGTCTCTATTTTGGAACCCAGAAACATTACAATAGCCAACAACCAGAATAAATCGCAACAACTCCTGTGTTTGGCCTCATTTATGGATCACACTGGGTTTAAAGTGCCACTCCCACCAAATCAAATTATACTGGGTTATAAATTCTGTATTATTTCCATTTTGCGTCACTACTGAACTGTGATAATGAAAATGACTGGAATGAAACACAATCATGTAAACCTTAGCATCTCCAAACTACACACTGCATCATTTTAATACCATAAAAAGTCATATATGTTTGTAGATCTAAGCCCTACTGTATTCATGTTGCAACTCCATGTCCTTTGTGGTTAAACAAATTCTAATCGATTAAAGAACTTAAGGGCCTATTTCTTGAACATACTGATTAGAACAAAAAAGCAACCTTGAATGAAAATTGGCATGTAAATAGTAAGTCATGCTTCCTGGCATCCATAATCTAGTTTGTTAGATTTTTGCTTTAAAATCTAACCAGTACTGGCTTCTTATCTAATCACTTCTTTCATGCCATCAACAAAGGAGATCAGGCTGCAATTTAACTCAAGTTGCTCTTCCCTTCACCTTTTAGATGTAGTTTTTCTTAAAGGGAAAACACAGGGCTGAATCCAAAGAACCGAGAACAAAAGGAAAATAATACCTGGTGCAGTTCCACAAATACTTGAACAAAAGTTCACAGGCAATTGAGCATAGGTTCTCTAGCAGGTCTCACTTTTCTTGAAAAAGCAAGTTAACATCTTGGGATTTACATTCACTTTCTCATGAAATGCTCTAGCACAAGTTTAAACAAGTTTGCCTTGAATGTAAGATACCTCCTGCATGCGTAAGAGTTTTTGGATTCAACTCATAATACCTTGGCCTCATGAAAAAACAGATTAGTTTTCTAATAGAACCATACATGCAACATTTTAACAGAATTAATAGGTAATTCCTGGATTTCACAACCATCTCTAACAAAATAAAAACTTGTCCTCTCCTGCTTCCTGTTTGTGCACACTAATCGCTGGGAGATCTGAGTTTAATATATCATGTGGATGGATGTCATGGAAGATTGAAAGAGATGTTCTTCAATTCCATTCCACCCTTATCATTCTGTGTATAGCTGTATTATGTTGGCACCAAATTAGACCTAACGTGAATTTTCAGAGGTTTGGGAAGTTCTTGCCTGGGAAAAACATCCAAGAAATCTCGAGGGAAGCAAAAGACATTGTGGTAAAACAAGTGAGATTTCATGCCTTAACTATGGGCCTGATTGAAATATTTTTAATTTTCTTGGCAGCACGTTTGCTGCCAGAATTTATTCCTGAGTAGCTGGGGCTCAAAAAGATGAGAGAACATTTGAGTCTCCTTCAACGCAAGGAGCTGCTGGCCTCCAGGAGATGTCGCAGTGACAGGTGTGTGCGCCACTTGAGAAAATAATTCTACAGTTCTCACAGACAGATGGAGCTTCAGCCACCTGGCCAACCTGCTGAGAGAACACGGAAACATGGCTTGTCACATATTTGGAGGAAAGCAGCGATGTTTTGCTACTGCTTCCATTCCTTTATGATCTACTAAATGTAAGAATCAGTGCTTCAGCCAGGATTGGGCAATTCTTTGTGTTTGTGATGTTCAAGATACTTTTCTTTCATTATAAAACAGAGTTCAAACAAAGTGATAGAGACAACAAATGCGTAAGGGAAAGAAAAAAAAACAGACAGGTGAATGTGCCTACATTTTTAACCACTTCTTCTATAGCCTCCCAGACAAAGATCAATAGATAGCATTGCACAAAGACACCAGCAATAAACAATCCATCTGCTTTCTATAGTGAATTCTAATGATAGTCTTAATTCCATCTGCAGAGTTGGAACACCTCTGCCCCTGTGTATCCGGACAGCCAAGTCCTAGAAAAATCACAGGATTTTCAGTTTTCTTACCTGTGATATAAGAATCACATGCCTATTTCACAAGGCATGACTACAATGTAAACTGCTTATTTAATTATTTGCTATAGATCTGGCCCATCCAAAGCTCTGCACATTTAAGTTCAGTTGTTTAATGAGCAAAATTTAAACACATGCTTAGCTTTAGATAGATAATGTCAATTCATTTCTAAAACATACCTGGAATAACTTGGTAGAACAGAAATGTCTTGGCAACTAATTTATCATGGTATTAATGACCTCCAGTGTTATGTCTGGGATCCATACCAACTAACAGTCAAACTTGATGGGACACTGGGAAATTTATGAACAGATCTGCCCGCCATTTCCCCCTGTTTATTTAAAATATGTATATACCTGCTTTTCTCCCAAGTACCCCCAGGGCCCAAGGCAGCCCCTTTAGCTGTGAAGACGTCTTCCAAACATTTTTTAGCAGTGGTATCCAAAAACCCTTTTAAAGCGATGTTTTTTATAACATTTTCAAACTCTTAATACATTGCTGGGAATACATAATGCGGTAACCCCCAGAGACTGGGAGGATTGTTTAAAAGCATTTTTAAAGTGTTTGTCCGATTCCTCTTGTAGAAATGGAAACTTTTTTACTTCAGGATCTTTAAGGCTGTTCATATATTAACAAACTAAACTCCATGATGTCCATAGGCGCCAAGGAACTGCAAAGGGACAGTGAATGAAATACAAGCTCAGAACATCCGTCATCTTTCCAAATAAGGTGCTTGAAGTCAATTTCAAACCAAAATAATATTCTGGCGACAATTTTAAATCTATTTTCCACACGCTTTTTGTCAAACAGCGAAGCCTGACAAAATCTCTGTAAGCCCTGCTCAAAGTAAAAAAAACAAACTCAAAACACTGTTTCAGGCAACTTCTTCCAAAGATCCACACTTATGCATTAGCATGCATACATGCACACAAAAAAACTATCCCGTCCTTCTGTCTTCAGATCAATGTCACCAGCAGGTATCCTGGGAACCGAAGAGCAACCAAGCCAGTGACAGTATTCAAACTATGCCACTGACTTTAGTGAATTTAGGTGCTGCGCTTCACTGAATATATGTGGTCCCCAAAGGACATCTAGGTGTTTCATATATAGTCGATCATCATGAAAACATTGGTCTGGGGCTGTTTTCATCTCACCCTGTCCACTTCCTTGAAAAGCGCCTACTTGGGAAGGTCAGCAGGTCAGCTAAATCAGAATCTAGCCCCTTTGCAGTCTCTCTCTCTCTCTCTCTCTCTCTAGTTCCTCAGGCACTGGGATTGTGCTAATCTACAGCATTACCTTAATTGCTGCAATTTCCATCCTATGGAAGTAGTGCAGCTAACCCCTTTCAATTGCTTATGAAGCCGAGTTATTTATTAAGTGCCTGTTACTAAACAAAGCCTCTCTTGCAATTATTCCAATCAAGGCACAAGAAAAAGAAAGAAATAGGAAAATTCATTTTCAAACACTGCAGACCGAACCAGAAGGAGACATGATACTTGCAAATATGTTGCTGTTGTTTGTTTGTTTGTTTGTTTGTGAAAAGCAGCTTTGGCATGAGGATAAAGCAAGGCAGAGACGACGCAACCTTTTCTTCGCTGTGGTTCCTTGTACAAATCATCCCAAATGGGATTGTTGCTGAGAAGATTGTAGCAGGCTGTTGGCTAGGACAAACATGGTTTGGGAACCTTCTGGAGGACTGCCGACTCCCATATGAACCTACCTGACCACAGTGGACATATTTGGAGATCCTGTTTTAGGTACCGCCAGCATCTGAGGGTAGACGGGTTGCAGCCTGGGGAAAGGGAATTCCCTCCCCGGAGAAATGCGTTTGTCCACTTCTATAATTGTCTTCTAACCAGAGGCTGAAGATTTTTGTTTTCTTTTGTCTGGCATTCCCTCACTGATTTTCACTGACCCTTCCTGTTCATGTGCATGTTTATGTGTTCTGTTTTGTTTTAAATTGTTTTTATATATCTAGATGTGTTTTAAATCTTGTTTTAATTGGGGGTTTTTAACTGGGGACCCTGAGTTGGGTGGAAAGATGTTTTTTAAAACGTTTTCAGTTAAACAAACAAACCAACAAATGCATAAAGTCCTTGGAGTGGGTGGCTTACAGTTAGGGTTGCCAGGTCCCTCTTCTCCATCAGCAGGAGGTTTTTGGGGTGGGGCCTGAGGAGGGCGGAGTTTGGGGAGGGGAGGAACTTCAGTACCATAGAGTCCAATTGCCAAAGTGGCCATTTTCACCAGGTGAACTGATGTCTATCGGCTGGCGATCAGCTATAATAGCAGGAGATCTCCAGCTAGTACCCGGAGCTTGGCAACCATACTTAGAGTGGCAGACGCTGGCCAAAGCAAGTGCTGCATAGCTCCCATACCCTTCACTACCACTTTTGTTCTCCCCTCTCTCCAAGTAGTTTTTTTTTTTTTAAGGGATCAGTTCTATGTGTTTGCAATGTGTAGCTAGCCTAAAAGGTTACAAAATTAGAGAGATTCTGAATAGCCATATTTAATATTGGAATTGGGCTATGTCACAAGGGAAACCAAATGAAAAACTAAATAAAAGGAGAGGAGAACTAATCAGAAACTGGAAACAACTTGCCAGTGGAGGCCTAAAAACAGTCAAGGGAAGTGGTAAGAGAACCTGACATTCAGGCCTATTCAGATCGGGAGCAGCCAGCCACAGGGAGAAACCAGTCAGATCCCTACTTCTAGGAATATAGGTCACTGTTTGACACACCACTGCAAGAGAGAGAGGGAGACAGACAGAGCTTCCTGAGCTTTCTTAATGGCATGCCAAAAGCCAGTCTTTACTGATGGCGACATGAAAGTTGGTTGAAACAACTGTGCAAGAAAGCCCCCAGTGTTTTTCAGGACCACACAAGAAACTCATACATCTAGGAAATAAGTTTATGAATCACTGCTGACTCATATGTCACAAAAGATACAGGAAGGAGGAAATCATTGAGGTATCTGTAGATAAGCCCCCACTTTCCCTCTCTGTTAAAAAAAAACCCACTTTGATCTGAAAAATGTATTTGGAAGCCAGTGGAATAAAATGACTCATCCAAATTCATGTACAGTGGGGAGTTTGCAGATTTGTCTTCTGAACTTTTCTGTACTTCCGGCAACTTTCTGGTGAATTGCAGTGGCCTTGCAACAGTTTTACAGATTCAGAGGATCAAGTCCTGTCAAGTAGACAGCTGCAAGAGTCTTTTGGCTCTCAACAAATCTCATCTTCCATATGTCATAGGTAAGAGGTGGGGAAAGTCCGGCCCAGGGGCCATTTAAGGCCCACAATCATTTGGTCTGGCCCTTTGTGGGTCCTAGCAGTTCTCTAGCTCAGAAGGATCTAAGACTGGCGATCCGCACCCTCTCACGGACAGGAATAGCCTCTATTCAAGGTGGATGTGAGTTTGTTTTGCTGAGAAAAGGAACCTTTCCCCTCCCCTTGCAGAAGAGTCATTAATTTTGTATGGCCCACGAATGATGTTATAAATATCCAAATGGCCCTTGGTGTAAAAAAGGTTCTCCACCCCTGTCATAGGTGTTCTGGCTACAGACGTTTTAGCAAGAGTCTAAACCTCTCCCATTCTCTCTCTCCATGCTTCATCTTCCTGAGAATAACAATACTGTGCTCCTCAAAACACACACCTCTCCTTTGTCATCTGGCTCAATTATCATCCTCTGCCAACAAAGGAAACCCTTTTGTTTTGGCTGTTCCTTGTGCCCAGAGGAACAAAGTGCAGACACGGGAAGAACAATGCCCCAACCATACTTCCTTGAAATATGCAGGAAGGGGTCTACATTAATGTGGTGATTCTGCCATAGGCTTACCGACACTTCTGGGTTGCATGGAGAGAGAACAACAGAAAGCAAGAGCTTTCTTCAAGGCCAGATTAAATGCACTGCCATTGGGGGAGTTAGCAGGCAGATTTTCAGGGGTCCCCTTTTCCGAGTGACTTTGTGATTGTGGATCAAGGAGTTTGGACACTGTTAGGCATTTTTGTGTAGATTGTAAAAAAGCATGATCTCGCCAGGGACAAATGGATCACAATATACATTCAGTGGTGGGGACCTGCCCGAAAGCAAGCTATAGTTGCAAAGTTATTGGCTGATACTGACCCAAATGTAACCCTTGCTGTGGTAAAAAATTTATCTATGGTTTTTAATGATACCTAGAATCATAGAATCATACAGTTGGAAGAGACCACCAGGGTCATCTAATCCAACCCCCTGCACAATGCAGGAAACCCACAACCACCTCCCCCCTACACCCCCAGTGACCCCCACTCCATGTCCCGAAGATGGCCAAGATGCCCTCCCTCTCATCATCTGCCTAAGATCATAGAATCAGCATTGCTGACAGATGGCCATCCAACCTCTTCTTAAAAACCTCCAGAGAAGGAGCACTCACCCCCTCCCGAGGAAGCCTGTTCCACTGAGGAACCGCTCTAACGGTTAGAAAATTCTTTTTAACTGTACTGCTTAGATATTATATTTTGTATGTTTGGTTATTTATGTATTATGGAATGTATTGAATTTGTTTTGCTTATGACCTGTTGGTCCACAAGCATAAAGAATGGAATAAAGGAAAGAAATAAAGGAAAGCAAGAGCAGTGACACAACGGTGCATTCCCTCAGAGCACAGATGCCGAGTGCCAGGATCAATGCCAAAGCAAAGGGATGGATGCGTGGGGGCCAGAGCCCTTACACTGAAGCCTATGCCCTGCAGCCACAGGTCAACAATCCAGCTGCAGATCAATCCAGCTGCAGATCAACAATCCAGCTGCAGTCCAGCTGCATTCCCTCAGAGCACAGATGCCGAGTGCCAAGATCAATGCCAAAGCAAAGGGATGGATCCGTTGGTGCCGGAGCCCTTACACTGAATCCTATGCCCTGCTGCCGCAGATCAACGATCCAGCTGAAGAGGACTAAAAGCAGAATCAGTCATTGCTGTCATGGTTCCTATGTTGCCAGCAACATTCTTGTGGGGTGTACGGAATGCCAATTGATAGCTGACAAGGCCTTGTATCACAGACTGTTGTGTGGCCAGATTTAACGTTTTGCCATCTGCGCTACTCGAAGGCAGATTTCGGAAAATTCCTCTGCCTGATAGGCTCTGTCTGCCTTTGCGACAATAATTGTATAGAAACAGTTGCTCACATTTTATCTTATTGCAGTTTCTACACAGAATCTCGTAATGAGCTACTAAGCCCCCTCTTAGTAAATAGACTGTCTCAGATTCTTTTAACGTTCTCTGTTTATTGAACCATCGTTCGCCCCAGATATTGGAGATGGTGGCAGTTTTTAAAGTTGGTTTTAAAAGCCCGCCAAACGGCTAATGAGATGGCAGTATCAACAAACTGTATTTCTCAATGTAACTGCCTTTTATCCATATTATAAAGGGCACCTTGTAACATTTCCATTCCTTTTGTAAGCTTTTGTATTGTGTTTGTATGCCAATGAAGGAATGATGATGATTGTTGTGTGCTAGATCAGAGAGTGCTGGTGCTGTGTCCAGCTTGGAGGGCTTTAAGAGGGGAGTGGACATATTCATTGAGGAGAGGGGTATTCATGGCTATTAGTGAGAATGGATATTAGTCATGCTGCATACCTATTCTCTCTAGTATCAGAGGAGCATGCCTATTATTTTGGGTGCGGTGGAACACAGGCAGGATGGTTCTGCTGCACTCATCTTGTTTGTGGCTTCCTAGAGGCACCTGGTTGGCCACTGTGTGAACAGACTGCTGGACTTGATGGGCCTTGGTCTGATCCAGCAGGGCCTTTCTTATGTTCTTATGTTCTTATCATAGTATGTAACTTTAACTTCAGCAGTAGTACAAGCTTCCACTCCGCTTGGGTCATAGCAACCAAAGTAAACTGATTAGGCTACGTTTTTCTCCATGAGTAAATGCTCAGTCAGTTGAGAGAAGCGAAGTTCCTTCAGTGCTTAACTGAAGAAAGGTGAAAAGATCATGAACTATACAGCTTCACCCAACACTGTACTTATTGCTTAAATTACTAATGCAGAATATGTCCTTCCACCCTCTACATTGGACAAACAGGCCAGTCCCTTCCACAGAGGTTAAATGGACATACATCTAACATCAGAAACCACAACATTCAGACACCAGTGGGGGACATTTTAACCTTCTAGGACATTCAGTTGCTGATTTAAGATTAGCAGTTCTCTTACAGAGGGATTTCAAAGGGAGATTAGAAAGAGAGATTGCAAAATTACAACTAATAATGAAGCTCAGGACAATGCATTCTCCTAGATTGAATAGAGAACTGGGATTCCTATGCTAATTTCGCCTTGCCTACTACCCCTGTGCATATCACATCTAATCCAATCACACCCACTAATGTAATTTACTTGCTTTTGACAATTACATTGCCGTTGTGTGTCTAGTTCACTCTTCTCTTCTTAAGGACAGACGGACTCGCATTCTAGCTGTATCTGAAGAAGTGGCTCATGAAAACTCATGTTTGTCTTTAAGGTGCTACTGGGCTCTTGCTCTTTTCTAATGCAGAATATGTTAGAAGTTTCTGTACTTGAAACTGGGAAGAACAAGACTTGGAGAATATACCAGGGACTTGAAAAAGCCACGAAGACCTCCAGCAGGTATACAATACTGAAGACCTTCGCAGCTTTTCATAACGTCTGCTTTCTATGCACCTCCATTTATGCTCCATAAAAGCCATCTGACATGTCCTTCACTAGTGCAGTAAAAGGACTTTTAATTCACAGTGGCATGTACATGCAGAAATATGTTTTATGCTTGTTTATATAAAACATATATCTCTATATAAACTTTTGTCAGAAGATATTTTATCTATGGCACTTTATGATTAGCCATAAATTCCCTCGGAATTTTTTTTGTTTAATCTCAGTGCACTATAAATCCAAAAGGAGCCCTCCATCTCTTTATAGATAAACCACCATCTAACCTCTTTCTTATCTGCCCAGCGCAGCAGCTTCACCCACCTCTCTCTCCCCTGCAATCAGAAAAAATATATTTTCTCTCCTCACAAAGTCAAGCCTTGAACAAGCCTGTTCCTTTTTAAATGTCACCATCTTTCCTCTGGATTTATTTTTTAAAGTGTCATTTGCTGGGAAATTATTTTCCCTGAAGGCTACCTCTAGGAATGCTGAAGTCCATCTACAATCACCCCCACCAGTAGGAGCCCCTTGGAGCACAGTGGTAAGCTGCAGTACTGCAGTCCAAGCTCTGCTCACAACCTGAGTTCGATCCTGACGGAAGTCAGTTTCAGGTAGCCAGCTCAAGGTTGGCTCAGCCTCCCATCCTTCTGAGGCTGGTGAAATGAGTACCCAGCTTGGTGGGGGTAAAGTGTAGAGGACTGGAGAAAGCAATGGCAAACCAACCCGTAAACAAAGTCTGCCTAGTAAACGTCAAGATGTGATGTCACTCCACGGGTTAGTAATGATACTAATGATGCTTTGATACTAAGAACCCTTGATATAAGTGAATGCATTGCTGAAGAGGGTAGCAGAGTATGTCCTTTTCACGCCAGGGTGATACATGTTATTAAAAATGGCTAGAAGCTTATGTTGTGACTGTGCCAAGAGATAAAGAATTGTGTAAAAGTCCTCCACTTGTCCAGTCTAAAGAGAAATAGGAGGTATGGTAGGTTCACTTGCTCAAGAGAACAAGGGCGGTGGCTGAGTACAGTCAGCAATTTTTCCTCATCCAACTGTCTGAACTGCACTAAGCTTGCAGGTATTCTAGTTCTACCTTTACTCATTCGGCATGACAACTAGGTAGGCAGATACGTCGAGGCGCTGTGAGGATTGCCCTTTCTCCACTGTAATCTATTTGCAAGCCAGTGTAACCCAAGTCAAAATACAGAGAATTCCCGTAGACGCCAATGCTTTGCTGCTGACATCTTAGAGCAGCAGGTAAGAACTGCAGTGCCACAAACGTATCTACTATCATGTTGAGGATGCGCCTAAGTGGTGGCAGATCTTTTCAGGAAAGCCTTCTTGGACATGGCAGAGCTAAAGGAACTGCAGTCGCCCCTCCGCTTCTGCCTTTTGGCACTCATGCTGCGGTCACTGCTCTTGATCCTGTCTCGAACTCCGTAACTGTGACGCCGCTGTCCGCATGCACTCATTCACCGCTTCTGCTGCCTTGTCACCTACCCTGTCCACCCTTTTAACTGTCGCCATACTCCATTTTTTAAAATAGCCATGCCTTATGAGGAGAGACTTAAGGAGTTGGGTTTGTTTAGTTTGGAGAAGAGAAGGTTGAGGGGAGACATGATAGCCATGTTTAAATATTTGAGGGGATGTCATGTTGATTAGGGAACTAGCTTGTTCTCAGTTGTTCCAGAGACTAGGACACGGAGTAATGGATTTAAACTAATAGAAAAGCGATTCTACCTAAACATTAGAAAGAACTTTCTGATGGTGAGGGCTGTTTGATGGTGGAATGTGCTGCCTCGGAGGGTGGTGGAGTCCCCGTCTTTGGAGGTCTTTAAGCAGAGGCTAGATGGCCATCTGTCGGGAATGCTTTGATTGTGGGATCCTGCATGACGGGGGGAGGGTTGAGGCCACTGGGGATGTGGGGGGAGGTAGTTGTTATTTTCCTGCATTGTGCAGGGGGTTGGTCTAGATGACCCTGGTGGTCCCTTCCAACTCTATGATTCTATGATTTTATAATCAAATGGTAACAGCCATTTATGGGAGCACAATGAGCATTACAAGCAGTAAAAAAAAAGTTTCTCTCATTTGCCAAGCAAATCTAGTTTATATTTGCCGTTGGAATGACTGGTGTTTATAGTTGCTGAACCATCATCAGCCTTTGAGTTCTTCAGAAAAATATTAGTTTTAATGATCTTATGACCACCCCCCACTCTCGCACTACTTTATCTCTCTGCCCGCTCAGATATTATTGCAGTACTGTGACTTCTTCAAAAACTACTTCAGGAATGTCTACAAGAAGGAACAATAGGACTGGAAGGGGGTGGATATAGAATGTCCTTCTTCCATCTCTGCCAATCCGGGCTGTTGGTGCCTTACCTCTCTTGGCCCGATCTAGCCACAGTGATCCATGCGACAGTCACCTCTAGGCTGGATTACTGTAACTCGCTCTATGTAAGGCTGCCCTCAAGACTGATCTGGAAGCTCCAGCTGGTACAGAATGCTGCGGCTAGACTCCTTACGGGGACCTTGCTGCGGGAGCATATACTTCATCAGCTGCACTTGTTCCAGCTGGAGTATCGGATCAGGTTCAAGGGGCTGGTTTTGACCTTTAAAGCCTCACATGGTCTGGGAACCTTGTATCTTCGAGACCGCCTCTTCTGGTACAACCCCCAAAGAACATTATGTTCTGTAGATAATAACCTACTGGTGGTCCCCAGCCCTAAGAATGCGTGGCTGTCCTCGACAAGAGCCGGGGCCTTTTCGGCCTTGGCTCCGGCCTGTTCGACTGCCCTCCCTAGTAACATCAGAGCTCTGCAGGACCTTAAAGAGTTCTGCAGGGCTTGTAAAACAGAACTATTTCACCAGCCCTACAACTGAGGGCAGCCGTGGAGATCATCTATGCTGGCCTCCCTACCTCCCCCCCCCCCATTTTTAGTCGAGTTAAGTTATAATCTATGGGGGAATGTCTGGCTGCAAGATTCCTCAGCGGAAACTACTTTTATTGCACCATCTGTTGTTTTTAGCGGGATATATTATTGTTTTTATTGTTTTAATGGAATGCTTCATTATTATGCCTATGGGCTGGTTTTAACTGTTGTTACCCACCCTGAGCCTGGCATGGGCTGGGGAGGGTGGGATATATCCCCCGAAGAGCATTACGCTCTGCTGACAATAATCTGTTGGTGGTCCCTGGCCCAAGGAGTGTAGGCTGTCCTCGACTAGGGCCAGGGCCTTCTCAGCCCTGGCCCCGGCCTAATATCAAGGCCCTGTGGGACCTGAAGGAGTTCTGCAGGGCCTGTAAGACAGAGCTATTCCACCAGGCCTATGGTTGAGGACGGCCGCAGGTGAGATTAAGTAAGATCAGTGCTGGCCTCCCCACCCCCACCCCCCAGCTTATGATCTATGCAGTGACCATCTTTTATATTAATTGGGGCTGCTTTATGGTTTTATATATATTATTGTTTTATCGTTATATTGTAAAAAAAATTAATGTTGTAACCCGCCCTGAGCCCAGCCTGGCCAGGGGAGGGTGGGCTAGAAGTATGAAAAATACATAAATACATAAATACATAAATAATAAATAATATCTATGAGGTATAAAATGCTTATCCATATGAGGATTGCCCATTTGCCTACATGGTTCTTAGACGTAGGCTTTATGAAAGCTCAAGTGAAGGAAACTATGAGGAATCAGTTCCTGTGCCGCTGTAGTAATATATCCACTGAACATCTTGGACCTCATATTTGTAAACCAGCATGGTGTGTATGGAGCTAGTTTCTAAACACCAATAATGGAAGACACTCCAGTGTTTCACAGTAGTTAGCAACACTGCTAAGAATGATTGAAGTCCTGGGTCATGCAAGCAACAAAGGAAGCCCTATGGATGAAATTATTGCTGATATTACAACTCCTCTGAGAACCTGGTAATCTAGAGTCCAGAATTACACCCTTTAGAGGCTGTGACTTTGAAGCAGATGGTAAAATAAACAAGAAAAAGAAAGTTGTATCTGCATATGGCAACACTCACGCTGAGGACTGAGGACAGTCTGATTTAGTTCATATTCTACAAATAAGTCATAGACATTTATGAGATTATTGGGGTTCCATCTGCGGACATCTTTTAAGAACAGTTTCATGGCATTCAGAATTAACCTCTTCACTCTTCGATGGCTCTTCTTTATAGCCGACTCATAAAATATCAACATCAAAAAGCTGGAAATTTTTATGTGTAATTAATTTAGAAATTCTTTCTCTTTTTTAAAGCAAGTCTTTTCTTTAAACATTTTTCATGCATCAGAAGATATGGGATCCCAAATGAAATTCAGATAAAACAGAAAAGGTAAAATGATGAAACACATAGGAATAAGATGTTTGATACTTTAAATAGGAACACCAAGCTCTTTCTCCCCACCAACCCCACTATTCCCAATTACACCATTGGTTTGACAGAAGTTTATATTTTGCAGCTATATCTAGATGCCTCAAAGCATGTCATATAATGGCATGACAACCCCTCTGAGGATGATGGACTTTTCGCACATCTCCCCCATTCATACAATCAATTGCTTGTGGTGTATTCAAGAGGAAAGTATCAAGTTAACTTGTGTCATGCTGACTTCCAAGGATCAAACTGCAAACAATATTGTGCTTTGTATGTAGCCAATGACCACTTCAAATACAGGTGTACCAGATAAATCCGATAGAGAAGTACGGTTGAAAGACAACTCTTTTTTGTTAAGGGTTTATTGGCGCTTTAATATCTTCAGCATGGGAGATGCTGGACAGTTCCTTTTACCAGCTACAGAAAGAATAATTTTCGACTCTAGCAGAAGGCTTCCTGTGGTAGAAAATTGAACAGAAAGGTTGCTTCTATGGGGTCAGGAACAGCATGGGATAAAACGCAGTATGACAAATCATGGTGGTGTAAATCCCCATAAAACCATACACACAATGCCGAGATCCTATTTTTAGGCCAGCACTTCAAGTGCAGAATCAGTCAAAAAAAAGGGCTAGGCCCCATTCCTGCAGTTTCGGTACTCCACGTACAAATGTGCTCTCAACAGAGTAAAAGTGGCAATAAAAGGTTGGACTTTAATGGACACACCTGCTGGAAAGAGGGGAAAGAGCAATCTGCCGTAATTCACCCAGTACCGTGATAGTCCAGGAAGTTACAAAACAGCATTTCATCAGAGCCCACAGAAGGAGATCTAAATACTGCAGTGGTATGGGACAATCTTTTAATCCATTTATAAAAGTACTCACTGTTTCCAGCGCAAAACATATGAAATTGCAAATATTTAAAAGAATAAACTAGATGAACATAGAGAAGCCACCAGTATTAATTATCTTGCTGCATAACAGTTACAATAATAGATACACACATGAACACACATGAAGCTGCCTTATACTGAATCAGACCCTCGGTCCATCAAAGTCAGTATTGTCTACTCAGACCGGCCGCTGCTCTCCAGGGTCTCAGGCAGGGGTCTTTCACATCACCTACTTGCCTACTCCCTTTAACTGGAGATGCCGGGGATTGAACCTGGGACCTTCTGAATGCCAAGCAATGGCTCTACCACTGAGCCACGGCCCCTCCTCTACATACAGTGCTACATACACAGTCATACAGTGCTGTCCCTGTGCAAAGTTACTCCAGTCTAAGCCCATTGATTTCAATTAGTTTAGACTGGCATACTCCTGCATAGGATGGAACAGTGAATATGTTAGATAAGATCTAAATAACTTAAATCTTGAGGAATTACATCTGGCTCGCAAAGTCTTTTCCCTGGAGTGACTACCTAGTTCCCCACATATGGCTACACAGTCCAGGAGTAGGGGAAAGCCTTGGCAGGCCTCACCAACCAACACCTTAATAATTTAATGTCCTAAAATATATTTGAATTTATCTGAACAATTAACCCCCCACCCCCATCCAAAACCTACCTCAAAGAGATCTTGGAAAGATGAAATAGGACAGCTTCCTATATGGTGCCCTCCTTGGAGGAAGGGTGCAACAGAAATGTAATCGACAGCACTACCACTAAAGATCATTTCCCAACCTCAAGGGCTAATAGGTAAAAAAAAAGTAAAGGTAGTCTCCTGTGCAAGCACCAGGTCATTGCTGACCCATGGGGTGACGAAACATCCCGACATTTATTAGGCAGACTATGTTTATGGGGTGGTTTGCCATTGCATTCCCCAGTCATCTCCCCTTTACCCACAGCAAGCTGGGTCCTCATTTTACCGACCTCGGAAGGATGGAAGGATGAGTTGACCTTGAGCCAGCTCCCTGAAACCAACTTCCATCAGGATCAAACTCAGGTCGTGAGCAGAGCTTTTGACTGCAGTACTGCAGCTTACCACTCTGCACCACGGGGCTCTTCAAGTACTGTTAGTAACCTTAATAATATCAAATCCTTGACAATAGTTTAGCTGTGTTGATCTGCAGTAGAAGAGCAAGAATCGAGTCCAGTAGCACTTCAGAGAGCAACAAGATTTTGGAGGTATAAGCTTCTGAGAGTGAAATCTCCCTTGTAGCTGACAGAAAGGGAGCTTTTACTCTCAAAAGTGTATACCCCGAAAATCTCGTTGGTCTCCAAGACGCTACTGGACTTGAATCAAAATCCTTGACAGTCACTTTTAGTGGAGAAAAAGAGGAGAAAAATATATGAAAGAGGAAACACACAGACTTTTATCCTAGCAGAGAGGAGATTATAGTAGATAGCAGCACAGTTGCTGCTTTGCAATGTAAATTTGAATCCATCCGTTTACCAGCATGTATCTTTCTACTCCATCCTGCTGTATTATACGAGCACAATTTCCATGATCAGACAACCGTCCCCTTAACAGCTGGACAAGGTTTGCTGATTTCACAGCAATCAGTGATCACTGACCCCATCATCATGTCTTTCAAACCAGAGCTACCGGGGAAAAAATAATCAGCTTGTGGGGGATGAAAAACAAAATCTTCCATCTGCTCACATTTTCCTCTTTCTAAACTGTTTTCAACGAGCTGGTTCTTTTTTTGGAAACAGGATGAAGAATCACCATATTCCCTGATTTCACGGCTACATTGCATTTGTTTTAACTCAGAGGGTGCCATGGAGGGAAACATGTATGAAAAAATGAAGCTGCTTTATGCGGAGTCAGACCACTCGGGCACCTAGCCTAGTATTTTCTTCCCTGATGGTGCTCTCCAAGGTCTCAAGAAGAAGAGAAGAAAAAGAAGAATTGGTTTTTATAGGCCAACTTTCCCTACCACTTAAGGAAGAATCAAACCAGCTTACAATCACCTCCCCCTCCCCTCAATAGACACCCTGTGAGGTAGGTGGGTCTGAGAGAGCTCTAAGAGAGCTGTGAGTAACCCAAGGTCACCCAGATGGCTTCATGTGTAGGAGAGGGGAAACCAACCTGGCTCACCAGATTAACATCTGCCACTCATGTGGAAGAGTGGGGAATCAAACTCGGTTCTCCAGATTAGAGTCCACTGCTCCAAACCACCGCTCTTAACCACTACACCACGCTGGCTCTCTCAAGCAGAGCCTAGTCCAGCTCACCAAGATGCCAGGGGAGATAACCCAGGATTAGGGGTGTGCAGCAATTTTAGTTTTATTTTTTTGGATTCAAGTTTAATAGACCTGAAAATTTTCAGAAAATCTGAAAAAAGCCAAATTCACATACCAGTATGGGGTTTTGTTCTGCTTTTTCAAATATCAGAACATTTTTGAGCCTATTAAACCCTATAGAAAATCTTTGCGGGGCTCTGTGAGGGCTGTTTTTTAAGGTAGAGTCACCAAATTTCAGCCTAGCCCCCATCCCTTCTCCATTGTTTCCAATTGAGGGAAAAAATTGGACCCCATAAAATTGGACCCCCTCACTCAATCTTTACAAAACTTGGGGGTTCTTATAAAGAGAGTCACTAGCAGCTGCACTGCAAATTTGGTACCTCTACCTAAAAAAACAGCCCCCTCCAGAGCCCTGCAAAGACTCCCCATATGGTATAATGGAACTGAGCTCTTTAAAAATTAAAGAGCATGGCTCCATATTAATCTATGGAGAGTCTTTGCGGGGCTCGGGGGTGCGGTTTTTTTGAGATAGAGGCACCACATTTGCAGCAAAGTCAAGTTGCATGACCTGTTAAAAAGATATATTTGTGCCTGTTCATACCATATGACACTACATTATTGGCAGAAAATAGTGAAGATTTGAAATGACTACTGCTGAAAGTTAAAAGAGAAAGTGCCAAAGCAGGACTACAGCTGAACATCAAGAAAACAAAAGTAATGACTACAGGAGAATTACACAACTTTAAGGTTGACAATGAGGAAATTGAAATTGATCAAGACTTTCTATTCCTTGGTTCCACCATCAACCAAAAGGGAGACTGCAGCCCAGAAATCAGAAGGGCAGCCATGAAGGAGCTAGAAAAGATTTTGAAGTGTAAGGATGTGTCACTGGCCACCAAGACTAGATTAATTCATGCCATCGTATTCCCTATTACTATGTATGGGTGTGAAAGCTGGACAGTGAAGAAAGCTGATAGGAAGAAAATAGATTCCTTTGAAATGTAGTTTTGGAGGAGAGTGTTACGGATACTGTGGACTGCCAAAAAAAAAAAAATCAGTGGGTTATAGATCAAATCAAGCTGAACTGACCCTAGAAGCTAAAATGACTAAACTGAAGCTATCATATTTTGGTCACGTCATGTGACGACAAGAGTCACTGGAAAAGACAGTCATGCTAGGAAAAGTTGAGGGCAGCAGGAAAAGAGGAAGACCCAACAAGAGTTGGATTGACTCAGTAAAGGAAGCCACAGCCTTCACTTTGCAAGATCTGAGCAAGACTGTCAAAGACAGGACATTTTGGAGGACTTTCATTCATAGGGTTGCCATGAGTCAGAAGCGACTTGACGGCACTTAACACACACACACACACACCATATGAATTAGTTACTTTTCTTTGCTCTTCAGGCACCTCTGTCATGGTAAAAATGGATTCTTGTTGCTCTCCTGCTCGTGAGCACCACAGTCTAGGAAAGATTAGGAATGTTTTTCTCAACAAACCTGGTCTCTTGGATCAATTCTACCAACCTGCTTCAGTTCCTCACCTTAAGAAGGCATTACATCACTTTTCTAGCTCACAACACAGTAAAAGCTGAGAAATGTTTACAAATGACAAAGGTTGATACAAAACAGGAGTACAAGTGGTTGCAAACAATAGCATATTTAGTAACTACAGTACTATGTTGACTGCTGTGGTCAATACATTTTTTCCTTTTAATTAATGTATTTATTTTTCAGCTTATAACCCACCCTCCCCAGCAAGCTGGCTCAGGGCGGGTAACATCATTTTAAAAATACAACAACCAATATAAATATCCAACTAATATAAATATCCACAATAAAACCAGCAATAAAATTCTAAAACCTAACATGATGGCACACCAAAACTAAAAACAGTAGGGACCATGCAGGTGGCAACCCTTCAATTGTATTGTTCCCACTCAAGGGGGAGAAGGGGGGGAGGCCAGAAAGATGGTATAGATGGCATAAGCTGATATAAGCGGCTGTCCTCAGTTGTAGGCCTGGTGGAAAAGCTCCGTCTTGCAGGCCCTGCGGAAGACTTTTGTCTTGTTTCCTTCAAAAGGAAACAACACAATCCACAACGAGGGGTCATACAGAACATGCTATTTCACAGCTTCATGACTTCCAAATGCTGTGGTTGCCTTTCACATTGAAAATCATGGTGTACACATCCATCTAGGAACATAGTTAACGGGAAAGAGAATAATCAAACAATAAAAATAATAATGAAATAAAGACCTCTTAGCTAGTGTATGTAAGACTGGAGAGAAAAGGTTTCTCGGAGTGCCATGATAGTTTCCAACTGCATCTGCTGCTACAGGTGCCAGAGGGACACACATGTGTCACTGGCCACCAAGATTAAGTTAATTCATGCCACTGTATTCCCTGTTACTATGTATGGGTGTGAAAGCTGGACAGTGAAGAAAGCTGATAGGAAGAAAGTAGACTCCTTTGAAATGTGGTGTTGGAGGATAGTTACGGATACAGTGGACTGCCAAAAAAACAAATCAGTGGGTTATAGATCAAATCAAGCCTGAACTGACCCTAGAAGCTAAAATGACTAAACTGATGCTGTCATATTTTGGTCACATTATGAGAAGACAAGAGTCACTAGAAAAGACAGTCATGCTAGGAAAAGTTGAGGGCAGCAGGAAAAGAGGGAGACCCAACAAGAGATGGATGGACTCAATAAAGGAAGCCACAGCCTTCAATTTGCAAGATCTGAGCAAGGCTGTCAAAGATAGGACATTTTGGAGGACATTGATTCATAGGGTCGCCATGAGTCGGAAGCGACTTGATGGCACTTAACACACACACACTATTTTAAAATATATATTTTATGGATGACAATAAGATCATTACTTTCTTTTTCTGTCACTATTAAAATTAAGTTAATTTAGTTTCAACTAGTATTTCTCTCATGCCTGCATACATAATCACTATTAGCTATTAAAGCATTTGGCCTAGATCTTCAGAGGGAAGCAAAGAGAACTTGGCAGGCTTCTGGGGGAAGAGTAAAATGCCAGAGTAGCACAGGCTCACATTTCTGCATGTTTTATCTATCAGAAAATGTTCAAGATTAAGCTAAATCAGTCAAACTGCAAATGTCCTCCCAAGACAGGCTGGTCCACATGCCTTGTCAAGACAAAGGAAAGCACTGAAATTCAATTCTTGTTTTATTTAGCACAGTTTACTTTTTCACACAGCGATATTACCAAGTTGGTGGACATATATTTCATTTGAATGGAGCCCCCCCCCCCCCATCTACTATTCACCACCTGGGAGAATTCCTTTTTTTAAAAAAGCCTTCATATAGAACTCTTTCAGTGATTTGGGAGATATGTCAACGTAGCATGGTGTAAAGGGAAATTTTTTTCTCCATCTGTAAGAATCCTGCTCTTATATGCATACTATTAAGTATCTGGAAAATAAGATTGCACTGAATATAGCTGTACTTTGCAGTTAATGAGAATATATTTCATGGAAAGGGAGATAAATTAGAGACTTATAAAGACATCTGTGACTCCTTTGTGAACTGTTACACTCAGTAGGACTCCCACACACACAAACCTTTTTGCCAGTATGTTTTTTTTTTAACTAGACTGCTCTACTGTCTTCAGGAATATTTAAAAATAGAACACAAGAAAACTTATGGGCAGGATTTATTCCAAATGCAACAGAAATGAGAATCTGATACATTCTTTACCTTTATTTTAAATTTCTAATAAACTAATAGCCAGCAACTTCAACCTTTGATCTATATCATAAATTTCACTCAACTGTTTTTCACAGAATTCATTTACTTGAATTCAAGTATTTTTCGCAACTCCCTGTTGTACTTTGGTTGTAATAGAAGGCACAGCACATATATTGTTCATCAACACTGAAATTAGGGTTGCCAGGTCCCTCTTAGCCATCGGCGGGAGGTTTTGGGGACAAAGCCTGAGGAGGGTGGAGTTTGGAGAGGGGAGGGACTTCAATGCCATTGAGTCCAATGGCCAAAGTGGCCATTTTCCCCAGGTGAACTGATCTCTATCGGCTGGAGATCAGTTATAGCAGTTAATAGCAGGAGATCTTCTGCTATTACCTGGAGGTTGGCATCCCTAACTGAAATGGATAAGGGAAGATGTCTTCAGTACTTTGTATTTAGTACACTGACAGTGCATTCCTAAGAAGAGTTACTCCAGTCTAAGCTCATTCATTTCAATAGACTGGAGTAACTCTCCTTAGGAAAGCACTGTGAGTGCACTATACGTGGTGAAAATGCAGACACATTCCAGAAGGTGCGTTTCTTCCCTCCCCCTGCTCGGGAGTTGGACTGCTATTTTTTCGGCAAAAGAATTGCAAACCTTTGCAAACCTGATAAAATGCTAGTTGTTCAAGTTTATTGAAACAGAGGATCTGTATGGACTTATTTCTTTTGTTTTGTATTGTTGTAAGAGTAGGTTTTCTTATGTGTATAGTATGTTTATAGGTTGTATGTTGCAAGTGTTTGCACATTTTTAATTGAAGATATACGATACATGTTGAGAGGTTTAGTCTAGTGCTGGTTTATTTTTGTTGCATTACCTGGGGGTTGGCAACCCTAACTGAAATGGATACAGAAAGATGTCTTCAGTAGAATCATAGAATCAGAGTTGGAAGTGACCACCAAGGTCATCTAGTCCAACCCCCTGCACAATGCAGGAAACTAACAACTACCTCCCCCCACATCCCCAGTGACCCCTCCGCCCGCCATGCAGGATCCCACAATCAAAGCACTCCCGACAGATGGCCATCTAGCCTCTGCTTAAAGACCTCCAAAGACGGGAACTCCACCACCCTCCAAGGCAGCACATTCCACTTTCGAACAGCCCTCACCGTCAGAAAGTTCTTCCTAATGTTTAGGTGGAATTGCTTTTCTATTAGTTTAAATCCATTACTCCGTGTCCTAGTCTCTGGAGCAACAGAGAATAAGCTAGTTCCCTCATCAACATGACATCCCTTCAAATATTTAAACATGGCTATCATGTCTTCCCTCAACCTTCTCTTCTCCAAACTAAACAAACCCAACTCCTTAAGTCTCTCCTAATAAGGCATGGATTCCAGACCTCTGACCATTCTGGTCGCCCTCCTCTGGACACGCTCCAACTTGTCAACATCCTTCTTAAATTGTGGAGCCCAAAACTGGACACAGTATTCCATGTGAGGTCTGACCAATGCAGAATACAGTGGTAGTATTACTTCCCTTGATCTAGACACAATACTCCTATTGATGCAGCCCAGAATTTCATTGGCCTTCTTAGCCGCCATATCACCCTGTTCAGTTTGTGGTCCACTAAGACTCCCAGATCTCTTTCACATGTACTGTTGTCTTAGTATAGTGCACTCAGTGTACTAAGTACAAGAGAAAAGAGAAGTCACTTTCCAGTAGGCTTGTGCTGAAACTTACACAACTACACAGCAGGAATGGAGTTCCATGGATATGGGGCGGGGGGGGGGGGAGACTTATTTGCAGAACAATTTTTAAGTAAGTGCAATTATTGGAGCAAGACTCACATCCAATAGCCTTCACCATCAAAGGGAGCAAAAGGTCTAGGACACGCTCGTCACTGTGTGAGGGCAATGATCAAAGGCTTCCCGTTTGCAAATGCGCCCCTTCCTATTACTAAACTTCAAAAGACTGAAAAAAAGAGGGCAGGTGTGTGGTGCTTACCGCTTCCTGGGTACCCAAGGTTGGGTGAAAGGAAAATATATATAAGTCTATGTATAAATACTGAAAGTATAATTTATTAGAAGCGCTATATAAAAGTTAAAATGATTTAAAAGCATTAAAATAGCACAATGGCATTTCCTGAGGTTGATAACTATAACCACATACCAAACGCGTTTCGGCCTATGGGGCCTTCATCAGTGGTTAATTAAAACCCTTTGTAAACCTGCACACATTTACATAAGTACATTAATGAATACAAATACAAATACAAACAGTTCAAACCCAACCAGGCAGTCACTGCTTTACTAGGTTGATACCTGCACACATAGTATTTGAGAGACTTATACTAACCAGTATTACAACAAGAACCTATTATATTAGATGTTTGAGTAATTGAGAATATAATTTACAACATATACACATGCCTGGTTGGGTTTGAACTGTTTGTATTTATATTCATTAATGTATTTCTGTAAATGTGTGCAGGTTTAACAAAGGGTTTTAATTAACCACTGATGAAGGCCCCATAGGCCAAAACGTGGTATGTGGTTATAGTTATCAACCTCAGGAAATGCCATTGTACTATTCTAATGCTTTTAAATCATTTTAACTTTTACATAGCGCTTCTAATAAATTATACTTACAGTATTTATACATAGACTTATATATATTTCCCTTTCACCCAACCTTGGGTACCCAGCTTTTGTTTTTAGGTTGGGTTTTATTCCCCTCCTTTTTTCTTCCGCTTACCGCTTCCTACTAGGGCAAGTGTCAGGAAGGCCTGGTTATCACAGTTGTTCAGGTATAAAAGGGGGAAGGGGAACCTGAAAGGCCATCTGCACAAAATGTTAGAGAGGCATTTTCCGTGTTTTTTTTTAAAAAGAAAGCACTTCAGGGGTTATGAGATTATGCAAAATGGAGGCAAATCTACATTTCAAAGACACAACTATCACACATAATGGCAGAGAGTTGAGGGAACATCAAGCTAGTGCTGTTGTAGTCATGGCTGAGAGACGTTTCCATTATAACTCTCCTTTTAGCTCATTCTAGCTTCCCAGGGAACGTGGGCAAAGAAAACCCAATAATCTTTTGGAATGTAAACCCTCTTATCTGTTCCCAATCTAAAAATAGATTTTGCTGTGGAATATTAAGGGAAATGGGGATGGCGGTAAAATTCACTATCAACTTCTTCTCCAAACCTCAAAAAAGCAATATATCCTGGAGCAGATTATTCCAGTCCAGGAATGCTGGATGATAACATAAAAGATACTACCTTCCAGATCAGGTTCCTTTTAGCCCTCGTTTAGTACGTTCTTGAAGAAATATTTTTGTTTCTGCTTTTCGCCTCTAATTTGACAGCTCCATGCTAATAAAACAGATGTATCCAAGAGCTTGTTTTTTTACTACTATGTTCTCACATCACTGATTTGGCAATAACCTAATCTTCTTCCATTTACCAGCTAACAGCCAGCAAACCCGTTGCTGCTGTTTGCCGCAGTGTATATGCATTACCCTACCAGAAAACAAACTGAAATTGATGCTCAGTTACTTATAATATTGGGCACAACTGAGAGAAAAAAGTCAAATCCCATTAGCCTGCAAATTATAAGGCTACTGCTGTGCTTTACAATGGCTCTGTCCTTTCAATCACATGTAGCCCAAGTCTTTACTATCATTAGACTGTGCATCTGTGTCACTTCAGCAGAGCTGACCCAATGTTTTTTATTGCCCGAGGCCAGAGGTTTCCAAACTGTGCTCCGTGGAGCACTTGGTGCTGCGCAAAACATTGCAAAACATGGGGAGGGGCTGTGGCTCAGTGGCAGAGCCTCTGCTTGGCATGCAGAAGGTGCCAGGTTCAATCCCCAGCATCTCCAGTTAAAGGGACTAGGCAAAGTAGGTGATGCAAAAGACCTCCGCCTGAGTCCCTGGAGAGCTGCTGCCGGTCTTAGTAGACAATACTGACTTCGATGGGCTAAAGGGTCTGATTCAGTATAAGACAACTTCATGTGTTCATGTGTTCATCTCCTAGTACTCCATGAAGAGATTGGAAAGGAAAACACTACTGTCGTTCAGTTTAGTATATAGTGCTAGGTGAAAATTAGTGCTCTGTGATGAATTTCTCTCCTGAAAAGTGCTCCGTGACTCAAAACGTTTGGGAACCTCTGCCCTAGGCAAACTATGATCTTGGTTCCCCCCACGCCCCACACACAACATTCAATAGAGAGAAAAGTGAGCTGGAACAGCCAGACCACATAAACAACCTGAGGCGCCAGAGTTTCAGATGGACCAAAAAGGCAAAAGGAGCCTTGTCCGAAAGCGAGAGCACCTCCTGGAGATACCAGCCAGCTAAAAGACGGGAGGGCGGGATCGGCAGCAGGGCCCTCTGGCACAACTGCCCTCTGTTCCCTGCACAGTGAGGGTAGCAGTCGGCCCAGACACCCAGCCAACACAGTACATGGCTTTGGAGGTGGAGCTTGCTAGGATACTGCAGCAGACAGGAACCCCGGGGGGGAGGGTGGTGAACCAGCACAGATAGCAGTCACACCCCTCCCTGATTCCCTAGCTAACTTTCTCCAGCTGAGAGGGGGCGGAGACGAGGGTTGTCAGGTCCCTCTTCACGACCGGTGGGAGGTTTTTGGGGTGGAGCCTGAGAAGGGCAGGGTTTGGCTAGGGGAGGGACCTCAATGCCATAGAGCCCAATGGCCAAAGCGGCCATTTTCTCCAGGGGAAATGATCTCTATCGGCCGGAGATCAGTTGTAATAGCAGGAGATCTCCAGCTACTTCCCGGAAGTTGGCAACCCTAGCAGAGCCCCCTTTGACGCAGGCACATCCTTCTGCCTAAGCAGCCAAGGAGCAGTTGGTTGGCGTCTCTCTAGACTGCCACCCCATCACTCGGATGGGAGAATGCCAAGGGGTGTAGCTTTCCAGGCTGCTGCATGCAAAAAGCACTGCCAAGACACTGTCTCAGCTAGTGGATAGGCATTGCAGCTGCAGTCCTTCTCCGACTCCTTCCCCATGCTTCTACCAGCTAGAGATGACAACCTCCAGGTACTAGCTGGAGATTTCCCAGGATTATAACTGATCTCCAGCCGATAGAGATCAATTCACCTGGAGAAAATGCTTGCTTTAGAAGATGGATTCCATGGTATTATACCCCACTGTAGTCCCACCTCTTCCCAAAACCCGCCTTCCACAGGTTCCTTTCCAAAAATCTCCAGGTATTTCCCAACCCAGAGCTGGCAGCCCTACCACCAGCCCCACTAGGGACCCAGAGGTCTCCCAGCTACAGAAGCACGACTGTGACTAAGGAGCAGCTCATCACAGGGCTTTTTGGCACTCGTTGACCTGGTGCCTACTCTGGCACCCTAGACAATCATCTAGGTTTGCCCAAAGGTGAGGCTGGCCCTGCACTTCAGTGTGCATGCTCTTAATTTACTCCAACAAAGCACTAAAGAAACAGAAGCAGAAAATAAAGTCCTTCCTCTGACCTGGCCCAGTGCCCAAGCGTTTCATGTGACCGATCCCTCGAAAATGGTGAAAATGGCCTGGGCCCTACATACTTGAAGGACTGCCTTCTGCCTCACATCTAACTGAGCCTTATCAAGCTCTCTGTAAGGTCAACCAAGGTTGTCCTCTTGAAAATATCATCTACAAGCCTGCTAATACTGATACCAGGGAGGGAGGGCAGCATGGTATAGCCCAATCTCATTGGAAGCTAAACAAGGTCAGTACTTGGGCAGGAGACCACTAAGGCCAAAAACGCATGGTCCCTTAACCCACTTTATTCTCCGTTTCAGCCAGGATCAAATTGACCTGGGCTGGGGGAAAACTGTATGCATTACCTTGAAAAGCAGGGATGAAACTGTGTGCAAATCCATTCATGTAAACAGAAAGTGCGGGAGACGTGCACAGTTCCTGTTTAGCTTGCAACAACCCTGCCCCCAGTGATTGGTCATTTCCCGGGGCAGGGAAGGCCCTCATTGGTCAATTTGTAACGACCAATCACCGGGGGAGTGGGGTGTGTGCCAAACTAAACAGGAACTTCATATCTCCCGCACTTTCTGTTTACGTGAATCGATTGGCACAGTTTCATCCCTGCTTTTCAAGGTAATACGTACAGTTTCCCCGCCCCCCAGCCCGGGTCAATTTGATCCTGGCTGAAACAGGGAATAAAGTGGGTTAAGGGACCGTGCATTTTTGGCCTAAGGAAGACTCTGCAGGGGGAGGCAATGGCAAGCCACCTCTGCTTAATCACTTGCCTTGAAAGCTCCTTTCCAGGATTGCCATAAATTGGTTGTGATTTGACGGCACTGTACATACACACAAGAGACACCTGCTTCCTTCTTACTACGCTATCAAACCCGCGATTCTAGAAATCAAACGTGACTGAGTTATTTGGTGGCAACATTTTGTCTACCAGGATCCATCTGTTTCCTTGATCACGAGTCTAAAAATGAGAGAGAGTTTTAAAATTTCTCTCCTGGGCCCTGACAAAATCTTCCCACGCGCACACACACATACACACAAGGACTCAACTTGTAAGAAAGCGCTCATTTTGAACCTAAAACACTGTGATAGAATTCAATGCGCTTTATCACAATGTAAAAAGCAATGACTGACTCACACTCAGCACATCATATAAACATAGCTTAGTCAGTGACATTTCGTTTGAGCGATCAGGGGAAATTTCCCTAAAGAAAGAGGAGATGGAAATCAGCAGGGCCCAGAATTGTCAAATGATGAACTTCAAAGTGGTTTCTTCTGGTTTATTTAACAGCTAAAATAACGTTTGTTCTAAAAACAAGAGCCACCCTTGAGATTTCTGCAAGTGTACCGGCAACATTTTCCATTCCCTACTGAAAGGGCCCCGTCCCATACGCAAGTTGTAGAAAGGAGGTAGCAAGAGGGCCAGAATGAGAGGAAAAACAACGTCATTACAAGCATGGCTCACATGACCTGAACTATAGGTTGGTAAGAACTATCATTTTTGACTGAACCACTTGCCCAGAGGTTGGCACTGCACCCCTGACAAACATCCATCTGGACTACCATTAGGTTTGCCAACCTCCAGGTACTAGCTGGAGAGCTCCTGCTATTCCAACTGATCTCCAGCTGATAGAGATCACCTGGAGAAAATGGCCACTTTGGCAACTGGATTCTATGGCATTGAAGTCCCTCCACAAACCCCGCCCTCCTCAGCCTCCACCCCAAAAACCTCCCGCTGGTGGTGAAGAGGGACCTGGCAACCCTAACTACCATCAGGGCCAGGCATGGTTGCCACAGCATCACTGACAGAGCTGCAGTGCTGGGCTTCGCATCCTTATTTCTACATCAACAGTAACTACCCACCCCACCATGTCTCTTCTTACTTCAGGTGGAGAAGTTGGATAGAAGAGCTGCAGTGAAGGAGAGTATGACGAGTTAGATTAGATGCACTACTCATCTGATTCACTGTGTAGTGGCACTTCATATCCCAATGGTTCTCCAATCCTTCAAAATTGAGTAAAGACACAGGAAAAGACTACAATTCACTTATTCTGGGACATTTAAAGACTGGGACAGCTTCCGAGTAAACAGGATTTAGGTTGCAATCTACCATGCTTTCTAAGTTATACTATTGTATAACCAAAAACAATTATTTGGGGAAAGTCTACTTTTTTATTGAAACAGCCGCTATGCGAAGAGCAATTTGATAATATTGTCTAGTCTGGCAAGAACACAGGATCAGCCTTACTAAATTGTGAAACTTGGTGAATGCAGTCCACCTCCTGTTGAACTCAATGGCTAAGCTCCTAGCGATGTATCAGCACTTGATTGCACCTTGCATTTCCCTTTCAAGCCTGCAGTGAAGTCCTATACAGCCATTGGTGATATATGTCTTTAATTCTGTCTAACCTTCACTGTGCCCTGACCTGGATAGTCTAGGCTAGCCCAATTTTGTCAGTTCTTGGAAGCTAAGTAGGGTCGGCCCTGGTTAGTATTTGGATGGGAGGCCACCATGGAACACCAGGGTTGCTATGCAGAACCTCTCTTGCCTTAAAAACCCTACATGGTTACAATAAATTGTTGTGATTTGACACAAAACAAACAAACAAACAAACAAAAAACTTCACTGCAAGGAAATCTGATCCAACTCCAGAGAGTTCATTGTGAAAATTCTGCCATAAGCTTCTATCTAACTGCAGCGGCAAACGAAACTGGAAATCATAAGGATAAATTATCCTGTCACATTAAAACCAGTACAACATCTTTGGAACCAGCAGTGATGGAGCAGAACAGAAGATGGACATATGCATTTAGTAGCACTGCCAGACAAGAGAGCAACAAAGCTGACAGGAGTCCCTTCTTTTAAGAGGCTTTCCTCATTTCAGAACACCTTTGCTCAATTGAATATAAAAAGATGCAAGAACTGAAAAATTCCTTCTCTCCCATGAGGTCCTTGCACAATAAGTAAAGATTTCAGCAGCCACATGTCTAAAATCACAGCCTTCCAGGCAATCGCATAAACCATGCGACTCGGGAAGACCTCCACAAATCCACACGGCGTTGCCAGGGTCCACTTAATCACTTGATGCAGCAAGTGGTACACAATACCCTGCCTATTTCTGCCTGACACTACAGTCATACACTTCTTGTATTGTATGGTGCTTAGTCTGTGGCTAAGAGAATGGGCTAATTTGGAAAGCCATCAGTTCAAGGCTCATTGAATCATAGAGTTGGAAGGGGACACCAGGGTCATCTAGTCCAACCCCTTACACAATGCAGGAAATTCACATCTACCTCCCCGCCCAACATTCCCTAGTGACCCCTACTCCTTGCCCAGAAGATGGCAACAAAAATCTTCCAGTATCCCTGGCCTGACCCCAAAGTGGTGATTGGCATTACCCTGGCCATGTAAGAAAGGGCCACGAGAGCCAAACACTAACTCAACCCTTTCTGCCCTCTCTCTCATGATCAGCCTGAGCTCACGGAATCAGCATTGCTGACAGATGGCCATCTAGCCTCTGCTTAAAAAGGAGAGCCCACCACCTCCTGAGGAAGCCCATTCCACCGAGGAACCGCTCTAACTGTCAGAAAGTTCTTCCTAATGTTTAGCCAGAAACTCTTTTCATTTAATTTCAGCTTGTTGGTTCTGGTCTGACCTTCTGGGGCAACAGAAAACAACTTCGTACCATCCTCTATATGACAGCTCTTCAAGTACTTGAAGATGGTTATCATTATCACCTACAAACTCACAGCCATAAGCAAGCAGCACTCTCAGCCCTGGCCCCCATCTGCAACAATATGGGAATAATAATAATACCGACCCACCTTACATGGTTATTGTAAGAATTATAGTAATAATGTAACTTAGAACATTGAAGGCACTATATAAAGGTCAAATATTATTGGTGGTATTATATTGGCAGGAATGGGACAACACATGTTACTATTTTGGAGTCCCAGGAGCATATTTCCACTGTTTCCCCCCATTGCCTCCTAAAATTGCTACTTCCATCCACCCCTAAACAGCTGGTGATGCTTTAGGTTTGCCAGGTCCCTCTTTACCACTGGCAGGAGGTTTTTTGGGCAGAGCCTGAGGAGGGCGGGTTATGGGGAGGGGAGGGACTTCAATGCCATAGAATCCAGTTGCCAAATTGGCCATTTGCTCCAGGTGAGCTGATCTCTATCAGCTGGAGATCAGTTGTAATAGCAGGAGATCTCCAGCTAGTACCTGGAGGTTGGCACCCTTATGATACCTGCCATTTGCCCAGAAACAAAAGCAAGGCAAAGATGTAACTTTTCAACCCCTGGCAGCATAAGAGATTAAGAGATTATTTCACTTTTTAATACAGCCATTACTCTTCCACAGTCTCTCTTTATGAATTTGGAATGTTTGCTAAAACATCTAAAAATATCAGATGGAGAAACTATGAGTTATAGCTGCTGTGGATCATTACTGGCTTAAACAAAGTCAGGATGATTGTTTCAGATTGTATGGCTCAGTTTCTTACAATGGTTTCAAAATCAGGCTTCCCAAATCAAAGAAGAGAAATCCCGTTTTCAGCAGCTGGGGATCTGCAAAGCATAAAGCTTTTCAAAAGCCGAATAGCTCATGGCCATGCCCTTTCTCGCTAAACAAATGTCTGTGTTTAGCCAGGCTATAGCATGTGTCACTGCCAAGTGTGACTATAATACTAAGCTTTGTCTTTGTGTGACCATAATTACGTAGACATGCCCGGGGACCACACACAGATCCCGTTGTTCCTCGGTGTCTTTCTTTAGAAAAGGCATGCTTGTGTAGCTGTATACTTAAATGACAGCACACGGGAAACACAAGATGCTCTCCTTCCTTCCTTCCTACACTCTGTATGGTAGGATATCACTCTGAAAACACAGCTTCTTGCTTTCCCTGCTCTGCTCCAGCAAACTGTGACAGATGAAAATCCAGTCTGAGAGATCAGTTAGGGAATCCCACAGTGTCAACGGAAACCCCACTGGGCTTCCCATCACATGTCTCTCCAGGCATTTGTGTAACAGCATGGGCAAATTAAGGTGTAGTGCAGGTGGAAAGATGCCGGAGTGTTTCTTCTCATCTCGATAGGAGCTGTGTGGCAACGTCACATAGAATCAACTCCCTCACTGGGGCAACAAACAGCAAAGGCATATAATACATCATTCCCAAGGAGAGTCAAATCCCACACGTTTATTCATGTTCGGTTCCAAAGCTTCCTTGTAATATGATAACAAATGTGGTTTCAACTTGCAGACATTTGTATCAAGCACCACCCTTCAACTTTTTCCAGAAGCATGGGCAGCATAGACACCAGTAAGTTGGCAATGCTCCCAAGCCCATTAGCAATGCTTCATAAAGTGAGAGGAAAAGGAAGAAAGTGCTGCTGCAACCTCTCATTGGTGGCCATAGGAATATGCAATGAGCAAGCTTTTTTTAAAAAAACATCCCAGTTTCTCCTACTGCATTAATAGAAAAGCTTAGATGTGTTATTTGTTTAAAGCAAATTGACCCTGCTTCCTCTTAAAAGCTATACATTCACAATACTGGAGGACCCGTACATGTGGACAGGGAGTGGACAGGGAGAAGTTTTTCTCCCCCTCTCATAATACTAGAATGCGGGGTCATCTGCTGAAGCTGGAGGGTGAGAGATTCAAAACTGATAAAAGCAAGTATTTTTTTTCACGACGCATAGTTAAATTGTGGAACTCCCTGCCCCAGGATGTGGTGATGGCTCCCAACTTGGAAGGCTTTAAGAGGAGAGTGGACATGTTCACGAAGGAGAAGGGTATTCATGGCTACTAGTGAAAATGGATACTAGTCATGATGCATACCTATTCTCTCCAGGATCAGAGAAGCATGCCAAATATATTAGGTGCTGTGGAACACAGGGAGGATGGTGGTGCTGCAGTTTTCTTGTTTGGGGGCTTCCTAGAGGCACCTGGTTGGCCACTGTGTAAACAGACTGCTGGACATGATGGGCCTTGGTCTGATCCACCAGGGCTTTTCTTATGTTCTTATGTGAACAAGTGTCTGCACATGTGAAAGTAAATGCATATTTACATCTGCTCTGTGATCGTGTCATTGACTTAAACAGACATAAATGACCAAGGACAGTGCTACAGAACTATGATGGCATCGACAGATCCAAGCTTTTCTTCCTTAAGCCTTTAATATTACCTCTGCTCCAAGAGGCAGTAAGCATATAAGGAGCTAAATGTGATTCTCCCCACCCCCCTCTCCCTTCAGGAAGAAAGCAGACTTTAGAGTAATACATCTGGCACAGTGTACCACTTTCTGGTTCAATGAGGTGACAGTGTCCTAAGGTGAAAAACAGAACAGTGCAACAAATGGGAGGGTGGGAGAGCGAGAGAGAGATTGACCAAGGGCCAGTTTGTGCATACTAATTGTGGGCAAATTATTCACAAATTATTCGCAAATTATTCACTATATATATATATATATATATATATATATATATATATATATATATATATATATATATATATATATTGTTGGACATAGAATGGCAGGAAGTATACAGCGGCAGGAAGTGTAGGGTACAGCGGGCCATGATGGGCTAACCACAGCCCATCCTGGGGGAAAGAGACATCTGTTATTAAACAGAGATGAAACAACGGGGCCATAAAGGGTCTCGAAGCAACAGGCTGATCGTGGATAGTGGGCAGGGCAGGCCACAGCAGCTGCAGCCATCAGTAAGGGCAGCCTAGCAGCCTTATATCAACTAGATACAAGAATGCAATGCTCTGACAGAAAATACTTGAGGATCATGTACACATTCCCTTTAAGTCAAAACTTCCGGTAGCAGGAGTTAGTTCAAAATACTGGAGTCTCAATATCTGCCCTACTAAGAAACATGGTTCTGTACGGTTTTCAAGGATAAATATTGACTATCACAGCCTAGATCAGGGGTGTCACCAGGGCCAGATATGACATAAATGTCACTTGACTGGGCCGGGCCATGCTTCGCCAGCCAAGATTGAGAGTGGGGGGGGGGGCTGCCTCAGCTGGCTTGCGGGCCGGATAAGAGCTCTCAAGGGGCCGGATCTGGCCCGTGGGCCTTATGTTTGACACCCCTGGCCTAGATCACACCTAAACATGATCTACTTAATCGATAAGGAGCTTAACGACAATTTTCATCAACCAGATAAATAACTGGCTTCATGAGGCCTTTGCATAGGCACATCCAAATGCCCTCATATCATAACAGTGAAACACACACACAAAAACACACATTCAATTTTTTTTTTTTACTCCTATGAAAGCTTGTATTGCAAAACTGTAGCATTACAAATGACCAGAGCCTCGGGAGATAGTGAGGCTGTTGTTGATAAATTGTGCAGGCAGCCAGAAGCACATTTACTGAATGGATGTCTGCAAAACAGGTCTTCCAGTAATTTCTAAAAACTTAAATAAAAACTGAGATACTTAATTGAAAGTACAGTCATACCTACAGCCCTAGAATACTGTTTAAACTATATATACGGCAAGAGAAGGGTGAAATTATCAGCTTGTTTGGAAGCCTTTTTTTGAGCCACCGGCCCAATTTCTCTCTGAATGTATCAAAATCCTTGATTACAGTAATTAATAGCCATAACTCCTTCCCATATCAGGAACCATTTCTGTTTGCCTCCATGACCAGTCCAAATGACTAGCTCCTACTGCTATATTTACCTCTGTTTTGTATGAACAATGTGGTAGACACTGCACTGAATTCATGGCCATTGCTGGTTCATAATGGAAAATAATCCCTTAAAGGATCTCGAGTATAAGATCTCTACTGTTGTCTTTTAGAGGACAACACAGAGGGTGTTTTCAGGCGTTCACAGCCCAGTATTTTGTGAATCCAGTTCCCCAAAAGTATACCTCATGCTGGGCTTCCTGTCTGAATTAATTCCACTGTGAACCTATCCCTTATACTTTTAAAAATACTTATCAATGAAGTATGTAGATTAGCTGGAAACCCCTGACTCATTCATGGCACCCACAACAACAACAATGTTTACTATGGTCCTTTGACCAAACATAAAATATTTACAGGAACATTGCCCTGCCCAGAGTGGCGGTATAAAACAATACATTTTAATTAAAACACTATACAAAATGTTACCCTCGTTAATACAACTGGTCAACAAAACAACTTAAGCAATCACTCCACTCTACAACGTTTCATTCCATTCATGGCACCCTTAGTGCAGAAGAGATTTCCACGCCTAGAGTGTCCAGACGCCTCTTTCTAGGCACATTTTTAGTTTTATTCCCTTCTCCATTTGCAGTCCCAGGAGGCTTCCAAGCAGGGGCTTTGCCCCATGTGGCCAGATGGATGCACTCACTTTTTAAGGGAGCTTCTACATGACCTCATGTTCATAGAGGGTACAGTAACTTGTGGGGGTCCCATACTTTCCCCCTTTCAGACAGAGCAGAAGTAAACCCCTTTATGCCAGTTCAAAGAAGGACTGCAGAGTGGCTGCAGGCATGGCATCCATGTGGACGCTATCTCCACTGTCAATCTGAGGAGAGAGTATGGTTTCCAGGTCCCTCTTCACCACCTGCGGGAGGTTTTTGGGGTGGAGCCTGAGGAGGGTGGGGTTTGGGGAGGGACTTCAATGCCATAGAGTCCAATTGTCAAAGCAGCCATTTTTTGCAGCTGAACTGATCTCCATTGGCTGGAGATGAGTTGTAATAGCAGAAAATCTCCAGCCAGTACCTGGAGGTTGGCAACCCTAGAAGAGGGGCAGAACTAAGCTTCCCATCCTCCCTCCTTTTAAGCCTTTTAATAAGCTCCACCCCCAGCTAGGCCATGGTGCTTTGCACACCATGGCTCAGCTGTGAAGCAGGGAAAAGGGTGATCGCCGGGCTTTGAGAAGGCCCAGCAAGGTTGTTATCTAGGGTTGCCAGCTCTGGCTGGGAAATGCCTGGAGATTTGGGGGTGGAGTCTGAGGCGGGTGGGGTTTGGAGAGGGAAGGTTCTTCAATGCCATAGAGTCCAATTGCCAATCCGGCCATTTTCTCCAAGGGAACTGACCTCTGTCATCTGGAGATCAGTTGAAATAGCTTGAGATCTCCAGATACCACCTGGAGGTTGGCAACCCCAATTTTATCTATTGACACTTCTGTACTTGTGTGACAGAAGAGTGGGGGTGGCAGCAGGGACAGTAGTTAATAGACAGGGATGGGGCATTCAAACTTTATCCTATGTACTTCCAACTTGCTTACTGCTGCCGCCACAGCAACAGCAGCTTTTCCCACCCTGTGTGGAAACCATCTTGATTTCTTTTCTTCCCTAAACTGACAAGAGAAGAATACATATCAACTAGCAACAGAATATACATGCAACATGTAGTACTGCTGACTGAGGACAACAATGAACCCTAAAACCGATGATCACCTCAAGAATAAGCTTTTGATCCAAATATTTGATCCAATCTTTTAAGAAATCACAACCGTGTCTTTAAGATAGGGAATCCCACAGGTTAAACAAAATATAGAAACATCTTTGTGGTTAGATCTAGTTGTATTTTTTATTAACACATCCCAACCTTTAAGACTAGGACAAATTCTGTGAGTAGATAAGTCTCGCTTGAGACTGGTTCTAAGCTACACATATATGATTCATAGCTCTTAGGCCAGGCACAGCCATTAATTTCTCCCATAGTAATTTGGATATTTAAATAACTTGGAAAGAAAAATAAATAAAACTGTCAAATCACACCACTAGAGTTAAATCATATACCAATTATTCATGATGTTGAAGTCACAGGCCAATGATTTATAATCAAATCAATAGAGGGAGACCTACCATAAAAAAATCTCTCCCAAACATTTGGTGAATATAGATATGAATAAATGTTTATTTTAAATACTAATTATTTGCTTTGGAACTCTTCTGCCTTTTGCTGAACATTTAGAGAAACAAAATGAAAAGATCTCAGTTTAGTTGTTGTGATCCAATAAATGTAGGCTTTATATAGAAAATGGCCTCCATAAATAGACCACCTCGATGGAATAAATCCCATGCAAGGATGAATGTATATGAAGCTGTCTATATATGCATCAGTTCTCTGTGGTCTAAGGTGATTTCTCTCCCACTTCATCTACTTGAGATCCTTTAACTGGGTTTGTGAAGAACATGGGACGTTCTGCACTTTTCCATGAAGTTATGGGCCCTCCCATTAAAAAAACCTCGCAGGGCTTCACCTCATGAACCACGCTGGATCAGTTGTTTTGGTGCAGTCAGCTTTGACAGAATCATTCACTTATTGGTAGGGTTGCCAGGTGCCCATTGGTGGTGGGCAAACCCCCGGTAATGTGCCCCTCTACCTGTCGACCAGCTGAGGGCCTGTGGGCAATTGTGCGCGCGCGCCGACGCAGCACTTCCGGTTTACAACTGGTCACTGCGGCCATTTACCACTCAAACTAAGAGTTTGAGTGGTCTAAGGCACCTCACGAGGTGGCACTTCCGGTTATAAACCAGAAGTGCCACGTCAGCGCGCATGATCGCACGATCGCACGCGTACATGCGTGGACACAACATCAGGATAGAAACCTCCCGCCGAATGTGAGCAGGGACCTGGCAACCCTACTTATTGGAGGGATATAGGGTTGCCAACCTCCAGGTACTAGCTGGAGATCTCCTGCTATTACAACTCATCTCCAGCCGATAGAGATCAATTCACCTGAAGAAAATGGCCGCTTTGGCAATTAGACTCTATGGCATTGAAGTCCCTCCCCTCCCCAAACCCCACCCTCCTCAGGTAGTCAAGAGGGACCTGGCAACCCTAGGGGGATAAATGGGAGGACCGAATCCAGATTCTCAGTTTTCCTTCGAGCTTGTCGTTACAGCTGCTCATCTGTTTGGTGGTTACACGGGCACACAGCCTACTGCTATGATAAGGACCTTTGGAGCTGGGCCACTTCATGCAAAACCAAATTTATAGCAAAGAAATTATCAAGTGAATGCTATATCAAGCAACAAACTGACAATGAAGAAGCATATGATTCAACAGCAAACAGAATTGCTCCAGAATCAGGCTGCAGAGAAGCAGGAAAATACTACATAAATTCAGATTACAAATAACTTGGAGGAAATCACCATCTGGTTCCCAATGTTCCGTGTAAGGAAGAGAGTATAAATTCATTCAGCAAATTATTTGGAATCATGAGTCACTTTGCTGGAAAAAATACACTGTGAATCTGTTAGGACAGAAATACGTTGTCTTGTTTGACCGAAGTAATAAGCAAAAGGCATCAACTATGCACATTCTCATTTAGTACAGATAAATTCTATGTGTATCAGGAACATCTGCACTCTTGGCTGAAAAGAGCAAGAAAGTCACACATACGCAAATGGAAACATAGCCATCTTCCTTTTAAGCAAAATGTTTTTAAAACCTTATGTGGCCCTTAAAAGTACTGCACTGCTTATAATCTACTGGTCACTCAACAAAGAATTACAGTATAACATCATACAGCAGGCAATTGGTCTAGAATCAGAAAGTTCCTTTTCCTGTAGGGGACATATTTACGGCCAAGCTGACATAATTTGTTTGCGAAACCAGAATAGACCGGAATGTGCAAAACCCTGATATGCAAGTGGGATCATCTGAAAACATCAAGAGAGGTTCTATATAGCCCAGGCGGAGGCATTTCCCACGCAGCACATCCTGCTGATAAACATTTTCATTTGTTTATACTCCCTTCTCATCCTAATGCACAATATTCTCCACAGTAATGACATCCGTTTGCATTCCCACTTCAGGTTACCCATGCAAAATTATAATTTGTGACTTAAATTGTGTGAAACTACAATTGTCTCACGATCATTTTTTTCAGAGGGTATCCTTGTTGGTCTGCAGTAGAACTAGGCTTGCCAGTCCCCGTAGCTCCACCGGCGGGAGCTTTCTCGGGGCCTGGGTTTACCTGGAAGTGACACGGAAGCTCCAGTGATCTCGGCCAAAACTCTATGGTGCAGTGTGTGCACACGCATTGCCCGCCGGCCCTCAGCTGGTCGGTGGGCAGCCCGGTGGTTTGGCGGGATTTTACCTGCCACCACCGGGCACTTGGCAACCCTAAGTAGAACCCTTTGGGGGGTATGAGCTTTCAAGAGTCAAAGCTCTCTTCATCTGACGAAGGGAGCTTTGACTCTTGAAAACTTATACCACCAAAATTGTATTGGTCTCTAAGGCATTACTTAGGGTTGCCAGGCCCCTCTTCACCACCAGCGGGAGGTTTTTGGGGCTGAGCCTCAGGAGGGCAGGGTTTGGGGAGGGGAGGGACTTCAATGCCATAGAGTCCAATTGCCAAACTGGCCATTTTCTCCAGGTGAACTGATCTCTATCGGCTGGAGAAGAGTTGTAATAGCAGGAGATCTCAAGCTACTACCGGGAAGTTGGCAACCCTAGCATTACTGGACTTGAATCTAGCTGTTCTACAATCAGCCATTGTGGATCACCTTGTCACCTGATGAGATCATGAAAGCTGTGTTGTGTGTGTTAAGTGCCATCAAGTCGCTTCCGACTCATGGCGACCCTATGAATGAAAGTCCTCCAAAATGTCCTATCTTTGACAGCCTTGCTCAGATCTTGCAAATTGAAGGCTGTGGCTTCCTTTATTGAGTCAATCCATCTCTTGTTGGGTCTTCCTCTTTTCCTGCTGCCCTCAACTTTTCCTAGCGTGACTGTCTTTTCCAGTGACTCTTGTCGTCTCATGACGTGACCAAAATATGAAAGCTAGGGATCACTTAAAACTGGACTCGAGTGCATTGGTCCTAACTAGAGTGGGGAGATATAAAAAAGTAAAAGCTGTCTTAACAGTACATGTAGAATTCCTGTTCTGTAACCCTGGTGATGCCTGAGATTTAGGTATATAAATAGCAATATAATCCCATTCATCTGACAATGTAGCAACATAGAAAAATAAGCAAACTGTGTTTTCAAAGTAACCAGTGTGCTCCCAAGGAAGCTGGGAATTTTGCTATTTTTGAACTGCAGACATTCCCCCCTTACATCTCTTAGGGGTTGGTGCTTTGAGTCCTGAGTATTTTGTAATAGTTTTACCTGAACATACCTCAACATTCCTAAACTTCAAAATATAATTTTATAGTTGGAAAACATCCAGTGTCTGAAACTATCTCCATCTTGTAGGACCTGGGGACCTGGGCCAGATACCACAGGGCCCCGGTCTCCTCAGATGTTTTCTTCCTTCTGTGGTCTTTGTGAGAACATCACACCACAAGCCTACAAACTCAGTAAATCAGTTTCATAAAGCTCTGTCCAATATCGGATCAGAAAGGAAGGACCAGTATATCAATTTCTGTATTAGAAACACTTCAGGTATCTTACAGCCTGGGAAATATGGTCCTCATTTCACCGGAATCTAAACTCATAGAATTAGGTGCATCATATGAACTAATTTATACTCGTTCAAAACTGGGATTATACTCATTCAAAGTGATAAAAGCTATTATGCAACAGAGTGTTTCCAGAAAGCTTCTTACCCCAGTGATAGTGGTGGCAAAAGGGAGAGGGAGAAATAAAATAATACACGCAGGAACCCACAAGGGCTTGCAGGGGACATCTCGTTTCCTCTTTCCCTTTCCTGAAAGCCCCCATAGTTTCTCCCCTTTTCCTGCTTCCGTCTTTCCTTAGAGTTGCCAGCTCCAAATTGGGAATTTCCTAGAGATTTGGGGATCGGGCCTTGGGAGGTGAGGATTGGTGAGGGAAACAACCACAGCAGGGTATAATGCCATAGATTCCACCCTCCAAAGCAGTCATTGTCTCCAGGGGAACTGATCTCTGTCACCTGGAGAGCAGATGCAATTTCGGGTGATCTCATGTCCCCACTTGGAGGTAGGTGACTCTAGTTCCCCTGGGGAAAATGGTTGCTTTGGATGGTGGCGCCGTCTATGGCATTATACCCTTCTGAGACCCCTCCCCACCTCAAACCCCAACCTCCCTAGGCTCCACTACCAAATTCCAGGTATTTCCTAACCTAGTTTTAGTAACCCTACCTCCTTCCTGCCCAATATCCAACCTAGCTTTAGCTGCCCCTCTGTCTTAAGCTTCCCCCACATCACACCAGCAGCCTCTGCATAGAAAATCTATGTCCCAGTTGTGTGGTGCCGGTCATTGGGCCAGGTCCACTTGCATGATAGGGAATCCTCAAGGACTTCTAGGATGGCACCTCACTTTCCCTGTGTCCCCCTTCCCACACTATTTTATCTTTCCCTCCCCCTGGTAACCCACATAGCCTCTCCCCTTCCCCGACTCATTCTCTCCTTCCCAACAATTCACCAGCCTACCTCTTATCTGCCTCTCGTCTTCAGCTATATTTATTATATACTTCATTTTTGCCCTACTTTTCTTCAGAGAGGGGACCCAAGCAGCTAACATCATTATCCTCACATCCACTTAACAACCCTGCGAGGAAGGTTAAGCTGAACATATGTGACTGGTCCAAAATCACCCAGTGAGGTTTCACAGCTGGTGGGGATTCAAACCTGGGTCTCTGAAACTCTAACAGCTACACTGCACTGGCTTTCATAGAGTAGCTGCTGTTGAACAGTAGCAAGCAGCCAGGCCTTGTTGGGTCAGGCAAGTTAGGTGGTATCAAGTCTCCAAGAGGCTGCCAGGCCTAGGTCTGCCAATCTCCAGGTGGGACCTGGAGATGTTCCAGAATTACAACTTATCTCCAGACAGCAGAGATCTGTCCCTCTGGAGAACATGGCTGCTCTGGAGGGTGGACGCTATGGCATTATATCCAGCTACGTCTTCTCCCCTCCCCAAACCCTGCCCTCCTCAGACTCCACCACAAAATCTCCAGGAATTTCCCCACCTGGAGCTGCCAACCCTAGCCAGGACTGGCCCCAATGAGTCCTCCCTCAAAGGCTAACATAGGCCTGAAAGGGCCCTGCCCCATCCCCCTTGTTTTTACTGACAGAACCAAGCCTGGAATCCATGGTTGCCTAGCAACAGCCACTGAGAGAACCCACTGCTTAAAGCTACAGGCAATTTATCTTTTTTTTAATCCCCTTATATATTTTTATTTTAAATTTCAGATTTCTATGCAAACCTGGGTTTGGAGAAAGTTCTGCCCTGCCCGTTTACAGCTCCAGACTCTGGATTTAAGTATGCTCAGATCTGGCCAATGTCACTGTTAGTATACAGATTTTACTCAAGGGATTCCAGCCTAGCAGGAGAGCAGATACTATCTTTGCTGTTTTCACCTCTCCGCTGCTGCACTGCTTGCATGGATCCTGATAATCCAAGGAGTCTACAACAGAGGGATAAGCAAAGTCCCCAAGTACTCTGCAAGAACCAGATACACTGATTAAGTCCACCTGCCACCTGCAAAAGCAATATTTCTACACTGCCCATTTTAAAACAAAAAATATGGTTAGGAGCATTAAAATGGTACCTCTGCGATTTATTTGTTTATTCATTTATTTCATTTCATTTTTATATTAAAGTTTCTGCTCTGCTTTATTCAGTCAAAAGGTTTCTGCAGTGGCTTACCTATTTCATGTAAAACAATCCAAACAGTAACATGAATAAAGTGTGCTTAAAACACTCCAGCCAAACTAAAGCACTTTTATCTCCCATTGACTCATGTACTAGGATTTCTTACATTGAAATCAGCATGACTAACAGTACTTCATTTGGAATTGTGCACATGCTAAATCCAAATATTTAACAGAGGAAGTACATTTTTTTCAACAACAGAGACCACAAACTGCTCAAAATCCAAAAGACTGGTTTTTGGAAACTTGCACTGGAGTCATCCATGTGCGGTTCTCTGGGGAGAGACCTCTGGGGAGAGAATTCCAAACAATAGATGCAGCCACAAAGATGGCCTAACATCTAACTGCCATTAAGGAAACACCAGCAAGACCTCCTCTGCAGACTGAAGCAGGACTATATGGGACCAAACGATCCTTTCTGGGCCTAGTCTGTTTAGAAACTTTAGAGCAGGGGTGTCAAACATGCGGTCCGCAGGCCGGATCCGGTCCCCGGAGGGATTTTATCCGGCCCATGGAGGTTAGGCACCTAGTCCCCCTTTCCCCCCTCCCCTGACCTTTTCTGGGCTTCCCAGGGCCCATGCGTGGCTGGGGAAGGAGTGGGGAAGGCTTCTGCCCGGCCAGTCCTCAGGGAGGGAGGCTTTGCTGGCGGCTGGGCTGGGCTGCAGGGCAACTGGCATGGCCGGGAGTAAGGGGGGGATTTCCTCTTTTTCTGTCCCTCTGTCCCTCCCTCCCTCCCTCCCTCCCTTTCTCTTTCTTTCTTTCTTTCTTTCTTTTTCTTTCTCTCTCTCTCTCTCTCTCTCTCTCTCTCTCTCTCTCTCTCTCTCTCTCCCCCCCCCCCCTCATATTTATTTATTTATGTACACATGGCCCGGCCCGACCAAGTGACATTTATGTCATATCTGGCCCTCCTTACAAATGAGTTTGGCACCCCTGCTTTAGAGCTTGAAATGTCAGCCATACAAAGATTTACTTGGAACCTGAAAACAGTTCCAGAGGACTGCTCTGGTGAGGTTTCCAGACAGCTTCTAGTTGTCAAACGCATTCCCGATCAGAACATGTGAGAGTAATTTAACCCGGATGTGGTCAGAGCATAGATAACCGTGGCTAGCTCATGCTTTCTGAGGAACAACCTATAGCTGGCATATCAGCCAAAGCTGATAAAATGCGATACATGCCATGGAAAAGACCTGAGCCTCCAACTAAGACCCCCATGATATGAATCTGGCCTTTCAGAAGGAGTGCAGCCTCCTCTATGACAGGTAGATTCCTCAGTCCTCAAGCAGCTTTTCATTAACTAACAGTACCTCAACCTTGTCTGGATGGAGCTTCAGTTTGTTGCATATCATTAGCACAGTGGTGATATTTTACTCTAAAACCTCTCACATCTACTCCAAGTGGTTTAATGGAGATTCTAAATAGCATAAGATGGATCCCTGAAGAACCCCAAAGGAAAAGTCTAAGGAGCAGAACAGTTACCTCTGCGCCCAATCTTTATCATTCCTGACAGCTAGAAATGGAACTACCACAAAGCAAGATTGTGCTATTCCCATTCCAGCCCAACCAAGCAGTACAGAAGGATCCAATGATCTCAAAAGCCACTGTAAGATGAAAGAAATCAACAGAGTCACATTCCTCCTGTCAATTCATCAGCAATATTCAGCCATCATTTTGACCAAGGCAATTTCCATTCCATAACCAAGCCTGAAACCAGTCTGATACGGGTCTAGAATGATACAGAATCTGATGCTTCACTTTGCTTTGCGGTAAAGCTGGCGGAGTGATGTACCCTTTACTTGGGATGAAGTTTCATAGAATTTGCTTGTAAGTAAGTTATTTTAGAGTCTGGATTATATTCACTAATACCACTAAAATCTATATAGTTTTTTTTAGCAATAAAGGAAATAGAGCCAATTAGCAAGGAAAGTCCTAAATTAATCCTCTGTGCCCCAGCTAACAAACAGTTAGTTGCAAAAGCTATTGCGGAGCACTCTAAAACTTTAGCCCAATGACATGCTAGTACTGCTCAAATTCTTAGGATGGAGTAAGCCACAAACAGATAAGAGTAAAACATCACAAGACGTGGCTTTACAAGGACTTGACATGGTGTTTTTAACTTTCAAAACAAGATATTAGTAAAATTAGTGAAAAGCAATCCAAAACAAGGCATTCTTAGATTTCACTGACTTTTTATAATGAAAGAGGTTGTGCAGATTTCATGCAACACACTGCACACAGCAAATTAAGGAGGGCTCCATGTAATTTGAATAATAAATTTGAATTGTTGTGCTTTTGTCTTCACATCTGATCTGTTATCTAAGCGCAAACGTTTCCTGTTGCGTTATTGCAAACACAAAAAGCACATTCTTTTTGTTCATTACTGTTAATTACAGTGCAAACCTGCTATAATTAACTATGCTACAGTGTAACTCAATGAAAAGTATATAAGCTTTTCGTTTATATGTAATTTGTTGTCAGCATTTCCAAAGATGTTTCCTCATAATACAATTTTGCAAGTCCGATCATTAGAGTATTGCAGCGCTTCGTGTATTTTCTGCCCCTTACCACTCCCCACTGGATGCAAATTCCATCGATTCGGTTTTAGGAAACAATAGTAAAGCCCCTGTGAACTCAGCCTTATACAGTAACAAAGGGGCAATTGTCCTACTGCTGCAGTCCAGTTTAATTATACATGCATAGAATTCTTACACTGCATTATGAAAAATTTCTTCCCTGGCTCTTGGTCACTCATCAAATTATGGAAAGGTTCCGTGCAAATATTTTGCAGCTTTCTGCTCTGTGCCACCTCCTCTTGCTTTTAAAACCACGAGGCCATAATCCTCCCTTTGTGACATCAATCACTTTCAGCAATCCTGGTGCGCCAACTCTGAAGGCTCCTCAGGACAAGCTTTGCTTCTCTTGCTTTGAATGAGAATCAGCCCAGCCATCGCCAGGCGCTTTGAAATGCATCCGGAGTACGTTCTGCATACCCAGGACCAGATGTCACCCGTTTCCACTGACAGTACAGACTCAGCATCTGGACTTCTCGGCAGAAACCAGCAGAGTCTTGTCTGCAAACAATCCTCCTTTTGCACTCAAGGAGAGAATTCCCTTTGCTGTATGGAGGCTGAAGCAAATCATTCGAAGTTCAGACTGCAGGCACACTAACACTTTTGTTTCATGGCAGCCTTTCCTAGGCTGCCCAGGAACCATGCAGAATCCCTGCTCTGGCCTTCCTGATTTTTCATTCCATCTTCAAAACAATCTCATATTTTATGGGAGAGCAGGTGATCCCCCTAAGAGGTTTGCATGACGATTCATTCAACTAACAGTAAGGAAGAACCTCAAAACAACAACATTTGGGGAGTTAAGGTTCCTTCTCTTTAAGGGGAGGGGAAGGGGAGGAAACGTGTGATGGTGAAGATCCACTCAGAAGAGCGAGGGATAATAGAATTAAGATTTTTGCTTCTCGTTACATTTGGCCAAATTATCATTTGCAGTGGCAGCGAGTAGCTGCCATTCCTCCTCTTGCTTTCATGTAATGCGATGGTGTCTAATATCATCAGGGCACTGCTTCATTTGCAGCAGGCCTACACAACTTTACTGCACAAAGCACAGCCAGGTCGGGCAGCTTCCGACCAATGAATTTTCAATCTCCCCCTTCCCATCAAAACCTTACCACCTCCCTTCTGAGAAACATGGAAGTGACGCTCAAATACACAGTATGGCTCTGAATCTTCTTTTCCCAAATCTGAGTTGGATTGAAAACAGCAGTGAATTATCACTCCCAAATATACTGTGAGGACGGGGCTAAAAAAAGAAATTTCCAGTCCTATGCATGTGGATTCAGAAAGTAGTTCCGCTGAGTTTCAGTGGGACTTATTTCCAAGTAAGCGTGTATAGGACTGCTGCCTAAACATAGTTGCGACTACTTTTTAGGGTTTTAGACTTTATCTGTTATGCATTGTGTGTACATCCACATGTACATGAATGGAAAGAACAGAGACCCTTCTATCATTACTAATCATCAACAACAGCCTTCACTTTCGTTCATGCCCTCCAAGAGCTGCAAAACCAGACAGAAGAAACTCTGAACACCCCCCTCCCCATACACACAATCTTTCTGTCTCTGTCTCTCTCTCTAATCACTTAGGAATAAAATAGGAAGATTAGCAAAGGGAGGAGGAGGGGAATTGCAGCCTTAAGGAGCATAATGCCAGGCTGTGTACTTTGGAGCTAAACGTTGCAATCCTGTACACTCTTGCTTGGTTGTTAGTCATGGGACCTACTTCTAAACAACTATGCATAGGATCAGAGTGAAATGCAGCTAAGGTTGCTGTGTCTGTAAGAATGGGAAATACTTTTTCTTTGGTAAAGGGACTGTGTGCAGAGTAAGAAACCTCCGATGGCCCAAGGAGGGGGGGACCATGATGACTGGGATAAGACTGTATTTGTAGCTCTAGGGCCTTTTGCACAGTCACCAATGAACAGTATTCAGCAAGCAATCACCTCTGAATACAGCATAAGATTTTTTTTTTACTGGCGCACCAAGATACTGCAATCATTGTGGTGAGACTTGTCTTTTCCTTGGCTGCTTATTCATGCTGGATATATTTTCCCCACCTACATAAATTTTGTAGTCCACCAAGTTAGTAAGAGGAAGGGTTGCCGTTTTTAAAATTCAGCATCGTGAAGAATAAAGGCGGAAAGATGCAGTAAGCTGGTGCAGTATGGGGAGAAAAGGATTTAAAAAACAGAACACCCAAAGCCGCTTTCTGTTTTAAAGCAATGTCCTTCTCATAACTGCGGTTGCTATGGGGTTTGAGGAGGAGACTGAGAAAAAATTGGGTGGGTGGGTGGGTGGGGGCTCCGTAATCAATTATCACGGGAAAAGCTTCTCCTCTTTCAGAGAAAGATCTGGATTTCAACTCCGTCCCTAAGAAAATTGCGGGGACAGCAGTTCTGCTGCCATGCAGGGCAGCAAGAAAACAGGCAGAACCGAGGCAGCAGCTGGGGATGGAAACGCCTATTAAATCCCTTAGAGAACAGATGGGCAAAGCTCGGCTGTCTTAAAAAAAAAAAGGGCAAAACACAATGCACCATGTTTTATTGTCCCACCATAATGAACAATACTTAACCCCCACAGGCCCCAGAGAAGATCTATTGGGTTGATGAAATATATGTGCACCAAAAAAACCCACCGTTAACCTGGAGAGACTGAAGTCCACTTCTGGGGTCTCCCAGTGAAATGGATTGCTAGACAAGAACGAAGGTTATCAAGGGGGGGGTGAAGAAAACCCAGGAAAGAACGGAAATCGGGCATTTTTTTTTGCAAAGGGCTTGCTCCTTTACAATGTCTGCTGCTCTGCCCTTGAAGTCAAGCTCCCAAGCCAGGCAACCTGCTAGTCCAAAACCTTGAATGCATCGAGGGGATCTAATTATGTCACGTAGGGCCCAAAGCACCTGCTCCCTGCTAATGCCTTGCACTGCATCCCCCTTCTTTTCACATCTCTTGCCATTGTCCCTTTCGGGCGACCACCACAACAAACAAACAAAAAACCCTCCTGGCACCTGACTGCAGGACAGGGAATCTTAAACCACCCATCAAAATGATCCTGGGATGAAAACGAACGAATAGCGCCGGAATCAAGGTTTGGGGTTTGTAAAGGTTCTTTTGATGACTTTTGCAGCTTTCACCGTGCCGAGGAGGCTTTTCAGAGAACCACAGAAGGCAGGCAGTCGATTGCACTGAATATCATCTTTCCCCCCCCCCCTCCAACAACTGCACCTTAAGGACTACACCCTTTTCAATCATGATGTCATAAAACATTGCTGGTAACTCCCAGCCGCCGCCGCCTCTTCCCTCTCCGCTATGTGCCTCTCGATTCAATTGCTTTCTAGTGTTTCTTTCTTTCTTATTTGAAGGAAAGAAATGAGAGTGGTGCACTGAATCCCAGCAAAATTCACCAGCAGCAGAGCATCCCTCCTCCCCCCCCTCCACTTGACCAGCCCCTCCCCGTATGCACTTTGACTGCCACCAGAACGCCACCCCCTTTTCCAGGAGTGATGCACACAAAGCAACCTGGGCTCCTTAAAACAAGGTGGCATTGGGGCGAAAAAGAGACAGGAGCCACCTTAAAGCGTCTCTCCTCGCACGCCTTGGCAAAAAAAGAAGAAGGGAAGACCAGAAGGCCCCGATTCTCCCATCCCCAGAACGCCAGGGACTGCTGCTGCCCTCTCCCTGCGATGGTTACTGCCGCAACTGCAAAAGAACCAACCTGTCTGTCCTTTGCCCAAGGTTTTCTCCAGGCGGTAGGGTCCAACATATTGTGCGTGCTGAGCTCCGCTGCCTTCCTTGACCGTTGATGTCATTTCTACCTGGCTCTGCAATTCTGCCAGGCGATGCTTGTGTCGTGGCTGGGGAATCGGTGGGCTCCTTCCCACTGCAGCTCTTTCAATTCCCACTTTGCCCAGCGCCCACTCTGTCGCTTTCTCCCTCTTCCCACTCTTTTGCTGATCTTAGTCCACTTGGCCAAAGATTCACTCTTCCTCTCTCTTTTTTTTCCCCCCTCCGCCTGCCTGGGAAAGCTGATGCCCAGGAGCGGTGCTTAGCCTGTGCTTAGGGAGAGGGGGAAATCTAAGATCCAAGCATAAGAAGCATGATGCGTGCTGGTCATCAGCACTGCACGCCTTAGTTCTCTTTAGGAGCTGTTCGAGGAGAGCTGGAGCGGCGGAAGAGCTGGGGCCCACGGCTCAGACTGACATCCAAGGCAGCCAATCCCCGACAACACCTCAGGCTGCCTCTCCCCCGCCTCCATCCACTACCTTTTCTTTTCCATCAGCATCAGCAGCAATTGCTGCCTCTGACTGCTACAGAGCATCATAACCAATAGCAACAGCAATAAAACTATAAGGGGGGGTTAATCTCCTGATAAGGTCAATCGTGAATCAGAATTCAAAAGTCTGTCCTGCTTTAAACTTTACGCGCCGAGGTGCACGGAGCCAGAACTGCAGATTCTGTATCAGCAGTGCCGGGGCAACAAGGACTCTGCAGTTCAGCTGCTCAGATCTGGGCTGCAAATAATGTTGAGGTTGTGGCATAAAAATTATAAAAGGCAGGACTGGTAATTTGAGAGACGCATAGTCAGATTAATGGGAAGGCAGTCCTGAAAGGAGCATAATACATAAACCAGTAGCTGTTATTTAAATGATTTATAATGAATTTCACTGGGGATAGAATCATAGAGTTGGAAGGGACCACCAGGGTCATCTAGTCCAACCCCCTGCACCATGCAGGACATTCCAAACTACCTCCCCCACACACACCCAGTGACCCATACGTCATGCCCAGAAGATGGCCAAGGTGCCCTCCCTCTCATGAACTGCCTAAGGTCATAGAATCAGCATTGCTGACAGATGGCCATCTAACCTCTTCTTAAAAACCTCCAGGGAAGGAGAGCGTACCACTTCCTGAGGAAGCCTGTTCCACTGAGGAACCGCTCTGTTAGAAAATTCTTCCTAATGTCTAGATGTAAACTCTTTTGATTTAATTTGATTTGATAGGGAGTTTTGCTTCTCACATCAGTGTCAAAAAAAGAAAGTAGTAGGTGATCTTAAAATTAAGAAATCATACACATGCACACATGCATTCACATCATCATACCACCACTATAAAAGATGCCTTGGTCAATAGTCACTAGATGAATGATTAAAGGAATATATGATCCATTCTCTTGCTCTCTCAGGGTCTAACAAGATGTGATGGGTACACAAGCCATGTGTTTGAATGCAGTTGGAGTTTCATGAGGGGGGTGTTTCCAGGGGGACTTGAAGTGGAGAACTGGGTACAGGAAGGGGGTACCAAAACTTTCCTTCATCTTTTCTCCCTGAACTGCCTTCGCGTGGTTTCTTTTCCACTACTGTACCTTGTTAGGTATCTCCGCTTATTTCATGATTTATAGCAGGGATGGATTGGTGAAATTGTAAATTTGGGTACTATCTGTTCTCATTGTGGTTGGCCATCTGTGATTTAACAGGGGTCTTTTGTAGCTAGCGAAGTACGACTTGAAATTGCTTGTGTGCTGGAAATCTAAATGTTAATCTTTAAGGTGCTAGTGGATTCCTGTTTATCACGGGCTTTAACACAACCCTCTCAAAGTCACGGAAATGAAGAAAAGGGAATATTATTTTACCCATTCACCCCAGTCTTCCATACCCACTCGAGATTGACTTTTATAGTTGAAAAGAAGCTGGGCCAGTTCCTCACTCTCTGAGTCTGCCGTACCTCACCGGATGCTGTAAACCAATTTAATTCCACATTGGGGCGAAGTTTCAAAATAAACAAAATAAATAGGAGCCCCCAAAGAATGCAACCCCACTCTCAAAACATCCCGCTCCAAGATTCTGTTCTCTCGTGGTCTTGAGGAAGCTAATTTCCCTTCTCCTCCCTTTTCTGTAACTGACAATGAGCTGCTCCCATTCGTTCCATCCCTTCTGGAACATTTTAAAGAAGAATTGGTTTTTTATACCCTGCTTTTCTCTACTGAGGGAGCCCCATGGCGCAGAGTGGTAAGCTGCTGTACTGCAGTCCAAGCTCTGCTCACAACCTGAGTTCGACCCCAACAGAAGTCGGTTTCAGGCAGCCGGCTCAAGGTTGACTCAGCCTTCCATCCTTCCGAGGTCGGTCAAATGAGGACCCAACTTGCTGGGGGTAAAAGATGACTTGTGAAGGCACTGGCAAACCACCCCGTAAACAAAGTCTGCCTAGGAAACGTCGGGATGTGACGTCACCCCATGGGTCAGGAATGACTTGGTGCTTGCACAGGGGACCTTTACCTTTTTCCCTCCTCTCTACTGAAAGGAGTCTCAAAGTGGCTTACAATCACCTTCCCTCCCCCCCCCAAAAAAAAACAGGCACCTTGTGAGGTAGGTGAGGCTGAGATAGTTCTGAGAGAACTGTGACTAGCCCAAGATCAGCCAGCAGGCTGCATGTGGAAGAGGGGGGAATCTAATCTGGTTCTCTAGATTAGAGTCTGCTGCTTATTACAGGTAAAAGGTAAAGGTAGTCCCCTGTGCAAGCACCGGATCATTCCTAACCCATGGGGTGACGTCACATCCCGACGTTTACTAGACAGACTATGTTTACGGGATGGTTTGCTAGAACCTTCCCAAGTCATCTTCCCTTTACCCCCTGCAAGCTGGGTACTCATTTTACCGACCTCGGAAGGATGGAAGGCTGAGTCAACCTTGAGCCGGCTACCTGAAACCAACTTCCATTGGGATCGAACTCAGGTTGTGAGCAGAGCTTGGACTGCAGTACTGCAGCTTACCACTCTGCGCCACGGGGCTCTACTCATTGGAGAAGCAGGAATCAAATCTGGTTCTCCAGATTAGAGTCTGCTGGTCCTAACCACTACACCATGCTGGCTCTCAGTACTCTTCAGGTTTTTAGGTTTTTTCTTCTTGTTGTGGTGGTTAATGTACAGTCATATTTGTCTGAATACCTATACTGTCCCACAAATATTTAGAGACCCCTACCTGGACTCTAAATACCCCAGCTTGCTGGGGGTAAAGGGAAGGCGACTGGGGAAGGCACTGGCAAACCACCCCATAAACAAAGTCTGCCTAGTAAACATCAGGATGTGATGTCACCCCATGGGTCAGGAATGACCCGGTGCTTGCACAGGGGACCTTTACCTTTTACCTTACCTGGTCTGAAGGTCACCTTGTTGCCTTTCATGATCTACAGAGGTCACCAGTTTCCTCTTAGATATGGCAATTCTCAAAACTACCGTTTAGAAGAGACTTCATCTGCACTATGCAGCCAGTCACTCAGGACTGCATGTGTAAATTCATGTCAGAAGAATTAATTTAAAATAAATTATTCAGTATAAAATATTTGAGTTAGATGTATTAACATTATGATTGACCTAGTGTATCCAATGTGCAAAGAAAGCACGCAAAGAGGTACCTTCAGTGTCTAACGTACAGGGTAGGTAAAGATGACCAGTTACCAAATAGTAATTTACCATGGAGTGCAGGTGATCACTTGGAAAACTGGCTGCATCGTCTTGCCAAGTGTTGAGGACAATTTCTCTTGAGGGTAAAATGTATTTTTTTTAATTTATCTGTGGAATTTTAGAACTTCTTTGCTTCAGAGCCTCTCAAAAGCCTAAGTCTGACCAGAAATGTTATGAATTTTGGGGTAGTTTCAGATAGACAGGTGAAGCTTGTAAGACAGTGTGGTGCAGTGGTTAAGAGTGGCAGACTCTAATCTGGGGAGCCAGGGTTGATTCCCCACTCCTCCACATGAAGCCTGCTAGGTGACCTTGGTCTAGTCACAGTTCTCTCATAACTCTCTTAGCCTCACCTACCTCACAAGGTGCCTGTTGTGTGAGGTGGGGGAGGGAAGGTGATTGTAAGCCCTTTCAGACTCCTTAAAGTAAAGAAAAGTGGGGTATAAAAACCAACCCCTTTTCTTCTAGAGAGGAGGAGAGTGACTGACATTTAATATCAGGCAGGGATTTACATGGATGGTCTGAATTCAGTGTTTGGTTGTAACTGTTTGGCTTTGGACAGAGTAGATATACATTAGGGTTGCCAGGTCCCTCTTGTGGTGGGAGGTTTTGGGGGCGGAGCCTGAGGAGGGTGGGGTTTGGGGAGGGGAGGGACTTCAATGCCATAGAGCCCAATTGCCAAAGTGGCCATTTTCTTTAGAGGAACTGATCTCTATCAGCTGGAGAGCAGTTGTAATAGTGGGCGATCTCCAGCTAGTACCTGGAGGTTGGCAACCCTATATCCCCCCAATAAGTAGGGTTGCCAGGTCCCCGCTCACCTTCGGCGGGAGGCTTCTATCCTGATGTTGTGTTCGCGCATGTGGTCTTCCTTGGTGGTCTCCCATCCAAATACTAACCAGGGCTGACCCTGCTTAGCTTCTGAGATCTGACGAGATCAGTAATAGGGAAGCCTAAATATCTCAGCTTCCCAATTACAGAAAGGACTATGTACACTCAATGAGGGCATTAAAAATACCAGAGTTTGCCAATTTACAACAGAATAGAAGAAATTAAGAGGTATTGTGTGTGTGTGTGTGTCTGAAGATCAGCCAAGAGAAAAATCCCCAGCTTTATGTTGTCCTTTAAAAAGCAGGTATGGTTGGAAGCCAAATAGATCAGATTAAGCACATTTAATAGACAGTCTCCCTGGAATCTCTGCACTGTTTTTTCATAATTATGTTTAAGTGAAGCACACACAGACAATTGCCACAGTAACGTTTTCTCCTTTGACTTGTAAAAATTATATTCTGCCATCTCTTTACCACAGCAGAACCGCAGTATTCTCCTGTTACCTGGTTTGCTATTAACAATTTAAGTGATCATACCAGGAAGCTGTAGCAGCTCTCCAAGGCATCTGCATCCAGAACATTCAGGCTACGTTTGCCATACATAATCAAACTGAATATTGCAGTCCATTCACTTCTGAATCTTCATCCAAAACTTAAGAAATCTACTATGCTTTCAACAAATCCGCCGATGAGAATTGAGCTACATGTTATAAGACACAAGGCTGCCAGTGAAAACAGTTGTGTAAATCTCAAGTTCTTTCTCCCTCTGGAACATGTAGCAACATCCCTCAAATCTAAACACAGGTACACAGAAATATTCGACCCCCTTTAAAAAAAAAGAGAAAGACACAGCTGAATTCACCAACATTTGCATTGATAGGTAGATTCGCCATAGAAATTGGTGGCAATCATGATTGATAAACAGAATACTAAAGTGGGGTTCCTTGAGCGGATGCTGACTTTCGACTCAGTCAGAATTGGAAACACGTATCAGTCATCGTCAAGTCACCATAGATACACACCAACCCCATGAAGTTTCTCCTTATGGGGTTTTCAGGTCAAGTGATCAGCAGAGGTATTTGCCATTGCCTTCTTCTGCACAGCAGACCAGATCTTCCCTGGTGGTCTCCCGTCCAGGTCCTGACCATTCTTAATTTCCAAGCTCTGACAAGATCAGGCTAGTTTGGGCTATTAGGGCTGCTACCATCATTCTCTACACATCCACATATTACATTCAAATATTTCTGCCTGTATACCGTGGTGCAGAGTGGTAAGCTGCAGTACTGCAGTCCAAGCTCTGCTAACGACCAGAGTTCGATCCCAACAGAAATTGGTTTCAGGTAGCCGGCTCAAGATTGACTCAGCCTTCCATCCTTCCGAGGTCGGTGAAATGAGTACCCAGCTTGGTGGGGTAAAGGGAAAATGACTGGGGAAGGCACTGGCAAACCACCCCATAAACAAAGTCTGCCTTGAAAACTTTGGGATGTGACTTCACCCCATGGGTCAGGAATGACCCAGTGCTTGCACAGGGGACCTTTACCTTTACCTTTTTATACCTAAACTGCTCCTTCACGCATTCACAGGGTATGATAGAATATCTGCCTGAGCAAGCGTAGGAAAGAAAACTGTATGGATGTCATTTGGAGATGCTGGATCAGCTTTCCAAGAGTGGACCAGCTTTCTAGCAACTCTTTCAGCCAAATGCCCTGCGTCAGCTTCATTTCAATGACTTGTAGTGATATTTCATCCTGATAGTGGCATGGGAAATGCCAATTAACAACTGAATCATTAAATACTGAAACATAAAAATACTGAATCATACTTAACCAACATCTGACACATTGTTTCAGCACTCAAAAAATGCTTAAATCTAACACAGAGAGGAATTGCCTGGCTAACAGAGCTCAGGACCAGAAGCCATGTGACTAAGGATGGGAAGCAAGTTACATCACCCTCTCTGATAAACCTATATCTGCATAGGTGGCTAATGAATAGTGTCTTGTGAGTATAAGAAAAGATGCCATGGATCATAATTTTGTGAATAGGTCTCTTTGCTGTACACTAATGCACAGGGGGTTTCATTGATTACCTTCTTTTTTGAAAGAAAGAAAAAATCTTGCAGGACCTTGATTCGGTTTTGCCCAGGAGGACAAATAGAAGTGACACAGGGCCATTTCAAACTGGGAAAATAAGACAGAGGGCAAGTTTAAATACACACACACACTGTGCAATTGTTCCAGTCCAAATCAGGACCTCATATAACAGCTTGTCTGGAAGCTCCATTCGTAAAAATCCCAATATGTCATGTAGTTTGGCCCTGAGTATTCTTGAAATGATGAATGACTTTTGGGGGCACATCCAAAGTACTCTGAGATAATGCCTTGTTTCCCTGTTCTATTTCCACTGTTACATAGTTTTCTCTTGATTTTATCTTTCCCTCCTCCTGGCCTCTTTCCTTTTCCTGATTCCTTCTCTCCTACCCACCCACCTACCCATCCACCCACCTACCTACCTACTAGGCTGGGCCTAGTTGCATGGTGGGAACCTTCAAGGACTAGCAGGGGGCACCTCACATTTCCCCTATATCCTTCTCCCCACAACGTTTCTTCTTTCCTTTCTTCTGGCAGCCCTCATATCATCTCCCCTTTCCTTGTTTCCTTTTTTCATTCCAACCTATCCACTAACGTACCTTTTTTCTGACCCCCACCCACATCTTCAGCTATATTGTTTATTTACTTCAAATATACCCCTCCTTTCTCCCAAGGAGAACCCAAAGCAGCTTACATCATTCACCGCTCCTGCATTTTATTCTCACAACAACCCTGTGAGGCTGAGAGTGTTTGATGGGCCTGAAATCACCCAGTGAGCTTCCATGACAGATTGGGGATTCGAATCTGGGTCTTCCAGGTCCTAGTCTGAAACTCTAACCACTACACCACTTTTGTAAAGTAGCTGCTGTTCAACAGTAGCAGCAGACAGTCCTGGATGAGTTCATGCAACCCCAACCCAAATGGCAGCCAGTTGTCTGGTGTTTGCTGGCAGGCCTGTCCCCGATGAGTCCTCCCTCAAAGACCCAAACAGCCCTGAAAAGGACCCTCCCCCCACCACATTTTACTAACATAACCTAAGGCTTGAATGCTGGCAATACTATTGTGGTTGCCTAGCAATGGCAACTGAAGCCATCCCTTTCTTAAAGCTACAGGTGCTGCTTCTATCATTTTGGGGGTTTTAACACTTTTTTTCATTTTTCTTTTTAGGTTTCAGATTTTTGTACAACCTTAAGGCTTTTCTCAGGTTTGTAGAAAGATTTGTCTTGTCAGTCCATAGCCCCAGTCTCCAGATTTACATATCCACAAATGGGGCCATATTGAGAATTAGATATATTGATGATGCATAAATGTGCAAAAAAAATTGCAGTTTGCATATTCTATTTTTTATATTCTGCCCTTTTAAATCTGTAAATCAAATGCCACATTCTTGTGAATTTATTTATTTACTTCATTTATATTCCTCCTTTCTCCCCAATGGGCAACGAAAGGGGCATACACTGTCCATCTCTCCTCAATTTTATCATCACAACAGCCCTGAGAGGTAGGTTAGTCTGTGAGGATGTGACTGGCCCAAGGTGGGGAAAGTTTGAACTGGGGTCTCCCAGGCCCTAGTCTAGCACTCTAACCTCTATGCCACACAGACTGTGATATGAAAAATGTGTTTAACAGCTTTTTTTTTTAAGTTAGTTGTACTTTCTAAATACAAACATCGTTTTTGAGAGTTTTATTATTTTTGCTTCACTTTCCCCCCATTAAGATGTAATATTTAAAAGGTTTCTCTTAAGCTGGGTTAGTACTGAACTCTTTTCTAAACTTTATGCATAAAAATAAGCATTAATTCAGCAGATGAATACATTATTTTTTCCTGTAAAGCAATCCTTATAAAGTTATTACAGGCCAAAAATGCACGGTCCCTTAACCCACTTCATTCCCCGTTTCAGCCAGGATCAAATTGACCTGGGCTGGGGGAAAACTGTACGCATTACCTTGAAAAGCAGGGACGAAACTGTGTGCAAATCCATCCACGTAAACAGAAAATGCAGGAGACATTCCTGTTTCTGTTTAGCTTGCAACACCCCCACCCCTGGTGATTAGTTGTTTCCCGGGGCAGGGAAGGCCCTCATGGGTCAATTTGAAATGACCAATCACCGGGGGCATGGGGTGTGTGCCAAACTAAGCAGGAACTTCATGTCTCCCACATTTTCTGTTTACATGGATCGATTGGCACAGTTTTGTACCTGCTTTTCAAGGTAATGCATACAGTTTCCATCCCCCCACCAGCCTGGGTAAATTTGATCCTGGCTGAAACGGGGAATAAAGTGGGTTAAGGGACCATGCGTTTTTGGCCACATTCTTCCAGTGCCTATGTTTCCTTTCCAGACTTTGAATATTGTCAGATTGTTACTTCATGATGCTTTCTGAGCATCAGCAGTTTTGTATATTTCCAATATCCTGATAAGAATAACTTTTTCTTATTCCTCTTTGCCCTGTCTTCCCTGCCATAATTTTTCCCTTTGTGTATGTCTTCATATTGATTGGACAGTTCCTAGAGGCTTAGCCCTTGTTTTTAACAACAATTCTGCAAATTGGCTTTTTACTCACGATTGTAAATTAAAAAAAAATTCATGTTGTGTCATGTTCGATTATTTTTTATTGAAATGTAGCCTGTACTCATACATCTCAGCATATAGTTTTCCCGAAAAGGATACTGATAAACATATTTGGAATAATCCATTAAATTTTATTTGCATTTTTGGGGTTTTTTTTCCTGTTCATTTCTCTGGGTTTATGAGAGAGTATATATTGCCACCCGTACTTTATGATTATGGGAAATGCTGTGGTTAGGATATGTCTAACATCTGGTTTTAACTTAGGCTTTTTGTTCAGACTAATTAAAGGAAAGGCTTCACAATAAGTTCAATAATAATTAAAAACTTCTGAGACTTTACTTTTTAATAATTTTTATTAGCATTCAACTGGCAGGATTATGGATGCAAAAGTTTGTAGCCTATTCTTCAGAGCACGACAAGAAATGCCTTGATACTTCTTGATCCCTTAATAATCACACAACTGTTTATTCTATTTTTCCCCCACACAGAGCAAAACCCCATTATCAGCTCCCCTTTGATCTCATGCTCACTACTCACTCTTATCTGAAACTAGGTTATGTCCCCTGATGTGAAACACTTACACAATAATTCCCTCAATTATTTGAAGCCCTATTTATCCAAATGTTTTGATGTCCTAGAAATTGTTTGAGTAAACAGGAATTTACCATCCCTGCCTGCGTTTGATCTTATCACTAGGGAGGTGATGTTAGGGCAATCCCCTCTTCTTTTCATGTTATCTTTTATCATTCTCAAATGGCCAAGTAATGCATACTTCTGTGGTCAGTTAGCATGTTAGACTGGTGCCTGGCCCATCTGATTGAATTCAGAGATTGCATCAGTATCATAGTTATGTGAGCTCTTCTAACAAGGTATACATACTGAAGTATATCCCAGGTGCACAGCCAATGCAAACGGACACATGAAGCTTCCTTATACCCTTGGTCCATCAAAGTCAGTATTGTCTGCTCAGACCAGCAGCAGCTCTCCAGGGTCTCAGGCAGAGGTCTTTCACATCGCCTACTTGCCTAGCCCCTTTGACTGGAGATGCCAGGGCTTGAACCTGGGACCTTCTGCATGCCAAGCAGATGCTCTACCACTGAGCCAGAGCCCCTCACATGTATTTGGATGAATGCATGTGCTTTCATTGCAATGTTCAGCTGGGTCCCATTGAACTTTTGATACATCCAGGTCCAGTTGCAGAATGACTAGGAGGTTGAGATGTGATCACCTTATCAAATACAATTGCTTATTATTGTTGCAGATTCCCCAACAACAGATCCTACCTAAGAGAAGCCAATTTCAGGTTAAAATATATTTCATGCAAAGCTGTTGCTAGGAAAGATGCCCAGTTCCTTCTGATTTCTCCCCTATTATACCTTGATTGGGTCTTAACTTCTGAATAAAATAAGGAAGATTCCTATTTTTTCTCTCTCTAGTAATATTATGTTACAGCTGAATGTAAAAATGAAGCAGCCACAAATGTCAGGCTGCTTCCACATGGACCTTTAGGTCCATGTTCTCCTACAACTGCAGCAAGGGGCAGGATGGGAGTTAGCTTGTACATCATATAATTGGACAATCATCCACCTTCCAGATTTCCCATCACCCCACAGATTTTCCACCAAGCTTACTTTCATATGCTCTTTTCCAAAAGATTAGACTCACAGCAGTTTTGGTCCACACGTGGACAGGAAGGTGCAGATTCTTTGGACCTCTCTCCCCATATCTGGTGCTATTTTCTCCTCAAATCCCTTTGTATCTGCTATTCCAAGAAGGGCTAAGGAGAGTCAGGCAAAGCTAAATGAAAGAGGAGCTTTTCCTTTGAAAAATTATTTTAAATGAAACCAAAATAGCATGCTAAAAAAAATGGAATTTTATTCCTATATGGCCTTAAATTTTATATTTATTTTTCCAGATCTGTACCCCATCTTTTTACCATTTAAGCCTTCAAGGCATCTTACAATTACATGATAACTGATTAAAAAAATAGTTGCCTTCCTCCCCCACCAATATCAGGGATGGAATTGGCTGCCTTCACCAGTGTGGTGTAATGGATAAAACGGTGGACTAGGACCCTAGGCAACTTGGGTTCAAATCTCCACTTTTGCCATGGAAGCTGATTGGGTGACCTTGGACCCCTCGCAAAATCTCAGCCTGGCCTACTTCACAGGGCTGTTGTTGTAGGGAAATGGAAGAGGGTGTACAATGTTCTTGAGTCAGCAAGCCTCTGGAAAAACAATAGGCTTTTTGGAAAATTATTGGATTCCAAAGGAGGGGGCCAAGAAGATACATTTAGTTCAGAGATAGACAGGGAGAGGCAAGGAGACAATAACATAACCAAAAAGTTATTATTCAGCCAAGCTCAAGGTTGAGAAATAGACAAGATGTCTGGGAACCGTTAAGGAGGGAAAGATTAATTGTAACTAGATAGAAATGCCAGGTGTTAAAACAATGGACTCTATACACAAGTTGATCTGACCAAATAATTTCTGTCTTATGATTTACCAATGAAACGTCTGTGTTAGTAAGCCAATGAACACATGAATTACATATTAATCAACCAATAAGTTAGCAGAAAAGTTGTAAACCAATCATTAGTATAATGTAGAGGTGACGTGTTTTAGATAATGTATAATGAGCTAACCAAAGGTTATATAAGTCTAAACACATTTATGTTCAGGGCTCCAACTCCATCTTAAAAGCCTCTGAAGGGCAGAGTCTGGAGACTCAAACAGCTATTTGAAATAAATCTGATTCTTTCAAAGCTGGCTTTGAGTCTTTGTGTTTGAAAATCTATGTATACATAACTAAATGCATGAAATACAGCAGCACAGCAGATGACAATGTGTGAGGTGGTAGATTCAGAGCTACTCCAGTCACATCTCTTTCCATAGATAGCTGGCCTGATGGAAATTTTAATCCCAGTTGAAGTCCTAAGGTCTTTGCAAGCCAACAGAGAAGGATCCACAATGGTCATGAACCTGCTAATGATCACAGTCCATTTTTGCTTGTTTTATTTAATAAAAGTCACTTCTACCCCACCTTTCAAAAAAATTATTTTACCAGTTTAAGTTGCTCATTTGTTTTATTTTACCCATTATTGGCTCCAACTATTTCCACATGTATTTACTGATTTAAGAGTCATCAATATGCATAGCACAGTATAGAGCACAACAGGCCACTGCCCCAAGGAGCTTACAAAGATGTGTTGTAAAAGACAATAACAGAAGAGGAGGGAGGTGTGGGCATGACTAAACAAGGGGTGAATAAATAAATTTTATTTGCAGCTAATATGCCGGATAAAACAGAAAATGACCATGCAGAGTAGATATTTACAACCAAGGCCAACAAAATTAGGAATCACCCAATTTTACAATTCCACAGATTAAGGATGTATATTAAGGCGGCATAGTTTCATTGCTACTGCACAATATTTTGCAACCTGGGTGGTAATTGGGGAGCTGTCTCCCAGCAGAAACCTTTTGGCCCGTTCACCCTAATCAGCAGAGCCCATTTCCATAATCAAAGGGCCAATAGTATTGAAGCAGGCTGACTTGTAGAGGGGACATCTAAAAAATACATGCTCAGTGGTTTCCAGCTCCCCTGTGTTATACAGGCAAAGTCTCTCCACCCTGGGGATCTTCTTGAATCTCCTAAGGGATGAATATGTTTTCATTCCAGTTCGTGTACATGCTTAGTCTGCCTTTCACTGGGGGGCGGGGAGAGAAGAGATAAGGGGTTCTATCTAGCTGTTCTACTGCAGACCAGCACAACTATTAGTAGTAAAGTGTTGGGGGAAAAGATTAAACATTTTAAGTAGTATGGGACACTGTTCTACTGTGTCCCTGGATTCGTAGTTGAAGCAAAGCTCTGAAGCAGTTTTAAGCCATCTTTTACAGTTTCTTTATTTCCCAACAAAGATAGCATCTCAACGGAGGAAGTGAGCACAAATTTAAAAAGTGGGACAATTTTTTAAATTAGTCACTCAAAATATATTTAATTTATTTCATAATGGTAAGATAAAAAATACTACACATGAAAGCAAGTGGAAAAGTTCCCAGGCTTTAAAATCACACAAGCATCTTAGAGAAACCATCCAGTAATTATGGTATTCCATATTATAAGTAATGCATGAATAAAACATTCCAGCTTTGTAGTAATGATATCCTTCCCTGCTCTAATGAAAATGAGAGGCTGATTATCAACCTGATTTAAAACAGATTCTTTTTCACAAAGGTTATAATTTGTATAGAGATAACTGAAGACCCAAACGGTAAGTTTTGTACATTCATGAGAGAAATCATATATTGAATAAAGATGGGTATCCCACCTGGTTCAAAAAATCCACAGAAGGGAACAGATGAAATCTTCTCTCCTCTATGAGCCCTCATGGGTCCCCCTGGCTTGTCCCTCTACAGTCAGGATTCCTTGACTGGTACCATACCCTTGGCCCTGAGGCTGGCCAACTGTGGGGAGCAGAAGCTGCTAATACGAGGCTTATGCCTGCCGAATCAGTTAATTCTGCAAGATTCTCCTCCTTGCCCAAGTCTTAAATAGGCTAAGAGGGAAACAGCTCTACCTGCTCTAGAAGCATCACCTGGGACTCATCTTGTTAAGGCTTAGCTGGGGCTAGAATTCTGCAAAGAATGACATCCACTGGAACCACGGCCTGGCCCAGGAGGTGGAATGTGGGCTGCAAGCTTGGCACTGTGTTTCTATTGGGTGATCTCGGCACGAGTCCCCTGCCTGCACTACTCCTGCTGGGTGGATCCTGGTGGACTCGTGGGCCGAGCTGTGGGCTGGCAATTAGTTGCCTCATGGCCTGAGGGATACAGCTGGTAGAGAAGCCCCAACTGCAGGCTCCTCAGGGACAGCCTCTTAAACAGATTGGCCGGGGGCATCTACAGTGCAGGGGTCCCCCGGAGTTCCCTTCTTTCCCCCTGGCCATGTTCCTAGCTTTTCCAGTTCCTCCTCTGAGGCTTTTGAGCTGAAGTCCAGAGCCAGCTTAGTGAGGGGTCATGCCAGTCCTTTTATATTCAGGAAACACTGTTAAATATACTAACTCTTCTCTTTCCTCATTCCATATATATAAATATAGTATATACTATATATACACACATATACGCACAAGCAGGAGACCTGAAATATTGCAGGGAGAATCTCATCCTTTTTGTCTCCATTCCCTCACTGGGCTGCCTGCTCATGAGCCAGTCTGCCCACCAGCCCACCCATCTGCAATCCTGCCTGTCTAGCTCAAGTGGTGACACCTCCAGCTCTCTTTCCCTTTCCCCCCACCTGACTCCTTGGCACATCCAATGGTGGCCCTGGCTCTCTCTCTGTGGCCTGCCCTCCTTAGGCAGCTGCCCCTGTTCCTCCACCTGCCCCATGGCCACCCTGAAAGAGATGCTCCATTGTGCTATCTGTGCAAGCACAGAAACATTCCTCTGGAGGGGCAGGGGTTAACCCTCTCTCTTTTTCCTGTTTTTACATTTTATTTATTTATTTATTTATTTATTTTTGCAAACCTGGGTGGTCCCCCAAGTCTGCAGAAGAATACCCCCTATCTGAACATGGCCCCATTACCTGGGTTTATCGATCCGCATGGGAGTCAGCTTCAGTATTAGATAGAGGAAAGTATATATAATTGGAAACAGAACCTATTCCTAAATTGCTTTTAGCATTATAACATGCCAAGGCAGCACTTTTGTCAGAACAATGGATTTAAATTGGTTTTGCTTTCCATCACTGCCTTCAGTCTCAAAAACTGAGCCATACTAAAAAGCATAGGTGGGAAATATATGTGTGTATGTGTGTGAGAGTGTGTACTTACATGTGTGGAAGTATCAGTGGAGTGCCTACATGTCTTAATTTGTGTTAGGTCTCAACAGGGATCTGTCCTGCAAGCCTGTTTGTCAAAGCCAAGAGGAAGTCCTGGAATTTATAAATAAAGAGAATGCCACTGAGAGTGCTTTCTCTTACCACTGAGTAACTGCAATCAGTCACAATATATCTAAGAATAAGAGTTTTGTTTTTGGGTAAAGGATGTAACTCCCAGGTTGCTTTGAGCTCCGTCATCTCTATTTGTTTTACAAATTAAACACTGGGTGGCAATCTGGATGTATGTGCAGATATCATTCCATCTAGGTAGTGACAAAACCGAGACAAAACCTCCCATGCATAAATGGCCAATGAAAGGGAACACGGGGCAGGTTGATTCCAAGGAAGCGTGCATTCTAGAGGCTCGTGTTGCAGGAGGCTGCGATCCTGGAAACGCTTACTCACCAGGCAAACCGGGATCTTCTGAGGAAGGATTGCATGGAAAGGATTGTGCTGCAGGGCTGTGACAAAAGCCATGGAGGCAGGCACACGGGGCTTCCGGGGAAGCAGACCTAGAGGGGATCGGGTTGTAAGGCTGCGATCCCGGATGTGCTTAATTGTGAAGGAGTCCCAGAAGTAGGCAAGCGGGGCTAAGGAGGAGGCGGACACTAAGGGGATTGGGCTGCAATCTTGTATACCTAAGAGAGAGCCCTCTTGTTAGGTGTCTTGGACTTACTTCTCTGGGCAACCTGCATAACAGGATCTGCAGGATCTGCGGGTTGCCGCCTGCCCACGCACCTTCCCTGGTGGCGGCGGCGGTCCCCTCCCTTCGTGCAGGAGGCCCCGCAGGCCGCTCCTGGCCCGCAGGGAAGGCACACGAGCAGGCGGCGGCCCCCTCCCTGCGCACAGGAGGCCCCGCGGGCCGCTCCTGGCCTGCAGGGAAGTGGCTGCCGCCTGCCCGGCCGCCTTAAGGTAAGCCTGCGGGGGGGAGGGGCTGCATTTTCCCCTCGGCCTATACGCGGGTGCCTAATTTTTCCCCATTTTTGGGATGAAATTAGGCACCTCGGCTTATACTCGGGTCGGCTTATACCTGAGTATATATGGTAATCATGATGGCCTGCTTTCATTGTTTCTTCAGTTTACAAAACATGTTGTAACACAGTTCAGAATTTCAATCTATTCTGAACATCTCTGATTTTTCAAACGGTTCTGTGAATTTTTCAAGAAAGAGGAAGCCTACTGCAAAAGTCCCGAAGGAAACAGAAGTAATAAAAAGCTGTGGTATTCTAACTAGAGAGCAAATTACTCTGGTTGTAAAAAAATCTTGTTCTGATCATCCTGGATGTAAACCTTCAGACAAAGAGCAATTTAATGAGTACAGGTTCCATAGTACATGTCACAGTCTGCTATCTCCATAACATTATTTAACTAATTATCACAGGCTACCTATGCCATTGGATAACTAGGTTATTTCAGGCATTATTAGTTTACTAGGTTTTTCATTCGTACACTTTTTACAGTTCTTAGAATTCCAGATTACTTCCATCCATTAATTTATATTCTCCAACACCTCACTACATTTCACATCAACTCTTTCCTCCCCTGACACAGTGGCAAAGTTATTAATGTCAAGATCTTGATGCATATCTATGCAACCATTGTGTAGTTAAGAACATAAGAAAAGCTATTCTGGATCAGACCAAGGCCATTCAAGTCCTGCAGTCTGTTCACACAGTGGCCAATCAGGTGCATCTAGGAAGCCCACAAACAAGACAACTGCAGCAGCATTATCCTGCCTATGTTCCACAGCCCCTTATACGGGGTGGGGGACCTTTTATCCCCCAAAGGCCATTCGGATATTTATAACATCGTTCGCGGGCCATACAAAATTATCAACTTAAAAATTAGCCGACCAAGCCCCAAGCAGGTAGCTGCCCCAGATGACTCCCCCTGCACAGGCAAGCAGGCAGGCATCCAACTGGTGGCGCACTCGCCCACCTGGTAGCACAGGATGGTCTGTTGCACCAGCCGGGCGTAGCTGTCCAGCTGCCCGCTGGAGTTGCTCTTGTTCTGCATGGTCAGGGCCAGATTCTACAGCCGGCTCCTGTCACCTCCGCCTGCAGGGATGAAATGAGGACACACTGGCTAAGAACCCCCCCCCCCCTCGGTGCATTCTGGCCCTGCCCCCTTTAACCCCTCCATTGTCACCACTTCTGCCCCCAGCCCTCTTGTAGTACAGAGGGAATATGTTTCTCCACGGCCCAGGTGGGAAAGGGTTAACACAGTTTCTTGGGCGGTCCTAGCAGCTCCATAGCTAATGACTCTTCGGCAAGTGGGAAAAAGGTTCCTTTTCTCAGCAACACAAACTCACATCAGCCTTGAATAGAGGCTATTCCTTTCCATGGGAGGGGGCGGATCACCAGTCTTAGATCCTTCTGAGCTAGAGATCTGCCAGGACCCACAAAGAGCCAGACCAAATGATTTTGCGGGCCTTAAACAGCCCCCTGGCCTGACGTTCCCCACCCCTGCCCTAATATAATAGGCATGTTCTTCTGATACTGGAGAGAATAGGTACGCATCATGACTAGTATCCGTTTCGACTAGTAGCCATAGCTAGCCCTATCCTCCATGAACATGTCCACTCCCCTCTTAAAGCCTTCCAATTTGGCAGCCATCACCACATCCTGGGGCAGGGAGTTCCACAATTTAACTGTGTGTTGTGTGAAGAAATACTTCCTTTTATCTAATTTGAATCTCTCACTTTTCAGCTTCAGCAGATGACCCCATGTTCTAGTATTATGAGAGAGGGAATAAATCTTCTCCCTGTCCATTCTCTCCAAATCATGCATAATTTTATAGGCCTCTATCATGTGTCCCCTTACTTTCTAAGCTAAACAGCCCTAATAGTTTTAACCTCTCTTCATAGGGCAGTTGTTCTAGCCCCCTGATCATTTTGGTTGCACTTTTCTGCACCTTCTCAAGCTCTGCAATATCCTTTTTTAAGGATATTAAAGGATATTCTGTGGTGACCAGAACTATACACAGCATTTCAAGTGTGGTCTCATCATAGATTTATACAAGGGTAGTATGATAGCGCCCTGACCTGGATGGCCCAGGCTAGCCTGATCTCGTCGTTAGATCTCAGAAGCTAAGCAGGGTCAGCTCTGGTTAGTATTTGGATGGGAGACCACCAAGGAAGACCAGGGTTGCTGTGCAGAGGAAGGCACTGGCAAGCCACCTCTATTAGTCTCTTGCCATGAAAACCCCAAAAGGGGTTGCCATAAGTTGGCTGCGACTTGAAGGCACTTTACACACACACAGTATGATAGCAGCAGTTTTATTCTCTATTCCTTGTCTAATTGTGGCCAGCATGGAATTTGCCATTTTCACAGCAGCTGCACACTGGGTTGACATTTTCATCGAGCTATCCACTACCACCCCAAGATCTCTTTCTTGATCTGTCGCTGCCAGCACTAATCCTATTAGTGTATATGTGAAGCTGGGATTTTTTGCCCCAATATGCACCACTTTACACTTGCTAACATTCAATCTCATTTGCCATTTTAATGCCCATTCCTCCAGTTTGGGGAGATTCTTTTGGCGCGCTTCACAGTCTGTTTTTGTTTTAACCGTCCTAAATAATTTGCTGTCATCTGCAAACTTGGCCACCTCACCCAGTTGCGGGAGAAATGCAGGGGAAACTTGCATGTTAGTTCCAAGACCACAATAAGAAAATGGGGTCCATCAGCCTCCTGTAGGATTCCGTTTTTAGCATGCTGCTACAAGTACAGCAAAACACATTTGTGGTGATATATCAGACACCATAATCTGTACATGCAGGTAGAAACATGAGTGAAGGAATTACAGGAAGGAAACAACATGTATGGGCTGCCACATGCTTGGATAGTTATGTGAAAGTGCTCCCTGGCATTTTGACAGGCTAGCAAAATATTCTCACACACACTGCAAAACGTATATAGACACACAAGTATACCAGACACTGGAGCTGTTCGCAATCATAACCCCTGCTGATTCCTGGATGCCTCTGAATAGCAATGAGCTCAATATCTTTTCCATAATTTCTGATATTCCAAGCAGCAGAACAGGATGCTGTTTGGCTAATGGGACTACTCATGTCCCTGAAGTTCTCCTTTACTTAATTTCTAAGTTAGGACTTTTTGGAAGAACTTTAAATTAAACTACATCCAAATCAATAGGGTTGCCAGCTCCAGGTTGGGAAAATACCTGGAGATTCTGGGGGTGGAGCCTGAGGAGGGAGGGGTGAAGAAGAAGAAGAATTTGTTTTTATATGCCAACTTTCTCTACCACTTAAGGGAGACTCAAACTCGCTTACAATCACCTTCCCTTCCCCTCTCTACAACATACACCATGTGAGGTAGGTGACACTGAGAGTGTGACTTGTTTTTTTTTTAAAAAAAAAAAACCCAAAGGGTTTATTCTTTGGAGCAGTTCTATGACACTATTTAATCAAGCAATAAAAAATTAAATTCAGTTTGTGGCCTCAGTAGTACTCATGGCCCCAATAATGTTCATAAGTATTATATACAAGTACTGTTGGGAATCTAGACTTCAAGTTGAAACTGCCTGTAGGAAAACAGTAGCAAAATAATTGTGTTGTGATCATACTGCATCTTTTCATTTGCTCCAGAAAGTATTTTAAACTTGACATTTGTTTTGAACACCATGCGCTTTTCCACCAATGGGAATTCCCAAAGCCTGGGTTATGTCATTAGATAACCCTACCAGTATTTAAAGTGTCAGACTCAAGCTGATTTTTCTGGTGCAGAGGCTGAATACCAGGGCCCCAAGGAAAGTTTTATAGGATCGATTAACTGCAACCATTTATAGAACTGACAAAGAGCTGTGTAAAATGTTTATTCTGAGTTCTAGATGGGAATATTGTGCATCATTTTGATAACATGCAAGCCAATAATATTGTACGTTGTTATTACAGGTCACAGTGACAACCTCACCAGGTAAATCATACAGGCTGACATTACGTAGCTGCAGATACAGTCATAAGTTGTGAAACATAAGCTAACAGGGGTCATATAAGAGGTGCTTCACTGGGTTTTTCTATTTACTCTCATTCCACAGAGAAAAGGGAAAATTGACTCTTTCCCATCTACCAGGAAACAATCAAATGTAAAGACTTGGCACCAAATGCAGGCATGAATATACTTATTAATAGAGAGTTAGAAAATGAAACGAAACATTCTCACATTTGGCCATATGACAGCTGCCTGTAAATTCATCACAGGGGGATGACAATTGGTAGAATCTGGACCCTGTAAGTATCTAGAAATGGTAACGTTCCTTTTACCTCCACATCTCTGCTACCTGACATGTCCATTTGGTTGCTTCAAAGGGTTCAGGTAAGCCATTGTTTAGCTCACCATGAAAAATCCTGCCCTGATGCACTTTCTTTAGCTTGCCATGTGCTGGCAGTGTTTCCAGGTAGTATCCCAAAATGCTCTGCCTTGCCTTGCTCAATTGCAGGCAAAATGGCACAAGGTATATTTCTGAGTATATGTCAGCCTTGGACAATTGACTTAAGTTACTTTTCCAACATATTTTACATGCTGCTGATCTAAAACAGTGCCCACTTCCGTAATGATTTTGTGTGGTGAGCCTTCTCTACCTTGAAGTAGCCCTCCCTTTCAGGTATGGTGTTCACCTTCTTGATTTTCCACTCTCAGCCAATGTGGTGTAGTGGTTAAGAGCGGTGGTTTGGAGCGGTAGACCCTGATCTGGAGAACCGAGTGTGATTCCCCACTCCTCCATATGAGCGGCAGATGCTAATCTGGTGAACTGGATTTGTTTCCCCACTCCTACACATGAAGCCAGCTGAGTTACCTTGGGCTAGTCACACTCTCTCAGTCCCACCTACCTCACAGGGTGTCTGTTGTGGGGAGGGGAAGGGAAGGTGATTGTAAGCTGGTTTGATTCTTCCTTAAGTGGTAGAAAGTCGGCATATAAAAAACCAACTCTTCTTCTTCATGTCTGAAGAACAGATAGTAATTCAGCTCATTATGTTTCTATATATCTTGAGGGGAAAGGAAGTCAGAAGTACATACACACACACTTTTGAGTATCGTTTATACTGATAAATATAAGGTTTGCAAGTAGCATAAATACAGCGCTAGAAAATTACCAAAATCCTTACAATACAATTCAACATGTAAAGAACTAAAGCATATTCTTCCTAACAATGGTTCACAAAAATGTAATATAACCAACTGGACTTTGATGTTAATGTAGAAAGCTCATTAAATATATAGTGATTCAAAGATGGCCAAATTTTATTCAATTCAGTCTTTTAATACCGCTTAGAGATTTTTGGTAAGTACTTAACTTTACCAAAATCATATTTCCCGCACCTTGAATATCCATTCTCATTCAGCTGGAAGGTTAAATAATATCCAGCTTTTGGCATAACCCATTATCTTAGGAAGCTTAAAATTAATTATTGATATTTAAACAGTATTCTGGGTATATTCTTTACATAACTGAGAAGAGGAAAACTCTGTTTCTAGTCCAAAGACCACATTCAGTATTTCTCAAATGGTTACTGTAATTAGTTTGCAAAATGATTTGGGGGAGGGGTGGTACATTTCTACCACTGATGGAAAAAAGTATTCTCTTCCTCCACAACAGCACCAACAATATCCAGAAGATCTGCAATCCTCCCTGGAGATAAATACTGCCAAATGGCCATTTAAAAACTATTTTCTATAAACCAAACATACTGAGAATGAAGAACTTGTGGAATATAAAAATGCCTCTTTTGGACATAAGATGTGTAGCTTTTCCTACACATTTTCATTAATGCTGTACATCTACAACACAGGTAATAGTACATATAGAAAAAAGCAGTGCTCAGATACAGCTCTTAACCTATTATAGGCCCAAAGTAGCCCTTCTATATCCATTAGCCTCAGCCAGATACGTTCCAGGGTTCAGAGTCTAGGTATCTGTTTTCAGTTTTAGGCATCAACTCTAGAACATACGATAAAAGAATATATTAAATTAAATTTCCACTGAGAAGATACCGAGTGCATTCTTCTCAAGAGCAAGCTACTTTATAGAATCCCGCAAATCAAAGATTGGGGCAAACCACTCAGAATCATAGCGCCGTCTCCAGACAGGCTTGTGTCCCGGCATGCAATTTGTAGGAAAAAAAGTTGTGCAAGAGGAATATTTTCCATTAAGTCTCACTGCTGAGTTTTCTCAGGCATTGTGCTTAAGGCTATGATCCTATGCATACACCTAAGAACAAGTACTATGAGTTTGCTGGGGCTTATGTCCTACTTTTAAAAAAAAAGGAGATCTCCTGCCACCACCTGGAAGTTGGTGACTCAATGTATCATAAAGAGAAGGCTGCACAGAAAATACATAACCAACAAATAAATTTTATTATAACCACATATCTGAAGAAGTGAGCTGTGGCTCACGAAAGCTCATACCCTGCCAGAAAATATTTTTGTTAGTCTTTAAGGTGCTACTAGACTCTTGCTCTTTTCTACTACTGCAGACAGACTAACACGGCTACCCACTGTGAATTATTCACATACCAGAAGTAAACCATGAACCAAAGTGGCTGCTAGTGCAAGCTGGTACTGGAGAATGAAACATTTCAGTCCAATACTGAAATGAAGAGTGAAACATTTCTTGCTAGGAGGCTGAATTCCAACACTTCCTTGTAAGGAAAGCCAACCCACTACACTATAGAAAATGCAGGCAGAAAGAAGAGGTTACAAAAAGACCACAATGTCCACAATGACCTCCTCCTCCTCCTGGCTAGTGCCTGTCACCGTCAGGTAACTTGATGGCTGGTGGACCCAGTTCATCTGCTTCCTCTGCCTATTGTGTCAACAGGTCATCCACCTCCTTCAGCTACACATCACCTCATGTGTGGCTGAAGTTCTGCAAAATGCAACAAGCTACGATAACATCTGTGACTAGGTCCAGAAAGTGGGAAAGGGCCTCCAGCTTACCTTTACAATGTAATAATTAAAATTATTTTCCATGATGGCGCAGGGCCTCCATAGGCTGACATGGGCTACGGCTGCAGGACACATACTTGCTTGCCAATGATCAGCAGCTTAACTGGCATAACCCTACACCAATTCTGCCCTGGCAGAGAAGATCTTGCCTGCTTGTGCGTTTTCAGCCTGTGAAGAGTGCCCGAAGATTGCCATATTGTGGCTGCACCCAAAGACACCAAAGTACATGCCTTTGGTTTGACAGAAGAGTTGGATGACCATGCTGCAGTCGTTCTTGCAGCTGTACATCCCCCCCCCCCCGCTTCTTCTGGAACATGTATCTTAACATGTGTCCTGAGGCCCCTAGTAAACCCCAGTTCCCACTCATCTTGGCTTCATGTTGAAAAGCTTGACGTCACAACAACAAACAGATGGTAGAAGTTGCCTAGTTCCATCACGCCCTACCAGTGCCCTTCAATACAATGGATTATTCCTTCTGCTCTATATGCCAGCCAGATAAAACTGAATAGTGCCCACAGCTGCAGCTCAAGTGGTCCTTGACTTGTTTCCATTCAGCACTGCAATTGCCTGGGGGGAAAAGTGTTCCTCCCACAGCCACTGCAGATAGTGAAGACCTGTTTTAATTAACTATTCAAACTAGTGTTGCTTGAAAGCATCGTCCCATGAACATTTGATTTATGCTCCACATTCCTGGGTGTGTGTGTTAAAGCTGCAACATGGAAGTCACCCCAGCAGTAACGTGTGTGTTTTAATGTATTGTTGGTATTGTGTAGTGTGGGTGATACATGACGAGAGTGTCATGAGTCAGCCTGCAGAGACCTCCTCTGACGAAGACGAAATAGAAGCCAGGACAGAGGGACATCCTCAGGCAGAAGTCCCACAGGAACAACCACAGGGCCTACAGTCTGCCAGAATAGAGGATCAGCCAAAGTCAGGAGATGACTCACCATGCCTGCAGCTTGCCAGCTCAAGGACTCCAGTTGGACCTGACACCTTGCAACATGCAGTGTCTCCAGAGGCCTCGCCAAGGCCACTGGAGCAGAGAAGAAAACAGGTCCATCTGGCAATGCAGCAGAGACGGCAGAGTGCTAGACTGAAGGCTTTACAGAGGAACCTCCCCAGTAGCAGTGATGAGGAAGCACCACCTCATCAGTGATGAGGAAGCACCACCTCCCCAGTAGCAGTGATGGGCTGAAGCACCACCTGTGAACTCAGCCTTATCAGCATCAGCTGGTTCTGCTACAGCAGCAGGGGAAGGGATTTAAGCCATCAGTTAGGCTTGGCTGTTGTGCAAGCAACTTGTCACCAACCTCCTTGTGTACCGGCCTTGTTTCCCTGCTATCCTTTGGATTCCTGGTATCCTGACTTCTTGGACTGGCTCTGACTAACGCCTTGGACTTCCCTTGCCTGTATTGATATCTCGGACTCTGCCTTCACTGTGAATGACCTTGGACTGTTCCCCAGACAACGCTTACAGCCCTCGCTCCTTGCCTGCACCACGACAGAGAGAGATGCAGTTCAGGATACATCTTTATTGCAATAAACCATAATGGTGAACTGAGAACAAAGCTCAATCGCTCTACTTTTATGCCCTCAGATAGCCTGCACTTTCCCCCTCCCTTGCTCTAATTGGTGGGTTCAAACTGCGATCCAATAGGCGCTATCTGCTCAGGGTTTCAAATGTTCCTGCTTAACTATCAAGGTTTATTGCATACATAACAGTTGGAGTGTCCTAACTCTTGGATGCTCACAACCAAGCTACCCATCACAAACATGATGTTGTCCAAATCCTCCCTCCCTTTGAAACCTTAATCTTACAGAAATGCAACTGTTGAGTTGTTGTGTGGAGAAATGCCCCGAGAAAAAATGAAGCGTGTGTGTGTTTTTCTTTTTTTCTTTTTCATTTCCAAGGAAATACAGTGACTCAGAGCACATCATGAAAGCATTATTCTGGCTGATCCATCTTCACACTGATTTCCAAAACCTGGAATTTGGCAAGTAGCGGAAGTGAACAGAAAAATATATCTGTTTTCCCCAGACTTGCTGAATTATTTTCCCTTTAAGTGGTACCTTTCCTCTCTCCCTCCACCTGGGACCTTCCCTCCCAGGGTAGGCTTTTGACAGCTTTCCTCCCTGCTTGGCAGCCAGTGCTTTTGCAGGGCTGCTGGCCTTGGGGAAGAGGGTTCTGCTGCTGTATCTTCTTGCAACCCTATTCTGCAGAGACTCCTGGATATCTCACAAACCACAGAAAATTATAGTTCACAGAGTCAGAGTGCACAGTGTGGCTGTGAATCATGGGTGAAGGGCTGATAAAATGATGCCTGCATGTTTTATATAGATGCATCGTACAAAAAGATGAGAGAAAAATACCAAAGTAACGGCTCTGTGATCATATAGCCACTATGAGCTCCAGCGATGTGACAGATTGCCGGTGTAATTGCCACAGAATGGATATCCAGACAAACCAGCCCTAACATCTTGCTAAGGATTGACCCAAGTAGAATCTCTTTTTGAAAGGAGTCTCTCCCTTCGGGGCTGCCACAACCATATGAATGAAGCGCACTGCATTATTTAATGTATTTCAGCATCAATCTTAATGGTGAATAAAAGCTATGTATAAAAAAAGATTAAGGAAAATGGCTTGGAAGCCTTGTTTGATTTGTGAACTTAAGGGGGTGACATGCTGAATAATTTCTAAATTCTAGTGTGAGCGCTTGAAATAATAATTTGATCTTCAGTGATAGATTCCAGTTGAGAATCTTACCTAGGACATACTGAGAACTCATGCATGGCTGAATATTTCACAAATACTGCAGGATGTTTGTGCTGACAGTGGGAAACTGTTGCTGCTATTACTGGAATGTGATTGATAGCGGGTTGTGGTAGGATGCAACTCCATGGAAATACTTTTCTTCATCAAAGGGCCTGAACACCGTTGCAGAGAATCCGCTACAAATGTGCAGATATGAAGGAACTCACGTTTTGAAATGTCCCGTCCCGTCCCGTCCCACCCCCACCCACCCCCTGCCATCTTCACACTCCCTTATTTATTTAGATACCATTCTGACTCTTGGACCGTGCCCTTCAATCAGATAGGGCTCAGATTCATAAATATTCAACCATCTTGCAATACATCAAACCTTTCCACCCTGCAGACTACGGGGGCTACTGCGCTGAGTTTTGCAACGTGTTTTTAAAGCATCTCGCTACGTTTTATTGCCTCTTGATCGCACTTTCCCCTCCCCGTTTCGTGTTGAAACAATTTCTGAACCTGTTTTTCTCCGTCTTTTGCCAAAACTTTGGGGGTCACCGCATTTTGTATTCCCAGCGATGTATTAAGAGTTTGACAATGTTGTAAAAAACATCGCTTTAAAAGGGTTTTTGGATACCACGGTTTATAAATGGTTGGAAGATGTCTTCACAGCTAAAGGGGCCAAACAAAGTGCGAACAGTATTTTTTATAACGTTTTCAAACTCTTAATACATTGCTGGGAATACAAGTGCGGTAACCCAGCCTTATAACCCGAGGTTTACCTTTTCTCCGCTTTCATAGCGCTTTGCTGTGGGTGCGATCATGCCCGTTTTGGAAACTCTCTCAGCCATCTTTTCCTTCTTCCCTTGTGGCTCTTGAATCACAACTCCTCCCCCTACTCTTCCCCCTACTTCCTTGTAGACGAGCTAGAGCCTTCCTCCCCCCCGCCAACTATACCCCCTGCCCAATCCTTTCGCATGCTTCCACATAAGTAAGCATTCAGCAGGGTACACTCCAAAGGAGAAAGCGCCTTCCTCCTCCCCCCCCAACCATTCCCCGCGAAAGACCTTCTTCATGATCCTGGCTTCCAGAGAAGCCGGTGCTTTCCTTCCCCCCAACCATACCCCCCCCCCGCCCAATCCTTATGCATGCTTCCACAAGAATAAGCGTTCAGAAGGCTTACTCAAAAGTAGAAAGCTCCAAGGGAAAAGCACCTTCCTTCACCCCCTCCCCAACTTCCCCAGGGAGTGGGCTCGAGTGCTATGTTTTCCTATGCATCCTTCCATTCATGAACGGGAGGTTTCGCCTTGGATTTGCTGCTCTCTAGATGCACATTTCCCCCATCCGAATTCCCAAAACTCAACAGTAAGCTACTATTATGTAGAGTTTTGAGAATTTGGCTGGGGAAAATATGCATATACAGAGTGGCAAATCCAAGGGAAAACCTCCTGTGCATAAATGGCCTTAATGAGGGCTGGACCTATGCTGGATGGGTTGGGGGTGGGCAGGTGGAGGGGGGGCTGTGGGCGTTTACTACGTATATACCCCCTGCTCCAAGGTTCCTGTTAACAGTTTTAAGTGCGAAGTGACAAGCAACGTCTTGGAAATGGACCCAGAAACTGGCCAGGGGAGACGAGTGCGGGGAGGAAATCATGAAATACGATTTGAGACTTGGGACTGAAGACGGCATTTTGCAGGGGACTACACTAAGTGCAGTAATGGCCTACCTTGGATTCCTGGAAGTATCCAAATATCGAAGGGCCTTTACTCTTGAGCATTTCAATGCCTTACCTTCAGCTCTCCTGGAAGGCAGGTATCTCCGTACTTCCTTTCATCGACGACTATGCCCATGCAAAACAGAGAAAGCGGAAACAATAGAACATGTTCTGCTGCAATGTCCCTTCTACCACGACATAAGATCGCAGTACATTCTCCCCACATTGTCATCCTTTCCTGGGAGATCAGAAGAAGCTAAAGTTTCCCTTCTCTTAGCAGACTCCTCTCGGGAGATAACCATTCAAGTAGCCAGATTCTGCCTCCGGTCGAGTGGGATCCGTAAACAGCTAACTGAAAACGTTTCCCAGTAGAAGATCTTTCCTCCTCTATTTCAAATCATCCTTCCAGAATCATCAACTTTTTTTATTTTATTATTTTAATCTAACTTTGATTTTTACCTAGAGCTGATATTGTATCGAAATAAAACTTGACTTGACTTGCGATACCATTCTGTCGGCAGCCCTTTCTATGCCACTCTGTTAACTGCACTGTTCGGTTTTTTGGTTAATTGTTGCTCACCAGACCAATTATCTTCCTCTGCATTTTCCTGTATTTGCAATTCAGGCCATTGTGATATTAGCTGCCCCTGGAGCTAACCTCTTGCTCTGCCTTCTCCCTTATTTGCATACTTGTATCATTGTGGCATCATGATTCACTAGACCAATACCTCTCCCTCTGCACTCTCCCATATTTTCTCATTTAGATAATTGTGTCTTCAGCAACGTTACCTAGACTTAGCCAATTTGGCTACACTGATTCATTGCTTCTGTAATCTCACAATTGGATTGCTGCAATGCACTACATGGGGCTGCCCTTGAAGGCAGCCTGGAAACTACAACTGGTCCAGAATGTTAAAGGCTAGCCACTGGGAACCTGTGGATAGGTGGGGCTGAGAGAGCTCTAAAAGAGCTGTGACTAGCCCAAGATCACCCAGCTGGCTTCATGTGTAGGAGTGGGGAAACAAATCCAATTCACCAGATTAACCTCTGCTGCTCATGTGGAGAAGTGGGGAATCACACCTGGTTCTCCAGATCAAGTCCACCACTTCAAACCACCGCTCTTAACTACTACACCACACTGGTTGGAGGTAACTGCTTCACCCAAGACTCCCTCTTCTCTGTCAGCTCCCTCTCTGCATTCTTTCTCAGAGGGCAAGATCAAGCTGGAATCAGAGCTGCTTTGATTCCAGGATCCATTGGATCCGAGGTACCACTGTCAGTTCCATGGCATCCAGCCCCCCAGCCCCAGTGATGCTGTGGCCTCCTTACCCATACTTTATGTCACCCACCTGTCTCACTGAATGGAGCAATTACTATGGCCCTATGTCCAGGTTGGATACAAGTCAAAGTCGCCCTCCTCACCCTCAGATCTCTGCAGCTACAGCAACCATGCCTAGGTTGGCATGACTTCCTACATCTATTGTGGAGTCTGAACTGGAAAAAAGGGGTCAAGGCACTTTTTGGATTCAATGTTAGTTCAGGAGCCCCTTTGGATCTGAACCCTGATTAAAGAGTTGGAGACCCTTCTCCTTTTTCCCCTACAGAGGACCTTAAGATGTATAGTGAGCAAATGTTCCATATGGCACACTTTTTAGATATTGAGGTCACCACCATAGACCACTGACTCAGGGAGAAGATACTGGGTCACTTCTCCTCTGACTCCCCCAGACTTATTGCAATCCCTGTGTTAGAAGGCCTCATACATGTGACCCAGCAGTTATGGAACAAGCCACCATCTATTCCTGCCACCTTGTGTCACATAGAAAAAAATTACAAGATTAAGCAGGACATGTAGGGTTGCCAACCTCCAGGTAATGTCTTCACGAACAGGCTGCTGAAGCTACACAGACAGCAAACAGCATAACAGCACCTAAAAAAAGAAAAGCCAAAGAAGATGATTTATTATTTACATTTAAATATTGACACTTACCAATTGACTGGAACAATTATACTTACCAACTGAAGAAATTTTCTTTGAAACAGGACCTATACCGGATGCCTGTCTTGTTGTTGCTTATTTATATATTTTGCTTTGTTCCTATATCATTGTGGTGTCTTATAAAGAAAAAATTATGTTCCTTTAAACCTTTGTGAAGCAACAGGGTTGAATATATGTTATATTCACATATTCTTGTGAGGTAACTAGGAGTCTTGTGAAACAATATATTAGATTTAAGATATTACAGAACGGTTTATGCTTTATTTTTTTTGCCATAGTGGCCGTCTACATTCGAGTAATTTTTAAATACAGCCCAAGTACTTATTGTTATTTAATCTCCAGGTAATAGCAGGAAATCTCCCACTATTACAATTGATCTCCAGCCGACAGAGATCAGTTCACCGGGAGAAAATAGCCACTTTGGCAATTGGACTCTATGGCATTGTTGTGCAGATAAAAAAAGGGGAGAATAATGTAAGCTCCTTTGGACCCCACCATGGAGAAAGGCAGGGTATAAATAAAGTAAATAAATAATAAATACAGCTGAAAAAGATAGGCAGGTAGAAGGTAGTTTGGTGATTGGCTGAGGAGGAGAGAATGGGGCGGGAAAAGGAGAGAGGATATGGGGGTTTCTAGGAGGAGGGAAAGAGGAAATAGTGGGGGGGCGATACTGAGGATAGTGAGGTGCCCCCCAAAAGTCCTTGAGGGTTCCTTAGCTACCCTCTCCCAAGTCTACACATCTTGGCGGCGCTGCAATAAATCTTAAAAAAAAAAAAAAGTCTTCCACAAAAAGTCTAATCCTTTACTGGTCGAATGGTTCCATCATTTACTTCAGACGTATCACAGAAGAATACCAATTAATGGCACAATATGTAGTAGTGTGCCTTGTGGTGTCTTCCTTTGTCAGTCTTCCAGGTGTGTGTGTGTGTGTGTGTGTGTGTGTGTGTGTGTGTGTGTGTGTGTAAAGTGCCGTCAGGTCGCAGCCGACTTATGGCGAACCCCTTTTGGGGTTTTCATGGCAAGAGACTAACAGAGGTGGTTTGCCAGTGCCTTCCTCTGCACAGCAACCCTGGTATTCCTTGGTGGTCTCCCATCCAAATACTAACCAGCGCTGACACTGCTTAGCTTCTGAGATCTGACGAGGTCAAGCTAGCCTGGGCCATCCAGGTCAGGGCAAGTCTTCCAGATAGTGTGCAAAAAATATATATCTGATATCTGACTAGAGAGTTAAACCTTCATAATGAAGCCTCTTTGCCCTTGCTTCTTCTCACATTTAAGTACTTCTGTCTTTATTTATCCTGTTAGGACTATATATCTTCCTGCTGCTGATCCACCATTGGCATTTGTAAGGCTGCAGTCCAGCACTAAGCTGACAGCATTCAGCACTGATGGCTTAAAATAATGCCATTCCTCACTGGATGACAAAGGGAATGAGAAGTTGATTCCCAATGGATCAGTGGCTTTGAGCACTTCAGCTTGAAAAGCTGTCTTCTAGTTTGTACTAACAATATGTATTGATTGACTGGCTCACTATGGTCCAGTAGCTGGTTTGTCTGGAAGCTGCATTTGCATTTTTGTCAGTAGAAACCAGTAAGAATCATGAAGGGCAGTAATGTCACCCATCAGCGAGAAAACACACACTGCTATTATAAAGACATGGTCAACACTAGCTTTAGAAAGGCTGAAATAAATAATCAAATGGGATTTTCCCCAAATTAATAATTTCCCTTCCAAAATATTGTCGAAGGCTTTCACGGTCAGAGTTCATTGGTTCTTGTAGGTTATATGGGTTGTGTGACCATGATCTTGGTATTTTCTTTCCTGACGTTTCGCCAGCAGTTGAGGCAGGCATCTTCAGAAGAGTAACACTGAAGGACAGTGTCTCTCAGTGTCAAGTGTGTTGGAAGAGTAATATATAGTCAGAAGGGGGTTGGGTTTGAGCTGAGTCATTGTCCTGCAAAGTATCAAAGGTAATGTGCTAATCATTGTCCTGTAAGTATCAAGATAATGTGCTAATGAGGGTGTGGTGTGTTAATGTGGAACCATTGTATCCTGAAGTGATCTGTTAACATGTGGAATCCAAAGCTAATCTGCATGGCTGTTGTGGACTGTAGTCTTTGTTAGTCTGGAGGTTTTCAGGACAGGAAGCCAAGCCTTATTCATTCTTAGTCTGTTTAGCCAGACTCAGAATGATGATGTAATGTAATGTGTTGTTAGCTAATTGGTCAAGCTAAACGCCATTGAGGACACTCCTGACCCATGGGGTGATGTCACATCCTGACGTTTACTAGGCAGACTTTGTTTGCGGGGTGGTTTGCCAGTGCCTTCCCCAGTCATCTTCTCTTTACCCCCAGCAAGCTGGGTACTCATTTGACCGACCTCAGAAGGATGGAAGGCTGAGTCAACCTTGAGCCGGCTACCTGAAACCGACTTCTGTCGGGATCGAACTCAGGTCGTGATCAGAGCTTTTGACTGCAGTACTGCAGCTTACCACTCTGCGCCACGGGGTTCTCCTGTACTTTTTACTATAGCAGAATCTTCCAGATTGATGCTGAATTTTGTTTCCAGTGAAATTCAATGGCAAGTCCAAACGGAGGCTGGACAAGCAAAATTGTTTCTGCTCGTGGTGAAGACTTCAAACCGAGAGATTCATCAGCTGCTATGAGCAGAGGCCAGACATCAACAGAGATATTGTATGCTGTGGCGAGAGGTTTCATAAAAAGGAAAGTGAATTGTATGCATGTGTTTTGAAAAATCAGTTCACTTTCCCCGACGCCTTTGCACTGATGTGTGAAAACAAATCATTTTCCCCACAGACCCTAACATCTACTTGCCACACTTCAGAAGAAAAATCACTCAGAATGAAAAACAAATGGAAACGCTGACAAGTTGCCATTTCAGATTTGCAAGGAGCTTGAAGCAGAGAGGAGCAAACGTCCTTATTTTTGCCTGTACATGCTAAAGTAAGTGCCACTAGTGATATTTCAAACATTGGTTTTGCTAACATGTCCAGCGTTTACAACGAGGAAAGCCAGCCTCCAGGTTGGAGTCCTGGGAATCTTATGGGATTACAGCTCATCTCCAGACCAAAGGGATTCGTTCCCCTGGAGAAAAGGAATGGTTTGGAGGGTGGACTCTATGGCAATGTATCCCACTGAGGTCCCTGCCCTCCCCAGGCTCCATCCCCAAATCTCCAGGAGTTTCCCAACCTGGATCTGGAAACCCTACCCCCCACCCCACTCTGGTGGCCAAGGGGGACCTGGCAACCCTATTTACAACATGTAAGAAAGGAAAGGAAGCATAATATTGTGAAGAAATATGCTAACATTTCACATGATGTCTAGACCATATAAAAATGTGATGCTCCAGAAATAGTTGCAGGACTGGATGATGAATTGGTTGTTGGTGGATTGTGTGAGGAAACACTGCTTTAGTGCAAATAAGACCTTTGTCAAAATTCTAGTTTCGGTCTAGTTTCCTGTTCTCATCATTGGAGCCCCACCTAGTGTGATTAGGGTTGATATCCCACTATAACAACTGATCTCCAGCCGATAGAGATCAGTTCACCTGGAGAAAATGGCCACTTTGGTAATTGGATTCTATGGCATGGAAGTCACTCCCCTCCCCAAACCCTGCTCTCCTCAGGCTCCGCCCCCAAAAATCTCCAACCATGGTGAAGAGGACCTGGCAACCCTAAGTGTGATTCCAAAATTTACAACTGGGGAGGGGATAACACTTCCCAAGAGCCACATGGACTCTTCTCTCTGCTCTTCATTTTTCCTTCCTATACTGTGGTCCTGTCTTTACTGCTCCATCCCTTTCTGTGTGTAACCTGAAGTCTGTATTTGAGTGATGGGAGTGGACCAGCTGCCCTGACCTGGATGGCCCAGGCTAGCCTGATCTTGTCAGATCTCAGAAGCTAAGCAGGGTCAGCCCTGGTTAGTATTTGGATGGGAGACTACCAAGGAATACCAGGGTTGCTGTGCAGAGGAAGGCACTGGCAAACCACCTCTGCTAGTCTCTTGCCATGAAGACCCCAAAAAGGGGTCACCATAAGTCGGCTGCAACTTGAAGGCACTTTACACACACACAGTGGACCAGCTGGCCTTGCCTTTTGTACTGAGTTTGGATGTTATGAGGGAGTGGATGGGGCAGAACAGTGGCAGAGCCTTGTTAGACTAGGGCTGTCGATTCGGTTCATCCCGAACCAAAAAACAGCCGACTTTCCCCTGATTCAGGGTTTTTTAGTTCTGATGGAACTGAACTCAAAAAAGGCGGGAAAACGGGGAGCTGAATTCAGCGAGTTCGGGGTGTTCGGCAAATAAATTCGGCAAATTCGGGGTTCGGCGCAGCAGCATAACCATCAGTTAGTAAGCAGCATTCTCCCATGGCCAATCGGTGGCCAAGCTGGGTCTTCTTCTGGCCAATCAGTTGTGATTGAGTGCATGAGCCCAGCTGCTGCACGGCCCGAGGAGAGAAAGAGAGAGTATCTGTTTGTGTGTGAGAGAGATCCCCCTTGGGGGGGGGGGGTGTGTGCACATTCGAGCCATTCCGTGGCTGCAGGGCACATTTTTGGGGGTAGAGCCAAAAATGGTGCGAAGAAGATGGAACAGAAGACATCCACAGTAAGACCCATTTTGCGGGCTTTTCTCTATAAATTTTTTTCCTGTGTGTGTGTGTGTGGGGGGGGGAAGCAGAGTCTGTGGGGGGGGTGTGGGGAGGGAGCAGTTTCTGTGGGTGAGGGGGGAAGCCAAAGGGGGCTGTCGCCTGTTCTGCCTGGGGGGGTGTGCCCCCTCGAGTCTCTCTCCCTGGTTTGAGGGGGGGGGCTTCAGTTGTGTGTCCTCAGGTTTTCCCTCATTCATAAGATCAGTTAGGTCTATTTTGATGCTTGCTCAAAACTGGTTTTCAAATTGTGACTTAAAGAATGCATTTTCCTGGTCCCGAGTCCGATGCAAAAGGGGGAATTCCACCCCCTCCTGCTCCTTAGTGCCTCTGTCCCTTTCCATGGTTTGCAAACTCCCAGGTGTCACGTGTTGCTTTGCATGGTTGCAAAAATGTTGCTTTGCATGGTTTGCATGGTTTGCATGGTTGCAAACGTGTTGCTTTGCATGGTTTGCATGGTTTGCATGGTTGCAAACGTGTTGCTTTGCATGGTTTGCAAACTTCTTCACACCTGCCCCGCCCTTGCTCCCCCCAGCTCAGCTGTTTGTCGGGGCTGGGAGCTTCCGGAGTGGGCAGCAAGCTCTGCTAATTGCAAACCCCCATTGTCAGAGATTCACATTAAGGAGGGGAAAAACATTTTGGGGTCCATATCTCAGCCCCCCCTGACCCAATCTTAACAAAACTTGGGGGTTCTTGCAAGAAGGGTCCCCTCAAGCTATGCTGAAAGTTTGGGACCTCTTCCCCCCAAAATCCTCCCCCAGAGCCACGAAAAGGCACGATTGTGTTTTTAATGGCTTTATTCGGCCGAATTTTCCCCCGAATTCCGGATCTCATGCTGAATTGCATGGACCCAAAGTGGGGGAGTTCGGACTTTGGCATTTCCCGTATAAAAACGGGCCGAATTTTGCCGAATCTGAATTTTACCGATTTTTTTTTTCAACAGCCCTATGTTAGACTTGAGAAGCTACTGGGAATTCACAGGGGTCATTGGAGGTTCTTTTGGGCCATGTGGTTTTATTGTTCATGTAATTTATTTGCCAAAATATCTATATACCACTTTCCCCTCATCCAAGAGGCTCAAGATAGCTTACAAAGTATGTCTCCAGCCATATTAAAAATAACCATATACTTTAAAACAGATTTAAAACAAGCAAGACATTTATAAAAACATCCAAAATAGGTCATTCCACCCAAACCCATTTTTTTACTTATTAATCCTCTCTCAAAAGCCCTTTTAAATAACATTGTCTTGCAGAACTTCCTAAAAGACACAGGGAAGAATGATCTTCTGACTTCTCCAGGGAGACTGTTCCAAAGAGCAGGGGATACTATAGAATAAGCCCATGAAGAAACCAAGACGGCCTGACTTATTTAGAAAATGTATATGCCATGTATTCAGAATCCTGTTTGAGGAGGTTTACAAGTAAAAACAATACCAATAATATCCTAAAAACATCAGCCTTGAAAGATGGAACAGGCAGCAAAAGCTACTGGGAGGAACACAATTGGTATATAGGTTCATACAGGGAGAAGTAGTCCTTTAAGTATGTGCTAAATCTCACCCCCCCACACACACACACACACCTTTATCAGTGATGTGAATTCATGACTATCGCTGGCACCTGTCTCCCAAGTCAATTGTTTTTAATGACTTTTAGAACTTGGCTAATTGTGAGTGAAACAAAACAGAATGGAGCTTCCTGGTATTTTAATCTTGTCTCCTTGTGAAACACTCAAAAGAGAAAACCTTTTAAAGGGGCTCACATCTGGGAAGAAAATACATCTTAAAAAAAACCCTTCCCTACAGCTGTAATAGAGGCTACTGAATCTTTGGTGGACAGTCTGGTCTTTGAGCTGTAGGTGGTAGTGTTGCTTTATTGGAACTCAAGTTTGATGCAGATACACCAGAGTTCATCCTCCAATGAACAAGCGAAATTAGAAATAAATAATAAACAACTTTCCATGGGCAGAAGACTTCTCAAGTAAGGGGGTTACCGCATTATGTATTCCCAGCGGTGTATTAAGAGTCTGAAAACGTTATAAAAAATACTGTTCGCACTTTGTTTGGCCCCTTTAGCTGTGAAGACGTCTTCCAACCATTTTTTAGCCGTAGTATCCAAAAACCCTTTTAAAGCGATGGCTGTTACCGCACTAGGTATTCCCAGCGATGTATCAAGAGTTTGGAAATGTTATAAAAAACATCGCTTTAAAAGGGTTTTTGGATGCCATGGCTAAAAAATGGTTGGAAGACATCTTCACAGCTAAAGGGGCCAAACAAAGTGCGAACAGTATTTTTTATAACTGTTTCAAACTCTTAATACATCGGTGGAAATACCTAGTGCGGTAACAGCCATAGTTTTTTATACATTTTCAAACTATTAATACATCGGTGGGAATACATAATGCGGTAACCCCCTAAATCACCTTATTCCTCTTGGTCTTTTCCAGTCTGGTTATGGCTTGATAACAGAAGATGAGCATATGGCTGGTATTAGAGCCTTATAGTGTTTAATGTGGAATAGCATGTCTCAAAACTGACTGAGAAAAGCAGTGAATCTGTTTTTTCAGCTTTTCTAGATTCACCCCCCCCCCCGACATGCAGAATCGGGCCACATTTGCCACCCTTCTTTACTTTGACTCTGGTAATTCAATTAAACCACATGTGCTTCGATAAACACGAAGGGGGGGACCCTTGGTTTGCCCTAAGTGGTCCTTCTGTAAACATGGGGAAAAAAATAATAATCAAAACTGCCAGGACCGAATAAGTAGGGTTGCCAGCCTCCAGGTAGTAGCTGGAGACCTCCTGCTATTACAACTGATCTCCATCCAATAAAGATCAGTTCACCTGGAGAAAATTGCCACTTTGACAATTGAACTCTATGGCAATTGAAGTCCTTCTCCTCCCCAAACCCCACCCTCCTCAGGCTCCACCCCAAAAATCTCCTGCCGGTGGCGAAGAGGGACCTGGCAACCTACTAATAAGTGGCCCTCTTAACATTTTCAAACGCCATTAACAAAGTATCAGCAGGTAGCGAAGTATATATTGTGTATAAGAAGTAACGTTTTCCTTCATCTTCCTGAGCTGTAATTTTATGTTTCTACAAAACACCTCTCTGCACTACAGATTTAAACTGGTTTAATAATTCATACTCTCTTCTGAAGGAACTCTGAGTTTCAAGTCTATCAGCAGAGGAGAGCTGACCTCTTAAGCAGATAATGCTCCTCAAGAAACCTAATTACAATGCCCATGATTTTAGAAGGGGAAGCAATAGGGTTGCCAGGTCCCTCTCTGCCACTGGCGGGAGGTTTTTGGGGTGGAGCCAGAGGAGGGCAGGGTTTGGGGAAGGGAGGGACTTCAATGCCATAGAGTCCAATGGCCAAAGCGGCCATTTTCTCCAGGGGAACTGATCTCTATCGGCTGGAGATCAGTTGTAATAGCAGGAGATCTCCAGCTACTACCTGGAGGGTAGCCATATATCACCAACCAGTGATAATATTTACACAAGTATAAATTCAAGTAAGTATGACAATATAAATATTACAAGTTTTCAAAAGCTAGAAATACATAGTATGTTGATATTTCTTTTTTCTATTTTCTATTCCACAGGTGCCAGGCAGAAGAGGAAGACGGCCGTTTCAGATTTTCTTCAGTTCCTCTTCTGACACCTTATTTCTCCAGTTGGTTTATATCCTAAGTATTTATCTCCTTGCAAAAACTCCCCATGGATAGTATAAATTTCCCTCTGCTCATCCAGAGCTAGTCTAGCCTCATATCCTTCAAATTCTGGGTTCCCCTAAGGGATGGAGATCAGTTGTAATAGCAGGAGATCTCCAGCTACTACTTGGAGGGTGGCAAACCTGGGAAGCCATGACAATTAAAGTACTATAAAACTAGGGTTGCCAGGTCCCTCTTCACTACCGGCGGGAGGTTTGGGGGGCGTATGCTGAGGAGGGCGGGGTTTAGGGAGGGGAGGGACTTCAATGCCATAGAGTCCAATGGCCAAAGGCGGCCATTTCCTCCAGGTGAACTGATCTCTATCGGCTGGAGATTAGTTGTAATAGCAGGAGATCTCCAGCTAGTACCTGGAGGTTGGCAACCCTGTATAAAACTGATGCAAGTGTAGATAAACCCATTTATTTTCTCTAGAAAGTTGTTACCAGGTGTTTCCTTCGGTTCTCTTTATACTCTTCAGGCTTCACAGGGCCTATATGGTACATTTAAATAACTGCCGGTTTTCCTAAATTGAGGATTAAACCCCAAGAGTTTACAACTTTTAGAATAAGCTAGGACTCTTCGCAACGTGGAAGTTGCTGCCACAATGTTCTGTTAGTTTCTGATTCACTTGTCACGTGACTGAAGTTAGGAGGCTTCTTGTGAGAGCTGAGAGAATAATGGTCAGCTGTAATTTGCTTTCCTTCCTGAGCTGTAATTTTATGTTACGAGACCAACAGTGCAATCCTCAATAGAGTCACAACCTTCTCCTGCCCTGCCTGTAAAGTGCTCCGCAGCACAGAGAATATTTGAATCTACTGCGAAGTAGACCTACAAAGCTTAGAAGGGCATACCTCTGCTTAGGGTTACTCTGCATATCGTTCCAGGCAGGTAGAACAGCAAGTTAGTCTTCAGTAGAACCAGCAGGAAGAACATAAGAACGTAAGAAAAGCCCTGCTGGATCAGACCAAGGCCCATCAAGTCCAGCAGTCTGTTCACACAGTGCCCAACCAAGTGCCTCTAGAAAGCCCACAAACAAGACAACTGCAGCAGCACCATGCTGCCTGTGTTTTAAAGCACCTAAGATAATAGGTATGCATCATGACTAGTATCCATTTTAACTAATACCCATGAATACCCCTCTCCTCCATGAACATGTCCACTCCCCTCTTAAAGCCTTCCAAGCTGGCAGCCATCACCACATTTTGAGGCAGGGAGTTCCACAATTGAACTATGCATTGTGTGAAAAAGTACTTCCTTTTATCTGTTTTTAATCTCTCACCCTCCAGCTTCAGAAGATGATCCCGAGTTCTAGTATTATGGGAGAGGGAGAACAACTTCTCCCTGTCCACTCTCTCCAAACCATGCATAATTTTATAGACCTCTATCATGTCTCCCCTCAGCCGCCTTCTTTCCAAGCTACACAGCCCTAAGTGTTTTAACGGCTCCTCATAGAGCAGTTGCTCTAGTCCCCTAATCATTTTGGTTGCTCTTTTCTGCACCTTCTCAAGCTCTGTAATATGTTGGTTTTTATACCCCACTTGTCTCTCCCTTTAAGGAGTCTCAAAGCGGTTTACAATCATCTTCCCTTCCCCTCCCCATAACAGACACCTTGTGAGGTAGGTGGGGCTGAGAGAGTTCTGAAAGAACTGTGACTGGCCCAAGGTCACCCAGCAGGCTTCATGTGGAGGAGTGGGGAAACAAATCTGATTCTCCAGATTAAAGTCCGCTGCTCATGTGGAGGAGTGGGGAATCAAACTTGGTTCTCCAGATTAGAGTCCACTGCGCTTAACTACTACACCACACTATCTCTCAAGATTTCCAGGAGAGTTTATCAGTTTTTGAGAGTCAATGTTCCTTTCCCATTGGTCTTTAAGCTGCTAAAATCATGACTCCCTAACATCATATGTAGTTTTAGTGCGTGAAACAGAGCTAGTGCTAGCTAAAGAAGGAAAACAAATATTATAATGTGATTGTTCAGTAGCCAAGAAAATGCAAACAGCAAATGCATGCAAGCTACAAAAGACCCATTTAAATTGCATATATTAAAAGCATTCAACACACACAAAGAATCATGATGGAAAAGGGGGTCTAGTACTACAGCTGATTTTCTCCTTCAATACACTGAAAAGAATTGATACATGAAGAAACCATGGCAAAACCAATTGGGCATAAAATAAGCAAAATTCTGTATACTCAGCTGATTGATAATGGGTTATATCAAAACCTAATAATGTTTATACTTATGTGAAATGCTGCTTAATATTCCATGCATTTTTAGTATAACCATCTCTGTATTTACTTGTTAAATGAAATATGGATCTTAAGACCTTTTTCAACACTCCTTCAGAGGAAACTCTGTGGAGTGGAAGATGAATGTACTTCTACCATGTAACAGGAGTCACTTATTTATGATTTCAATTAAATTTTATTATGTTTTTTCAAATTAGAAGTATATCCAACACCAGCTCTTATGTGAAAAAGTCCATAAAAGAAAAATGTGAAAACTAAAGTTCGTTTTAGATAGTAGTGGAGCTAAGATATAAATACATTTTTCTTTCATTATTTTTGAATAGGACCTATTTTCCACTATGCTTTTGTGTGCATGTAGAAGTCTTGGACTCTATAAGAAATGTTCCTCCATCCTCAGCTGGTTTTTAAGGCTCTAAAACAGAGAAACTGATCAATCCATGAGTTTGTCACAAGGTATAGTTTGCTAAAGCTCATAAGCCTTGGGAGCAAGAGATATGTGCAACCCTTGACCTGGCCTCCCGAAACATGGGCTGCCTCCTAGGTCTGATTAACCTAAAGCATAGACCAAATCCGTTTTTGTACTGTCTATAAGCCCTCCTCTCAGCCCATGTGATTGGTAACAGCTCAACCTTGTCCGGATTCATGAATCAGCAGCGTTCATTGTTCTGGTGCCTGCTCATAACTGATTGGATCAAATTACAGTTCCCAGGTGGCCCGTGCAAAATTGTGCAAATCCAGTTAATACCAGCAAACACATTCAGCTTTGGGAATAAGGCAGAGAAGCAACATGTGCGTGGCTGGTATATGAGGCACATCATTCCTGTAGATCCCCACCCACCAGCTGGTCAACAAAGGAAACCATCTTTTGTAAGTTGAGGTTTTTCCTCTTTTGTAAGTTGAGGGGGAAAGGGGGGAACTATGGCTCCCATGAATTAGCCAAGATGCACGCAACAAACAATGTGCAATTTGGACCCAATGAATATTTTATTCATTCATATTAATGATTTGTTCTATCCCACTATATCACAGACACTTGAGGCAACTTACATACAATTAAAAACAACATGAACAGTAAAAAGGGGCAAGGATAGAAGAAATAGATTAAAATTGCTTACTTCCTTGAGTGCAGCCAGGTTTCCCCTAGCAATGCCGGGGGGGGGGGGGAGAAGGAGAAGAAGAAGAAGAAGGAGAAGGAGGAGAAGAAGAAGAACTTATATGCCGACTTTCTCTACCACTTAAGGAAGAATCAAACCAGCCTACAATCACTTTCCCTTCCCCTCCCCACAATAGACATCCTGTGAGTAGGGTTGTGTCACGGCTCGTGTCGTTAAGGGGTCTACACTCTTAGAATATATCACTTACTGAGAAGTGAAGTTATCTTATTCAGCGAGACCTCACAGACAGGAGTCAATGATAATTCCTACTACTGTAGGCTGTCTATTGAACTGTGCCAGAAAATTTATAAACAATGAACTTCCTTTAAATAACATTTATTTCACTATATATATATATATATATATATATATATATATATATATATATATATATATATATATATATATGCATGTGAATATTTACACACTCTCAAAATATGTCATAAAATACATTATGATATATGCAAGCAGTTTCAAACAATCTTTATAAGCAATTTCTATGTTTCATAATATTTCTCTCCATGAGAGTTTAAACCTTTCAACTTGTATCTCTATTTCATTTAGTATACTACAGTTACAGAATCTTGTAAAAACATGGTTAGTGTATAATCATTACAGAATCCCTATCAAAACATGATTAATATAATGGGAAGGAAGATATGATTAGTAAAAACATCTTAAAATCATTTCAGGTATCATAGCAATATTTCAGGACAAAAGACATGCTTTTATTTTGCCATGTCATTTGTAAATCATCTTAACTTCATGGGAACTGAATTTATGTTCAGGATATTTATATGTTTCAGTATGTGTTAGCTTTATCCAATACTTTGTGTAGAGGATAGAATACCATAAGCTTTGTATTTAATCTATTCTATGTTTATGGACTTCTGATCATTGTTAAGATCAGGAATGCTACATACATGCTGAAAGTATGTGTGTATCTTAACAGTCAGCAATGCAGAACTTATGTGTTATGTATAATTCATTATGTGCAAGCTTAAGGCGGTATTAATGTTCTATGGAAGACTCAGTTATTCTCTGGCTTTGCCAATCTCAGAGAATATGTTTACTTGGTTAAGAGTCTCCATAAATAAGTCTAATAGGTTCTGTATATGTTTTATGTAAGCACTGCTTTATATGTGCCTTGTGCATTACCACAGAAAACAGAGATCTTCCTTTCTTTTCAGGAATATCTCTGGCCTCTTACCCTGAAAAATTTCTGAAGCCCTTCTGTTATTTAGAAAAGACTTCTGAACAGGTCCAGGGAATTATCTATATAGGATCTATATAGGATATACAATCCTCATGCTTGCCAGCATTTGGAAAGCCAGAACAGGATCAGACAGATCTTCTTTGAGGTTCCATTAATCCTTGCTAGGATCAATTGAAGCTCAATACACCAAATATGGTGAAGATCCAATACACTTAGACTCCCATCTCCAAGGTAGAGTGCTAGGAGTTCTAAGGTCTCCATCTTTGTCATGGAGCAGCCTGCCAGCATTTCACTTCAGATTCTAGCCTTTATGAGAACTAGAATTGCTGAACTGAATTCCCTTTCAAAAGGGATTTCTAGCTTTAGGCAAGAAGACTGTAAATCTGTATGCAAGAGATGGTAAGAGAATGAAGCCTGACAACCAGAGTTGTCTCCCTTCAATCTTCTTAGGTTTTACATCTTTCAAGATGGAGAGAGCAAGGCCAGACAGCTGAAGCTGTCCTCCAGTTACTCTCTCTTAGTCTCACACAAGAGACAGAGAAAGCTGATAGCCAGACAACCAGCATTGTCCTCTACCAACATTTCTTTCCAAGTTTTACATCTTTGGAGATGTGGAGAGAGGTCAGACAGCCTAAGCCATCTTCCGTCAACTCTCTGCCTTCTGGCAGTTTGGTTCTGGCTTTTATTCTCTCAGACCAGCGGTCATCTGAGCTGAGAGACTAGAAGCTTCTGCCCGGGGTGGCTACACTAATACCTGTATCCTTGCACTTGGCATGGTCACACATGGTGGTGGTGTGCCATTGTCACTTGGTCTGTGAAGAAAGCATTACCATGTTCTTGGCATTGAGTCACAAAGTTCACAAGTGCAAGGTCACCATCTGTTATACTGTTTGAAGACTAGGTCTGAATCATTAGATTAGCATTATTCCCTCCTCACACGGCAGCTATCAGAGGGGCTAAACTCCCAGGCAGAAATGATCTTCTTGTTAATGTCAAGAAGAGGCCAAGCACCTTGGATAAGTGATGCTGATATTTTTCCAGACACAGCCATCAAGCGGGCAACATTGCATATCATAACCTTGTAGTCTTGTAGTTTATTTATCTCAGAATACTGAGAATAGTCTTAGCCAGCAACTCATGACCTTTACTCTATTTTATTTACTACATCAACAATTCTGTTCAGAGAAATAAGCCTCTATAAACCTTTTTGTAAACTTTTACTTCTATGCTTTACTCATGAGATTCATAGGGAAACCACAGGTACAGGCACCCTACCTCTGAGGCCTGCAACACCAGGTCCCTCTTCGCCACTGGCAGGAGGTTTTTGGGGCAGAGCCTGAGGAGGGCAGGGTTTGGGGAGGGACTTCAATGCCACAGAGCCCAATTGACAAAGCGGCCATTTTCTCCAGGTGAACTGATCTCTATCGGCTGGAGATCAGTTGTAATAGCAGGACATCTCCAGCTAGTATCTGGAGGTTGGCAACCCTACCTGTGAGATAGGTGGGGCGGAGAGAGCTCTGAGAGCTGTGCCTAGCCCAAGGTCATCCAGCTGGCTTCATGCATAGGAGTGGGGAAACAAATCCAGTTCTCCAGATCAGAGTCCACCACTCCAAACCACCGCTCTTAACCACTACACCACGCTGAATGAGACTGTCATACAGAAGCCCAGTCTCACTTGCAGACACAGTGGGGATATTAATACTTCTGGAATTGCCTGCAATAACAAAAATTAAATAAATGAGGATTTAGAGGCACCAGAATTACTCGTAAAATGTTTCAGAAGATTGGATATGAAATGTTTTAGTGGGTTGAAAGAGCTAATGAGAACAAAGACTTTCCTGGTAAAACCATTAGTCATCGGTGGCCCTGTGATTTCTAAAGATGACAAGAGATCAGTCTCTCTAACCTGCATTTAAGACTATGGAGGGAAAAGACTGACTTTCAGAGCCTACCTTATTTTGGGGTCCCCCCCCAATCAAATCCACGGCGAAAGTCCAATGAATTGTATTTTCAGATTAATTAAAATGCTGACGTTTCAATGTGAATAATTGGGTAGTATAAATCATTAGTCTTCGCGCTTGCAGCAGCAGTGATGCTGAAGGACAATTGTGTTGCTGCTGGCTAGTGCAGTGCCTTCATAATTACACAGTCATTAATGCAGAATGCTAGCAAAAAAAAGAGAGGAAAATCTGCCTAGCAATTATGCTGCCTAAGTCAGCTTTTCAGGGCTGGAAAAGAGATCCAGTCCCAGGATCCCAGAAGAGGACAGGATCGCTGTTAACCCTTTTGTGCCAGTAAAAGAAAAAGATCTGCTGGCATGGCAGAGTTAGGCCAGCTGAGCTACCCAGCTGGGGATAGATGAGTCTCTCTGGGGACAGAGTTCCAAAGTTTCATTGCCATGACCAAGAATGGCCTCTCTTGGGTTGCCACCTAGCTCAACTCAGAAGTCGGGATACTCAAAGCAGGTCCTCAGAAGAAGACCATAGCACTTGGGTAGATTTGTAAGGGAGTAGGCGGACCAATCAAATCACTGTAAGGATCCTATTACTATAATTACTAAAGTTAATTAATTTTGATTCAATAAATAATTACAACGTCAGTCTCTACCAGTAGGGCGATGCAGACCAGGACGTAGCGCCCTCCAGAGTCCCCCTTTTTCCAGGCCACACCCAAGAAGAGCCTCAGGTTTAGGGCAAGGAGGGTGATTTACCTTCACACTACTCTTGCTCCTGCTAGGTACCTCTCCTTTGGTATCTTGGGAATGGTCCTAATAAAGGATTGTCTGAGGGTGGGGCTGACCCTGGAATCCACCAATGCCCCACTGTGAATGAAGGGAATCTGGGCTATTAGCTTCCCTGACTGACCCCTCCCTCCTCCTGCCCCATCATCTCCTTTGGTTTTAAGAGGCTGACCTGCCTGCACAGACCCCAAGAGGCCCCAGCTGCTGCCTGTCTCCTTCTCTGGCCTGTTTTCAAGTGCAGCCTCCCTTCTGAGGAAAGTGCCAGGAGAGCAGAAGTCCTTGGGCTGTGTTCTGGAGAAACCTGGGGTTCCCTGAAAGCTTTCCAATAGTTCCTCAGTAGGAAGGTCAACAGTAGCAGAAAAGATTCTCTTTAAGAGAGCTGATACATCCCATTCTCTCTTCCCCTGCCATCAGGCCTGTGAGGCAGAGTGAGGTTCCCAACTCAGGACAAGGGGGGGGGGGGCTAGTGGATTGAGGGGAACTCAAGTTTCCTCTCATAGAGCCCAAAAAGGAGAAACAGGAAAAGGGATGGGATCCCTCTTGAGAAGACTGGTCCAGCTCTCTGTTCCAGAATCCTCACTGGAGTGGGATTCTAATTCTCCTGCTAGAAGCTGTGCTGTTTCCTATTTCCTGGGCACTAGCAGCGTTGCACCATGAAAAAGAGTTCTCTGCAATTTAACCAGCCTGCTGGATACCCAACCAACCCTTGCCACCTCAGTCCAGCCTCAGAGGACCAACAAAATTACCAAACATACATCCTCTTATTTGCAGATCCAGGGCCCAGGTGGGTGTGGAAGTAGTGAGGCACGCACCACGACACAGGCATTCAAATACAACTTACATGTTTGCTGCAGGAAAATGGTCACAATTTTATTGCAGGAAAATGGCCACAATTTAACCAGCCTGCTGGATACCCAACCAACCCTTGCCACCTCAGTCCAGCCTCAGAGGACCAACAAAATTACCAAACATACATCCTCTTATTTGCAGATCCAGGGCCCAGGTGGGTGTGGAAGTAGTGAGGCACGCACCACGACACAGGCATTCAAATACAACTTACATGTTTGCTGCAGGAAAATGGTCACAATTTTATTGCAGGAAAATGGCCACAATTTAACCAGCCTGCTGGATACCCAACCAACCCTTGCCACCTCAGTCCAGCCTCAGAGGACCAACAAAATTACCAAACATACATCCTCTTATTTGCAGATCCAGGGCCCAGGTGGGTGTGGAAGTAGTGAGGCACGCACCACGACACAGGCATTCAAATACAACTTACATGTTTGCTGCAGGAAAATGGCCACAATTTACTGCTGGGGGAGAACCTGGGATGGCAGCATGTGGGACTCCACATGAGCATAGGTCACTGCATGGTTCCCCCTGCCACTTGGGATGAATAAACCCCAACAGCCCTTAAGCTGGGCACGTCCCCTGCGAGTCCTCACCCCAAAATCCCTTAAGGGGATTCCTCAGAGGTGAGGGAAAGGGGCACACAGGCCAATTCCCCCCCCAAAAAAAAATGGATCCAGCCCCACGCTGACACCACCAACAAGTTGTGACAAGAATAAGGGTGAACAAAACACAAACCCGTAGGTGGGCGAAAACACATGGCCAATTATCCGCGGCTGCAAGGAGAGGCCCCTTTACATCCTGGGCCAGTGGACCTGAGGGAGGAACCCCTTGGCCCAGTCCACTGGCCTGCATCCCTCCCCCCAGCCATGTCAGCTCAAGACTGACTGGCCAGGGTGGAAGGGGATGGAGCACACTGGGGGCCCGTGCAGCCACAGAGTCCTCCCCAGCCATTTTCCCCTTTCCATGCCGCACCTGAATATGGAAAAAACTTGTGTGTGTAAAGCTGCAGGGCATATGTTAAACTCCTTCAACCACAGCAGCAGACAGACATGAATGTTGGGGAGGGGCCGTGGCTCAGTGGTAGAACATCTGCTTGGCATGCAGAAGGTCCCAGGTTCAATCCCCGGCATCTCCAGTTAAAGGGACCAGGCAAGTAAGTGTTGTGAAAGACCTCTGCCTGAGACCCTGGGGAGCCGCTGCCGGTCTGAGTAGACAATACTGACTTTGATGGACCAAGGGTCTGATTCAGTATAAGGCAACTTCATATGTTCAGTGGTGTGAGAAGAAGCTGGCCTTTTTCCACTTCAAAGTTCACATGATGTGGTTTATGCAAAGTTGTGTTCTGGTTTATCTTTTTTTTCCCCCAGTCAGACATGAGGTACAAGTTTCCCTCAATTCCTGTATTTACTTTACTTCATTTTGGACTTATACCCACCCTGCCTCTGGGTCACAGGGCTTGAGGTGGCACACAACCATCCAATAAATAATTATTCAACAACAACAAATCATTCAAGAAAAAAACACAAGATAGCAAAGACAGGGGAGGGGCCGTGGCTCAGTGGTACAGCATCTGCTTGGCATGCAGAAGGTCCCAGTTTCAATCCCTGGTATCTCCAGTTAAAGGGAATTGGCAAGTAGGTGATGCGAAAGACCTCTGCCTGAGACCCTGGAGAGCTGCTTCCAATCTGAGTAGACAATACTGACTTTGATGGACCAAGGGTCTGGTTCAGTATCAGGCAGCTTCATGTGTTTTTCATGTGTTCATGTGTGTACCCTAACTAATATCAAAATACAACATCGGCACCTGGCAACCTACATCCCAAACTGTAGTCAAAACCAGGCGGCGCTGCTGATAAGGTGGAAAATTGACCTCAACTGTCCTCAGAGGAATGCCTGGTAGAACAACTTTGTCCTACAGGCCCTGCAGAATCTTAAAAAAATCCCACAAGACCCAGAGGCTGTGAAACTAATGAAGCTTAAGCTTCAGGGCCCCTAATCCTGGAGGGGGCCCCAGAAACAACTTTTTTCAATGAGTGAATTTCTCAACACAATCGATGGAGTTTTTTAGTGATAGAATCATAAGCCAATGGGTTGAAGTACTTAATGTTGACTTTAGAAATTGCTCTAATACCCATTTCATAGGGTCTCAAAATGTCCCTATAATTGGTCAAATTTCAAAATTTTCTTGGGGGCTTGCAGCACACGAACCCCCAGCTGTAAGGGCTCACTGAGTTTGCCAGAATCTATTCACAGCCTACATTTGGGCAGCTGGATCCTCAAATCCTTCGTTGGTGCACGGCTTAATAGTTCTGTACTTTTATTTCGTCACTGTATGGCCCATTTTCAAGGACTCCACCCTACCACCCTGTTTTCTACCATTTCGGCCTCAAGGTCCTTGCAAGGGCAGCAAGGCCCTTTGGACTTTGTTGGATGTTGCCCTATTGTTGCTGGTTGCAAAGGGGCCCCCATAACAATTCAAGCTTCAGGGTCCCAAAAATGTAGGTCCGCCACTGACAGGACCCAGATATCATCTGGCAGAGAGTTAGACCAGGCGCGAGCCACTGATGAAAAAACTGTTGCCCTTGTTGAGGACAGCTGAGCCACCTGTGTGCTGGGCACCACCAGGAGTAGACCATAGGAAGAAGAACAAAGTGTTCTTGGGGGTGGGGGTTTATAGAAGGAGAGGCAGTCCTGAAGGTATGAATGTCCCAGACCGTTCAGGGTTTTAAAGGTAGGAACCCACACCTTGTATGTACTGTGCCCAATTTGGATCAGGACCACAATGCATGGGGAGAAAGGGCTTCAGCCTTCCCCCACCCTGTGCCTTCTTTCAACCTGAAACATCCCTGGGGGGACAATTTGGCACAGTGGAGGGCTGCACAGGACTGCCTGTGCACTGAGAGGGAATACCAGGCTAGCCTGATCTCGTCAGATCTCAGAAGCTAAGCAGGGTCAGCCCTGGTTAGTATTTGGATGGGAGACCACCAGGAAGGCCAGAGTTGCTGTGCAGAGGAAGGCACTGGCAAACCACCTCTGATAGTCTCTAGTCATGAAAACCCCAAAAAGGGGTCGCCATAAGTCGGCTGCGACTTGACGGCACTTTACACACACACATTTCAGGTTGCCTTCTGCCCCAGTGAGCTACAGAAAAGCCAGCATTGCTTTTGGAAAAAAGGAAAAGGGTGTCAGGAAACACAGTACTATGGGCACCATGTTGGGGTCCACTGCACTAAACTATACATATCCCTGTATTGGTAGAGTTATGGTTACCGAACGTTTTCTCCAGCTTGGAGTTTGGAATAGCAATCTCTAGGTGCTAAATGGCACAGAGAAAGGGCCTCTCTCCTCCTCCTCCTCTGCTGCCCCCCTCCTGCAAATTGAAGTTTTAGTGGCTGCAATCTGTTTAAAGAAAAACATTTTAATAAGCGGGGAACTACACTTCCTTTCTTAGGCAGAGATTACTGCAGCCTACTTTTGTTACCTTGACATGATGGTCACAGGCTAGCCCCTAGCCCCATCACATCAGATCTTGGAAGCTAAGGAGGTTTGGCCCTAGGGTTGCCATCCTCCAGGTACTAGCTGGAGATCTCCTGCTATTACAACTGATCTCCAGCCAATAGAGATCACCTGGAGAAAATGGCCACTTTGGAGGGTGGATTCTATGGCATTATACCCTATTGAAGTCCCTCCCCTAACCCAACCTTCCTCAGGCTCTGCCCCAAAAATCTCCGGGTATTTCTCAACCCTGGCTGGCCCTGGTTAGTACTTAGGTGAGAGACCACCAAGGAAGTCCAGGGTCACTATGCAGAGGCAGCAAAAATCCTACATCAGCTGTGACAACGGCACTTTCCACCACTTTCTTAGCAGAAGTGCTTCCTTCATGCAAAGGAAGCTATAGAGAAGCAAAGCCAATGACTAGAAGCTCAGCAAAGGTAAAAGTGCACCTGCCCTTAATGCTCTGCCTCACAAATAAGACTTCTGATGACAGATGAACCAGATCAGGATCTGTCCCTCAGTTAATTTCATGCTCCCGTTGCCTTGGAATGATAAGCAAAAAAATAAAATAAAATAAAATAAACTCTGTGTTAATCAGCCGGAGAAGTTTAATGCAATTTGTCACTGTGGGACGGCTGCTGATTGTGCAGTTTAAAGGAATGCTTACTCTGTTTTCACAACACAGAAGCACCCTTCAGATGTACTCATCAGTAACCAAAAAGCATTTTTGAATCTTCAGTAAAAAAAAAAAAAAAAAGTGGGGGGGGGAGCAGGTAACCTTAACAAATCTCATCTTAACAAAATACTAGATTCTAATCTTCCCTAAATCCATTCAAAGAGCAGCAGGAGGGAGGATCAAACAGAAGGAGAAAAAAACCCTTGTCCTTCTCTGTTGGCTTTTGAAAACCACTCTCAACATTTGACCAGGCTATCAGAAAGCAATTAAAAGGCTCTGTTTCAGCTTCCCCGCATCCTGCTTTGATTCATTCTTTGGAGTCATTTGTCTTGTCTTTACCAGACTTTGCTCTTCCCATGCTCACTACAACTCGGTCACACATACAGTCCTCCCCCTCCCCCCGGCTCCCCAAGATGAACACAAAGCACATACTTTTTGTGCATCTGCATTTGGTCATCTGTGTAACAAACATATCTGTTAAAAATTCGCAGTCACTAGTGTCTTTATATGTGCTAATAGCTTCCCTGAGACCGTCGTCAACTGGCTATCCAAAGTGCTTGGCTGGTAACGGCGTTTGTATGTCGCCGCTTGACTCCCTGGCTGCCAGCACAGCTAACACAGTGGCTCCCTTCACACATGCGAGTTACTTGCTTGTGGTGCAACATGTGTGTGAATACTGCAGCATCACGGTGGGGAAGATCACCTGAGTCCCTCACCAAGCACCTGGCTGTAATCTGATCCAAGATGGAGAAGGATAATAGCCTCTCTGGTGAAAACTGTCCAGATCAACTGCTTTGATGTCCTATTGGTGTCCTCAATGTCCTATTCTCACCTATCCAAATGAACTGTTTTATGGATGCAGCCCAGAGATTTGACCAGCAAAGCTAGAGACAGAAGGATAAATTTCTCAGGCAGGAGTGCTAAACTGGTGGTGGGGGCTGGGCAAGAAAGATGTTTTACCTGCAGTGTCCTGCCTGCTACCTGACTAGGGCAGCCAACCTCCAGGTACTAGCTGGAGATCTCCTGCTATTGCAACTGATCTCCAGCCGATAGAGATCAGTTCACCTGGAGAAAATGGCCACTTTGGCAATTGGACTCTATGGCATTGGTGACCCACCCCTCCCCAGGCTCTGCCCCAAAAATCTCCAGGTATTTCCCAACTCGTAGTTGGCAACCCTATGCTTGACAGTTGTGGCTTCACAGATCCACTCTGTCACTTGATCCCATTGACTGCTGCCTCAGCATAACAGTTCATTTATTTAAATCCAAGTACTTAATTTGATTGTGAAAGCAAGTGTGTTAGGAGCCAGTCATTTTAAATGTCTTGGCTTTCTTGATTTTGACAGCCAATGTTTCAAAAGAGCCTCATTGCATAATTATCTACTGATCAGTTTGACCTAATTTATTCTGGCTTTACTTGAACTGCTAAGATTATAATTAATTCCTGATTTCTAATAAATTAATTCATGGTTCTATCTGCAATAATCTCCATAAATTTATCCCATTTATCCAGGGCATGGTGGAATTTGCCAGTTAACTTGGCCCTGTATATCTGTGACCTCATAGCTGTAATGGAGCCCCTGTATTGGAACAGGGACAGATCTACATCTTTTGAAGCGGGGGGAGTACAAAATGACCCCCCCATATATTATATACATATTTTTCTTTATATGTACGTATATAATCAACTCTTTTAAATGACAGAATTATTTAGACCTCCATGAACTGTTAATGAATAATTACACTTTTACATTATTTTATCTATCTATAATGTTTGAATATTCATCAATCCCTCTTCACACATAAAAACCCAACCCAAGGAGAAATTTTCCCCCGGACATTTTTAAAAAATATAGCACACATAATTTTTACATGGGAAACACCAAACACGCCCACACTTCTTTGCAGCCTGATAAAGTACAGCCCAAGAAAAGCTTTATCTGATAATTATGCTGTGAGCGTGAGAAGCTAAAATGACTAAACTGAAGCTACTGTACTTTAGTCGCTGGAAAAGACTCGCTGGAAAAGACAATAATGCTAGGAATGTTGAAGACATTAGGAAAAAGAGGAAGACCCACCATGAGATGGATTAACTCAACAAAGGAAGCCATGGCCCTTGTACGGTTGCCAGGTCCCTCTTCGCCACTGGCGGGAGGTTTTTGAGGTGAAGCCTGAGGAGGGCGGAGTTTGGAGAGGGGAGGGACATCAATGCCATAGTGTCCTATTGCCAAAGCAGCCATTTTCTCCAGGTGAACTGATCTCTGTCAGCTGGAGATCAGTTGTAATAGCAGGAGATCTCCAGCTAGTACCTGGTGGTTGGCAACCCTATGTTAATGAGAGGACATCTTGAAGGTCATTGATTCATAAGTCAGAAGTGACTTGATGGCACATAACGCATGTGTACAGACCCTCTGTTCTTGTCCCTCCCTCACTTTCCCAAGGTCCACTTGTGGCCTTTGGCAAAGCCAAGCATCACACAGCTCCCAGTTTTAAAGCGGCGGGGAAGGAGGGCAAGAGAAGAGCCCGTTCTCTTCCCATCCACCCCATTCAACTCCAGGCTGTTCCAGGGCATGCAGTTCCTCAGCAGAGCAAAAGGCACGGGAGAGGCGAGAAAGAGTGGAGCATCAATTAGACACTTGACCCAATCCTTTGCTAAAGAGTCACTGTGGTGTCCAGTATAAACATAATTTTTTAGACTGTATTAGACTGTTTGAATCGTTCTATTTAGGCGTATCTATTACGAGGGACCCTGTCAGAAGCTAATTCTTCCTCTCATTAACACAATGGAATCCAGTCCGGAGGAAGAGAAAATGAAATTCCTCTAATGGGAGGGAGACTCTCAGTGTTATTTACAGGTAGCCAAATATTGTTCTGCAGCAATTAAAATCCGCTCGGAAAAGGTTACTAGTGTTAATAAGGTTAATTTTAATTGATATAATTTTATCTGTATTTTTTACAAAGTGATTATTTTATCATGTAATGGGTTTTATTGACAAGCTTTGCATCTTTTCTGGCGAATGCCGCAATAATAAGACTCAGGACTGTTTCAATGACCACCAACTCCCATATAAACCTCTCTCCGCTGCGATCAGGGACACATTTTGCAAGCCAGCCAAAAATACATAAAACAACAACCAAGTTCTTGTTGCGACATTGTCTCGAAGGCAGAAATGTATAAACTCTAAACAGTGTGAGGACCCCCTGCTCCCATCCCGAAGGCAGCTGAGATGAGCAATAAGCAACAGAATCTTCTAACTATGATGGAAACAAATAGACTGTTGAGAAAATCATAGCTTTTACTGAATAACATCAGCAATGGAGTGAACTGTGACCGCACCACAAAGAAATAGAGTTTCCAACCATGCATGACTCCTGCGCCTTTGAAAATTGCCTGCCATCCAGGGGGACAACTGGTACAGCTGCCTCCATCATTATATTTCCTTGCTGGGTTGAACTGCACCTGTTGATTTCTGTCTATCATGTCCTCTTGAGAGACAGAAAGCCTGAAAGGACAAAATGGTGGCAATCTCTTCTAGGGGAGCAGCCGGCGGCCCACTAGTCACTTCTGGTGCTAGTTTTGCTGAAGGCTTTGCTGGTGAAATGCACTGAGCAGGAGGGGAAAGATGTTCACCTCTATAGCACCCACCTTTTGGAGAGGTGCTGGTTGCCTGTGTAGACACAGGGATAGAAATAAGTAATGTCTCTTATGCTTAGGTGGTCACTAGGGGTTGATGAGTGAGTGGCTGGAATGCCACCATCTAGGCGCTCTTTCAGTCCTTATGTCTCAAGCCATATTTCCCCACTCCATGGCCATTTATGCAGGGTCAATTTTGAAGCTCGCTCAAAGCACTTTTTTTAAATGCAACCTTTAAAATGACTATTCACGGTCCCGACGCAAAAGGAGAAATTCCACCCCCCCCACTTGCCTGCTTCTTTGTTCCTTCCATTAGCCAACCGTCATTTGCATAGCTAACGTGCGGCTGTCGTTTTGCATGGTTCCTTCAGGGGGTTCTTCGGTGTGGGGGCTGAGCAAACACAAAAGGTCGCATTAAAAGGGCTCTTAAGTAATGCAAAGCAGGTATGTACCAGATTCACAATCACTTCCTGAATGACAATTCACCATGAAAAACTAAAAAAAAATATGCGGGGCAATTCATCCTGAAACGCACTGCTAAGTACCAAGCATAAATGGCCCTTGTCTTCCTGGTGCTCACATCTGGAGATTCACCTGTTGAGGGTAGGTCATATAGCTATTATAATCATGCATAACCGTACCAGGTAGGGCAGTGATGGCGAACCTTTTAGAGACCAAGTGCCCAAACTGCAACCCAAAACCCACTTATTTATTGCAAAGTGCCAACACGGCAATTTAACCTGAATACTGAGGTTTTAGTTTAGAAAAAACAACACATACATTAACATCTTTTGCCTTAAAAGAAAAACACAATAACAGCGCTTTCAATGATAGAAACAACTTTTTATTGAAAGGTAAAAGTTTGCATTTGGCATGCTTTTGAACAATTAATGCTTGTTCAAAGCCCCTAAGCTGGGTGGCGGGAGTCTAGGGAAGGGGGGGCTTTGAACTGGCAGTGCAGAGCAGTTCAAAGCCGGGCGGCGGGGAGTCCAGGGAAGGGGGGGGCTTTGAACTGCTCCGCACAGAGAGGGCTCGGCGTGCCAAGTCCGGCACGCGTGCCGTAGGTTCGCCAACACGGAGGTAGGGAGTTTCACTGAACCTCTGTTTCCAGTTACTGTGTGGCCTACTTATTGGTTTACCTTTAATCCTACAAGGAGATGGGGATAGTGAGAGTTTGGTCAGCAGTACCAATAAGTAGAATGAGACACAATAATGAGAGCTGTGCCATCACCAGTGCACGGGGGGAGGTTATGTCCAACAGTAACCCTTTTTTGCGTAGTGCATACTTTCCTTCTGTATGGGAGATATTGCTGATAGTTGTAAAGTAAGGCAAAGTTGCTTCGTGAGCACAGGCTTCCCCATATTGCAGGATGAGGTGGGGATGGGAAGCAAGTGTAGGATGTACAGGAGTTATACTCTGATCTTCCCACTGTAGCATTCCCTTTTACTTGTAGGTCTGGATTAGGTAACTCACTCTGGCTACTGCTCTTAGGTTTATACAGCAGAGAGAGGTGTGTTCAAGACAACATCCATTTTTTTAACAAAGAGATACAGGGATGGGTTTAAGAACAAGGAAGCCCATGCAGTCTGTACTTTTAGCTAACAAACAGAACTAACTAAGCAGGGACTCCTATGAGACTAAACCCACCCAAATGTGGGGGAAGCAGACTCTTCCATTGTAATGTATACAATAAATATATGAACCTCCCTTGCTTACCTATGTGGGGTACGTCTGTTTGCAAGGGACCGTTTGTGTAATCCTAAAGCAGAATACTTGCAAGATGTTCAGAGAAGATAAGCATTAGCTATACCTTCTGTACATAGGGTTGCAACTCTAGAGAAATTCCTAGTGATCTGGGGGTGGGGTTTGAGGAGGAGAGGGACATCAGTGGGATATGATGGCATAGAGTCCACTCTCCAAAGCTGCCATTTTCTCCAGGAGATCTGATCTCTTTAGTCTGGAGATCAGTTTTAATTCTGGGAGATGTCCAGACCCCACTTGATAGTTGTGTCTGTTCATGCTAGTGCAAAACATTTGTTTAACCTGCAGTGCCAACTGGCATGTTCTCAGTTCCATAGACATGAAAACTAAGCAATGTCGTTACACATCACATACTTTATTATTCATCGTACAATTGACATATCATGTGTGTTCCCTGGTGTGCCATGGCTAACTGTAGTCAGAATCCTTTGTCACTGGGGTAGGGAAGGAGGAGGTAAAGGATCCTCATCTTGGGCTATCCATTGTCTTCAACAGGAGTGTTTTAACTTTTTTTTTTTTTTTGCAAGCATAGCATTACATGGGCATAGGAGTGGCACTAAATGAAGTTTGCCTTCTTGTTTTGGGGATGCACTGCACATGTAAAAGTAACAACGGCAAAATATTGGTAAAACTGGCTATATTTTGATGCAGTCAGTGTTCCCACAAGGAGCTAGTTTGGAGCTTCGTAATTTCATACTAGAACAGCATAAAATGGAGGAAGAACAGCTCATCCAGAAGAAGGAAGTTATATAACAGGAACAAAGAAGAATCAGTATTGCAGCAAAGATCCTTCGGAACAATCTTCTTGTTAGTTCTGTAATACTCCCCTAATGCATTTTAAACAAGAAGGAGATAAAAAGAAAACAACCCAAAATTAATTGGCATATTATGCATATCGCTGCTGAATAAAATTATGTCTTGTCCAAAATTATTCTTATTAGACACTCACTTCTTTAATCCTTCCCAATTTTGTCTCGGGTAATTTCAGGCTTTGATTGCTGTATGTTTATATGATTGTACATTATATGGCCTTTGTTGGAGTAATTTTACACAATACACGAGACAAACTGGGTTTGCTACTGGGAACTGATTCACACATTTCAAAGTCTATGTGATAGACAACCGTCTGCCTACAGACGTGCACACAGAGTTCCTTGTTGGGAACATCATTCCTAGGAGTGTGTAGGCCCAATGTGGATCAAACCAAAGGTATGTGGGGAAAGGGGGCTTAAATGCTAGCGTTAGGGTGTAACAATGGGCTGTCGTCATGCCCTGTTTGCTGGCCCCACAAAGCAACTGGTTGGCCACTGTGTAAAACAGGATGTTGGACCAGGTGGATCACAGGTCTGATCCTGTAGGGTTCTTCTCATTTCCAGATGTTCTTATGTTCTAAAGCTTTCCCCGGGGGGAATTTTCACTCAAAAATTTGCTGCTGCCTTGTGTCGGAGCAAAAAAAACCCACGAACTAAAACGGTTATTCATGAATGCGATTCAAATCAATTAACCCCGACGCAGTCCGGGTAATTCACAAAGCAAAGCCCGCAGCACTTAACGGTGGTTCGCTGTTTCAGCCCTCCTCCCTGCCGACAAGCTAACTGTTGATGCACGCCCCCTTTCCCCTTAAACGAGGCCGCGGATGCATTAAGTTGGACACTAGATGTCGCTCCCTCTCTCCTTCGCTGTGTCTCTGGGGGTGGGTGTTGATGTGCAGGAAATTCGCCCCCACTCCCCTGGTGATTCCTACTCCATGACCAGAACGACCTTGCCTGGTGGAGCATTGCTTCCTAGTGACAAAGTGGAATCAAACATTGGTGTCCCCCTTTTCAAAAATTTTTTATAGATCCATTCTTTTTCAAGGTGGGGGGAGTGAGCAGGGAAGGAGGCGACCGGCATGATCCTGTGTGCGTGTGTTGTTGGGGGAGGGGCTTCTGTGCATGCTGCTCTTGCCAGGGTGCCCCTGCTTCTTGCGCCCAGGCTGCCCTTTTCAAAGCACAGACACACCATTCCCCACCCCCCATTTCAGTGAGGAGCGTCCTGCTACGGGGCAACTCCAGGGCATTTTTGGTCGGTCGCTCTGTGGAACATGGACCCCCTCCCTCTCTTTGCTTTCCTGCGTCATCCCCCTCCATAACCTGATATTTCCCAGTCTCATATGAAGAACCAGTCCCTTTTTTGGAGTTTTCAGTGTGCCATGAGCATTGCATGCTTGCTAGTGCTGGATTACAGTAATCTTGAATTGCTGTTCCACATTTCAGCCACACACCACCTTATGTAGGTTTACATGATCATGCCCCCCCCCCCATGTGGGTCTCCTGGTTGTGTTGGTGATTGTGAAGTTCTTGACATTTTGAAGCTACTTTTCCATTTCTGCTGTGAGATTTTATTAATCAGTTGAACATAACATCATTGATTCCTCCCTCTCCCCCTCCCCAAGGTTAAAGCTGGCTAAAACTTCAACAAGCGAGATGAGTCACACAGCTACAGCTTAAATTTTCACAACCTCCCTCCTATCTGCATTACAATAGCAATGTAACAAGTTCTTTGTTTGAATTGAAATTTGATCTTTGCAGCACAATTCCTGTGTCTGGGGCTCCACAAAAGGTTGGCAATCACCTCGCGAACTGCTCTCCCTTCGGGGAGATTCTGGTCTTCATGTGGGGGGGCTCTGTGTACACTGCTCTTGCGGGGGGGGGGGTGTCCGTCTTGCGGCCAGGCTGCTCTTTTCAAAACACGACTATGGATTCCTGACTACTTTGTGCAGATTTTGGAAAGACATCCCCCACTGACCTCGGGAGGATGAAACTCTTTTGATTTAATTTCAACTCATTGGTTCTGGTCCGACCTTCTGGGGCAACAGAAGACACCATCCTTCCTCTATTTTTACAGAAAAGATATTCTCTGGGAACTGGATTCTGCATCAACTCTCAAATTATATGTCTGCATACAGTTCTCCTAGAAGCATGAAATGCTCTATGTTCAAAGGCTGACCCAAACCAAAGAGCTAACCCACCACCCAACCCTCTTCTTTCCTCTGAGCAGCACTGGGTACATTCATAGCCTGGCCCACATGAGAAAGAATAAACTTTCAGCATTTCCAGTAATAGATTCTTTGGGGTTTTCTGAGCAATGCTGCTGCCATGCATGTTTGGAGTTCCCTTGGTGAGAGCTAACCCACCCCACACCCCTAACCATCACTCTTGGGCCAACACACACCAGGTTTTCATAATCAAGCCAGATACAGTACTCTGAATTAAAATGGGAGGGGAGAAACATGCAAGAATGAGCCACCCTGGGTGGAAATGTTCCCCCCTTCTGTTTCTGTACAACTCTGTTTTGGCCGCACCTCTCTATTGACCCATAATGCCACCCTGAACTGCTGGGGAGGGGGAAAGAAAAACATGAGTCTGTGCTCTACCTGCTCCAACACACAAACCCAGCAGGGTGACCCAGGGCAAATAGCAGTTCTCTTATGAGTGCTCTCAGCCCCACCTAGCTCATAAGAACATAAGAAAGGCCCTGCTGGATCAGACCAAGGCCCATCAAGTCCAGCAGTCTGTTCACACAGTGGCCAACCAGGTGCCTCTAGGAAGCCCCCAAACAAGACAATTGCAGCAGCAACATCCTGCCCGTGTGTGTTCCACCACACCCAAAATAATAGGCATGCTCCTCTGATCCTAGAGAGAATAGGTATGCAGCATGACTAGTATCCATTCTAACTAACAGCCATGAATACCCCTCCCAGAGGAGGGAAGGAAGGGAAGGAAAAGAAGGCTAGGAAGGAAGGCTAGGGCTGCCAGGACTCCAGACACCAACAAGATAGTGGTAACCCTAAGAGTGGCTTTGCAGAGGAGGGAGGGAGGGAGGGAGGGAAGGAAGGAAGGAAGGAAGGAAGGAAGGAAGGAAGGAAGGAAGGAAGGAAGGAAGGAAGGAAGGAAGGAAGGAAGGAAGGCTAGGGTTGCCAGGTCTACAGCCACCACCTGGTGGCAACCCTAGGAGAGGCTATGCAGAGGAGGGAGGGAAGGAAGGAAGGCTATGAAGGAAAGCTAGGGTTGCCAGGTGTGCAACCACCACCTGGAGGTTTTTGTACTAAGCTCAAACAAAAAGTTACAATAATACTCAAGCAAACTATGCAAACATATATTGTGAAAGACGTGTAACACCTACAAACAAGTGAAAACAACTATAAATATATATACAAGTGAGATCAAAATAGAAAGTCTTTTTTTCTTTTTTCAAGGTAAGTGAATGTCTTATCTTAAGGTTGTTTTCAACACGAGGAAAGCTAGATGAGAATGGAACAGTAACGTGGTCCGGATGCTCTTCAAGCGTTTTCACTGCAAAACTGCAGCTTCATCAGCTGAAGTCTTCATAAATATTGTATAATTATTCTTTGTAGATGCAATAGTAGCAATCTGATACAGAAATAGGTATTCAGTCTTGCTGCGCCAAGTTTGTAAAAAAAAAAAAAAGTATAATGCTTGCCATCACCACAGTGTTTATCAGAGTGCAGTTACAGGCTAATGGAAAACATAAGCATTTCTTCCTGAGGGACTAAAAACCATTCTCCTTCCACAATTCTATCAAAATATTTGAATCTTTCCCAAATTGTTTTTTTTCTGAACTTGCCTTAACCTTCTGCTTCTCAGACCTGAACTTCATCTCTAGGGTTGTGCATATCGATAAACCCAAAATTAGCCATTTCAGTAATTTTTGGGCTTCAGGTTTACCGAAGCCAAAACCTGGGGGTCTGCCTGATGCCAAATAGGTGATTCCCGAAAAAGCCGAATAATTATTCAGCCTTTTTGGGTTCAACCATTCGCTTTTGCTCAGAGGTACGGCTCTCTGCTTTCTCCCCTTTTTCTTTCTTTTTTTGACTGGTTTTGTTAGGGCCCCATAGTTGGGGCCCTTTTGAGGTCGGGATCGTGTAATTGGAGCCAACTTGGTCTGACCAACCTTTCAGTGGGTTGATCTGGATCAAGCATAAGGATGTTTTAAATGATGAGGGTTCACCAAGTCTCGTCCAGAGGGATATACCCTCCAACTAAAAAGAACTGGTTCTTGTAGGTTATCTGGGCTGTGTAACCGTGGTCTTGGTATTTTCTTTCCTGACGTTTCACCAGCAGTTGTGGCAGGCATCTTCAGAGTGTCCTTCAGTGTTACTCCTCTGAAGATGCCTGCCACAGCTGCTGGCAAAACGTCAGGAAAGAAAATACCAAGACCACGGTTACACAGCCCGGATAACCTACAAGAACCAATGAACTCTGACCATGAAAGCTTTCGACAATATTTTAAAAAGAACTGGTTTCAATAGCTACTGCCTACCAGGCTTTTGAAGGAGACTCCCTCACCCATGCAGATTAGAAATCTCCTTTAGACAGCCCCCGTGGTCAATACTTCAGCTGGCTCTGATATCACAACCCCTCCCCCTCCCCCCCACCCATGAAAACCTGCTGTCTGGATCCCAATAATCTCCAGGATGGAAAAAAAACTTTCAAAAATCTGGAATGTGGAGAGGAAGATGAGTAATGTTTTTGCTGGCTTTAATATGTGTAGCTGAGTTTGTTATCTTTTTTATTATTATTATTACTTTTATCTGTAACAATATGTAATTTTGATTGATATGCTTGTTTCTTTTTCTCTCCCCCAAGTTTATGTATGTATGCATGTAATAAAGTTTTTAAATTTAAAAAAGAAAAGAAAACCTGCTGTCAAATGGAAGGTTGCCCCGAGTAGAGGCTTCGTTTCCCCACACTGTGACCATTTCTTGAAATCAGATTTTTGACTATAGTAAAGGACTGTCCACAGGATGTCATTTGCCACTAAAAGAAATGTTTTCCATGCCTTATTTTTCTTGCATTTAAGCCTTTTCCCTCAGTTTGGAAGCTAATCTGCATGGACACCATGCTATGCACCCCAGATACGAATGAAGCCCCCAGACTTAGAGGCACCAACTCAGCTTACAGATGCCTGGAGGATGGGGCGACGCCTTTGTGGGCCCATAAAATTAGACCCCCTGTCCCAAAGTTCACCAAACTTTGGTGACCATCCAAGGAGAGTCCCTTGGGTAAATTATTCAGGATTTACAAAAAAAAAAAAAAAAAATCGGGCCTCCCCTGCTAAGTTAGCTTTGTTGCACTGAACCTGAATTTGTCATCTTTCTAAATGTGAACTATTTAGTGTTAATTGTGGCATCATTTCACTATCCTGAATCATTGTCAGATCTGTGCCAAAAATTAACTATGTGGGAACACTGATTCTATCCCAAACCAGAAGTTTTCACAATCTTACCAACAGCAGATTTATGGAAAATCATCTCATATTATTGCTATTGCCATGCTTTCTATATAGTCCCTCTGCAAGATATTTGGAAACTTGCAAGTCTACACTGTTGGCTCCTCAAAGCATTATGACATCAAGGTGACATCAAGGTGATGTCATACTGTAAGAAATGTAAAATTCTAAAAGAATGCCTTCTTGTTCACCTCCAATATATCCTCAGTAAGAACACATGATGAAACAGATGGGGAAATCTCTTACTCAAAGATAAGATCCCAGTCAAACAACTATAGAACAAAGTGCCTAAAACAAGATGCCGGTGGAAAAGAAGACCACTGCAACAAGTCTCAAAAGAAACCTAAAAAACAAAACACAGACATGCATGGAAGAAGTGAACAGAGAAATGGACATTATATCGGATCCGGAGAAGAAGCAGGAAAACATCCAACGGTTAGTAAACCATAACAGGAAACTGGCAAGTGTCAATGAACAATTAAACTCAGAACTCAAGATGTCCTCCAAGATTCCTCCGAATCAAGACTACAAAGCAAACAAACCCTCTTTTGTTACGCTTCAAAATGGAGACAGATTTGACGAACCAGAAAAGGTCATTGCTTGCCATTTAAGAGATTCTGAGGAAAAACTAAACAAGGGGCCTGGGAGAAGTAGCAAGTTGCCCCGAAACAAGCATGTTGTAATGTCAGTGACTGAAACAGAAAAAATGCCAGTCGATGAGCAGGAGGAGAACCAGAGTTTTCCAGCATTGTTAGAGGCTGATAATCTAGAGGAAGACTCAGTCATATGCTTTATGCCATCCAAATACTTGTATGACTGTTGGGACCTTGTAAAATGTACACTTGCTGTTGTGCTTGGCTTAGGATTTTGCACATATTTAATATTATCCTGTGCATACTACTTCAACCATTACTTTATAGCTAACTGCATTGTCTGGTTGTTGGATGACCACAATATTACTGGACTGATCCAACTGTTGTCTCCATATCTTACCTGGATAAATAATGGCCTATCGCCATTTTAAGAATTACTTCTCAATCTCTTAAGAACAATTGGGCATGCATTCAGTCGCTTTCAGAAGACTTATTTTACAATTATAATTTTCCTTTTAAAAATCGTCCAAAAAACCCTCCATAAGTTAGTATACTTTGTTTCTAAGTTTCAAAATAAGGATCCCGGTATATATTTCAAAACTCTCTATGCTAATAATTAATTGTGATGCCCTCAGGAGGCAGGGGAACCTGGGGTCCATGAAAGCACCAGACCAGCCATTGCTTTCTTGCACAGGTAGTTTTATTTCAAGGTGATCATTCCAAGCACCTGAAGGTGTGGTTAACTTCACCCACCTCAGGTTTACAATGCCTTACAAGAGAGAGGAGCTACAGCACCACAACCTTCTCCTTTGCCAAAGAATGAAGAGGCCATTTTCTGTACCAGAAAAAGTCTTTGCCTCCATGCTAAACTCTGTCTGTCTCCATGGTGGGCCTGGCAAGGAAGCCGCTCTGAGCTGTGGAGAAAGTGGGATATAAAATGAATGAAATTTTCCCTCTCTCACTCGCTTTTTCTTCATCTTCTCCCTTTTCCTCCTAGCTAGCTTGGTTTCCCTTTCAGTTTCTGCTACTGTTAGGGTTGCTAACTGCCAGGTAGCAGCAGGAGATCTCCTGCTGATTCAACTGATCTCCAGCCAATAGAGATCAGATCGCCTGGCGATCTACTCCTTAGCCAGCTCCCATTCTCCACAACCATGCCCTGACTTAAACCACCTGAGCCCAGATAGGGGCCATACTAAAAACCCCATCTTCAGCTGTGTTTATTATTGATTTACTTAATTTATACCCTTCCTTTCTCCATAATGGGGACCCAAAGCAGCTCACATAGTTCCCCTGTCCTCCATTTTATTCTCCCAGCAATAACTCTGAGGTATGTTAGATTGAGAGGGTGTGCCTGGACCAAGGTCGCCCAGCATGCTGCCATGGGCGAGCGGGGATTTGAGCCTGGATCTCCAAGATCCTAGTCCTAAATTATAACCATTACACCTGGGGTTGCCAGGTCTGGGTTGGGAAATACCTGGAGATTTTGGGGGTGGAGCCTCGGGAGGGCAGGGTTTGGGGAGGGGAGGGACCTCAGCAGGGTATAATGCCATAGGACTGACTCTCCAAAGCAGCCATTTTCTACAGGGGAACTGATCATGGTCATCTGAAGATTAATTGTAATAGCAGGAGATCTTCAGGCACCACCTGATGTTGGCAACCCTAATTGCACCACACTGGCTTTTGTGAGGTTGCGGCTGTTGAACAGTAGCAAGCGGCCAGTCCTCGGTGAGTTATGGAAGTTGCGTAGTACCAAGTCACCCACTGGTCCCAATAAGATCTCCCTTCAAGGCCAAAAACAGCTCTGGCAAGGGTCCTGCCCCCTCCCCCTGCCATTTACCGATAGAAAACGAGCTTGAAGGCTGACAATACTGTTGCGGTTACCTAGCAACCACTACAATGCCACTAAGATGGCATTTGTTTCTTAAAGCAACAGCGATACTGCCATTATTTGTGCTTTTTTAATTTCCAGGTTTTTGTTTTTTTTTAAGATTTCAGATTTTTCTGTAAACCTGGGGCTTTTTTTCAAGTTTGTAGAAAGTTCTATGTTGTCTGCTCATGGCTACAATCACTGGATTGAAATATCCACATATCCAGAAATATTGAGAATTAGATGGATTGATGACTGATAGTTTACAACATAACAACCCAAAGTATCCCATGCAAGAACTAAACTGAAAATGATGGTGATTGAGTTACCAGGCTGGAGAACTGGCTGAGGCTGGTCTGACAAAGCAGATTGATTGTATATGCCAGTGAAAAGTACCCAGTCTAACAGTGGCTGCAGCAGGGCTGGAAGATCAGTCTAGGAACTTGAATGAGTGATGGTGGGGAGTAGAAAGACTACACTGGAATCATGATCCTCTGGTTATCACTGGGGCAGCATCAGTCATTAAGTACAGCCAGAAGGGAACTACTATCCCGGTCACCAGATTGGAGGCAAATCCCAGGCCATAACGGGTCTCTCAGCAAAGGTTCTAGGGTACCAATTCAAAACCAATGTCTGGGAGTCAGTAGCACAATCCAGGACCATACTCCAAAAATAGCATGATTCTAAGAGCTTAAACAAGGCAGATGACTGGTAGATCATCAGCAGAGTTGTAGACAAGTTGATCCCACACTGGCTGCAGTAGGGAGTTTGCCTACAGATGTTACTGGCTCCCATGTTAGGTTTCTCCTCACAAGCTGAGTCACCTCCCTTATTCATGAGGGGTATTGGTGCCTAGTTGCTGTGGTGACTTATCTGTTCTCCTAGCATTTCCTTAGCAGAAGGGAGGCCTCAGGCCACCAGGTGTGCACTTCTGTGCCTGGTCCATGCCTCAACCCTAGCCCTTTGCCTTCTCTGATTCTGGGGTGCTTCAGGAGGCAGTGGGTGGGTCCATGCTGGGACTTCTAGGCCTGAGGGCCTGCTGGCTCAGTGTCCCTTTGGGGAGGTATCACAATCCCCTCCCATCCCATGCATACTGAGGGAGAGAGGGAAAGACAGCTTGTTTGCCAGAATGTTGTATTGGGAGTTTTGATTTTTCTCCTTAGTGGTGGAGTCTGATCTGGAGAACCGGGTTTGATTCCCCACTCCTCCACATGAGCGGCGGAGGCTAATCTGGTGAACTGGATTTGTTTCCCTGCTCCTACACACGAAGCCAGCTGGGTGACCATGGGCTAGTCACACTCTCTCAGCCCCACCCACATCACGGGGTGTCTGTTGTGGGGAGGGGAAGGCAAGGCGATTGTAAGCCGGTTTGATTCTGCCTTAAGTGGTAGAGAAAGTCGGCATATAAAAACCAACTCTTCTTCTTCTTAGTCCCCTTTACTTATTTTACTTCAGAAGAAGTGAGACACCAGAGGCTTTTTTCAAGTTAACAACAGAGATTTATTAAATGACAGGGATTTATTAAATGCTGTACAAGGGGTGGATTTGGAGGGGAAACAGTGGTTAGGAAAAGCACAGAACCAGAGCTATTTTATAAGTTTAACTACAGAAAAGGCATAGATCTTAGATGGCTTGGTTGGTACAGAATTACAATTCTTAACTTCACAAATGCAGTTCAGTTCCCAGAACTTCTTATACTGTAGATGTTTCTATTCTGACTCTGCTACCTAGCTATCAGGGAAGTTGGAGATTATATAATCTCTCTTCCCCAGAGAAACACAGAAGTATGGAGATTTCTCCTCAAATCTCTCTTCCAGTTCTCACTATAGATCTACCCTACCCTGTATTGGAATATCTCCTTCCTAGAGCCTATTCCCTTCCCGTTAGGGTTGCCAACTGCCAGGTAGCAGCAGGAGATCTCCTGCTAATTCAACTGATCGCCAGCCGATAGAGATCAGACCACCTGGAGAAAAATGGCTGCTTTGGCAATTGAACTCTATGGCATTGAAGTCCCTCCCCTCCCCAAACCTCCCCCTCCTCAGGCTCCGCCCCAAAATTCTCCCGCCGGTGGTGAAGAGGGACCTGGCAACCCTACTTCCAGTGTCCTGAGAAAGGGTCCCTTTCCTCCCAATCTCTGCCTGTCACTCCACAGGATTTGTTTCACAACAGCATAGGCAAAACTGAACCCTCAGGTTCCCAGAGTCAAACACAGCTACTGAACACACAGGTTACCAAAATCAGAATACAATTCCTTTCTCCAGAACAGTGAGAGAGAGTTCCTTAACTCCACCCTTTCTCTGAGCTTTTCTCAAAGATTGTCACAGGAAGTATTAGAAAGTCTGTCTCGTTGGCAGGACTTGGGGGCAGGCTGTCCTCCTTCTCCAAGGACTCCTCTTCCCATGCTAACTCAGAGCGGTCCATGACAACTCTGGAGTAGGACGAAGCTCTTTGAGTAATTAACTCTGTGGAGCATATAGGCTGGTGGACTGCCCCTTGCTTGGGAGGGCCCTGGAATATCCCACCATTCTCAGGGACCTGCCTTTGATATCAAACTGGATGCTTTATCCAGGCTGTACTAGCATCCAGGAGGCCAGGATTCAATGTACATTAATGTGGGGAGTCTCTGTGTGAGTGGGATGGCCTTGCACATATCAGCAGCAACCATCCAGCCATTTACTCTTGAATAGAACACCAATGAAAAATATGGGAGAAATCAGACATCTGCGTGTCTAGGTAGGTACCTAGCAATTCTGGACTTTGTTTTCCATCCTGAAAAGAGCAAGCATTTTCTCTGCTGGTGCCTAAAATTGCATTTGAAATATTTCATTATGCTAATGGTTCATGATTATGATATGGCAAAATTTGGCCAATAAGTATGCAAAGAACAGCCTGTTAGAGCTCCCTTCTGCTAACATAGGATGACAGTGCTCCATTAAAATCAGTGCTTTTGCTTTTTCTCTGGCTGAACAAATGCAGCCCAGAAAAACATCCTTTACCTGCCTATTTAATAAAATATCACTTTAGACATCACCTCAATCTTCCTTCAAAAGTCTCTTCCCTACCCCTTGACAACCTATCAGACAGCAAGATTAGCCTAGTGGCATGCTGGAAAGGAGTGTATGTGTGTATGAATGTGTGTTTGTATGCTTCAGATCATTTACCTGCTTGTATCTTTCAAACTAAATATTTCCCAGAGACTGGGGAGTTTAAGAAGGTTTTAGGGATGACAAATGTGCTAGCACGTCAACATGGTAATGAAGTTAGTTCTGCACCAAGTATAGCATGAAAAAACAGACAATTTCCTTGCAAGATTTGTGATTAAACATCTAGCAAAAAATAATGATTTGCTTGAAGGCACTCAAGCACTGAAAAAAAGAGTGTCATGGAACCAGTGGGCAGGAGAGGGAGAAAAAATATTGGGGGGAGGGAAAAACCTGTCAAATATCACTATTGGGATATTATTATCTTAAAATCTCTTTAATATTCACTGTTAATTATAAAAACTAATAGCTATAAAATTGAAGTACCCAATGGGGGGATGTAAGACATTCAAGTGGCAGAATCGCCTCATCCCCTCCCCATTCCTGCTGGCTGCCTGTCCTCTTCACACATGAAATTGATGGGGGCTGATTTGCATGTCTATTCTGTTACAGCAGGGAGAGGAAAGGATTAGCTAAATTATAGAGGATAAACACAGTTTCGCTGCATAAAAGCAAAGACTTCTTGTAATGAACTGGAGTCAAAAGAATAATGATGTTGACTTTTCTTGGGAGAGAGAAATGTGCTTCCCCCCCCCCCCAGTTTTAATGAGAACGAGGCGTCGGAATTACCCTCCATTTAAATGCCATAAAGTCACCAGGAGGATGGTTTCTAAAGGATTTATTTATTTATGTGGTTGTTACATGGCTCTCTCCAAAGGCCCACAGCAAAAAAAGAGCTTTGATAGATTTAAGAAGACAAGGAACAGTAAGTCAGATATCCAGATGTTGGCATGAATGAACATTTTTCACTTTTTCAGGCTCAAGATCTGCATAAGCAAGTGCCAGGTTTTTTGTTTTTTTTTAGGAAGCAGGGTTATCAGATTCCCTTCCTCCCCACCGTTCTAGTTACAAAACTTTTAAAACTGAGACCAAGATCAAACTCAGTAGTCACGATCCCAAACGGCAGAGGCTTCTTTTTATGTTGTTATGAATTGAAAAGCTTGATGCGTATCCATGTTGATTCTCCATAGGGTAGGTATTTGGATATTCCCAACCTGAAATTAGGTTCAACATTTCCTGTTTCGCCTTCCGTCAGAAATGCCCAAAACGAAAGGAGCAACCCTCCAGAATTGGAGGAAATCAAAATTGGTCTCCCAAAATTTGGGGGTTGTTTGACCTCTTCCCAATTACCAACTGGTGGAGAATAGAGGAGAGCCTGGTGGGGCCTTCTGGTGGAAGCCAACCTGGCTGATTCCCCCCCACTCCCCCTTGCATGCAGCAGGACTGGCAATAGAGGAGGGAGAGCGAGGGTGAACACCTAAGTAAAGACTAGGCTGACGATGCTGATGTAGCCCTTTAAACAGCTGTCCTTCCAGGGAGGGCAATCACTCTAGGCCAGTGGTGGCGAACCTATGGCACGCGTGCCAGAGGGGGCACTCAGAGCCCTCTCTGTTGGCACTCGTGCCGTCGCCCCAGCACAGAGTTCGCCTTAGTTCGCTACTAGAAAGCCAGAGAGACGCGGGGCCGGGCTGCTCTTTTCCCCCTCTCCACTTGCACCTGAGGGCATTCCTCACATCACCCGCCCCTCTGCCCAGCAGCCCAATGGGAGCACTTCCTCCCTCACCTGTCACATGTGGCAGGGCGGCTCACATGCCGAGCGGCTCACATGCGGTGTGAGGGTGCGGCGCGGACGGCAGCCTGTTGAGTCTGTGGCGAAGGTGATTTCTGTGGTGGGGTTCGAGAGGAGCTAGGTTGGAGGGGAGCATAGCTCACAGCGTGGCATAGCTGGAGGGGAGCAGAGCGCTCGGGCCACAGCGCGGGCTTTGCGGGGCCTCCCACCTTTCAGAGAAATCCCCTACTAAAAGAGGAACACCCACTTACCCAGCATGTAATTAACCTGTGGAACTCCTTGCCACAGGATGTGGGGATGGCATCTAGCCTAGATGCCTTTAAGAGGGGATTGGACTAATTTCTGGAGGAAAAGTCCATCATGGGTTACTAGCACTGATGGGTATGTGCTACCTCCTTATTACCTCCTGAGGTAGCTCTCAGCCTGGGGTGCACAGCTGTTCCCCCTCCTTATTACAGATGTGGCCCACTGTGAGATACAATATCAAATCTGACACCAGAAACAGACTAACAGATGACCTGAGTGCTGCATGTGTTGCTCTCAAACTTACAAAGAATGAGCCAAGGTTAGACAAATTATCAGCATGCATACAACAGCAAAAATCACATTAATTGTTCAAAAGCATGCCGAATGCAAACTTTTACCTTTCAATAAAAAGTTGTTTGTATCATTGAAAGCTCTGTTATTGTGTTTTTCTTTTAAGACAAAATATGTTAATGTATGAGTTGTTTTTTTCTAAACTAAAACCTCAGTATTCAGGTTAAATTGCCATGTTGGCACTTTGCGATAAATAAGTGGGTTTTGGGTTGCAGTTTGGGCACTCGGTCTCTAAAAGGTTCGCCATCAATGCTCCAGGCCTTCCTCTTGCTGGCAATGGGTGGGCCAGTGCTTTTCACCATTATATACAATGAGGGTAGACCTAATCTCCAGTCTGGACATCAAGCCTACTGCTTGTTGGACTCAACAGAGGTAGATGTTCATTGCAATGGGTAGCAGACCTGGACTCCAGAATTGGAGGCAAGGTCCTATGCTTTTTTTTCCAGTGGGGAATAGACCTGGTCTCCATCATGTCTATCACTATTGAGGCCAATGAATGATAGACCCGGAGGCCAGGTTACCAACATTTTTGGGATGGCTGCTTCTGTTTTGAAATGGGGATAGATTGTAGATGAACGGATGGATCCTCCCCCCATCCCCGGCTTCTCTCTTCTTGAGCTTTTCAGGTAGGCATGTAAGCATCAGGCCTGCGTCACAGGCATGGGCCGAAGAGCAAAAGCACAAGGGCTCTCAGCCTGGGGTGCACAGCTGTTCCCCCTCCCCACTACAGCCAAGTGACCAGAGAAGGTTCCAGTATATGGAGAGGGAAAGCCACATCAGTCAGCCATGTACCTTGGAACCCAGAACAGCTCTCAAAGAGAAGAACACCTGTTGGAGAACGCTAATTAGAAACACCTTCATAGCTGAGCCTTTTATTTTATTTTTTATTTTATTTTTGAGGGGGGCTACTTTTGTAAACCTCCTTGAATCTTGGAAGGGAACTGGGATCTGTGGTGCATTCGAAAAGCAAGCTCTGGCCCGAGGCTCTGGGCCTGTGGCTCAGTTACTGGCATAGAACTACACCTGTATACAAAATGATGTATAAATGGTATTTAACACTGAAGAAATCAGCAAAATCGTATGCTTCAATGTCACCAAACTGCTGGAAATGCAGTAAAGAAGTAGGATCTTTTCATCATATGTGGTGGACTTGTGAAAAAGCTAAAAAAAATTGGGAATTGATATATAATGAAATAAGGTTGATTTTACAACAAAATATTCCTAAAACACCTGAAATGATATTATTGAGTATGATACCGGACACTATTTTCACTCATATATACTTTTTTGATTTACGCCACCACGGCTGCTCGATTGATATATGCAGCTAAATGGAAGACAGTTGAGATACCAGATAAAAAAGACTGGATAAAAAAGATGCTGGAATTGACCGAGATGGCGAAGCTTACAGCTTTGATAAATCAGAATGATAATGAACAATTTTGGGGGGAATGGGAGGCTTGGAGAATGCACTGTGAAAATGATTTTTTTATCGGGACCATTTAAAGGATATTCATTGATTTAATCCCTTATTCATACTTTGTATTAATTTTTATATTAGGTATTGATTTCATAATGTTGGATATGACAAGAACAGATTAATTAAAATAATATTGGGATTAGTTTTGTTAGCAAAAGATTATACAATTTAATTTTAGACGGAAGAGGAAGAGGGGGAAGTCATCTGATTGTTAAATTAGAAATATTTGTTTTTCTCTTTATTATTATTATTAAATTGTTTTTATGGATATATTAAATGAAGAAAAAATAAAAAGTATTTTAAAAAAAGAACTACACCTGTTGAACAACACTGACATCAGCACACCATGACCAGACCCCCTGGTCTGTTGAAACAGTTCCTGTGCAGTCACTACCATGTTGGGCTGGGAAAGGGGAGGGACCCAGAAGGGGTGGGGCTTGAAGAGATATCAGGCGCTTGCAGAGGCTGAGGAGGAGTGAGCTGGAGAGGTTACCTGTCGTGGTGCTGGCAAGGAGCGAGGGCTGGAAGCGTAGTCTGGGGAACAGTCCAAGGTCATTCACAGTTCAGGCAAAGTCCAAGATCTCAATACCGGCAAGGGAAGTCCGAGGAGTTAGTCAAAGTCAGTCCAAGAAGTCAGGAATCCAAAGTTTAGCAGGGAAACAAGGCCGGTACTCAAGGAGGTTGGTGACAAGTTGCTTGCACAACAGCCAAGCCGAACTGATGGCTTAAATCCCTTCTCCTGCTGCTGTAGCAGAGCCAGCTGGTGCTGATGAGGCTGAGTTCACAGGTGGTGCTTCAGCCCTGCTCTTCCTCATCACTGCTACTGGGGAGGTTCCTCTGTAAAGCCTTCAGCCTAGCACTCTGCCGTCTCTGCTGCATTGCCAGACGGACCTGTTTTCTTCTCTGCTCCAGTGGCCTTGGCGAGGCCTCTGGAGACACTGCATGTTGCAAGGTGTCAGGTCCAACTGGAGTCCTTGAACTGGCAGGCTGCAGGCCTGGTGAGTCATCTCCTGACTTTGGCTGATCCTCTATTCTGGCAGGCTGTAGGCCCTGTGGTTGTTCCTGTGGGACTTCTGCCTGAGGATGTCCCTCTGTTCTGGCTTCTATGTCCCCTTCGTCAGAGAGGGTCTCAGCAGGCTGACTCATGACATTACCTGGAGTAAGGCTAACTCTTCCAGCCATTACTCTCGCTGTGTTGTCATAGCAATTCCTCTGGCCCAGCCCCAGCCCTCCCGGGAAACTGGAAAGTCTACACCCTTGCGCAGTGCCACCTCAGGACACTGATGGGACCTTCCGCCGGTGTCCCACCGGCATAAAGGCCTGTGCCAGTGTCCCTGGGGGCGTGCCGGTGTCCCCAGGGGCGTGCCGGTGTCCCCGGGGGCATCCCCGGGGCGTGCCAGGGGTGAAGCAGCCTGTAGGCAGCTCCCTGTGCCCTTTCAGCCCGGCACGCCGGCGGCAAGAATGGTGTTGCATCACTCCTCTCAATGGGGCGAAAAGCCCCAATTAAAAAGAAAAAAGCCGCAAAAAGGATTTTTTCAAGGTTTCGGTGGGCGGGGAGCTGCTTAGGAGGTGCCGCGTCGTCGTCTCTGCCATGCCATCCCTGCATGCAGAATGCTCTGGAATGAACTGTTAATCTTTAATCCACTACTGTCCCCCAGTATCGTTATCATTAAATGCCACCCTCCAAGCTATAAGCAAGAGCATAAGAGTAGTCAAATTGTTCAGACCAGTGGGTCCATCTAATCCAGGATTCTATTTCCAACTGTGGTCTTTCAGATACCAGAAGAAAGCCCACAACCAGAACCAATAGACAATAATCCTCTCCAGCTGACTTCTACACAGCATCTGACAATCAGAGGCACCGTTAGGCTACAATGGTTAATAGCCAACAATAGACCTATCTTCCACAAATCTGTCCAAGTCCCTTTTAAATCTATGTAAGCCAGTGGCAATAACCATGTCTCATGCAGTAAATTCTACTACCCACAATGTGAAGTATTACTTCTTTCATGTGTATTGAAGCTACCGCCAATCAATCAGTTTCAATGGTTATGGAAGAGGAAGAAAATGGACCCTTGGCTTACCTGTGAGGGGTCCTTCTACTCTGAGGAAGGAGGACATCTTCAGCAATGGGTGGTTTCCTTCTCATGCTCAGGGAGGCAGGATCCAAAACTTCCTCTTCCTGTCCCATGAGCTGGGACCGCCCTCTCTGTTCCAGTTTGAGGACTTCCCTAGCTAACTTGGACAGAAAGAATACAAATAGAGATAACACAGGTAATGTGCACGTATAAAAGGGTAGCAATTGTTAGTGTTAACTGAACATAGTCTAACACGACAACCACTTTACAATGGGAAGAATTGGATTCTTCCATAATCTCTTGCTGTACTCTTACTTTCACATTGAGTATTTCACCCTGGGTGGGCAAGATGTCCTCCTTCATAGACTCCTACCATGCCACCTCTCAGTTTGAACTAAAAAGTTTGAACTAAAATGTTTTGAACTAAAAAGCCCTCAACTAGAGTACTGTGTTCAGTTTTGGGCACAGCAATTTAAGAAAGATGTAGACAAGCTGGAACGTGTCCAGAGAAGGGTAACAAAGATGGTGAGGGGTCTGGAGACCAAGTCCTATGAGGAAAGGTTGAAGGAGCTGGGTATGTTTAGCCTGAAGAGGAGAAGACTGAGAGGGGATATGATAACCATCTTCAAGTACTTGAAGGGCTGTCATATAGAGGAGGGTGCCGAGTTGTTTTCTGTTGCTCAAGAAGGTAGGACCAGAACTAACGGGTTGAAATTAAATCAAAAGAGTTTCCGTCTAGACATTAGGAAGAAATTTCTAACAGAGCGGTTCCTCAGTGGAACAGGCTTCCTCGGGAGGTGGTACGCTCTCCTTCCCTGGAGGTTTTTAAGAAGAGGTTAGATGGCCATCTGTCAGCAATGCCGATTCTGTGACCTTAGGCAGATGATGAGAGGTAGGGCATCTTGGCCATCTTCTTGTCACTAGGGGTGTGGAGGGGGGAGGTAGTTGTGAATTTCCTGCATTGTGCAGGGGGTTGGACTTGATGGCCCAGGTGGTCCCTTCCAACTCTATGATTCTATGTTGCGTACAGACAGGTCTGAGTCTCTGCTTTCCACACAGCAATGTATCGGCGCTGGAGGAAGGAGACCCCGATGCGTATTTTGCTCTTGCCAGGAGGGGCCGGCAACTCCCCAATAAGCACAGAACCAGTACACTCGCCGAAAAGGAACAAGGTCACGTACAGACAGAGCTTCTCGCCCTCAAGGTCTTGGCTGCGGGCCATGGCTTTCCCCGAAGTTCAGCAACATAGAAAACAGGACTCCAAATGAAACTTCTCAAGATAAAGGCTAAATCTCAGACGCGGTTGTCAGAGACGGCCGGAAGGCAGCTAACATTGCTCCCATGAGGCGCTTAATGGTCAGTCTTGCTTATATTGTCTTCTTGACTCTCCAGGTGTTTCAGCTCAACTGTCCGCTTCAGACTCTGACTCTTCCTGTGTCAACTTACGTCTTTTGTCCAACGGCCGGGCCGACCTTCTCCTTTGCTGCAGTGCCAATCTACCTTTTAATTTTCTTTTGTCCACTGGTGGAGGAGACCCTGAAGGTGCAAGGTTTTCTCTTCCCTGTTCCTTTTCTCTTGATTCAGATGGCCAGTCGTCTGGCTCAGAAACCCCGTCTTGATTTCCGGTGTTATCTCTTCAGAGGGAGTGAGGCCTTGTTCGGCCACTTCCTCTTCTTCTGAAGAGTGACTCTCAGGCTGACTCATGACACTTTACAATGACCCCTCTCTCCTTGTGCTTGTTTCTGTTTGCGTGCATGCACACACATTTCCGCAGAATGAGGGTAATAGTTCATGCATCGGTTAAAGTGAGCTCTGCTTTATGCTGCGGTCAGTCTCTTAAATACCACGACTCTATATTTCTATTCTACACCCTGGCATTTGAATCTAGTTGGTAGAGATCAGGTATCTGCATTGATTCCTTTTCCATCGATAAACTCAGGAGTCTCAGCAGGCTTTGGCTTCACTTTGACTTTTGTCAAATGATATTCCACAAACCCCTGGGCTAGCAATAGCCACCGTGACTACCTGAAAATGGTTCCCCAGGATAACTTAGCTCCTATAGGTTCATTTCAGTACTGAAAGAATCATATGGATTGTTTGTGATAAAAAAAATCACAGAGGCAGACATGGAAAAGTAGAAATGTATTCCTGTTAAAAACAGTCAAAAACAGCCATGGTGGTGTGTCTGGAAACATAAATTATGCTCACAAAGGTAAAATTATGTATGTAGTTACAAGGCAGGAGGAAAGTCGAGGTTGCAGGAGGAAAAATGGAGGAATCAGATGTATGGGGTGGGGAAACTTGGCACCTACATTTTTCTCATAAAATAAATTTAATTTACAGTCATTTTTAGACACCTTCATTGCTTTTGCAACCTGCTTTTAAAATTACATCTATATGTTGCCAACAGCAGTGCTTTAGGACCCCTGTTCTCTCACCTCTCCCATGGCTTCAGTTTTCACTTTAATTACCAGCAGAACCCCATGAATTCATCAGATGCCTTTGTACACCAGTAGTTTTTACTCCTGGTGATGCTCCACTTGGGAACATAGTAACACCTGGCTGTCCTATTTACAGACTGCTTGCAGTTCCTTGAACTGCTCACCAGGTGGCGATCATAATCACTCCTCTCCCTTTCCTCCCTTTCTATTAGCTTCAGGGAGGATATAATTTGCAGGTCCTTTTTGTTTTCCAAGGTAATAGTATGCCTCCAAATTGTGACTATTTGATAGGGGTAGGACCTATTTCTTCAATGTCGATAATTATTACAGTGTGGCAGACCAGGTCTTCACAATGAATCAGCAGTTCACAGTAAAGATAAAATCTCTGCAGCAATTGGCTTGCATTACACTTTGTTTCAGCTTGAGTTACATGCATTACATGCAGGAGGGGTAGGGAGAGCAAGGGAAAAAAAACCTGTAAAAGCTTTCTTAAAAATGCAAACACCCTGTCATTAGGAAAACAGTGTTACATGTTCCTCACCTCTCCAAACAGCAAAAAGTTCCTGGGGAAATGTTACCCTGGGTAGGTTTCCTGCAGATGAGACAGCACTGGAAAATTTATAATGCTTTGGCGAAAATTTTATGCTTAATTCACAAAGATAAATGTAGAATACACCTGGAGACAAAGAAGCTTTCATACAGGGCAGCTAGGGTTGCCAACCTCCAGGTACTAGCTGGAGATCTCCTGCTATTACAACTGATCTTCAGCTGACAGAGATCTGTTCACCTGGAGAAAAATGGCCACTTTGGCAATTGGACTCTATGGTATGGAAGTCCCTCCTCTCCCTAAACCTCACCCTCCTCAGGCTCCACCCCTAAAATCTCCAGGTATTTTCCAACCTGGAGCTCGCAACCTTATATCCAGCTGATAGAGAGCAGTTCACCTGGAGAAAATGGCAGCTTTGGCCATTGGACTCCTAAGGCATTGAAGGTCCTTCCCTCCCCAAACCCCACCTTCCTCAGGCTCCACCCCAAAAACCTCCCGCCGGTGGTGAAGAGGGACCTGGCAACCCTAAGGGCAACAGATCTCCAGGGATGCCCTACACTCAAACTTCTGTTTCTTGTCTCACACACCTGTCTTCATCCCCCCTCAACAAGCAGGAGTGAGCTTTTCCAAGTTCTTGTGGGTAAGATTACCCCCTAACAATTTGTACCCATTGAGAAAACATCAGCTGATCATTCCGAGACACACAAGAATACGTGTCCCAGCAATAGCAAAGGTGGCATCCCTACCCTCTTCCCACTCCCCATTTAATCTCTAGCACCCTCAGATGAGATTCAGACAAAGGGCAGTATGTGTACTAGCTGTGAGGAATGGGAATCCTATCATACCTCCAAAGCAGACATTTGCTACTCTGCTTTTAGCGGCAGCTAACCAGGAGAAAGCATGCCAAAAGCTTCCTTGTTTAATGTCTTGCTTGGCTGTTGTTAAAGGTTACCGGGGCAGGACGAGCAAGACAAAGCGGCAACCCTAGGCATGTTAAAATCCAAGGAATGTATATTACTGCACCGTCTTCCACAGACAAAATGCTATCTCATCAGCATCTGAAAGCCCGTGCCCTAATAGATGCACTAGGCTTTAAGGTACATCCTGCACTTCGTAGCCCACCGGTACTGCTATTCATCATTCCCCCTTCATAGCCACCCATGTACATGCCTGCCAAGTAAGGAGCCACTTTATGCATCTGATAATGTGAATTCTGATCTACAAAAGCTTATGCTAGAATGAAAACGTTTCATCTTTAAAGTATAGGGTCGCCAACCTCCAGGTAGTAGCAGGACTGAAGATTTCCTGCTATTTCAGGAAATCTCCACTGGAGATCAGTTCACCTGGAGAAAATGGCTGCTTTGGCCATTGGACTCTATGGCATTGAAATCCCGCCCCTCTCCAAACCCCTCCCTCCTCAGGCTCCGGCCCAAAAACCTCCCGTCGGTGGTGAAGAGGGACCTGGCAGCCCTATTAAAGTACTGTTGAATCCCTATTTATTTTTGTGACAATCTACTAATATGGCTGCCGTCCTGGGATAGATATCCCAGTTTTTTTTATTATCAATGTGATTATTTTGGATTTAACTAGGGGTTATAGGATTGCCACATTTTTATAAAGAAGCTTTGGGCTCTACGAAGCTGCATGAAAAGCAAAAAAAGGCGACACCTTCTCCACTACTGAATCATTTCCGTTATGCAGGCTTTGCCCTTTAAAAACTTGCAGTCCAAATGACCTCACAGGTTAAGCATGAAATTCTATATAAATGTACTGGAGAGTTTCTATATAAATGTACTGGAGAGTAAATCCTATGGAAATAAGTAGGACACTTTTAAGTAAATTGGGATATGACTGGCCACACAATTAGTAGCTCCACAGACACCATTACCATTAGGGGTGCCATCAACCTAAAGTATAATAAATAAACTCTAGGTTCCCCATCCAGTGGGATGTCAGTATGACAGTGACTCATACTCTGCATCTTGTTTTAAATAATGAGTGCACAACCCAGAGGTGATGTTCTTGTAGTTATCGTTTTTACCGATTTAATGAGCTGAATATTTGCATTGTTTAGGCTGAAATGTGTCAGATAGGCACACAGTTTTTTTTCTTTTTCTCCACAGGACAGAACATGCTCTATAATAAATAAAATAACTTATATTTGCAGAATCAGAAACTTTGCTGAACTTTAAAAATGGATAACTTTGCTCCAGAGAGTAAATAACTAACCCTGGCCCATTAAAATCAGGTTTTAAATTGGTGTTCATTTCTTGTCTCGCTTTGTCAAAATAGATTCCCATACAAATTACGCAGAGGCAAGTTCAACTAGAGAAATAACAGGTTCTTTGAATTGTACTTCAGACTACTCATGTTAGGTTGCTACTACTTTTCTGAACCAGTATACAAAAAGAAAAGGGATTATGAATGCTGATTGTTCTTCTGAAGAAATCTAAAATTAAGTGCAACACTGAAAGTTTCCAGTTTTTACTGGGTTGATTATTCAGAAGTAATTTGGGCCACACAGTTAGGACTACATTCATAAAGTAGTTCATAGAAACATAAATAAACAAAGGGGAGGGGAGGGACTGTGGCTCAGTGGTAGAGCATCTGCTTGGCATCCAGAAGGTCCCAGGTTCACTCCCCTGCATCTCCAGTTAAGGGACTAGGCGAGTAGGTGATGTGAAAGGCCTCTGCCTGAGACCCTGAAGAGCCGCTGCCGGTCCGAGTAGACAATACAAACTTTGATGGATTGAGGGTCTGATTCAGTAGAAGGCAGCTTTATGGGGAGGGGCCGTGGCTCAGTGGTAGAGCGTCTGCTTGGCATGTGGAAGGTCCCAGGTTCACTCCCCTGCATCTCCAGTTAAAGGGGCTAGGCAAGTAGGTGATGGGAAAGACCCCTGCCTGAGACCCTGGAGAGCCGCTGCCGGTCTGAGTAGACAATACTAACTTTGTTGGACCAAGGGTCTGATTCAGTAGAAGACAGCTTCATGTGATCTTCCTGGGATTGTGTGATCCAGAAAGATGATTGATTGATTGAAATCTGTGTAAACTGTATTGACTTTGATGGACCAAGGGTTTGGGGGGAGGGCATGGCTCAGTGATAGAACATCTGCTTGGCATGCAGAAGGTCCCAGGTTCAATCCCCGGCATCTCCACTTAAGGGACTAGGCAAGTAGGTGATGTGAAAGACCTCTGCCTGAGACCCTGGAGAGCCCCTGCCGGTCTGAGTAGACAATACTGACTTTGATGGACCAAGGGTCTGATTCAGTATAAGGCAGTTTCATGTGATCTTTGGGGAGGGGCTGTGGCTCAGTGGTAGATCATCTGCGTGGCATTGAGGGGCATTATTGGGCTATTTTAAATTATTTTAAACTATTTTAATGGGTTATTGATTTATTGTGGTTTTCGACGGTGTAAGCCGCTCTGAGCCCGACCTTGGGTTGCGGAGAGCGGGGTAGAAATGTAATAAATAAATAAATAAAATGCAGAAGGTCCCAGGTTCAATCCCCAGCATCTCCAGTTAAGGGGACTAGGCAAGTAGGTGATGTGAAAGACCTCTGCCTGAGACCCTGGACACTCCATACCTGAGTGGGGATTTGAACTTGGGGATCTCAGATCCTGGTCTGACACTCCACCCACTACACCACATCAGATTAATGTTTCATAAAGTCTAGCATTCCGTTTCATACAGTATCCAACCTGTTGCCCTGAAGGGCCAACAACCCGATGCTGCCTCCTAGCACTGAAAGCACTGGTTTAATGCCTCTGGACATGAAGGTTCCTTATAGTCGTGAAGCTAATCTTCTTTTAAAGCTCAACTTTATCCCCTTTATAGAACATAAAAGCAGATGGTGGGGTTGATTTCAATGGGGCAATGGTAAAAGGTAAGGGTAAAGGTCCCCTGTGCAAGCACCGGGTCACTCCTGACCCATGGGGTGACGTCACATCCTGACGTTTACTAGGCAGACTTTGTTTACGGGGTGGTTTGCCAGTGCCTTCCCCAGTCATCTTCCCTTTTCCCCCAGCAAGCTGGGTACTCATTTTACCGACCTCGGAAGGATGGAAGGCTGAGTCAACCTCGAGCCGGCTACCTGAAACTGACTTCCGTTGGGATCGAACTCAGGTCGTGAGCAGAGCTTGGACTGCAGTACTGCAGTTTACCCCTCTGTGCCATGGGGCTCATGTGGAATATTTAACCCTTTCCTCGTGCCATTTTCCAAATATAAACTACCTGCCTCCACAAGCTGCTATTACTCCTGAAGAAGAAAATGCAAGTACCTGTATTCCCTCCCCTATGATGCTAACACCAGCTGGAGGGGTTAGATCATGAGTCACAAGAAAATGGTGCCAGTGCTCTTGTCCTATTCAGTCCTAAGACAGAATCCTTTGCCTCTAGAAAACCCATAAGTGGGGGATTGGGGGTAGGGTTGCTAGATCCAGGTTAGGGTACTCCGGAGATTTGGAGAATGGAGCCTAGGGAGGACAAGGACCTCAATGGGGTGCAATGCCATACAGCCTCCCCTCCAAAGCATCCATTTTCTCCAGGGGAACTGGTCTCTGTAGTCTGGAAATGAGCTGTAATTCCTGGGGATCCCCCAAATCCCACCTGGAGGCTTGCATCCCTAAAACCCATCCATCATACTGAAGTGCCTGGTTGTCTTATAGAGTCCAATGATAGACAACAAGGAGGAGGTTAAGTTAAAAGCAACAGTTCTTTATTTAGCTAAACACAGAGCTGGGGTGAGTTAACCACAGATAAGGCACAGGGTTACCCACCCGAGAACAAAGGAAGGTGAGCATCATTTATGCATTAGAATGGGGCAGGCCCATAGCTGCTTGCAAGCAGATTGATACGCAAAAGCACCAATACACATTAGGTATCTACTCCATGTTAATTAGTATAGCCTATAGATATTGCCCAAAGGCATAACTAAGCAAGTGCTTGATCTTGTGAGCTAGGAAACAGAAACTGCATTCCTACGGATAGAGGTAAGAGGAACTGTGAGCTAATTCAAAGACAGTTTCTCTGTCTTTGAATTAGCTCACAAAGAGGCAGTACCAGGCAGAGAGTATGATTTGTTGGTTCATGGCCCCCGGATGCCAACCTCCCCAAAGCTTCCATGTGTGTGCATATGAGCACATAGTGTTCTATACCAGCCCTTCTATCTGGGCACTACATTTTCCCACTGAACAGCCTTCTTCCTGTCCCACTGGCATCGCTTTGATACTAACTTCCACATCCAATCAACTGTGTGTGCAAAGTCTTAAGAGTCTTCCTTGGTGGTTTCCCTTTCAAGTACTGACCCTGTGTATGAACCCACTACCTCATGCCCTGGCCTTCAATGCTTCAACCACAGCCCCATCAGATTCCAGGCAAGCAAGGTGCAGCTGATTTAATAATAAGGCCGAGAGCTTCCCTTTCCTCAAGGGTTGTCTTTCCAGCCTCTGGTTCATTTCTGGGGTCAACTGTACTCACCAATAAGCACAGCTTTACAAAATGTCAAGGTTTATTTTATAGAAAGTTAAAGAAAACCCAAATGCTCTTAATTTACAACGAGCAAAGGAAAACTCTCAAAACTTCCTAGTAAAAACAGCTGTCGGGGGGGGGAGGTTTAAAAAAAACCAGGGTGAAGCTAATGCCTTATAACCTTCCCCACCAATCAATAGGATTGCCAGGTCCCTCTTCACCACCGGCGGGAGGTTTTTGATGCGGAGTCTGAGAAGAGCAGGGTTTGGGGAGGGGAGGGACTTCAACGCCATAGAGTTGAATTGCCAAAGCAGCCATTTTTCTCCAGGTGATCTGATCTCTATCGGCTGGAGATCAGTTGAATTCGCAGGAGATCTCCTGCTACTACCTGGCAGTTGGCAACCCTATTAATTAGCCTTTCAGTTGCAAGATTAGCACCGCTTGCATACATTCTTTTAGGAGGGCCTCACTGTGAAACCACTTACAATCTAAAAGCCAAAAAAAGCCTGAGTAAATGCATGGTGCTTCCGTACACCCTGCTTAGCTTCCAAGATCAGTCTATACCATGCCACCTTCCCTCCCACCCAATCAACTACTTCACATCATCATCAATATCTTTATTGGAGCCAGCAAGAGGATAGCATTGAGACTCCTTTTGCTCCTATATGTAGTACAGTGAGGCATAAAAGACATCCATTTTAAAATTAGAATGCTCTTAATTGCACTATTCTATTTCCAGCTGTTGGGATCTGCAGCATGAATTTTAATTAATGACTAAATTAAGGCTGCCGATCTTAGCAGCCGGAAACAGCTACATTATTTAAATAGGCTTTGAAATCATCCGATTTTTATCTCCCAGAGCAGCACTTGGATTAATATAAAAGTTGTCTTTATTCTGTTGAAGAGACGGGAATTACACAAGAGGCTGGAGGAGGTCAGATGCCGAGCATTGAAAAGATTGCTTTACTCGAGGTAACTGCTATTTGTGGCAGGCAACAAACAGAGCGATGGCAGAAGTGGGTGATACTACGCAACGAGCAGATGGCTTCTTCCCGCAGAAAACCAAGGGATGGGACGTTCTACAAAACATCAAGGGACCGTTGTCACATGCATGTATATCATGCCAAGTCATAGCAAGGGGCCTGACAAGCCTATCCCCAGTGGTGACCCAGAGCCGCACCGCCTCCTCTGAGGCTTCCCGGCCGCCGAGGAGAAAAGAAAAAGGGTATTTAAAAATTAAAAAGAGAAAACCCGGGGGAAATTCCCCATTGAAAACAGCGAGGCTGCGCCACCAGGAAAGGGGGCTTTCCTGGGGCAAACGGGGTTAGAAAGCCGCCCAAAAGCAGATGGGCTCCAGGAACGTCCTGGGAACGGCTCCCCCACGCCGGTGCGGCCGTTCTCTTCTGGGGTTTAGTTCCTGGACTGGCTGTGCTGGCAGCGGGGGCCGGCAGAGCTCCGTCGCTCCCAGACACCGGCATGTTTGCCCCCAAGCCGCTGTATTTATCGTGTGATAAAGTGGCACCTACGCCAGTGCTGGGTCACACCAGCTCCTAATGAGATTCGTCCCCCCCCCTGAGGATTGCAGCCTCAGTCTGGACATACAGGCTAAATACCTGTGGGGTATGAAAATAAGCCTCAGGATCATATGCACCTTTACCAACACTGTGGAACTGATTTGGCCTGCACATGCAGCCAAATGAGCTGTGTGGATTAGAAAATTGTAGGGTCTATGGTACCAATTCAGATTGTCAATATGAGATCCCATTTTTGAATACTTCCAACCACTAAAAAAAAAAAGTCACATAAGAGAGAAAGGTTCTAGGCCAACCCAGATGCAAAATTTCCAGAAAGAACTGTTCTTTTCTGGGGATTTTTTTGGGGGAAAGATGGAAATTTGGGAAAAGTTGAACGATAGATTATGCTTACTTTCCTATCAAACTTAAACTACTTTTATGGCATCATTTATAACTTACTTAGCATATAAAATTGTACTATTTGGCATACATGGAATATATATATATATTCATATATATATATGAATATATATATATTCATTTTCTATACAAAAAAGAATGCAAATAAACCCAATACTTGAGAAAGAGTTGCAAACTGCTACACCTATTCTACCATTGTACATGTATCTTTAACACTTATGCTACTCCCCGGGGACCGTCATTCCAGTCCCAGACTACCAATTCCAGTCCCAAGGTCCATCACTCCACTGTGGGGACCGTCATTCCTGTCCCAGACCACTTCTGTTGCGACCCAAATTGTCTATAGAGTCCAATGAAGACAATAAGGAGGAGGTTGGGTGAACTACAGCTCTTTTATTTGGCAAAAGCACAGAACTGGGTGAACAGATCCCAAAGCAGAGTCGGGAGACTGTCACTCACACCCAAGCAGAGGAGAAACAGTTCTCTTTATACCTTAAAGGCGGTTACATTTCAGTAAAAGATACATTCAACCATACAAGTCTTCAGTAGCATCATTGAGATCAAAGATACAAAGTCAGCACTTTCTCTTGCGCATGTGTACCTAACTCGTCTTTCGCGCTCGCATAGAACAAAGCAATCTATAGAGATTAGAGAGTTCCCTGTGTGCTGGAACCGGAAGGGGAGGGGGAAGACAGCCTCTGTCCTTGGGCAGAGGCAGCCTAATCGGGCTGTGTGTGTGTCTGTGCCGTTTCTACTGTCTGTGTGCATGCGTGTGTGTGTGAATGTATGATTTTCGCAGCACAACACTTCTGCTACTCCCAGGGACAGCAATTTGATTATGGAAGTGGTCATTCCAGACCTAGGGCAGGTTTCTCATTGCAACTTTTGTGGGCTGTAATGTATTTCAAAGGAGCCCGTGTATATTACCCATGGTTAGGTAAGGAAATGATTCCAACAGGCAAGTGTTGGGGGAAAACAAAGTATGCAGTTTTATTAAACAAAAAATACACCCTTTTACCCAAGCTAAGTAAACTTTTAACAAAAATACCCTTTTATCCAGGCTGAATTAAGGATGGGAAGTTGTCTCCTGGGAGGCAAGCAAGCCGCTTCTTCTCTGGCAGCCGTCCAGACGCCCTCCTCCTGGTTGGCTGGCTGCTTATCTGAAGCCCTCCCCTTCTTTTAACAGAGTGAAAACTAACCTTTTTCCCCATCACCAGGTGCTCATCATTTACAGTGCTGTGTGAAACTCCCTAATGACCTGAGATTGCTCTCACATGGGGAAGGGCTGCATTGACCACCATCTACCTCCTCGTAGTACAATGGTCTTCCGCAGTTTCCACTACACCGTGCAAGTCAGTTGGCATTCCTGGTTATCATTATATCCACTTGATATTCTAGTCATTTATTTTAGTACATCCTGAAGCCAGGGCCTCTGTGCTCCTTCACTTTGTGCCCAAGCTGCCACAGAGAGAAGTTGGGTGTTGCCATTTCCTTGATCCTCTTTGCCAGCCACTCTCACTAGCATTTTGCCCACTAACACATATGGCCAATCTAGCCCCTGCATGGATGATTCTTTTGCTTTGCCAGTACACCTTCTAGTAGTAGCTGGAGATCTCCTGCTATTACAACTGATCTCCAGCCGATAGAGATCAGTTCACCTGGAGAAAATGGCTGCTTTGGCAATTGGACTCTATGGCACTGAAGTCCCTCCCCTCCCCAAACCCCGCCCTCCTCAGGCTCCGCCCCAAAACCTCCCGCCAGTAGCGAAGAGGAACCTGGCAACCCTACTTCTAAATCAGAAACGCACTGCATGACAAGTAGGGGAGACTATCCACTTTGTGCCTGTGAAAATGATCAGTTAAAACAAGATGCTGGGGCTGGCCGCATGCAAGATCACAAGGCTTCTGTACTTGTGACCCACCCAGCCTCATGCATAAATCAAGCTTGGCGCCGGAGGTGTGATCGCATTCATGATTCAGCAGGAGCTGCCCGCCAGCCTGCAGTGTGTAAATCTGTCGACCTGGGCAGGGAACTAACGAAGACTCTCGTCATCATAACAACGTCAGCAAACAAGGCGAGGCATTTTGAACACTGGGAAAACCTCGCACCGCTTTTTGCCTTATTGATTTTAGAAGGGGAAGCAATAGGGTTGCCAGGTCCCTCTCTGCCACTGGCGGGAGGTTTTTGGGGTGGAGCCAGAGGAGGGCGGGGTTTGGGGAAGGGAGGGACTTCAATGCCATAGAGTCCACTTGCCAAAGCAGCCATTTTCTCCAGGGGAACTGATCTCTATCGGCTGGAGATCAGTTGAAATAGCAGGAGATCTCCTGCTACTACCTGGAGGTTGCACTAAGCAATGTGTGTGTGTGAAGTGCTGTCAAGTTGCAGCCGACTTATGGCAACCCCTTTTTGGGGTTTTCATGGCAAGAGACTAACAGAGGTGGTTTGCCAGTGCCTTCTTTGCATAGCAACCCTGGTATTCCTTGGTGGTCTCCCATCCAAATACTAACCAGGGCTGACCCTTTTCAGCTTCTGAGATCTGACGAGATCAGGCTAGCCTGGGCCATCCAGGTCAGGGCTCGCACTAAGCAATAACCAACAACAAAACCCTATGCTGAGAAAAACTAAGCTGTGCAATCAAACAAATCAGCACGCCGGCTCATAACTTTGGCCAAAAACGCATGGTCCCTTAACCCACTTTATTCCCTGTTTCAGCTTGGATCAAATTGACCCGGGCTCGGGGGAAACTGTATGCATTACCTTGAAAAGCAGGGACGAAACTGTGTTCAAATCCATCCATGTAAACAGAAAATGCGGGAGACGCTCCTGTTTCTGTTTAGCTTGCAACACCCCACCCCCGGTGATTGGTTGTTTCCCGGGGCAGGGAAGGCCCTCATTGGTCAAGTTGAAACGACCAATCACAGGGGGCGTGGGGTGTGTGCCAAACTAAACAGGAACTTCATGTCTCCCGCATTTTCTGTTTACATGGATCGATTGGCACAGTTTCGTCCCTGCTTTTCAAGGTAACGCATACAGTTTCCCGCCCAGCCCGGGTAAATTTGATCTTGGCTGAAACAGGGAACAAAGTGGGTTAAGGGACCATGCATTTTTGGCATTTAGCTATACACAATGAGTCCACTATAAAAGTAATACTCTTGAAGTGTTTACGAGCCCACACGTTGATTTGTTTCATTCACTACCTGGAGGTTGGCAACCCTACGGTGAACCGTCATTCACGAAGTGACTACGGGGGTTACCGCACTTGTATTCCCACCGATGTATTAAGAGTTTGAAAACGTTATAAAAAATACTGTTCGCACTTTGTTTGGCCCCTTTAGCTGTGAAGGCGTCTTCCAACCATTTATAAGCCGTGGCATCCAAAAACCCTTTTAAAGCGATGTTTTTTATAACATTTTCAAACCCTTAATACATCGCTGAGAATACAAAGTGGGGTCACCCCCTACGAAGCCGGCTTAGCATTGCTTAAAGAGCCGCTGTAACCTTTGGTGTTTGCTCCGCCCCCACACCGAATAATCCCCTTAAGGAACCATGCAAAACGACAGCCGCGCGTTAGCTATGCAAAGGGCGGTTGGCTAACGGACGGAAAAAAGGAGCAGGAGAGTGGAGAGGGTTGGAATTTCTCCTTTTGCGTCGGGACCGTGAATAGTCATTTTAGAGGTCGCATAAAAAAAAGAAGAGCTTTGACAGCGTTTCAAAAACTGTTCTTTCTTTTTTTAAATATTTTTTTATAAATTTTTATAATATAAAACAAAAGAAACAACAATAAAAAATACAAAAATAAAAATAACAAAAATGCAAGAGTACATACAATTATTTTAAATATTTAAATCGACCCCGCATAATATGCGGCTCGGGCGCGACGCGAACTGCCATTCCCGCGGCATCCTCGCGCCCGCTCCAGAGAAGGGCGGGGGCGACGGCTTCCCGGCGTCGGAGCCGCCTCCGAACGGCGCATGCGCCCAGCCGCATAGCGGTTTGGCCAAGGGGAGGTGGGGGGGTGAACGGAAGGCTCCCGCGCACGCGCCGTGCGGGACAGCGGCGGCCTGGAGGGCGGGGCCTAGAGGTGAATCAGCTGACTCGCTAACGGCGGCTCCAGGGGCGGCCGTTAGGTCCGGGAGGAAGGTGCCATGGCGACCACTGTGAGCACCCAGAGGGGGCCGGTAAGTGGAGGCGGCTGTGACGGAGGGGGTCCTTGAAGCGGTGGGGGTGGGGGGCGTTGGCTGAGGTGACAGTGTCGCCGGCGCCCTGTCGCGGGCGTGGCAAGGAGCGGGAGGGGGCCTCGGCTCCCCCTCCCCCCTCCCGGCCCCTCCCGGCCTAGGCCGATGGCTTCTGCGCGTGCGTGACGGCCGAGCGTGTCCCCCGCTCCCCTGGGGAGGGGGGGGGAAGGAAGGCGGAAGGGACCATGTGCGTGCCTCTGCCCTTCCTGCCCACCTACCCTTTCTTCGCCCGCCCCCGGTCCCGCCTGGCCCATCGGGGAGCGTCCAGTGCTCGTTGCGCCGATGCTCAGGCACATCCGGTAAGGCTGCGGGGGCCCTGGGGCTGGCGTGCATTGGCTCGGCGATCGAGCGTTTGCTTGGCATGCAGAAGGTCCCAGGTTCAGTCCCTAGCATCTCCAGTTAAAGGGACTAGGCAAGTAGGTGATAGGAAAGACCCCTGCATGAGACCCTGGAGAGCGGCCGTGGCTCAGTGGTAGAGCCTCTGCTTGGCATGCAGAAGGTCCCAGGTTCAAGCCCTGGCATCTCCAGTTAAAGGGACTAGGCAAGGTGGTGATGTGAAAGACCTCTGCCTGAGACCTCAGAGTAGACAATACTGACTTTGATAGACCAAGGGTCTGATTTAGTATAAGGCAGCTTCATGTGTTCATGAGCTTTCTCCAACAGAAACCACCCCTCCCTAGTGCCAAGGGGAGGGGCTGTGGCTCAGTGATAGAGCATCTGCTTGGCATGCAGAAGGTCCCAGGTTCAATCCCCGGCATCTCCTTTAAAGGGACTAGGCAAGTAGGTGATGGGAAAGACCTCTGCCTGAGACCCCAGAGAGCCGCTGCCGGTCTGAGTAGACAATACTGACTTTGATGGACCGAGGGTCTGCTTCTGTATAAGGCAGCTTCATGTGTTCATTTAGTCCACAATAACCTCACTGCAACGCTGTCCATTTTACCCAACTTACCAAACCTTACCAATATTTAACCAGGTGCTTCCTTATTAAACAAGCTGAAGAACAAAATGTTTCCACCTTAAAGGTAGTTTCATTAGAATGATCTGATACAAAAGTTGCTGGATAGAATTGGGGTGATGTGTAAGGAACAAATGTCCTTATAAAATGAACGGCATTCTGCTTGGCATGCAGAAGGTCCCAGGTTCAAGCCCTGGCATCTCCAGTTAAAGGGACTAGGTATGTAGATGGTGTGAAATACCCCTGCCTGAGATCCTGGAGAGCCACTGCCGGTCAGAGTAGATAATACTGACTTTGATAGACCAAGGGTCTGATTCAGTAGAAGGCAGCTTCATGTGTGTTCAATAGAAATGTCAATTTGGGGAGGGGCCTTGGCTTGGTGGTAGAGCATCTGCTTGGCATGTAGAAGGTTCCAGGTTCAATCCCCGGCATCTCCAGTTAAAGGGACTAGGCAGGTAGATGATGTGAAATATCCCTGCGTGAGACCCTGGAGAGCCGCTGCCGGTCTGAGTAGACAATACTGACTTTGATGGACCAGGGGTCTGATTCAGTATAAGGCAGCTTCATGTGTTCATGTGTGTAAGTAATTTTCAGCCCGCGTCTCATCATTTCTGACTTGAGCTGGGGGGGGGGGGTTCGGAGGGGGAATTGCAGTGTTATAGCTAAGCAGACGGTGGCTGCCCAAACCCAGTGGCATGCATTTCCTAGTGTCACTCGAGCCTCGGTATGTCAAGATCTTCATTATTTCTTGGGTTGTCAACCCAAAATAAATCCTTACTGCAGTTGCCAATCTGTCTTCAGTAAAGAGGGAGGTCTCCTTAAAAGCTTCAGTGGCCTCATTGTGGTCTCCTGCTTGAAGGCCTAATGTGTGCCTATGGGCATACGTGGACTTTGTTCCAAAGTGAAAAGATGTATTGATATAACCCCCCCCCTTTTCCTTGACACAAACTGATAAAGGGATCTACCCGCATTTTCAAAAGATAGTCACCCTTGCAGCCATTATGAATGGCTGGAAACTTCCCATCTGCTTTGTCATTCTGATGACTAGAACGTTGGCACAGGAACTTGAAATAAGACGTGTTAGTTTCTTTCCCTGCTCCTACATTAGGAACCTGTATAGATGTATTGCAGGAATCAGTCCTTGGCCGTGGGGTTCAAGAGTTTGTATGTAGGTTATATGAGCATTTGTGAGCTTGTGATAAGAAAATCTCTTAAACTGATACAGGAGGCTAGTAGACAGTCTTCTATTTTGAAGTAATATATGATGCATTAGCTTTCCTGTCCCATGATCAGCACTAAACAGAAGGTTGTGCTGTTTTACTGTTAGCTCACTTGGCTTTTCTGATATTTCAGGGCATGCACATACCCATTAATCTGTATGCTTATATTCAGAGAAAAAATTCATGAATGGGAGTGGTAACTTCAAGGAGGGAGCACAGTGTGGCAATGTTATGTAGGCTGAAGAAACCTTCAACATCTTTTAAAAAAATATGCCACATCTGTTATTCTCTACAGTATTTTTCCCAGCATGTTCTGATTGTTCCTGGAACCAAGATAACCTGGTCTTTATCTGTTAGGTAAAGGCCATGACTGTTCTACATCTTCTCTCCCCTCCCCAAACTGCAGATTTGGTCTCTTTTGATTAGACGGTCTTTGCTGTTAGCGAAGACTGTTAGTCAGGTTCTTGTATGGATCATATGTTTATGTGTTTCTGTCGTGATTGATATTGGTGCAGAAGGAGGACTGGGATGCTGATGCATAAGCATTCTTCTCTGTCACTTACTCATTTCTGTGGCTAAAAAAGCACTCAGTTTGCTGAATGAAGAATACTTTCCATAGGAAATGCCGTTGATTTGGTCATCTCCTTTTCAATGGTAAAAGAAACAGCATTCTGAAATATATACATTTAGTGAAACTTTATTGAATAACGAGACTGTGCATGCCTTTTTTTACAACTGTTGTACAGGATATGTTAACCACCAGTTATATTTATTGTACAGAAATAATTTGTCTGGCAGATGTACCTTAAATAACAATTTTGCTATAAGAATTGTAGCAAAAGTTTAGCAATATTGAAGACCTAAACATTTTCTACATATTTATGATAGGTGGATCAAAACTTTTAATAGGCTAACTTTTATCAGTGTAAGTTTCTCAAGAGCTTCATTCTTGCCCCCAGAAAAAAATTCAAAAGCCTTTAAAAATAGAATATGCACTTGAATGGCCTGTACTTCTTTAATTTTTCCGTCTTCATTTGGAAGACAATGGTCACCAGTTCTGCCTTATATTTTGGAGAATGGTTTTCTAGAACTGTAATACAATCAAATAACCACTAAAGGATGCTGATGAGTTAAATGTAATGTTTCTTACTTTTACAAAGCTGCAGTGATGCCTAATTACCTGAGGGAATCCACATTTAAAGAATAAAGATTGAGTATCCCTTATCCAGACTGTTTGGGACCAGAAGTGGTCCATATTTTTGATCTTTCTGTAGCTTGGAATATTTTGGAATTTTTGCATAGATATAATGAGATATCTTGGGGATGGAACCCAAGTCTAAACACAAAATTCATTTATGTTTTAATGTATGTTTTATATATACTTTATACACATAGCCTGAATGTAATTTTAAACAATATGTTTAATAATTTTGTGTACATTGATCCATCAGTGGCACTGCTGAGGGCCTGTAATGCCTGCATGCCAGCTCAAAAGGTCCAGTTTTTGGATCGATCTGAATATCGGATGTCCAGGTAAAGCCGGGGGGGGGGTAACGTCAGGCCCGGGGGCCATTTAAGGCCTGCAAAATCATTTGGTCTGGCCCTTTGTGTGTCCTGGCAGATCTCTAGCTCAGAAGGATCTAAGATTGGTTAGTGTTCCTCCAACTTTCCCATTTTTTCCATTGGGAAAAAATTATCTGATTTTTCCTCGATCCCCCCGCCCCGGGCCTTCACATCTCTAGGTATATGCAAGATCTGTTAAAATAAAACCATACTACTGCATGTATGCATCCTTACTTGTAGGTAAATCTCATTGAGTTTAACAAGATTTGCTTCCAAGAAAACCTGTGCCTCTTCATATTAACTGTTCCTTCCCTGTTAACATGCAAAGCTACATCCCCACTGACAACTGCTTCACACTTGATGGTTGGCTGATACACCAACTTTTGCTGTTGGTAGAGCAAGCTCCAACTTATTTTGATACAGAGTCAAGCGACTAATTTGCCCTTTCAGATACGTTTCCACTTATGCAGTAGGGGGATGTGCAAGCAGATTGATAGGATTCAAGACTACTTCTGATCATAATGGTTCAGAGTAATAAATTTGCTGTATAACCAATTTAAAAAATGTAAGTATTTAAAGGTCAAGCTTTAAAGAAGTTAATTTTGAGATGGGTTTTGAAATTGACAAGATAAAATAAGCAATCAAAACTGCAAAAGAAAAACCTGACAATCCTTTTTGGTTTTTTTGCTGCATAATGAATTAATTGATTTTGAAGCTGGAGAGCTGCTCGTAATTTGAGCGGTTAGTTAATAGCTGCAAAGAAGAATGTGGGGATTGAATGCAGCCTAGCATTGGAGGGTGTTATTCTTTTGGTCCAGTAGAGGTAGTTACCTATTAAATATGTAATGAACTCTCGATACAGGTAAAAGGGATGCTGGGCAGCATATTTACAGCACAGGAACTTGAAATAAGACGTGTTAGTTTCTTTCCCTGCTCCCCCCCCTTCACCCAACCAGGAAGTATCCTGGAGCCCTATGTCAACTGCAGCCTCCTCCTGGGTTGTTCCCTCTTCTATGTGGGGCTTAATGATGCGAAGGGCTCCACCTGGCTGCCACAAACTCACAACTCAGAGACTGCAGCCCCACCCTGCCTGTTTTAGGCATATCCTGGCCAGGCTGAATCAGCTGCCAGTCACAAGTGCCTGCTTTAGCTGTGGTGTGTTGTACCTGCAAGTCCAGAGTGGGTCCCGTTGCTGGACACTTCAACTCATCTTATACCCAGTTTTGTTTGTTCCTCCTTAAAAGTGTGATATCTGCACATATACCCAGCTTGCTAGGGGTAAAGGGAAGATGACTGGGGAAGGCACTGGCAAACCACCCCGTAAACAAAGTGCCTAGTAAATGTCAGGATGTGACGTCACCCCATGGGTCAGGAATGACCCAGTGCTTGCACAGGGGACCTTTACCTTTATAGATTATTGAGGTTATATTATTTGTAAATTGTATATTGTTCTATAGAGTTTGTAAATTTTCATAATACCTTGGGTTCATAGAACCATAGCCTGGGTAGTGATCGCCCCCTGCCCCCCACACCGGTGGATCTAAGCATACATTCAGTTTTTTATCCAGGAAAAGTGGCCTGTATTCTGGTTTGTTTAATAGCATTGAAAGCAGGGGTGTCGAACTCAACTGTTATGTAGCACTACAGGATATGACATAAATGTCACTTGGTTGGGCCGGGCCATGCCTCACCAGCCCAGATTGGGGGGTGGGGGGGCTGGGTCGCTGGCCAGATAAAAGCTCTCAAGGGGCCGGATCTGGCCCGCAGGCCTTATGTTTGACAACCCTGATCTAAAGGTTTCCAGTACTGCTTCCAATATTGTTTTGGTCTTCTATCTGTGAGGACTTTTCCACTATCCAGTTTGGATTTTCATTTAGGTACAAAAAGTATACAGTTAAATTTGAGTCCAGTAGTACCTTAGAGACCAAGAAGATTTTTAGGGTATAAGCTTTCGAGAGTCAAAGCTCCCTTTGTCAGATGAGGGTCTGACGAAGGGAGTTTTGACTCTCGAAAGCTTATACCTGAAAACCTTGTTGCTCTCTAAGGTGCTGCTGGACTCAACATCTAGCAGTTCTACCGCATACCAACGCTACTACCCTCTGAAGCTATATTAATGGAAGACAGAAATTATACAGTTATAGATGGGGGAGAATGATATTATTTGATCCACAGTGAAGCTTGTGTTAGGGGAAGATACTCCCCCTCCCCCCGAACAAACATTACAGTGAGCTAATTGAATTGATCCCCCAAATTGTGGTTTAGCGTGGCAGGCAGCCATTATTTATGCTTACTCCCTATCTTCTCCAAGTAATCCGTGTGTATGGGTGGGGGGTCCAAACCTGAACCTCTATAATTCACGAGGAACTCAGGCGTGTGGCTGATTTTTGTGCCTTGCTAGAGGGTCAGAGGCAGCTGCCCACTATGAGCAGATTGCAGGCTTGTTCGGATTAAGCCTTGATAAAAGCCACGTTGTAGTTTTGTCCCTCTGCATCGCCTTGCGTGTTTCTCCAGCGCGTGGAGTCTTCCTGTGAACTGACAACTGGCCATCTGCTATTACCAGTGCAGCTGGCGTGCAGACAGGTTTGTGTCGTAGCGTCTAAAGCTACGTGGCATTCAAGGTGAGTGCTGCTGCATGGGCAGGCTATGGTGCCAGAGCCAGGGAACTTATTGCTCATTATACGGACGCTAGGGATGTAGCACTAGGTCCTTTGTTGTGTTGTCTCTGCGCTGCAGAACTTCGTCTTGGGCTCTAAGGGGTTTTACACTCAATTTACCCTTGAGGCTTTAATGCAGTACCCTTGCAAAACCTCTTTAAAGAAGCTGTTGTACAGTCTGTAATCCCTTCTTTTTTGGAAGAAAGATAGGTTCACTGCTTTGGTCTTTTTTTTTAATGGGTTGGAGAGGAGCATGTGCCTCAGCTGAGAAGGGAAGCACATGGCCTCAGAATCTTTTTTAAAATGCAATTACCACATGGTGGGGAAATACACATGCAGTATCACCACAGAGCTCATTTACATGAGCGTCCTTAACTCAGCTAGTACAGCAGGAAAGCATTCCATCTTTAAAATAGAAACAATATAAGGAAATGATAAAGGCATGGCGAAGGGAACGATTTCTAATATTAGAGGCATAATTAATATGAATATGCATTATTAATTGTTGCGTGAAATATGATTGAAATTACAGCTCTTAATGTGGACACCCCCACCAAGCCAGCAAGGACTCCTTTGCCTCCCCCACTTGACTCCTTCCTTGTTGGCTCATGGGACGGCGGTGAGGGCTTCTTCCCCCCCCCCCCGTTGCCACCAGCCAGCTCTGCTGAACAATAGTCTCCGTTTCTTGGCCTCCTTACACATTTATGCAGAGACAAACTCAAATTTGCCATGGAGCCTCAGTTCCTTTCTTCTTTTCCTCCTCTTCCCTCCTGGTCTTGTGACCTACCTGCAAGAGAGTCACAATCCAGTTCTGTGAACTGCTGCCATAATCTGTATTATCCTGAACCATCAAACCACATGGACTTTTTCTTTTTTGTCCATCTGTGATTATTTGCATAGGAGTGTCATTTGCAGTATGCTCTAGCTTCAGGCAGAAATCAATTTGGAGTTTGTATTTTACATTTAGCCGGAGGAAATCGAGAATATGGTCAAGAGCATGTTGATCAATTTAACTGAAACTGGTGGCATGAATACACCTGATCCTAGAACTCTCTGTTTGTGTATTTGTAAGAGACAAGGCTTCTGTTTCTCCTCCAAACCAGTGGAAGACCTAAAACAAGGTGTTCTCGATCAGAGGAAGGCACAGATGATTTAAAATACATTGAGGTGAAATCTTACTTTTTTTCCTGATGCTGTTGTAGATGAGAAAAGGAACGTTGTCAGTAGTTTTATCAGCAAGGGAAAACTCTTGCAGTGCCAACAGTTCTCTGAAATATGACAGAGCTAAGTGTCATGGGGCACCTGAGTAGTGGGAGGGAAATTATCTTGTGTTTTTTCTTAGTTGGGAAAGCTTTGTGGCACAGAACCCACTGTGCAGAGTTGCATTTGTACACTTGAGGGTTTCAGTGATCAGCGGAGACTTTTAAAGGATCTCTCTGCTAGTGTTTGATCTGACAGCATATGGACCATCAGTATTCCACTTCAAGAAACATCCTCCCTGCTTTTCAGACCCTGCTTGCTACCTTTAATCTTGCTGAAGTCCTGAGGCTCTTACTCAGGAGCCTCAGCTAATTAAATTTTATGTTAACTCCTACACCTGGAAGATCTGTTCTTGGAGAACATGACTAGCGCTTTGCCGTCTTAAAAAGCTGTAGCCTAGGGCCTTTATATTTCCTGAAATAAGATTCTATTTTTGAAGACATGTATTTGCAAGACTAGCAAGGTTGAACACTCTGGGGTGTAACTCCTGCTGTTGCCTTTTGTTAGAATCTCTAACCATGTTGCCTCATTTTATATGGAGCAAAGTTGGTTGAACGTTAACGCGGGCTTTTCATGTAAGACACAGTTTAAGTAGTCGTTGTATTGTGGCCTGTTGAAGTGTAGTTTTCACCTTTTTCATTATTTCAGACTTTCTATCGTGGGATTTCTTTAGCCCATTTCTATCAGAACTATTCCACAACTAGAATGTAGGGTGCTGTTAATGCAGTTGCCACTTTTCAACATTCTACTATGTGAGCCAGAGCTTCACCAACTAAAAAGTTCGTATTTTCCCCTGTCAGAATTTGAAGAAGTGATGTTCATAAAGGAAGACTTCCATAGATCTGGGATTGACAGTTTCAGGCACCAGATCGCTATTGTGCTGAGTCCAGAGCACTGGAGACCCTTAGTGTGTACATTCTGTTACAGGGTGGAGGAGGGAAGGGGGGGGTCCGCCCTTAAAAGGAATGTTGTGCAAAACCTTTAGCATGGAGCTGATCTTTTGCTAGGTTATGAGCTCTGCTGCAAACAGAGCTCCTGCTCCTAGTATGCTTAGCAGCAGCATCACCATTGCATAAAAAAGGACAACTTTCACTTTGTTGTATCCTGCCATAGCTGGGAAAACTGAAGGCTCTGCGCTTGGCGGAGTGGGCAAAGGTAATAGACTTTCCCACCGAGGGTGGGAAGGGGAGCAGAGGAGCCTGGCCTGGAGAGGAGGAAGCAACAAGTCTTTCAGTCTTCAAGCCAACTTTCAATGGTATTAGAATCATTCAGAGCACAAATAACTTGTAAGTGGCGTACTGATTATACGTGCAGGATTATGGTCCAGATTTACTGAATCACCAAAGTGGGGGCACCAGTGTGAAATCTATTCACCTCCCCCCCACCCCACCCTGGACTCCATGCTTGCATTGAAAAGAGAATAATTCTTGGGTTTCTTCCTTTCTCGTTACATAAAGTCTAGTGGTAACAGCTGGCCTACCTTATGACATTAGCTTAAAGGAAAAAGGCTTGCTTCACCAAAAGTTTATGCTGTATTACATGTTTTTGGGTGTCGAGGGGTTCTTGTTTTTGTTAAGTCAACATGGTTGTCCTGCTGAAATACATTAGTTTAGGCCCAATTTATTTGCATTCAGCTGAATCAAATTGTGATGTTTTTTGTAGCTACACAAAACAGTCAATGTACACGATACTTTACACAGGACAAGGAAGTTCAAGTAATGTGGTGTTATGAGAGGTGGCTTACTGTGAGAAGCCGATTGTTAAGTAAGAGGTGAAGAATGGAATCCTAAGTATGCAATGTTTAAAGGAAGCAGGTGGGAGAAGACGAGGCCAAGCAAGGGGAATTTTAATCTAATATATCTGTATGCTTTTTCTGCAGGTTTATATTGGTGAACTTCCTCAGGATTTCCTCCGCATCACCCCAACACAGCAACAACAGCAGATACAATTGGATGCTCAAGCAGCCCAGCAGTTGCAGTATGGAGGAGCAATGGGCACTGTTGGGAGACTGAGCATTACTGTAGTACAGGTATTTATAATAGGTATTTTAATGGGCTAAATTTTTGCTTCTTGCTAATGCCTTGAATGTTGTGCTTAAAAGCATTGTTGCCAAGATCGATATTCACGGAACTTGGCAGTAATTTCTTACCTAATTAATAGTGGGTCTTTTGGAGTGGACCAGACAGCACACAATGATCAGTGCTGCTTAAGTTCATGATTGCGTAACTTGAATGCATAATAATACCATCGTTCCCTGTATGAAGAAAGGAACACGATTAACATAGGGTCATTGTTCGTGAGTTGGGTACTTAGAATGTGTATAAGGGTTTAAAATAAAACTCTTATCAAAACACAGTATTTATCTTGAGTGTCAGCTTGATAAGGCTGTCATCAACTTGGTTAATTAGTCTGGTTTGTAATTCAAAAATTTTAAAATTAGTCTGGTTTGTAATTCAAAAATTGTTCAATTAAAGGACTACAGAAACTTTGGGGACGTACTATCTAAGGCTGTGCATTTTTGTGGTCTTCATCCAATCAGGAAATATAGAGTTGTTGCCAAATCTTTTGCCAAAACTTTGTCAGTAGTTGTTTCGACATATCCGTTACTAGTGGGGGAAAATTCTGGGCTCCTGTTGTAAATTATTCCCATATGAATGGTTTTTATTGGCAAACACTCCAGTCCAACAGTTTACACATAATAGTTAAAGGTGCTGTTTTAGAAATGTATTGCTAATAAAAGACCCTTTCTCTCTAATCAACCTAGACTATGTGAGCGATTTTCCTAGTAATGCAGCTGGATAGATAAACAACAGGATTAGTAAAAATCCCACAGTCCATGTTTATCTGCCTTGTTCCTTGTTAGATGCATTGCTCTGATCTAGCACAGCTTAACACCTAAGCTTTGTTTTCTTCTCTAAATACTCTAGTGTGGGCACTTCTACCAAAGGCCCTTTAGTCCCCTAAGTAACTATCTTTTCTGGACATCTCTGTGCTGTCAAAGTCTAGTGTGCCCCCATTTGTATTGCCTAGTCCAGTTAACCCACCATCTCTTAAGGTTGAGTAATTTCAAAGCTTATGGCAGCTTCCCTTGGGGTTAGTTTAAAGGATTCTCTGCGACCTTTTAATGTTAATTACCAGCAGTCTGTTTCCATGTGGATCACATCTCATTTGTGCACATTCACGCTGTCCCAAAATGTTTTCCAGTGCCTAATGCATCTTTCTCTTGGCACCACTACTATCTATCCATGCACAGATATCCTCTAATCTCCACCTGTCTAACTGACCCTGCATGTGGAACAATAAGCATTTCTGATCATGTTACTGCAGAAGTCCTGAACGTTAGCTTCCAACCTAGCAGCCTAAATTTTTCTGTTTAGGATAGTATGTCTATTCTTCCTAAGCCTGTAGGTTTCAATGTGACCATGACCACTGGCTGTTCCTGCACATTACCTGCCAGCCTTTCTGGTCAGGGCATAATGTCTCCAACATTTGTCCCAGGCTGGCAAGTCACTATGCAGTTAAAGTGTCGATCACAGATCTGCTTCTTAATTACTGTTTTTTTGCAACAAAAGTCATAAACAGCGAGCCATCACACACCAAAATGGAAGCCTAAGATTTGCTACTTGAGTTACAGCATGATTTTACTACAGCCAGAAATTTAGCCACACACAAAGTTACTTGTTCATCTTCATTTCTTAGTAGCCAAGAAGACTTTACAACTGATGAGAGAAAGTCCTGCTTAAGGAAAGGAAAAATGAATTCAGTTCTCAAATTTGAAAATTCAGGGCAATCCATATATAGAGTCAATTCACAGGCCTATCTCTTCATATTCCTAACATTGGAGCCCAAGTGGATATTGGGATAATTTTGGTCTTTCAGGGCTTTTCACCCTCAGAATGTTTTCTGGAAAGATGTCTTGTGAATTCTTTAAAGACTGGAAGCATGGCTTTCCACTGTCACTCCTGGAGTCTCTCTGAAAATGTCTTACCCCCTGCTCCATCCCACTCTTGAGCTCATTACTGCTACAACAGGTGTAAGTTTGATCTATGGCTGCCTCTAGACCTTCAAGTCATGCAAATGCAGATAAGTGAGTGTATGCATGTTCCTCGGTAAGTCTGAAGAAACTGAATGCAATTCAGAGGTCTGCTGAAAGATGGACTGCATTTAATTCAAGCTGATATAAATTATTGGGCAGAAGATCTTGATTTAATTATTGATTCTGATCAACTTTGCCTGTAAAACTGTATTTTCTCCCTTGTTGAGATAACCATTAAATGCTGTTTACAATTGAGAGACATAAAGGTTTCGGTCTAGAAAGTGGTTCCAAAATGACTTAATTCCTTTTTGTATGTTTGTTTCCCTAGGCAAAATTGGCAAAGAACTATGGCATGACACGCATGGACCCCTACTGTAGGATACGACTTGGCTATGCTGTTTATGAAACTCCTACAGCTCATAACGGAGCCAAAAATCCCCGATGGAACAAAGTTATTCAATGTACTATTCCCCCTGGGGTGGATTCTTTCTATCTTGAAATATTTGATGAGGTTAGATCAATATTCATTTTCAAGACGTTTTAAACTGCTTCAGTGTTCCCACGCCTAACTGTGGGTTGCCAAGAATGGTTTTAGTAATGGGGAATGCCTTGTGGATATAATTATGGGGTTCAGTTCATCCTAGGGGGTGGTAATCTTTTGGGCCTGTAGGATCACTTCTGCAATATTTTCTTGTTTGAGGGAGTCATAAGAAGAACCCTGCTGGATCAGAACAGTGGTCCAGCATCCTGATGTGTACATCAGTCAGCCAGTTGCTCTGGAAAGTAAACAGGGTACAGAGGCAGAGGTCTTCCTTTACTGCCACCTCCTAGCAGTGGTATTCTGAGGTTTGCTGCCTCTGAATATGGAGGCTCCCTTCAGTCACCATGGCTAGTAGCCACTGATGGACCTCTTCTCCATGAATCCATCCAGCCTCCTTTTAAAGCTGTCCATGCTCATGGCCACCGCTACTTCCCTGGCAGTAAATTGCACTGTGGAATTACTCATTGACTAAAGAAGTATTTCCGTTAGTCTGTTCTGAACCTATTTCCCAACAATTTCATTGGGAGCACCTCAGTTCTAGTATTATGTGAGAGGGAGAAGAAGCTCCCACTGCACTTTCTCTACCCCATGCATAATTTTATAAACTTCTGTTCTGCTTCCTTTAGCCATTGGATTTCTAAACTGAAAAGTCCCAGACTCTCCAACTTCTTATAGGAAAGGTGCTCTAACCATTTTGGTTTGCTGACCTAGTATTTTTTCTAGTTCTGCAATGTGCTTTTTGAGATATAGCAACCAGAACTGCACAAAGGATTCTAAATGAGACCACACTATAGCTTTATACAAGGGCATTACAATATTGGCTGTTCTGTTTTCAATCCCTTTCCTAATAGCTCCTGGCACGGAATTTGCCTTTTTTTTTTTACCACTGCTGCACACTAGGTCAACATTTTCATTAAGCTTTCCACAACCACCACAAGATGTCTTTAAGTCTCAGTCTCAGCCAATTCATACCCATCGGTATTGGGGCTGGTGCTATTCAATTTGCTAATAAGTGATCACAGACTGGTGGTGAGTAATGTAGTGGCCAAGTTTGCTGATGAAGCAAAATTATTCAGAATGGTGAAAACCAAAGCCGACTGTGAAGAGCTCCAGGAGGATCTCCACAAATTGGTTGTGTGGGCAAAGCTGTGGTAAATGAAGTTCGGTGTCGGTAAATGTAAGGTGATGCACATTGGAAAAAAACCCCTGACTTTAAGCATATGCTAATGGGGCGTGAACTTGCTGAGACTGAGAGGGAAAGAGACCTTAGGGTCATAGCGGATAGCTAAATGCAAATGTCAACCCAGTGTGCTGCAGCATTGAAAAGGGCAAACTCTATGTTGGGGGTTATTAGGAAAGGGATTGGGGGGAAAAAACAGCCACAGTTAGAATGCCTGTATAGCTCTATGGTGCAACCTCATTTGGAATACTGTGGGCAGTTTTGGTTGCTGCATCTCTAACAGGACATCGCAGAGCTGAAAAAAAGCATAGAAGAGGGTAACCAAGGTGATTAAGGGGTTAGAGCACCTTTCCTGACGAGTCCGTGATTTTTTCAGTTTAGAAAAGAGACGACTAAGGGGGAAACATGATAGAAGTTTATGTAATTATTCATTGGCTAGAGCAAAGCTTCTTAAACTGGGCCGCGAAAAATTTGCTTTCGTCTTTAATAAATGGCAAAATTATATGTATACCAAAGAATTGTTTTAAAATAAATTTATTTATCATTTATTATTACTAAATGTTTGATTTGTATACCTATTTTATATACCTATATACCCAGGGTTTTGCAAAAATTTCTCGCGCAAAAAGGGGTCGCGAGTGGAAAAAGTTTAAGAAACTCTGGGCTAGAGAATGGACAGAGAACCTTTTCTCCCTCTCCCAAAATACTAAAACAAAATACTAATACTAACACTAAGATTTCATCCAATGAAATTGATGGTCAGTAGATTTAGGACAGACAAAAAGAAATACTTTTTTACTCAATGAGTGATTAAAATATGGCATTTGCTACCCAGGGATGCAGTGATTGCCACAGGCATAGGCATCTTTAAAAGGTAATTAGGTTCATGGTTACCAAAGGAAACCTCTGCATCCAGAGGCAGTAAACTTCTGAAAACCAGTGCTAGGGGAGGCTACATCAGCCTCGGCTTCTATGCCCTACTGTTGGACCTCCAGAGTAAATGGTTGGCCACGGAGTGAGATAGGTTGCTGGGCTAAATGGACCACGGGTCTGATCCAGCAGGGTGGCTCTTCTGTTCTTAAATTGTTACTTTCCTGTTTGCAGTCTTGATGTCCTGTAACATTTCTCTTTATTGAAGCTGCTTCTTTGGAAAGAAAACAAGTATGCTTCAGAGGGAAAAAATGTGTAAGGGTGCCCTTGTGCAAGAGGTTAAGCCAGGTGATACTTTGTCATTCTGATGAGTCTTGCAGTGATGGAGCTTGCTGCTTTTTGTTAAATGGGTTGGTAGAAAACAGTGGTGTTCTGTATGAATAATACTTGATTAATGGTGCAATTCTGCATGATGTTATTGCGGCCTAACCACATTTATTTTGATGGGCTTACGACTGAAGTATCTCTTTGTAGAATTGCACTGCCAGTGTATTGACTTTGATCTGATATGGCTTCTGCAAATGATTTTTTTTAAGATATGACAGTGATGCTGAAATGTTAATCCCTTTTAAGTAATTTTCCTTTTTTTTTTTTTAAAGCTGTGAATTTTAAAATTTAATTGCTTAAATACTGTTAACTTTCAGCGAGCTTTTTCAATGGATGATCGCATTGCTTGGACACACATTACTATTCCTGAATCACTGAAGCAAGGAAAAGTAGAAGACGAATGGTATAGCCTAAGTGGAAGACAGGGAGATGACAAAGAAGGAATGATTAATCTGGTCATGTCTTATACAGTAAGTTAAATATAATGTATGTGAAATCTTTGTGATTTCTACCTCTCATTTAAAATTATTTGTTTGAAAAACCACACGATATTGGCTTGGATTAAAAGTAGCATGAGTGGAATTTAGCAAGAAGAGCAGAACACCGCCCCACTTTTGCTGGCACTACAAAGCTTTGGACCCAAGCCATTGATATGCTTGTTTGCTTGAATGTAATGAATTGTATGTTTATTTCTACATCATGTATTGACTTCCCAAAAAAAATTTTTTGCTGTAAAGTCACAACTGATTTATGGTGACCCTGAGGGGTTTTCAAGGCAAGAGACATTCAGAAGTGATTTACCATTGCTTGCCTCTGCTTAGCAACCTTGGACTTCCTTGGAGGTCTCCCATCCAAGTAGTAACCAGAGCCCACTCTCCTTAGCTTCTGAGATCTGATGAGATTAAACTAGCCTGGGCTATCCAGGTCAGGGCCAAAGCTACACTTCTTAATATGGATCCCATACATATGAGGGCAAGAGGGTTGCTGGTAATTTTTATCTGGAGATTGTATGATTACAGCAGCAATAATATTGAGCAAGATTAATTTGAGGAGCCAAAAAAACTTCTTGCATGTTCATCTGTAATGGTCTTGGACCGTATTAAACTAAATCTGAATCTGATGAACAGAGCGATCCTGAAGGGGGGAATGGCCTTAGGAGCTGGCATCACCCCTGTGCCAGCAGTAGTGCCACTTGCGCCAGCTAAATGGGCACTAACACTGGGCCACTGGGGAGCCATGCGGCAGCGCCACACATGGATGTGGTACAGCTGCTGCGGCATTTCTCCGGAGCAAGGACTCATGCTGGTGCCAAAAGGGGCATTCCCAGTTGCGGGGCTTGCTTAAGTCAGCTCCCTGATCCCTTTCGCCCCAGGAACACCCCCTTTTGCTGGCACGAACTTGTGCCTTCAAAAATGGTGCTGCTGCCCGTGCTCAAGTTTGAAGTATTGAAATGAAGGAGCACATCTACAGTTTTTGTAGATCCTTAAGAATATGAATTACATGGTAAGTTGATTAATAATGAAAATTGGGGATTTGTAATGGGAGGGGGGAGGGAAGTCAGCATGGTATAGCCCGATCTCATCAGATCTCGGAAGCTAAGGAGGGTCAGCCCTGATTCGTATTTGGATGGGAGACCACCAAGGAATACCAAGGTTGCTATGCAGAGGAAGGCATCGGCAAACCACCTCTGTTGGTCTCTTGCCTTGAAAACCCCATAAAGGGTCACCATAAGTTGGCTACGACTTGGCAGCACTTTATATACACACACACACACAATAGGATGGGGGAAAATATCCCACTTTTTCTATTGGTTGAAAACTATTGTAAATGATATACACTATACCTTTATTTCTGAGAGGTATAACTTTGTATGCAGCTGTTATGCTAGAAGCTCTCTGTTTTCCCCATTTTATTCTTTCTGATGTGAAGCCAAGCTCAGATTGCCTAGAATCGGTCACACAAGCCTAGCTTAATTTGGGGGAGGTGGGGCGGTCTATTTATAGGTTGTAATAGTGCCTTTGAAATGCCAAGTCAGGGACACTCCTGTTGATTTTCATGGGAAGTGGTACTTTATATTGACTGCTTCTAGAAATTGCCTGCTGTACTCAATAGTACACAGTAACTGGCAGAAGCTGAAAAGGATTTTTTTGCAGGCTCCTTGCTGCTTGGTTTATGTTCCTGGAATAGTTTCCTAAGCATGCATTGTCTGTTATCCTTTGATATCCAGTCCTTACCTGCTGCCATGATGATGCAACCACAGCCTGTGGTCCTGATGCCCACAGTGTATCAGCAAGGAGTTGGATACGTGCCTATAACAGGTATGTTCCCCATCTTTCTTTTTAATGTGAGTTTTGAGAAACAATATAAAGTTTTCAGACTAGATACTCTGTTTTAAAAGCTCAATATCTCAGACAACAGAGAATGACTCAGCTTATAATTAGCGGTTCTCCAGATCTAAGCAGTCATCCTCTGTTCTCTGGGGTTTCTAGCTTTGAAAACAGAGTATCTAGTCTGCAACTTTATATTTTAAAGATGAATTTGAATGCTCAGGCTGTGTACAAGTAATTCTAACACTGCCTCTAACTGTGTTTTGAAAACATATCATTCTGTGTGGTACCTACATTCATTTTTTTTAATAGCACTTGACTAAGCCAGGAGATGCTTGCAGTCCAGTCTGGTCATGTTTGCCAGTATATTGATGTCTGTTAGACTAGGGAGCTATAACTAAGAAAGGAGAGAATTGTGACTAGCCCCTGTGCAGCCAAGCATCTTCCATCCTCTTTGCAAGTTGTCAAGTTACCCCTGCCACTGGTGCCATAGTGGTATGCTCCTCCCATTGACGTTCCAAAATGATTGTGCGCAGCCGCCAGTGACTTTCTCCCATTGATCTCTTCCAGTCATTCAGTCCCTAAACTCTTCTAATGCTGCTATTGGAGAATAATCTGAACCTAGAATAGGCAATATTTTGAGTTCCTCAAAGTCTGAAACTTGTTGGTGTATCTATAATAAACCATGTGCTGTAATGCTATTGTTAGCACACACAAAAAATTAACTGAAATGCATATTGCATTTGTCATGCCTGCACTTTTTCACTTTTGAGGTGTGTGCAGTGAGCCTGTATATTCCTGCATTTTCCAGACTTCTGGTAGCTGTGGTTCACTGTAAAATATATTAAAAATTAGAGGGATACTTTTATGCTGACATCTGGTTGTTGACTTTTTAGATTTGTTTAAGAGACAATGATTTGTTTCAATTGTTTTATTTCTGCTCACCACTTCTAACCATGTAATTTTTACAGTATTTATATTACCGGTAGCTAACTGAGTTTGCAGTCTCTTTTGTGCAGGGGCAATTTTGCCTCAGTTGCAGTTGACTTGGCGGAGCCAAGACTAGTTCAGCTAATCACCTAGTGGTGGATAGGACAATCTTCTCTCTGGATTAAGAAGTCTGGATTCACTGGAACATTGAATTATAGTATCAAGTCAAGTTTATTAATATGGTCGACTGACCGATCACGTGCCAACACATCAGAATTTCCAGACACAATAGTATTGCAAAATTATAGTGATTTACTGCACAGTTTGGGAATTACTGGTTTATTACCAGGCAGCTCCTGCTCTTTTCCCACATGGCTGCTTCATTTGTAGCATATCAGTCCAAAAGAGGGATTTTGCTCAAGTGCTTCCTGAAGGAACTTTCGTACATGCTTCAAGCCTCAAACTCCAGAAGAGTAACTGTGTTAGGCTGATGCAGTTAACATGGACTCTTGCAGCACCTTTAAGGGCAAACGTTTCTTGTAGTATACGCTTTTATGGGCTACAGATGTTGGATGTGCTCAGATAGATAGATGGAGGCAGTTTACATTTAAAGCCTCATGTAAAAAATGACACCACCTTCATAGATGCCAGAAGTGCTATTGATACATAACAGTGTGCAGAGATAAAAATTGTACACAGTGGGGTTGAAAGGCTACATAATGTAATAGTTGCTCTTAAGAGCCCAAGTATATGCTAGTATGATGAACACAGCCTCATTATTAGTGATTAGCTTTCTGGCAATGCACTGGTGCTTTAGTACTTGTAGTAGGGGGAAAGCCCGGGGGCCTGATTTAAGCCTAGAGTGAACAGAATCAGGTTCTCTGATAAACTATAGCACACCAGTTTACTAGACTGTTACACTTGAAGTTTCATGTTGATTTTGCTTGTTGTTCTTTTATGTCTGTGTACTGAAATGCACCTTTGTGGGTTCTGACATCAGCTCACTTGCATATCCCATATATATTTCCCTTTATCACTGCTGTTTCTGTCATTTATATTCCACTTTGTGCTGCTTTGGTTAGGAAAAAGCCATATCAATTCTGTCCTTCACTTAAGCCAGGAATGCCCAGTGTGGCCCAGGAGCTGGCTCTAACCCCATCCCCAACACTGTTTTTTTCCTGCGGCTTCTTCCACCCATCCCCAAGCCTCAGTTGACCTATATGATGCCACTTCTCACCTGGCCAAGAGGGAGCCGTAACTATTAGATGAGAAGCCCCCACTTCCGGCTGCTTTGACCTGACCAGTGTTGCTTCCTGAATTACATTCCATGTGAAGCGGTGCTGGCTGCTCCAAGAAGGTGTGAGTTGCATTCATGTGTGGGAGTTCTTCCCACTGGGAATTACATAATCATTCTTGAGGCCGTGCATTGCCACAGAGACCTCCGGCCCATGCTGCTTTTAGACCAGCTACTCTGGTTCCCCAAGCCCAACAGAAAAGCGCCGGCTGTCTCAAAAGCATATGAAATGCTTCTACTCATTTATGTCCTTGTCTCACTAGGAAATAGGAGATTGTGATATTGTAATGGCAGCTGGGGTGATTTGCTATTTCCTGATGGGGAAGGGCACGCACCAATAGGGGAAGAAGGAGCAGGCCAGGTTCTTCAGACTGGGTTCTAGACCCTCTCTCGTTGAGGTTGGGTGACAACGTTGCCATGTTGCTTTCAGAGGGTTTTGGGAATTTGCTAACCCAAGCTGAAGAAGTTGGTCATCAGCAACCTGAAACAGTTACCTGTTGTGCATGTTACCATTTATAGATCTCACAGCTCATACTTAATGCCCAGAAAGACAGCCTTTAAAATGATTAAGTAAAGGTAGTCCCCTGTGCAAGCACCGGGTCATTACTGACCCATGGGGTGACGTCACATCCCAGTGTTTACTAGGCAGTCTGTGTTTACAGGGTGGTTTGCCATTGCCTTCCCCAGTCTTCTACCCCTAGTGTGAATTCAGAAAGGGTCAATGCTCAAGTTTGAACAAGATGCAGATGTCCTGTCTAGCTCTGCAGTCTTTCTTTAGATAACACGTTGCAAATGACCTTTGGCCATTTTGTTCCAGTGAATGGTAATCCAAGTGATAATTGAGGAGAGCAGTTAATAAATATCTAGTTCTCAGTAAATACTCCCTTGCATGGCTTTAATAATACATCTCTTGTTTGTGGCAGGTTCAAGACTTTGAGTCTCTTGTTTTGTGCAGCAGCTCCGACAGCGCACACCACAACAGTTTTTACTTAGCGATAGGCGTGTATAATGAAAGGGAGGGCGTTTCCATGGACTTTTAAGAACAAGCTACGCCTGTCTTCTAAATTCATCTTGCAAACTGGTGAGCAGAATTTAGGTGTGAGGTTTGATAGTGCTTTGTTGATAGATGGAAAGGCTTACAAGCAAAGAAGTTGCCCAGTAGTTGGGGTTTAACCTGGGCATGAGGAATGGATAAAGAATTATGTTGGGCTATGGTGGGTTATAGATTAAATCAAGCCTGAACTGACCCTAGAAGCTAAAATGACTAAACTGAGGCTATTGTAATTTGGTCACATTATGAGAAGACAAGAGTCACTAGAAAAGACAGTCATGCTAGGAAAAGTTGAAGGTAGCAGGAAAAGAGGAGGACCCAACAAGAGATGGATTGACTCAATAAAGGAAGCGCTCAATTTGCAAGATCTGAGCAAGGCTGTCAAAGATAGGATGTTTTGGAGGACATTGATTCATAGGGTCGCCATGAGTCGGAGGCGACTTGACGGCACTTATCACACACACACACACACACACACACACGGTGCAAAAAGGCAGGAGAAGGTCTACTAAGAAATGGGGAGGGATTGCATGAGATGCCATTTGGTGGGTCTTGAAATGATTTAGAATAATATTTGTGCAAGTTGGCCTGTATGGCTAGAAACTTGATTGTGAGGGTCAGATTCGGCAAACCACCCAAAGTGTTTGCTAGTGGGAAGCAACCTTGGGCAATCCTCCCCAAATGTTTGGGTCTCCCCTGTTTGATGGGTCATGCATTCAAATTGGTGAGGGATGCTAATGATCCAGGAAACAGAATCAGACCATGAAGTATGATGTCGAGACGACAGATACCAAGCTGAAGGTATAGACACTAAAGGGGCGGGATTAGTAGTGTGGCAGGAAAAGGTGAGCAGAGGCAGAGTCAAAAAGAAGCCATGCAGATCAAACTGTGCTGGAAAGGATAAACACCAAAGATGTTTGAATGAGGGCATTTTGGAATATTAGCATTTTTACAGTTATTATTCTGGGGCTAATTTCAAATAATACTAGTGCCCCAGAAAACCAGAGAATATTCTCCATGGCAGCCACCCTCATACCTGCACACAATTTATTGTTTGTTTGTTTGTTTGTTTGTTTCATTTATATCCCACCCAAAAGGGGTTGACATTGTTCTCCTCTCCGCCATGTGATCCTCACAACAACCCTGTGGGGTAGGTTAGGCTGAGAATGTGTGACTGGCCGAAGGTCAGCAAGCTCCCATGGCAAAGTGGGCATCAAACCTGGGTCTCAAAGATCCCAATCCAACGTTCTAACCACTACACCACACTGCCCCTCACACTTTCCTCCTCACACTTTCAAAGCAGGCAGTGGTGGGTGAGGTGCAGACATGGGGCAGAGCGTACTCGGTCCCGTAGGCCCATGATTCTCAAAAACTCCAGGCAATTTAGCCATGTAATTCTTATCACTGTAATTTAGCCCTGTAATTCCTATTGGTAGGAGCTTTAAAAAGTACAATCTTTGTAAGTCTCCTAGAATTCACTAGTGCATCTGAAAAATAAAGAAACTAGCCACTAGGTGTCATCATGCTCTTGTAGTTATGGCCCAAATAATCTGATGATTGAAATGAGTTCTGTGTTCCTTTTTTATAGGAATTAAGGATTTGATGTGAAAAACCTCTTCAGTAGAATTTAAGTAGTTTTTGGATAACTGCTTTGATGATGATTTTCCTTAAACAGTTCTGAAGTGTTTGTGGTCTCTTGTTCTTCAGCCCCCTTGGGTTTTAACAGATATGTTCCCTTAGGTTATGTATCATCAGAACCTTGCTTCTTTCTTTAATGTGAGGAAAGTATATGTGTGTGTGTGTGTGTGTAAAAGAGCCCCGTGGTGCAGAGTGGTAAAGCTGCAGTACTGCAGTCCAAGCTCTGCTCACGACCTGAGTTCGATCCCAACAGAAGTTGGTTTCAGGTAGCCGGCTCAAAGTTGACTCAGCCTTCCATCCTTCCGAGGTAGGTAAAATGAGAACCCAGCTTGCTGGGGGTAAAGGGAAGGTGACTGGGGAAGGCACTGGCAAACCACCCTGTAAAAAAAAAGTCTGCCTAGAAAACGTCGGGATGTGACGTCACCCCACGGGTCAGGAGTGACCCGGTGCTTGCACAGGGGACCTTTACCTTTTTATATGTGTGTGTGTGAGAGAGAGCAACTCTTTGTTATTTAGGATTTTTGCTAAGAAATATTCTCAGGAAGGCTGTAGAAGAGTCTGGGCTACTGACTGGTGAAAAGCAAGATTAAGGGACAAACAGAAGCAAAAGAACCAATTTTGGGGGGATAATGTGTAGAGTAGTGTATAGAATAAAGGTAAGCGGACAGCTGGATCTGAAAGAGTTTATACGTTCCCTGTGAACCAACTACAGTAATCATGCTGCCAGTTATTGGCTGTCCCTCCCCTCCTCCAGTTAGGGTGGCCAGCCTGGTATTGACCAGAGCCCAGGCCTTTTCCATCATGGCTCCCACTATATGCAGTGGGATTCCTGAAGAGGTGAAGGGGGCCCCCTTGTTGATGATCTTTAGGAGGCACTGCAAGTCTTGCTTGTTGCCCAGGGGTTTTGAGGGGGGGGCAGCTATTTGGTTTTGACCTGTAATGTTTTGCTCTGAAATGTTCTAATTATCACGTGTAAGCTGCCTTGAGTCAAGAGGAAAGGTGAAGTGAGAGAAAAGTACTAAGTTTGGGATGATGTGGTGGCCATTATCAGAGAGGAACCTTTGAACAGCATGTGATGGCATTAAGTAAATGTAGAACACTGAGGTGTGGGTCAAAATATTCTTAGTATTGCATGTGGCTATTTAAAATGTCACACGGAATCATGCAGTCTGAGGTCTAAAGTTTAACACCATCAGAATTCTACCCAACTTTCTTTCTCGGGGATACTTCCTGGCAAAAAGTAGAATAATGTGTTTTCCATCTCTTGTTCCTTTTCCCACACTCGCATTTGTCCTCAGGGCTTGAGTACTTTGCTCTGGGTAAGTTGTCTTAACTCTTTTTTGCATTCCATCCTACCGGAACAAGAATTCTGCATGCAAAATCATGCAAAATGCTTTTTATTTTATGCAGTGTGCTGCGGTACAAGACATTGCAGGTGGATGTCACAATACCCAAGACTTCAATATGATCTATTTTAACATATTGCATTTGAGAGGGGAATAGTTGTGTTGGTAAACATGTGGGACAATTCCTTATAATGTGTCTGACAACTACAAACAATAGGTAATTGGATGAATGTCTACATTCTTATTATTTTTATCCAGAAAAGGGGTGGGGGGAGGTAGTTGTAAATTTCCTGCATAGTGCAGGGGGTTGGACTAGATGACCCTTGTGGTCCCTTCCAACTCCATGATTCTATGAATTGAAAATATTTGCAGTCTTTTTTCTCTCCCCACCCCTAGTTGTGTCTTCACATCAGTATAGCTAGTTGTCATAAGGGACGGAGTTCACTTTCCTTAGTGTTCATGTACATTCCATTAGTGAGAGTTATTTTTGAATACTTATATGATTAAATTGTGTTGTTGCATTTTTGTAAGGCATTGTTGCTGGTATGAAGATATAATAATGCAAGAACCTAATTAAGATACTTAGTGTATGTCTTTCTTCAGCTTGAGCCTCATATGCTGCTTTTGTGTAACAGAGAGAGTCCAGTTCTTATACAAAATGTGACTACAATGGGGTGAAGGTGCTAAAGTCGTTTCCAGGGTGCGGAGGTAAAAAGGAGTCTTATGGCATCTTAAACTTGTGTGAACCAGAGCCCACTTTATCAGATTAAGGAAGTTTGTCCTCATTTGGCACTGATACACTGGCATGGAGAGAAAGCTATGAACAATGGGGTCACAAGACAATGAAACACAAGAGAGTACAATCTGTCCCATTGCCATGTATGCCTCAGTTGAATGCCACTGTGTTTGCATATACAACTGAGACTTGCATATATATGTATACTATAGAAATATAGTGTGTTTGAGCTCATGCACGCACATGCACACACACATAGTAGCATATACTTATGTGATCTAGAGCCTACTGTGGGCATCTGATGACTACTGCCATGATTCCGCTTCTTATGCTTGTTGTTCCTCTGGCATTTGTGCTGATGGATTCACAGTGCCAGTAATGGTTGCAGGAAGTTAATGGTCAATATTTCTTTCACATCCATCCACTGGAAGGGCAGGGGTTGCTCTCGAACGAACATTTATATATACTCCTTTTAACAGATGTTGCGTTCTCAAAAAATAAGCTACAAATGTTTCTCCAGTTCCTTTTTAATATAACTCCAGAGTATCAACATTGCCCGTTCCACAAGTCTGTGCTGTTTCTAATGGGTTTTAATCCCCAGTGGATTGCATGACTTCCCTCTGTTTCTTCCCTCAGTGATGCATGTTTGTGTTTCAGGATGTCTTTTCACGGGCAGTCATGGTGTTGGTGCAGGGCTGTAGAGCAGTGCACACAATCATGGCCTTCTGTACCATTCTTCTCATGATGACATGCTGGTATGGCCTTTGTCACATAAGTTTTCATTCTTTGTTCTGGTGACCATTTTACCTCTAGGGATTCTGTAGAGGGAAGTGTAGGGATTGTTCTGCAGAACAAAACATTCTAAAAAATAGAGACAGTTAGGGATGACCACCATTTATTATCAAGGTTCTCCAGGGATGGGTTGTTGTTTTTTTTTAAAAAAATCTATATCTTTATTTTGCTTGCCTGCTAAATTTCATTCCATGTGCTTAATCTTTTTTTTTGTCAGATCATTGTAGATCATGCTCCTTTGAGAGTATTGTAAATATGCGTCTAGAGTAGGCTTACCAGGTCTCTGTGCTCCACCAGCGGGAGCTCTTCAGCAGTGTGTGACCCGCGCAACGTGCTCGCATACCCTGCACATTGTGTGTGTGTAACCCGCGCAACGTGATGCGGACGCTCTAGCAATCTCTGCCGAAACTCTGTGGTTTCCATAGAGTTTCAGCGGAGGTTGCTAGAGGGTCCGCGTCACTTCCGGGTAAAACCTAAAGTGATGTGGGCATGTGCACACGTTGCCCGCCAGCCCTCAGGTGGTCAGTGGGCAGCCCGGTGGATTGCCGGGATTTTACCCGCCGCCACTGGGCACTTGGCAACCCTAGTCTAGAGAGATTATCTAGAGAGGTTTACAAATGTGGAAAAAGCTGTTGGGCACTTGACCATTTGGAAAAAAGATAGCTGAAGTGCATACAGCAGATAAGTATGTTAATAGAAATCTGCAATGGTGTAGATACCAGCGGCAAGTCTGTCTCTTTTCATCCCCCTCTTTTAAATTAACATAGTTTCCTCCGAGCCGCTTTGAGTGTTTGATTACTTCATTTCCAGCTTGCCTTTCTCATTGTAATATGGGACTGGTGGATTCTCCCTGCAGACGGTTCAGTAAGCTCCAGTAAACCATCTCTTGCTCTGAGTTCACTGTGGGAGCAGTCCGCAGTTCCCACTTTCATATGAAGTATTACCTCCAGTTGGTTGATAAAGAAAAAAAAATTAACAGTGGGGCCCAAACGGCCATGAAATGTGAGAGGGGGCACTGTATGCTTTATGAGTCCAAATATATACAAGGAAAAATGAACAGTTCCCAGTTCCAGAGCTGAAAACTGGCTGCAGTTTTCTGCCTTTCTCCCTGCTGCTTTAATGTTGTGACTCAGTTGCTCCTGTGCTGGATCTGCTCTTCTGCACTGTTAGAATCTGAGTATTGTGACATCCTCGCTGTTCACTGCAGAATGAAATGTTCAGTTAAGTGTCTTAACAGAAATACTTTCTTGATCTACTAAGATGTTCTCATTGGACATAGGACGTAGTGGATGAGATAGTAAATGAATGAAACTCAGGTCTTTGCCTTGAGAATTCAGCTTGGCAGAAGGGTAGAAGAAAAACTTTTAAGTAAGCAATGGATATGCTGGTGAAAGTTGGATTTTTCTCCTGTTTGCGGCATTTATCAATGTACAAATATTTTGCCTGCGGAACAAATGGCTACCTTATTGTAGCTTTGTTTTTTCCTGTGAGACTGTGAAGGCACTTGACTGTACTAGAACATTTTTTAAAAAAATAACTAATGCTTTCTGTAAAATTTTGAATGCATTTATTTTTCATACTGTGTTTGCATTGCTTGTTGACAAACAGCCAGTATGCGCTATCAAGACGCCTTGTCACTTTACATGCACATTTCATTTTAAACGTCATTCTTTTATGCCTGAATGCTTTTAACTGCAGCAACGCCGGTGCCTTTGAGACCAAATCCATTTCATGAAATTTGAAATCAGTTCCTTGTAAGCCGGAAAGAACAGGGCGGAAACAGCGCTGGCGTGATGCTTTTTAATTCAGTTGGGCCATCTGGTAAATAATTAAAGAGTCTCCCTCTCCCTCCGCAAAAAGCACACTTTAATGTTGTATCTCCTGAATGTTGATATTCAGATTATTAGTTGATCCGTTAATTGGACAGAATGAGAAATGGAACAAATGAGACCAGGCCTCTTTTTTGGCCTAACACATCCCTTAAATACCGGAAACGAGCTTGTGAGTTCTATAGCTGGCAGGTATTCAAGTAAGTGTGGTTGTCAGTGTGCTAAGCTTTGTACTCTTTAACATTAACAGTAAATCCTCACCACAAACCTTTTCTAAGGGGAATTTACTTGTCACATAAGTCTGTAAGTAGTGAGTAGTATAACCTTACCACAAACCTTTTCTAAGAGTAATTTACTTGGCACTTAAGTCTGTCAGTAGTGAGTAGTATAACCTTTTAATCTAAAAGCAGAACGTGCAGTTGTTAAACATTGTTACATGCTCAACTGCAGTACATTCCAGTACAGTCTGTCTTGATATATTTGGATAAACGAGTCCTTTCGAGGAGGGGCCGTGGCTCAGTGGTAGAGCATCTGCTTGGCATGCAGAAGGTCCCAGGCTCGCTTCCCCGGCATCTTCAGTTAAAGGGACTAGGCAAGTAGGTGATGTGAAAGACTTCAACCTGAGACCCTGAAGAGCCGCTGCCAGTCTGAGTAGACAATACTGACTTTGATGGACCCAGGGTCTGATTCAGTATAAGGCAGCTTCATGTGTTCATGTGAACAATAGCCTGAAAGTGGCTTTTGCCATTACACAGAAATAGAACTGAAGTGTATACAACTCTGGTGTTAATATCTGTAATGGGAACTTTTCTAAGGTGAAATGTGTGGTCTTCACGTGTGTGTAGACGGTTTTTCCTCCCTGATGTTTGAAGTTGTCCTCGTAAAGCTGGATTGTGATCCTGTTGTTCATTTGTGGAGCTTACCTGAGAGAGAGTGTGGCTGCAGTCTTGCACTTCACAAGTGTTAGCTAAGAGCAAGCAGCTCCATAGAGGCTTGTGCCACTCTGGCTGAGGCCACCAAGCTTGTTGACAGGCTTTGTTGCTGCCTCGATTGCCACGTACACAGTAAGTATAAAATATTGCCATTGGGTACTTGCTACATTCACAGCAGTTTATCTGGACTAACTTAATTTCTACAAGGGACTGCCCACAGTCAAGATTGTCTAATATCACATAAATTAACTGATAATGTGCACCAAATCAATAAAAAGTGGAAAGTACATGCTTCCAAAATCTTGCAGAAATATTTAGACTTCTGCTCTGCAGCCTCAGATTGAAAGATGACAGGAAAACCTTAATGTCTTTTACCAGAAGTCAGTAGTGGGCGAAAATGCACGGTCGCTTTAGCCTCCTTTATTCCCTGTTTCAGCCAAGATTCAGCCAGGATCGAACGCATGCGTTTTCGCCGAACTGCGTTCAATCCTAGCTGAATCCTGGCTGAAACAGGGAATAAAGGAGGCTAAAGTAACCATGCATTTTCGCCCATTTACGGAAATCATTCTTGTGGCCTTATCGATGGTATAATCATAACAACTCTCGTATAGTACCTATTATGGTTGTTAATCATGCATTTACCTGTTAGCTGTTGAATGGAGCTTTTCCTTTGCTAAGTCTCCCAGCATGTTAAAAGGATTCCTTCTACCCATGAATGGATACTCTTCTATCTGCTGCAAAGTTACTGAGAGGTGCACTCTTTCTCTACTCTTTTCTTACCACCTTGTCTTTCCCTCTTTTCTGCCACTATCGCTGTGACCTAAGAGAAATGGTGTTGGTGACACTTTGTCCTTCTGCCGCTACCACATGGGAATCTGATTTTAGGACCAAGCCCCCCCCCCCCGCTTTGACTTATGTATGTTTATGCTTTTGTGGAAACAACATCACAAGGATACATCATTGATGGAGAAGGGAGAGTTTTACTTACTGCACACTTGGAATCAATGTTTTCTGTTGGTATAAGGGATAAGAATCCGCTGAATTGCAGTTTAAGTAACTTCCCAGGCATGATAGCATTTTGAAGCTGTACATCTTTTTTTCGCACTTCTCAGTTTTCCTGATCTTCCTATGTCTCTCCTTCCAGGAATGCCAGCTGTTTGTAACCCGGGCATGGTACCTGTGGCGGTGCCCCCTCCTGCAGTCAATCCTCAACATGTATGCAACGAAGAGGATCTAAAATCGATCCAGGACATGTTCCCCAACATGGACAGAGAAGTCATCCGTTCCGTTCTAGAAGCCCAGCTGGGGAACAAGGATGCAGCTATCAATTCCTTGCTTCAAATTGCGGAGGAATCCTAAATGCTTCTGTGCATTCCCCTTCTTCATTGTTATCCCTACTTTGATTTGCCAAGCCAGGGATTTAGATAGAGGAAGAATTTCCTGAGAAAGCATCCTGTCTGAAAGATTGTGGTCCCTTTTACTTTTGTTGTTGGACATTTGGACATTTGTTTTTACATATGATCTTTAGAAACCTCACCCATTTCTGGTAACATCAGTTCAGCTATTTATGGCTGCATTTCTGTGTGAAAGGTAGAGTTGAGGTACTGTAAGAGGTATCCATGCTGCTTCTTTCTCTCGCTTTCCCTGTTTGGGAGAGAACACACACATGTATGTGAACAGCAAGCATATTCGCCTGTTCAACACTATGCATTGTATGGGAGGGGGTAATATTGATAGAGAAAAGACTGCTATTCCAGAAAGTGCTGTTATCAGACGTTTTCAATAAATGGCCCCTTTGTGTCAGGCACACAGAATGCACACATAGTTCCCCAGGGCGGGGGTTGTTGCATCTGAACATTGCAGCAATTTGTAACAATTCTTAGTGTAGGCAAGCTGGTTTTCTAGTAGTCCCCCTAGTCTTTCTGATGAGGTTCCCACGCTCAACATATTGATTGGGTACTAATGCAATATATTTCGGTTTTCTACATTTAGGGCCAACTGCTCTCGTCTGCTGCGTTGCTGCGCTTCTGAAATTTGCAGCTACTAGTTTGTCAGGACACATACGTTAGAGGAAAAGGGTTGCTTCTAATGTTCTTTGTGTGTTTAGTTGCACTGCTCTTCTGCATTGATGTACATTTGAAAGAAAAGAGAATTTTACACCTGGGAACCTTTGGTAGTAATTCTTAATAAACATTCTTGTGATTAATTGGCAGAATGCTCTGAAAAGAAGCATATTGCTGAAGCAGGTGTGAATGGAATAGGATAGTTTTTTTCAGAATAAAAATTATTTTCAGGAGAATGTAGATTGTGGAAACTCAGTGGACCTTAAGTTCATCAGAGGCCAGAAATGTGAGTCTCATTTGTGTCAGTGGGAGGAGCCAACGTTAAAATATTCATTACCAAACATAAGAAGAGGGGAATCGTACAAATTCATTGGGATGTGTTTTACAGCATAGACCTGGAAGATGACAGATTATCTCCATTTTATCAGTGAGTTTGTTTGTTTGTGAAAGTATGGTGATGCACTTTAATATGCACATTTTTGTTATAATATGCAGCTTGGCTTTTTGCTGGTTTTGTAAAAAAAAATTAAGTACTTTCTATAATTCAGCCATACTTCATACTTCCCAAGGATTTGAACACAGCGCACAGGCATTCAAATTGGCTGTGAATTGTTTTGCTTTGGAAGAAGAGCTCATGGTTCCTGTCTTACGTGTTTTGTTTTGTTTTTTTGCTCCTCTCCGTTAAGCTTTTTGTTCTTTAAAAAAACATACTTTATGTCCACTTAATTATTTTCGCATATCACCTTGAATGCTCCTGGCATGGCCAGCTATAGTTCAAATATTTATTTTTTTATGATTAAAGTATACGTGGGAAAATAACTTTTAAATAGAGTACCAAAAATATGTGGGGTTTTTTTCTACTGTTTGATTTTTATAACTTAACTGTCCTCCTATTTGATTAGACTGGCATTTGTAAGTGTTAAATTCTTTTTCCCTTCCTCCGACTTTATGTCTTTTTAAATATATATTTACGGACACAGTCACTTGTGAGGTGGGTTTTTCACGCTACCTTCTCTAGAAAAAGTGTGTATCCATCATAAAATTAGCTTTGTCCCTTTCTTCATACTCCACAGAACTTCCAGATTAATATTAATATTTAATGATGTGCATTTGTCTCATTAGCACCATGGCAGGGTAACTCTTGTGGCATTACTCAAAAGATGTCAGGAATAATGATTTGTACATAAAATCTTCTACTGTAGTGTGATAGGAGTGGAATAAGGACTACATGATGGAATAAGGACTGCATGATGCAAAGAAACTACATTTCTAGTTGTTTCTGATTACTCTGGAGTAATTGCTTATAGTTTACGGATGACCTCAGATTGCCTATCTGATCCTTTTAGAGCTGAATTATAAACATATTCAAAACAATTCTGAGAATGAACTTTCACAATCAGGACATAGACATGGGAATGTTAAACTCAATCTAGTTTCTGGAAGGTTCCAAGATAGAAGACCCATGTAAAGCCTGGGAACGTTCAGTGATCCTTAAGTTGCATTTTTATATAATAAAGCAGAGAACTTTCATGGCTTGTGAGAAGTAAATTCATAGTTCATTCTATCTGTGTTCTATTATAATGAAGAAAATGACAATACACAATCTTTTGTGAAATTAATAGCTGGCATCCCTGGTTACTATATTTTCTTTGTTCTTAAAAGTAAAAAAAGGGGGTAAACTCAAGTATAGCCACACTCATATGCATATCTCTGCTGGGTTGCTGCCTGGGATAATAGCCTATCTAAAGCATGCAAAGGGTAAGCAAATACTTGGGAAACTACCATGGATTTCTGCTAGAATGGCCTTTCAAATACTTGTGAATCAGATTGGAGTGCAAGCAAGTTGCTAATGTACAGAACTGAAATGCACTAGTCTGTTTTTTAAACTAAATGCTGTGTTGCACACAATTCTTCATGTCTGTTTTCTGTATGCTTCTCTTAACAGAATAGCAAATTTGGCTTTGTACATCTCTGTAGCCCAGAAGCTGTTGTAGAATTCTAGTATTTGCTGAAAGTTGTTGGCACTAGCTTCAGTCCTGCCAAGATCCTGTGGTTGGCTAAATCCGGGAATATTTTTGTCTAGCTAGATGCTTTTCAACTTTTTTCTCTACTGCTGTTTGATGCGTGCTGATGGTACCAAGTGTTTCCATTTGCAGACATAACTGCTTGTGTTGGCTGACCTATAATACTGTGTAGGGGATGTTTTGCTCTAATTCTGAAGACATTGTTTTTTTTTACTGTATTGAGGTTGATATGTTTTGTCTCTTGCATTGTAAACTCTTCTTTTCCCCTTTCTATTTAATTTAATAAATGTGTACTATATATACAAGGCCGTGAAAATATGTAGTCCTTTACAGGAAGCATTGGGCATCTCAGCATAAGGAAATTCCAGAGGCTGGAAATTCTGTTAAAGACTATGCAAGTTACTTCAGCATATCATTTGTACATAATTAAGAAATAGCCCCCGCTGTGGTACAAGGTGGCTTTGACTCTTCCATTTGGTAATATTTGAACGAAATACCCATAAATTTGCTCGAAGGATGGCTCAGCCCAATGAATGTGGTCCCGTGAGTGATATGTTCCATTTGAATATGAGAAATCTGGGTTTAAATCCCCCTCCGCCATAATCACATTGGTATTTTGGGGGAAGTCATATTTGTGCTAAGAGCCCCATGGTGCAGAGTGTTAATCTGCAGTACTGCAGTCAAAAGCTTTGCTCACAACCTGAGTTCGATCCCGACGGAAGTCGGTTTCAGGTAGCCGGCTCAAGGTTGACTCAGCCTTCCATCCTTCCAAGGTTGGTGAAATGAGTACCCAGCTTGCTGGGAGTAAAGGGAAGATGACTGGGGAAGGCACTGGCAAACCACCCCGCAAACAAAGTCTGCCTTGGAAACATCGGGATGTGACGTCACCCCATGGGTCAGGAATGACCCGGTGCTTGCACAGGGGACCTTTACCTTTACCCATATTTGTGCTCCTAGTTTCCCAGTCAGTGCAATAAGAATAAATAACATTGCAAGTTTATTTTAAGGAAAGCAGTATGAAGATTTTAGATCACTTGGGATTCTGAGCCAAGTCAAGGAAGCTGCAAAAAGTAAAGAGGTTTCTTTTAAGAAGTGGAACATATGCCCCAGTGAATTGAGCAGAAATTACCACAGACACCGGTGAAATAAATAATTAGGCACGCAAAAAGAGAATTTGAGAAGCAGGTTGCAAAAAGCATCAAGGCAAACTATAAACAGCTCATTAAATATATCTGAAGCAGGAAACCAGCCAGAGAAGCCGTTGGGCCTTTGGATGACAAGGAATAAAGGGGTTGCTAAAAGAAGATAGGGAGATGGCAGAGAAACTCAATGAATTTTTTTGCTTCTGTGTTCACTGCGGAAAGTGTGGGGCATGAACCCATGCCACAGCCACTATTTTCATGAAGGGAGTCTGAAGAACTGAGTCAAGTTGAGGTGATGAGAGAGAATGTTGAGACCTGTTAGGGAAATTAAAAAATCAATGTGTCCAGGTCCTGATTGCATACACCCAAGAGTTTGTGTGTGTGTGTGCACGTGTGTGTCATTTTGCCATCAAGTCCCAGCTGACTTGCACCGACCCCATAGAGTTTTCAAAACAAGAGACATTCAGAGGTGGTTTGCCATTGCCTGCTTCCATGAGGGCTGAGAGAGTTCTAAGAGAAGAAGAAGAAGAAGAGTTGGCTTTTCTATGCCGACCTTCTCTACCACTTAAGGAAGATTCAAACTGGCTTACAATCACCTCCCCCCACAATAGACACCCTGTGAGGTAGGCGAGGCTGAGAGAGTGTGACTAGCCCAAGGTCACCCAGCTGGCTTTGTGTGTAGGAGCGGGGAAACAAATCCAGTTCCCCAGATTAGCCTCCGCCGCTCATGTGGAGGAGTGGGGAATCAAACCTGGTTCTCCAGATCAGACTCCACCGCTCCAAACCACCGCTCTTAACCACTACACCACCCCGGCATCCCAAGGTCACCTAGCAGGCTTCATGTGGAAAACCTGGTTTTCCAGATTAGAGTCTGCCACTCTTCACCACCACGCTGGCTCTCTTTAAAACTAAATTCAACCACTGCATTGGGACACTGGAGAGGAGAAAATATTAAACTGATTTTTAGGAAGGGGTCCAGAGGAGAACCAGGAAATTACAGGCCAGTTTCCCTAATGTCTGTCCCAGGCAAATTAGCAGAAATGATAAAGATTAAATTACTAGGCACATAGAAGAACAAAGCCTGCGGAGGGAATATCAGCATGGCTTCTGCAAAGGGAAGTCCTGCCTCACCAGTCTTTTGACGTTCTTTGAAAAAATGAACAAACATGTAGATAACAGTGACCTGGGCAACAGTGTGGGAGATGACCTTTTAATCTTTGACAAGCAAACATCTGTGAATAAATGGTGCTAAGATTCCACTATTCTAAATCACTCATACAGAACCAGTGTGGTGTAGTGGTTAAGGTGTCGGACTAGGATCTGGGAAACCCAGGTTCGAATCCCCACTCTGCCACGGAAACTTGCTGGGCGACCTTGGGCCATCCCACACTCTCAGCCTGGACCCTGGCAAGTATTTGGATGGGAGACCTTCAAGGAATACCAGGTGTGGCGCAGAGGGCAGGCAAAGGCAGACCACCTCTGAATGTATCTTGCTTTGAAAACCCTACAGCAGGCTTGTCCAAACGGCGGCCCCGGACGGCTGTGAATGTGGCCCAACACAAAATCGTAAACTTACTTAAAACATTATGAATCAGCTATCTTTAGTGTATTTTAAGTGCGGCCCAATTTAGTGTTAGTGTATTATATGTGCAGCTAGGCTTACCAGGTCCCTCCTCTGCTCTGGCAAGAGGTTATGGGGCTGCAAGTGTGATTGTGCATGTGCGTGCGCTGGTGCGCATGCGTGTCACTTCCGGTTTTAAACCGGAAGTGCCGCCGTGCGAGGGGCCTTTTTCCCCCTTAGTTTGAGTGGTAAAGGCCTTTTACCACTCAAACCAAGAGGGAAAGCCCCTCGCAAGGTTTGTAAACCGGAAGTGCCGCGCGCGCTTGTTTGCAGAGGGGCAAATTGCCGGGGGTTTACCCGCCACCACCGGCCACCGGGCAACCCTATGTGCGGCCCAAGAGAATTCTTCTTCTTCCAATGTGGCCCAGGAAAGCCAAAAGATTGGACACCCCTGCCCTACAGGGTCGCTGTAAGTCAGATGTGACTTGATGGCAAAACCAAAACCAAATGGCTCATGTTGCCCCTATGCCCATTATTGCGAGCATGTTTTTGATGGTAATAAGTACACATGAGTACATGAGTATTTGCGTGACAGCTCCTCCTCCTGTGTTTGGTTGTGTAGATACAGTTTGAGAAAACCTGTGGTAGAATATCTCTGTGAAACTGCTTCTTTTACTTCATCAGAGAGCTGCTTTGGTTATCAGAAGCTCATTGAATAGGCAGAAGATGCTTATCCCCCAAAGCAGATAGTTGTGCTCTAATTGAGCTTGAAGTGGTTCCAGTAGGTCACACAATATTATGTCAGGATTGATTAATAGCAGCGCGATGCAGATGGCCTAGAGTTTCCAGCTGTTCTACATAATTACAGATTTTACAGTACAACATTTGAGAAACTACGAATGAATTCCAAGCTACAGCGGCCGTGACGAACAGAAGAGTGGTCAGTTTATAAACACAGATGAACATTGCATTTAAACTTCCCCAGAGCCCTCCCAGTGGGCAATTCTTACAAAGGCCAGGTAGCGCTGGCGGTTGAACGGAGAGCGAGAAAAGCCTCTCCAGATGTTGGGAAAACCTTGGAAGTCATGGTGGGAAACGGCCTGCAAGTCAGAGCGGGACTGTTCCATCACAGAGGACTTGGGGCAAAAATCAGAAGCTGGTTTTGGTGAATGAGTGGAACTGTAGTGAAACCTGAAATGGTAACACGAAAGGCCTTTGAGGTGTTCGTCTGCAGTGATCTATTATGTGCTGCCATTAAACCCAGTTGACCCAAAAGCTGCTTTGAGAAAAGGAATGGGCTGGGGGCTTATAAGTGCCAGCAGGCCATGGATTTATTTATGGATGTTATCTGTGGTCTGCTTTTCTCACTGAGACTTAAGGCGGATTACAAAATGTAAATCAATGAGATAAATAGGATGATGCATCTAATAAGATAAGTAATAGGACTAGGCATTGCTGATGTTTGACATGGCGCTGTCATCTGAACACAGCATAAGTATGACATAGGTGTGCCAGCTCCGGCTTGGGAAATACCTGGAGATTTGGAGGGGGGTGGAGCCTGAGAAGGGTGGGGTTTGGGGAGGGGAAGGCCTTCAATGGGGTATAATGCCACTCTCCAAAGCAGCCATTTTCTCCAGGGGAACCTGATCTCTGTAGTCTGGAGATCAGTTGTAATCCCAGGGGATCTCCAGCCACCTCCTGGAGGTTGGCAACCCTAGTTACACATGTTAAGCAACACATTGATTGCAGTCAGAACATGAACCCAAGAAAAAGACCTGGTGGGAGGAATTTCATTTGCTAAACGGTATCAATTCATTAAACCTTGTGACTAAGAAGAAGCAAAGTACCCCAAAGAAGCACAAAGCAGAGTGAGGGATTTCAAGTAGGTCCCTATCCCTTCCAGATCTCATAATCAAAATGTAGCCGTGTGAAATGACATAAGCAACGAGAATGATCAGAGAATAAAAACTGCAGTTGTCAAAGCTGAAACATGCGTGTAAGTTTATTACTCTTAAGAAACAGGTACACAGGGAAATAGTTTTACTTTGTCACATTTAGAAGTCTGTAGATAATATACAAAACATCAAGTCCATAGAAAAAGATGGTTGATAATATGAAGGTCTGTGGCATAACTGACCAGCAAAGTACTGAAAAGTGTAACCATCATTTTTATAAATAAAAATGGTTATATGTATGTATTATTATTGTCTTTTAAAGGGTCCTTGGAGCACGTTTATGAATATATCAATTTTGCAGACACCAAGCTGGGGTGACTACAAATTCTCATACAGTAAAAAGGATATTAATTTGGTTAGACAAAGCTGTTATTGATTGTTCCAAGGAGAAAGTGGGAGCTGTTAAATAACGTTACATGATGACAAGCAAATTCACGTTTTTAAAAAGTGGCCTCAAAATTCAGAAAGGGAGAAACAGGGTTTCATTTGATTTATGTCAAGAACTTTACACTAGCAAACGAGGGCTGTGAACTTAACAATTTCCTTAATTCTAAACTAGTATTGTATGGAAATATTTTAAAATGGAAATGTAATTGTTTTGTGGGACACCTGACTCTCTATGTGGCATGAAAAATACTCGAAAGCTAAAAGAACACAGACAAACTCAAACAGAGGTATAAATCATATCCTCTACGTGGTGGTTGATACTAGCTGCTGTAGTATGCATTTGGTTCTCTATCACAGGATAGAGTCTTCATCTCTTCCTCTGGTTAATCTGCGGTTGTGGCTTCTGGGATGCATGCCGTCATGCACTGGCACTCGTCCACGTAGATGTAGTCATAATTGATGGTTGTGCCATCCCGGCATGTCAATGACACCTCTTTCTTGTGGCTCTTGAGTTCCTGGCAGCAGGTACATTTGTGCTGCATTGCCCTGGCCTTAGCGGAATACCTGTCCGGTTGAAAAACACAGAGTTAGATGCCCACCGTGAAAAGCAATTGGGCTACAAAGGTTGACTGCTGAGTCTCACTAAGCCCAGCCTGGATTTGCTGCTTCTCAGGGCCAAATTAGATGTTACTGTTTACATGAGTTCACCACAAGGGCTTGCAGCCATGCTGCAAGTCCCAGTCGCAGCTCTTGTGTAATAAAGTGCAAATGGGTGTGAGTCTAATTGGGACCGTAGCATGGGGGGAGGGGCTCCCTCCCATGCTGCTTTTGGGAGCCAAAACAGCCCAGGGGCTGCAGATAGGGTTTCCAACCTCCAGGTACTAGCTGGAGATTTCCTGCTAATTCAACTCATCTCTAGCCAATAGAGATCAGTTCACCTGGAGAAAATGGCCGCTTTGGCAATTGGACTCTATGGCATTGAAGTTCCTCCCCTCCCCAAACCCTACCCTCCTCAGGCTCCACCCCAAAAACCTCCCGCCAGTGGAGAAGAGGGACCTGGCAACCCTAGCTGCAGGGGTGAATGTTATTCTCGCATCTTGAGAGAATACCCCCCAGTCCTGTGAATTGGCTGCTGACGTGGGGGGCGGGAGCCCCTCCTGTCCCCACTCTGAGGTCCTGATCACAATCTGGCCCCTCTGTGCTTTTTGCACAGGAGTTGCAAACACATGTAAAAAGTAACATCTGGTTTGGCCCTCAATGCAATTAAAAGCCAAAAGCCCTACTCTAAATGCTAGAAGTGACAGAGTAGGGTAATGGGGTGACTTCAAAGTGAGCACTGATGCTGTTGGTATATGCTTCACATCACCCGTTCTTATTAATTTTAATCCATTTTGTCCATAACACATTACCAAACCAATGGCGAATCCAAAACAACCAGGAGGGAAAGAGGAACACATTCACACAGTAACCTTAAAAGAAGGTTTATGTTTTAGTGCGAAGCCAAGTGTGGGGGATACTGGGGCAATAAAGGTATATCACAGATTGAGCTTCTCATTCTGCTATCACACCTGCCCCTGCATAAACTTCCCATGCATAATCACCTTCCATGCCGAGTCCAGGATCTCTCATGGTCGCTATGTGGATGAGAGGATCCGAGTGGTGTGTACATGAAAACCATGTAGCTTTATGTCTGGATGCATGAAATTAGGACTATCAAACACTGAGGTGTCTAGTAATATCAGCGTCCGGCTGTCCTTGACTAGGAATTGGTGGAATTCTACAGGTCCTGTAAAATGGAATTATTCCACCAAGCCTACAGTTGAGGGTAGCTATAGTTTTCCCTCAGAGCTGGCCTCCCTACCCACTAAAATGTGGGGGTCTTGACTGTTTTTTCTATAGTTTATTTTTTTTTTAAAAAAAGATAGGAAAAAAGGGGGAGGCGAAAAGGTAATAAGGCATTACATACAGTACACTCTTTTCTCCTTTTAAAAAAAAGATAGGGGAAAAAGGGGGAGGGGAAAAATCAGGAAAAGGTAATAAGGAATTACATACAATGCACTCTTCTCTGGGATCTTGACTGTTTTTTTCGGGCCCTACAGTGGTCCTTGTGCCTCAAAAATGAGCACCATCTCTTTATTATTTTAATATGATGATTTTCATGGTGCGGTTAAATGGTTTTATCTTTATATAATGATTTTAGTGTATTTTACTGCTTTTTATATATTAAGTATTATATGGTTTGCCGCCCTGAGCTGGCCTTGGCTGGGGATTAAAGACGGGATAAAAAATCAAAATAAATAAATAAATAAAATATGCATACATGCTTGCATTAGATTAATCAGCACAACTGAAGTATTGATGTATTCTCAGTATTTGCTGGTGTGAAAGAGTAGAATTGGAACCACAGAACCACCTGAATGTCACAATAGGTAATGCATAGATCAGTGGTTCCCAACCTTTTTTTGACCAGGGACCACTAGGACTTTTTTGTTCAGTGCAGGGACCCCAAGGTTAAAAATAAAAATTCTGAGAATTTGAAAATAAACGTTAATCATAACTGTTAGTTAAACTTTAAGCTTAGAATAATATTTAAATATATATTTTTATAATAGAGAACTTTTAATTGAAAATATTAATTTATTATGGGTTTATAACTTTGTTTCGCGGACCTTAATTTAGTTCTCGCGGACCTCTGGGGGTCCATGGACCCCTGGTTGGGAACCAGTGGCATAGATGAATAGCAGGAGAGCATTTATGGACAGCAAAGCTTTTGACTGTGTGGGTCTTGAAAAGTTATGGTTGGTTTTAAAAGAAACGGGTGTGCCACAACATCTGATTGTTTTGATGTGCAGCCTGTACTCTGGTCAAGAGACCCCTGTTAGGGCAGAATATGGAGAAACAGAATGGGTTCCAATTGGCTTAAGTGTCAGACAAGGAGGAAGACAAGAATTTTATCTCCCTCTCTCTCCACGGCCCTCAGTTTGCAAGTCCTGAGCAAGGCTGTTAATGACAGGACATTTTTGGAGGTCGTTAATTCATACTGTCACCATAAGTCAGAAGCCACTTGATGGCACTTAACACACATACACAATACTTACATGGAAGAACTTGGGCAGGCCCCTTCACAGTAGGTGAGTTCTACTAGTTCAGATGATACACAGTCATTTTGACGGACAAGAATCTGGTTTGTTTGAACTTTACAGTTTGCTAAGACAAAAAGAAGGCAGGGAAACAAATCAACATGCATCCTATCTTGCCTTCATAATTCACACCTAAGCCTCACGTGGGAAGGTATATGGAATTGCACTGCAGCCTTGATCATCATATCTTCAGTAATAGAAAGCACTATACCTCAGTTGACTGTGCTTTCACACATCCTGAATAATGCACTTCCAATCCACTTTCAATGCACTTTAACGATCATTTGCAAGTGGGTTTTGCCATTTCACACAGTAAAATCCAGCTGCCAAGTGAATTGAAAGCAGATTAAAAGTGCATTATTTGGCAGGTGTGAAAAGCGCTTGAGCGAAAAGGGCTTTTTGAGCAACCATGTTGTACTGCCCTTCTTGAAGAGTCAATGGAACATGAATGGTTCAGCCAAGGGTGGATTGGGGATCTCTCCAGGGGTACTTTTCTCCATCCCAAACAGTGGGTTGAACCCCAAAATGCCCTTCTATACAAGAACAGAAAACCCCTTTTATGAGAAAATGGGCGTCTTGGATTCTACTATTTGTGAGGGATAGATAAAAAGTTCTCAGCCTTAGCAGAATGGAGTTGGGTTGAAACTCGGGTTGAAAATTGTTCGGTCCCTTCTTGTAACAAAACAAAACAAAACACAGCCACTGCTTTTCATAGGAGCTGTGTAAAACTTCACTTACTTTTGGGTTTGCACATTTTACAGCAGCCGTCAGGAGTCATCTCAGTTTCATTCTTTGGAGCAGAAACAAACAACAAAACAAATCACTCTCTCTTCAAGATGAAAGAAAAAAACAGCTTTCTAACGTTGTGTTTGCATTGTATCCTTAGCCTCAAACCTGCTATACAATGGACACGACACGGAAGCATGGATTGCAGCCTTTGCTTAACATGGTCGGTTTTTAAAAAGGATTTCTTATCATTGGCAAACAGTGAAGCCTTTTAAATGGTAAGACGTGCACTAGAAGCGAACTGCCGTTCTCTGCTTCATCATATAAATGCACAAGAAACGTGCCCCTCTAAATACAACTCTGGAATGCACTAGGCTTTAAGAGGGGAGTGGGCATGTTCATGGAGGATGGGGCTATCCATGGCTACTAGTCAAAATGAATAGTACTCATGATGCACATCTATTCTCTCCAGTATCAGAGGAGCATGCCCATTATATTAGGTGCTGGGGAACACAGGCCGATGCAGTTGTCTTGTTTGTGGGCTTGCTAGAGGCACCTGGTTGGCCACTGTGTGAACAGACTGCTGGACTTGACGGGCCTTGGTCTGATCCAGCATGGCTGTTCTTATGCTCTTATGTTAGCTGTATTTCCACTGCAGTAGGATAGCCCACAAATGGCAGTTGAATTGTTTTGAAGGCAACACTTTGCAAGACTTCAAAAAGCATGCTCCTGATAGATAGGTGAAAGTCTCATCTTTGGATAATGGTGCGAGTGATCACATAATCTCTCTGTAAATTTCTTGAGATCACATTCATTTTTCAGCTTCAAGAGAGTAAGACCAAACAGGATTGTAAATAAAGAGTTAAACTTACGTCACCACACTCATTTGGGTCAATGATGGGACATGTCCTTCTAGAACTGACCAAAATTAATTGATCATCCTCTTTCTCACATTCGTAATGGCTGCAGTTATTGGATTCTGGTTGCCAAATATCACCAGGCTGTTGATATGAATAAAAGAGAGAGCATTATTGTGCATGTTTGCAAGCTCTAGCATAGCAAACTGTGACCTTTAAAAATCTATTGTACATTTTCTGGTGCACCAAATTTGGAGATTTTCCAACCCAGTTTTAGTTATGGTTCAGCCACGGAAGATTCTTGTAAGTCTTATACAATATGGTTAGTTACACAAAACATGATTACCTTGAGCACCTGAGTGGTGCCATTAATGTTGATGGTGCAAGTCACCTGGACACACTTTCCACAACACTCTCCAGCCGTTACCTGGTATTCATAACCCTGTTGGTAGAGAGCAATTGTTAACAAGGCACTGGCTCTGTAAGAGAGGGAGCCATATGTAATGATTTAATTAGAAAAGAGCCAGTTACGTTAAGCTTTGACTTACCACTGAGCATTCTGTATCACATTGAATTGGCTCACACTCCACAAGATTCCTCTTGGAGCCTGGGTCTGTTTCATGACTGCAGACGCACGTTTCACAAGAGTCACTTGGAATGGATCCTCCAGGCTGGGAGAAGCCAAAAAATGGTTTATTATAAACAAAACATGTCAGAAATTTTATGAAAAACTCCTCGTCTTTCTTTAGCTAGACTGAATGCTAACCCCTCTATGGTTATGCAGGGCAGGATTTTGAATATACCATACCCAGACAGGACCTGTCCTTGCTCTTCTGGCTCTATTGATTCATTAGCTCATGCCCTCTTTCCAGGGCTGTTTTGGCCTTTGAGGGAAGACTCATCTGGGCCACGCCCTGTAGTAATTACCAGGTGGCTTGCTACCATGCTACTTGCACGATTCACCCAGGTCCGATTGCTTTCTACTATTCAACAGCAGACATCTCACAAAGGCCAGCATGGGGTAGTGGTTACAGTTTTGGACTAGGATCTGGATGACCCAGGTTAAAATCATCAGTCTGCCATGGAAGCTCACTGGGTGACCTTGGGCCATTTACACATTCTGAGCCCAACCTACCTCACAGGATTGTTGTGACGCTAAAATGTTGGAGAGTTATGTAAACTGCTCTGGGTGGCCGTTGGAGAGAAAGGTGTGGTATAAATTAAGCAAATAAACAATATAGCTAAAAATGGGTTTGTTTGTTTTAAAAAAAAAGTAGGGTTGGAGGGTGAGAAGGAGGCAGGGAAAGGTGAGGATATGGGGATTGCCAGGAGAAGGGAAAAAAGAAATAGAACTGGGTGGGGGAACACAGGGGTAAGTGTGGTGCCCCCAAAAAGTTCTTGCAGGTTCCCTATGTTGCAACTTGGACCGGGCCTGGCAGCCACACAACAGAGCCATAGTTTTATTGGATGTGGCCTACTGGAATGGGGGGAGGAGGATAAGCTGAAAATGGGGATGGGCAGATAAAGGTAGGTTCATTAGTGGGAGTAGGGTTGCCAACCTCCAGGTGATAATCAAATATATGCAGCCACTATGGCTAAGAAAATAATAACAAAAACCAATGACACCGTTATGTTCTCATAGCATTTGTTGCATCACAAATGCCTAAATAACATATGAGGTTGCAATCCAGGTGGTGGCTGGAGATCTCCTGCTATTACAACTGATCTCCAGCCGATAGAGATCAGTTCACCTGGAGATAATGGACAATTTGGCAATTGAACTCTATGGCATGGAAGTCCCTCCCCTCCCCAAACCCCACCCTCCTCAGGCTCCGCCCCAAAAACCTCCCGCCGGTGGCAAAGAGGGACCTGGCAACCCTAAGTGGGAGTGAAGGGCAGAAGGAACTGGGGAAAAGGAAGAGACTGTAACAGCTGCCAGGGAAGGCACAAAGGAATTAGTGGAGGACGGGAAAATGAGGTACCCACGGTGAGTTCTTGCAGATCCCCCACTTGTTTTATATTAAAAAGTAAGTGTGGGATTTACATCTAAGTTAGCATGTTGAGGATTAGGCTGTATGGTATCTAGTCAATTAATCATATTCTATGACTCATGACAAATATGTATAAAAGATGCAGTACTTAGACAAAAGTCCCCTATCCATAAAATGCCCCTACCCCAAATGGCCATAGTGGAAATGTAGCAACAAAGAGTAAAATACCAATACTGAGAAAAAGGAAAACAAGGGTATAAACTGCCCTAATGTTTTATGAAAACACGACATGTGGCAATAGAGGTTGCCTATAATTAATCATTTTCCAGAGTTAATGAAGCAACCATCCCTTTAAAATGGTTGTTTAATCATCTGCCCATTTGGCCATTTATGTGGAGGTAGTTTAAATAATTATCATACGCATTTCTACTCGTTGTTGCCTACACAGAAATATTTTTCCACTGTAGTATTCAAAGGGTAAAATAACAGACTTGCGAGTTTAAATTTCACCTTGGAATTCAAGCAGGCCAAAGCCCCTCCGCGGCACACATATGAATTATAAAATTATTAGTTCCTTTGAATGCAACCAAACATTTAATATAATTTCTGTAACCAAGGGAACCTCATAAAAATGTAGGTTTTTAAACTTAAAATGTATCTCAAACCTCATACGTGTCTTTTTAAAAAAGCATTGAAAACAAGATTTTTTAAACATGTAAATAGTAATGCTTGCATTCTTACTGAATAAACTGTTTCGTTGACCACACAGATATCCGGTATTGGTTCTGAAAAGAGAAGTAGCTAGTTATTTAACAATATTGGCAGGAGAGTATTGCAAAAATAGTTTTAAATTTTCTAACACACAACTAAATAAATAAACCTTTTATATTTAAGTGAGAGGAGGTAGTGAATATTTTATGTCGCGGATACAGAATTAGGGATGCCAACTCTCAGCTGGGAAATTCCGGGAGATTTGAGGGCAGAGCCTGGGGAAGGGGAGGTTTGTGGAAGGGAAGGAACTCAGCAGGCATAGCGACATGGTGCCCACTCTCCAAAATAGCCATTTTCTCAGGGGAACTGATCGGTGTAGTCTGGAGATCAGCTGTAATTCCAGGAGATCTCCAGGTCTACTTGGAGACTGGCAACCCTAAGATAAACATTGCATGTTAAGTGTGGTAAAAGTGGTCTGAACAGACATGCTGGAAACTGGTTTCAGTTTCTAGAATGCATTTCACTCCTACCACACATTTACACAACCCCTTCTATATTTGCTCCAAAAGAAGTCCTTCTATAGCACTTACTCCAAAATCAGAGAAAATAATGGAGTACATTAAATAATAAAGGAGTAGACATAAGAAAAGCTACCTTACGCTCAATCGGTTGCCACTCCCTGCTAGCAAACAACGGGTTGATAAACTTAAAACGGATTATCAGATATTTGGGGAATTAGACTGTTACATCTGCCTTCACTATACATTTATTCCCACTACTCATATGTTTTCCTCTCTTTAATTCTGCATCGTTTTTGGAATGTGTACTCCATAAAAATGTAAATCAGAAGCGTTAGAGCTTACCACAGAGGAAGGAGACACAGCAGTCTCCTTCAAAAAGGACTGAGGTTAACTGGTATCCAGCTTCACATGACCTCTTGCGGTTGGAGCAGGCACTGGCATTGCATACTGTGGAATAATTATGAAGAAAGATGAATAAAAAGTCTAGCACCCCAATGAAACCTGACCCAGTAGGCAATGTACAGACAATACAAATATTTTACTTAAGTACTCTTTTAAAGCGCAGCTGATTTGCCTCTCTAGTTCTGAGGGTGTGAGAGGATGGTGGACTCCATATGTAACGCCATACAGACACTGAAAAGGGGACTGTCTGGCACCAGCAAGGGAGGGCCAAAGGTTATGGGAGGGGGCCTGCAAAATTTTTGTTAAAACGGGAGTCCTCAGGTTGCTAAAGAACTGATGTTGCAAGGAAACATCATTTTTTGATAGCAAAATACATGTTAATAATGTTAAGATTTAGTCATTCCCCCCCCCTTGATTCTGCTCTCAGCTGCAACCGTGAGATAGAATTTTTTTCCCCAAAGAAAGCCCAATATTAGAAATCTACTTGGGGTACAATGGTAGCTGATGTTACCTATTTGTATGTAGGGTGAAGATCTGTGGTTGCCCTCAACTGAAAGCTGTGGGGAAAGCTTTTGTTTATGGAGATTCTCTGCCTTCAGGAACATGGACATGAATCCTACCAATCTCCTCAGCAAAATCTGAAACCTTCCTCCAGCCTAAGGAAACTTTTCCCCACAGAAGTGATTCTTTCAGAGTAGGAACTGTCTGTTAAGTTGGAAGAGGGCTCTTCAGACTGGAGGAAGGCTTCAGACGCTGCTGAGCAGAGTGGTAGGGTACATGTCACCGGCTATCATCCAGGGAAAAAAGAGATTATAACAACACAAATAGTTTCATTCTAGATGAAGTGAGTTCTGACTCACAAAAACTTATGGTGGGATACCTTTTGTCAGTGTCTGAAGTGCCACCAGACTCCTGTTTTATTTTGCTGCAACAGACTAACACAGCTAGCCATCTTGAAGTATTTTAGTAGTATGCTGATGTATAGTTCTCTCTGAATTTTTCTACCACTGTCATGTTTTGTGTAAGTTGATTGCGGTACGGGCAGAAATAATGGAATGCAAAATTTGACCAACAGGATCTGTTGATGTTGCCTATAAATGTGAATACTTACTGCACTGAATTTCTGGACAGCATGGATCTTCTGGTGTCAACACAGAGACAGGCATGAATCCTTCTTTCTCACAAGGAGGTGTTGATGGTGTTGAGCAGGGCTGGGCCGTACACTGTACAGTCACAGACAACTGGTCGCAGATACATTCTTGACAGTTGCTCCTCCAAGTGGTACCAGGCTGTGAAAGAAAGAACCCTTTTTTATTATGGCAATGGCATCTATCACCCACTTCTTGGCTCTTCTGGTTTCTTAAGAAGGGCTGCTTATTTGGTCTTATACCTTCTGTAATATCAAACGTTATTGCCCAACGTAGCAAACATAACTGATCACAGAGAAGTTCTAACTTGAAGGGGGAGGTGTCTCAGGTTTTCTTTTGAAAGAAATAAAGCGAGCTTTTAAAAATGGCTGCACAGAATCTCCTTAGATTATATCATACAGAGCATTCTCAGTTTCAAGCTCCTTCCAGGCTTTTGTCTGGTACATGTATGCAGGAGCTTCACTGGGTCCCCTGCACAGCTCGATTGTTTTCCTCTAAGACCTTGAAGCACAATACATACAGTTTTCACGATGCTGACATTTCCATCACTTCTACGCACAGCCTGTCTCTGTGGACCATGGACCATTCTGGTAAACTTCAGTAGCTAAAACACTAGTACAGGCCCCAGTTCAGAAAGGGCTATAAGAGTGCTGGAACATCCATCTCCTCCATTTGACTGTCATTTAGGGAGTCTACAGGATGCAGTTTTTTCAGACTATGTTTGTTTATTCCTCAAAAGCACATCAATATCTTTAGTCTGTGCACGCTACTGACATAACTGGATCCATGTGCTGTGTTAATAATAGGTACTGTTAGACATTAAAAGTCTATAATGTGAAGGAATACTCTGAAAATGCACTGAGCCTTTGACTGATGCTTTGTCTCTTGACCCTCACTACAGTATCTTTGCCCAGATCCCTACTAAAACCCAGTGCTGATGACAACTGCTGTCGTTGGTGTAAATATACATGCAGTAGCAGAAGGGTAGATCCATATTGGGATGAATAAGTGGTCTCTTCTGGATCGCCATATAATTGTCTGTGTCGGCCATATACTTCGGCAGTCTAGGTCTAGGACCAATAGTAAAATACTCACCATTTTGGGGAATCCTTCTGGTCCAATGCAGACTGGAAGAAATAAAGAGATAAGAATTCACACTGGTTCCAATTGCACACACAGGTGTAAGTTGATTTAACTTTACAACATGGACTTCAAAATATTGCTACTTCTTTTAGTCCCTCGTGCTCACAATCTGCTTTTTTTTTTCATTGCTGGTACAAATATTTTCTGTACCTCAGGAAGTAAATGTAGCATGCATTGTCAGCAGCTTTTTGTAATTTTCTCCATGTTTTGCTCCACTTTAGTGCATGACCCGTTGGCCTGCGAGCATATGGGACAGAATAAAAAACTGTAGTGCAGTGATTTACTTGAGCTCAGACTTACTGTTTCAAAGTGAAGGAGCAATTTAAACTGGGAATGTTACCACAAAGCGGATTTAGGTGTAAGGGCCTGGATCCTATGAACTCACAGAAGTGGATTTTCCCCTGCCTTACTCTGCCCCAAGCAGCTTTCTTTGACTGTGTAAAGGCCTGGCAGGGTTTAGGAAAGCTCCTGGACAAAAAGCTAGAGATCATAGAGGACTGCTGGGAGAAGGAGGAATTGCCTCTCCTATCTTTTCCACGGGAGAAGACTCAGCAGGCACTAGAGGAAATGAAGTGTGGTTACGCCTGATGCTCTCTCCTCCCCCTCGAAGCCCACTGTGCCAGGTGCCTTTTTCTCCTCAACAGTCCCCCAACTCCAGAAATCCCTTTCTGCAGTCCCAGGGCTGCTGTAGGAAAGGGAAGGTGAGGAAGATCTACCAGCTCCAACTCAAAATACTTGTCATATTATTCTAGAATCATAGACTCATAGAGTTGGAAGGGACAGCCAGGGTCATCTAGTCCAACCCCCTGCACAATGCAGGAAATTCTGAACTACCTCCCCCCCACACCCCCAGAGACCCCTACTTCATGCCCAGAAGATGGCCAAGGTACCCTCCCTCTCGTGATCTGCCTAAGGTTATAGAATCAGCATTGCTGACAGATGGCCATCTAGCCTTTGCTTAAAAACCCCCAGGGAAGGAGAGCTTACCACCTCCCGAGGAAGCCTGTTCCACTGAGGAACTGCTCTAACTGTTAGAAAATTCTGCAGATATGTGCCTCCGTATAGTAAAATCAAGATACAAGCACACAAAGGCTTTGTTGCTATCATGATGCATACATTTCCCATAATGATAACGTTTGATTTGATCATATGGAAGTGTGCTGATGAGTAACACCTGAAAAAATACACGGAAATTGATTCTTGGGGAGGCAAGACTCCATCCTTGCATGTCATGTTGTAAACTGACTTATCTAAATTATAAAACTACCAGTCTGGAAAGTGCTAAATTAGAGCTATAATTACATTTGCAGTCTTGAACACAGGTGTCGGTGTATGAATTGACCAGGATTTGGTTCTCAGGACAGAAGCATCCTTCAGTAACATGCTCAGTGATATTAGCTTTTCTGTAAGAAAAGGAGGTATAGATGTTTCCATGTGTATATTCAAAGGTTTTTGTCGCAACATTGTAAGTGAAGTATAACAAAATAGAGAAAATAATTTTTTTCAAAGCATTCTGAATACACAAAAGAAAATAGGCTTTTTCAGACAAATGATCCCCCCCCCACATTTCTTAAATTAACAGGAGTCTTGTGGCACCTTAAAGTCTAACAGTGCATTCCTGACTTCTGAGGACGAAAGTCCTCAAGAGGTCAGGAAGGGGCTGTGCCGGCGTTGGGGCCCTCCCCGCTGGCATCTGGGCTACTTATGTCGCCGTAAGTGGCCCCAATGCTGGCGGGGAGGGCCAGACACCGGTCTCCGGGCACTGCCACAGCTGCGCCACCCTGGGACACCGACAGGGCCTTCCACTGATGTTGGGTGCCCAAGGTTGGGTGAAAAGAAAATATATATAAGTCTATGTATAAATACTGAAAGTATAATTTATATAGACAGCTATATAAAAGTTAAAATTATTTAAAATAAGCATTAAAACAGCACAATGGCATTTCCTGAGGTTGATAACTATAACCACATACCAAATATGATGTACTCTGGAACTGTGGAGGTTACCGCATTATGTATTCCCAGCGATGTATTAAGAGTTTGAAAACGTTATAAAAAATACTGTTCACACTTTCTATGTATTTCCACCGATGTATTAAGAGTTTGAAAATGTTATAAAAAATACTGTGTGCACTTTGTTTGGCCCCTTTAGCTGTGAAGACGTCTTCCAACAGTTTTTTTTAGCCGTAGTATCCAAAAACCCTTTTAAAGCAATGTTTTTAATAACATTTTCAAATTCTTAATACATCAGTGGGAATACATAATGCGGTAACCCCCTACGTCTCAGAAATAACAAACTGTTGTTATGTTCTACAGAACTGGAATAAGAGACACAATAGTATTTGCAACCAGTATTTTAGGTTAAAGACAACTGTCTTAGTTACAAGCTTTCTCATAATATAAGATAGGGCTGGAAGGTCTTCCAACAAATAATGTAATTCGCCTAAAATTTTAAGTGGCCAGAAACCTGGCTTTCTTGGTAACTTAAAAATTATACGTAATCAACTTTGTTATCCACACTAATAAACAAAAGCTTCCTTTTATAACAAATGCAAAATGATTCTTGTCCACTGCTGCCAAAGAATCAAAGAATAAACACTTCTGCAATATTCTGGTAATTGTATATTTCATATTCAGAGGCAGACAAAGTGAACCTATCCATATGCATCCTTATAGAATTAATTATTTGGTGTATTCATACCCTTTATCACAGGTAGCGGGATAAACAGGACCACATGCTTCATATACCTTGCCTTCTGGGCAGTGGTAGGCTGTAGAAAATAATATAAAACATATCATAAATAAACAAAAGAAAATAACTCCAGTATGAGCTCTTTTGACTGTTCACAATAGTTTTGATGACTGAGTCAGAAAAGAAGAAGAGTTGGTTTTTATATGCCGACTTTCTCTGCCACTTAAGGGAGACTCAAACCAGCTTGCAATCACCTTCCCTTCCCCTCCCACAACAGACACCCTGTGAGGTAGGTGGGGCTGAGAGAGCTCTAACAGAGCTGTAACTTGCCCAAGGTCACCCAGCTGGCTTCGGGTGTAGGAGTGGGGAAACAAATCCAGTTCACCAGATTAGCCTCCGCCACTCATGTGGAGGAGGGGGGAATCAAACCCGGTTCTCCAGATCAGACTCCACCGCTCCAAGCCCCCCAAAATGAATGTGTCTAAATTTGAGGTCCCCATTGAGCTTAGGGTTGCCAACTGCCAGGTAGTAGCAGGAGATCTCCTGCTAATTCAACTGATGTCCAGCCGACAGAGATCAGATCACCTGGAGAAAAATGGGCGCTTTGGCAATTGGACTCTATGGCGTTGAAGCCCCTCCCCAAACCCCACCCTCATCAGGCTCCGCCCCAAAAATCTCCCGCCGGTGGCAACCCTAATTGAGTTTGAGGCTCAGTCCAAATGGCCCTCCTCTGATTGGCCCTGGAATTAGAAGGCATAACTCTGTTTAGGATTACACAGTACATAAACTGCAGAAACAGAGATCAAAATAATATTTGCCATCATTTTTAATGTTAATTTCTCGCCTTCACAATTGCAGGGAGGAAAAGTTGAATGTGGCTGAGGAGAGGTCCCTAAAAGCCATTAACGCCTGTGGGGTCATGTCCCCCCCACTCCCCCATGAAATCTGGAGCTTGACCCAAAGAAGCTTTTACTCTTGTTACCAGCACTGTAAACTAAACAAACATCAGAATGAAACATGTAAAGAGTGGATCTGCTTGCACTGCTGCAACACCTTCTCACTGTTCTCTTGGCACCGTTTTGACTGACGCAGTTCTTGTACTGTGGTGCCTGAGTAATCACACCTGCATCACATTCACACATACAGGCAAGCATGCATGCAAAAGCTGTTGGCTGGCAGAAGCCGCTTCTCAGTAACCCAACAGCCTGCTCTCCCTCCCCTTTGCAATAAAGCTTTCGCTTTCAAGGGAACGCTCTGAACTCAGTAGAACAGGCTCGGTTCATAAATGTTGCAAAGAGCATACACGCATGCGCTCTGGCAAAGCTAAGATCGCCTGTTCAGAAAAAAAGTATCTTCTTCTGTTGGAATGTGAAAAGTCTATCTAATAATCTTTTGCTGTTGCCCCGCCTCGGTGTGAGACTGGATCGTAGTCCCCGTTGGCTTCAGATCCTGCTTTCACCCAACTATGGTGTATCGATCAATAAAACTGGCTGTAAGCTCAAACCATCCTCCTCCCCTCGTTCTTGAATCGGATTCTATGGGAATCGGGGGAACACATCAGTACCGTGACAAATGGTTGCTGATCTCAAGAATATGTTGCCTGTTTCTACTTACGGCATTTCCCTTGTGTCTTGCTCCTCCAGTCACTGCAGAAACCTTTGTCTTTGCAAAGGGAAGCATACATCTCTACGCTGTAGCAAGTGAGGGCGCCACTGGCGTTCTGACATGCTTCGGAGAGGCAGCGGTCGTAGAATACTTTGGGAGGCAGAACTTTATGGCAATCTGAGAAGATACTTTAAACACAGAGGAAGACATGGTTGAACTATACTTCTTTTTTTTATAAAAAAATTATTTTCTTATTAAGTCACATTCAATTTCAATATTGTCATCTTCAGAGTTACATAAAATAAAACCATTTCAAACTAATCAGCCTAATCAATATTGACTTTTCTGACTTCCCCTCTCCCCTCCTCTATCAAATTAATATCTATATAATCCCCTCTGTATTTGTTTTCTAATTCATTATAATTCATTATATCATTTCTGTAAACTACATATAATCATCCTATATACTTTAATTATTGAATACTTCATCCTTTCAACATTGATCAGTTGAATTAGATTAAATTATAGCCTTTAACATTTCCCATATTTAATTCGTTTTCACAATATGTTATCCATGCCTCCCATTCTCTCACATATTCTTCATTGTCTTTTTGATTTACTAAAGCAGTAAGTTTATGGTTGAACTATGCTTCATGCTGATTTTACAAGCCTAGACTTTCCCCCTCCAAAGAGTGCCTTCTGCTGCCGTGCTGCAGGCTTGATCAGGCCCCCATAGCATTTTTAAACTACCCACATCCGTCTCTAAAAGGGTGGTGGTGTCCCTGGGTTGGACCCGGGGACGTCATCTTCGTCCACTCTGGCTAGGGTTGCCCACCTCCAGGTAGTAGCAGGAGATCTCCTGCTATTACAACTGATCTCCAGGCGATAGAGATCAGTTCACCTGGAGAAAACAGCTGCTTGGGCCATTGGATTCTATGGCACGGAAGTCCCTCCCCTCCCCAAATCCCGCCCTCCTCAGGCTCCGTCCCAAAAACCTCCTGCCGGTAGCAAAGAGGGACCTGGTAACCCTAACTATGACCCTGAGAGACAACCCATCATGGTGTTCCTGTGGGCCTCCTTTCCCACAGAAGCAGCATTTCAGGGAGTATTATGGTTTTCTCTGGGAGGGAGGAAACAAGGAAAATACACTCCGCTGACAACATTGCTTTCATCAGTGGAAACGATCCATGGGATTCAAGCCTATGTCTACAGTGAATACATTAATTCTCATTATTTCATTTGTAGTTCGTTTTATGAGCCCCGTGGTGGAGAGCGGTAAGCTGCATTACTGCAGTCCAAAGCTCTGCTCACAACCTGAGTTCAATCCCGACGGAAGTCGGTTTCAGGTAGCCGGCTCAAGGTTGACTCAACCTTCCATCCTTCCGAGGTCAGTCAAATGAGTACCCAGCTTGCTGGGGGTAAAGGGAAGATGACTGGGGAAGGCACTGGCAAACCACCCCATAAACAAAGTCTGCCTTGAAAACTTTGGGATGTGACGTCGCCCCATGGGTCAGGAATGACCTGGCGTTTGCACAGGGGACCTTTACCTTTACCTTAAGTTCATCTTACTACACAATTTGTAGAAAGCATTTTGAGAGAGTAAAGACTACTTTTAAAAGCATTTCAATCATTCTAAAAGAGCAAACATTTTCACAGGAGGGTTTTTTAAATTTAAAAAAATATGTTCTGTACAATTTCCTAAAAGACTTAATGAGAAAAAAGTCTTTTCCTATTATTTTTTCTATTTCTTGGTGTGTGTGTGTGTGGGGGGGGAAGGGTGGCTTTCACATCTCTAGCCATGCTTAATATTCAATCTGTGATATTTCACAAGGGCAAGAAATGAAAGAGATGATGTAGCCTATATTTAAAACACAAAAATAACATACATTTAGCATGCCACTAAATAATAACGGGTATTATTTATTTATTTGTTTGTTTTTCAAATGTATAGTCTACACTCATTCCCAGCGAGCCAGGCTCAGGACAGGAAACAACCTTAAAATATATAAAATCATCAAACATCAACAAAACATCAGCAGTATCAATAAAACATCATAATAAAACCATAAACGGGTGGCCTTAAAAATTACCCAGATGCCACCATATAACTGGGTTACAGCAGATTAACCCCCCACGGATGTCAAGAGTGGGGGGAGAGGCTGGGGAAGCCAGTAATAGTGGAGCCACTCGCAGCTGCCCTCGGTTATAGGTCTGGTAGAATAGTTCCATTTTACAGGCCCTGGGGAACTCCGTAGGTCCCGCAGGGTCCTGATGTCGCCTGGAAGACTATTTCACCAGGCCGGGGCCAAGGCCAAAAAAGCCCTGGCCCTTGTTGAAGACAGCCGCACATTCTTCAGGCTGGGGAAGAGCATAAAGCTCTTTGAAGGGCATACCAGGGGTAAAGCTCTTTGGGGGGCATGCCAATAATGTGTTTTGTTGGTGGTGATGGGGTATTATTTTGCCTTTTGTACGAATCCAAGATTTTTATTAAATCTGCCAGGCTGCTCTACAAAAGTTAACAGAAGAAATGCTTGCAAAAGTCAAGTTTCACTTACTCGCTCACAATCAGCTCACACAGGGGAGACGGAGTAGCGCAGGTTACTTCTGATGGAGTAGTCGTTGCCCCAGTGGGTTCTGGTGTTGGAATCACTATTTTACAGCTATCATTAACCTTCCAGTGGGGAGCCATTTCTGAGCAAGAGGAGGCTTCGTGACCACTGGGCAGGCGGCAGTCGTCGGACCGGTCATTTGAACAAGTACCTTGTTTGGGGGAAAGAGTCACATCATAGCTCAACTGAATAGACAACGGGCTATAGAACACATGGCATTGAAATCACGGCATTTTCTTCAATGAAAAAACTGTATGATTATTCTTTGTCTAAAAGTGCCATACATTTGCAAGATATAGCCCCCTATCTTGAATATATGTAACCACCTTATACTGACATTAGCCATTAACCCATCTGGTTCAGTACACTCTACTATCCAAAGTCTTCCCCAGCCCTGAGATCCTTTTGATTGGAGAAAGTTGAATCCAAGATCACCTGCATGCAAAGCAATGTGCTCTTGTGCCAGACTACAGAGTTTCTCTGGCCCCTCCCTCATTATTAATCCTTATTATTTATTTATTATAACGGTGTCCATTTCGTTCTGTAAAGCTATCTCCAAGTAATGTTTGTGTTAAGTGCCGTAGAATCATAGAATCATAGAGTTGGAAGGAACCACCAATGTCATCAAGTCCAACCCCCTGCACAATGCAGGAAATTCACAACTACCTCCCCCCCCCACACCCCTAGTGACCAGAAGATGGCCAAGATGCCCTCCCTCTCATCATCTTCCCAAGTTTTCAACTCATGGCAATCCTATGAATCAATGTCCTCCAAAGCATCCAATCCTTAACAGCCTTGCTCAGATCTTGCAAATTGAGGGCCGTGGCTTCCTTTATAGAGTCAATCCTTTATAGAGTCAATCTCCAAGTAATACCCTTGAGGAGAACAGGCCTGAAGCACTGGGATGCATACTCCATTTACTCACCACATTGGCCTTCTGTATTGAATGCAAATAGGTCAAATGGGACTTGTATTGAGAAAGTGAATCCATTGAAGTTAATGAAAGCATGGATGTCGGGGATTTCAACACTCATACTAGTTCCAGAATCTGCAACTATAATGCCATCCTTGGAGAAACTTGTACGGATTGTCTCTTTGTTGAAAATGACCTTAAAAAAACAGCAATAAGCCGGAGGTTAATGCACATGCTTAATATGGGTTGACATGTAAATGTATGCAAAAATGTAGCACAATGGCTGCATTCCAGGTTCAAATGACATAACAGAACAGCACCTATACATGATCTGTACAATAGCGTGGAGAGTCAGCGTGGTGTAGTGGTTAAGAGCGGTGGTTTGGAGTGGTGGACTCTAATCAGGAGAACCGGGTTTGATTCCCCACTCCTCCACATGAGCAGCGAAGGCTAATCTGGTGAACCAGGTTGGTTACCCTACTCCTACTCATGAAGCCAGCTGGGTGACTGTAGGCTAGTCACAGATCTCTTAGAGCTGTCTCAGCCCCACCAAGCTCACAGGGTGTCTGGTGTGGGGAAGGAAAGGTTATTGTAAGCAGGTTTGATGCTTCCTTAAGTGGTAGAGAAAGTCAGCATATAAAAACCAACTCTTCCTCTTCTTCTTCGCAGCATGAGCAGAGCTATACTGAATAATTTGTTTTCCGCCTCCCCCCTCCCACTATGGTCTTCTCTAGCCACTTTTTCTCTAAGCTCTTTAACTGTGCCCCCCCCCCAGGTCACTGGATCCCCAGAAACATTGTGGGGGTCAGAGGGGCATAGTAAGAGGGGGGAACTGGTAAAAATTACTTTCCCCTCTTCCGTGAAAGGAAATAAATAATGCAATTGGAAAGTAAACCGTGTAAGCACACGTTGGGATCCAAGTCACAGGGATTAGAGCAAGAGATAAAAAGAAAGCATTCTTTCAACAGACATATCCCCAAATAGTTACATATGAATGGAATAACTTTCAATTGGTTTATTTGGTCTTAGTGTGATAGAGTAGGGTATCAGATTAGAACCAGTAAAATCCTGGTTCAAGTCCCCACTCTTGTCTGAAGCTCATTGGGTAATCTTGAACCAGTGGTTCTCTTTCAACATAATCTAACTCACAGGTTGTTGTGAAGCTACATTGCGAGAGAAACACCATATCGACTACCCTGACCTCCATGGAGGAAGGGTAGGACAATAATCTAATAGTGTCACTGTAATGTTTGCTGAATCTCTCGTACTGCAGAAGGGCCCACAGCTTGAATATCTATGTGTTACCTTATTAGTTCTAATTCCATCGTAGATTTGGCTGCTTAGTATTACTTCCATATGGTTATAGTTTACAATGATAGATCTGGAACACGACTGATTATTAGCTGGATCGCAGAAGTAATTATCCACCAACACACTGAAGTTTCCATATTTGTTCACAATCTCTTGCACCAGGATATAGGTGCAGTTATCATGGAATATATAACTAGTGCCATCAAAAGTCTCAAAGTGAGAATTGTCCCAACCACTGCATACACCTGTAACAGAGAAACCAAAAGGTCAAAAACCATTCACCTTGCAGAGCATGGTTTTTCCACCATCCCTATTCTGGTGCAATCCTTGGTACCTCCTGAAAAGCATTTCTGGGGGATAGAGGACCCTCTGCAGTAGTTTGGGAAGTGTATGAGCAGAGACCCAAAAAAGGAAGGGTGATTCAGTACAAATTGTTCCCCTCCTTGTGCAAGCAGCCCTTCCCACTTGTGAAAGAGCAGGTGTGAATCCAAGCCCTGGGGCGCAGTTCTGGCCATACTTAAGGCAATGGAAACTTTTCCCGTAAGATCGTTAAGTCATAAAGTTGCTCTGTCTGTTAATATCCGAGGATCACATACCAATGTGTTGCACCTGTAAGAAAGCCTGATTATTTACTGAAGGAAAATATAGGGCTGGATCCAATGCTTCCATGAATGAAAAGAATTCATGACGGTAGTATTTAGCACCTGCCCCCCTGCACTCTCAAATATGTCTGATGATATCGGATGACTGCTTGCACAAGAGTGAATGAGGTTGGGCCCTCTCAAATCCCTCTTCTTATTGCAGCCTTCCAGGGCAAATGGCATATTGCTCTGAAGGGTTCCCTGGCCCCAGCAATGTCCTTTGAAGAAGCACAGGGGCTGCTGTCAGAAGAGGGAGGTGTTGAGAAATGCTTGTGAACTTGCCCCATTCACAGAATCCTTGGCTCCAATCCATTAGTAAACCAGTGCAATCTTGTCAGCACACTGGAACCTAATATTTAAAAATATATTATTTCTCTTACTGTACTTTTATTTTACTTACACGTGCAGTCGTAGTGGTAGGTACAGCCATCATCATGATCTATTTTTACTGGTGGGAGTTTATTTTCACATGTTATCTTCTCTACAGGTGGGGGAAGCACGACAACGATTCTGTTGTTTCCTTCACAAGTTGCCACACTGCAGTTGTTATACATCCAAGTTTCATTGGTCTGGAACAGAATCACAGGAAATTTATTCTAAATTATTATGCTTGTAATAAAAAGTCCTTTTTTGGCTGTTTTAGAAAACTGGGAATATTGGATATTAGGATTTCTCCATATGTGCCTCTGTGGAGCCAGCAGCAAAAATTAAGATCCATAAGGGGATTTTTGAGATACAGTGTTCACATGGGAATTACTCGTGTCCCCCAGGAAAAGTGAGCACTATGCCTGGAAAAGCCAGATATCATATCTCCTGGGATATTCTTGAAACAAGACTGGAGCTGAAAGGGGTAAAGAAATTATATCATTGCCCTTGTTATACACAAATATTGTTTTTGTCCCACTATCATCTTTGGTCAAACAGATTTCACAGGTTTTGAAACACTATAAAACTTGCAAACCTGTTTACCTAAGGTGGTAGTGAGATGGTGCATACACCACAGACAATGATACATTGATTGGTCTTGAGTAACAATGGTTTGCTTTGCAGCCCCAACTTCAAAAGTATCCTATACAGACTGCTTAATATATACCAGAGGATATAGTGATGGCCCCAAACACAGATGTCTTTAAAGGGAGATTAGACAAATTCATGGAGGCTACATCAGTGGCTACTAGCATAGTGACTAATGGGAACCTCCACATTCAGAGGCAGTAAACCTTTGACTATAAGTGCTAAGAGACAACTTCAGGGGAAGACTCTATGCTCTGGTTTTGGCCCCCCAAAATAACTGGTTGGCCACTGTGTGAGACAGGATGCTGGACTAGATGGACCACTGGTCTGATCCAGCCAGGCTTTTCTTATGACTATTTCTGCATGCTTAACTTGTTCGGTCAAATGTGGTGTTCTAATGCTCTGATCCAGCTAAGGAGATCCTGCAAGTGTATCACTTGCAGAGCAGAAACCGTGTGTGTTCATTGGATACACATCCAATTGTGGATTCTGTCTGTTCCCATTACTGCTCTGCTTTCAGTGGGATGTACATTTGAATGCACATTCAAATGTACATCCTCCTCTACATTTTGCTGCAAACTGATCCCATATTATTACCATTAAATGGACGGGGTTACAGACATTTTATGACTTCAGGATACTGTTGTTCTAACACTGTTTACACGTTTCATAAATTACATTTTTGTACAGATCACATGAAATAAATTAACAACATTACAGAAGGCATGTAAAGGCTATAGCAGGTAAACACATACAATATGGTGTCAGGGAACCATCCTAAAGCAAGAAGAAGACTACTAAGACTATTATAGTGGTGTTCAAAATTTACTATATCCATCCAGAGAATACTTCAAGTTATTAACCCTTCTTTGGATAAATTGTGTCGGTGATAGACATACAAAAAACAACAGTAAAACTGGATTACCTTTCTAGGTGGATCAGCATTGGGGCAACCTTGTACAGGTGTTGTTGGGATTATCACTGGTGCAGTTGATGGAGCTGAGGAGGTGCGTATTACAGTTGATGGTATTAAAATGGTGGGTGTGGAGGCTGACGGGAGAGATGACATCCCTACAGTTGTAACTGATGGAGTTGTTGGATGGGAAGGAGTTGTTGAAGAACATGGTCCCTGGGATCTCTTGACTTCACAATTTTTGTCACAAATGGCATAAAAACTACACCCAGAACTATCCGTTCTGTTATATATTACTTCCCCTATTCAAAAAGGAAAAAAAATGAAATGACTAGTTAAACCACATGTATGAAAACTGTACAATGTCATAGCATACGGATACGCATGCCCTCTTTATAGCTGAATTATTTATGGTCACAACTATGCAGAGGGGATGGGATGGGCATAGGGGACCCCTTTTTGCTCCTTCCCCCCTCTTCCTCAGCCAGTTATTCATGCATGGCTTATGGTTTGGGATCCTGGGAAGGAAGTGGATAGCTGCATATGGGCTCTCTATTGAAAGTAATGGTTGACATACAGCATTTGCTGTACATAGCTAAGGGACAACCATGAAAGGGAAGTCCCACACTACACTCCTCCCACAAATGCAATTTTTTCTGTTGAGGCCATGGGTTGAATTATGTCTAATATTTTTATACTGATTTCTATAAAAGACTGTAAGCAACATAGAGGAAAATAATGAAACTACATAGTATCAATGAACATGTTTCTGCCCGAATAGTAGCAGGGGTGGTTTTACACACATTCCCCTCAGAGAACTGGAGGCACCACACTTTGGAGGTGGGGAAAGAGGAAATACTGCCTCATGCAATTCAGCCAAGGCTGAAAACAGAGGGATACTTTAAGCTGTCCCCTCACTGTTTCATGTGCTTTTTTTGCTGTGGAGATCCTCACCTTTCCCTCCCTGTGGTACCAGTGTAGGATTAGCAGGTCGCTTCAGGGTCAACCAGGAATTTGGGAGTCCCTATTTATTTATTTAACACATTTCTATGCTGCCTTCCTACCTAGCTCAGGGTCCCTAAGACAGCAAACGTTAAACCATTTGAAACATTAAAAAGTTTAAAATACAAACACGTCTAAAACATTTAGAACAATTATATAAAACAAATGCATGAACGGGGAGGAGACCTAATATGAGTTACTGAGGTCATGTCAAACAAAACGAAAAAGTCTTCACCCGGTGGTGGAAGACCATATCTGATTGGCCAAGATAAGGGACTGTTTTTGCCTGCTTCACATTGGTTGTTGTGAGGTTGGGTTATACATATTGGCCTGATCTTGAGGGTTCGTGAGGCCTTAACTGGGGTTGGCAGAATTTGTGCATGTATGGTGCTTTATTAGCTTTGCAAACACCACAGCCCTCAAGGATGAGGGAAGCCACCCAAATCGGTCACTGATTACTGCATGGTACCAGAGGGCTGATGGTGATAAATCCCTCAGTGCTACGCAACAGAGCTTGAACCTTTACCCTTTAACGGGCAACATCTCTGCACAAATTTGGTGCCGGTGAGGAAAAGCTGCCATGGCCTGTGGCCATGTTGAGCGTGGAGCCAGGGCAGATGGTCCAAATGCTAGCAAACCCAACCGATAGCCTTTTAGAGAGCCCACACAACGAGGGGCGTGAGTTTAATGTTTAATGAACTCATGCCTTTTTACTTGTGTCTTCATTTTGGGGAAAGGGAGAAAAAAACAAATATTAAAATGGGAGTCCCAAGCAGTTGGAAGTCAAATTAAAAGGATAAATAAAATAATCTCTACCAGCCAGTTCAAATTATACAGCCAGCCAACACAACAGGCTTCCTTAGGTCGAGCAGTCTATACATGGGACTCCCAGATGAACCTGCTCTGAACCGACGCACACAATCAAAGCCATATGTCAATCAAAATGTGGCATTTAACAAACACACAGAGAGAAACTCACCAGGAGAAAATAAGCCACCACTGACCCCAGACACGTGGCAGAAGCATGGCGTTACTCCGCTTGAAGTGACAGATATATGTCCTGTAGAACTAGTAGTCACAATTTTTGTTGTTGAAGCTGTAGGTCAGATAGCAGAGTACGTATAAAATAGAGACAAGAGGTATTACAGGAGCGGTGGCAACTGAGGTTCTAGTACTAGACATTGTGCTGAATATTTATTTATTTAAACAAAATTGATACCCCCACCTCCTGTCCTCACAAGTGTAACACTAAGCACTATCCCAGCCACACTGACTCAGAAGCCATACCGCATTTATGGTTCTCTAGCTAGATTTTATTTAGTTATTTATCTGTCTTTTTCACTGGGACTCAGGACAAATTACAAGGATGACAGAACTATTCAGTCAATTAAAGGTAAAAGGTAAAGGAAGTCCCCTGTGCAAGCACAAGGTCACTACTGACCCATCGGGTGACATCAAATCCCAACATTTAGTAGGCAAACCATGTTTACAGGATGGTTTGCCATTGCCCTCCCCAGTTGTCTACACTTTACCCCCAGCAAGCTGGGTATTAGTTAACTGATAACAAAACAGGAAAGCATTTGAATAATATTTGACTTTAACAGCACAGATTGCTAGAAAAACAACATGGTGCATGAGGCTGATATTGAAGAAGTGGGAGTGGGGGAAACCACATTATCCCTAAAACTTATCCTGAGCTGATTCAAATCAAAGCAAATTTATTAATACGGTCGACTGACCATATTTTGATGTGCCAATACATCAAAATTTCCAGACTCAATACTTTTGCGCCGCAAAAATCACAGACTGCTAGTACATATAAAGGTGTAAGATCAATAAAAGCAACCCCTGATTAAAATTATCACCTTAAAATTGATAAAATTGTTAAAATATTGTAACAATCATTTTCTATTAAAGTTCTGCATATTTTAATAGAAACGGCGCAGAACTTGGCAGTTTGGAGTCCCGAGCTGACATTACACAGCAGCTCCACTCCCACTACAAGAATGCCCTCCTGAACAATTCCGTTTGCACGTTTTGAAAAATGACACAAATGTGGGGGATTCCCTGATAGCCACAGGCAGACTGTGAATGGGCAGTTGCCGGTTTAGTCTGTTTTCAGGGTGGCACCTTCAGAAGGCTTCTTTCTGATGAGCAAAGCTGTAACAAAAACATGGGTGCTCTGTATGAAATTATACATACGTACCTAACAGACTGGGATGAGTAGTTTCTCACCCTTGTCAGATAACTGAAAAACCACTGACCACATACAAAAATCTTGGAGTGAAATGCTTTAGTGTATCACTACTATTGCAATACCAGAAAATGTACACATTGATAAAAAAATAAAAGGATGTATAACTCAAATTTGATATATATATAAAAAAGGAATAACAAAAATTCTCAATTTCCCTATGATTATTGTAACACTTCCTGAACACCAAATCAGGAGAAATTTTAGGAATTTTAAATACAATACATGGAAATATGGAACCTGTTAAAGAAGGAAAGGATGTCAGAAGGGTTATGGATACTACACAAATTGGACTGAATGGACAATTAGAAAAAGATAACATACCTATAGATGTATATGCAGAAGACAAAGAAGGTGACGTTTCAGTGACTCCCACACTAGTAGAAACCAACGGAAGAGGAGAAGTATGTTGCCCAAAAGGAGTGCTGGAGACCTCTAGTGTAGTCCTCTTAGTCGGTACCGAACCCGTCGGCTTGGATACAGATGTCGATTGCAGGGACGTGGCTGGCGAAGAGGAGACGGTTGCCGAGCTGACTGAAGGTGTGCTGATGGAGCCTGGTGTTGGAACATGGGTGGTGGAAAGAGGTGTTGAAAGGGTTGTGGTCGTTTCCTTTCCTGGACTTGTGGCCACAACTGTAGTGCCCTGAGTGGTTGTCCACAAGGTGGGAGGAGGTGTGGAGCCTGTGGAGGAGGACGGAGGACTGCTTGTTAGACCTGGGGTGGTGCCCGGCGTGCTGGTTGCGTGTTTTGTGGAGGTCGGTTCACTGACCAAAGGTGAGGTGGAACCTGAGGGCGGGAGGGTAGTGGTTGTGATGACAGAGGTGGTGGTTACTTGAGGCGAGGTCGACTCGGTCGGTACCGAACCTGTAGGCTTGGATACGGGTGTCGATTGCAGGGTCGTGGCTGTCGAGGTAGAGACGCCTGCCGAGCTGACTGAAGGTGTGCTGACGGAGCCTGGTGTTGTCACTTGGATGGTGGAAAGAGGCGTTGAAAGGGTTGTTGTAGTCTCCTTTCCTGGACTTGTGGCCACAACTGTAGTGCCCCGAGTGGTCGTCCACAAGATGGGAGGAGGTGTGGAGGCCGTGGAGGAGGATGGAGGACTGCTTGTTAGACCTGGGGTGGTGCCCGGCGTGCTGGTTGCGTGTTTTGTGGAGGTAGCAGTCGTTGTGGCTCCTGGCGTTGTTCCCGGTCGGCAGCGTGAGTAGTCGCAGCAGTGGAATCTGGCCTGGTAGTTCAAACACATCGGGAGCTTCCCTTTCTGGTCCGCATTTCTGCACAGCAAGCCAACTTTGGGGTCGCACTGCACTGTCTGTCCAAGAAGAGCGATGTCAACATCAGGGTAGTCCTCTGCTCGGCACTCGATGTATTGAGGGCTATCGCAGACGTGTTTCCCGGCCTCTCGGATCGCCTCTATGGTCTCCACATCGCCGCTGCTTGGGGCGGATTCTGGCTGGGATACGTCCATCCAAGCGGTCCACGAACATTCAGGCTGGCAAATGGTGGAGGTGGCTGAAGGTGAGGTGGAACCTGAGGCTGGGAGGGTAGTGGTTGTGATGACAGAGGTGGTGGTTACTTCAGGCGAGGTCGACTCCGTCGGTACCGAACCCGTTGGCTTGGATACGGGTGTCGATTGCAGGGACGTGGCTGTCGAGGTAGAGACGCCTGCCGAGCTGACTGAAGGTGTGCTGACGGAGCCTGGTGTCGTCACTTGGATGGTGGAAAGAGGTGTTGAAAGGGTTGTTGTCGACTCCTTTCCTGGACTTGTGGCCAAAACTGTAGTGCCCCGAGTGGTCGTCCACAAGATGGGAGGAGGCGTGGAGGCCGTGGAGGAGGATGGAGGACTGCTTGTTAGACCTGGGGTGGTGCCCGGTGTGCTGGTTGCGTGTTTTGTGGAGGTAGCAGTCGTTGTGGCTCCTGGCGTTGTTCCCGGTCGGCAGCGTGAGTAGTCGCAGCAGTGGAATCTGGCCTGGTAGTTCAAACACATCGGGAGCTTCCCTTTCTGGTCCGCATTTCTGCACAGCAGGCCAACTTTGGGGTCGCACTGCACTGTCTGTCCAAGAAGAGCGATGTCAACGTCAGGGTAGTCCTCTGCTCGGCACTCGATGTATTGAGGGCTATCACAGACGTGTTTCCCGGCCTCTCGGATCGCCTCTATGGTCTCCACATCGCCGCTGCTTGGGGCGGATTCTGGCTGGGACACGTCCATCCAAGCGGTCCAGGAACATTCAGGCTGGCAAATGGTGGAGGTGGCCGAAGGTGAGGTGGAACCTGAGGGTGGGAGGGTAGTGGTTGTGATGACAGAGGTGGTGGTTACTTGAGGCGAGGTCGACTCCGTCGGTACCGAACCCGTTGGCTTGGATACGGGTGTCGATTGCAGGGACGTGGCTGTCGAGGTGGAGATGCCTGCCGAGCTGACTGAAGGTGTGCTGACGGAGCCTGGTGTTGTCACTTGGATGGTGGAAAGAGGTGTTGAAAGGGTTGTTGTCGTCTCCTTTCCTGGACTTGTGGCCAAAACTGTAGTGCCCTGAGTGGTCGTCCACAAGATGGGAGGAGGTGTGGAGGCCGTGGAGGAGGATGGAGGACTGCTTGTTAGACCTGGGGTGGTGCCCGGCGTCCTGGTTGCATGTTTTGTGGAGGTAGCAGTCGTTGTGGCTCCTGGCGTTGTTCCCGGTCGGCAGCGTGAGTAGTCGCAGCAGTGGAATCTGGCCTGGTAGTTCAAACACATCGGGAGCTTCCCTTTCTGGTCCGCATTTCTGCACAGCAGGCCAACTTTGGGGTCGCACTGCACTGTCTGTCCAAGAAGAGCGATGTCAACGTCAGGGTAGTCCTCTGCTCGGCACTCGATGTATTGAGGGCTATCGCAGACGTGTTTCCCGGCCTCTCGGATCGCCTCTATGGTCTCCACATCGCCGCTGCTTGGGGCGGATTCTGGCTGGGACACGTCCATCCAAGCGGTCCAGGAACATTCAGGCTGGCAAATGGTGGAGGTGGCCGAAGGTGAGGTGGAACCTGAGGGTGGGAGGGTAGTGGTTGTGATGACAGAGGTGGTGGTTACTTGAGGCGAGGTCGACTCCGTCGGTACCGAACCCGTTGGCTTGGATACGGGTGTCGATTGCAGGGACGTGGCTGTCGAGGTGGAGACGCCTGCCGAGCTGACTGAAGGTGTGCTGACGGAGCCTGGTGTTGTCACTTGGATGGTGGAAAGAGGTGTTGAAAGGGTTGTTGTCGTCTCCTTTCCTGGACTTGTGGCCACAACTGTAGTGCCCTGAGTGGTCGTCCACAAGATGGGAGGAGGTGTGGAGGCCGTGGAGGAGGATGGAGGACTGCTTGTTAGACCTGGGGTGGTGCCCAGCGTGCTGGTTGCGTGTTTTGTGGAGGTAGCAGTCGTTGTGGCTCCTGGCGTTGTTCCCGGTCGGCAGCGTGAGTAGTCGCAGCAGTGGAATCTGGCCTGGTAGTTCAAACACATCGGGAGCTTCCCTTTCTGGTCCGCATTTCTGCACAGCAGGCCAACTTTGGGGTCACACTGCACTGTCTGTCCAAGAAGAGCGATGTCAACGTCAGGGTAGTCCTCTGCTCGGCACTCGATGTATTGAGGGCTATCGCAGACGTGTTTCCCGGCCTCTCGGATCGCCTCTATGGTCTCCACATCGCCGCTGCTTGGGGCGGATTCTGGCTGGGACACGTCCATCCAAGCGGTCCAGGAACATTCAGGCTGGCAAATGGTGGAGGTGGCTGAAGGTGAGGTGGAACCTGAGGCTGGGAGGGTAGTGGTTGTGATGACAGAGGTGGTGGTTACTTGAGGCGAGGTCGACTCCGTCGGTACCGAACCCGTTGGCTTGGATACGGGTGTCGATTGCAGGGACGTGGCTGTCGAGGTAGAGACGCCTGCCGAGCTGACTGAAGGTGTGCTGACGGAGCCTGGTATTGTCACTTGGATGGTGGAAAGAGGCGTTGAAAGGGTTGTTGTCGTCTCCTTTCCTGGACTTGTGGCCAAAACTGTAGTGCCCTGAGTGGTCGTCCACAAGATGGGAGGAGGTGTGGAGGCCGTGGAGGAGGATGGAGGACTGCTTGTTAGACCTGGGGTGGTGCCCGGTGTGCTGGTTGCGTGTTTTGTGGAGGTAGCAGTCGTTGTGGCTCCTGGCGTTGTTCCCGGTCGGCAGCGTGAGTAGTCGCAGCAGTGGAATCTGGCCTGGTAGTTCAAACACATCGGGAGCTTCCCTTTCTGGTCCGCATTTCTGCACAGCAGGCCAACTTTGGGGTCGCACTGCACTGTCTGTCCAAGAAGAGCGATGTCAACGTCAGGGTAGTCCTCTGCTCGGCACTCGATGTATTGAGGGCTATCGCAGACGTGTTTCCCGGCCTCTCGGATCGCCTCTATGGTCTCCACATCGCCGCTGCTTGGGGCGGATTCTGGCTGGGACACGTCCATCCAAGCGGTCCAGGAACATTCAGGCTGGCAAATGGTGGAGGTGGCCGAAGGTGAGGTGGAACCTGAGGGTGGGAGGGTAGTGGTTGTGATGACAGAGGTGGTGGTTACTTGAGGCGAGGTCGACTCCGTCGGTACCGAACCCGTTGGCTTGGATACGGGTGTCGATTGCAGGGACGTGGCTGTCGAGGTGGAGACGCCTGCCGAGCTGACTGAAGGTGTGCTGACGGAGCCTGGTGTTGTCACTTGGATGGTGGAAAGAGGTGTTGAAAGGGTTGTTGTCGTCTCCTTTCCTGGACTTGTGGCCACAACTGTAGTGCCCTGAGTGGTCGTCCACAAGATGGGAGGAGGTGTGGAGGCCGTGGAGGAGGATGGAGGACTGCTTGTTAGACCTGGGGTGGTGCCCAGCGTGCTGGTTGCGTGTTTTGTGGAGGTAGCAGTCGTTGTGGCTCCTGGCGTTGTTCCCGGTCGGCAGCGTGAGTAGTCGCAGCAGTGGAATCTGGCCTGGTAGTTCAAACACATCGGGAGCTTCCCTTTCTGGTCCGCATTTCTGCACAGCAGGCCAACTTTGGGGTCGCACTGCACTGTCTGTCCAAGAAGAGCGATGTCAACGTCAGGGTAGTCCTCTGCTCGGCACTCGATGTATTGAGGGCTATCGCAGACGTGTTTCCCGGCCTCTCGGATCGCCTCTATGGTCTCCACATCGCCGCTGCTTGGGGCGGATTCTGGCTGGGACACGTCCATCCAAGCGGTCCAGGAACATTCAGGCTGGCAAATGGTGGAGGTGGCCGAAGGTGAGGTGGAACCTGAGGGTGGGAGGGTAGTGGTTGTGATGACAGAGGTGGTGGTTACTTGAGGCGAGGTCGACTCCGTCGGTACCGAACCTGTTGGCTTGGATATGGGTGTCGATTGCAGGGACGTGGCTGTCGAGGTAGAGACGCCTGCCGAGCTGACTGAAGGTGTGCTGACGGAGCCTGGTGTTGTCACTTGGATGGTGGAAAGAGGTGTTGAAAGGGTTGTTGTCGTCTCCTTTCCTGGACTTGTGGCCAAAACTGTAGTGCCCTGAGTGGTCGTCCACAAGATGGGAGGAGGTGTGGAGGCCGTGGAGGAGGATGGAGGACTGCTTGTTAGACCTGGGGTGGTGCCCGGCGTGCTGGTTGCGTGTTTTGTGGAGGTAGCAGTCGTTGTGGCTCCTGGCGTTGTTCCCGGTCGGCAGCGTGAGTAGTCGCAGCAGTGGAATCTGGCCTGGTAGTTCAAACACATCGGGAGCTTCCCTTTCTGGTCCGCATTTCTGCACAGCAGGCCAACTTTGGGGTCGCACTGCACTGTCTGTCCAAGAAGAGCGATGTCAACGTCAGGGTAGTCCTCTGCTCGGCACTCGATGTATTGAGGGCTATCGCAGACGTGTTTCCCGGCCTCTCGGATCGTCTCTATGGTCTCCACATCGCCGCTGCTTGGGGTGGATTCTGGCTGGGACACGTCCATCCAAGCGGTCCAGGAACATTCAGGCTGGCAAATGGTGGAGGTGGCCGAAGGTGAGGTGGAACCTGAGGGTGGGAGGGTAGTGGTTGTGATGATAGAGGTGGTGGTTACTTGAGGCGAGGTCGACTCCGTTGGTACCGAACCCGTTGGCTTGGATACGGGTGTCGATTGCAGGGACGTGGCTGTCGAGGTAGAGACGCCTGCCGAGCTGACTGAAGGTGTGCTGACGGAGCCTAGTGTTGTCACTTGGATGGTGGAAAGAGGTGTTGAAAGGGTTGTTGTCGTCTCCTTTCCTGGACTTGTGGCCACAACTGTAGTGCCCCGAGTGGTCGTCCACAAGATGGGAGGAGGTGTGGAGGCCGTGGAGGAGGATGGAGGACTGCTTGTTAGACCTGGGGTGGTGCCCGGCGCCCTGGTTGCATGTTTTGTGGAGGTAGCAGTCGTTGTGGCTCCTGGCGTTGTTCCCGGTCGGCAGCGTGAGTAGTCGCAGCAGTGGAATCTGGCCTGGTAGTTCAAACACATCGGGAGCTTCCCTTTCTGGTCCGCATTTCTGCACAGCAGGCCAACTTTGGGGTCGCACTGCACTGTCTGTCCAAGAAGAGCGATGTCAACATCAGGGTAGTCCTCTGCTCGGCACTCGATGTATTGAGGGCTATCGCAGACGTGTTTCCCGGCCTCTCGGATCGCCTCTATGGTCTCCACATCGCCGCTGCTTGGGGCGGATTCTGGCTGGGACACGTCCATCCAAGCGGTCCAGGAACATTCAGGCTGGCAAATAGTGGAGGTGGCCGAAGGTGAGGTGGAACCTGAGGGTGGGAGGGTAGTGGTTGTGATGACAGAGGTGGTGGTTACTTGAGGCGAGGTCGACTCCGTCGGTACCGAACCCGTTGGCTTGGATACGGGTGTCGATTGCAGGGACGTGGCTGTCGAGGTGGAGACGCCTGCCGAGCTGACTGAAGGTGTGCTGACGGAGCCTGGTGTTGTCACTTGGATGGTGGAAAGAGGTGTTGAAAGGGTTGTTGTCGTCTCCTTTCCTGGACTTGTGGCCAAAACTGTAGTGCCCTGAGTGGTCGTCCACAAGATGGGAGGAGGTGTGGAGGCCGTGGAGGAGGATGGAGGACTGCTTGTTAGACCTGGGGTGGTGCCCGGCGTCCTGGTTGCATGTTTTGTGGAGGTAGCAGTCGTTGTGGCTCCTGGCGTTGTTCCCGGTCGGCAGCGTGAGTAGTCGCAGCAGTGGAATCTGGCCTGGTAGTTCAAACACATCGGGAGCTTCCCTTTCTGGTCCGCATTTCTGCACAGCAGGCCAACTTTGGGGTCGCACTGCACTGTCTGTCCAAGAAGAGCGATGTCAACGTCAGGGTAGTCCTCTGCTCGGCACTCGATGTATTGAGGGCTATCGCAGACGTGTTTCCCGGCCTCTCGGATCGCCTCTATGGTCTCCACATCGCCGCTGCTTGGGGCGGATTCTGGCTGGGACACGTCCATCCAAGCGGTCCAGGAACATTCAGGCTGGCAAATGGTGGAGGTGGCCGAAGGTGAGGTGGAACCTGAGGGTGGGAGGGTAGTGGTTGTGATGACAGAGGTGGTGGTTACTTGAGGCGAGGTCGACTCCGTCGGTACCGAACCCGTTGGCTTGGATACGGGTGTCGATTGCAGGGACGTGGCTGTCAAGGTAGAGACGCCTGCCGAGCTGACTGAAGGTGTGCTGACGGAGCCTGGTGTTGTCACTTGGATGGTGGAAAGAGGTGTTGAAAGGGTTGTTGTCGTCTCCTTTCCTGGACTTGTGGCCAAAATTGTAGTGCCCTGAGTGGTCGTCCACAAGATGGGAGGAGGTGTTGAGGCCGTGGAGGAGGATGGAGGACTTCTTGTTAGACCTGGGGTGGTGCCCGGCATGCTGGTTGCGTGTTTTGTGGAGGTAGCAGTCGTTGTGGCTCCTGGCGTTGTTCCCGGTTGGCAGTGTGAGTAGTCGCAGCAGTGGAATCTGGCCTGGTAGTTCAAACACATCGGGAGCTTCCCTTTCTGGTCCGCATTTCTGCACAGCAGGCCAACTTTGGGGTCGCACTGCACTGTCTGTCCAAGAAGAGCGATGTCAACATCAGGGTAGTCCTCTGCTCGGCACTCGATGTATTGAGGGCTATCGCAGACGTGTTTCCCGGCCTCTTGGATCGCCTCTATGGTCTCCACATCGCCGCTGCTTGGGGCGGATTCTGGCTGGGACACGTCCATCCAAGCGGTCCAGGAACATTCAGGCTGGCAAATGGTGGAGGTGGCCGAAGGTGAGGTGGAACCTGAGGCTGGGAGGGTAGTGGTTGTGATGACAGAGGTGGTGGTTACTTGAGGCGAGGTCGACTCCGTCGGTACCGAACCCGTTGGCTTGGATACGGGTGTCGATTGCAGGGACGTGGCTGTCGAGGTAGAGACGCCTGCCGAGCTGAGTGAAGGTGTGCTGACGGAGCCTGGTGTTGTCACTTGGATGGTGGAAAGAGGTGTTGAAAGGGTTGTTGTCGTCTCCTTTCCTGGGCTTGTGGCCACAACTGTAGTGCCCTGAGTGGTCGTCCACAAGATGGGAGGAGGTGTGGAGGCCGTGGAGGAGGATGGAGGACTGCTTGTTAGACCTGGGGTGGTGCCCAGCGTGCTGGTTGCGTGTTTTGTGGAGGTAGCAGTTGTGGTGGTTCCTGGCGTTGTTCCCGGTCGGCAGCGTGAGTAGTCACAGCAGTGGAATCTGGCCTGGTAGTTCAAACACATCGGGAGCTTCCCTTTCTGGTCCGCATTTCTGCACAGCAGGCCAACTTTGGGGTTGCACTGCACTGTCTGTCCAAGAAGAGCGATGTCAACGTCAGGGTAGTCCTCTGCTCGGCACTCGATGTATTGAGGGCTATCGCAGACGTGTTTCCCGGCCTCTCGGATCGCCTCTATGGTCTCCACATCGCCGCTGCTTGGGGCGGATTCTGGCTGGGACACGTCCATCCAAGCGGTCCAGGAACATTCAGGCTGGCAAATGGTGGAGGTGGCCGAAGGTGAGGTGGAACCTGAGGGTGGGAGGGTAGTGGTTGTGATGACAGAGGTGGTGGTTACTTGAGGCGAGGTCGACTCCGTCGGTACCGAACCCGTTGGCTTGGATACGGGTGTCGATTGCAGGGACGTGGCTGTCAAGGTAGAGACGCCTGCCGAGCTGACTGAAGGTGTGCTGACGGAGCCTGGTGTTGTCACTTGGATGGTGGAAAGAGGTGTTGAAAGGGTTGTTGTCGTCTCCTTTCCTGGACTTGTGGCCAAAATTGTAGTGCCCTGAGTGGTCGTCCACAAGATGGGAGGAGGTGTTGAGGCCGTGGAGGAGGATGGAGGACTGCTTGTTAGACCTGGGGTGGTGCCCGGCATGCTGGTTGCGTGTTTTGTGGAGGTAGCAGTCGTTGTGGCTCCTGGCGTTGTTCCCGGTTGGCAGTGTGAGTAGTCGCAGCAGTGGAATCTGGCCTGGTAGTTCAAACACATCGGGAGCTTCCCTTTCTGGTCCGCATTTCTGCACAGCAGGCCAACTTTGGGGTCGCACTGCACTGTCTGTCCAAGAAGAGCGATGTCAACATCAGGGTAGTCCTCTGCTCGGCACTCGATGTATTGAGGGCTATCGCAGACGTGTTTCCCGGCCTCTTGGATCGCCTCTATGGTCTCCACATCGCCGCTGCTTGGGGCGGATTCTGGCTGGGACACGTCCATCCAAGCGGTCCAGGAACATTCAGGCTGGCAAATGGTGGAGGTGGCCGAAGGTGAGGTGGAACCTGAGGCTGGGAGGGTAGTGGTTGTGATGACAGAGGTGGTGGTTACTTGAGGCGAGGTCGACTCCGTCGGTACCGAACCCGTTGGCATGGATACGGGTGTCGATTGCAGGGACGTGGCTGTCGAGGTAGAGACGCCTGCCGAGCTGAGTGAAGGTGTGCTGACGGAGCCTGGTGTTGTCACTTGGATGGTGGAAAGAGGTGTTGAAAGGGTTGTTGTCGTCTCCTTTCCTGGGCTTGTGGCCACAACTGTAGTGCCCTGAGTGGTCGTCCACAAGATGGGAGGAGGTGTGGAGGCCGTGGAGGAGGATGGAGGACTGCTTGTTAGACCTGGGGTGGTGCCCAGCGTGCTGGTTGCGTGTTTTGTGGAGGTAGCAGTTGTGGTGGTTCCTGGCGTTGTTCCCGGTCGGCAGCGTGAGTAGTCACAGCAGTGGAATCTGGCCTGGTAGTTCAAACACATCGGGAGCTTCCCTTTCTGGTCCGCATTTCTGCACAGCAGGCCAACTTTGGGGTTGCACTGCACTGTCTGTCCAAGAAGAGCGATGTCAACGTCAGGGTAGTCCTCTGCTCGGCACTCGATGTATTGAGGGCTATCGCAGACGTGTTTCCCGGCCTCTCGGATCGCCTCTATGGTCTCCACATCGCCGCTGCTTGGGGCGGATTCTGGCTGGGACACGTCCATCCAAGCGGTCCAGGAACATTCAGGCTGGCAAATGGTGGAGGTGGCCGAAGGTGAGGTGGAACCTGAGGGTGGGAGGGTAGTGGTTGTGATGACAGAGGTGGTGGTTACTTGAGGCGAGGTCGACTCCGTCGGTACCGAACCCGTTGGCTTGGATACGGGTGTCGATTGCAGGGACGTGGCTGTCGAGGTGGAAACGCCTGCCGAGCTTACTGAAGGTGTGCTGACAAAGCCTGGTGTTGTCACTTGGATGGTGGAAAGAGGTGTTGAAAGGGTTGTTGTCGTCTCCTTTCCTGGGCTTGTGGCCACAACTGTAGTGCCTAGAGTGGTTGTCCACAAGGTGGGAGGAGGTGTGGAACCCATGGAGGAGGACGGAGGACTACTTGTTAGACCTGGGGTGGTGCCTGGTGTGCTGGTTGCAAATTTTGTGGAGGTAGCAGTCGTTGTGGCTCCTGGCGTTGTTCCTGGTCGGCAGTGTGAGTAGTCGCAGCAGTGGAATCTGACCTGGTAGTTCAAACACTCAGTCAGCTTCCCTTTCTGGTCCGCATTTCTGCACAGCAGGCCAACTTTGGGGTCGCACTGCACTGTCTGTCCAAGAAGAGCGATGTCAACGTCAGGGTAGTCCTCTGCTCGGCACTCGATGTATTGAGGGCTATCGCAGACCTGGTTGCCGGCCTTTCGGATCTCCTCCATGGTCTCTATATCGCCAGTGTTTTTGGTGGATGTTGGGTCGGACACGTCAAACCAAGCGGTCCAGGAACATTCAGGCTGGCAAATGGTGCTTTCACTGACCAGGGATGTAGTGGAATGTGGTGCAGTAGGTGTTGTTCCTCCATGGGATGTGATTATGGGTGTTGGTGATGTCATCTCACATGGTGTGTAGATGCAGCATAAGAACTTTATTTGGTAATTGTAGCACATTGGTGGTGTCTGATCTTTGTTATTGCATATTAATCCACCTTTTTTGGTACACTGTATATTTTGATTAAGGTATTCTGGTTTTATATTGGGGAATCGTTCAGCTCGGCATTCTACTTCATCTGGAAATTTACATAAATTGTGTCCCTTAGCTCTAATATCGTCTGGTGTTTCATAATCTCCGTTATTTTCTCCAAATGTTGGATAGCTGACATCATACCATTCTGACCATTCACATACTTTGTGTACACATGCTGTTGTTGCTGGTGTTGTTGGTTCTGTAATAGAGAAGTTAATTTTTTCAATTGTTTAATTTTAATTTATAGTAAGGCTTCCCCCCCCCCTCCATTTTTAAAATCAGTTTTTCTGGTATGTTTTGTATAATTAGTGATGCAGATGAAAATGATTTTATATCTTTATGAGGATACATTCAAGATGCGTATTATGTACCTAATTACATGCTATTGTTGTATTTGAGGCTGAAACTGATAGCATCTCTCCTTTTTATAATTCCCATGATACTATGAGTAGGGTTTTATAGCTTTGCTTGCACTCCATTTTCCTGACCTCATCCCCTAGAAGTTGGTATTTGCTCAGTTTGTGAAAGCACAGAAGCATCATATTCATAATCTGAGTAACCCAATGGTCAAGCGGCATCTCCAGGCAGTATTTGAGGTAGAGAAAATGGTAAAGGGTGAAGGGTTAATTTCCCAGTTCTCCTCCTGTGTATTCTTAGTCTGAATTATGACCCCACCCATAGAATGGCTATCGTTCACCATGATCCCAATGCTGGATCTTTCAGCATCTTATCTAATGTAAGTCTTAGATAGTAATGGTTTCCTAGCTGTATAACATGTAGAGTTATTTTGTTGTGATATTTCTGAATTATGTGTCATTTACTGCATTAAATTTAAATAAATTACAAAACAAACCCATGCAATTAATTCAGACGTTTCATACTGATAAGTGAAGTTTCATATATTTTAAAATGCAGTTTATTTTTATGCTATTGTGTGGCATCAGCAATTTGACTCAGTGGGTCACAGGGCCATTATATGATGGTTGAGATGCACAACCAAACCATGGTTTGTGAAGTTCAACATGATTTGTCATGTCATCCAACCCAGCAGACTACGGTTTGTGTGTTGCCACTAAATCCAAATCACAAATAATGTTTTCAGGTTAGTTTGCGAACCAATTTGGTAAAACCAAAAAACCATCTGTTTGTACCATAGCAATCTATTGCAGGAAGATGTTGCTATCTAGCTGTAGTGCCACTGAATCACTGCTACTAACTCACAGGTATCAGGGAAAACAAAGGACCAGTAGCGTCCCACCTGGCAGAACAAAACTGATGACTCTGAGCAAGTTGCTTTGTAGGCACGGACTGAGCTTTACTTGGCATTGCTCATCCCTGCTTGACTACCTAGCCGACTCCAGACCACAAGCCTCATATATAGGTACTACGTTTCAAGAGAGTTTGTTGTTCTATCCGCTACAACATTTGTTCTGGATCTTTTATCATGGTAATTATATTGTTCTTTAAATGTTTCCTTTTAATGTCACTCGTTTTCTACAGATTAAATAACTTTCCCGCCCCAAAAGGCTCGTTGCTTGGTTTATTGTGTGTGGGTGTAAAGTCCCTTCAAGTCGCAGCTGACTTATGGCGACCCCTTTTGGGGTTTTCATGGCGACCCCTTTTGGGGTTTTCATGGCAAGAGATGAACAGAGGTGGTTTGCCGGTGCCTTCCTCTGCACAGCAACCCTGGTCTTCCTTGGTGGTCTCCCATCCAAATACTAACCAGGGCTGACCCTGCTTAGCTTCTGAGATCTGACGAGATCAGGCTAGCCTGGGCCAAATAGGTCAGTTTATTACAACCCACTTTTAATTTGGCCCTGACCTGGATGGCCCAGGCTAGCCTGATCTCGTCAGATCTCAGAAGCTAAGCAGGGTCAGCCCTGGTTAGTATTTGGATGGGAGACCACCAAGGAAGACCAGGGTTGCTGTGCAGAGGAAGGCACCGGCAAACCACCTCTGTTCGTCTCTTGCCATGAAAACCCCAAAAGGGGTCGCCATAAGTTGGCTGCGACTTGACGGCACTTCACACATGCACACTTTGAGGAAATTCTGCATAATAGGCACCCTGCCACTCATGGACAGCTTGGGAGAAAGAAAGAAAAGGCCCCAGACAAGGGCTCTGCCCCAGGGCCTGACCTAGTTTGGCCCCAACAAAGGAGGAAGCAAAGGAAGAAAGATCCAGCTGGTGCCTCTCGTGGCTCTGCTGGGCCTAGGAGCATCTGTCTGAATGCCATAGCCAGCTCTGAACGCTTCTCATCTGGCCCGGGAGTCATGCATGGCTCACCTGGGCTGGGTGCTGCCTCACTTCGGCCCGGACACCATCTTCCCCAAGCCATGTGTGGCTCTCTCAGGCTTCCCCAGGCTGCGCCCAGCTCATCTGCTCCAGGGCACTGTGTTCCCTAGGCGGTGCATAGCTCTCTCTTCCATGCAGCATGTGCTGCTTGTCCTGCCTGTGCAACGTTTGCCCGGGCTGGGCACCACCTTTCCCAGGCTTCACAGAGCCCTTGCCTGGGCTGGACCAGCCCAAGTATGTGTGTGGGAGGGAGGACAGGGGCAGACCATCAGCTCATGGGGAAATTCCCTGATGGCTATAATGGCCAATCCCCCCTTACTGCTAAATGTTAAAAACCGGGGCTTCATGCCACCTGTCAAAGATGATCTCTCAAATGCCATGTTCAATCAAATCATAATTCCCTTGTACTTACTGGGCAACTATAATAATATAATATGATATTCTGGTAGTCCCTTATTGACTCTCTCATTTTCTCAAAGCCTAAAGGACAGCATCTCATAGAGTTTAAGATTTTTATATTTTGTTGTCTCATAAATAGATGAAATGAAGTATGTAAAGTTTCCTTTCCACTAGCACTCTCTGGACCACTTCTGAGGAGTGAACATCATTCAGCTTTTTTTGGGTTCCCCCCCCCCCCAAGCCAGGGACCTTTATTTCAGAAACATCACCCTCAGTTACTACACATAGAGTTGCCCATAAGGCTCTGTAGCATTCAGTGTTACACACTTATCCTTTTAAGAGGAAACTGTTTCCTACCAATTTGTGTGTGTGTGTGAAGTGCCTTCAAGTCACAGCTATCTTATGGCGACCCCTTTTTGGGGTTTTCATGGCAAGAGACTAACAGAGTTGTTTTGCCAGCGCCTTCCTCTGCGCAGCAGCCCTGGACTTCCTTGGTGGTCTCCCATCCAAAGACTAACCAGGGCTGACCCTGCTTAGCTTCTGAGATCTGACGAGATCAGGCTAACCTGGGCCATCCAGGTCAGGGCTCCTACCAATTTAGTATGTGTTAATTTGTTTAGTAAGATGACGTGACAGCATGTGCCAACTGATACCTGAGGGAAAATTACATGCAACATTTGAATCACATTACTAGAATTCCTGGCATGTTATTTGGCCCTGAAGAACAGCCAATGAGAGACCCAGTCTAGGTCAGGGCTACAGAACAGGGGAAGAGGGTATTTACCTCTTTCTTCCCTGTATTGTTTTTCCACTGGAAAACTGAACTTACCCCACATGGCTACTTTTAGCCCCAGTAGAGAAAAAGGCAGCTATTTTGCCTGTCTTTTTCTTCTACCAAGGCTTATAGTAGCTGGGGAGGGGGGCATTTATCTCCAGGATCAGAGGAGCATGATCTTGTTTGGGGGCTTCCTAGAGGCACCTGGTTGGCCACTGTGTGAGCAGACTGCTGGACTTGATGGGCCTTGGTCTGATCTAGCAGGGCTTTTCTTATGTTCTTATGTTCTTGGGCTGGGAAATAGCAAGGGGGAGAAGAGTTAATCTCTGCCTACAACTGTTTTTAGGCCATATAATACACCGGGAGTCCCAGTCACAGAACTCCAATGACAAAGAGTGATTTCAGCATCAACCCCCCCCCCCCCATTTATCTCAACGCTGATATGAATGTGGCATGGTCACTATTTTATAACATGCACAATGTTTCTTGGCACAAGTACCTGCTCCACTTGTCGATGGGATGGTAGTAAATGTAAATGGTGGTTCTGTGGTGGTAAGTCCTACACATTTATAGGCATCTCTGTAGATTGTTCCATTGACGTCACAGGTTGCAGTCATGCACCAACCCAGACCATCTGTGGTGTTGTAAATGACTTGCTTGTAGATATATTCCTTCCCTTCATAATGGCAGTAGCAGGCTGAAATTTAGAGGAGGAAGAACGGCTTTAGTCAGGCATCTTCCTATGATAAAGTCCCTCAAGTTGCCATTCACAAATTTCTACTACTTACCTTGACCGTCGTAGTTGCACATTATGCCTTCACTGGTGCATGTACTGTAAGGGAAAAAACAGCAAGCCCCGTGAGAGTGAAGATCCATAAAAAACATATTACTGCTTATTTTCTGCTTAGTTTCTTCTGCAGCTTAATTTCACTGGGCTGGATTCCAGAGAAGCAAGCAGAAGGTGCTTTTTCCCCCCCCCTACCCGCCCCCCCAATATATCCGCAGAGCAAATGTTCAGGATCACTGGAGTCCCCTGGATAAAATGCTATGGGGCATAGAGGGGCTGCAGAGAAGAAGGAGAAGGAGAAGGAGAGTTGGTTTTTTATATGCCGACTTTCTCTACCACTTAAGGAAGACTCAAACCAGCTTACAATCACCGTCCCTTCCCCTCCCCACAACAGACATCCTGTGAGGTAGGTGGGGCTGAGAGAGCTCTAACAAAGCTGTAACTTGCCCAAGGTCACCCAGCTGGCTTCATGTGTAGGAGTAGGGAAACAAATCCAGTTCACCAGATTAGCCTCCGCCACTCATGTGGAGGAGTGGGGAATCAAACCCGGTTCTCCACATCAGACTCCACCGCTCCAAACCACCGGTCTTAACCACTACACCACGCTGGCTCTCTATGTGAATTGGGTGACACAACCCCACTTTACTCTTGAGCCTATGGAGCATCTTGCATCCTGGAAACTCTGCCAAGGGCAGAACAAGAAGGGACTGATTTTCACTCTTCACTGCATCTGCGGCATTTGTTCATGGGGATCCTGTGACTCTGAGCACCGACTTCCTGGGGATCTCAGGAGGTGCTGGGAAGGTGGGAAGCACCTTCTGCTCCTGATGGGCAGGATGCAACCCACTGAGTATAATTCTATTGAAGTCGATTTCAGCTGTAATGCGTTTTCTAAATGCTAAAATCTTTATAGATTAAAATGGGGACGCTTTTCTATATTTGGGACACCACCATTCATACATTACTTCAATAGCACCCTTACATATAGAATAACCTGTCTTGCACCAGTCTCTGGAGCACCAGGTTGCACCAGTTTCTGGAGAAAGTGAGTTTTTGTAATTGTTCCTCTTGTCGTTGCTTATGTTTTGGTTATTCTTAAATTTACCTTTATCTTGTTCCCTCTAAAAACATTCAACAACATTTTGTTATCTGGATAGGCAGCTATGGGTACGTAGAAATGAAACTTATGGATATGCGTACCCAGCTGGATCAACCAGGTTTTCTGCTGGTGGGAAAAAATGAGGACGCCCCTCTGGCCACAGAAACAAGCTACTCTGGGGGGGGGGGTCACAGGACCTGCATGTACAAAAGCCACGTGGAACCAGGACAGTAGTAAGGAGGGGAATTGGGTGAGACTGAGTGAAAAAGCTAGCTAGATCCAACTCTCAATAGTTGCACAATATTGCTGTACTTATATTCTATAGTCTCGAAAATGCAAGAGAATATGTGGTACCCTCCTAATCTGGAACCATTTGACCATTTGTTTATTGTGCTATAATCCCTTGCATATGGTAAATTAGAGGAGGCAATATATCTAATTGATTATTTTTTGAATCAACAGATTCGGCTATTGAACAGAGAAACTCATTTAAAGTGATGCAAATATTGTTTGTCAGCACTGAATACGCTTGAGCGACAAGCTGTAAAAGAAATTTATCTGCAACTCAGATACAGAAATGTAAGCGAGAATTATTTTATATTTTCTTAATGTTGGTCCTCAGCTTTTATTGCCTATGTAAAATCAACTTTAAAATATTGCTTTCACCAATTAACTTCTGGCCTACTGCCATTGTTTTTGTCAATATCGGATCACAGCAGGTCATTTTGGAATAAACAGAATGGAAACTGGGCACATAGAGCTAATCACAAACTCTGCTGAACTGGTTTATATTGATGTTATTAGACTATACACATACCATGACTGACATGTGTCTCTTAAGTCAATGTGTGTTCCTAGTGGATAATAGTTATCCTCAGCATCATAGCAGCCACACTGATCAACACATTTCATCTCCTCTTCATTGAAATATGGCTTATCTGCTGGACAGTATGGGTAGCAGCCTGCAAATTGAGAGAGAGATACATATACAAGAAGGTGTAAAATAGATCTGTGGCTAAAAAGCAGTTCCTTTCATTTCCTCCATACTTTTTAAAAAAGTTGTGCTCCTGAATTTTTTGTGTAAATGCTGGGATTTCCTCCTTTTTTGCATACTTCCAAGTGAGTTGCTTCAATGCAAAGAAAAAGCACGACGTTATCATGTTTACACTGATTCATATTTTAACAAACAGCAACAGCAACCAACACCTTCAAACAAAAATTGAAAACTTGCCTATAACATTTGGATGGGTGGCCAGATTATCAAGTTCATGACCAAGATTCTACATTTAACTAATAGTCTGATGTGTTACACTTTAGCTTAGAAAAAGGTATTAGAACATATAAAGCTTCCTTATGCCGTTCTCTAATACAGAAGGGTCTTTCCGAACACCTCCTACTGGCATGCCACGCATGTGTTTGCCACTGAGCCAAGGGCTCTCCCCTGTTGGAAGCCGAAGAAAATGAGCTTATGGGAGCCAGCTATTGCTAAGTAGGAGAGAATAAGAACAACAAGCCAGTAAAAGATGTTTTACCTTCCAAGCCAGGTAACTGATGAAGGCATCTGCCGCTGGGGTTCCTACATGTCTTCATGCACGGAGCTCCACAGGCCTTGTAGTGCCAATCGCATTCTCTTTCAGCATTGTAATAGTCACAGAACATAGCTAAGAGGAACCAGGAAAAAAATGTGTTTAGAACCAAATGCTCCAACATGTGTGTGTGTGTTAAGTGCTGTCAAGTCGCTTCTGACTCATGGCGACCCTATGAAAAGTCCTCCAAAATGTCCTGTCTTTGACAGCCTTGCTCAGCTCCTGCAAATTGAGGGCTGTGGCTTCCTTTATTGAGTCAATCCATCTCTTGTTGGGTCTTCCTCTTTTCCTGCGGCCCTCAACTTTTCCTAGCATGACTGTCTTTTCCAGTGACTCTTGTTGTCTCATGACGTGACCAAAATACGATAGCCTCAGTTTAGTCATTTTAACTTCTAGGGTCAGTCCAGGCTTGATTTGATCTATAACACACTGATTTTTTTTTGGGGGGGGGGCAGTCCACGGAATCTGTAACACTCTCCTCCAACACAACATTTCAAAGGAATCTATTTTCTTCCTATCAGCTTTCTTCACTGTCCAGCTTTCACACCCATATATAATAATAGGGAATACGATGGCATAAATTAATCTAGTCTTGGTGGACAGTGACACATCCTTACACTTCAAAATATTTTCTAGCTCCTTCATGGCTGCCCTTCCCAGTCTCAATCTCCTTCTGATTTCTTGGCTGCAGTCTCCCTTTTGGTTGATGGTGGAGCCAAGGAATAGAAAGTCTTGAACAATTTCAATTTCTATGAATTCATAGTACTGTTTTATTTTAAGTTGTAGTGTGGGCTATTACTCACGGCAAATGGATGGTGTTCTCCAGGAGATGCACACACCAAATTCACTACATGCTTGAGCATACGCAGCCACAGCTGTGCAGAAGCATTCACAATCTCCCCCAGAGTCACAGGCACAGGCATCAGTCACACAAGCTTCATAGTATTTAGTTGGTTCAACCTATTAAGAAATTTAGAACAGCAGTGATGAGTCTCAGCGTTTCCAAATCATGTTTCCACAACGACGACTGATGTTATGCAAAAATTTCATTTCCAATGTTATTGTTACATACAATTGAACTTTTAAAAAAGTTATGTAAAAATAAAACCAGGATTTTAAAAAAAATTGCACATGCAACTGCTTAAGAAGACATTAGACTACCTGAAGTCACATAAAAGACTCGCCTAACTCAATGAAGAAGAGCCCCGTGGTGCAGAGTGGTAAGCTGCAGTACTGCAGTCCAAGCTCTGCTCACGACCTGAATACAATCCCGACAGAAGTCGGTTTCAGGTAGCCGGCTCAAGGTTGACTCAGCCTTCCATCTTTCTGAGGTCGGTAAAATGAGGACCCAGCTTGCTGGGGGTAAAGGGAAGATGACTGGGGAAGGCACTGGGAAACCACCCCGTAAACAAAGTCTGCCTAGTAAACGTCGGGATGTGACGTCACCCCATGAGTCGGGAATGACCCAGTGCTTGCACAGGGGACCTTTACCTTTTTTTTTTTTTTAACTCAATGAAGATATAAATAGACCCAACTCAGATACATTTGAACATAGAAGAGGGCTGAGCATCTACTGGTATGCACAAGAATGTTTTTGCTGAATGATCAGGCCTGTCCAATCAGACATTGCTTTAACTGAATCCAGTGTCCAGTTGCTACTCTTTCTCCAAATGGGTGATCAGAACTGAAAGAGCTGATGATCTGTTCATGGATGTGCAGGAAAAACACAAGCATAAACCTGGGTCCAGGATCTTCACCCACAATTGGGGTGGGGCTGAGGCTCAGAGACAGAGCATCTTCTTTGCATGCAGAAAGTCCCAAGTTCAGTCCCCAGAATTGCTAGTTAAAAGGGCCTCTATTAGGTGATGTGTACACATGAAGCTGCTTATCGTGAATCAGGCCATTGGTCTGTCAAGGTCAGTACTGTCTACTCAGATTAGCAGTGGCTCTCCAGGGTCTCAGGTAGAGGTCTTTCACATTATCTACTCCCCGATCTTATTAACTGGAGATGCCAGGGATTGAACATGAGACTTTCTGCATGCCAAGCAGACGATCTACCACTAAGCCATGTCCCCTCCCTTAAACATCTTTACCCGAGACTCCAGATAGCTGCAGCCAGTCTGAGCAGGCAGTGGTCTAAAGGCAGCTGCATTAAATACCCTTTTGTACAGATTAAAACACAAACAGACCCCATAAGAAAATAAGAAAAGCCCTGCTAGATCAGACCAAGGCCCATCAAGTCCAGCAGCCTGTTCACACAGTGGCCAACCAGGTGCCTCAATGAAGCCCACAAACAAGACGACTGCAGCAGCATCCCGCCTGTGCTCCACAGCACCTAATATAACAGGCATGCTCCTATTAAGCAAAGCGCACAGTGAGATTTTTATGCCCACAGATGTGGCTTCATTGTATTAAGGTGGCGAATTGTTGAATATTTTCATCCAGAATCGATTAGCAATGGATTCTAGAGTAAGGCATATTTGTGATTTGTTTCAGAAGAGTCAACAAGGCATTTTTCCCCCAATGAGGAATATATTTAACATGAACAAAGGTCTTCCTGAATTTGACTCACATTCTATTTTTATTGCATTTCTGAATGGTTCCCAGCAACAGTTTGTGGGTTCAGCAATCAGTTTGTGCAAAGAGAATGGATTTTTGCTGCATTCCTCTTCTCCCAGGAGTCCCTTCTGACTGCCAGAAAATTGATCCCTGGGGTCGCAGGGCTGATATGGTTAATACCCACATAGGTTTTGGGGAGGCTGCACTGAAGAGGAAGAAGGAGGGCTGTGCTTGAAGAAAAGAGAGGAGAGGACCATTTTCCCACCTTCCCCTTCCTCAGTGCATCCCCCTGACATGCACTGTTTTTAGTCCAAGAAAGCCCCACAAATCTAGCAATCAGTTTCCTAGGTTTCAGAAAAGCTGTTGGGAGAAGAGGAAAGCAGCAAAAATCCACATCTGCCAGTGCCTTCCATTGAAGGATTGCTGGATCCAACCTTATATACCAGAAACAGCAGTTACAGGTGAAATCTATTTTTGAATATAAACACCAAAATCTAGAATGTAACCTTGGATGGATAGTGCAAAAGGCCCTTCATTAATTACGCTACAAACAACCCTCGTGTTGGGTGCCATCCCATGGGGTGATACTTGCACATACACTTTGCTGAAATGCGTATACATTTTGCAGAACCTCTTCATGTGTAACTGGACAGAACGGCCATTCATCCATGTGCCTTAGGCTTGTTGCCTCAGTTTCCAGGGGCGGCAGCAGGTCTCTGAAAGCATCCTGTGTATGTGTGTGTAAAGTGCCGTCAAGTCGCAGCCGACTTATGGCGACCCCCTTTGGGGTTTTCATGGCAAGAGACTTACAGAGGTGGTTTGCCAGTGCCTTCCTCTGCACAGCAACCCTAGTATTCCTTGGTGGTCTCCCATCCAAATACTAACCAGGGCTGACCCTGCTTTGCTTCTGAGATCTGACGAGATCAGGCTAGCCTGGGCCATCCAGGTCAGGGCGAAAGCATCCTAACCTTCAGAAATATTCGGCATTGAGAATTGGCTATACCTGAGAGTGGCAGGCAGCGAAGACTTGACTGGTGATGATACTGCACTGTTTCTGCGACCAGGACTTTCTGTAAGGGTTCTTAGAGCAAGGATCCTTTATGCATTTGGCATCGGGACATGTGGGAGACACCTTCCAGCTGTTTCCAAACTCCAGCACATCACCTACTACAGACTGACTCCGCGTTGTGAAGTCATTAATTCCATTGCCATCGTAGTTCCCACACAAGCCACAGACTTGACCCTGCAGAGAGGATCGAACAAAAGAATACTGATTAAAGAATAGTGTAAAGAATACAGAATACAGTAAAGAATACTGATAATTGGCATGAACTTTTTTAAAATGTTTGACTTCTCCAATATTTTTAATCAGCAGACTGCTAACTCTAAAGATCTTTTACCACAGGACACAGTGGCCATTTTTGCATGGTAATTTGCAGCGCGTTCCAGGCTGAATTGCCCTGCATATTTTTTTGATTTTTGCAAGCTGAACAGTCATTCCCGAAGTGACTGCGAAGCCGGCGCATACCTGCTTTGCATTACTAAATAGCTCATTTAACACGACCTTTGGTGTTTGCCGCAAAGAATCCCCCTCAAGGAACCAAGCAAAACAACAGAGGCACATTAGCTATGCACATGCTAATGGCTATGCAAACAGGAACAAAGGAGCAGGTCAGTGTGTGGGGGGGGTGGAATTTCCCCTTTTGCGTCGGCACCGTGAATAGGCATTTTTAAAGACGCATTTTTAAAAAGATCTTTGAGCCAGCATCAAAATTGACCATGCAAAAATGGCCTCAGTTCATTTTTTTTCTTTTCCGCTGAGAGAATACTATCCTTGAGTGCCTAGAGGTAGATTTTTGTTTTTCTCCAGTGAAGACTGCTTTAAATTCTGAATGAAAGCAAAAAAGTGGAATTTTTGTATTGCATTTCACTTCTGAAAAGTTTAGGATAATCGGTGACTTAGTAGCTCACTGCTACCTCATTACAGACCCTGTTCCTTCCATCTTGAATTGTTTTGATAAACAATGGACAGAGGTTGATTCAGCATACTAGTAAACTTGTACTGAAAATATATATTCAGGCTTATTTACATGCAAGTAATTGCCACTAAAATCAGTGAGTTTTACTTCCAAGTAATGTGCTTTTAAAAGAAGGATATGAAAGAGACATACTTGCAACATAATACCTAGCGTGTAAAGAGCTTCTCACCTTGAAATCAGGGCTAATTTTGATAAATATGCTTGTTTTCTTGTCCCATAAGAGGATCACCCCATTGACGGTCTCAATAACCAGATAGATGCCCATGGAGCGGATTCTGTATGGTAGCTCACCATTACCATCACCTCGGGTTACTACTTTGGAGTGCTCTTCACTGAGTATCAGTTCATAGTTCTAGGGCGGCAACAAAAGCAACGAGGAACCATTTCAGTTTTCCATAAAGAAATCTCGAGATTTTTAACCACACATATGTTGTTTTAATCACATCTTTTGTTCAGCTAGCATGACTCGACAAAGTTCTTGATGCATACTTAAGGAAAAAGAAAGCATTCCTGCTGTGCTTTATACGGCGATCACTTAGCCACTAATGGCCATAATGCCAAAATGCACCTGTGTACAACTGCAAGTTCACCCTTGCAAAACCCAAACCTTGTCACTGTTTCATAAAAGTACCGGCAACGAGACTCACTTCTAAGAAGACTTTAATAGATTTTGAGCAAGTGGTTCCGGTCGAGCCACAAGGAATGTTTTCAGTCATGATCCGGAACGTCCCCTGGTTGGAGCTGTTCTGTCCACAGTGATCCTAAGGAGAGGGGTGAAGTGAGGAAAGACATTATTTCTCTCTACGGAAGGCACAGGTTATTTCTGCGTTAATAATGCCAAGACATTTACTTGATACCTGAATCAGAGTGTATTCACACTTTCCATTGAAATTGTACCGCTTGTCGTCAAAGGTGATAAAATGCCCGTCTCCATAAACAGCGCAGGTACCCAGGCACTTGTTCTGGGTGCATTTCCACATTCTGTTCTGACAGACGCTAAAAATATGGGGGGAAAATAGAATTGTGAAGCTACATGCCTGTTTGTGGGAAAACAGGGGGAAGAGTGGTTTGTGCGGAGAAAACCAGCTTTAATGTGCATCGGTTCTTTCGCTTGGATGATGGTGACTAACAGCCCATTCCTGAGCTCTGAGGCTGAAAGGCACCATTCGTGCCGCCAAGACTGGCACAAACGCCGGCGTTGGGACACTTACGCTGGCCTCCCTGGACTGCCACAGCAGTGCGGCCCTGGGACGCTGGCTCGGCGCCCTGCTGGCATCTCACCAGTGCAAGTTCTCGCGCCATCATCCCAGGGAGCATTCCCGGGGCTTTCCGGGGGCGGAACTGCCAGTAGGCAGCGTCCTAACCCCTTCCAGCCTGAGAACGCCTCCCTACACCTCAGCGGTGCTGCGCCAAGGGGTTTGGAAACTGCCGAGAGCAAGCAAGGGGCTTTAAAAATGTTAAAAATAAAAAATGGGGGGCTTCCACCCCCATTTTTTATTTTTAACATTTTTAAAGCCCCTTGCCTGCTCTCGGCAGTTTCCAAACCCCTTTGGAAGCTCTGCAACCAAGCCGTGCCCGGGCACCGCTAGGCTCAGGAATGGGCAGTAACAGCTTGGGTCAAGGTTTCTGAAACCGAAAGCTTCCAATTGTGCTCTGTGTGAGGGGAGTGAGGACAGAGTGTGCAAATGTGGCAAAAAAGCCAGGCTTGTGCCCATCCCAAGCAAACCATTGTTTTGTTTGGGAGAGCTGAATGCACCCTAGGAAACAGCCGGGGAAACCACGTTATTCCAAAAAGAAAAGATTATGAAAAGTCCCAAAGTCAGAAATATATAATTAGCCATATAGTTTCTGAAGTACCATACATTCTTGGCCAGTATAATATATAACAGATTCAGGGCCCATATACAATGAACAGCCAAAAAACAGATCTCTCTGAAAACACTCTTATTTTCATGCTCTGAAATAATAACACCATTTTATATATTATATGGAAGATACTTGGGTTAACAACTATAGGTACTCTCAACGGAGATCTGCTGCCAATTTTGGCTGTCTGATGAGGATTCCTGTATGATATATACACGTTTGTCATATTCACATTGTATGTTTAGGCGTCTACTGAAAAAATATTTAACTGTACACTTACAATGTAATATGTAAAGAAGTCTCAACCTACATGCCAACCCACTGTTCAACTAGATCAAAGCTTCTTAAACTGTGGGTCACGATCCCATATGGGGTCACGTAACTGAATGTGGGGGTCACGAAAAAATTTTTTTAATGTTAAAATAAATTTCTTTACGATTTATTATCAGTAAATGTTTGATTTGTATACCTGTTTTATATACCTATATACCCAGGCAAAAAGGGGTCACGAGTGGAAAAAGTTTGAGAAGCCCTGAACTAGATTACTTTTTTTCATAATGCTGGCTCTCTTTGGAATGGGTAAGGTGATGGGAACAAGAGGCAGGCCGACTCTTTTATCAAATACTTACCATGTGTTACAATCGACTTTGATCTTTTCTCCTGGATTATAAGTGGCATCATTGTGAATACAAGGACATTCTTCCATAGCGATGCAGTTACCTTTGCCATCTGACACTAGTCCAGAAGGGCACACGCAGCCAGACATACACTGTGTGCTGTACTGCAAGAGCCAAGAATAAAACAGAAGCGAATGACACCAATAGTCCTAGAACCTGCTTCTTTCTCTAGTACAGTTAAAACAGGGGTGACTCAAAAGACTGCGTGTTGGGAGATGCAACTGAGTGAAAGCTTGGTTTTGGTAGGGAATTATCACCCATGCAGAAGCTTCAGTGCACATTCAGAAACTCCAAGTAATGTACAGGGCTCCAGTGCATGCACATTCCAAATAAGCAAAGACTGGTCCACTTACTGCAGTGCAGAGGTATGCAAGTGTTCCTTGATATTGAAGTGGATGGAATAACCCTGGCCTATGCAGAGCTCTATATGTGCATTAGACCCAAGAGCTTGACATTCAGACGACGGGTCAACAAATGGATCGCTTATTCAAGTAGTACATTTAGGGAGCAATCATAAGCAGATCAACTCAAAAATAAGTCCAATTTTATTCAACAAGGCTTATTTCCAGGAATGTGTTCATAGGATTGCAACCTTTCAGTACAATCCAGCGCAGATTTACACCAAAGTAAATTTTAAAGGTTGCACTTTTAAAAAGAGCTTTGAGCAAGCATCAAAATTGACCCTGCATAAATGGTGTTTATAGAGTGTTTATAGAGCTGACTTCACACAGAAATCTTAGAATCCTTACACCAATCCCATAAGATAGGGCAGTGTTACTATTATATTGCAGATGGGAAGTGGCTGAGATTCAGAAACAGGGGCTTTCTTAATGAGTTAAGGGCAGTGGCGATTCAGAACGTATCAGTTGGGTTGCTGCTGCGTACTTACACACTGCATATCGAGAGTCTGACAGCTCTTCTGGCATTCAGCTCCAGTGCTCCCTGTGGTGGCATTTTTGCAGTCAAAGTAGACCATGGGAGCAGTACACACTAGCATAGAGACAGAGAGAGGGTGGGAGAGAGAGTGGTATAGATGTAAGTACAGGCATGGATGCCAGAGAGCACGACGAGGAGGAGGAATCATTTGAGCTTCAATGTGCTTTCTTGAACCATTCTTAACAGGGTGCTTTGACCCTGTGCCAATGTGCAGCTTTTCTTACATATGGCCTTCGAGCGTCAATACAATAATTTTGCTAATTGTGTGGGGAGAGTTGTCTCCCGAGGGTTGCCAGGTCCCTTTTCACCACTGGCGGGAGGTTTTTGGGGCGGAGCCTGAGGAGGGCGGGGCTTGGGGAGGGGAGGGACTTCCATGCCATAGAGTCCAATTGCCAAAGCGGCCATTTTCTGCAGGGGAACTGATCTCTATCAGCTGGAGATCAGTTGTAATAGCGGGAGATCTCCAGCTAATACTTGGAGGTTGGCAACCCTATGTCTCCCCCACCCCACCCCCGGAATGGTTTTTTGAACAAACAACAATTTTCAGCCAAATCACATGCATCTTTACTCAAACTTAGTTCCACTTTGTTCAATGGCTTTCAAATAACTGAGCACAGGATTATAGCTATAGTTTTTTTTTAAAAAGCCCACAGGTTCTACTGACATTGTTGCATAATGCAAGGTGGTTTTGTTCAAGCCATGTCTGACCTTGCTAAATGCAAAACAACATCTGGACAGTAAACACAGGGGTTTTCCCCCTTACCTGGCGTCAAGTTCCCATCTCCAATGCAGTTCATCTTCCCTTGAGCACAAGTGCTATGTAAATAAAAAGACAATTATATGTAATTTAGATCACTTAGATTAACTTCCTGTGTTTCAGAATTCTGGGCCTTTAAATTGCAGCTGTATAATCTCATCTTGAAAATCAGCACAAAGAGCCCAGTAACCAGGGGTATTTTATATGACTCCGGTAAAAATGTGATTTAAGTTCGGAATAATTGGAGTTTGAAAATAAGACTATGCTTGCCATTGATGTTTAGGTCATTTCAAAATCCTGTTACTCTGCTTATTTAGGCATTTTATTTTCTACAGTTAAGGAAAATGGAAAATGCAGTCATGTGAATTAAAGAGAAATGTGACAGACAGTGCCATTCAAAAGTCAGACCAGAACCAACGGGTTGAAATTAAATCAAAAGAGTTTCCATCTTGACATTAGGAAGAATTTTCTAACAGTTAGAGCGGTTCCTCACTAGAACAGGCTTCCTCGGGAGGTGGTAAGTGCTCCTTCCCTGGAGGTTTCTAAGCAGAGGCTAGATGGCCATCTGTCAGCAATGCTGATTCTATGACCTTGGGCAGTTCATGGGAGGTAGGGCATCTTGGCCAACTTTTAGGCATGGAGTAGGTCACTGGGGTGTGTGTGGGGGAGGTAGTTGTGAGTTTCCTGCCTTGTGCAGGAGGTTGGACTAGATGACCCTGGTGGTCCCAACTTATGATTCTATATCTATTGTGATAATAATAAAATTTGGACTGAAAAATTTGAATCTTCATACCAGACAACACCCGTATCATGGAGAACTTCACCAGGTAGTATGGCAGTTCCTCTGTAATAACAAGGACAGCTACTGGCAGGCACACATTTTCCATAGTCATCCATGTAGGTTCCATTTATACATGTACATCCATCAACTGGGACAAATTTGATGTTGCAGGTAATATCAGGTTCACTCAGGGACCTACAGGTAGGTTGACAGGAACTGATGGTATAGCTGTAAGCCAGGGATTTGGGGCATGAAGTCATATATTTGGCTTGAAGGAGGAAAACAAAATAAAATGTCATTAGTGGTTTGTTAGTTGGGGGGGGGATAATGGGTTGGGTCCAAAGATTCTACTCTGATAACATCACAGCCTTCTCCAAGGCAATGTAGCCTTCCACTGGCAGAATGCCTCCCATGCTGGTGAAAGGTTCCTCATTCCAGCTCAAGATGCCACTAAACAAAACAAAACCTTTGGATCCAACCCACAGGTTGGATCCAACCCATAGGGAATATGAATGTGAAATTAATTAAGCAAAACGTAGTACAACATTTTAACATTCTCCTTTTTAGTAGAAGGGGGTTTAGAAACTGGCAGACTTCATTGGCAGGAAAGTCCTTTAATTTAATTCCTGGAAGGGTTGCTGAGGTCACTTACAACAGACATTGGTCCTCCATCCAGGAAGTTCAACTCCTTTGGCCGCACAGGCTCTCACGTAGGCGGAGAGGGAAGCACACATGCAGTCCTCGCTTCTCTCGCAGTTGCAGGTGTCAAACATGCAGTTCTAGGAAAGGGCAAAGTACTCTTCATTTTTTAAAAAAATCCATGTATATATATGTAAAACCATTTCCTTTTAAGCTTTCCCTGTCATGTCTCAGTTTCTTCACAAAGTGGGGTTTCCCTTTCAGTCTACGTTATTCACCATTCAGATCGCTTACACATGCATCCCATCCAAGTAGCTTAAAGGGCCAGGTCAGTGTGCTCGGCTTCCACCGCAGGACTGCCTCATGTGTCACCATTTTGGTGATACAACCATTGTTGGTCCGTATTTGATTTTATGCTTTGCCTATTGATAAGTCACCTTGCATCTTGCTTGATATTTAAAGGCAGGGCAAGCTTAGAAACTTAAGATTAAAAGCAAAATGAATTACTGTGTTTACCCAAATGGAATATTAGTTTTTTAAAAAGGAGGTCATCTTACATTTTCTATACAAGTTACAGTTAACTGCAGCGATATCTTTTTTTGTGAATGACATTTCTTAAGGGGATTGTCTTACAATCAGGGTTATCTTCCTTTAGAGTAACTACACATGCAGTTAGGGTTGCCAGCCTGCAGGTAGTAGCAGGAGATCTCCTGCTATTACAACTGATCTCCAGCCAACAGAGATCAGTTCACCTGGAGAAAATGGCTACTTTGGCAATTGGACACTATTGAAGTCCCTCCCCTCCCCAAACCCTGTCCTCCTCAGGCTCCACCCCAAAAATCTCTAGGTATTTCTCAGTCTGGAGCTGGCAACCCTAGGTTCAGTACATCCAGTAACAGAAAAAGTAGATTCATATAAAGGACTATAAGCAACGGGTTCAGAGGGCTGAGACACATATTATAAAAACATGTTCTGGAATTCTGTGCCTCCCATGTGCACAGGGACCTGATTAGGATCGGGACTGCAGTGTACAAGGAGAAGGTACTTAAGTGTTCACCCTCTGTACCATTTTTCCCACTTGAAAGGACTGCAGGAGCAAGTATTTGTCCTGTTGAGGAAACTTATATACATAACCAACAGAGCATATAGGTTTTCCCAACTGGGCCAACAATGTCTCCCTGAAGCTGTTTCTCATAGGCAAAATGGCTCAGAAGTAGAGCATAAGCATTCTGTCCCCATGTGCAGTGCACCCATTCAAATTGGCTGTATGCATGCCTGGGAGGCACAAAACTCCAGAACATGCCTTTGTAATGTGTGCCTTGTTCCTTCACCAAGCTCTTGGGAAGTCATAGGGCCAGTTCACTATGCAGGTGTTTGACTTGATTTCTCATGAACTGATGACTCACAGATGAATGTATGAACTGGCTCCACTGCAAACCATTGTGTCTTAGTGATATGAATGTTCTTTCTGTGATGGCTCATTCACTCATGCAAGCCACTACGTGATTCTGCAGTCATCCAATAACAAACATATATGAGGGAACTAGTCCTTAGAACTTTCCTTCATCTTCTGTGTAATTGACCAGGCTCTTATCCCAGCCTTCAGATCATCTATTTGAATGTTCGCCTTCATTCCTGTGCTCAGCTTTTCTCATCCCTGACACAAGACATGGTATGGACTCCATGGACTCAAAATGGGAGGCAGATTCTCAGCCACTTTGGCTAAGTAGTCCTAAGAATTTCTTTCCTCAGAGATACTTTTAAGGGCCAGCCTATTTTTATTTCTAAAGGGGAGGTAATAGTTACCAAATTACCTTGTGATAAATAGCTGGATTCAATGAAGGATGGCATTTGGCAAAGGGTCCTTCAGCGTCAGTCAGCAATCCACACCAATGATGGGCATACTTTTCTACAAAGAGAGGAAATGGATGTCTCACTTTGAGCATTGCTTTAGGTGAAAATAGCTGCTTTAAGAACAGCCTATATCTCCTATCACATATAAGATACTATGGGTTGGATTCAGATTTATGTGGGTAGAAGGACACATGTGGACTTTCCTTACTTTCCCCTAGTGACCCCTCCACCCATAATCATATGCTCATCAAATTCTCCTGTTGAGGCCCAGGGGCCATAATAAGCAAAATGCAGTTGAATAGGAGGCAGTAGAGAGGAAGCAGAATTCAGTGAAATCATTTCCCTTTTGCCTTCTGTCAATCTTACTGTGCTTGTACTAAAAGTAAAGTAGGGCAGGTTCACCCAATTACCCCTTCTCTCTGCTGCCCCCAGTGCCATGGTGCATTTTGCTTATGAGGGCTCCTTTGATTCTCAGCATGGGGGTTTAGGGGCACACATGGGGCTATTGTGGGAAGGGGAAAGAAGGAGAGATCTCCTTCCAGTCATATGAGTATAAAGCCACCTCATTGCTAAAACTGCCAAAACTGTCTTCTTTGTATACATGCTACAACAAATGTGTGTAAATACAGTCACACAGTTCTACACAGAGTTGACAATTTCTAAATTAACTGCAAAACGTACTACCCACAATTCAACATAGAATAAGCCATGCTTAAAATTCATTTATGCTGATGGATTTAAATATGGATTTTGGATTTGTAGCCACTGGATCTTTATTTGAAGAGTTGATTATTGTTGTTGTTTGTTTTTTCACTTTTATTAATATTGTTTTCAGTTAGTTCTTCTATTTTTTAAAATTTATCAAGTATTTCCATGAGCCAGAGGGGCAAAATCTAGGATTACAGCGTAGCAGTGTTACTGTGTCTTGCTTATAATTCTTAAAATATTCCTACCATTTTCAATGCTAAGTGAGCAAGGGTCTTCAAAATTCTGTTTGATGTTGGGACATATAGCCTGAGTTTTCCAGGTGTTAGCAAATGCAGGTGCTGTTCCTTCCACCACACCACTTATGGCTTTGAAGTCATCTGTCTGACGGCTGTCAAAGTTTCCACAGAGGCCTTTGGGGGAAAAAAAACACCAAAGAGTCTGAATTGCTCAAGAGATGGCTAGTGGCACGCTGGACTTAGACATCTCACCATTTCTATTACAAAAAAAAAGTTCTTACCACAGGTCTTCCCTTTAAAAGAGGGATCCAAACGAACAAAGAGTTGCATGATGGGAGTGAGCTGGATCTCCAGCTGAAGGCCATAGTTTGTTTGCACAATGATAAAGAAAGATGACGGTCTGAAGATGGTGACGTTAGCTGTGGATAAAGAATACAATGGAACCATTCTAATGAGATACATGGCTACAGCCATCATTAATTCTTCAGGGTAGGAGGATAGCCTTACTTCATATTTATAATATGCCATTTTGCTCATGTGAATTGGCCCTGAGCTGAACACCAAAACTGTAATGTATTGTGAATAATTCTGTACTAGCCTCATTTGTTCCTCACCAGAATAGACAGTGTAGTTGGGAAAAATAAACAGTAACTATTAAATATAATCTTGCTACTTGTAGGAGAGCAACCTTTATGCTAGATTCCTCTTTGAAATGTTTAAGTAACTATTAAATATAATCTTGCTACTTGTAGGAGAGCAACCTTTATGCTAGATTCCTCTTTGAAATGTTTAAGTCTACATTGCCAGCCAGATGTTTCTGATGTGCAATATACCTGCTGAGATAGGCAGTTGGGTGTAGATCCAGTTGACGAATACAGCACCACCAGGTTTCACCACAATGGTCTAGTGAAAGAGAGCAACAGTGTGATAATTAGCCCAACAATAAATCATTTAATCAAGTCAGACACTGGTCAATGAAGAAAGCTGATATCCTCACTTCAGTTCTGAAAAATCCCTTTGAAAATGTTTGCTTTTATGATTTAAAATCTTAGCTGTTTTGTCCTTGTTTCTTCTTACAAAGACTTGTTTTGTTGACTCAGCCTTCGGACCACTTAAGATAAATTTTGACCTCATTCTCTTATTCATTACCTTTTGCAGAAATTGTTCTCTTGTTTTTCTCAGATATACTGAATTTTCTTAACGGATTGATTAAACAAACAAACACTTTATTACGGCCTTGCCAGAAAAATACATATGGTTAGCTCAACGGGCAAATATACTCATATACATACTATATGCTGTTACAACATAATCCTTCTTTCTGGGAACTCAGTCCTAAATAGTCTGAATACATAATTACATAACCGATGGATGCCCTTTTGAGGTTAATCCTTGCACTCCTTAGGAATACTCTTAGATTGACTAATTTTAATCGCTACTGCACAGAACGTGGCCGTGGAGAATGTAACCTGCTTGTTTCCCCCCCAATAACAACATCTGCAATAAATCTGCTTGCGGTACCCCTGTGACACCTTTTATTAGGGGAAACATAAGCTGGACACGAGCCTCATTATACCAGGGACAACCAAATAAAACATGTGCCACTGATTCCACCTCCCCTGACCCTCAGGGGCAGAAATGGATTGATTATGCCATTTTTCTCCTTACATATTAAGTAAGATAAGAAATACTGCTAGGATATTTCTTTATGCGTTGAATCCTCTGAATTGTGAGTTCAAGGTAGTTTATAGAGGTAGATCTTCCTTGCCTTCCTCCAGCATTCCCCTGTGACAACTGAAAAATGATGCTGAGAGTTGGGGGACCTTGGTAGACAAATGTACATGGAGACTGTGGTGAGGAGGAGGAATGGGGCAAAATTAGTCCCTCTTTTGTGCTAGTGGTTTTAGGGTTGCCTGGGAAATTCCTGGAGATTTGGAGCAGTCTCTATGCAGGGGGGAATTTGGGGAGAGAATTCAGCTACAATGGTATACTATAGTTAGCCCTCTGAAACTGCCATTTTCTCCAGGGGAACTGGTCTCTGTAAATCTGGAGATCAGTTGTAATTATGGGAGAACTAAAGGGCTCACCTGAAGGTTGGCAGCTCTTCTGGGCCCAACCCATTATTCTGAAATAACGCTTGCAGTTAAAGTCTAATTAAACATTTTAAAAACCTATCCTTCCTTCCTTTATCCCTTAGACGCTCCTTGATCCATTGATCTTGAGCAGCATATATCTAATGTTTGAGGGATATAAGGACTGAAACAAATCTTGCCACTGACAATGTAGCCTTGGGATCCTTATCACTTAGTAAAAAAGGCATTATGTCGGACACAGAGGCATTAGATGTATATGTTTAAAGGGGAGAGATATAATGTGATCGAAGTTCCTCATAAAAGCAGCATTCCAAGTGGGCATGAGCTAATGTATCTATAGAGCCATAAGAGCAAGGTCAGGTCCTGACTGGATATGGTATATTCAAAATCCTGACCTGCATAACCATAGAGGGGTTAGCATTCAGTCTAGCTAAACAGAAGGCTCTAGAAAGACGAGGAGTTGTCAAATAAAAACCTATCTGTCAAACATATACTAATGTAGGGTTGCCAGGTCCCTCTTTGCAACTGGCGGGAGGTTTTTGGGGCGGAGCCTGAGGAGGGCAGGGTTTGAGGAGGGGAGGGACCTCAATGCCGTAGAGTCCAATTGCCAAAGCGGCCATTTTCTCCAGGGGAACTGATCTCTATCGGCTGGAGGTCAGTTGGAATAGCAGGAGATCTCCAGCTAGTACCTGGAGGTTTAATAGAAGGAAGCACCTACACTAACTAGTCACATTGTGCAAAGGAATAGTAACAAGCTCTTGCAATATATGCAAAATAGTGATGTTATTCAAAAAGTGCAAAAACATGCAAACCAAACACATTTTGGATACTTACAGTTAGGCCTCCATTGATGCTGAGGGCTACCATCTTTAAACATGTTTCAGTGTCTGTTAGGCCACACTTTCGGAGTTCGCCCAGAACAGTAAATGTTTCTTCATCACAGATCTGGTGGGGGAGAAAACTAATCAGCATACGTTTAGGCTTATAACAGGAGAGCCTACGGTGCTCAGAAATTATTGCCGAGGGACAATCTAACTCTCTTAACGTCTGGAGGCAGTTTAGACCTAGGATTGGGCTTATTATATAGAGATTGTAGTTCACCGATTGCAATGGATTTTTCAATGGAAATCCTCGAATCATCAACTCTATAGAAAGACCCATTTCAAACACGATTCATTTCTTCCTTTAATCCCCACCATTTGCTTTCTAAAACAATTTTGTGCACTTTAATACCTAAATACTGAATGAGACGTCGCTTCTTACAAAATAGACAGGGAGCAGGGAACACTTCTGGTTCCTTTAGCTCAGGGGTTCTCAACAAGGGGGGAATTCCCCCCCGGGGGGGATTTTAGGGTTCCAGTGGGGAAAATGGGACCACTATTCAGCAAAGTGTGATGTCCTGTAGATGATGTACAATCTGTAAAACTGTAGTTTTTTTTTTTTTTGAGTTAGACTATCTTGGGAAGGGGGGACTTATATTCAGAACAATGGTGAAAGGGGGGAATGGAGCAAAAAAAGCTGAGAACCACTGCTTTAGCTAGTTCTTACAAACTTTTATTTTGATTGTTTCTCCCTCCTACAACTTTGTTGTTAGAGCAGTGCCATTGAAAATGTTACATGTGTAGGGTTGCCAGGTCCCTCTTCTCAACCGGCGGGAGATTTTGGGGGCGGAGCCTGAAGAGGGCGGGGTTTGGGGAGGGGAGGGGACTTCAATGCCATAGAGTCCAATTGCCAAAGTGGCCATTTTTCTCCAGGTGATCTGATCTCTATTGGCTGGAGATCAGTTGCATTAGCAGGAGATCCCCTGCTACTACCTGGCAGTTGGCAACCCTATACATGTGGGATCCTGCGAACGTTTACAAAATACTCTGCTGTGCCTTACAGTACTTTTCAGCAGTGCACTTTAACGCGGCTTTACAGCAGCTTTGCAGCACTGTGGCCAAGCAAATTTATGCTGTTCCAAGAGTTGCTATTGGCTGGAGATCAGTGGTAATAGCAGGAGATTACCAGCTATTACCTGGAGGTTGGCAACCCTAGCTGGTGTTACAACATGTCTGGAGTATTTTATCAACTTAGAGTGAAATTTGTTACTATTCCTAGGGAGGAGAATTTGTGTGTTCTTTCCCCATAAAAAAGTGTTTCCTGTGAGCTTGCTTCTGTACAAATTTATAAGAGCACCGATGCATAATGCATAATGCATAATGATGGCACAAATGTGGTCAAAGCAATGAGGATGAGAGACGTTTAAAACTTAGAATCAGGAACAAAATTCTGCGATGTGATATCCAAAGCAAAAGATTTGCTTGGAGAACAATTGCTGTGGTTTTATAATCCCGGTAGTATGAAGAAAACAAATATTTTACTAATTTCTATTAGGATTAAGTCCTGGTTACTTGCCTTAGAGAGAACATAAGTACAGTCTCCGTGCACGTCATAACGTTTTTCATCATAAGTGGAGATGTGTGATCCACCTTCTACTGAGCAAATTCCTGGGCATGGCATCTCCGTGCAGCTCCACTGTCCTCCACTACAATAACTGTAAGGAGAAGGAAGAAAAGGAATCTAAGTGAAGACTTGTCTGTTTTTAGGAAAGGTGGCATTAGCTTGTATTGTTTTCTACCATTCTAGCCTTTGCATCTTATGCAAAAACAAACATTTTTAAAGCATAAGAATGGGTGCTTATTTTTGTTAAAAGGGTCGGCATTTTGCAATTTAGGAAGAATTTTAGCAATAACACTCCAACGTTTTGATGCTGCAATGAGGAATAAAGGCTAGATTTTAGGCTGTACTAAATACAAGTTCATTCAATCAATTACCAGGACCGGCAGTGGTCTGAGTATGTTGTCCCTGGAGCATAGGTTTGGCCATTATAAACGCAGGAGCACTCCTGCATGGAGATGCAGCCAGAGTTGTTGATGTCATCATATACTGTTCCTAAAGGAATAAATAATATATAAAGTATAATGAATATTTAACACAGCTGAAGCAATGACAAATGATAGTATGCTACACGAATCAGTCCTAGGGCAAAATTTGCCGCAGATGTAAAATATGCTCTGCTTCCCCAAGAGACAAGCAGTTTGCGCTAATATTTTAATTAATCTTTAAAGGGCAATGTTTGAACGTAAGGAGATCTTCTTGTCTGCATAGTGAAGGCCATAAAGATCAATGACACCCCACAAGAGCGTATTGAGAAATTTCAGCCACTGCAATCTTTTGAAGAGCCAGAATGGCCCTTTGGGGATAGAGTGAAGATGGATGGTTACCTGCAGGACAGAAGCAGCCATCCAAACAGTGGTCTTCACAGAGCTGAGATCTTTCAGAGTTGGTGCAAGCGTCAGCACAGGGGGATCCACATTCTTGATACTGCATGTTGAATGGACATGTTTTTGCTGGAAGAATGGATATGGATTAGTTCTTTGGTATACACTACATAGTCTTCTTAAGAAAATAAAGCCTGATTGTGCATCAGTATTAGCAGAATGGTACTGTTATCTGCCACCTGATGGACAGAATACTACAGTAAATGCAGTTCTCAAATGGTATCCTTGGGGAGGGGCTGTGGCTCAGTGGTAGAACATCTGCTTGGCATACAGAAGGCCCCAGGTTCCATCCCTGGCATCTCCAGTTAAAGGGACTAGGCGAGCAGGTGATGTGAAAGACCTCTGTCTGAGACCCTGGAGAGCCGCCGTCGGTCTGAGTAGACAATACTGACTTTGATGGACCAAGGGTCGGATTCAGTATAAGGCAGCTTCATGTGTTCATGTGTGTGACGGTTCTAATATGACTACTTATACGCATCCCTAATAATTGTACCATATGATGTCCGTTAATATGAACAGTCAGAATTGTGTGTGGCTTTGAAGAGAGGAACTACTCATCACACATAAAAATTGTAAAAGAAATGGGGAACCAACTATGTGCTAAACAAAATGTGGTTGGTTAATGCCAGATTATTGCTCCTCATCTCCAGTTTAAATATGCAGTAGTTACCACAAGCAGGCATGCAGAGAACTCTTAGAAGAAGCTATCAAGTGTACAGGTATGCCAGGCTAGCCCGTGGCCCTGACATTACAGCTTGCTGTGAGGCCCTGAGAACATGCTCTGAAAAATCTGAAGGCCAAATCCTGACATCTGGCAACTGTAGGAAGGAAGTGCCCTCAGCAGCCAAAACAAGATAAGCTCTCTGCATTGGCATCATTCTTCTGAACCATTCTAACCAGGCCGGCAGTTGCCCCTCACAACAGAGCAGATGGGAAGGGAGCCAGCGAGGATTGAGAACAGGGTCGAAATGGCTACAGAGATTGGCAGATATGGACCGTTTGGTCTCACCTGGTGTTTAATTCCACTTCATTGCTTTATTTGCAATGTTTGTGTGTTTAAAATATTTATACTCCCTGCCTTTCCTCCTGAAAAAGCAAGAGCCCAAAGGTGCCTCAAAATAGGCTTCTAATATAGGAGGATAATTCTGAAAAATTAATTAAGATGATAAATGGGACCGGACCCTGGACAGACATCTGTGGAACACAGTGTCTCCTCCTCCCAGCTTGACACTGATCCATTAGTTTACATCTTCACAATTGTGCAACTCTACACCGCACTGTGCGTATTCTCCTTTTCAGAGCACCTTCTGATTCATATTCTTCCAGGTTAATTACTGACTATCATGTGGAACTGGATCAAATGTCCCCTTGAAATAAACAAAGATTAAACACCACTAAGTACCCTTTTCTTCACCGACTAGGTATGGATTACATTACATAAATACTTACGGCATAAATCGGAGGTTCGCCAGCTCTGAGGGTGTCCACCAGCATGAGCGCATTGCCGGGAGTATTCAGCAAAAGTGGCACAGAGACAGGAGAATCGTGTGTTTTCGTCACAGAAGCACAAGTCCTGCTCACAAGATTCAATGTATTCATCCACCCCTACCAGATTATTACAGTCAGAGAATGCAGGGCCCGTCAGTATTTCCCGGCAAACAGTCTAGATGGAAAGCGGGAGGGAAAAGACTTTATTAAGCCAGCATATTCCGCAATTTCAAGAAAGCATATGTTAATGCCGCTTGGACGGCAATATCATCAGCAATCATTCCATTTGATAAAGTAACATTGTAAGTCGTGTTCCTGCCCAAAGGTCCTAACAATCTAACATCCCACTGTGAAGGACATATCGAAGGTTTTTCTTTGCTTTGACATCTTGTAACTTTTTCTTAAGATTCTAGTATACTCAGGGCTTCTTTGTGATGGTACTCACCAGTACTCAGTACCAGTACCTTTTCTCAGGGCTCTCCCAAGTCCAATTGTGGGAGAGGGGAACTGGTAGACATCAGCACATTATGTATGAGTACTGGGAATTGCTTTTCTTTCTTTCTTTCTTTCTTTCTTTCTTTCTTTCTTTCTTTCTTTCTTTCTTTCTTTCTTTCTTTCTTTCTTTCTTTCTTTCTTTCTTTCTTTCTCTCTCTCTCTCTCTCTCTCTCTCTCTCTCTCTCTCTTACAAAAAAAGCACTAATACTGTTAGAAAAAAAGACTAACGCAAAGAGTTTAAAAATACTTACAGAAACATTGGCACAGTTTATCAGAGATGAGGATGTAGGATCGGCACAGTCTTCTGTTGGCCCATTCATCTTTTGCATATTCCCAAACTGCAATGGAGTTATCTTGGCATCTGTAATAAATAAAACCATATGGCATAACTGATTCGTAGAAAGAGAAATACCTGTTATAGGCATTCCCTTTCAGGCATTCTCTTAGAAGGGAGCTGGTGCTCTTGGAATGTCTACACAGCTGCTTCCCTGCTCTCAGTAAGGTGTTGCAACTGAGTCAGAATGCAGTAAATGTCTTGCTGAAAAGCAGGTACTTGTTTATTTTATTTTATTTTATTTTATTTTATTTTATTTTATTTTTGAGGGATACAGAAAAGAAGGGGAAAGAGGGGGAATATAACATTTCATTTCATATCATATCCGTGCTCAAAATAACCCACTTTCTCGTTCTTACCCCCAACTAAGATCTCTTATTGAAATGCCGGAGGAAAACAATAGCACTAGACTCCTGTTATTTCGTCTCTGTTCTACACATCCTCGTTTATCGTCGTGCATTACTTAAGGATTGTTGTGTTCTTAAAAACAGTTATATGCTTAAACTTCAACTAATGCCCATTTTCTAAAGCCCAACCCAATAGTAAATATACAATAGTCATATCTATTTTATGTAACTTATTTAAGTCTAACATAATCTCTTATTTCGTGAACATATTTTATCATGCATATCTATCAAAAAACGGTTGCCATCTCTTGTTGGAAATCCCTCTCAACCATCTAGGCCACAGAAAATTAACACATGAAGTAATGGCAGGAATGGAGGGGGGTGTAACAGTTCTCTCTCTCTCTCATTGGGTGTATTTGTATAAAACTAAAGCAGTTTTACCTATAAATTGCACAAATGTACCAAACAGGGCAATTTCACATGCTAACCGAATTACAAAAGATATATTTTATATTGTTAAAGTAGTAAAACAAGTTTAGGGTTGGTAAGAAAGTATTTTATATATTGCAACCCCCCCCCCCCACACTCTGGTTTTTTTTAAAAACTCCCCCCCCCCATGGTTTCAAAGTTTCCAGAAATTTTACATCTTCGTATGAAATCGATGCAGTAGGAAGGCAGAGGATATAATGGTTCCCAGCTATTCCAGTAAAACTGAGGGCTAAGAAAGACTTTCCCTGAGGACTCATTGGCCCCTTTCAGATTACCTTTCTAAACCGGATGTTATCCGTTGTTGGCCCAATTCTGAGTAAAGCAGTATAGGGACAAGTGTTTCATACAGCTCATTTCAATCTGTCTATGAGCTGTCTCTAAAGCACTTTGAAGTGCTCTGGCCATTTCAAACAGTGCTGTGCTTTCCCCCTGTCTCTTTTAGCTGCACACTGTTTTTCAGCTTCCCCCCCCCCCAACTTTCTAAGATTAGTGCTATAGAGCTATAGCATCATAGCAATCCAATGCATCCAAATGCTTGTGATATAGCACTGAATTGCTATATCACCAGCATTCAGATGCGTTGAGTTGCCTATGGTGCTATAGTGGTAATCTTAGAGCATTACAAAAAAGCTGAAAAAGAACGCACCACTAAAAAAGTGGTCCTTTCGGAAGCACTCCAGACATTTTAAATAGCACACTGCAGCAATTCAGAAGCACAAGGAAGAACTGAAAATGGGAGAAAGCTGTTTTCATAAAAAATGGCTGGGCCCTAGGATGCCAACGGGACACAAGGGACTTTGTCTGAAAAGGTAAAAAATAAATTTTAAAAAATCCATTAGCAGCCAAGAGCCAAAACAGTTGTGTCTGAAATGACACAAAAAATCTGTTAGCAACCGACTGCCCAAATGGATTTGAAAGGAGCCATATAGTTGCTACCAGTCATATTAGACAGCTCCTGCAATTTATTTTATTTATTTACTTCATTGATAGGCCACCTTTCTCCCCAAAGTGGCTTACATTGTTCTTGTTTCCTCCATTTCATCCTCACAACAACCCTGTGAGGTAACTTAGGCTGAGACCAGCCCAAGGTCGCCTAGTAAACTTTCATGGCAGAGTTGGAATTTGAATCTGGGTCTCCCAGATCCTAGCTTGAAACTCTAACCTCTATATACCACACTGGTAAGACAGACCAGAGAATATAAGGCAACTCAAAATCTTACACTTTCATCTCTAAAACAGTACATTAAATATTGTTTGTTGTTTATTTGAACCATAGTATCATCTTGGAGACTAAAATTCATCTCACATTTGAATGTTTAATATGTGAAAGAAAAGTGAAGAATAACATGCTTGAGGCAAAACCAGTGTTTTTACAAATGCTTAATATGTGCTTTCTTTTATTTCAAAAAGGATAAAAAGCAAAAATGTTGGAAAAAACTGTAGCCCCACAGTACACTAAATGATGATGTGTAGACCCAAATCCAATAAACAGATATTTTTGATACTCACTGTTTGAAAGGAATTCATTGTATGTTTGAATGCCATTAAAATCACCACAAAGCCCACAGGTCTGATTGGCATATTTTTCGTCCAGTTCCAGCTGAAATTATATTGAAGAAAGTTGATAAAAGTTAATAGATAGACTCTGCACAAGATATAAATTGAAAATGAATGAAGGCAGCTGCATTGGATGCACCAAAACAAACTCCATCAATATTGTGTAAATGTTTCAACAAGCTAATTCAAATTTAGTGGACGGAAAATTGAGGTTTCATTTGTGACCGAGAAGCTCGGTACTATTCATTAAAACCTAGCTTTCATTGTAATATCTGTAACAGAAGCAGTTCTCTTTCTTCCCATTACACAGTCTTTTTATTTGGAGCCCCCCCCCCAATTCTGCAAGTCAACTTATTGTCTATCAAAGTAAAAAAAAAAATTGGAAAGGAAAATTGAGGTAACAGGTGTAATCAGCAAAGGGGCTAGTAAGTTAAACTTGGAAAGCAAATGTGTATTTTTTTCCCTTTAAAAATGGAGATTAAATGTCAAGTGGAAACCCACCTTGGTAGCTCTCTTTAAGTATTCAGTGACTAAAAAGATTTCTAGGGAAAGTGAGAACTGGTACATCCAGTAACAGGCACAAGGATACAAAGAACATGTTATTAGCCTGACCTTGAAAATTTGCAAATTGACCTGAGTTAAGGTCTGCACTGTTGACCCAGTTTCACTTGTTTCACTTACCTTCATGCCCAGTTTGAGGCCTTTAAATTAGGATACCTTATTTAGGTAGTTTCTGCACCATGCATGGCTTGGGTGAATGGGTATGCAACATGTGAGTCTATGAGGAATATGTTGCAAGAATTTTACTCCGGCAAGTGGTGGAGTGGTAGAATATTTCAAAGGTTTATATACCGTTGGGCCTGAATGAGACCAGTCCTACATCTAGCACTTGTACTTACCATGAGGCTGTCTTTTTCATTCCACATGAGGTCCAGACCCTCCTTTACATGCACTATCACATAGTTTCCAACTCTCTCAATGCTGCATCCAGATTCACTGTAAGGCACCTGGATCCTGATGGAAAAAAGCACCCGAAACAGTGAGGTACAGCCATATACAAAAGGGAGGGGCAAACAGGGCAAAATATCTGTGCTTCCGAGCCCAGAGTTTTCAGGTGCTTTGTTGATACCTCTCTTTGCATGGTTCTTTCAGACTATTCTAATCAGACTTTTTCAGACTATCATTCTTTCAGACTATTCGAAGAGATTGGGGAGGGGGTATTTCCAGATTGTTCCCTCTTCCTGAGAATTCTTGTGGGTACCCATTTAGTCACTATATCTAATATATCTAATATATCTAATAATATAGGAAGGTGACACTGGATCAATTAGTAAAATTACTGGCTCCTACGTGGAGGACGAAAGCAGCACAGCTGAGTATGGTGGATCAGAGTATCCCTTATCCAGACATCTCATACCCAGACTGATCTGGGCCCTTCGAGCTGATCTGTGCTGCCTGCTTTCAATGTTTCCTCTCACCTAAAAATAAATAAATGCAGTGTACACTGCATCACAGGTGGAGAATGAACGCCTGGCATGGTTAGTTTGTTTGTAGTTTGTTGTTGCTCTGGTTTAACAGCTGATAGAGGTATTCTGGTGAGATAGTTAAACCTTTGCTTTCTGATGGTTCAATGTGCACAAAATTATTAAAAATATTGTTTAAAATTGCATTCAGGCTATGTGTATAAAGTGTATATATAACATAAATGAATTTGGGTCCCATCCCCAAGGTACCTCATTGTGTATATGCAAAAATTCCAAAATATTCCAATATACGGAAAGATCTGAAATACGGACCACTTCTGGTCCCAAGCAGTCAGGGTAAGGGATATTCAACCTGTAGCATGTACTCTAGCCAACGAGGATTAACAAAAAGAATTAACTAAAATAACCAAAATGATAAAAAATTAAAACTCTTTAAAAACCTGCCTTTCGAGGGCTGAAAATGCTGCCAAAGGAGTGTGACAGTAGCTGAATGTTGGTTAAAAAAGGGAGAGGGGTTCATTAACAGACAAATACTGAATTTTAAGATCTTATGTTCTATCTTTACAATAACAATCCAAATTATCCATGTCTTTATATAGTACGTCCTGATCCTTTATTTCAAGACCCTCTGTTGTTGTAAATGTATTACAATTTCAAATACAAACAGTTAAAAAAAATCCCCTGAAAGCTTTTAGGAATCTCTAGGAAAACACTGGGGAGGGGGAATTTCCAGATTGTTCCCTCTTCCTGAGAATTCTTGTGGGTACCCATTTAGAAGAAGAAGAAGAAGAGTTGGTTTTTATACGCCAACTTTCTCTACCGTTTAAGGGAGACTCAAACCGGCTTACAATCACCTTCCCTTCCCTTCCCCACAACAGACACCCTGCGAGGTAGGTGGGGCTGAGAGAGTGTGACTAGCCCAAGGTCACCCAGCTGGTTTCGTGTGTAGGAGTGGGGAAACAAATCCAGTTCACCAGATTAACCTCCACTGCTCATGTAGAGGAGCAGGGAATCAAACTCGGTTCTCCAGATCAGAGTCCATCGCTCCAAACCACCGCTCTTAACCACTGTCCCACGCTGGCTCCCTGTATATCTAATATATCTAATAATATAGGAAGGTGACACATGCAGGGATATGGAAAAATATGAGACCAAACTTATACTTCAACCTTATACTAACTTCAAGCAGGAAGCTGACCCATGTAGGGTTTGCACATGGTTATGAGCCTAGGGAGAACAGTCAAATGGTTTAACTCAGGTTAGAGAAAGGATTTGAGGTCCAACTATCTATTAATTAATCCGTTTGAGGAAACAGCTTTGTTTGGTGCACAGGAGTATGTTTCTACCTTTCATTATTAACTGAAATGCCATCCGTTTCCATTTCAATGTTCATCCCAGCAATGTTCATGCTGACTGTTTTGATCTCGTGGGTAGCATTTTCCCCACTAGTGTGTCTGATCTGGATGTTGAAGTCCTCAAAGGGAGCATTGCAGTGGGAGGCAAAGACATAGTTGCAGACTCCGGGGAAATGGTAGATGTCGCCATCAAACGTCTTGTAGTAGAAGTTGCCCCATGTGCTACATACACGTCCGTTGTGAGCTGGATTGAAGGCTGTGAATTCACAATAGGTTGTAAAGTTATTGTGTATATTTCCTGGGTCAGTGAAGATCATTATCTACATTTTTTAATCCATGTTTTGATATCTTAAGGCCATTTCATGCATTTGGTTGTACGTAAGTAACATTTGACATACTAAAATGGGCTTTCTTTTTCTTGCCTAGTTTTGCCCTGGCCAGGCATAGGCTTCTGTGTTCAGCTAAGACAGGGGTGGGGAACCTTTTTCCTGCCAAGGGCCATTTGCACATTTATGACATCATTCAGGGGCCATACCAGGTGTAGATCTCCCGGTGGGGGGGGAAGAGGCTAGGGTTGCCAGGTCTCCAGCCACCACCTGGAGGTTGGCAACCCAGGCGAGGCCACACAGAGAAGGCCTGCAGGGTGCCCCCACTCCCACCTCCCAGGCAGAAGGGCAGCCAGCAGTGGGCCCGAGAAAACGAGGTGCCAGGGGGGCGAGGCCCACAGTCGATTGGCAAGGGAGGAAGGAAAACAGAGAAAGAAGAAAGGGGAAGGAAGGAGAAACGGAGAGAAAGGGAGAAAGAAAGAAAAGGACGGAGGGAGACAAAGAAAGAGGGAGAAAGAGAGGGGAGAAAGAGTGACAGAAAAAGAGGAAGAGAGAAAAGCCTTCCCACACACACACACCCGCGCACGCTGGCCCCATGCGACCAGGCCCCAGCCTCCCCTGCCCAAACACACCCGGCGGCGCACAGAGCCCCACGCAACCGGGCCCCAGTCTCCATGCCCTCTCCTCCCCAGAGTCCACAAAAGGGCCCCCTGAAGCCCGATCGGCTCCTGCATTCATGCTCTGCTCCCTCTCGCTGCTCAACAGCCGACAGTCGGCGAGAGGAGGTCCAAAGGGCACCGCAGCGCCGCTGTAAGCCGTGGTGCCAGGAACACCCTCTGGGAGGGCCGCCGTGTGCCCCGCCTCTGCAGCGGGCCCCCGGAGCTCCCGAGGGCCACAAAAAATGTCCTCGGGGGCCGCATACGGCCCCCGGGCCTGAGGTTCCCCACCCCTGAGCTAAGAGCATAATCATGCTGATATTGCCACTTATCCATCTCTAGTCCAAGCTGAGCATGTACAGGAAACAGCAGAAAGGCCTATGGTCCACTAAGTTATTGGGCAGAATGGTAAGGGTCACTTCTTCTCCCTTGCACAGCATGAATCAGAGTCGATCTGGCAGAAATGTCAGTCAGCCTTAGGGTTGCCAACCTCCAGGTACTAGCTGGAGATCTCCTGCTATTACAACTGATCTCCAGCCGACAGATCAGTTCACCTGGAGAAAACGGCCGCTCTGGCAATTGGCCTGTATGGCATTGAAGTCCCTCCCCTCTCCAAACCCCGCCCTCCTCAGGCTCTGCCCCAAAAACCTCCCGCTGGTGGCGAAGAGGGACTTGGCAACCCTAGTCAACCTCCTTTCCATACGGACAAAGGGCATAAAGTAAGAGGATGGGTAAGCGACTGCATGATGGTGTATAATGTTCAAATTAGGATTGCCAGGTCCCTCTTTGCCACTGGTGGGAGTTTTTGGGGGTGGCACCTGAGGAGGGCGGGGTATGGGGAGGGGCTTCAATGCCATAGAGTCCAATTGCCAAAGCGGCCATTGTCTCCAGGTGAACTGATCTCTAATGGCTTATCAACAAATTATTGCAATCCAATAATTTACCAAAGGGATTTGTCCTATTACTAATGTGTTGAATTGCCAGCCTATCTGTTAATCTGTTTCCTTATTCATTCTGCCTTTCTTATAAGTAGGGTTGCCAACTGCCAGGTAGTAGCAGGAGATCTCCTGCTAATTCAACTGATCTCCAGCCGATAGAGATCAGATCACTTGGAGAAAAATGGCCGCTTTGGCAATTGAACTCTATGGTATTGGTCCCTCCACTCTCCAAACCCTACCCTCCTCAGGCTCCGCCCCAAAAATCTCCCACCCATGGCAAAGAGGGACCTGGTAACCCTACTTATAAGCATACCTGCTATACAACAGTATACTGAGAGACATCATTTACTAACTTACAAGTTATAACAGGTGTAGTTGTCAGCGGTGGGATGATGGTGACCGTCTCAGAACTTTCTGCCCCAGAAACTATAAAAGATGAAAGATGAAAGTTTATATATTTAATTAGAAGATAAATCAACGGATGCTTTCATTGCAGGTTGTGAAGCCAGCCTCCCAGGGACTGGGAAGCAAGTATGTGCATGTCTCCATGCCTGGAACATCTTTTAAAGAAGTAGCAATCCAAGGCTGCTGGTGCTCCTCAAAGCCCCTAAAGGAATATGCTACCCACTTCTTGGCGTGTAGGAGGCCGGGAGGACCTGAGCCTCAGAGCCTGGTGGGCGTTCTAGCTTCCAGGTATCTGAGAAGTATGAGATGTTTTCCCCTTCCTGTCTGCATCTCAAATTAAAGTTGAAAAGACCTGTTCCGCTCTGCTGATGGTCTTTTGACTCTAATCTGGGCCTTCCATTTCATAATCAGGGGTAGCACTGCTTGTCAAATTGTAAGCAATCTCACTCTTAAAAGAGACAATGTCCTTCCTTCTATGTGTGTGTAAAGTGCCTTCAAGTTGCAGCCGACTTATGGAGACCCCTTTTTGGGGTTTTCATGGCAAGAGACTAATTAACAGAGGTGGCTTGCCAGTGCCTTCCTCTGCACAGCAACCCTGGTATTCCTTGGTGGTCTCCCATCCAAATACTAACTAGGGCTGACCGTGCTTGGCTTCTGAGATCTGACGAGATCAGGCTAGCCTGGGCCGTCCAGTCAGGGGCCTTCCTTCAATATGCTCAGTTAAAAGATGCAGACCCCAATCTAAAGATAGTTGTGCCTTGTGCCCGCTGACTTCAGTGGGGACTTAATTTATACGATGTAGTAACTAAACGTAGACACCCGACCCCCAAAGAAACAGTCTGTCAATCAGGGTCTGCACTTTTTGTGGGGCTGCCCTCAAAATTGGAAGTTACAATAGGTACAAAATGCTGCAGCTATTTTGCTATATGGAGCTGGCTACCAAGGTCATGCCATGCCCATCACGAAAGAACTTAATTGGCTGCCTGTTTGTTTCCAGGATTAATTCAAGGGATAGCCCCAGGCTAGCTTGATCTCATCAGATCTCAGAAGCAAAGATGGGTCGACCCTGGAAAGTATTTGGAAGGGGGACCTCCACGGAATAACATAAGAACATAAGAAAGGCCCTGCTGGATCAGACCAAGGCCCATCAAGTCCAGCAGTCTGTTCACACAGTGGCCAACCAGGTGCCTCCAGGAAGCCACAAACAAGACGAGTGCAGCAGCACCATCCTGCCTGTGTTCCACCGCACCCAAAATAATAGGCATGCTCCTCTGATACTAGAGAGAATAGGTATGCAGCATGACTAGTATCCATTCTAACTAATAGCCATGAATACCCCTCTCCTCCATGAATATGTCCATTCCCCTCTTAAAGCCCTCCAAGTTGGCAGCCATCAGGGTCTGATGACATGGAGGCAGGCAATGGCAAGCCACCTCTGAACGTCTCTTGCCTTGAAAACCCTAAGGGGTCGCCATAAGTCAGCTGTGACTTGACAGGGGGAAAAAAGCCCTAAATTGCCTTTGACCAGGCTATTTCAAAGATCACCTTAATTGTCTGGTAGGCACATGTGAGAGAGGATGTTCTACATAGACCTTTTTGTGTGATCCCCTACTTGATATTGAGTGGTCACAAAGAAGAGGGCTAATGGAACTTCCAGCAGCAGACTACGTGTTTCTTTTCACTGAAGCTTTAAACTGAGACTTTTGTGTGTGTTTTTCCTGTATGCTTACTTATGGTCACAGGATGGGATTTTATATCCAAATAAACAGAACAAACGTAGAATGAACCTAGTTGATTAGAATTCCTACAGACTTCTAAATAGAATCATAGAGTTGGGAGGGACCAACAGGGTCATCTAGTCCAACCCCCTGCACAATGCAGGAAACTCACAACTACCTCCCCCCCCCCACACAACCCCAGTGACCAGAAGATGGCCAAGATGCCTTCCCTCTCATCATCTGCCTAAGGTCACAGAATCAACATTGCTGACAGATGACCATCTAGGAGATATATACTTTCATAATGTGAAATGTAACAAAATTAAAATGTTTCAAGAAGCTTATATTTTTAGTAAAATAGCAGCTTTTCAAGGAAAGGGGCAATGATACTTTTAAAACGTAATCCCCAAAGCTGTTTTCATCAAGATATCGTGAAATGTTTTATGTTCAGGCAGTACAGAATCAAATAGCACCCAAGCATTAAATATTTACTTGGAATAGTATTAAAACGGGGGAAATCCCAATTTAAATTCAGACTTTTTGTATGGTTTACCAGACAGACTATTAATAATAGTGCAATCTAATTGCAGTTGTGTTTTAAATATGAAAAGAAAAGCAAAAAAGTTTTTACCTTTTTGTTGGATGCTGCAGATCATGAACGTTAGGGCCCATAAGGGGACCCCCCTTCCAAACCCCATCTGGACTGGAGTTTGGCGCAAAGGTGTGCAGCCAGCTTCTGGTCAGAAGGACTACCTCACCTGTATTCTCCAAGCCTTATATAGCAGCCAGTCTTGGCCTCCGTCCCAGTTTGTTTGACAGGGTCCAATAAGGTGGGGCTGTGAGGATCTTAGTAGATGTGGAGGTAAACAGAGGATGCTCTTCCAGTTCCTTGGTGACTGACCAAGCATGTTTGCCTTTTGGGAGGGGTATTATTTTTTTGTCAAGGTTCCATCTAATAAAGGAAGCAAGAGATGACTAGCAAAAAAGGTAGGATTTCTTCCCCGTCAAAAGCAACGGAAGATCCTGGAACAAAAAAAAAAAGTCAAGGATCTTTTGAGTCAGTATGTGGTTTATTGAGTGACAGACAGGCCACTGTTTCGGATTCTGGTTACTGTTAAGTGATGCCCATCTCATTGGGCTAAAACCTGTCTTTCCTTGTTAGCACAGAGAAGGAGTGAAAGCTTTTCATGCATGGGAAACCCACTATGATTTGAGAACTATTATGCTCCTGAGCAAATCTTTTGCGAGAGTAAGAAGTGTCAGAACGGTGCTATGCAACAACATATAGGGAGCACACACATGACTTATGCGTTTTTGATGTATTATAAAATATAGCCTGTCGTCTGTGACCTTTCATTAGCTATAAACTTGCCATGGCCATTAATTAAAGTTGCTAGCTCTTAAAATGAAAAATGCTGGTACCTGCTCTGGGACCTTGATGGTACTTTGCACCCACACATTGAGACCGAGGACCTGGGCCGTAGCCTGCTAAACCATCTCATCTGGGGTCGACTGGGTCCAGTGGTGGAACAAGGAGATTGAGGTTTGGGCAGTTCTGGGAGAGGAACTCATTCTCTTACTTTTTTGCCATCTGGCCTCGGCACTGGCTTCCCAGCTGCTGTATCGTCAAGAATTGTTCATGGATATTCAGCAACACTGTATTTTTAAAACAGTCCAGCTATTATAACGGAAGTAAAGAGTCAGTTTGGATAGGAAAAAAATGCTTCTCACAGAATATAACAAGAGTTGCTTAAAATAGGTGCCAGTAGAGCCTTTCCCGTGTTACATTCAGTGTGTTTACATAGGTACAGGTGTTTGTGTGAGTGGCAGAACATGCATTCATTCCAAGGTTGCACTTATGACTAGTACTTGAAAATCCAAACTGTGTATACATATAGTCTACATGTGAAGTGAAATTTAACAGATGTATACTGAATATCTACAAAGGCCAATAATATTGAGAATTTTGGGACAAAGAAGAAGAAGAAGAGTTGGTTTTTATATGCTGACTTTTTCTACCACTTAAGGCAGAATCAAACCGGCTTACAATCGCCTTCCCTTCCCCTCCCCACAACAGACACCCTGTGAGGTGGGTGAAGCTGAGAGAGCATGACTTGCCCAAGGTCACCCAGCTGGCTTCATGTGTAGGAGTGGGGAAACAAATCCAGTTCACCAGATTAGCCCCCGCCGCTCATGTGGAGGAGTGGGGAATCAAACCCGGCTCTCCTGATCAGACTCCACCGCTCCAAACCACCGCTCTTAACCACTACACCAAGCTGGCTGGTAGAGAGGTTTGGGACAGAGAGCCTAGGGATTGGATAAGAGAAAAATCACATGGTGCTTAGGTTGCCAACTTTGAGTTGGGACATTCCTAGAGGTTTGGGGGTGGAGCCTGGAAAGGGTAGGGTTTGGGGAGGGGAAGGACCTCAGTGGGGTATAATGCCATAGAATCCACCCTCCAAAGCAGCCGTTTTCTCCAGCACATCTGATCTTTGTTGTCTGGAGATCAGTTGTAATTCCAGGGGATCTCCAGGTTGACAGCCCTAAATGGTAGACTGTGAGCTAGCTTCGGCATCACTTAATCATGTGCTCTCTAAGGCTGTATGTATGGATTAAGGAGTCTAAAACAAACAAAACTTTTTGAATATCTATAGTTATTTTTTTATGATGAACTCTTTTGGGGCCTCATGCTTGGATGATCAGTGTCCTGGACAGGAAGCAGAAGAGCAATCTATAAAGAGCAACCTAGTTTGAAACAGATGTGCAGACCAGGCACTTAATGTATGTGGAAAAGGCATTCTGGGGAGGGAAAGACAGAGAGATGATAGAGGCATAAAAGAGAAGGGAGGAAATTCTTTTACATCTGTTCAATTGAGTGGCAAGTGTTGTATTTAAGTATTTACTGCTCAAAATACAGTGTGAAGGCCTTTGATAAGGCTAGGCTGTGTCTTTGTTACACAATATAAATAAAGACAATTGCATCTGAAGTTACTGGATTGCCTTTTTATAATATGCTGGGTCCATTGAAACAGGAACGCAAGGGTGCTGGCAGATGCAGAGCTGTCCTGCTCTCCTGATCTTCAGCCACTCCCTGAAACCTCCAAACGCTGATACTTCTGGTCATGGAACCCTGTGGCCAAAAGCAACATAGCCCAGAGCACTGCATTGAGGAGTGGGAGTGAGACAGCACTGTCCCCTCCGTGCTCTTGTAGTAGTAGTTCTGCTTGGTTCTATTGGTGCAAAAGTGTGGTGTGACCAACTGAGCCTCGTTTCTCCTCCTCAAAGCAGCTGTCCCAATGGCGTGGCCTGCATAGGTTCTGCATATCTCCAGCATCATATTTTCAGAGGTACCAAGGATTGATGTGATAAGGGGGCAGGATCCATTCTGGAAAGAACCTTCTGCTGGTGCCTCTTTAGATCCTACTCACACACACACATACACAAAACTTTATTGGCATAATAGCAGCATTATAGCATGCATTAAGACAAACACCATGTGGAAATCATATTCTTTCATGAATTGTCCATCTGCTAAAATCAGTACATAAATAAAATTGCTAAGTCTCTCCTCATATCATAGCAAATAATGCCATCCAGACCCTTTAATATCAAACACGCTGGTGCATATTTATAGTCGCAATTTTTTTCCTATACCATCCTTCTCTCTCTCTCTCTCTCTTTATTTTTATAACAATTGCAAGAAACTCAGCAACATGCTCAGTGACTTCTGGGATTCTATCCATTAATAAAAATTTAGTACCCATGTCTACTGTGGTTTTTGGGGGGGCTTGTAGATGATGATTTACCCTGACCTGGATGGCCCAGGCTGGCCTGATCTCATCAGATCTCAGAAGCTAAGCAGGGTCAGCCCTGGTTAGTATTTGGATGGGAGACCACCAAGGAATACCAGGGTTGCTGTGCAGAGGAAGGCACTGGCAAACCACCTCTGTTAGTCTCTTGCCTTGAAAACCCCACAAAGAGTCGCCATAAGTTGGCTGCGACTTGACGGCACTTTACACACAGAGATGAGGATTAATTAATTTTGAATGCTGTTGAGTATAGAATAGACAATGCAAGAGGATATGATGGATTGAGTCTGGTTCTTTAAGACTGCAGCTACAAAACCTTTTCTCACGTGGTATTTTCTTATATCTGCCACTAACCATAGCTGATGGGAATATATTCAGCCTAGCCAACACAAAGGCTTTATGATGCTGGGGGAGACCTAAATTTGAGAAGTATTGGGCCATGGTTTTCTGTAAGTAGGTAAGGCCAAAGAAACATAGTGAACAGATCTTGTTCGCTCCCGCAATTATTATTTGTTGTTCCACATCCCAGATCCTCCTTTGGATCACCCAAGAATGTAGGCTTCTCCAGAGTTGGCCATAGCCTCCAAATCGACACCTAAAGAGTGATTTTTTTGTGATATCAAATGCGACCATTTAGAGGTATAAGGGTCAGCAAGTAGACTGGCTATAAGGCTGTTAGATGGGGTTCAAAAATGGAGGTGCAACCAAAATCTAATGGCCAAAGCCCATGCTCTAGATCCTACTCAATGTTCCCGCAGTCCTGCAATTTAGCGGTTTTTAAAGATTTTGTCCCTGTGATTACATGTGGGGTTTTTATATAGTTTTACTATATCAGTATCAGTATTTATTGCCATGGTCAACAACCAGCATAATTTTAAAAACACACAAACAATTAATAATAATCCCAATATACAATCAAGTTTTGATTGTGTATGTTCATGCTGCTTCCCCATCTCTTCTTCCCCATCTTCTATTGCTGCTTTGTACCCCTGCTCATGTGCTGTTCACCACATTCTTTAAATACATAAAACATTTACATTTCACAGCCCGTAATTTACAGATGTGAGGTGTTTCCATCTGTCTCTCATGGCTGTCAGACTTGATTTTTATTACTGGCAGAGGCGGGCAAACTGTCCAGAACTGGAACAATTTGTGCATGCACATTATCGCACTGCTTCAGGAGAACTGTAGCTTTTTGACAACCCCCCTCCCACTGACAAAGCACAAAGAGGGGTGACCGGTAAATAATCTACCCTTGAAAAGTAAAGGTAAAGGTCCCCTGTGCAAGCACCGGGTCATTCCTGACCCATGGGGTGATGTCACATCCCGACGTTTACTAGGCAGACTTTTGTTTGTGGGGTGGTTTGCCAGTGCCTTCCCCAGTCATCTCCCCTTGACCCCCAGCAAGCTGGGTACTCATTTGACCGACCTCGGGATCGAACTCAGGTCGTGAGCAGAGCTTTTGACTGCAGTACTGCAGCTTAACACTCAGCGCCACGGGGCTCCAATCCTTGAAAAGTAGGTCATTTTAATTACTTGACCATGTTCTGGGGCAATACGCTTCCAGAGATAAGGAAACTTTTATCTAATGACTGTTCCATGGAAAAGCTACTGCTTGTTGCAGGACATAAACAGCAAAGTAGCTTATTCACCAAGGCACAGTCCCTCTTCACCACCGGCAGGAGGTTTTTGGGGCGGAGCCTGAGGGGGGCAGGGTTTGGGGAGGGAGTTCAATGCCATAGAATCCAATTGCCAAAGTGGCCATTTTCTCCAGGTGAACTGATCTCTTTTGGCTGGAGATCCATTGTAATAGCAGGAGATCTCCAGCTAGTACCTGTAGGTTGGCAACCCTACTCATGACCCCATAAAACATACATTTAATTCTGAGGTGGAACCTCAGTTCATTAAACAAGCACTCTGGGGTCAGGAAGTAAGTAGGTGTACATGAGTACAAACCCGAGTCCGCCGCCAGGGTTTGCACAAAATAAAACTTTAAAAATTAAAATGTTGTAAATATTGTCGAAGGCTTTCACGGTCAGAGTTCATTGGTTCTTGTAGGTTATCCGGGCTGTGTAACCGTGGTCTTGGAATTTTCTTTCCTGACGTTTCGCCAGCAACTGTGGCAGGCATCTTCAGAGTAGTAACACTGAAGGACAGTGTCTCTCAGTGTCAAGGGTGTAGGAAGAGTAATATATAGTCAGAAAGGGGTTGGGTTTGAGCTGAGTATTGTCCTGCAAAAGTATTGTCCTGTAAGTATCAAGATAATGTGCTAATGAGGGTATGGTATGTTAATATGGAACCATTGTATCCTGAAGTGATCTGTTAATGTGTGTAATCCAAAGCTAATCTGTATGGCTATTGTTGAATGTTGTCTTTGTCTGGAGGTTTTTCAGGGCAGGAAGCCAAGCCTTATTCATTCTTAAACTCTCCTCTTTTCTGTTAAAGTTAACAGAAAAGAGGAGAGTTTAAGAATGAATAAGGCTTGGCTTCCTGCCCTGAAAAACCTCCAGACTGACAAAGACAACATTCAACAATAGCCATACAGATTAGCTTTGGATTACACACATTAACAGATCACTTCAGGATACAATGGTTCCATATTAACATACCATACCCTCATTAGCACATTATCTTGATACTTACAGGACAATACTTTTGCAGGACAATACTCAGCTCAAACCCAACCCCTTTCTGACTATATATTACTCTTCCTACACCCTTGACACTGAGAGACACTGTCCTTCAGTGTTACTACTCTGAAGATGCCTGCCACAGTTGCTGGCGAAACGTCAGGAAAGAAAATTCCAAGACCACGGTTACACAGCCCGGATAACCTACAAGAACCAATTAAAATGTTGTGTTTCTCATGAGATCTTGGCTACCATCTTCAGGGAGCAAAAGAGAGGGGCTGCCTGTCACCTGCTCCCTGAGTTAGGGTAGGGGGATAGCACTGGCCCTGTGAGATACTGCAGAGTATTATCTGCATATTGATGATAACCCAGCCCAGTATCTAGTTGACCTCTCCCAGTGACTTCCTGTAGATGTTAAAAGCATGGGAGATAAAATGGGACCTTGAGGAATCCTGTAGGTTAGAGGCCAAGGGGCCGTGGCAGTCTCCCAGCTCCAAGCCACTGAAACGTACCCTCCAGTAGGAATGAATGACTGCAGAATGGCGACTTCCAGACCTAACCCCAAAAAACCGTCCAGAAGATCTATGGAATCAAAAGCTGCTGAGAGGTTCAGGAGACTCAACATGGCTGCAGTCTCCCTGTCCATCTCCTGGTGCAGGTCATTCACCAGGATGATCAAGGCTGTTTCAGTCCCACCAAGCCTGAAACCAGATGGTATCTTTCAGAAAAGCTTTAAGGAAAACACTGTAGCATAGATTATTAACAAAATCTCATTAACAAAAATGGTGTAACAACAGAGCAGGGGTCATCAATCTTTTCTTTAGTGAAAACCATTTCTGAATAATTAACTCCCCCCAACACATTACAAAGTTGTGTTTTGTCCTAGAAACAGAATATGGAGTAGAAAGAACACTGGAAATTATGGTAAATAGTGACAGAGAAAAACCCTATGAAGTAAAAGATTTTAAAAATATAAATGCCTAGAACAGATAAATAAATATGAATTGTATGTATTTTTTAAAGACCACCTTTATAGAGAAGAATACAGAAGTAATGCTTATGACCAGTTATATTTCTTTCCTCTGGTCTTGTTAAGCCAGCAGGAAAACGTTCTTGCAATATTCTTGCTCTGGCAACGCAGATACTCATATATTTTTTTTCTGTTGTGAGTTTCCTGAAATGAAAGCAGCTACCTGGAGGAGTCAGGAAACTGCATTACACGTAGGTAATCACTCTGGTGACGTGTGCGCATCTAAGCAATTTGCTTGCTACGCAGAATGCAATGCAAGTCCCCAGGAAGGGTCCGATGGAAATGTCGAGGTAGCTGGAAGGTTACTTGAATAGCAAAGTGTCCTTCTGGGTTGAGGGTATAATATTTTAGCCTTATGACTCACCCGTTTCCTTGCGAAGCTGATGAGGAGTGAAGAAAAATTGCTTGGGAGGGGTGTGTGTCTTTGCTCACGGTTCCTCCACATAGCTAGAGTCATACATTATGGATGCTTTATTACAAGTGTGCTTTATTCAGTTTAAGTGAACTACAATTACAATGCTGTGTACTATTCTAGAAGACTGTACAGTCATACTTCAACAGTTCTTTGAACATATTATAGCACTCGTCTAGGTTTATTTATTTATTTACTGAAGTTACATCCCGTCTTTCTCCCTGATGGGGACCCACATTGTTCTCCTAGGGTTGCCAGTTCTTCTGCTATGGTGTGAGACATCTGCCGCTGGCAACCCCCAATGGCCACTGCTGCTCTGTTGGGAGAAAAATAAAATTTAAACCCAGAAGTGACATCATTCCTCTCTAGGAATTGTCTGAATTCATCCCCAAATTTCCATGAAATTCCAAAACTGCAGTTGGCAACACTAGGTAGTGCCCTGCCTGCCCGCGCCCCATGCGAGACCAGGGAAGTGGCACCTGGCCAAGGTGGGGCTTTTTTCCAGTCGACCTCTGATAAGTCTCCACATCCAGAGGCAACATACCTCTGACTACCAGTGTTGGCAGACAGCAACAGGGTAGGGCCTGGGTCTCTATGCCTTGTTTGCCATCCAGGTCAACTGGTCGACTACTGTGTTAAACAGGATGCTGGACTAGATGGAGGACCACTGGTCTGATCCAGTAGTCTTATGTTCTTAACATACCCATGTGGCAAAAGGTGAATGCCTTTGCCAGAAAACTCCCTGCTTCTACACTTTTGCCATACAAATGAGGAAGCGGGTTGAAATTCTCTTCACCACATGGTAGTTTGACAACAGTGAATAGCTTTCCAAGTGGTACTATGCACATCATAATGAATTATTACTTGGCTATATTACCCATTATATGTGTCAATAAGAGTGGGGGGTGATAGGGACAAGACAGGTGCACAGCAGGAAGCCCTATCTTTCAGTAAGAACGAGGACAAATAGAACGGGATACGGAAATCAGAGAGTGATGGACAGCTCCTTGCCCAAAGTGCTGCATCAGTGCAAATATCTTGATTCAACGGGCGAAAACGCACGGTCGCTTTAGTCTCCTTTGTTCCCTGTTTCAGCCATGATTCAGCCAGGATCGAACACAGGCGTTTCGCCAAACAAGCAGGAACCTTTAAGGACTTGCAGGGTGCATCTCATTTCCCTCTCCCCCATTATTTCTTTTTTCCCTTCCTTGAAAGCTTCCATAGCTTCTTCCCCTATCCTGCCTCCTACTCTCCTTCCCCCCTGCCCCCTAGTCAATTTATCTCCTCCCCATTTTCAGTTTTCCACACTTCCTTAACCTTAGGGTTGCCAACCTCCAGGTATTAGCTGGAGATCTCCTGCTGTTACAACTGATCTCCAGCTAGGGTTGCCAACTGCCAGGTAGTAGCAGGATATCTCCTGCTAATTCAAATGATCTCCAGCCGATAGAGATCAGATCACCTGGAGAAAAATGGCTGCTTTGGCAATTGAACTCTATGGCACTGAAGTCCCTCCCCTCCCCAAACCCCGCCCTCCTCAGGCTCCACTCCAAAAACCTCCCACCGGAGGCGAAGAGGAACCTGGCAAACCTACTTAACCCTGGCACTCTCTATATGGGAAAACCATCTGCCTCTCCTGATATGGGGTTTGGCCGGGCTGAGTGCCACCATGTGCCTCACTTTGCACATGGCTCAGCCAGGCCAAGCCAAGCACTGCTGTCTCCCTCGCCTTGCTCAGGGCACAGCCGTCTGCTTCACCTGGTGCTCTTAAAGGCCAATCTGTTCCTGCCGGTGAGGTAAATTAGGCTGAGAATGTGTAACTGGTCCAAGGTCACCCAGGAAGTTTCCTCGGCAGAATAGGGATTCGAGCTTCTAGTCTGAAACGCTTACCACTGCACCACTCTGCCTTTTGTGGGGTGCCTGCTGTTGAACTGTAGCAAGCAGCCAGGCCTGGGTCAGTCATGTCAAGTCAGGTGGTAACAGGTTTCCTGGTGGTTGCTGCTAGGCCTGGCCCCGAGGGCGTGCCCCCTCCCTCTGCCCAACAGAAACCAAGGCTGGAGAGACTCCCCAGCCAAGGGATCTAGCCAGAATACTGAAATGCACTATACATTAAATAGAGAGGAGGCACAAATTACCTGGGAACAAGCCATGCTGAACGAAGTGAGACATCAGCCTCTCTCAAAAAGTACTGTTGCGGGAAAACGGAGGTTCGTGGAGGAGAGAGACCCGAGACCGTTAGTCAAGAAAACAGTTTTATTACAGCTGTGGCCCAGCCACCTTAACAAGCATAAAAGACTGAGCCCCAATTGTACCGGGGAAAGAACTTCATCCTAATTCCAGGCTAAGACATGACACGTCAACATTTGGTGCTTATCTGATAGTTTCACATAGTCGGGACCACAAGAGCACAGTGGTTCTATCCAGTCCCCGTTATCATTTACCATGACTTTTCCCCCACTGACTCAACACACAGAGCTGTCTTGTACTGCAGCAGACTTCTTCCCTTGCTGTCTCAATACATTCACAGAGGAGAAAAGGCTATCAAGAACTATTAAATCAAAGTACTTAAGTGGATCCTCCACACTCAGAGGAAGTCTACCTTGCTGTCTCAGTACTCAACTAAAAAAAAAAACTTTGAAATATTTCTATTCACCCAAAACAAAAAAGCAAGTTCACAATAATAATGTAAAGATGCTTAATTGAGAGTGAAAATTGAGGAGAGGTGAAAAGTCAGTCATATTCTCCATGGAGAGGAGGCACATTAACTAAGTGCCTCAGATTTTCTCTGAGATTGTTGCCACTATGGGCGTTTCCTCTTCCCACCATAGGGGTCTGTAAATTTTGTTTAAACTGGCACTTGAATATCATTATATCAATATAGTGTTATAATGAATATGTGTACCAGGTTCTCTAATTCCCAGCATTCGTTTTAAAAAAGGAAGTCTCTTTCCCCTTCCATTGTGGAGATATAAGGTGAAAGGTGTATCTCCACAATGGAAAAGACTAGAGACATCTGATAAGAGAAGGAATAGGACTAGGTTTACATAGATATGAACACAATGCAAATGTAGTAGACATGATACATTAACAATCCCAAAAGGTGGCATTACATAAATAGATAACGAGGTAGTGACAGCTAGATATAATATATGCTATACACAGTAGTGTAGCCCACAGTCCCATTCCCTTTATTAAATCACTTTTTTGAACCATTGCATCATAATATAGTCTTATTGCCTTTATAAAAATGCTCTCCTGAACAATTCTATCCTACATAGTTTGCGTAATGCCAGAAGTGGGGGAGCCTTCCTGACCTTCTCAGGCAGATTATTCCACAAGATGAGGGGGCCACAAGAGAGAATGCATATGTACCAACAGTTGTTGATCTTGCCCAGGGTGGTACCTGCAGAAGGCCCTGCTCTGATGCGCAATGATGTAGTGGCAGTGAATAGGAGGAGAGGTGGCCCTGCAGATATGAGAGTACAAGGCAATGAAGAGCTTTGTATGAGATAGTCTATAACTTGAATTGATCCATGTAACTGAAGGGCAGCCAATGGACTGAAGAAGAAGAAGAGTTGGTTTGTATACCCAGATTTTCTCTACCGAAAGGAGTCTCAAACCAGTTTACAATTGCCTTGCCTTCTTCTCCCCACAACAGACACCTTGTGAGGGAGGTGGGGCTGAGAGAGTTTGGAGAGAACTGTGACTAGCCCAAGATCATACAGCAGGCTTCATATGTAGGAGTGAGGAAACCAACCTGGTTCACCAGATTAGAGTCCGCTGCTCATGTCGACGAGCTGGGAATCATACCCAGTTCTCCAGATTAGAGTCCACCGCTCTTAACCACTACACCATGCTTTCTCTCAGAAGCAGAATGTTATTGTCTTTCTTTAAGGGAGTTCAATATTGTTTATTGCTTTGTAGACTTGTTAGTCTTAACTTGGATGCCCAGACAAGCACGATCTCATCAGATCTTGGAAGCTGAGCAGCATTGGCCCTGGTCAGTACTTGGATGGGAGACCGCCAAGAAAGCCCAGCGTTGCTACCCAGAGGCAGGCAATGGCAAACCACCTCTGTTTGTCTCCCTCTCTCTCGCTCTTGCTCTCTTTTGAATAATTTTATTGACTTTTCAGGGTACAGAAGAGGAAAACATGGGAGAGGGAGGCAAAAAAAGTATAAAATACAGAGGAAAAGGGTACACATCACTTCTTGCCCACCTCTAGTGCTACTGCAAGCCTCAACATGATCTTAGTTGAAGCCCAGATTCTTTTCTTGAATAAAACCATCACCCGTTGCTTCACTAATACCTCTACTTCTATTTAATTGTGCGCCGTTTCTCATTTATTACTATTAAGAATTATAATTAGGCCTTTTAGCTTCTGGTTCTTTTTCTACTTCTACAAAACATACTTTAATTTATCAAATATATTTCAAACTTATTGTAAATAATCATGGCTCTCTCCTTGTCTATCGATGTATACCTAACACTAATACCTATAACAAAGAAAGGAAACATTAGGTTGCAAATATCTATCATAAAAGGGTTTCCATCTTTGTTTGTGTTCATCAGTCATCTTGTATTGGAGCAAAGCTGAAAGACTTGACATAGATGCGTATTCACGCATTTTTGTAATCCACAGTGTTAGTTCAGGTGTCTCCCAGTCTTTCCATTTCATTGCAAACACAGTTCTCGCCGCCGTCATCGCATAATGAGACAGCTCCTTATGCTTCAACTGGATTTGAATGGGAACACCTCTGTTTGTCTCTTAACTTGAAACCCTAGGGGGTCTCCATGTTGGCCGCGACTTGATAGTACTTTCCACCAGCAGACTTGTTGACTTGTTAATATTAATTTTATTTTTGATTTCTTCAGTGAAAAACAAATAGGATTTTTATTGTAACTGTAGTGAGTTATGGAATATTTTACATTTGATAATCTGTATGCTGTATCTAAAGGTTTACGTTTGTTATAGGACCGTGTGTCCTGTATCCTCATAGATAATTGAGCACATTATGGGAGTTTCCCTTTTGTGCTAATACTGAATTGTTGAGTCCAACAGGGTTAATCAGAAGGTCAACACAGTCGCCTTCTTATTGTACAATGTTATATGATCCCTATTGAGCAGTCCAGGATGTTTGGTGAAGCTACATCTTCTGAATCAGTGGTTAGCTGTTTACACACCCCAAGTTTACATCTTCACGGTTCATAAGATCTGGAAAATGGAATGAAGAAAAGAAAAAGGCCTGGACTTCCTGCCAGTAGAACATTTTCTTTTGTACAAGTACTGGAAAAGGAATGTAAATACCTAAGAAACAGGCAACTGGCGCCTCAGTGGCATAACTTCTGAAGCCAGCAAAATGTTTTAAATAAATACATTATATATTAAGAATTAGATATTTATGCAGGTTTAGCTACAGGGTAGCAAAGCAGGTGAGGTCTAACCAGAGTAGAGGAAAGCAATGCCATCACTTCATGTGATCTGGACACTATACCTCTGTTGATGCAGCCCAAGATTGCATTTGCCTTTTTAGCTACCGCATCACACTGCTTACTCATGTTCAGTGTTCGGTCTACTAAGACCCCAATATCCTTTTTGCACACACTACTGCTAAGACAAGTCTCCCCCATCCTATAATTATGCATTTGATTTTTCCTACCTAGATGCAGAACTTTACATTGATCTCTGTTGAAATGCATTTTATTGGTTTTAGCCCAATTTTCCAGCCTGTCAAGATCATCCTGTATCCTCGCTCTGTCTTCTACCGTATTTGCTACCCCTCCCAATTTAGTATCATCTGCAAATTTAATAAGCATCCCCTCTATTCCTTCATCTTTTATAAAGATAATGAACAACACAGGGCCCAGGACACATACCTGAGACACTCCACTAGTCACTCCTCTCCAAGTGGATGAGGAACCATTAACAAGCACTCTTTGGGTACCATCTGTCAACCAATTACAGATCCATCTAATAGTAACAGGATCTAAATCACATTTTCCCAATTTGTCAACAAGGATATTATGAGGAACCTTATCAAAAGCTTTACTGAAATCTATATAAACTATGTCTACAGCATTCCCCCAATCCAGCATAGTAGTAACTTTCTCAAAAAAGGAGATAAGATTAATCTGACATTAGTCTGACATGACTTGTTCTTGAGAAACCTGTGCTGGCTCTTAGTAATCAGATCCATCCTTTCTAAATCTTATCCCTAAAATAAGCATTGTGAAGGCATGTCTCGCTATCTCATAAGGAATATAATACTTTTAGCCAAGGTAAATTGTCTACCCTCGCCTGCTTGGTTTGTGCCAAATACTGTATCTCAAATAAACACAAATGGATAATCTTGAATCCACCCTTAAAATACTTGGTCATGGTGAAAAACTAAAAGCAAGCAGACACCTTTCAATAAAACAAAATGACTGACAGAAAGAAAATGAAGAGACAACTATCTATGCTAATATATCCAATGTTAATCCTGTATAAAGCTCTTCAAATTATGCAACGCAAATAAATAATCTAGTGAAGAAGATTTCTGTTTTGGAATTCAGTTCATTTTACCTACATTTTTCTCTACAATGGGGAATGAGAGGTGGAAAGTCTGAATATAGTGTGAGTTATGCTCACGCAGAATTTGGGAGAGTGAGATGAAATGTGAACTGGTTTCTGTACAGATAGAGGGACTAGAAAGACTGCAGAAATTTCATTGTCCTTCTCTTTTTCCAAATCCATACGAACTCCAGAGAAAGGCAGGCTTACAAGATTAGGTTCTGGCTGATCTGGCCAGGTTGAGGGAAAGCCAGAGAATGCGTTGTAACTCTCAGTCCTGGCAGTGGAATACCTGTGACAAATGGAAACTTCAACTAATGCTCACTAATTCAGTATCCGGCACGCCCTTGTTTCCTGGCTCCCAGCAGTTGGCCTGGATTGCTGTTGCTTACATTCCCATACATTTCCAATCTTGCATTCTTCTGAACCATACACTGTAGCAGGATCACCTTCCTGCTATACGCTCTTGCTATATGCTTCCTGCTATATGCAAAGTGGGGCACCGAAGAAGTCACAAGGGGAGAGGAAATTCCATTTCCACACTGGTATTTGGTCCCCCCTGGCTCCAGCTCTGCTTTCCCTTTCTCCTTACCTCTTGTTCCACTTTTCTTCACCCATTCCCCCCCCATGACCCCCATTCACCCACCTGCTTCATCTACACCTTCCCACCTTCCTAGACTTTACTCTTCCTGCCCTCTAGTCAATAATATCATAGCATGGGTAGGGTTTCCAGGTCCCTCTTTGTCACCAGCAGGAGGTTTTTGGGGCGGAGCTTAAGGAGGGCAGGGTTTGGGAGGAGAGGGACTTCAATGCATCTCTCGAATTCAACCATCTCACGTATGAGATTCAAAAAATTGTCAGAAGACATTGGCACGTCCTGTACAACCTTCCAGGCTGTAGTGAATTTCCCCTATTTGGGTTGAGAAAAACTAAATCTTTGCGTAATTTCTTAGTAAAAACGGATCTTTTACCGGGCAGACCTGGGGTTAAGACACACGGCCACTTTAAATGTGGCGCATGCGCGATGTGCACGTTTAGCCTCCCGATCAAGGAAGTTGGTTCTACCAGCTCCAATTTTAAATTTAGGCTGAATCAGTTTACCAACTGCACCTCTTCCAACGTGGTCTACGCAATTTTATGCCCGTGTTTTTTTAATGTACATTGGTTCAACATCGAGACCATTAAAGATCCGCATTGGGGAACACAGAACGAGGATTCGCATGAAGACCCTGGAAGCACCACTCACAGGACATTATCTGGAGAAGGGACATTCTGACAAGGACTTGCTATTTTTTGCGCTATGGCAGTATAAACCATGATCTTATTGCCTTGAGGATGTAACAAAAATACTGCACAGGAATGAAATGAAGTTCATCCATCTCTTTAGAACGATGACCCCATGGGGTCTCAACAACGAATTCGACCTAACCTGTTTTCTTTAAAAAATTCCCACTAATTAGTCAGTGAACACAGCTGGTGAACACAGCTGGTAGCATTTTCAGGAATATATGGCGGCTAGGGTTAGTTTTCTATACCAGATAGAAGATGCTTAAGGAACCGTGAAGCTCTACTGGTCTATTGAGGTAAGACTTATTATAGCATTAAAATGTACTGTTGAAGCAATAGACATATAATAATGGCATGGAATTTTGTATATATGATTTTGGTTTATTGTTACAGAGGTCGTTGTACCCGAATGAATATATTTCAACCCCTGATGGGGTAAGGACATTTGGACACTTACAACTGATGAAGCAATCATTATTGCGAAACGTCTACCTATCCGGAAGTAACGTTTTGTTGTACCTTGGAAATTTGGACTTTTTTCTTGGAAGTCGGACTTTGGAACATTTATTTCTAACGGACTTGCCTAACCAGGAGAGAATTTTTGTTACATTCCTTGACCTAGATTGAGTAGTGGTGAAGTAACCGTGTATTTTCGTTATACTTAATTGTGGTTTTGTAATTAATTTTGGTGAAGCAACCGTGCAAATTTGTTATACCTAAATGTGGTTTTGTAATTAATCTTAATTTTTGTTGCTTGCTTGGTGGGCTGATTGGAATTTCTAAGAAAATAATTATATGATTAAGATTGAGATCATCAACATTGTATTTCTTTTTGTATGGAACTAATTGAGCTGGTGCTGTGGGTTGCATAACTGTGTTAAGTCAGCATACGTATTATTTCTTCAAGCTTACTACCTGGAGTTTGGCAACGCTAAGCATGGGAGATGTTATAAAACTACCTGGGAGAGAGACACAGGTACTGTGGCACTCCAGGAGCCATTTGTCAGGCCTTTGCCTTTTAGCTGGAGCAAAGGCTCTTGATATGAGTTAGGCCAGGTTCTGGCCACACATCAAGTCCTTGGTTCTCATGCCTCTGAACGTCTGTGTACAGTTTCGCTCATCCTGTTTTCTGCAGCTGTGATAATGTTTAGTCTGTCTTCCTGGGAACTGCTTATCTTGGGGTTGCCTAGCAATGTTTACTTTTCCAGTCCGTAGTGTCTTAAGCATGTAACCTGCCTGTATTCACCATTACTGGCCTCACCTGCGTGTAGGCAGTCAGTTCTTAAATCTGTCTTTTTGTTCCTAATGAAGTATTACTGCTTCAGAGCTACCTGCCTGGATGAGTTTGCTTATGGGATGCTAGGGACAGACGCCTGATCCTGACACCATTGTTGAGTGGTCTTGGTCACAGCAAGATGGCAGTGTCCATATTCATGTTTTGTCACTGCCATACACAGAGGTGAAGGAGGAGTCAGAGGGAGCTTCCAAGGATTAGACAGGGACCTTTTCCTCAGTTTGTCTCTGAACTCATTATAGGAAAACAAGGGTGGTCTTTCCAAGGAATGACATATACGGATTATTTGGGCATCACATTCTAGAGGAGGCACCCTTTTACTGATTATTTATTATTTCCATTTATAGCCCCCTCTCCTTGGCCAAGATGAGGTTCAGGGCGAGCAACCCCATAAAATCAACATATGTTTAATATAAATATATCATTAAAAAATTAAAACAGTAAAAGCATGTTGTAACACTTTCTGACTATTAAAATCATAGATGGTGTGAAGTATCGTATTGCACTCGCTGAGTAGTTATAAGCAGGCAGGGGCCCCCCTCCTATCAATACAGAAGCAGAGTCATGGATGAAAAGAGAGGAGGGGTAGAGAGGCCAGCACAAATATTACCTGTGGCTGTCCTCAGTTGTAGGACTGGTGGAATAGCTCTGCCTTATAGGCCCCGCAGAACTCTTTAAGGTTCTGCAGGGCCCTGATGTTACTCAGCAAAGCATTCCACCAGGCTGGAGTCATGGCCGAGAAAACCCTGGCTCTTGTCAAGGACAGCACACTCCGAGGGCCAGGGACCACCAACAGATTGTTATCAGCTGAACATAACATTCTTCGGGGGGTGTACCAGGAGACGTCTGTCTTGTGTGTCATCACAGCAGTGAGCCAGGAAGGGGTATAATTTGATGTTTCAGGCACAGTTTTCTAAGGCTTGCACTGGCTCAACCCCGTGTCAGCCATGTGGCCTTGCAGAAACCAACACAAGCTGAAGCATCCCCAGATTTGGTCTTCAGGGTCTGGAAATGCATTGTATGTGTGAGTCTGGCATCTGGAAATTCCTTTAGTTAAATCACTTTGACAGCCAGTGTAACCAATGGCTAGCTAGTGGGACTTAGATCTGGCGCATCTTGATGTAAGCCCTATATTTGCTATGAACTCATTGTATGGTCTTTGAGCAAATGGCTATTTCTCAACTTCAGTGTCTGATTATTAATGGAGTAATAGTGATCTAGCATCATAGTGGGGTCAAATAAAATAAACGTAGTAAAGCACAATGCAAATGAAAATACTATAAGAATTGTTAGTAGAAGTAATTATTAAATATTGTACTTTTAACATCTTATTTCAAGATACAAATGAGTGAAAGGGGATTAAAGGATGAAAATTATCTAGTCCAGTACACTGTTTCTAGAAATAGTCAGCCAGATTTCCATGGCAGGCTCACATTCAGGTTTTTGGTCTCTAGCATCTGGTAGCTGATGTCCTTCTGAACATGGAGGCCCCATTCTAAGAGATGGGTAACACTGAGGAAACAAATGAGTAGGGTTCTGAGTAGAATAGTTCTCTAAGACTGATATTTCAGAGAAATGGCTTCAAACAGAATCATTTTTAGGGATTTCAGACTGTTTGCATAGTTTTAGCCCATTAGGATCTTTATTACTAGGGTTGCCAACTTCCAGGTAATAGCTGGAGATCTTCTGCTATTACAACTGATCTCCACCTGATAGAGATCAGTTCACCTGGAGAAAATGGCTGATTTGGCAACTGGAGTCTATGGCATTGAAGTCCCTCCCCTCCCCAAACCCCACCCTCCTCAGGCTGTGCCCCAAAAACCTCCTGCTGGTTGTGAAGAGGGACCTGGCAACCCAATTTATTACCCTTAAGCAAAATTTTTTAAAAAAATTGCTAATTATGCAGCTGAGTTTGACTTGCCTTTATTACAGTGGGAAGAAGGTACAGAACAACTATTACAGTTTTCACTGAATTAACTTGCTACTCATTTTATTGCAAAGCTTGATCAAAGCCTAGTAGAATGTCAACAGGATCTCACACGAACAAGCTTTACTTTTGGGTGGAACTATAAGCTACCCTTTATTTTATCTAATATTTGCTCACCCTAACCTTTCTTTATGTGTGTGCGTATAAATGCTGTTCTATTAGTATAACTAGGAATGATTGTGTTACAAACCACAAGAACAAATAAACCTTTTTGTCGAGGAACAGATTTTGGTCTTCACTTTCTTTTACAAATCCCTTGCAACCAGCAAAACCAAAACTAATTAATATTTGTCTATTGAGGGGAGGAAAATCTCAGTATTATAATAGTAATTTTGTTTAAGCATATTTGGGTTATTGTTTTGGCTAAACTGAAAGAAATGTTCCATGGTTTCTGGATTACAGGAAATTTTGCGAAACTAATAGTATGAGTTTGGTTCTCTGATCAATGGGCTGAATCCTATGAAATGTGAGTGCAATAATGCTTCTAGATGTGGAACTTCCCCCCCCTTCCCCCCCCCCCAGCAACTCCCTGAGACCTCTGAAAAGCTGATGCTGGAGGTTTTGGGAAAGTAAAAAAACACACCAACCCCCCCCCCCAGGTAGCCCAGGGACGCAGTGAGCAGGAGAACATAAGAACATAAGAAAAGCCATGCTGGATCAGACTAAGGCCCACCAAGTCCAGCAGTCTGTTCAAACAGTGGCCAACCAGGTGCCTCTAGGAAGCCCACAAGCAAGACGACTGCAGCATTATCCTGCCTGTGTTCCACAGCACCGAATATAATAGGCATGCTCCTCTGATACTGGAGAGAATATCCTCCATGAACATGTCCATTCTTCTCTTAAAGCCTTCCAAGTTGGCTGCCATCACCACATCCTGGGGAAGAGAGTTCCACAATTTAACTATGCATTGAGCGAAAAAATACTTCCTTTTGTCCGTTTTGAATCTCTCACCCTTTGGCTTCAGCAGATGACCCTGCATTCTAGTAATGTGAGAGAGGGAGGAAAACTTCTCCCTGTCCACTCTCTCCACATCATGCATAATTTTATCAACCTCTATCATGGCTTCCCTTACTCGCCTTTTTCTAAGCTAAACAGCCCTAAGCGTTTTAACAGCTCCTCATAAGGCAGTTGCTCTAGCCCCCTGATCAAGCTCTGCAATATCCTTTTTTAGATGTGGTGACCAGAACTGTACACAGTATTCCAAGTGTGGTCTCACCATAGATTCGTACAAGGGCCATATGATAGGAGCAGTTTTATTCTCTATTCATTGTCTAATTATGACCAGCATGGAATTTGCCTCTTTCACAGCAGACACACACTGGGTTGACATTTTCATTGAGCTATCCACTACCACCCCAAGATCCCTCTATTAGTCTGTCTGACGCCAGGAGGAACCAGGTGAAATTATTCCCATTTTCCTCTTCTTCCAATGATGATTCCATTGGTGCAAGAGGCTTTAATGCTGGGGAAAGAGAGGTGGGAAAGCACCTTCATAGAATCCAACCCTATGGGAGAAGTTGCATCAATCAGTAGTCACGGATACTGGTGATGGGTACAGCGTAAAGGCATTCAATATAACTTCTGTCCCTTTCTTGGGATATACAGGTGTGATGGCTTTCAATGACCCTCCCCCAGTTCAACCTTGATATTGTGTAATGCTAGGTCCATAAGGAATAAGATCTCTTTCTTGTATGATGTTCCTGCAGAAAGTATAATTGATCTGGCAAATTTGACTGAGATCTGGCTAGATGATTAAGAAAATGTTACTCTTATCTCAACTACGGCTGGGTATACAGTCCTTCATCAACTCTGAATTGAGGGCGGGTGGGGTTGTCTTAATTCTCCATGAATTCTTCTGCTGAATCCCTGTGTGAACTGTTGCCAACCTTGAATGTGTTCCTGTGTATACCACTGGATATATATATATATATATATATATATATATATATATATATATATATATATATATATATATATATATATATATATATATATATATATATATTGGCTTGCAGTCCACCTAGCCCTGTCGGAGCTTGAATTTTTTTCTGACCTGGGGTTGGAAACGCCTGGATGATACTTCTGGAGGACCAGTAGCCATGTGGAGAGAGCCTAGAAGGACTACAGTCAGAATTTTTTTGCTCCTATGAACCTTGTTTGCATTTAATCCTATGCATGAGAAAGGACACAGGTTGGATTTGCTTGTACTGAGAAAGTGAACTAAGGAGAAGGCTAGATATACAACAGGTACATAAGAAGGAACATAAGAACATAAGAAAGGCCCTGCTGGATCAGACCAAGGCCCATCAAGTCCAGCAATCTGTTCACACAGTGGCCAACCAGGTGCCTCTGGGAATCCATCGCAAGACGACTGCAGCAGCACCATCCTGCCTGTGTTCCACACACGTAAGATAATAGGCATGCTCCTCTGATACTAGGAACCTCATGGCGCAGAGTGGTAAACTGCAGTATTGCAGTCCAAAGCTTTGCTCACGACCTGAGTTTGATCCCAACGGAAGTTGGTTTCAGGTAGCCGGCTCAAGGTTGACTCAGCCTTCTATCCTTCCGAGGTCGGTAAAATGAGTACCCAGCTCGCTGGGGGTAAAGGGAAGATGACTGGGGAAGGCACTGACAAACCACCCCGTAAACAAAGTCTGCCTAGGAAATGTCGGGATGTGACATCACCCCATGGGTCAAGAATGACCCGGTGCCTGCACAGGGGACCTTTACCTTATTACCTCTGATACTAGAGAGAATAGATATGCAGCATGACTAGTATCCATTCTAACTAATAGCCATGAATACCCCTTTCCTCCATGAATATGTCCACTCCCCTCTTAAAGCCCTCGAAGCTGGCAGCCATCACCGCATCCTGGGGCAGGGAGTTCTACAATTTAACTATGTGTTGTGTGAAAAAATACTTCCTTTTATCTGTTTTGAATCACTCACCCTCCAGCTTCAGCAGATGACCCAGTGTTCTAGTATTATGGGAGAGGGAGAAAAACTTCTCCCTGTCCACTCTCTCCAAACCATGCATAATTTTATAGTCCTCTATTATGTCTCCCCTTAGCCGCCTTCTTTCCAAGCTAAACAGCCCTAAGCATCTTAACTACTCCCCATAGGGCAGTTGCTCTAGTCCCCTAATCTGTTCTGGTAGGACTATCATGGCAGGACTATTTTCTGCTTTGGGTGTAGGTGATTGTGGCGCCTCCTTTCTGTAAGGGTGTTGAAGTGGTTACAAGGTTTTTTTTCTTGGGGAATGATGGATCTCTTAGGATTCCTGAACATTTGGGGGGATTTTGAAAGTCTTAATAGTGATTCTGCCAGGCCTCTGTGGAGGTGTAGAATAGAATTGCTCCCTTGTGTCCTCCTTCAGGTAGAAATTTGGGGGAATGATAATGACTTCTACTTCTCTTGTAGTCAGACTTTTTCCCACTTGGTGGGAATTGTGTTTGTGTTATCTTCAAACGTCACTCCATCCAGACTGGAATTTTAGCCAGTTAAAATATATCCTAATAACATGTAATTCATCTAACATTTAGAAATTGGAAATCACAGGGAATCTTGCCACTAAGCAACTATTCTTTTGGGTGTAACCATTAAGTTGGCATTATAATAGCTAATATTTGCACATTAAGTCTGAATTAAATGGGTGTGTGCATACATGCATATTGCTATGTTTGTTTTACTTTGCAGGATGATTACATGAGTATTCAATAAAGTATATATATGTAATGTTTTAACATCACAATGGTTGCAGAAACATTGAAGCCAATTATACAGCTATGAGACTGGATAAGTTTGGTACTGGGAAATCAACTACAAATGTCTTGCAAAACTATTTCAAAAAACCTTGAACAAAAACTATTTTCCAAAACTTTTACTGCTGAGGCATGTGGACCAGCATTTGACTAGTCGCATAATATCTAGAGATGGCCAAGTGTGTTCCCACCCCCCACACACAGTAGTGCCTGTGTCTGTGATTTGGATTGCCAGCTAGTTGGGAAAAGAGAACCTGGCCTGCTCCTGTGCCTTTTACAGGTTCGGTATGCAGAAATGAGCAAGTGGCGTGGAGCTGAATACTAGGGCTATGAAACAAACGGCTTGTCATTTACACTTTCAGTTCATTTTAGTTTTAATGTATTTATTCTTTGCATCATGAATTATATCACACCAGATCATTTTCTTTGTTGTATTCAATATCGTTTCCCCTGATTTTAATTTCAGACAATTGGGATGACATTCTTAGGGTTGTACCCCTCACCTGAGGGCTCCTCCCTGCCTAACGTATCTGAAGAAGTGAGCTTTGGCTCACGAAAGCTCATACCCTACCAGAAAATATTTTTGTTAGACTTTAAGGTGCTACTGGACTCTTGCCCTTTTTCTACTACTTGAAACACAAGGAAAGCTCTGGGGGGTGGGAACAGGGCAACAATGACTGGCAAACCATACTGTGTGTAAAGGAGGGGAAAAACTGATGCAGTTAAAAAGCCAAGCTAGAGCAAAAACCTGATATGGAAAACCCTTTGTCTGGTTGGGGGCGGAGCCTGAGGAAGGTGGGGGTTTGGGGAGGGGAGGGACTTCAATGCCATAGAGTCCAATTGCCATTTTCTCCAGGTGACCTGATTTCTGTCACCTGGAGATCAGTTTCAATAGCAGGAGATCTTCAGCTAGTACCTGGAGGTTGGCAACCCTAGGGGGTGATGTCTCCACCCCTGCCTTTACCTCAGGAGACTGCATACCCCATCAAAGGCACACTGTGCCAGCAAGCCCCACATCTTGGGAAGGTGCCTGTCAGGCTGCAGCAGAGCCTGGCCTTGGCAGAGTCTACTCAGGAGTCAGCCACCTGGTTGGTATTATGAGGGCTTCGTTATGCCCAAATCCTTGTTAAATTAGCAAAGTGCACAAAGGCTATTGAAGCTCATCCAGACCTCTGTGTGTGCCAGGAACAAAATTTCTCAGAGCCCTTTTTCATTCAACTAATGTGTGTGTGTTAAGTGCCGTCAAGTCGCTTCCAACTCATGGCGACGCTATGAATGAAAGTCCTCCAAAATGTCCTATATTTGACAGCCTTGCTCAGATCTTGCAAATTGAAGGCTGTGGCTTGCTTTATTGAGTCCATCCATCTCTTGTTGGGTCTTCCTCTTTTCCTGCTGCCCTCAACTTTTCCTAGCATGACTGCCTTTCCAGTGACTCTTTCAACTAATATACTTCATTTATTGAAGGAAATCCATTTCTGGATAGGATAGACAATAGTGTAGTTTCCTATCTATTCTAACTAATTAGAATGGAGGGAGATCCAGGACTTGTGTCCTTCCCTCATGGTGGTAATATGGAGGATCAGGCCTGTGTGTGAGAGGAGAGTGAAGAAGAAGCAGGAAGGACGTTTCCCTAAGGGGATTTTTGCATGGTAATTAGCAGTGCGTTTTAGGCTGAATTGCCCCGCATTTTTTAATTTAATTTTGCAGGCTGAACCGTCATTCCAGAAGTGACTGCGAAGCCTGCGCATACCTGCTTCGCATTACAAAAGAGCCCACTTAACGTGACCTTAGGTGTTAGCTGGGGAGAATCTTCCTCGAGGAACAATGCAAAACAACAGAGGCGCGTTAGCTATGCACATGCTAATAGATATGCAAACAGGAACAAAGGAGCAGGCAAGCGGGGGGAGTGAAACTTCTCCTTTTGGGTCGGGACCGTGAAAAGGCATTTTTAAAGTCGGATTTTTAAAAAGAGCTTTGAGCGAGCATCAAAATTGACCCTGCAAAAACGGCCTGAGAGTAGCAATCTGCATGTTAAAGGGATAGTTCAGAGCAGCAGAGAAAAGGATGTCCCTGTGTCTTGTCCCCTCTATCTCTCTGACTCACTGGTCAAGTCCCCCTCTGGAGTCTGAGGTTAAGAGGCAGTGCAAAGTCCTTCACTTCCAACACACCTCTCAGCAGCAATGTCCTTTTTAGAGGAGGTCGGGTGGGGCAGCCAGCAGGACAGCAAGAGGCAGATCAAGGCATGCTTCACAGGAGCTGGCAGAGCAAGGATTCAGCACAGCTGGGGAAAAGGGGGTGGGGGGAGAGATCTGCAAAGCTGGAGCTAACTGTTCAAGGCCAGCTGGAGGCAGCCCAGCCCAGGAGAGTGAGGGAGGGATGGGAAAGCCTATGGGGAGGCTGGCTGGAGCCCTCCCCAGGGAAAAGGGAGGTGGGACAAGGGGAGGAAGAAGGAAATAAAAGGGCTCCTAAAGGAGCTGATGAGGAGGACTGCTACCAGACAGGAGGCTGCGAAGTCTGGTGAAGCACAGGGGGCAAAAGAACAAGGGGGTGCACCCCCCCTTTGCCTCCTGTGACGAACAAAGAATTTGTCTTTGGAAGAAGCTCAGAGAGAGAAAGAGAGGGCAGAGCTAAGGAACTCTCTGTTCTGAGAAAAGGAATTGAATTCTGAGTTTGATAACCTGCGTGTTCAGAAGCTGTGTTTGGGGATTAATGCATGGGAAGGAGACAATTCCAAATACAGGGTGTAAATTAGGGATTTCTGCCACAGGAGTGGGGTATATTCATAGTGAGAACTGGAAGAGAGATTTGAGGAGAAATCTGCATACTTCTGTGTTTCTCAGGGGAAGAGAGATTGCATGTCTCCAACTTTCCTAACACCTAGCCAGCAGAGTCTGAATAGAAAACATCTATAAGAAGTTCTGGGAGCTGAACTGAAATTGTGAAAGTAATCTAAGAACTCTAATTCTGTACCATCTAAGCCATCTAAGATCTATGCCTTCTCTGAATTGAAACTTATAAAATAGCACTGGTTCTATGATTTTCCTAACTACAGTTTCCCCTCCAAATCCATCCCTTGTACGGTGTTTATTAAAACTCTTGTTACTGTTTGTTAACTTGAAAAAGCCTCTGGTGTCTCATTTCTTCTGAGGCAAAATAAGTAAAAGGGGACTAAGAAGGAGAAAAATTAAAACTCCAAATACACATTCTGGCAAACAAGTAAGCAAGCTCTCTCCCTCAGCGTACCCAAGAGGGATTGTGATACCTCCCAATCAGTGATAATATGGTGTTGGGCCCCCCAACAGGCACTCCCACAGCCAGTGGGGCTTCACACCCTTCCTATATTGAAGCTGAGCTGGGGGGAAAGCTGAAATCAGTCAACCAAGCATAGATAGATTGTTTATTTGCGGCCCTTGGCCAGATAAAACAAGATACATGGACTAAAATGGTCTTACCGACAAAGGTTTACAGTCGGAGTCTTAAATCACTTTAAAAAATAAAATTAATAAAATAAAGAACATCCAAGTTACAACTGCCATTTGGACTAAGATACTACTCTGTGGCAACGAATTTTCATTGCTGCCGTACAAAATTTTGCTACCTGAGAGGTGATTGAAGGATTATCTCCTTGTAGGAGCTTTTCTGTCTTTCCTCTTTTCCTGTCGGGTCCCAATCTCAGTTTGAGGGGCTCAATAAACTTAGAACGGGGTATTGTGTAAAAGTTACAATGCAGGAGAACATGTTCAGTGGTTTCTAAATCCACGGATTTACAGGGACATAATCTCTCTGCCCTGGGTATCTTCTTAAATTTCCCCTCTAACATAATCAACCAAGCATGGTCAGATGAGGCACGGGAGGGTGCAGTGACAGTTGTCATCTATAAAACTGATTTTTTACCCCCCCTTCCTTATACCTTTTTCATGTGTACAAAACAAATAATTATTTCACAGTTGTGTCCATATACAATGTTCTCAAGCTAGGATAGGACTATTGAGTGCAGGGGAACAAGGAAAAGATCTGTGACTATCAGTGCCTTGTGCTGATGGATCACTGGACCCAACCCACTGTGTACACTCCAAAAAATCCCATGGAAAAAAATTGTAAATCCTTCTTCACTACATAACATATTAGTGGAAATGTTGTGCACAGAAACACTTAATGGGACAATAATATTCAGGGGAAACATCTACTAACTCTAATTGAGGGGCCACCAAGCAAAACAGAAAGGTCTTCACCGGCTAGCAGAGGACTTGAGAGAAGGGGAAAGTTGAATCTCCCTGGGGAAGGAATTTCATAATTTTAGTTCCATAACTGAGAAGGCCTTTTCTAAGGATACCTTTAGCATCAGTTGGTGGGGGCTTCTGAAATGGAGCCTCCAAAGATGACCATACTGGTTGGATAGGCTCCTATGGGAGTATGAGGGCCAAGCTGTATAGGGCTCTAAAGGTCAATACCAGCTTCTTGAATTGGATCTGGAAGCAAACTGGGAGCCAGTTGTGAGACCCCTGACCTCCCTCCTGTTGAGACCCCCCTCATCTGATCCCCAATCACCTGTTAGTTGTTTTGAAGGGCACCTCCTTAAAAGCCTAAGTGTGGTGAGGATCCCTAGGATGAGTCTCAGAAAGCGTGTGTCTTTTATCAATATGCTAAAACCGTCCAACAATCACCCCACACTAAAATGTCACCCTTCCTAATCTTCCTGTCCGATTTTGGCAGCAGTTACCTTCAAACTGCCCAGTAAAATTCAAACTTCATATCTTGGACCAATCCCGACCCTGAGAAAGTGGGGTCTAATGTCTAGCTATGGGACTCTTCCCCATCAAAAGACCATCCTAAGTCATTGGAAAATGTGCCAGGTTCTCCAACTACCTGAATACCACTGCAACTGTTTTGCAGGCTCCCCTTCTCAATACTCTGACACCTTGGACTTCTGGTTTTTCTTGGGGTTGTATTCGGGGTTGTATTCTTGGTTTTAAAAGTTTGTAATTTTGTTCTACCTCTAGTTGTGTGTCTGAGTGCTAGTAAATAAATATTTCATTTAGTTTGAATCAGTGCGTCTCTGCTACGCTTTCTTTTTAAAAACTATATAATACAAACTAAACATACAATACAAAGCACAATCACATACACAACATAACTCATCACAACATCGTGCAATACAGTACAATATATCAACACATATTTTGCTGGGATGCACTTAATACATAGGATTTCATTATAAGTTCTATCATATAATATAAAAGTAGAATATACTGTTTTTGCTGACTACCTTTTTATGTTAACAATCCAATTATGATGTCTCATATATTATTTTTATCTAAATCTTTTCATCACCAATATATAGGGTTGCCAGGTTCCTCTTTGCCACCGGCAGGAGGTTTTGGGGGCAGAGCCTGAGGAGGGCGGGGTTTGGGGAGGAGAGGGACTTCAATGCCATGGAGTCCAATTGCCTAAGCAGCCATTTTCTCCAGGTGAACTGATCTCTATCGGCTGGAGATCAGTTGTAATAGCAGGGGATCTCCAGCTAGTAACTGGAGGGTGGCAACCTTACCAATATAATGCATATAAGAGAATAACCAACTTTTGTAAGACTAAATCTTAAAACTAACCAGTTCTCTTTCTATTTATGCAAACTTTACATTGCATTCAAATAATACAGTTCCCATTTTTTTTAACTCTTCACTGTATCTTATTTACTAGATTTGTCAACTTTGCCATCACTGAGTATTTTTCTAATTTATCTCTCCAATCTTCAGTGTCTGGGAATGCTTCTAACCTTGTGATAAATCAAAGAATATCTCTTCTTCAGAAAAGTGTACAGGTGTTACATGGGAGACAGTATAAAGGGAATCCAGAAAAATTCTTAATGCAGTAATTGCAAGAATTTGTGTATCACATTTTTGTTCCCCCTTCTCTTCAAGAGCTCAGACTGGTGATTAAGATTAACATCATAAATATTGCTTAGAAATTGTAAACAAGAAATGATAGACAAAATTGATGGGAAGGTAATGAAAAATGTAGAGGATTATAAAAATGTAGAGGACTGTAAACATAATGTAATACCTTCTTAGATATATAAAGTGTAAAGTAGTACGTTGGATCTATTAAATATTGTATAGATGGTAGTGGTTAGATAATGTGAGATTAGTAGCTTAGTTTCACTGAACGTATAATAGTAATATTAATATGTTAATGTGTATGTGTCATTGCAATCTCAGTTTGATTTTACTTATAGTTTTTAAATAACTTTTATATTCGTTCTTTTTTTTGTAAGTTTTGTATTTTATATATTTCTTTGTACTTCTCTACGTCTATTATCACATTTAAAAAAGTAAGAGCTCAGGCCGGTGTACATAGTTTTCACGTCCCCAGTTCTCCCATACAACAGCGTTATGAGGTAGCTTAGACCAAGAAAGAGGTTGACTGGTTTGCAGTCACTGAGTGAGCTGCATTGCAGAGAGGGGTTTTTAAAGCCAGGTCTCCCCAGTCCCAGGCCAACATTCTAGTCTCTATGCCCCACTGGCTCTCCATTATAAGATAAATATAAATATAATCCAAGAATGGATTAATGATCACTTTGTCTCCATTTAACAGTCAGTTTCTTGGTTCCATTCCGTTGCCATAACTGACTATGACTCTATGAACATCATTTGGAGCGCCCTTCAGTGGGACATTGCTTGCATCTTGTGGTTCTGATTGCCTTTCCTTTCCTTTAGCCCTTGGAAGCTCCTTGATCCATTGATATTGAGCAGCATATATCTAATGTTTGAGGGATATAAGGACTGAAACAAATCTTGCCACTGACAATGTAGCCTTGGGATCCCTGTCACTTAGTAAAAAAGGCAATGTGTCAGACACAGAGGCCTTAGATTTATATGTTAAAAGGGGAGAGATATAATGTGATCAAAGTTCCTCGTAAAAGCGGCATTCCAAGAGAACATGAGCTAATGAATCAATAGAGCCAGAAGAGCAAGGACAGGTCCTGTCTGGGTATGGTATATTCAAAATTCTGCCCTGCATAACCATAGAGGGGTTAGCATTTAGCTAAACAGAAGGCTCTAGAAAGACGAGGAGTTGTCAAATAATAAGTATAAGCGGGCAAACCACATGGTGGTTGGTATTCCGAAGAACTGGGATGAACAAACGCGGCAAGCACGAAAAGTAGTGCTGTTATAATCAAGCTCTTTAATGCACTTTTTAATTTTGGTGGAAGCTTCAGTTTATGGCTAGATTGCGAGGGAATGACATCCTGCTCAGCTCCCGTCACTGCTTACTGTAGAGCACATTTCTATGGCTCATTTCACAATCTTTCCATCTGACAGTTGTATTTTGAGAAGGATTTTCTGGGTTTCTTGGCTGACTCACGCAGCACTGGTAACATAGTGTGGCGAGTGTGCATGTCACGGTGCCACACCTCAAACACGAGACTGAAGGCCGCTCCTGCTCAGTCCACAATAGAAGGGTCTGTCTGCCTCTTTTGTGTGAATTCTGCTTGTGCAATGCCAGCCACATATGCAAGCTGAGATTGATTAGAGGATTTTAAAATAAGGAAAAAATTGGTGTTGCTCTTGGCTTCTGGGCCATGCAAGGATGCTTAAAGCTATTGACATTACACTAGGCTTTTCAAGACTTTTGGGGCATTGGATAACGAACTACCACACAATCGTCATATCTCCTGTGTACTTTGTGCCTACCATTGGTCAGTATTTATGTTGTTTCAAGGCTCAGGATGGATTGACACAGCTTTCTTTCAGTGCACTCACCTCTGGATGAGCAGACTTCCCTTTTTGAGCTGGTTTCAGAGGGTAGCTATGTTTGTCTGCGGTAGATTTGAGTCCAGTGGTACCTTAGAGACCAACAAGATTTTCAGGTTGTAAGCTTTCAAGAATCCAAAGCTCTTTTCGTCAGATGCAAGATGGAATGGAGATGTCTGAGTCCTTATATCCCCTTTTGAGCTGTTGCATTCAGTGTAGGTTGAATTCGTTCATATGACTTCAATAAGCATGGGTCTTCACCACATGACTGCAAAAAAAATGGATATGTAAATGTACTCACAACGGTAGACCATTGGGGAGTAAATCTGTATCATCTACAGTGGCTGCAAGATAGCTAAGCAGCTGAAGGAGAAGAGCACTGAGGCTGGGACTCCAGTACCCATGGAGGAGAAGCAGCCCCAGAATGTGGGCCTTTGTAGGTATATCATTAATAGGGTTGCCAACTTCCAGGTACTAGCTGGAGATCTCCTGCTATTACAACCTATCTCCAGCCGATAGAGATAAGTTCACCTGGAGAAAGTGGCTACTTTGGCAATTGGACTCTATGGCATTCAAGTCCCTTCCCTCCCCAAATCCCGCCCTCCTCAGGCTTCACCCCAAAAACCTCTCACCTGTGGCAAAGAGGGACCTGGCAACCCTAATCATTAAGCATTAACTGGAGTCAGTGGATTTGTAAGCCTTATTTAAACCTCAGGAAAGCCATAACAAGTTGTTGGTCTCAAATCCACAGAAACTATAACAAGATATTTTCGTGAACTTTCTGACATATATTTAGTTTTACAAAAAATACATGTGCATACAGATACTGAGGTCTCATCACAAGGTTTTGTCACAGTTAGTGTAAAGAATAAGCAATGATTGCAAGCATATTTTTAAAGCAAACAAAATTGCAACGCCATTAAAGAGAAAGAAGTGTTGTGCAACACTGGAATTTTAATATGCTACAGGACCACCACATGTCACATTCATTCCAAATCCCAGACATAGAAGAAGAGTTGGTTTTTATATGCCTACTTTCTCTACCACTTAAGGAAGATTCAAACCAGCTTACAATCACCTTCCCTTCCCCTCCCCACAACAGACACCCTGTGAGGTAGGTGGGGCTGAGAGAGCACTAACAGAGGTGTAACTTGCCCAAGGTCACCCAGCTGGCTTCGTGTGTAGGAGCAAGGAAACAAATCCAGTTCACCAGATTAGCGTCCCCCGCTCATGTGGAGGAGTGGGGAATCAAACCCGATTGTCCAGATCAGAGTCCACCACTCCAAACCACTGCTCTTAACCATTACACCATGCTGGCTCTGTTTTTGATGCTAAACTCTCAAGTGACTATTAATTTGATGTAAATGGATACATGCTTCTATTGATGTCAGCACTGGTCAGCACTATCAATGATGATAACCTGATCAGCACTTTCAGCAGTAGTATTATCACATATAACCCTTCTGAGAGGATGGCATCCATCCATCACGGTATATTCCTGAAGCTTGTGTTACAACTTTTTTCTTAAAAATTAAAATGTTGGTGCAGTTAATAGTGCTGTGACAGAACAAAGCGTGAAAAACACAGCACCTCATCCCAGATATATAAACTTTTTGCTCTTTCTCTTACTTTAACATAAACTTGTGAGTTTTGTTGATATTGCGAGATCTTACATTATGCAATAACAGCTTTAGAGTTTAGTCTGTATCTTTACTAATGACAAGCAATATGTTGTGTCTTTTCAGCTCGCATAGTACAGCCACTAAATTCATATAAAAACCTTTAATGCTAATTTAACATAATATCAAATACAAAATTATCTAACAAGCACACTCTGGTGTGATATATCCCAGTGTCTAACTTAACAATACCTATCTAAACAACATACAAACATGGATACATATATTTCAAGATAGTTTTTACAATCAATCTATTTTTATTAATGTTTTAGTCACAGACCTTAACAATGTTCACATTAAAACCATACAAAATGTATAACCCACAACACCCAGAGTTACATGAATAAAATTTTTAAAATGTTACAGTCAGCCACATATATACATATTGATTACTGAATTGAATGTTATAGTTCTCCTAAATTATTCTTTCTGTGTCAACTTCGGGGTCTAATTTTCAACAAATTTCTTCCTTAGCTTAGAAGCTAACATGATATAAAAGGCCACACTAAGCATGATCTTTGAATTAACGTCGGCCATCAAAAATCTAACTCGGCCCTCAACTGTGTCTAAGACATCTGCGATATGCTGGGTTAATTTAAAATGAATGGAGTTGTAAAATGGGCAACTAAACAAAATATGTGGGAAATCCTCTATTGAACCTGAGGAGCAGGGACATACCTGGGGAGCAGGGACATAAATAGTTTTTACAAATTTACAATTTTTAACAAGTTGCTATTGCATCTATAACATGTTTTTAGGTTTGCCCTTAGGCCTATTGTGTGTACTCTTCACACTGATGTAATTCAGTCTCATAGGAAAAGTCCAACACTGTTGCACTTGCAAAAAGGTCCATCAATGATGCACAAGATGGACAATCTCCTCTAGAGGCACATCAAATACAAATACAAATACAAACAGTTCAAACCCAACCAGGCAAGTGTATATGTTGTAAATTCTATTCCCAATTACTCAAACATCTGGTATAATAGGTTCTTGTTGTAACACTGGTTAGTATAAGTCTCTCAAATACTATGTGTGCAGGTATCAATCTAGTAAAGCAGTGTTTGTATTTGTATGCATTAATGTATTTCTGTAAATGTGTGCAGGTTTAACAAAGGGTTTTAATTAACCATTGATGAAGGCCCCATAGGCTGAAACGCGTTTGGTATGTGGTTACAGTTATCAACCTCAGGAAATGCCACTGTGCTATTTTAATGCTTTTAAATAATTTTACCTTTTATATAGTGCTTCTATTAAATTATACTTTCAGTATTTATACATAGATATTTTACATATATATTTTCTTTTCACCCAACCTTCAGTAATAGTTTCTTTGCCAAAAGTTCCTTTGGTAAGAATTTTGAATGAGCTCCCGTTTTCTGATCAGACTATTGCTCCTTGCAATATGGGGCAGAAAGCAGCCATTTTTGGTCATCTTTTGTCAAGCCTGCTGTGGGGAGGGAGATGCTGTGATGTCTTGTAATTTTTCATTATCAAACTGTTTGTTTTCCTTTTGCTTTTTTGTATTCTGTAGTTTCAGTTTTTTACAGTGGAATCTTAAGCAGAGTTTCATTGTCAACGGGCGTGGATGGGTGTAACTCTGTGTAGGACCTTGGTTGGATTATCATATTAGCTTGTGTGTGTTTATCTGTGGGCTGTGTGTAGGCCTTGCAGGTTGAAATTTAACTTTAGCCAAAAGTTAATGGATGCAAGGCACACCCTAACCTCCACTTTTACCATGTCCATCTCCAAACACAAACACAGCAGGGTAGTTGAAGGGCTGCTCTCATGGATTTCAATTGTACTCACTGCAGAGGAATAAAACAGGAGGGTGATGGCCCAATCATAGTTCCATATAGGAGTTGAGCCAATGATTTAGCATGAAATAATTTAAGAGCAGCTGGGATATATTGATAGGGTTGCCAGGATGCTTGGATTGGCCGGCTTGGAGTGGGGATCGCACATGCGGCCGTGCGCAATGTGATTACGTCACTTTCGGGCGTTTTGGGGTGTTCAAATTAGGGCTGTTGATTCGGTTCGGCCCGAACTGAAAAACAGCCGAATTTCCCCTGATTCGGTGGTTTTTAGTTCGGGAGGAACCGAACTCAAAAATGGCGGGCAACCGGGGAGCCGAATTCAGCGAGTTCGGGAGTTCACGAATAAATCCGGCCAATTCGGGACGGCAGTAAGCAGCATAACCGTCAGTAAGCAGAATTCTCCTTCCCCGGCCAATCGGTGGCCATGCTGGGTCTTCTTCTGGCCAATCAGTCAGGATTGAGTACTGGAGGAATCAGCTGATGTGCGGCCCGACCGGGGAGGGAGAGAGAGAGGGAAATTCTCGTGTGTGTGTGTGGGGGGGGGTGCTTGTGCACATTCGCTCCTTTCTGTGGCTGCAGGGGGCGCATTTTTGGGGGTACAGACCCCAAACTTTCAGTGGAGCTTCAGATGAGCCTTCTTAAGATACCCCCCAAGTTTTGTAAAGATGGGTTCATTGGGGGCAGAAATATCGGCTCCCCCCTTTTCTCTTTCCGTGGCTGCAGGGCGCACATTTTTTGGGGTGCAGATCCCAAACTTTGAGCGGAGCTTCAGACAAGCCTTCTTAAGAGACCACCCAAGTTTTGTAAACATTGGGTCAGGGGGTCCCGAGATATGGGCTTTCCCCTTTCCCCTTTTCCCTATTGGGATGAATGGGATCCTGTATGCATCTCCAGAGCAAAACGTCCCGTGCCTAAATGGAATCGTCTTGGATTACCAAGTCCTCCCCAGCCCCTCCTGATGGAACAGAAGACAGCCACAGTAAGACCCCTTTGGGGGCTTTAATCTATAATTTTTCTCCTGTGTGTGTGTGTGTGGGGGGGGGAAGCAGAGTCTGTGTGTGTGTGGGGAGGGAGCAGTTTCTGTGGGTGGGGGGGAAGCCAAAGGGGGCTTTTGCTGGTTCTGCCTGGGGTGTGTGTGCCCCCTCGACTCTCTCTCTCCCTGGCTTGAGGGGGGGTTTCAGTTGTGTGTCTTCAGGTTTTCCCTCATTCATAAGAGCGGTTAGGTCTATTTGGATGCTTGCTCAAAACTGGTTTTCAAATGGTGACTTAAAGAATGCATTTGGAGTCCGATGCAAAAGGGGAAATTCCACCCCTCCTGCTCATTATGCATAGCTAGCTGCCTCTGTCCCTTTCCATGGTTTGCAAAGTCCCAGGTGTCAGGTGTTGCTTTTCACAGTTGCAAAGGTGTTTCTTACAAGGTTGTGTTGCTCTGCAGTCGTGTTGCTTTGCAGTTGTGTTGCAATGCTTTTCAAACTTCTCAGCTGTTTGTCGGGGCTGGGAGCTTTGTGTGTGGGAGGCAAGCTCTGCTCAGACATACACATTAAGGGTGGGGGGACCCCTTTCGGGGCCCATATCTCAGCCCCCCCTGAATCTTTACAAAACTTGGGGGGTCTTTCAAGAAATGTCCTTTGAAGCTCCGCTGAAAGTTTGGGACCTCTACCCCCAAAAATGCCCCCCCAGAGCCACGGAAAGGCGCGGTTGTGTTTTTAATGGCTTTATTTGGCCGATTTTTCCCCCCAAACTTTGAATTCGCGCCGAATTGCACGGACCCAAAGTGGGGGAGTTTGGACTTCGGCATATCCCGAATCTAAACAGGTTGAATTCAGCCGAATCCGAACTATACCGAATTTTTTTTTAATTCAACAGCCCTAGTTCAAATGCTAAAGTGTCCTGTTGCGGTGCGGCGCTTCCGGGGGTAAACCCACAAGTGATGTAATCGTGTTTCGCACAGCCGCGGCGCTCCAGCCCTCTCCCAAAACCTCCCACTGGAGGAGAGGGGGGACATGGCAACCCTATATATTGATCACTCTTAGTATGTAAAAATTAATTATATTATAGGTACACTTTTGTCCAGCATCAGCAACATAGTCACAGTGGGCTTTCCTCGAGCCAGAGGCTTGCAAAATGCCCCCTAAATACTTAAAACAGGCCATCTATTCTATCTTATAGCTATTTATGCTCCATGCCCAGAGTTTAGGTCTCCTAACAAAAGCCATAATTTTAGGGTTTGGGTAATTTATTGCTAGATGATCCTAACTATAATATTGAGCTGGTGCTTTTAATGTTTTTTTAAGTCCTACTGGGGTCCTGGATAAAATTACAGCTACAAACATGTTTCTCTCTGTCCACCTGGACTAGTAGGTTAGACAAAAAAAATTCCCTTCCAATAGAGTGACTGAAAGCTGCAAGGACTAGTACTCGGAAAACAAGCTGTAAGCAATTACAAAATAAGATCTTAAATGAGAATTGGTTCTTAGTGTTTAAGGATGCAAATCATAAATGTTCACCTCGCTTCTTCCAGATACCCTTCAACAGAACTTTCTCCTTTCCAGACTATTTCTGCTGGTTAGAAATTCACAAGTTCAGATGCGCTCTCTTATTGGCCAGATGTAATGCCCTAGACTCAGCCGAGACACAATGGCGATACAATAAAATATCCGCAGAAGAACAAAAATTCCCATTTTGTGTGGATCAAATAGATACCCTTACCCACATTGTTATAGCACGTCCACAAAATAATATTGCATGAAACAAATATATCACTCCCTGGATAAAACAGCTAAAGACACCACTTTACAGCTAAATCTACCACTGAGTTTCTTCCAAATGGTTGTTCAATACCAAGGGTAATCCTGGGATTATATCCTGCCTGGAACATTCTATCAAAGTTTCACATATTAACTTGCATCATAAAATGTTCCCCGTTAAGGCAATTCTTTTTGTTATGTGATTGAGTTTCAAACAGAACTGTCACCTGTGCACACGTTGCCCTCTAGTGTGGGCTCAGGACATTGCAGAAGCCTATGAGAAAATCTGCCGTCTGAAGGATGAATTTGTGTGTGTGTGTGATGCACTATTGATACAGCTAACTCATTTCATCATTTCATGACAGGCTGGGTGTGAGGGCATTAAAACTTGAAGACGTGTTGGTCTCAAACGGGGCGCTTTACATAACAATAGGGAGGTCAAAAACAGAACAAACTGGAAAGGGCACACAGCTCTGCCTGTGTTTGGCACAAGGATGCGCTTTGTGTCCATTTCAAGCCATGTGGCAATATTTGAATGTGAGGCCAAATCATCCAGGGACACTGCTTATCCACAAAAATGGAAAATTTCTGACCCGCTTCCAGTTTGTGCAGGTTTTCTGTCTGGGGTTAATGGAACTTGGTCTCCCCGCTCATGAGTTTGGCGCCCACTCCTTCTGCATGGGGCGGCTACAGAGGCCTCAGGGTTGGGCTTTCCGGAAGGGCAAATTCACAATATTGGCCGATGGAGGTCAGCTGCCTTCAAGGGTTATATCAGACCCCATTTGGTAGTTTCTAATGCTATGTTTTAAGTTACAGTATCACAACAAATGCGTGTATGGATATGTGGACATAGCGTTGTCCATTGGGCCGGCTTATATGCTGCAGCTTCCGGACTGGGCAGGCAATTGGTCCTCGCAGATAGGTTGCAAATTTTCTGGATGGGCCAGAGGGACATGTGTTGGGACGCATTGGGACCCACCCTGATCAGGTTAGTTCAGAGGCATGGACCTCCGGACGCTCTAATAATCCAGTTGGGAGAGAACGACCTCACATCATGAAAAGGAAAAGATCTAATGGAAACAGCCTGCACAACGGTCTGGAATGTTGCAGCTTGTTGGCCTAGAATTCTTCTATGCTGGTCTGATAGGTTGGAGTGGCATTGTTGGAAGGGTGCCGCCAACCCAGGGAAAGTGGATATTGCCAGACGCAAGGTCACCAACGCCATTGGGCAGGTGGTTTTGACACTCGGTGGCATGGTGTTCCAGCACTGGGACATCTCCTTCCGGCAGCCTGCCATATTCCGGAAAATGAGGTTCATCTGTCGGAATGGGGGATGGATTCATGGTTGTCCAATATTTGGTATGGGCTGGGCGAATTGTTACAGCTGTAGGGAGTTGGCGAAAGCACAGCAGAACCATGGGACCCGCACTGCTATTTGGCAGGGTGCGCATTGGGCAGGATCTATTTTAGGAGGAAAGCTGTCTGCGAACCCCTTTTCTCTGCTGAGGGGAATCCCAATAAAGGATTTCCGGGAGAGACATGGTGGTAAGGCAAGCCAGTTCTGGGGCGGCCAGAGTAGTCTCTCCTTAAGTGGCGGAGGATTTTATCGAGTGGCTCACGCCCAGGTATGTCCCGTTACTGCCATCCCCAGCTATTCCAGCGGGATCGCTGGAGTAGGAACAACATCAGTCCACATTGGGGTCGGCAGATGTTTGGGATCTTGCCCCAGATGCTGCGCCAATCCTTACAGCTGTTTATAGAGTTAAAATAAGTTGTGGCCAGTTAACACCACAACTCTTCTTCTTTTTTTCAAACAAATTGTAGTGTTTTCTTTGACTTCTGGTTATGGTTATTTATTATTAGCCAACCCTCACAGATAGCCCTGCACCAGCAACTCTGCTTTGGACGGCACTGATAGATACCAGAAATAGATCCAGAAGTGTCATATATGTATGTAAGTGCCAAGGAGTTAATCCCCTCTATGTTTTTTTTTAGAACAAATGATTGTGCTACACCTCTGCCCTGCACGTTAATTCCATACATTGAGTGACTCCCCCTCCAGTGAAATCTGAAATGGCAACTGGCATAGAGCGTAATGGATGTGTCTCGTTAGAAAAATTATGTGTTCCCTACAACAGTGGATATAAAAATGGCAATAATACTTCCCCCCCATGTCAACAGCTTGCTAAAGTGACTGCCATCTCACTTCAGTTTAGCAGCCTGAAGGGAAAAGCAAAGAGCGTCCTTTTGTTTTAACGGTACCATTGTCGTTGTCTGTGTTATGTTACATACACCTAAGAGAAGTTTTTGTCACTGTATGTTCCTCAGCAACTTAGCATGCCTGAATATTGGAGGGGGGGCGCTACATCACTCTAAGTGTGTATAAGTGTTATCTCCTTTCTTGGGATGTCCTTCTCTCTGTCTTAATCTGCCCTCTGACCCCCTCCTCTCTATGTGTCTATTGTTCTTCCCACTCTCTTCATGGGGTCACACATATCTACAGCTCTCTCCTGTAGAAACAAATGGTTCATACCCTCGTACACATGATGCTGGATCATCTAGCCACTTGTGATAGGGCAAAGTACTCTTTAAATCAGGTTTCTCTTTCTTCCTTTTGACTTACATGGCTTTCCACCACTGCACCCCTACTTTCCCCTTCCTTTCATTACTTGTAGGCTTCCGAGGCAGCCTTGGCCTCCTTCCAGTGGAACAATGACTTCATTTTAATTAGCTTAAACAATTAACAATTAGAACAAGAAAACAGTTGATTAGAACAAGAGAAACAGTCGTGATTAAACTGCTTTCTTCTTCTGTGAAGAGAAGCGATATTTTTCCTGACTTCTTTACTGGGAACATGGCAACCCTACTCCCCTGGCAGGATACCTGGCTTAAAGAGATGAACGAATTAACAAAGCAACCGCACAATAGAGAAACTGGTCCCTGATACGCTGGATGACTCTCTGCAAAGTCCATGTCCCAATAATCAGAATTATGACTTCAAATGCAGTTTCCTATAATTATACCCTAATCAGGTATCAGAACTCCAGTTTGGGGAAAACAATTTTGGGGACAATGTGAGCTCTATCTAGTTCACAAAACTTTGTGCTAGAATAAAACCTTGGTCATCTTTAAAATGGCACAAGTTTCATGTTTGTTTTTGCTGCAATTGGCCAATATAACAACATCTCTGGAATTATTACCAATTTTAAAAAGGTAAAGGTCCCCTGTGCAAGAACCGGGTCATTCCTGACCCATGGGGTGATGTCATGGGGTGACGTCTCCCTCTCCCATAATACTAGAACACGGGGTTATCTGCTAAAGCTGGAGGGTGAGAGATTCAAAACAGATAAAAGGAAGTAGTTTTTCACACAACGCATAGTTAAATTGTGGAACTCCCTGCCCCAGGATGTGGTGATGGCTGCCAGCTTGGAGAGCTTTAAGAGGGGAGTGGACATATTCATGGAGGAGAGGGGTATTCATGGCTGTTAGTTAGAATGGATACTAGTCATGCTATTCTCTCTAGTATCAGAGGAGCATGCCTATTATTTTGGGTGTGGTGGAACACAGGCAGGATGGTGCTGCTGCACTCGTCTTGTTTGTGGCTTCCTAGAGGCACCTGGTTGGCCACTGTGTGAACAGACTGCTGGACTTGATGGGCCTTGGTCTGATCCAGCAGGGCCTTTCTTATGTTCTTATGTTCACATCATGATGTTTACTAGGCATACTTTGTTTACAGGGTGGTTTGCCAATGCCTTCCCCAGTCATCTTCCCTTTACCCCCAGTAAGCTGGGTAATCATTTTGTCAACTTCAGAAGGATGGAAGGCTGAGTCAACTTTGAGCCATCTACCTGAAACCAACTTCCTTCGGGATCAAACTCAGGTCGTGAGCAGAGCTTGGACTGCAGTACTGCAGCTTAACACTCTGCGCCTCGGGGCTCCTATCTTTACCAATTGTGGGATACCATATATCCAGAAAGTCAACCAAGAATGAGGACATAGCAGTTGGACATAGAAAAGTCTAACAGTTTTCTAACAGTTAGAGCAGTTCCTCAGTGGAACAGGCTTCCTCGGGAGGTGGTAAGCTCTCCTTCCCTGGAGGTTTTCAAGAAGAGGCTAGATGGCCATCTGTAAGCAATGCTGATTCTATGACCTTAGGCAGATCATGAGAGGGAGGGCAACTTGGCCATCTTCTGGGCATTAAGTATGGGTCATTGGGGGTGTGAAGGGGAGGTAGTTCGGAATTTCCAGCATTGTGCAGGGGGTTGGACTAGATGACCCTGGTGGTCCCTTCCAACTCTATGATTCTATAAGTCTGCTCAGGGTGCTTTAAGAAAGCAGGTTTTCTAGAGACGCAAAAAGTAATTCAAGGAAAAGAAGAAATCAAAAAGCACAATTATTGCAAAATGCTAAAATTTTATTAATTATTGTAACATTTCTTCTTAAGAATCAAATAAAAAAAAGAAAGATGAAGATAACCCTCAATCAGGCATCGGCTGATGCTAGAAATACAGACATTAATTCAAAAGAAAATAGCCCAAGAAGTCTATTTTTCCAGAACAAATAAATAGTAATGGTACAACTTTCAAAAATAATTCATCTTTCTAGAAAAGAATTATATTAGTGCTTCTTATTACTTTGGTTTACAAACGTTCGACCCTTTGGCAAATGCATATATCTATAATAATTTTGTAAACAATTACAAAAAACAAATCCAGAGGTCCAAATCTTCTTAACTACACCGATGATGTCATGTAAACATAGATCCTTCTTCAGCAGCAGCACACGTCAAGGGCTTTTTCTTTTGCGAGAGAAAATCTAGACAGAATCTCCTAGTATTATAGCCCCTCTTCCCGAGTTTTGAAAGACCGAAGTCTGCAGAAGGGACTTAAAAAGAACATGAAGTATTGGGAGAACAAATCAGAAAAGGGAGGATTACATTTTGTAATGGTGTCAGACTGGAGTAGACTTCGTTGCCAAATGAATTTGGAATGGGATTGATACCTTGCTACGAGATATTCCGCTCCAGAAAGGTGAGTGAGTCCATATCAACTAGCGATCAAAGCTCTTGTGCTTATGTTCATTCCGGTGAAAAATGAAGCCCGCATCCTGTCTCCCCATCCGCCACCCTAATTTCCGTTGAAGTTATCAACAGAAGCATAGGTCAGTCTCACTGAAGACTGGTAGCCCCAAGAATTTCTTAATGGTTTATCACAAAAGAAAAGACATTTTACACACATGGAGCCTGCTGAAAGTAGATTTGTAATAATTAGGGGAGGGGGGAATCAGCATGTTCAGGATGCTTCTTTGGATTCTCTTCTGTTTAAAGCAACATGGGAAATGAACATCAATCTGTCGTTAATTCTTTTGCTTGGTCGGCGGTATTCTTTTATTTCTGGATCTGTCCTTGCTGCTGCTCTTGCTGCTGCTGCTCTTCCTGTTGTTGCTGCTGTGATTCTGTGGGGACGGGCTGGGGCGCACACTGGCTGCTCAGACAATCGCACTCCTCCACTTGGATGTAGGAATAGTCCACAATGGAGCCATCGGGGCATGTCAGGGCTACCTGCTGCTTGCTGGTCTTGACTTCTTGACAGCATTTGCATGTATGCTCCATTACGTTAGTCTCTGGGGAATATCTGAATGGGTACAAATAGAAAACGAAGAAAGGTTTAGCATAACGGCTGCAGGATCAAGCCACGTCACCGTTAGGTGTCATCAAATGTCTGTTTGCCCCTGTACAGCAATCAGGGCTGGATGTATGCTACAGTTCCAGATGAGCACTAAACAGTGCAATCCTAACCAGGATGCCTGCTGGGCTGAAACCTCTGCCCAGTGCAAAAAATCCGTGCAACCCTATGAGTGTTGCATGGGAGATATGCCACCTAAAAGGTGGTGTACCTTGGGGGGGAAGGGGGGCGTTCCCGAGCCAAAATGGCTCAGGAGGCTGCCTAATGGTGGCCCCGCCCCTCAGCTGGCGCCATGACGCCCCAGGATGCCTCCCGGGACACCCCGGGAACACCTCCTGGGACGCTGTGGCGGCCTTTGCCGGTGTCCAGATGCCGGCGGCGCGCTCCGCTGGCGTTCAGACCCAGTGCTGCCACGCCAGCAGCCAGAGACCGGTGTCTGGCCCTGCACACTGGTGTTGGGGCCACAAATGCCACCGTATGCCTCCCGGACGCCAGCGCTGTGTGCCCTTGCGCCGGCGTGGGCCTTCGCTGGCCTCCAAAGTCCTTTGGTGAGGGCCGCCGGTGCAAGTCAGGAATGTGCTGTAAGTGAAGCAGAATGTAGTGGTACTGGGATCTCTGAGATTCTCAGTGTTAGGGTTGCCAGGCCCCCCAGGCCACCAGTGGGGGATGTGGGATAAGGTTGCCATATCCGGACTGGGAAACTCCTGGAGATTTGGGGATGGAGCCTGGGGAGGACAAGGACCTCAATGTCATACAGCCTACCCACCCCCAAAAAAGCATCAATTTTCTCCTGAGGAACTGATCACTGTAGTGTGGAGATGACCTGTAATTCCAGGGAATCCCCAGGTTCCACCTGGATCCTGGCGTCCCTACTCAGCATCATTTTATTTTGGAGGAACTTTCTAGCCTTTATAACTTTGAAGATGTGTTTGAGCGTGTATAGGCAATGCCTGCTGGCACCTCGAGGGACAGCCGAACTGTTTCCAGCGGTTGAGGGTCGGGCTCCTGTGGCCCACATAGCACCTTCTATTCTCCATGGCTAGCAAAATCTACCTTTTAAGGAGAATCAAACTGGCTCACAATCTCCTTCCCTTCCTCTCCCCACAACAGACACCTTGTGCGGTAGGTGGGGGTGAGACAGTTCAGAGAGAACTGTGACTAGCTCAAAATCACCCAGGTAGCTTCATGTGTAGGAGTGGGGAAACCAACCCGGTTCACCAGATTAGATTAGAGTCTGCCACTCATGTGGAGGAGTGGGGAATCAAGCCCGGTTCTCCAGATTGGAGTCCACTACTCTTAACCACTACACCACGCTGGTGTATTCCAGAGATGAAGGTTCTTAATGGGATTCAAAAATAGGTTGGACAGACAAAAGTATGATTTAGATATAGGCAATGTTGTTTTAGAACACAGAGTCAAACTAGAATGCTCTTTGGAGTAACTTGCAACTCCATATTCTGTGAGCACAAAAGTGCTAGAACCTCATGTTGAATGAAGAGCTATCACTTTAGAAGGATTTTAAATTCCCTTATAATTCTTTTGGAAATAGCAGACAACAGAGATGCAAAGAGATTTCCTGGTCATTTATTCCATCCCCTCTTAACAAGGATTGGCTTTTTTCAGTCACTACAGGTGTTAATTCTTGCAAAATCCTCCACTTACAGATGTTAATTAGTTTGCCTATACTTCTGTAGCTTTCTAATTGGATCTGCTTTTCATGTGTCATCCTGAATATTCCTAGATCAAAATTATATGTCAATGCTACTTTGCCTATCTATTGCTGGGAGTGGTCCTCACCCACTCTGAGTTGATTGGATTGGATCTTAATTTATTTGGATCATGTTTTATTTGTTTTGTAACATGCCCCCTTTCTGTTGATTGTAGCCTTGAGTCTCAGTGAGAAAGGCAGACAATAAAGATCATAAATAAATAAATTTATGCATCTGATTAAGCAAGTTCAAATTCATGAAACCTTATGACAGGATAATTTTTGTCAGCCATTGGACTGCTTGATTTGAATGCTACCGACAAAATTGCTATCAAATCAGTATATCATGTGTGTGTGTGTGTTAAGTGCCATCAAGTCGCTTCCGACTCATGGCGACCCTATGAATGAAAGTCCTCCAAAATGTCCTAACTTTGACAGCCTTGCTCAGATCTTGCAAATTGAAGGTCGTGGCTTCCTTTATTGAGTCAATCCATCTCTTGTTGGGTCTTCTTCTTTTCCTGCTGCCCTCAACTTTTCCTAGCATGACTGTCTTTTCCAGTGACTCTTGTCGTCTCATGACGTGACCAAATCAGTATATCATAGGAGTCTAAAATGAACCATTTCACTTTCCCGACTTCAGTTTTACATGGGTCATGGTAGCAAAAAGTAGTTTTGGAATTCAAAGTAGTTTCTAAACCACTGTTTGTATGTCAAGCATTTGAAACAAACAGGACTTAGGAGAGCATAAGAGATAGTTCACAAGGACAGTGACCAATCGTTTGCTTACTTTGAAGAAGTACCACAGTTGCCTTCGCAGTATGTTAACTGAATAGGTGAAGAAGCTTCACAGCCGTTGTGTCTAATTACTTTTGAAGTGTTGTGTGGTTTGCAGATTCGTTGTTCTGAGAGGGTAAAAAAAAAACACACAACAGCATGATTATGTAGTCGCAGTCATTCCCTGATGAGAAATTGAAACTGGTAAAATGGTATGTGTGCAAGCTAATGCGGCAAAGGAAGTGGGGATTGGTTGGTCCATCTTTTTAAAATCATAGCCAGGTCACCTTCACATAAAGAAGAGAAAGAGCAAGCTCGTTTCTGTTTTCTGTGTCCATCAATGTAAGGTTACAATACGAATGAGCCATACTTCCTGAGTATGAATGGATGAATTTATTTTTACGGCATTAGCTGGAACACATCAAGACTTCCTGAGTATAACAATGTGTCATCTACAATCATGACATTGGTGAAAGACAGCATGTTCAGGAACATGAGAGGAGAGGGGGCAGGCCTATTTGTATGAACACTGAGATCTCTTTTCACAATACTTGTGTTGGTGCATGCACTTACGCTGCACGATTGCACAGTGCTTCCTTCCTGCTCAGATGCTTTATTAGCTAACATTGTACCCCAGGGTGGTTAACACAGTCTAACCCAGCTCATTTATTTATTTTAATTTTTGTATCCTACTTTTTCACTGTGTACTTAATACTAAAACAATACATTCTAGTTATAATAAAAATCTAAGTAAAACATTAAATACTACAAAGGTGATAACAGCAAAGAAAAGAGAGCCAGAAAAACACCAGTAAACGCCAAACCGATTCACCCATCAAATGCCTGTATAAATAAATCAGTGTTCTGGTGACTGAAAGGTAACAATATTGGTGCCATGCAAACATGTCTAGGAAAGGTGTTACTTAGTTTAGTCCATTATAAGAGTTTGTTTTGTATTAATATAGTTGGCATAACTTACCCTGAGGAACACATTCTTTGCAGCAGCCATCGCCAGTCAATTTCAAATACTCCTTCAAGAATTAAAAATAATAATTGAGAATTGATTTACAGTTACCAAAGCAATCACTTTCCTCAGGGGGGAAAACATTTTCTTTATGCAAGTGAGAGATTCACACTTGGATAGATACCATTTCTAGTCAGGGATGAACAAGCTGGTGAGGGGTCTGGAGACCAACTCCTATGAGGAAAGGTTGAAGGAGCTAGGTATGTTTAGCCTGAAGAGGAGAAGACTGAGAAGGGATATGATAACCATCTTCAAGTACTTGAAGGGCTGTCATATAGAGGATGGTGCCGAGTTGTTTTCTGTTGCTCCAGAAGGTCGGACCAGAGCCAACGGGTTGAAATTAAATCAAAAGAGTTTCCATCTAGACATCAGAAAGAATTTTCTAACTGTTAGAGCGGTTCCTCAGTGGAACAGACTTCCTTGGGAAGCTCTCCTTCCCTGGAGGTTGTTAAGAAGAGGTTAGATGGCCATCTGTCAGCAATGCCGATTCTATGACCTTAAGCATATAATGAGAGGGAGGGCATCTTGGCCATCATCTGGGCATGAAGTATGGGTCACTGGGGGTGGGGGGGTATTTTGGAATTTCCTGCATTGTGCAGGAGGTTGGACTAGATGACCCTGGTGGTCCCTTCCAACTCTAAGATTCTGTGATTCTATGATTCTAAGATTACCATCATTTTGTTGATAGTGGTTAAAATGCCTATCATTATGCCACAGAGAGCCAGTGCCATATTGTATGTATTGGAGACTTCAAAATGGAAAGTTAGGACTTTGTAAAGGGATATAGGCAGAGGAAAATAAATAGTCATTGGGAACTTGGACTCAGAGATTGCTGTATCTAAAATACATAGCATGCCTTCTATGAACTTTGCGTCATAACAATAATTACATAACTATATCAAGCTAGACAAAACATTCAGTCAAACTTACAGGTGGGCAGCCAGGAATTAAGGCAGGACACGTTTTCTTGACAGTGACAAGAACAAACTTGCCATCAATGACTTCACACTCATAAAAGGTACAGTTGTTTCCAGGACGGTAATACTTCTCTCCATGCTGAAAACAGTTACAGATTTAATTATATTGTTAGAAACGGACACCTTAATTTCTTTTTACGGCTTTTGATTATATCACCAACACAGTACAGTTATGGCAAAAAAGTGGTTCATGTTTCTAACCGGAAATATAGAACGCTTTGTGGAAAACTTTTGCTGAAATAACAATAGAGTTATTCAATTTGTTGTGTAGCTTTCTTTATTAAAAGGTAAACGGTAAAGGTCCCCTGTGCAAGCACCGGGTCATTCCTGACCCATGGGGTAACAAGGCAGACTTTGTTTGTGGGGTGGTTTGCCAGTGCCTTCCCCAGTCATCTCCCCTTTACCCCCAGCAAGCTGGGTCCTCATTTTACCGACCTCGGAAGGATGGAAGGCTGAGTCATCCTTGAGCCGGCTACCTGAAACTGACTTCCATCGGAATCGAACTCAGGTCGTGAGCAGAGCTTGGACTGCAGTACTGCAGCTTACCACTCTGCGCCATGGGGCTCCTTTATTAAAAGGAGGGAAATGGTATTCTTCTGCCTGCATTCTTTTGACTGCTATAATGTATTTTTTTTTCCAACTCGGCATGTCCAAATTACAATTATCACACTGTAATAAAGTATGGGTGTACTTTGCTCTTGACATCAGTATTAATCAGTGTTCGTATTATACAGCTGAAGGACGGAGCTAACCTATGCTCTGTTAAAATCAAAGTCCTTCTTGAGATTGAACTTTATATATTTTATTTAAGACATTTCTGGCTTGTCTTTCTCCAATTAAGGAACCAACCTAACTCTCAACAATATCTTAAAGGAATTCTGCCCTAAATCACACCTCAGGGTAACAGAAGTAGGTTCCATATTAGCATGACAGAAGGCAGAACCTAAAAACATGTGGCATATGCATTATGTTTTTAACCTTCATATCTGGAATGGGATGGATATTAGGTTAGTGGAACAGGATATACTTGACACACAGAAAGTCTTGGGTTCAGTCCCTGGTAACTACAGTAAAAGAACCCAAAGTAGCAGATCTGAGAAAAGATCTTTGCCTGAGACTATGGACAGCTGCTGCCAGTCAGAGAGACAATACTGAGCTAGATGGACCAAAGATATAGCAGTTCTGTATGTTTATTAGTTCTTCAGCACCATGAGTGTGTTGGGCACTTGAGAGCTTCAAGTAAAAATAGTTCCTTGCCCACAGGAGCTTACAATCTTAAATCAACAATGAGGACAATGCCAAAAGAAGGAGAGTGAAAGGTAAGGATATCAAGGGGTGGATGTGAGCATTCATGCTCAACCGTTATTTATTTTTTTCAGTTAAAATCTTTTATGATCAACAGTGTCTGCTCCAGTAAACTTCCAATCCACCCATAAGACAAAACACAAATAAAGAAAACATGAAGGATGATAGTATTCACAGAACATCAGATATTGGCTACCTGGATAATGGCGTTGGTGGATCCGTCTTTCAGTATACAAGCTGTTGGGGTGCATTCACCACAGCATTCTCCAGCTTTTTCCTTGTAAGCATAGCCCTGGGTTGGGAAGAATATAGATGGAAATGCATAAAATCAAGGGTGTCCTTTACTTTTTAGAGACAATAAATAGGTAGGTGGATAGGTAGACAGATAAAAAGTAGGGGCCATTAAAAATCAACATGAACTCACTTCTGGACAATTTGTGTTGCATGCTTTTGAGACACATTCTACTGTGTATAAGTTGCCAAGCACATCTTGTTCAAGAGAGCATTTGCATAGTTCACAGGGACCCCTTGGGACAACTGCTCCAGGCTGAAGAGGAGAAACAGTAATACATTATTCTAATCACTTCTCACAACTCAGAAAAGACTCTCATATGATCTGTAGGTGTAACTATTTATTTAACCACACAGGGGCCTCAGGGACAGGATATTTGAAATTAAAATCAGAATTGCTACCAAAGTTTGGCCTGAAGTAAAATACAACATGGGGTTCAGGTATCCTTATCTGTTAAAACATCTAAAGAATGTTATGGAATTTTACAAAGTCAAATTTGGAGGTTCCTCCTCAAGCAGAACATCTGAAAAAATTCAAAGGCAACCAGAAGAGATGCAATGATAGTATAATGCTAAGTAGTGTTACATCCCTCTAAGCCAACGGATGTCAATAGATTCAGAAAGCTGTATCTCTGCTTAGGATGGCACTGAAAGACTGGCATAATTTGGGATAGGGATGGGGATGTGTTATACAACTTTACTCAAATATTTTCTCTCCAATTTCTTTATTTAGAAGCAAAATGACAATATAAAAACGTTTAGGAGCCGGCGTGACCCTGCGCCATGGTAGGCACCACCTTATCACAGACTAAAGCGGCACCTACGCCAGTGCAGGGGCAAACACACCAGTGCCAGGAAGCCGCGTTGCTGTGCAGGGCCCCGCCACCGGTGCTGCAGCAAACTCCTGGAAGCAGAAACCCATGGCGGTGTGGGGGTATTCCTGGGTGTGGAGCTGCCTTTAAGCAGCTTCCTAACCACTTTGGACCCAGGAACGCCCCCTCGAGCCGCGACATGGCTACGCCACCTTTTCTGGTGGCATAGCCCTGTTGCTTTCAATGGGGGATTTCCCGTTTTTCATTTTTTGCACTGGTTTTATTTTTTGTTCAGCGGCCAGGAAGCCTCTGAAGAGGCGGCACAGCTGCGCCACTCCCGGCCACTGCGGATCTATCCCCCTTCTGAATGGGCTGCCCATCGACCAATTTAATGGTTAGTCACATGGATCAGTGCTTCTGGTACTCATTATGCAATGACATTGTGAAGGGTACTCACTTGATAGAATACGTCACGGACAACACATCCGGGCAATAACTCTGTGAGGCAAAAGTTATATTGTTATACATTTTTTTAACGTTCTCTTATATTATCAGAATAGAATGATAAGGTACAAGAAGAAGAAGAAGAAGAGTTGGTTTTTATATGCCGACGTTCTCTACCACTTACGGCAGAATCGAACAGGCTTACAATCACCTTTCCTACCCCTCCCCACAACAGACACCCTGTGTGGTAGGTGGGGCTGAGAGAGTGCAACTAGCCCTAGGTGACCCAGCTGGCTTTGTGTGTAGGAGTGGGGAAACAAATCCAGTTCACCAGATTAGCCTCCGCTGCTCATGTGGAGGAGTGGGGGGAATCGAACCCGGTTCTCCATGTCAGATTCCACCGCTCCAAACCACTGCTCTTAGCCACTACACCATGCTGGCTCTCTTCACAGTGGTGAAGTATTAATATGAACTGCTAGTCATTTTTTTTTTTTTTAAAAAAGTGGTTTGCATACAGTAACAATTACTGTTTGTTTCAGAGGGTAGCCATGTTGGTTTGCAGCAGAACAGCTGAATCAGAATTCAGTAGCACCTTACAAGCCAACAAGATATTCGGGTTATAAGCTTTTGAGAATCAAAGCTTATACCCTGAAAATCGTGTTGGCCTCTAAGGTGCTACTGGTCTTGAATCTAGCTGAATTACTGTGAGTTTAGTTTAGTTATTTACGGCCATTTGACCAGCAGATAAACAATGTTAAAATTATTGTCGAAGGCTTTCACGGTCAGAGTTCATTGGTTCTTGTAGGTTATCCGGGCTGTGAAACCGTGGTCTTGGAATTTTCTTTCCTGACGTTTCGCCAGCAACTGGCAGGCATCTTCAGAGTAGTAACAGTTGCTGGCGAAACGTCAGGAAAGAAAATTCCAAGACCACGGTTACACAGCCCGGATAACCTACAAGAACCAATGTTAAAATTAATCAATACAGAGGCAGGGTTACAATTTTGTTACTCTAACCAGAGATCTCCATGCTCTAGCAGCAATGTGACAAAACTTTGCCCCTGTGTAGGAAATGTTGAGGAATCTATACTGCTAATGACCCTGTTAGGACCATATCTGCAAGCATTTAGGGCATTTCTTGAGTTTCAGAACACCTACTAGCAAATCTCACACTATGGAGATTTCCTGGGAAGGGGTTTAGTTAAAAAATATTGGTTTATATTTTACCACTCCATCCAAAATGGTGAATGATAAGCAGCCTAACATCAGAGCTGGCATATTTAACAAACGGAGCTTGTGCTGGTTGAGTGCAAATTGAGTGTCTTTACATGAGGAAGTAATCACTATCATACAGTTGAAGAGACTTTGGGTGAAAACGCATGGTCGCTTTATCCTCCTTTAATCCTTGTTTTAGCCAGGATCGAACGCACATTAAGCGAAACGCATGTGCTCGATCCTGGCTGAATCCTGGCTGAAACAGGGATTAAAGGAGGATAAAGCGATCATGCGTTTTTGCCCTAAGGCAACAATCCTGAAGATGCTTCCCTGGGAGTAAGCTTCATTGAATAACATGGAACTTACTCCCAAATAGAGCTGCTTAAGATTGCTCCCCAAATAGCTACTGAAAAGGAAAATGCACACACACTGACACCTCCAGGGGATTCTGGGGGACTTCCTCACAAGGAGAACTATTTGTTATACCCAGGAACCGCACATGGCAAGCTGGGCAGCTTCTTCAAGAGTAGACCTACTCGCAAAAAAGCCAAACATGCTGGTACTACGGTTTCCAGCCTCCAGGTGGTGGCTGCAGAGCTCCCGCTATTACAACTGGTCTCCAGATGATAAGAGATTAGTTCACCTAGAGAAAATGGCCGCTTTGGAAGGTGGACTCTATGGTGTTATGCCCCATTGAAGTCCCTCCCCTGTCCAAACCCTACCCTCCTCAGGCTCAACCTCCCAAATGTCCAGGTAATTCCTGACCCGGAGCTGGCAACCCTATCTGTAATGCTGAGCGAAAAGGCCAAAGAGCTTCTCCTCCAGCTAAGCCACTCAAGAGGACACGTAGTCCTCTTGAGTGGCTTAGCTGGAGGAGAAGCTCTTTTGGGATATAATTGCTATGCATCTGTGAAAAAATTAACACTATTCTGTGAAATTCCCCAGCTTTTTACCAATAGTTCCATACTTACCACAAGTGGCATTCATGCAGCAGTCTCCTGGCAGTTTTTCTTGTTTTAATTCATATCCTATTGGACATCTCTCGATGGATTTGGGGCAGTAAGTAGTGTTGCATACTATGTAACGTAAGGCAAAAAGGAGAGGGGAAATGAATGAATAAAGTTCAATTCAGAACATTCTCACATTAAAAGAATCTGAAGGGGTTTTCCCGGCATTAATGGATATCCAATGCAACACCAGTTTGAGATCGGTATCCTTTAGAGAACGGGAGGAACTACTGCTATAGACACAACAAATAGTACTATTGTCATATGGACAGATTAACCACTATGCTAAGTACTTTACAGGAGCCCCATGGTGCAGAGTGGTAAGCTACAGTACTGCAGTCCAAGCTCTGCTCACGACCTGAGTTCAATCCCGACGGAGGTTGGTTTCAGGTAGCCGGCTCAAGGTTGACTCAGCCTTCCATCCTCCTGAGGTCAGTCAAATGAGTACCCAGCTTGCTGGGGGTAAAGGGAAGATACCTGGGGAAAGCACTGGCAAACCACCCCGTAAACAAAGTCTGCTTAGGAAACGTCGAGATGTGACGTCACCCCGTGGGTCAGGAATGACCCAGTGCTTGCACAGGGGACCTTTACCTTTCTAAGTACCTTACAGCATAGGAGCATTTGCTGTGATGTAATTATCCGGCGTTATCCCCAAGCGAAAAATGTTCCTATTTTGGAAAGTTTTGTTGAAAACTGTTTACAGTGCATCTTTCGCTTCAAGCATGCGTAGGCTGAGATTGTACTTACTGCATTTCTCATGAGGGCAGCATGGATCTTCAAGTGTTGTTACTGCGACAGGGATGTATCCTTCATCAACACAGGGCACTGGGGCAGGCGTTACACATGTCTTTGGTTTGCACTGTACTGTAACAGAATATTTCTCACAAGTGCACTCCTGGCAGTTGCTGCTCCAAGTTGATCCTGGCTGTGGGGGGAAAAAAGAGGTGGGAAATGTGATTAGTTTGCACTTCCTTTTTGTGTGTGCTTCTTTGGTTATGTTCAGAACAGGGGGCTCGTGAATCCCCCCCCCCCCCAATGGTGAGAAGCATAATCTCCAGACATGGGAACAGCTTATACACTTATCTGCATGGCAGATATGACCTGGTTTGGAAGGTCAAGTTTCCCACGTTTCTTGATCTTTCCTCTCAAGATACAGCTAGTAAATAAAGCCCATCTGCACCACATTCTGAAGATACATCTTGACTATGTCCACTCTTTCCAAATAAAAGTTATCCAAAATATGATTTTTGAATATGATTTTTGAACCTATTTTAGATTTTAAAATACTATCTTACATAGGGTTGCCAACCTCCAGGTGGTGGCTGGAGATCTCCTGCTTACAACTGATCTCCAGCTGATAGAGATCAGGTCCCCTAGGGTTGCCAGGTCCCTCTTTGCCATCGGCGGGAGTTATTTTGGGGGCAGAGCCAGAGGAGGGTGGGGTTTGGAGAGGGGAGGGACTTCAATGCCATAGAGTCCAATTGCCAAAGTGGCCATTTTCTCCAGGTGAACTGAGCTCTATCGGCTGGAGATCAGTTGTAATAGCAGGAGATCTCCTGATAGTACCTGGAGGAGGCAACCCTACTCCCAGATTCCTCCAATACACGAGGTAAGTCTGCATGTACAGACAACATTGTTGTTCTAGCTGTTGTTTTTGGAGATTTAACCTCCCCCCCCCCAATGTATTATTTTCAGTTTTAAGATTTTTCTGCAAACCTGGGGTCTCTGAAGTGTGCAGAACTATCTGTTTACAATCAGTGTGGCCCTGATCTGCAAGTTTAGATATCCACAGATTGGATAGACTATAAGATAACAAAGACTGTTGAATATTTGTTTTTGACACACTTTAAAAATACATTTGCCATGCAATTATCTGTGAAGGAAGATTGTATCCTATGGCCTCTTGGCTTTCAAATCTAATCCTCCATAAATGGATTATTTCAGAATGGCAAATGACAATTAAAAACCCTCTCCATGTCGCAAAATACTTGGAAAAAAACTTAATTTTAATGAAGCTCCAAACATGGTTTTGAGCTTACTCATCTATATTTCTTAAGTATAATCATACTGTTACTTACTGCTTTGGGCATCCCATCTGGTCCCACACAAGCTGAAAGAAATAAAAGGATGCAATTTTTTTTTGTTAATGCCGTTAAAAAATGGTGGAGCTAATACAACTAACTTAAAGAGCAGGCCTACAGAAGCTGTGTGAATTCTGACATAGCTATTGTTTTCTGAGTATATAAACAGAAGCTGGAAGCATTAGAAACTGAGCGATAAAAGGAAGCTCTGTAACCATGGAAATGAAAGGCTTTCATAATAACAGAAGTTTATCTGTCTAGAAAGCCCCCAATCCATAGTCTTCTGGAACTTTGAGGGAAGGCTGCCATAACCATGCGGCAGACTAGATGAGAGAACGCTTTGTAGAATACTCCTATGAAAGAATGCCTGAGCTCTGAATGAAATCCTCTCTGCAAAAACAACCTACATATTTTGACACTTAGCATATCATTCATATGTGTGTGTGTGTGTGTTAAGTGCCATCAAGTAGTTTCCGACCCATGGCGACCCCATGAACCAATGTCCTCCAAAGTGTCCTATCCTTAACAGCCTTGCTCAGATCTTGCAAATTGAGGGTTGTGGCTTCCTTTATAGAGTCCATCCATCTCTTGTTGGGTCTTCCTCTTTTCCTGCTGCCTTGAACTTTTCCTAGCATGATTGTTTTTTCCAGTGACTCTTGTCTATGTCCAAAGCACAACAGCCTCAGTTTAGTCATTTTAGCTTCTAGGGTCAGTTCAGGCTTCATTTGATCTAAAATCCACGGATTTGTTTTTTTGGCAGTCCAGGGTATCCGTAACATTCTCCTCCAACACCACATTTCAAAGGAATCTACTTTCTTCCTGTCATCTTTCTTCATTGTCCAGCTTTCACACCCATACATAGTAATAGGGAATACGATGGCATGAATTAACCTGATCTTGGTTGCCAGTGACACATCCTTACGCTTAAATATTACAAAAACACCCTTCTTGAAAACTTCACGTGTCCCATTCTATTCTTTAGCACCCTTCTTTATGAGAGCAGACAGCTCAGCAGCAGCTTATTTTATTGTCCTGTTTTTTACCCTTACTTTGTGGAAGGATTGTAGTCTAAGACTAACTTCTGGTGTTGATTGCTGGAAGTCATTTCCCCTTTGGCTTCTAAGGGTGTATCTGCAAATTGCTGCAATCTAGATGACCTAGGCAGCCTTCTGCCAGTGCCATCCTAAACAGAGTTACCTTCTTCTAAGTCCACTGATGTTAATTGATTAGACAGAGATGATGTGAAAGACCCAAGCCTACAATTTTGGAGAGCCATTGCCAGTCAAAATAGACAATACTGATCTTGAAAGACCAATGGTCTGATTCAGTATAAAGCAGTTTCATGTATTCTTGTGAATTTAAGGGGATCAGAAAGGTGTAGAGAGCTAAAATGGTGTAGTGGTTAAAGTGTGGGACTAGGATCTGGGAAACCTAGGTTTGAATCCCCACTGTCAAGGAAACTTGCTGGGTGACCTTGGGCCAGTGACACTCATCCTTGATCCTGGCTAATATTTGGACAGGAGACCTCCAAGAGATACCAGTTCATGCGGAGACAGGCAATGGCAAACCACCTCTGAATGTTTCTTGCCTTGAAACCCCTACGGAGTCACTATAAGTCAGTAGTGACTTGACAACAGAAAAGGGGGGTGTAACTCTGCCTAGGATTTCACTATAATCTGCTGACGGTACAAGAATCTTTCATACTACACAATACTGTTGAGTTGTGGTAGACACCTGCCTTTATATAAGAATACTTACAGCATTCATGGACGCAGACATTGCTGTAGGTGTTAAAGAGCTTGGTTCCTGTAGGGCAGTAGCAACCTTCAGTTATACCTGGGCCGCTATGCTGAATAGCACTATAGGAAAGAAGCATACATTAGAATAGTTCCACACCCTTGCAACATGAAATCTTCTGGGCATGGTGTAGGGGGTCACTGGGTGTGTGTGTGGGGGGGATCGTTGTGAATTTCCTGCATTGTGCAGGGGGCTGGACTAGATGACCCTGATGGTCTTTTCCAACTCTATGACTCTATGGGCGAAAACACACGGTCGCTTTAGCCTCCTTTATTCCCTGTTTCAGCCAGGATTCAGCCAGGATCGAACAATGCGTTTCGTCGAATGTGTGTTCAATCCTGGCTGAATCCTGGCTGAAACAAGGAATAAAGGAGGCTAAAGCGACCATGCGTTTTTGCCCTATGATTCTGTGATCCTATGAATATGCAGTATGTGTTTCAGTTCTTTTCATTATAATAATGTGTAAAGTGAGAGGGAGCCAGACTGTTTAAAAAAAACGGTTACTAATTAACAAAGATGAGAACAATTCCAGCAATCCAATAACTTTCAGTTCAGCGGACATCTTAATAATATTTTTAGATAGTTATTCCTTACTTGTTCCTAGCTCAGCCTTCTTTCAAGCAGCGCTGGGCACAGTTCATACACACAGTGATCACATTTTATCCTCACAATATCAGTGTGATGTAATTAGACTGAAAGGGGATAACTTGGCACAAAGTTGCCAAGTAAGCTTGATGGCGGAGAATAAATTGGAACCCAAGCCTCCATCACATTATCAACCACATCATAATGGTTATACAAATAATAATAATAATAATAATAAGATGAAGTAGAATAAATACAGAATTAAACAGATTTTATATTCTTCCTTACTTTGTGTCACACGTTGGAGGGTTGAGAGGGCCGCATGGGTCATATTGTTTGCCTTGAGGACAGACGTATGCTATAAATGATAAAAGAAATAGAAGTAAACTTAAAGATGTATTTCCTTTGCATATGATATTTACAGAGAGATTCAGCATGACCATTCCTTTAATTTTTGTCCTCTGTTCCTGAAGTACTGATATGGAGAGAGAGGATTTGTTAATGCTCATTATCCTTGTTGAATTGCATTTTGTTCACATCCCCCCCACTTTTCCAGTGTGTTCAGATCTCACTGAATTGGATCTCTATCTTCCTGTACATTTGCTACTCCTCCCAATTTGGTATCATCTGCAAATATAATGAGTAGTCTCTCCACCCCCTCATCCAGATCATTTCTAAAACATTGAAATGTACTGGGCCCAGAAGTAAGCCTTGTGGCACCCCACAGGACGCTTCCCTCCAATCACACGAAATGCCATTGACAGTTATTCTTTGGGTGCTGTTCTCCAGCCAGTTCCGTATTCACCTAACTATCCTCAAGTTCAGTCCACAGTCCTTGAGTTTACCCACTAGAACATAATGGGGAACCCTGTCAAAAGCTTTACTGAAATCCAGGTAAACAACATCAGTGGCATTCCCACAAGCCAGTAAGCTCATCTCTCAATCAAAGAAAGAAACGAGGTTGGTCTGGCTGGACCTATAGGGGAGAAATCTGTGCTGACTTCCCCAGAATCACCAGGTTGTCCTTCAGATGCTTGCAGATCAGTCCCTTTAAAATCTGCTCCAGTATCTTCCCTGGGACAGAGGTCAAACTGACTGGCCTGTAGTTTGCTGGGTTGTCCCTCCTCCCTTTTTTGAAGATAGGAATAACGTTCGCCCTTTTCCAGGCTTGTTGCACATCTCCCATCCTCCAAGAGGTCTCGAAGATGGACAACAGTTCTGCAAGCTCTCTAGAAAGTTCTTTGAGCGCTCTCAGGGGCATATTATCTGTCCCAGGGGTTATGTACTCCTCCAGTGCAGCCAAGCGCTTCTCAACAACTTCTCTGTCCATGTCAACCAGCAGCCTGGATTCAGTGCTTGCCTGCTATCATCTCTAGTCGAGCCTGTTCATTTCTTCAGGGGGGAAAAAATGAGGGAAAATAGGCATTGAGCCTTTCTGCTTTCTCTCTATCTTTTGTCAGAGTTATTCCATTTTCACCCAACAGTAGGCCTATTGCTTCTGTTACCTTGCGTTTGCTCCTCACATATCTGAAGAAGCTTTTCTTGTTGTAGCGAGCCTCCCTGGCCAGCCTCATCTCACTGTTTGGCCTCTCTGATGGCTGACCTATAGTGCCTAGCAACTCTCAGATACTCTTCTTTAGAGGTATGTCCTTCCCTCTATTTCTTTAATATTTCCTTTTTTTCCCTTAGCTCATCATGGAGTTCTCTGTTCATCCACATTGGCTTTTTGGATCCCCTACCATGCTTCCTTCTTATTAGAACAGTGATGGTTTGAGCTTGCAAGCTCTTGGTACATAGGCACCTGAAGCTCTGCACCTTTGGTTCCATTTGGCCTGACCTTCCCAGGTAGGTCTCTGCTATTTGCACAGAAATCACTTGGTTGGTTGTCTCCTTCCCCTTGGGGTGTCAGTGTAAAGCTCTCTTGATGAATCCCCAGGTTTCTGCCATTGTGCTATTTGTCCTTGACCTTGATAGGTGAAGTCCATCGCGTGCTAGTAGGCGGTCTTCCAGAAAACTTAGCCCATGGTCCCAGAATCCAAGTCATTCCTGTCAGCACCACTGACACAGCCAGTGGTTCACCTCTATTATCTTCTGTTCTCACCACATTCCTCTTCCTCTGATTGGAAAGATCAAAGAGAACATCACCTGTCCCCCTCTTCCCTTCAGCTTCCTCCCAAGAACTTCATAGTCAACCTTAATGCTTGTAGAGGTGTTCCGGGCAGTGTCATTCATTCCCAAATGGACCATCACAAATGGGTAATGATCTGTTGGTTTGATCAGTTTTGGCATCCCGTCTGCAGTACTGTATCTTTAATCTGCAGTATCAAGCAACACACCTCTCGGGCTAGGGCATCAGGCTTGGACCCATGATGTTCCATACCCTTCAGCAGAGAGTCACCAATGACCAACACTTTCCTTTTCCTTCCGATGCCATTTCTTAGAATCCCCCTGCCTTCCTCCCTGTCTTTCTTGTCCTTGTGGTTCTTCCTCTGCCAGTGTTTCCATCTCTGCCACCACTTCATGAGCCTAGAATCAATATATGAGGAAACTACAGCACTGATAGAATGAGTACTTACGGCAGGCACCATTGGTCTTTGCTCTCCAGTCAATACAGATCCCCTTAGAGGCACAAAGAGAAGCATATATCTCCAGCCCAGAACACTGCATAGTGGTATTGCTGATATAGCAAGCATCAAAGTTACAGCCTTGGTAGAAGGGGTTTGGAGGTATCACATCATGGCACTTAGAGAAGACACTGTAAAGATACCAGAAATGTTGCATGAAAAAACGCGCTTTCAACCAGGTGTTCAACCTTCTTTTTCCCATACCACAATTAAAACGTTCAGCCCCAATACACAGAATATTTTCTTCTTCTACATGAGACACTTGTTATTAAATTCTCTAAGCAGGAAAAAAGTAAATTAAGTTAATTTGCCATCTTACTCGCTCAAAATCATCTGGCAAAGAAGGCTAGGTTTACAGGTTGGCAATGGAGGGGGTGTGGTTGAATAGGGTGATGGTGGTCCCGAGCAGTACTGTTTCTTGTCATCAGGAACTTTCCAAGCAGGGGCCATGTGGGGACAATCAGTAATCTCACCACTAGGTAAGCGACATTCATCTTTTCTGTCATTTGTGCATGTACCTGGAGGGGAAAAAATTGAATCAGAAATGGGAAGCATTACATCCATGATTTAATATACAGAGGTCTACAGTCAGGTCAAATGCAGAGATGAAGTCAATGACCTAGAGCATTTTGACAATTTTGTTGAGAGTGGATTGAAGAAATATCATCTTTTTAGTGGTGAATGGGATTTCTCTCATTTTATTTTATTTTTCAAATTTTTGCACCAACATCCTGCAATTCTAGTACCCAGGAATTGGATGTAAAGGTTTAGAGGGCCTTCAAAAACACATCAAAAGCAGAGTTGTTGTTTTCTGACAGTGACAAAAACGAAAACACAATCAACAGTTTGTTTTAGTTAAGTTCTCGGGTGGCCAGAGCCATATGGGGGCTCCGATACCAGTCCCGCAACAACTGCAAAGGCAGCTCAGGAGGATGGGGCCATAGCCCCTCGTCGGGAATGAAAGGGGCTTACCTATGGCTCTAGAGGCAAGACCAGTGTTTGGTGCAGCTGTGAGGCTGGGCTTCCTCAGGTGGCAGGGTGGTGAGGGGGCAATACCATGGCTTCAAGACATGGTAGGCCAGAAGCCTAAGCCATGCCTCCGCAGCTCAAAGGCAACCTGACAAAGTCAGGCCAGGGTAATGGCCAGAGCAAAGTTGGCCACAAGGGGCACACAGACCATTCCTAAGCCTTTCCCAGGGATGAGAGGCAACACCTAGGATTGGCTGGCTCCCTGTGAACGAGAGGAAGGGAAAGGGACTTGCAGGGACAGTGAGAAGCTACTTAAGGCCCTCCAGCCCAAAGATAAAGAGAACAAGCTCAGGGCTACTCTTCTCTCCATGGAGCTGACTCAGAGAGAAGGGCAGGAGGGTGAAGGGAGAGTCTCAGTGGGAGGTGATGGACTCCTCCCCTCCCAGCCTCAGGTTTCTACAGGGGTGGAGGATGAACTTGGTATCCCCTGTGGTGGCCTCATCTCTGAGGATGAAGACAAGCAACACCTTCACTCAAAGAACTGCCAGCCACACATTGATGGATAGCCTTTGTGCTGGTAGTACTGGCCAACCTCACATACGGGTAATAACAATTTAGTAAACAAAAGGGTCTAAGGAGCAGTATGAGTTTTGATAGGAAGGAAACATTATCCTTACCACACTGTCCTTCAGTATTGTTGCCGAATTTGCTATGTGGAAGTTTTATTGAGAAGATTAAACCACTGAAGGTGACTTGAGCCTCAATCTCTGGGATCTCAACCATCATATTGATACCCAGCATGGAGACAAAAATGCCATCTTTCTGGAAACCTGGATTCACAATCTGGTTGTCGAAGAAGATCTGCAAATGGATTTAATTTTACAGTCAGGAATTCTCTTTCATTTGATGAAGGATTAGAAGCATTACCTATTTCTTTACTCAAATTTGTACACTTAAATTCCGAGTGACCACAACGTGCTTCGGCATGAACACAATGTATTGTTGACTTCCCTTTGCAGCATGAATTGTTGACTCCCCTTTCCAGCAATAGCTTGTGGAATTCCACAGTGGAGGGTAACTTAATCTTCTGGGTGCTTGGTAGAAGGCTTTTCGCATATTTATATTTAGATATGTAATCTTCATGTCTGACACTTGGGTTCCTTGTAGTATCTGCCAATCCCCCTTTTATTTGCCTCTTTATGTCCCTCAAGGAAAGCAAGTTGAGTGACCAGTGCATAATAATTATCTTCATATAGCTGGTCATAATTATATTGGGCAGCCAGTGTATAAGAATGCCCTATTTTAAAGATTAACAACAAGAGTGATGATAATTTTTACTTCAGGTAGCTAAATTTTTAAAATAAAATGATATAGTAATGTGTTGACTTCAGAAATATGCATTTCCTGTTTTGCTGGCATCGTGGGTTGGATCCAATTGAACATTTCCCCTAGAACAAGAGCTCTTACATAAGCAGAAATGCAAGAAAGTCATAGCAAGGAGCCCTTGCACTAAATCAACTTGACTGTATAAGACATAGTGCAATGTATATTTCAGCAACACTCTTCTCCTGTTATGGTTGGCCTTAGAACATCCATGATGCCTGAATTTAAAGTTTCCATTGTTCATGACACCCTTGCTCAGCCTTTCTGAAAAAAACAGTCTGTGCCTTTTCAGGGGTCACACTGTCCCTGTCTGAAGGAGCCAATCTTGCCTGCTGAAATTGTTTATGCCAATGGAGTCACAACTTCCTATCATGACCCATAATGACATCCTTTCATCAAATCACCTCCAAATTAGACTGTAAAATGACTGCATCATTTGATTTTGTACACAGCAACTCTGGCTGGAAATGAAAAATCAGTGCTTGGTCTTACAGTAGCTTTTGAGCAAATGGAACTGTGTTTAGAAAAATTTTGCTTCTGCTATTGCATAGCGAGATTCAACCCTTTGTGTTTTCTCAGATCATAAATGAAGGATGAATTCACACATACATGTTCATCTCTTGACATCTCAGTCATCATGCAATGAATGAAAGCTCTTGGACGTGGTTAGTTTTATCTTTCAGTAGAGGAATCTGCCTTCTCTCTGTCTTTGCTTTGTAAAGTAAACTTCTTCCTTCAGTTTTTTTTCAGTTCTACCACTATAATATTTCCTAGAGGTCAGCGCACTAACTGTGCAGTCCTAAGGGGGGGGGGAAGCCATATAGGAGCCTGCATGACCCCATGCTGGCATAAGTGCCACTTTGTGCCTTGATAAGGGGCACTTCGCTGGTGCGGGGGTACTTACGTCGGCTCCGGAGAGCGACAAGGAGGCGCATCACTGGGATGACAGCGCAGACTTTAAGGGCTTTTGGAGGGCTTTAAGAGGGGAGTGGACATATTCATGGAGGAGAGGGGTATTCATGGCTATTAGTTAGAATGGATACTAGTCATGCTGCATACCTATTCTCTCTAGTATCAGAGGAGCATGCCTATTATTTTGGGTGCGGTGGAACGCAGGCAGGATGGTGCTTCTGCAGTCGTCTTGTTTGTGGCTTCCTGGAGGCACCTGGTTGGCCACTGTGTGAACAGGCTGCTGGACTTGATGGGCCTTGGTCTGATCCAGCAGGGCCTTTCTTATGTTCTTATGTTCTTACTCCCCGCTGACATTGTCCCGGCGTATCTCCCCGCGCCGGCATCCTGGGAGGCGTTCCTGGGGCCGGAGCTGCATTTAGGCAGCTTCCTAATCCCTTTTGGCCCAGGAACACCCCTTCACACTGCAGCGGAGCTACGCCAGCAAAACAACTGGCGTAGCCACTCTGAAGCCAGTGGGTGAGTTTCCCCATTTTCTTATTTTTAAATGGTTTAATTATTCATTTTTCCAGTAGGGAAGCCTCACAGGAGGTGGCACAGCTGCGCCACTCCCAGCCCCTGTGTTTCTACACTCCCCCTTAGGAATGGGCTGTAAGAGAGCCAAGTCAAACATTTTATATAATTTTTTTTTTACCTTGTTGGCCTCTACTCCATTAAAGAGTTCACGGGTTAGCACTATTTTTGAAGTCTTGTAGTAAATAATAATAGAGTGAGGGCAGGAAAGTCCATCTTCGGAATCACAGTAGTAATTATCAATGAGAATCCTGAAATTGTCATATTTCGGTGTAATCTGCTGTACCAGCACATAAGTGCAGTTGTCCAAGAAGGTGTAATACGTTCCGTCAAATGTGACATAGTGAGGGTCGCCCCAGCCGCTGCAAACACCTTATAATGAAGGGACAAAACCGATTAAGACTTTAACAAAAATTTGAGAAACATTCAACTGTGAATCCAATCATACCTTTGTAGTAATTTTAACATTATTGAAATTGATCTGCACGTGATATTTTTTCTCGAGTGGAATCAACTTCCATTTTCACTTACATTCACATTCATAGTGGTAGCAGCAGCCATCGTCGCTGAAGACTTTCACTGGTGGGTACCCATTTTCACAGACAATTTTCTGCACCGGGGGACACTTCACTTGATTTATGACAATTTTGTTATTTCCTTCACAAGTCGACTTGGTGCAGTTTGATATCCATGTCTCACCCTCCTGAAAATACAAGGACATTGATGCCATACGAGCGTCAAATAAACCTAACTAACCTATGGAGCTTTAAATAGAAGGTTTTTTTTTAATTAAATTAGTTTAAATGTAAAATTAAATCAAAATTTAAATTGGTGATAAAATGGAGGAGAGGAGCGTGATGTCAACTGTTTTGGGTCCCCAATAGGGAGAAAGACAGGTTCTAAATGAAGTAAATAAATAATCTTATGATTTGCCAGGTACCCATATTTTTTTCCAAACAGGAGAAAAAGCAATTTGTATGAACATTACTACCCTTATCATAACACTGACAATATCCAGGACTTGTCAGGAAAAGGAGCCCCATGTTTTAGATTGACTTCCATTGGTGAACACTCTGAACTGCAACAGTATTGTTTTGGAACGTGACATTTTCCCTCTGGAACTGCATGTTTTGTATCTGGTTGCACATTTTAAAAAACCCTGCCCAGCAGATGAAATCTGTAAAACAAATAAAGGCCTCTGACTGCACTCCCAAGCAGAGTTATACCCTTGACTTCAATGGAGTTAGAAGGGTATAACTGTGCTTTGGAGTGCATTGTAAAGTTCCTTTAAAAGTTCTGCACTGAGGCAGAGGCTAATCAGGAAACCAATCTTCACCAAACTTGGGGGTTCTTGCAAGGAGAGTCCCTTCCTGCTACCCTGAAAATTTGGGACCTCTACCTGCAAAAATGCCCCCCCCCCCCCGGAGCCGTGGAAAGCCGCAAATGGGTTTAAATGGGTTTAAATGGCCGAATTTTTCAGGAATCCTGAATTTAAAGCGAATTCCCACCTTTCGCGGTGTAGGGGAATTTGGCATTCGGGTTTTCCCAGGGGGGAAAAGGCCAATTAAAGCCGAACCCAAATTTTCCCAATTTTTTTTCAACAGCCCTAATCCTTAGCAATATCATTGAAAACCATTTAAAGTACTGGGTAAATATAGTTCCTGCATAAAGAACTGTTAAAAAGATTTTTAAAACGGTACCTTCCTTGGTGGTGTAGCATCAGGACAACCGGGTATACGAGTGGTGGTAGGTGCTGTGCTGGTGGTGGTAGCTGCTGTGGTGGTGGTTGCAGGTGTGGTTTCAACTTTTGTGGTTGGTTTTGGTGTTGTTGATCTGCATGGCCCTTTGAATCTTTCGACGGAACACATTTTACTACACATGGCGTAGAAAAGGCAACCATCATGGTCTGTTTTATTATAAATCATTTGACCTATAAGAAAAAAAATTAACTTGTTAGATCTTATAGTTGGACGCACAGGTTTCAACTGTAGTATGCAGATCCTGTAATCTGATCCAGCGAGTTCTCCTGCTGCGATTCTTGGCTTGAACAATGGGACCTAACCATGGTGACTCACACTCTGTTTACCTCCAAGTTAAATTACTACGCTGCTGTCTCTATGGGGATGCCCTTGGAAGATGATTCAGAAACTTCATTTTGTCCAGAATGTGGCGGCAAGATTACTAGCTGGAGTGGACTACAGCCAGCATCTAACACAGTTTCTTAAAGATCTGCACTACCTGTTCATTTTTAGTTCCACTTCAGGGTGTTAATTTTAACCAACAAATCCTTACCCAGCTTGGGGCCAGGGTACTTGAAGGACTGCTTATTCCCACACAGTTCCGCCAAGGCACTGCATTCAGCTTCACAGACTCATCTTTGTGTCTTCCTATCTTTGGAGCTGAGATGCGTGACCCAAGGGGTCTTGTTAAATAGCAGCCCCGATTCACATCATAACAGCAGTGGGAAGACATTATATTATTTCTCACCACAATACTTCCTGATCCCAAACTATCCTCCAGAGTTTCTCGGGTAAACATGTAAACAACATTAAGACATGTAGAGAATTCAGCAGCCTCAGTACAACTCTGGGAGACTCTTTGGGGATCAGGAAAATAGCACAGAAGGGAAGTTATTGGTCTAGCTCCTTCTATGTCACAGCCCTGATCCAAATCACAGCTTCGGGGACATGGATTTTTAACAAAGCAAAGCAACCATTGGTACTCCTATATTTCATGGAGCTTGACCCAATCATACCACAAAAAGAGACATTAGTTTTTCCTGTAAAATTATGTAAAATAATTTTGAGTATAAATAATAAATCATTGTAGCATGAAAATACATACCAGGTGGATAAACACTCTCTCCAATTTTGCAGAAACATGGGATCACTTTGGTTGTTGTAGGTAAAGACGTACTAATTTCTGTGGTGGGTTCAGTAACCGTGGTAGTTGGTTCAGTGGCGGTGGTGGCTGGAACAGTTGTCGTTACTGGTACAGTGGTAGTTGTGGTCGTGGTGGAGACTGTGGTAGTTGTGGTCGTGGTGGAGACTGTGGTAGTTGGTTCAGTAACTGAGGTAGTTGGTTCAGTTGTGGTGGTGGCTGGAACAGTTGTAGTTCTGCAGTTAATATTTTCCTCACAGCATAGTACCCGTAGCTGATAATTCAAACACTGCTTCACTTTCCCCACTTGTTTGTCGTTCTTGCACAACAGGCCTTGGTGGACATCACAAACTACATTCTGACCAACCTGGTCAATGCTTAAGTCAGGGTGATTTTCAGCTCTACACTGGATATTTGCTGGCTTTGCACAGATCTTGCCTCCTGCGGCCCGGATATTATTATATGTTTCTATGTCACCTCCCTTAGGGCCAGGAGTGGGGGAGTCAACATCAAACCATCTGGTCCACGTGCATACAGCCGGTCCACAAGTTGTTCCAGGAGCCGTAGTTGTTAGCTGTGTTGTGGTGGTTGTTGATGGCAAAGGAGTAGTAGTGGGTGAAGTAGTGGTGACTTCTCTGGGAACTGTGGTCGGAGCAACTTTGGTGGTTGTGACCGGTGTGGTTTCTGTGGTTGTGGCACTAGTGGTAGTTGTGGTAGTCTCTGTTGTAGTAGTTTGGGGTACGGTAGTTGTCGTTTCCGGTACAGTGGTAGTTGTTACTGGTACGGTGGTAGTCGTGGTCGTGGTGGTGACTGTGGTAGTTGGTTCAGTAACTGTGGTAGTTGGTTCAGTAGTGGTGGTGGCTGGAACGGTTGTAGTTCTGCAGTTAATATTTTCCTCACAGCACAGTACCCGTAGCTGATAATTCAAACACTGCTTCACTTTCCCCACTTGTTTGTCATTCTTGCACAACAGGCCTTGGTGGACATCACAAACTACATTCTGACCGACCTGGTCAATGCTTAAATCGGGGTGATTTTCAGCTCTACACTGGATATTTGCTGGCTTTGCACAGATCTTGCCTCCTGCGGCCTGGATATTATTATATGTTTCTATGTCTCCCCCCTTAGGGCCAGGAGTGGGGGAGTCAACATCAAACCATCTGGTCCACGTGCATACAGCCGGTCCACAAGTTGTTCCAGGAGCCGTAGTTGTTAGCTGTGTTGTGATGGTTGTTGATGGCAAAGGAGTAGTGGTGGGTGAAGTAGTGGTGACTTCTCTGGGAACTGTGGTCGGAGCAACTTTGGTGGTTGTGACCGGTGTGGTTTCTGTGGTTGTGGCACTAGTGGTAGTTGTGGTAGTCTCTGTTGTAGTAGTTTGGGGTACGGTAGTTGTTGTTTCCGGTACAGTGGTAGTTGTTACTGGTAAGGTGGTAGTCGTGGTGGTGGTGGTGACTGTGGTAGTTGGTTCAGTAACTGTGGTAGTTGGTTCAATAGTGGTGGTGGCTGGGATGGTTGTAGTTCTGCAATTAATATTTTCCTCACAGCATAGTACCCGTAGCTGATAATTCAAACACTGTTTGACTTTCCCCACTTGTTTGTCATTCTTGCACAACAGGCCTTGGTGGACATCGCAAACTACATTCTGACCAACCTGGTCAATGCTTAAATCGGGGTGATTTTCAGCTCTACACTGGATATTTGCTGGCTTTGCACAGATCTTGCCTCCTGCGGCCTGGATATTATTATATGTTTCTATGTCTCCTCCCTTAGGGCCAGGAGTGGGGGAGTCAACATCAAACCATCTGGTCCACGTGCATACAGCCGGTCCACAAGTTGTTCCAGGAGACGTAGTTGTTAGCTGTGTCGTGGTTGTTGTTGATGGCAAAGGGGTAGTAGTGGGTGAAGTAGTGGTGACTTCTCTGGGAACTGTGGTCGGAGCAACTTTGGTGGTTGTGACCGGTGTGGTTTCTGTGGTTGTGGCACTAGTGGTAGTTGTGGTAGTCTCTGTTGTAGTAGTTTGGGGTACGGTAGTTGTTGTTTCCGGTACAGTGGTAGTTGTTACTGGTACGGTGGTAGTTGTGGTCGTCGTGGTGACTGTGGTAGTTGGTTCAGTAACTGTGGTAGTTGGTTCAGTAGTGGTGGTGGCTGGAATGGTTGTAGTTCTGCAGTTAACATTTTCCTCACAGCACAGTACCCGTAGCTGATAATTCAAACACTGCTTGACTTTCCCCACTTGTTTGTCATTCTCGCACAACAGGCCTTGGTGGACATCACAAACTACATTCTGACCGACCTGGTCAATGCTTAAGTCAGGGTGATCTTCAGCTCTACATTGAATATTTTCTGGGTTTGCACAGATCTTGCCTCCTGCGGCCCGGATTTTGTTATATGTTTCTATGTCTCCCCCCTTAGGGCCAGAGGTGGGGGAGCCAACATCAAACCATTTGGACCATGTGCATACTGCAGGTCCACAAGTTGTTCCAAGAGACATAGTTGTTAGCTCTGTTGTTGTGGGTTGTACTTGTGGCCGTGTAGATGGTTTTTGAGTGGATGTAGTTGTTACAATTTCTGTAATAATAGTTTTTTTTGTAGTGGTTGTTACTGGAAGTTTTGTGGTTGTAACTGTTGTGGTGGTTTCTGGAACTGTAGTTGTTGGAGCTGTTGTGGTGGTTTCTGGAACAGTAGTTGTTGGTGTGGTTGTGGTTGTGACTGTTGTGGTGGTTTCTGGAACAGTAGTTGTTGGGGTTGTTGTGGTAGTTTCTGGAACTGTAGTTGTAGGTGTTGTGGTAGTAATTGTTGTAGTAGTTTCTGGAACAGTAGTAGTGGGTGCTGTTGTGGTTGTGACTGTTGTGGTGGTTTCTGGAACAGTGGTTGTTGGAGCTGTCGTGGTAGTTTCTGGAACAGTAGTAGTGGGTGTTGTGGTGGTTGTAACTGTTGTGGTGGTTTCTGGAACAGTAGTGGTTGGAACTGTGGTAGTTTCTGGAACAGTAGTAGTGGGTGTTGTCGTGGTTGTAACTGTTGTTGTGGTTTCTGGAACAGTGGTTGTTGGAGCTGTTGTGGTAGTTTCTGGAACAGTAGTAGTGAGTGTTGTGGTGGTTTCTGGAACAGTAGTGGTTGGAGCTGTTGTGGTTGTAACTGTTGTGGTGGTTTCTGGAACAGTAGTGGTTGGAGCTGTTGTGGTAGTTTCTGGAACAGTAGTAGTGGGTGTTGTTGTGGTTGTAACTGTTGTGGTTTCTGGAACAGTGGTTGTTGGAGCTGTTGTGGTAGTTTCTGGAACAGTAGTAGTGAGTGTTGTGGTGGTTTCTGGAACAGTAGTAGTCGGTGTTGTTGTGGTTGTGACTGTTGTGGTGGTTTCTGAAACAGTCGTTGGAGCTGTTGTGGTAGTTTCTGGAACAGTAGTAGTGGATGTTGTTGTGGTTGTGACTGTTGTGGTGGTTTCTGGAACAGTCGTTGGAGCTGTTGTGGTAGTTTCTGGAACAGTAGTACTGGGTGTTGTGGTTTCTGGAACTGTTGTTGTAACTGTAGTAGTTGGTGTTGTGATTGTAACTGTTGTAGCATTTGTTGTTGTTGTTGTGGCAGGTGTGGTCACAGGTATTGTAGTTGTAAGTTGTGTGGTTGTCGGACATGGTACAATAACTTTTTTGCAACATTCAATTCTTATCTCATAATTGTAGCAAATTGGCGCTGGGAACTGATCCTTGTTACGACATATGAGTCCTTCTGTTTTACTGCATATAACTTTTTGCTCTAATTCATTTAAAGGTGTGTTAGGATATCTTTCTGCTCTGCATTCAACAGCCTTTGGTGCCTTACAGACTTTATATCCTTTGGCTCTTATATTTTTAAACGTATCAAAATCTCCATCATTAGGTGCAGATCCTGGATAACTGATATCATACCATTGGGACCATTCACAGACTTCCTCACTACAGTGTTCAGTTGTTGAAGGAACTGTTGTTAAAAGACTTGTAGTTTCTATAGTTGTTGTTGCAGGAATAGTTGTCACTCTTGTTGATGCATGTGTTGTAGTCTGAGAAACTGTTGATGTTGATGTTGTTTCTGGAGTTGGAGTAGTGAGTGTACTAGCTGGAGTTGGCGTAGTGAGTGTGGTAGCTGCTGAAGCCGTTGTTGTGCCTGCAGTCGTTCCCGGTGTAGTGGTCACACACTCATTTTCGCAGCAATAGACCTTTATTTGATAGTTCAAACATACTTTCAACTCTCCCAACTGGTCTCCATTTCTGCAAACCAATCCAAGTGATACATTGCACTGGACAATTTGACCAATTTCATTGATTGATTTCTCGGGGTATTTCTCTGCTCTGCATGTTATGCGTTCGGGTTTTCTACAGATATCTTTCCCTGCAGCTCTAATGATGTCATACGTTTCAAAATCCCCTTTATTTTCCAAACTGGGAAAATGTATATCAAACCACTCCGTCCATCTGCATACGGGTTTACAAGTAGTTTGAGTTGTGACTTCTGTTGTAGGAGATACAATTTCTGTGGAAGATCTAATAGTGGTCCCAGTGGATGCGGAAGTAGTTTCTGGTGTCGTAATCAAGATGCTAGTTGTTTCCGGAACTGTAGTTGTGGAAATAAGTGTAGTAGATAACGTGGTAGTTGATTTAATTGTTGTAGGGGCGATGCTGCTTGTAGTAGTTTCAGGTGTCGACGCAGTAGTGTAACCACATGGTACAAAAGTACAACAAAGGATTTTGATTTGATAATTGTTGCAGCTCATTGTATGCTGGTCTGTATTGTAACAGATTAGACCCACTGTATTACTGCATTCTACTTTTTGGCCGAGTTCACTTAATGGAGTATTGGGGAATTTCTCTGCTCTGCACTGGACGGCCTTTGGAGCTTTGCAGACTTTATAACCTTCTGCTCTTAAATTATCAAAAGTGTCAAAATCTCCATCGCCACTTCCAGATTCTGGGTTAGTCACATCATACCATTGGGACCAATGACATATTTCCTGAACACAGACAGAAGTAGTTGTAGGCACTTCGGGGGGGGAAAGAAATAAAGAGAATAATTTAGTATTTTGTGTCCAACTAAGTCCAGCATGTAAAATAAATGCCTTCTGTAAGAAGAAAGGTTTTTTTTATGGTCATTGAAGTAGTTTAGATTAAATATTGTAAATTAGTTCATCAAAATATCACACAGACCCATTGCTATATTTAATAGTAAACTAGCTGGCCCCTGTGCGGATAATGAAAGCAGCACAATTAGGCCACGCAATCAATGTCAGGGATCTTTGCATGCTCAGGTAACTACCTAGATATGCAGAATAATATACATTTGTAAACTCACCCAAGTAAAACAATAGCCCTTTAAAGCAATCTGACGAGGACTGATATGCTTAGGGCTCCCAGGTCCCTCTGAGGAGTCTGAGGAGGGCGGGGTTTGGGGAGGGAAGGGACTTTAATGCCATAGTCCATTAGCCAGAGTGGCCATTTTCTCCAGGGGAACTGATCTCTATCGGCTGGTGATCAGTTGTAATAGCAGGAGATCTCCAGCTACTACCTGGAGGCTGGCAACCCTAACCAGGAGCCCAGCCATTGCCCTCCCCCCAACAGTTGTGCCGCAGCTCACAGCTGAGCTGTGGCCCAGCTGCTAAAGGGGTGGGGGAAGCCCTGTAAAACCACTAAAAGGAGGGGGCAACGCCAAAACTTAGTGCCACCATTTGGAAAGTGGTCCTAAGCCTCACCCCCGGATTGGCGGCAGGCAGAACTTTCACAGGGAGGCTCTGCCTGCAGCTGATGTGCTGTTTCCCCTTAAACACAGAGCAAAGGAGCTTTTTATTTGCTCCAGTTTAAAAGGGACCGCCTCGGGAGAGAGCTTGGAGAATGGAGAGAGCGTGGTTTCATGGGGAAGCTCCCAAATGAAGAGGGGGCATTTTCTATTCCATTCAGAGAGAGAAAAATCTCCATGTGGAAACAGCCCCGTTGTTTGGACCAGAGATCACACAGTAGGAATCTCAGCACATTGGTCTACCTTTGCATCATATAGCACCCAGTGGGACACTAACACTAGCTCACAGCAGATCAAAATGTTTGCAGTTTGCAAAGACCAGCCCACTGCTTCTAAGGGACAGTTTAAACTGCAGAAGATCAGGCCATGTTTTGTATTAGGGCAGCTGAAACATGGTCTTAGCTGTAGGTAGCAAGACAGATTCCACTGTCTCTGCCTAACTTCCCAGGAAAACCTTATCCTGTCCTTTATTGTATGAAGTTGGTGGTGTACATTTGCACTACCTTAAGAGATCCTACGGATCAAAAAGGCTCGTAAGATGCCATGCCACGAGGCAAGAGGGATTCTGTTCCCACTGGGAAGAGAAACTTCAACATAGAGGTGCTGAAGGAGTCTGCTATGCTAAGGCTATGTCCTCTCAAGACAAGGCTTTAACTCTTACGTTGGGTTGTATAGGATAGTGCCACTTATACCACACAAACAGGAGGGAATAACCCAAGTGATGCTGTAGGAGAAAAAGTCATTATTCAACAGTCTTTATCTTAGCAGAATCGGTACATTTTGAATATAGCTTTCTTCCATTTTTTTTTCTAGTGCTTTGGTAGAAGGTTCCATTGCAGGTTGGGAATGCTTTGGTTAATTTTGTTAGTGACTTCAGAAACTACTATATAGTGAGGATTTTTCCCCCTTACAGCACTGCTTGTTTCTGCGAGTTAGCAGTGTAGCCCACTATGGGAACATCTTCATTACAGACTTCAACTAGTTTAATAGCTATTCTCTCCACATCAGGGAACTCTGAGAATTGCAATTCTGCGAGGGATGTTTGAAATCTCTAACACGGAATTCTCTGTATTCACAATACTACAATTCTTAGGATTTTTTGGGAACGTGGTGAAACCAAATGAGTTAAAGAGATATCAAATCAATACCAGATTGTAGCAAGGATATACCTTTTGATATCCCTATAACAGTCAGCCTGAGTTTACACTATAAAGATCACATACACTACACACATATTGTGTGTGTGTGTAAAGTGCCGTCAGGTTGCAGCCGACTTATGCCGACCCCTTTTGGGGTTTTCATGGCAAGAGACTATCAGAGGTGGTTTGCCAGTGCCTTCCTCTGCACAGCAAACCTGGACTTCCTTGGTGGTCTCCCATCCAAATACTAACCAGGACTGACCCTGCTTAGCTTCTGAGATCTGACGAGATCAGGCTAGCCTGGGCCATCCAGGACATATTAGAAATCTACAAATAAGCAATGACTGTTTTAGAATTTCCATTGAGTCTATTACAGTTCACATCATGTTCTTGATTTAGAGATAATCATTTGTTACCATTTTGTACCTGGGGTAGTAGTTGCTGGTGAAGTGGTACTAAATACAAATGTAGTGGAAGGCGTTGTGGAAGTTGGGCATGGGTAGATTTTCCTCTCTATTGTGCCATTGCGACTGCAGGTTGCCGTGATGCACCCTCCGATGCCATCTGTCGTATTGTAGATGATCTCCCCGGGCTTGCTTATCTGCCCTTCATAGATGCAGTGGCATTCTGTCGTTCGAAAGATAATAAAACCAGTAAGCATCTGAAAACGTCAATGGCTGTTCCAAATTATCACCATTCATACCGAAAGCCAGCTTTGCCGACATACCTTCTTCACTGTAGACACACTTTAGTTGACCGTCCAATGTGCATTCACTGGAAGGGAACAAAAGAACATCAGATTTTGAAGCGGGTTAAAATGAATAGAATGCAAAAGAACAGCAAAAGCTAGTGGCCATTTGTGCAGGGTCAATTTTGATGCTCGCTCAAAGCTCTTTTTTAAAATGCGACTTAAAAAAATGACTATTCATGGTCCCGACGCCAAAAGGAGAAATTCCACCCCCACTCGCCTGCTCCTTTGTTCCTGTTTGCATAGCCATTAGCATGTGCATAGCTAACGCGCCTCTGTTGTTTTGCATGGTTCCTTGAGGGGGATTCTTCACGGCCTAACCGAAGGTCGTGTTAAATGGGTTCTTTAGTTATGCAAAGCAGGTATGCGCCGGCTTCGCAGTCACTTCCAGAATGACAGTTCAGCGTGCAAAATTTAAAACAAATACGCGGGGCAATTCAGCCTGGAACTTGTTGCTAATTACCATGCAAAAATGGCCAAAGTATAAAACGTGGAGAAAAGAACAGATAGGACAGGTCCAGCTGTTTGTATGAAATACAGGAAGACCCATCCCTACCGTTTTTCATATTAAAGTGAACATTACCATGATTGACAGTTCTGTTCTGAAGGTATTTTTGCTCCTGGCTTATAATATTTTCCTCTGCCATCAAAACAGCCACAACCCACGACACACTCCATGTCATCTTCATCAAAATAAGGCTTGTTGCTTGGACACTGTGGGTAGCAACCTGCAGTAAGAAAGAGGTTTTGTTCTAAGTAACAGCACTTGATTTTTTTTTTTTTACCCGTCAGAGTTAAAAACTGATTCCTTGTGGAGTTTGATTTGGCAGTTACCCCGTAACAGATGATGAGTTTAATCTTTCTCTTCCTAATAAGACATATTATAGTATTTTCCGTTTTTATCTATAACTGATTTTGAAATTCAGTCCTGTCCTTCAACCACTGGTCACGTGAATGGACTCCCCCCCCCATTCCAAAACAAGGAATCAATTCAAAGCCTACAGCTTTCTGTCTCAAAAAGCACAAAGGAGTTGCTTGTTATAGGTTATTGTAGCCCCGTCCTGGTTGCTGAATGACCAATGTGGCAAGAAAATGCTGAAGTGAAGAGTACAAGAAGAACAGAATTCTCAGTATCGATGTATTTTTTGTGATATGTCAGACAAGCTGCATTATTGATTACCAAGGACCTAACCTGGAGATGGAAAAATCAGTAAAAAGATGGAGGGAATTAGCAAAGAGATTCTAAGATTGGCTGTTGTGTTGTAAAATGGGTTATTTATCAAGCCCAGATAAAACGAAGGGCTTTGTAGTCAGTGTAGAGTAGTTGTGGTTCGAGTGCTGGACTAAGATCTGAGAGTCTCAGGTTTGAATCCCCACTTTGCCATGGAATGCTTGCTGGGTGACCTTGGGCCGGTCACACATTCTCAGCCTAACCTACTTCACGGCTGGTTGTTGTAAGAATAAAATAGAGGTGGGGAGAACAATACTGTAAACTGCTTTGAGTCCCCATTGCAAACAGGGTATCAGCGTCTAAATACATAGTATTGGATGGCCTTATTGATTCAGTCTTGCTGGCCTCCACAATTTATTTTAGCATAAACGTGCACTGTATGTATACTCTAGTCCCAAATGCTAGTATTGGGTATTTCAATTAATCAGCATTTTAGGAACATTGTAAAAGTATGCTTATCATTCAAATGATTTTCTTTAAAATAATCTTATATCCTAAAGTCTTGAATATATTCGATCCCATGACCTAGCCTCTGCTCCCCTTTCTATAATTCCGCTATTATCCCCTGACTGCCATATATACATAATTGTAGCCTGGTTTATGGAACTGAATCAATAAATCAAGTTTTATTTCGATACAAAATCAGCTCTGGATAAAAATCAAAGTTAGGTGAAAGGTTTATGGTACTGAAAAGGGAACAGGCACCTTTACTTTCCCTAATCCACTGATATCCCCCTTCCATCACAGTGCTTACATTGCCTAGTAATATCAAGAAATTATAAGTATCCGTTGTATGTCAAGGGCAAAGTCAATAATCTTTGTACCTTCTAAGCCCTGTAACTCGTGTAGGCATTTCCCACTTGGATTTCGGCAGGTCTTCATGCAAGGAGAGCCGCAAGGTTTGTAGTGCCACTCACACTCCCCTTGTGGATTGTAGTAATCACAGAACAGAGCTGGAAGAATGGGGAAAGAGGAAAAGGTCAATTTCAAGCAAAAGGCATTCTTAAACGCCAATTAATACCTTTCTGTTATCATTACTCTACGGCGAAGTGGCAACTACTAGCAGGACCCTGGTACCCCCTTGACAGCCTTATCCAAGCAGATGATTTCACACACAGTTGGACCTTGAACAAGGTTGTGAGATCACGTATCAATTGGCTCAGGTTACTCTAACCCTTTCAAAATGAGCTTGCAACTTTTGTTGTTTTGTTAGCTGCCTTGAGTCTAAGGAGATGCGGGCTGTAAGTATTCTAAACCCAATAAAATAATACGTGAAATAACTGAAAATAGACCACAAAATAAAGAACAAGAATAAAAGGTATACAAGAATTTTTTTAAAAAAGGCTAACGTCTATTTTATTTTTAAAGCCCGTTCTCATATTTAATCCAGCAACAGCAATATCGTCATAATATTGCCTTTACCTGTGTTTATGATTAGAGAACATTTCTTCTGTATATGCCCATATGGTGTGGGTGAAGAGAGGGTTCTGAGCAAACCATGCTTGCTATTCTCTCATGACATTTTCCTGCCCATTAACACCATGTAGGGTTACCAGGTCCCTCTTCACCACCGGCAGGAGGTTTTTGGGGCAGAGCTTGAGGAGTGTGGGGCTTGGGGAGGGGAGGGACTTCAATGCCATAGAGTCCAATTACCGAAGCGGCCATTTTCTCCAGGTGAACAGATCTCTATCGGCTGGAGATCAGCTGTAATAGCAGGAAATCTCCAGCTAATGTCTGAGGGTTGGCAACCCTAACACCATGGCATTTGACCTTCCAAATGAACCCAGAGATTACTTCCTATGTGAAAATATCTCAGTCCATAGGGAAAAATGGTGTCAGAAATAAACGTGTTATCAGTTGCTCTGGCATGATCTCTAGGGTTCAGAATTCACCAGAGCAGTGAGGAATGGCAACCATGTGGTTCTCAGGACATAAGGCCTGGCCGTTGAGATTTAAGTTCTTGAAATATTAGGCAGCATTCAGAAGAAAAGTTTGTCCTAATAAACTGATATGTGAAAGTCACATTGTGGTGACTTCAGTGTATCAACAATTGATGTGAAAAGTGGAATACAAAATCTATAAATTACTTCCATCCCTTCCTCCTCCACATATGGTCCCCAGAAGGAATCCAGAAGGAACCAGCCGCATAGGTGGAAATATTCTCATTCCCATTAAACTAATCCACTATTTCTTTTTTAAAAAACAACAACCATTCCTTGAAAATTGTGGCCAGTACTCACGGCATATGGATGGTGTTCTCCAAGCAACGCAAACACCAGCCTCATTGCATGCCTGAGCATAGGAGGCTACAGCTGTACAGAAACATTCACAATCTCCCCCGGTGTCACAAGCACAGGCATCAGACACACATGCGTCATAGTATTTTGTTGGTTCAACCTGTTAGAAAAATAAATAGATCTCATTTAATATTTGGGTATGCACTTTCAACTTTAGCAATGCATGCCTCAGTCAGAGAAGGAAAAAAGGACATTTAAAAACGTTTTAGTTCCAATGCAACCTGGATAGTTTTGGTTCTATTTATGGTTTTTGTTTTTTATTGTTTATTTTATTGTTTTTCAGTTTTGCAACCTGCCTTGAATCTCTGGAAGAAAGGCAGTAAAACATTAAGTAACTAAACAAATAACATTGCTTTAGCCTTGCGCAGTCTTAGTACATTCTGTCTGAATATACTGAAAAAAACACTGGGTGTTTACCATTCACGTAGATGGCTTTTTAATACATAGATCTGAGCCTTAATCAAAGTTTTGCAGTATAAGAGTGGTCAGGCATATGAGAATCAATCATCAATACTCTTCTATTTTTTATGCTAATATTTCTTTGGGCTCAGTCAACCTAGAAGATGAGGACCATCCATTTCACATATCCTCAGGGCTCATGCTAACTGTTCTGCAATGTAAAGAGTTCTAGGATACAAGGAAATGTTTGATTGTAACCTACTACTGTGTCAGATGTACCAAAGGATGGCCTCTTCTCCCCAAACATAGAAAGCAGCTCTAACTGTTTAAGGTCTTTTGTCTCAGAGTTACAAAATCCTGGAACTGAAACAGAGCTATATGCCTGCAATATCATTGCGATGACCCTGCAAAACCAGGGTGACATTTTATGTTGGTCTTGTATATTGGTCTATGCTTCCATTCCTGCCCTATACACTTATGTGCAGTCTTAGGATCAGGCCTGTTAGTGACCTGTATATTTACCTGGGGGGGGGGGAAGTTGCCCATACCTGAGAGTGGCAGGAAGCAAAGATTTGGCTGGTAATGATGCTGCATTGTTTCTGGGCCCAAGAATTCCTGTACGGGTTTGCTGTACAAGGATCCCTGATCTTTTTGGCATCTGGGCAAGTGGGAGAGGCTTTCCAGCTGTTACCAAACTCAAGCACATCTCCTACAACCGATTGGCTTCTGGTGGTGAAATCATTTATGTCATTTCCGTCATAGTTTCCACAAAGCCCACATACTTGACCCTGTTATGGAGACAAAAACAAAATAATGAGCTATGATTAATCAAAAAACACTCGTTTCAGATTTGAAGAACGTATAGGCATCCTTACCAATCTTTGTGAGTTCTGCCCCTCATAATGGTTTTTTAATTAATTAACAATGGAGCACATAACACATATATTCCTATTTATGTATAAATCTGCTTTTTCCTTTGAAATGAATGAAAGTCACAGAAAGCACATGAAGGGCTTCGCACCAGTAATTTACTTAAATGTGGATTCATAAAATAAGTAATTAATTTATCATTTGGACTTGTAAAAAATGAATCCGTATCTGTAGCAATGAAACAGGTGTCACCTTTTTCAAGGATTATCGTATATTTTCTTGAAACCTTATCTGTTCCCTAGGGGTCTTAGGGAACAGATTGCTGTACATTTTGTTATGTAATTGCTGTACATTTTGTTCTGTGAACAATTTCTAAGAAATATGCAGTTCTTTCCCATTAAGTCAGGCACTGCTTACTATAAATGCTGAAGAAATGCAAAAGGAAGAAAAATTAAATGGTCTAGCACAGAAAATTCCCTTACCAAGGAATTTGTGTGTCCAAACTGAGCTATTGTTCTAGTTATTTGAATCTTTTGATAGGACTCTCTTAAGAGTTCTGAAGCAGAGTGAATTGTGCCTCAGATAGAAATCCTTGTCCACTCCCTTAGCTATCACAGTGAAGAACAGTTCATAAACCAAGGGGCCAGAAGAGGGAGAGAGACAAATTAACTGTCACATCTTTGTTTCATCTGGGTATAATTCATCGGTTTGTTTATTTGGAGGATACAAGTGTACCACGAAACTTATAAGGGTGCAGGTCAACAACATTTACATGTGAACGTCTTTCCAAAACAGTTTTGGCATTCTTTTTCACAGCTGGTTCCAGGAATGTGTGCCAACATCTTAGCATTCACACCTCACCTTAAAGTCTGGACTAAGCTTGATGAAGATGCTGGTTTTTTTGTCCCACATCAGGACCAATCCAGCTGTCGTGTCAACCACCATGTAAATGCCCATGTATCGGACTGTGTATGGCACCTCTCCACCTGGGACTCTCTGGATCACTTCAAATTTGCCACTTGTGAGTATCAGCTCATAATTCTGCAAAATGAAAACAATCAGCACAGATGTCTCATTGACATTATCTATACTGGGATTCTTCAACTGTTTTTTTTTTTAACTACGGTAAACCCGCCCTCCCAGGCTGGATGAAACTTTTGAAATGATAATGTTGTGTATTTACAGTACAGTCTAACTTGTAGTTTTTACTATAGTATTAATGAAGTTCTAGGTACTTGTTTCCTAGATGTTTGTGGTAAGAATCCAAAATACTGCTTAGGTGCTGCAAAGTCAAATTCTGTCAAAGTTGGTCAAATTTCTGACAAAAAGACCTCCATGCCAAATCTCCCATTAGTTTTAAAAGCAGTTGTCATGAAGCACAGTTGGGAGGAAGAGGCTGCCGTTTAAGAAAAATACACATGAAGCCCTCTTGGGCTCATAAAACTAACGTCACAGTTTTCTGGATGCTACCCAATGAAGTGCAGTATCTGTGTAGTCTATACCCAGGTATAGTCTATACCTAGGTGTAGCCAGGCTTTTATTGCACATGTCAATACTGATGTTCCTTTTAAATCTAGCCATTTCATGCTCTACTTCGGGATTTACTTCTGCAATAGGCTGATGTCACACATCCCAACATTGTTCAATTGCACAAGACCTATGGTACATGTCGCCTTTCTGGATGATCCTCAGTAAAGCTACTTACTCCCAAAAACACTTTAATGGCTTTTGAGCAGGTAGTCCCAGTAGTCCCACAGGGGATGTTCTCAGTGATGACTCTGAAAGTTCCTGCCTTTGTGCTGTTTTTACCACAGTGATCCTGCGAAGAAGAACATAATGTAGTGTTGGCAAAGACAAAACACAGAAGATTTTTAGTTAGCAAGACAGCAGTTCTTGAGGGGGGAAAAACTGAATACCTGGACCAAAGTGTATTCGCAATCTCCACTGAAGCTGTAGCTTCTGCCATCAAAGGAGATGTAGTGGCCATCTCCGTAAACCGAGCACGTTGCCAGGCAGGGTTCATTGGTGCATTCCCACATTCTGTTCTTACACGTACTACAGAAGCAGAAATAAAGATATGACTACTCTGTTTCCTGCTGCATTTGCTCAACATTTCTATTTCATTTTGATTCTTTCAATTCAGTTTCTAAAAAGACACGAAATCATAATCAAAATGGTACTCATCTGCTGGTACATACCAAGTGTTACATTTCACCTTGATACTATCCCCTGGTTTGTACATGGCTTCATTGTGAACGCAAGGACACTCTTCAGCAGCTACACATCCACCTTTGCCATCGGAGACCAGTTCATTGGGGCACATGCAGCCAGAAATGCATTGTGTGCTATACTGTAATAACAGAAGATGGACGATTTAGTAAAATGCTGGATAGACACAGGATCAATTCACACATAGCTATTAGCATCAGCCATTCCCAGTGACTCACCCGTGAAGGCCAGTTCGTTCTTCCTATTTAATGCAGGTGAAATGGCTTCAAATCTACTTTTTCAGGGAAGTTTTGCTATACTGAACTCTTCTTGAGAACACTCCAATAAATGCCTAGTGTGTGATTTGCACATTCTAGAAGACTGTCCGTGTTATGTCAGGACGTACCAAACTGCTTTCTTTGACGAGTGTTTATTAAATCAACTGGTGGCGTCATGTCCACATGAACGTTTGCTCTGTGGGTTAGCCCTCATTATCCCATCATCACTAGCTTGGCTCCAATTTTGCATTATCTGCCTGAGGTGACAGAAGGCTGCGCTGTTCGGAGACTGGTACTGTCACTTCTGTGCATTCAGAGGGTCGAGGGATAACTGCAGTTACTGAGGGGTCTACTTGACATATGGACAGGCTGTTAAAGCCAGACAGGGTTACAAAACATTGACACTTACGCATCCCATGTCAAGTGTCTGACAGCTCTTTTGACACTCAGCTCCAGTGGCGCCTGCTGTGACGTTGCCGCAGTCGAAATAAATCATGGGAGCATCACACACTGATAGAAAGAAAATCGAGATAAAATCTCAGTTTGAAACAGATGCTGGGTAGTACAACCACACACATCATTATCAACATCTCACATAGCAAAACAATGGAAGTTATGCCAAATAGATTTTTAAGGGTTCCAATAACATGTACCCCTGTATTTGTCTCAGCTGTGCATGTGGAAGTACCTGCAGATCTTGCATACTTGATTGGTACAGCTGTCTCCACTAAAAAAAAAATCACTTAAAGGCAGCAATGCAAACAAGTAACAAAATAGTGCTTTACCTGGTTGTGGCTTCACATCTCCAATGCACTGAAGTTTTCCTTGCGTGCAAGTGCTGTAACAGAGAAGGGGGATCCTTTTTTAGTTAAAGCAAGAGCTAGGCTAGTCCGATCTCATCAGATCTTGGAAGCTAAGCAAGGTCAGCTTTCGTTAGTATTTGGATGGGAGACCACCAAGGAAGTCCAGGGTTGTGACACAGAGGCAAACAATGGCAAACCACCTCTGAATGTCTCTTGCTTTGAAAACCCCACGGGTTCACAATAAGTCAGTTGTGGTTTGGCAAAAAAAAGTTACATTGGGCGGGGCAGTGGGGTCGGCATCCAAGAGAGAAGAAATACTCTCCTACCAAAATACTGAAGTGTCACTTTGTGATCAAAGACAAAGACTTTTCTTTTAAAATAATGTTTGAGTTGCTTTATTTAAGATTCACAGACTCTTGTCTGTAATGGGTTTGAGGAACCTGTAACCAGAGTGGCCATACTGCAAAAATAGAATGAGTTCTGGCAGAGGCCAGACAGATGTTCTAGAGAAGTCCGAGTGCATAGCAAAATGGTGGTAGCCATCTTCTTCCTTTGACATTGATTAATTTCCATAAAATAAATAGATTTTCATTATTCTTGTCACCTCACCCCAATGTTTCATTCAAATAATCTCTTACCAAATGACTCCGTTTTCATGAATCACATCTCCAGATGGTAGGGGAGACCCTTTGTAGTAACAAGGGCAGCTAGTAGCAGGTATACATTTGCCGCTTTCATCCATGTATGTCCCTTCTTCACAGGTGCAACCATCCACTGAGGTAAACTTAATATTGCAGGTGACATCAGGCTCACTCAGAGATCGGCAGGTGGGTTGACATGAATCAATGTTGTAGCGGTAAACCAGGGTTTTGGGACATACTTGGTATTTGGCTTGAGAGAAGAAAAATAAAACCATTCATAGGATTTATCTCTGATGTGGATATAAGGTACCAGATGTGGTCAATATACTCTATTTGAAAAAAAATTTTGATGGGTGTTTATAGATGCATATTCTCTGTTATGACAGTGGTAGTTTGAACTGCACATAGCTCAGACAAGATATGTTACAATTCCAAGTGTGGATTTATGCTAAGGGTGCATCATCTAGTGTGGCCATTCCATGTATTTTATTTTATTTTTCAAATCAAGTTACATGATTCCAGATCTATCTTTAAGCCTCATCTTTGAAAACTGTTCATTTTGCAATGCCTGTTTCTTAGTATCTTCTCTAAAAACGTACCTCTTTTCCCTTCATTTCTAATCCAGAGCCAACAACGCTATTTTGTGGTAACTGAAGGGAAAAATAAGCATGCTCTCATTTGTTCATGTAACAGTACTGGGTTTCTGTTTTGCCACATAGTGGTTAACCAAGAACTATAGCAGAGGTGTCAAACATAAGTCCCATGGGCCGAATCTGGCCCCTTGAGAGCTCTTACCTGGCCTGCAAGCCAGACGAGGCAGCCACCCCCATACTCTCAATCTAGGCTGGCGAGGCATGGTCCTGCCCGAGCAAGTGACATTTATGTCATATCTGGCCCTCGTAACAATAGAGTTCGACACCCCTGATCTATAGTTTCCCACTGCCTCCTCTGCAGCATCTTCATAGTTCCAACCCCTCTCCTTGGCAAGACTTGAGGGAAACTGCTGGAACCACTATGGGCAAAAACTCATGGTTGTTTTAGCCCCCTTTATTCCCTGTTTCAGCCAGGATCGAACGCATGCGTTTTCGCTGAACGTGAGTTCGATCCTGGCTAAATCCTGGCTGAACCAGGGAATAAAGGAGGCTAAAGCGACCATGCGTTTTTGCCCTATGGGATTTTCAAGAAAACAAAGGCGCTCCAATGAGATGCTACCAAATTCCGCTAACCTTGGTGATAAAGTTGTTAAGGAGTTTAGTAGTAAATATAAGGTTGCTTGTATTTGCATATTGAATAGTTGATAACATTGAAAAAGGGCCCCAATTTCCTCTAACAAATTTCTTTTCTGAGTTAGGGATTTCTGTGCGTAGCTCTAATACTTACTGCAGACATTGGTCCTCCATCCATTCAGAAGGACTCCTTTGGCAGCGCAGGCTCTGACATAGGAGGAGAGGGCAGCACACATGCAGTCCTCGCTTCTCTCACAGTTGCAGGTGTCAAACATGCAGTTCTAAGAGCACAGAGGACACCAATTCACATTAATCTCCCACCAGTCTCAGCGAGAAAGGTGGAATAGAAACAGAGTAAATAAGCTGAGAAATAAACCACTCCCTTCAGTCATGTTTCATTTGAAGCCTTCCTATGCACAGTTCGTAGAATTTTTAGCTTTTTCTTTATGAAATGGGCAAATTCCATTTTCGTCTTTGCTTTTTAATGCTTCTGTGTGAGGAGCGGGAGGGGAGAATTGGCTTTCATTGTTTACATATATAAAGTTCAGTACATATTTTGGGGGACAAGTAGCTACTGGTAATTCACATCTCCTTCGCATTTTCCCTTGCCATGTTTTGTAAAAGAGATCCATGAACTGTCATTGCCAGAGTCCCCATTTCACGTCACCTACTTGCCTAATCTCTTTAACTGCAGATGTTGGGGATTGAACCTGGGACCTTCTGCATGCCAAGCAGATGCTCTAGAGACTGAGCCACAGCCCCTCCCTCATCCCTAACCCACTTGCTCCTTTTAATAGACCACTGCTTGCAATGGATAGAGAAATTCTGAGTGTTATGGCTGAGCATCATGCATTCTTTTTATGCCCAGGGAGCCCTATAGGTGTGTCCTCCAGCAATGCAGCACCTCTAAAGTCCACTTAGCTGCTAACTTTTTTCATGAATCAATGTTGTTACTTGGAGTTTACACCTTTACTGTAGAATGTGTGCCTATATTGATAAATAATCTAAAAACAGGCAGAATTTGTTCATGTATAGGATGTGTGTGTGTGTGTAAAGTGCCTTCAAGTCGCAGCTGACTTATGGCGACCCCTTTTTGGGGTTTTCGTGGCAAGAGACTCACAGAGGTGGTTTGCCGGCGCCTTCCTCTGTATAGCAACCCTGGACTTCCTTGGTGGTCTCCCATCCAAATACTAACCAGGACTGACCCTGCTTAGCTTCTGAGATCTGACAAGATCAGGCTAGCCTGGACCATCCAGGTCAGGGCATGTATAGGATAGATGGTTTTATATTGAATGCGGAATTTGTTCATGTACAGGATAGATGGTGTCATATGATGATATATGTTGATGTTTTTTGCATGGTGATAAAGTTGTTAAGGAGTTTAGTAGTAAATATAAGGTTGCTTGTATTTGCATATTGAATAGCTGATTTTCTTGAGCTTTCATGCTGGTTCTTTAATTAACTTAGTTTAGGTTCAGCATAGGTTTATTTATTTGTGAGTTCAACTTTGTCAGAAGTTGGCAAACAATGTTATCTAGCACACAGGGTGAAATGAGATGTTTGCATTTAGTAGTGGAGCGAGAAATGTATATGTTGGATTACATGATACGGAGATTAATAATGACACTTGGGAAGCTTGGCAGAAGGTAAATTGAGCACCTTATCCAGACCGGCAAGTTATTATTTTTTTTTAAGAAAAACTATTAGTGCTTCAAATGAAAAGAAGTTGCAAAGTACCGTGTGGTAAAGAGCTGGATTCACAATGGCGTGGCACTTCTGAAAAGGTCCATTGCTGTCGGTCAGCAGTCCACACCAGTGCTGAGCATATTTCTCTGTGAGCACAAAACATAAAACAGGCTGTGCTGTAGAGCTCATTAGAAGAACGATGAAGCAGCGATGACGGTGGCAAAGAAATCCTACTGTGCTGCTACTATTTTGGCATCTAGTTAGGGTTGCCAACTGCCAGGTAGTAGCAGGAGATGTCCTGCTAATTCAACTGATCTCCAGCCGATCGAGATCGGACCACCTGGAGAAAAATGGCCGCTTTGGCAATTGGACTCTATGGCATTGAAGTCCCTCCCCTCCCCAAACCCCGCCTTCTTCAGGCTCCGCCCCCAAAATCCTCCCGCCGGTTGCGAAGAGGGACCTGGAAACCCTACATCTAGTTAATGTCCAGCTCAGCTGTTTAAAACAGCTGGCCAGTTGTAGAGTCCAAAGTCTGATCTTTTGAATGGCCAGGAACTGACAATTAGCCTAGGACACTTTTGCAAAGTTCTTTGCTGAGAAAATCTCTCAAATATGTTTGATTTGGATACTGGCTATAATACAGCTGAGAAGAAGAGGAAGAGCTCTACAGCACTTTCTCTACCACTTAAGGGAGACTCAAACCAGCTTACAATACCTTCCCTTCCCCTCCCCACAACTGACACCCTGTGAGGTAGGTTGGGCTGAGAGAGCTCTAACAGAGCTGTAACTTGCCCAAGGTCACCCAGCCGGCTTCGTGTGTAGGAGTGGGGAAACAAATCCAGTTCACCAGATTAGTCTTTCCCCACTTCTTCAATCCCAGCCCCACAGCATTATTTTGTTTTACTAGGAATCTTTTCTGTTAGATTCCAGTGTTATTACATTTTGCAATCTGCTGGCTGGCTGAATAATTTTTTTTATCGTTCTTGTAACCTACCAGTGATAAAGGCAGACTATAAATGAAAATAACAATAACAACAATACTGTAATCCCCTGGGATAAAAGTGGTTCCAAATCACCAGCTCCAAACCTGCCAGATTGTATGTTGACTAGTTGACATAACAGTGATTGAACTACAAAATAGGTCACAGCATTTATTTCCAAAGGTGTGATTCAACCCTGCTGAAAAAGCCAGTTTTACCAAGCTGTTCCCAATGCAGAGCCCAGCCATTTTCCCCCTCATCCTTAATTCTGGTGTTATATTTTTCACATGTATGCACATCCACAACAATACTTTAAAAGCATGGCTGTAGCAGAAAATGTCGCAGTACAACCTGGCCTGCCCACACTGTTCTCGATATCTTTTTGACTTCCGTTTGTATCATATTAACACTGTAGTTTGCTCAAATTATCTCAGTTTGCCTTTTCTTATATGTCTTGCCATCATGCTGTTATAGAATGCATTGCTTTCTTCCTGTTTGTCTAATGGCATGGTATGGTATGGTATGGTATGGTATGGTATGGTATGGTATGGTATGGTATGGAATGACCTTTGAAGATTGTCTTAGATATACAAAATCTTGCCACCTCGCAGATAGTTAATCTATATCACCTTTACGTCCTTACCAGTTTGCAGACAATTCACATAATACAAGAATTAATATTTCAAAGTTCTTCTGGGTTTCTACTGTTTTTACCACTGAAAACTTTTTAAAGTATTTATTTTCAAGGACATGACTATTATTCTGATTCTTGAAGAAAAGCTGTCGTATATGTTCTGTAGCGCACATACCGTTTTCTATGCTGAGGGTACATGGGTTCTCAAATATGTTTTTGACATTAGGGCAATCAGCCTGTGTTTTCCAGGTATTGGCAAAAGCTGCAGAAGTTCCTTCTACCACCCCACTGATGGTTTTGAAGTCATCAGTCTGGATACTGTTGAAGTTTCCACAAAGACCTGAGAGAAAAGCAGGTGGGTTTTTAATCCTTCATTCACTGTATAAATAGACGATTCCCTTATGTGTTGCAATTAATTAACTCACCACATGTCTTTCCTTTGTGAGTTGGGTCTAATTGTACAAAGATTTGCATGAGAGGAACAAGCTGGATCTCTAACCGGATGCCTATCTTTGTGTCCACCATGATGAAGAATGATGTTGGCCTGAACATGGTGACATTGGCTGTGGAAGTAGAACACAATTAACCATGCTTCCAATAGAATGAAACATTTTATCAAGTATGAACTGATTATTGATTTTGATGTGACAGTTACTACATAGGGATGAGGGGGAGACACAGTCAGTGTATTTAACTTATACCTGGCTTTCTTATAGCGGATAGCAGCTACTACACCAGATACATATTATTAGCCATGTTCTGTGGGGGAGATGCTACCAAAATGAGCTTCTAACATAAGAAGAATGCACTGAAATGGTATGTAAAATCCTACACAATGTTAGAATGCAACATTGTTAGTCACAAAGGGTTGTATCCAAAGGATCATAAGGGGAGCTTTTCTCATGGAACATATATTTCTCGTTTTCCTTTCCCTACGGCAGCCCACTGTGCTTCCCAAAATGTTGTTCTCAGGAACAAGATGTGGTACAAAGTAGGGATCTGAATACTGAATACAATAGCAGACTAACAGCCCATTCCTGAGCTGAGGTGTACGGGGACGGGCGGGAAGAGGTGCAGCGGCGCCCCTTCCTAAGCCATTTCCCCGATGCCGTTAAACGCATTTACGCCGGCGGCGAGGTCACGCCACCTCCTATAGACTTTCAGCCCGATTCTCAGGAATGGGCTATAAGAATTAAAAGACTGAAAAATGCCAAAGGTTATCTCAAAAAATGGAACTTACACACTGAGACAGGCAGCTGGGTGAGGATCATATTCACATACACAACCCCAGAAGGTTTGATCACAATTACCTAGCAGTGAAGAGAAAATATAGTCTGATTGAAAACAGCCGTGTTTTTTTTGTTTTGTTTTTGCTGCAGGATTTGAGTATAGCTGTTCAGAACATAAACTGGAATCAGAACATTAAGAGAGAATAGTGAGTACATTTGTACAGGATGTTTTACTGGAAGAAACAACCGTTGACTTATCCATGTGCAATCTACATTTAAAACGTACATTTAGACTTTTTTTGTTTTTGTACTTACTGTCTGCCCTCCATCTATGCTGATGGCTACACCTTTCAAGCATGTCTCCGTGTCTGTGAGGCCACATTTTCGGATTTCTCCCAGGACAGTGAAGGCATTGCTCTCACACAGCTGAAAATGCAGTTATAGGGCATTAGCGACTTGCATTGCCTGAACTTTATACCCATTTATATCACATGGTTTCTGAGCTAATCAGGTAATTTATTTAAAATAATTATATCCCCCCTTTTCTTTGTGCAATCAGGATATATTCCAACAGTTAATAAAATATAAATTATGACAACAAAGGGCTGGATCCAACGATTCCTTTGCACTAACAGCCGAGTCTTCCTCAGACTCTAGGAGTCTTCTGGGGATGCAAAGAGCCTTGATCAGACGGAAGAGACACATTTCACTTTGTAGAAGGCTCTGTGCTCCAGCAGAAGGGTCCTTGCGTCAGATAAATGCTGCACCATTAGCAGAACAGAACCTTTGGATCCAACTCAATATGAGGTACAGATATTAATAAGAATAAAACTTTGTAACTTAACAAATCAAGGCCACACCACATTCCATGAACGATAAAAGCTTGTTTGTGCAAATGTGATTTAGTTTTACCTCTGAAGCCATGTTGAGTTTATCTTGGAAGAGAGATCCACAGAGCAGGAGCCATCACCACAAAGGCCCAGTTCCTTTTTTGCAATGTTAATTAATGGGAGGCTGGTGCCCAGAAGGCGGCCTGCTTGAGTAATCTCAGTGGGTGGGAAGCTCGCTAGGGAAGAAGTGCTCTAAAAAGCATGCTAGGTCTAGTCAGTAGGGGTTTTAAAGGTTAAAAATGGCACCCTGAATCATGCCTGAATTATGCCTATTAGTAGTCAGTACAATTCACACAAAATAGGTGATGTGTGTATGGTGTTCTGTCTCAATTACAAGACAAGCTGCTGCATTTTTGGCCAGCTGAAGTTTTTAAGTTCCAGCAAAAGCAATGGGATTTTTTTTTAGAGATCTTGTATACTTTGGGTTGCCAACACCAGCTTAGAAAATTCCTGAAGATTTTAGGGCAGTGCTTGGAGTGACTGCATTTAGGGAGGGGAGGGATGTAGTTTCATAGAGTTACTATCTGAAGTTGCCATTTCTTCCATGGGAGCTGATCTTTGTAATCTGGAGATTAGTTGTAATTCTGGGAGAACTCCAGGCACCCCCTTCAAGTTAGCTACCTTAGGATGAGACATTTTTGTAATATTCTCTCTTCATTTAAAATTCTACCAACACTGGTGATTCTAGCACATGCATATCCAAAGTTGAAGTGCGATCCTGTTTGCACTGGTCCTAATTCTTTACTAATACGGTTTATAAATATGTACATACTAAATCAGGGGAAGGATTATCTTTGTATTAAATCTAGAGAGACATAGAAAGCAGTGTGATATAGCAGAAAAGGAAATCCAAAGAGACTTCAGCTCGCTACTCAGTCTCTCTCTCAGCATACTATATTACTTTTTATGGAGATAAAAATGGGCAGCGAGTCATTCTTACACAACAATTAAACAGCAGAAATCCCTGAAGATTGTCAATTGTGTTTGTGTGTGTGTGTGTTTAAAAAGTCAATTGATTTTATTGCATTCCCTGCTGTAATTTCCAGTGTGCAGAGAAATAATTTTACTGTCAATGGCCTTAATTAAACCACATTCTGCTTTGCCATTCTAATTAACAATTTTGACGCCACTGGCATCACTTTGAGCATACTGCGTGGGGAGCTTTCCAATTCAAAACCTCCCCAGATTAGAGATTTCACTTTGATTACCTTAGTAATGACATAGCTACAGTCGCCAAAGAAGGAATATTGTTTCTCATCAAATGTTGAAATGTGGGACCCTCCTTGAATAGAGCAAATTCCAGGGCATGAAAGGCTGACACAGGCCCACTGGCCTCCAGTACATGTGCTGAAGAAAAAAGACAAAGAAGAGAGAGAGAGTTGAGTTTGTGTGTTCACATGACAGTCCATTGATGAGTGCATAGGGAAATGTGCAATGATCTTTCTTTTAGAGCTGAAATTAACTTGCTCCCCCAATTTTTCCCCTAATGAGTTTTCATGTCATATAAATCGCTGAATACTCTCTGAATACAGGAATGTTCTCTGAATGTTGGGTGGATACATTTACCAACCGACTGTAATTGATTTCAGCATTTGCTACCTGTTTTTGCAGCATTTGGTTGTTGACCTGCACAGTTGTTGTAGTTTTTTCGTATTTGTTACTATATGCAATAGTTTGCCACAGTGGTTTTCAAACTTACTGCCTTGAGGAAACGCTTCCCACATAAACAGCTGGCAGGGATCTTCCGTGGGTTTACCAGAGAAGCAGAGCATGTGGCAGAGTATTCTTTGGCATGTTCTAGGGTGCATACAAAGCTCACATGGGAAAGTATTTGTCCTCACCATTGCAGTATGCCAAAGAAATTTTCGGACTGCCTTTTAACTGCCAGTCTGTGCATTTTGGGAACTTATGATCATGATATCAATGTGCCTAAATTTCACAAAGAACACATCAGCTTGAATTAATCTATTCAGGAAATATACACAGGAAGCACACAATGAGAGGAGCTTGCCTGCTATGTTACTCTTCGTTTGTGTCACTGGTTCATTTACATTTCTCAAAACAGACCCATTCCATCATTATCAGGCTAAAACAGTGAAGCTCTACTGCTGTGTTTTCATGGACTTGGCGTCTTCATAGAATCATAGAGTTGGAAGGGATCACCAGGGTCATCTAGTCCAACCCCCTACACAATTCCGGAAATTTACAATCACCCTCCCCCCACACCCTGTGACCCCCACTACATGCCCAGAAGATGACCAAGATGCGTTCCCTCTCATCATCTGCTTAAGGTTATAGAATCAGCATTGCTGACAGATGGCCATCTAACCTCTTCTTAAAAACCTCCAGGGAAGGAGCGCTTACCACCTCCCGAGGAAGCCTGTTCCACTGAGGAACCGCTCTGTTAGAAAATTCTTCCTAATGTCTAGACGGAAACTCTTTTTATTTAATTTCAACCCGTTGTTTCTGGTCCAACCTTCTGGGGCAACAGTCGGCACCCTCCTCTATATGACAGCCCTTCAAGTTCTCAAAGATGGTTATCATATCCCCTCTCAGTCTTCTCCTCTTCAGGCTAAACATACCCAGCTCCTTCAACCTTTCCTCGTGTGATTTGGACTCCAGACCCCTCACCATCTTTGTTGCCCTCCTCTGGACACGTTCAGCTTTAGCAGTTCCATTCAGCACATTCTTAGCAATTCATCACATTAAATGAGGCCCACAAAATAAAACATTTCTTTTTCAATGACCTAGTATAAACTATCAGTCTGCTTACCATGAAGTACACTGGGATGCAAAAGAAGCCCCAGGAGCATAAGCAGCCCCGTTGTAAGTGCAGTGACAGTCCTTAACAGCGACGCAGCCAGAGTTGTTAATGTCATCATATACAGTGCCTAAAAGAATCACAGTTCACATATTAAGCTACTTGAGTAGATACTTTCTGACACTGAGTGGAGTGCATAATGTCATTCAGATTACTTTAGAGATATAGTATCACTGGCGGTTGGTAATATTAGCATCTCTTGTCAGCAACATATCTTTTCCCTTTTCCAGTAATATAGGAAGGCACAGCTATGACAGACATACTCAAACATCTGGAACAGAGCTTTCTTTTTTCTTATATGAGCATATGAAACTGCCTTATACAAAGTCATCTAGCTCTACTCTGGCAAGTTGTGCAGGGCCTTAGGCACAGAACTGTCTTACTAAGACTTGCGACTTGAGATCCCTTCACTGGAGATGGCAAGAACTTTGGGCCTTTGGTATGCAAACCATTCATCCATGCATTCATTGCATTTCTAATCTATGGTATGTGTTCCATCACTGAGCCACAGAACCTTCCTTTGTCTTTACTTAGTTTGCCTTTGTTTTTAGAGCATAAGAGCTACCATGCTGCATCTGTCCATTGATCCATTCAGCTAAGCGTTCTGCCCTTTAGAGGCCGAGGAAATAGCAGTAGATTCAGAACATACAAAAACACTTGTTCACACACACAGTGCATAAGAAACATATACAACTTGTTATTCCAAGGACCAGATGTGGTGATGATCACTGGTTTAGAAAGATGATCACTGTCTTAGATTATCCATGATAAGAAGCGCTTCCATTTTAGAATTGTCTGTGTGTAGGGGGCAAACAAAGTTGAAGGGCCTTCATGCCCTCCTTTTTGTCATCCCAGAAGAACGTTGATGGTCACTCTTGGAAATAAGATGCTAGAAACAGGATGCTTATTTAAATCTTTAATCTGTGCTGGCATATCCTTTAAGTAAGGTAAGATAGTGATATCCCTTCTCTGATGTCTGCTTCAGAAAGGAACCCTAAGCACGTTTATGTGAGAGTAACACTACCTGAACTCGGCAATTTACTTATGAGTGAACATGGGCCGTCATGCATCTAGCAGACAGAAATATACAGTCTCCGAACAGGTGAGCTATGTCAGGCTTCATGCACCAACACCTGCATCCTTTATGAATTCTTTCAAAAGCTACTTATATTAAAGCAGTCATAGCGCCAAGGCTAATTGAATATTGTGAAGTACTTCCTTTGTTTGTCTTAAACCCGCTGCCTATTATTTCATTTGACGACCTTGCATTGTTGTATGCTGAGGACACACATAACTTTATAAACCTCTGCTCAGTTCCTCTTTAGTCTCCTCGAACCTTAAAAGAAGGATAATTAGCCTGGCTCCTTTAGTGGTTCTTTCCCGTAACTTCTCTGGTGCCATTATTTCCTTGTTAAGATAGGGTAAAAACCTGACAGTGGATACAGTCAATGAGGAGGGGAGCATTTCTATCAGCGGAAGATGACCGGACAGTCATGACTCACTTCCTCCATCTAAAACTGTAACAGAGAAAGCAAGCTGCTCGCCGTTGGTCATTTACGCGTGGTCGCTGTAGCCTCCTTTATTCCCTGTTTCAGACAGGATCAAAGTAACCCGGGTTGGGGGAAACGGTTTGCGTTGGCTGGAATGAACAGGGACGAAACTGTGAGCTAATTTTTAAAAAGCCTTCCTTTTGCTCAGAAAGAGCTCCGAGGTAGCAGGAAGCACTGGAATCACTGAAATCCCTGCCTCTTTACACACTACTTTGAGATTGGCTGTGAGAGAAGCCAGTCTTCTGTTCTTCCCCTGTTTGGCTTTCTTCATGCTGCCTTGAAGAGGGGTTTGGAAAAGGGTGGGGCGAAGCTCCACCCGAGAAAGTTGTACGCTAGCTCAGTGATTCTGGGATGAGCCAGGAGGAACGATTTAATTCGGGCCAGAAGAGGAATGGGAAAAGCCGTGTTCATTTTGCGTTGAAACAGGATTGAGCCGACAAGGAATGAGCAGGGCCATCTTAACGCATGGGCCCGATGGGCACTTGCCCGGGGGCCCCCACGAGCATAGGGGCCCTTTGCTAATCTGTATATGTTAAGTGACTTGCCATAAATAAATACTACTACACCGTAGTCTAGACTATACTAAACTTTTTATTCCTGTGAGTGGTTGTCGTAGGAGCCCCAGCACACTGGTTTGCCCAGGGGCCCATAATGCTGTTAAGACGGCCCTGGGAATGAGGTAATGTGTGTTCAGAAAAATTTGATCCTGGCTGAAACAGGGAATAAAGGAGGCTACAGCAACCATGCGTAAATGACCCTTGTCTTAATACCACAGAGATGCTGTTCTTAATCTAATGGATGCAATTATAACAAATGAATACGGCTGTTGAGTTACCTGGGGGACAGAAGCAGCCATCTGTACAGTGTTCTTCACAGAGCTGGGACCTTTCTGGATTGGTACAAGTATCAGAGCAAGGTGATCCACATTCCCGGTGTTGCATGTTGAAAGGACATGGCTTGGCTGAAAGCAGAAATAAAGGTGAGATGTGAGATGGTTTCCCAGAGAACATTTATCATTTCTTGAGGTGCAGTTGGCTAACAGAATTTTGACAGCAGTTGAGTTTATGTTTTGGCCCTCTGCAGTTTTCCATGCAACAAAGAGTTGAACGTCCACCTCAGTTACTTACCACACAGATCTTGAGTTCTCCATTCGAGGGGCTGCCCGCCAGAATGGGCACATTGCCGGGAATATTCAGCAAAGTTGTTACAAACACAGAAGTCAGTCATAGGTGAGTCGCAGCTGCACAGATCTTGCACACAAGCATCAATATAACTCTGCACCTCAACCAGTGGATTGCAGCCCGTGAAGGCTTCACCAGTCAATACAGTCTGGCAGATAGTACTCTGAAAGGGGGGGAAAGCCCACTGTTAAAACAATGAATTTTATAAAGCACTGGTTAACTACTGGGCTGATTTTTATTGATGGCATCTAATTTTGCCCTTATTTCTGAGATTTCATTCTCTTTATTTTCTTTGGCAATCTATGAATAAAGAGGGAAGGAAAGAAGAAGAATTGGTTTTCATATGCTGACTTTCTCTACCACTTAAGGAAGAATCAAACCGGCTTACAATCAGCTTGCGGCCCCAGCCCTATGGGGGGCAAGTGGTGGGGGCACTTGTTACCCCCAGGGGATCCCCCCTGGCGCGCCGGCTTGCCCCGATCTCATTGGAGCCGGCCCGGCCCCGTGACAGCCCTGAAAGGGCCCGCCAAGTCCACCTGGGGGGCGGGGCAACAGCCGCGGGGGCGGCCGGGAGCAGGCGGCCGCCATTGCCCCCGGCCGCCCCATGTATAACATGGGCTCACCCCCCCACCCCCCAAATGGGGGCCGCCATTGCCCCGCCAACCCAGCACAGCCGTGGCAGCCGGTAAGCTAGGACCCAGCCTCCTGCCCCCCCTGTTCCCATGCCCACGGGTCCACAAACCCGGATCCCCCCAGAGGGATCCGATGCTTCCCTTCCCCTCCCCACAACAGACACCCTGTGACGTAGGTGGGGCTGAGAGAGCTGTAAGAGAGCTGTGACTAGCTTAAGGTCACCCAGCGGGCTTCATGTGTAGGAGTGGGGAAACCAACCCGGCTCACCAGATTAGTATCTGCTGCTCATGCTGAGGAGTGGGGAATCAAACCCAGTTGTTCAGATTAGAGTCCACCACTCCAAACCACTGATCTTAACCACTACACCATGCTGGCTCTCAAGAAGGAGCAGATTTCACTTTAAAAGAAGACCCAAAATGAAAAATCCTTACAAACTCGTGAGTGCAATTGCGTTTGGCTGAAGGGACGGGATCTTGGCATTGTTCTGTAGGTCCATCCATCTTTTGCAAGTTTCCAAACTGCACAGGATTCAGCTTGATGCCTGCAATAAATATTGCATAGTATATTTTCAAAATGGTCTCCCAAATATTGATACATGGAGCAGGATCAGTTGGACGAACAAAGGTGAGAAGAAAGTGATGTTAGACTGAAGCTGATTCAGATAAAACGCTGCTTTCTTTTGCCATTCTTGGGCAGAGAGGGAGGGATTGCTTTTATTCTCTAATCTTAAAAGCAGTTTGGGTGCCATCTGCTACTAAGACCTCTTAAAGACCACATCTACCTCTGTGCTAATGCCCCTGTCTCTTTACTTCTACAAAGCCCAAGTTCTTGCCTCAAGTCTATACAGCAACATCTTCCACGTATTGACAACTGTTACCGATATAGCTGTTTCAGAGTTACTGGAAATGCCCTATCAGGATCATGGAGAGGAAGGTGAAACGCCCAGGCCTCTTCCTGGAAATTAGCATTAGCAATCCCAACAAAAATGTCTTCCTGGCTCAGGCAGTCAATGACCCATTGAGAGCCAGAGTGAATTCCCTGTTGAACAAGCTCACAGAAGTTTTCCTTTAGGTGAGCAAGAAGAGGTGACCAATGATGGAATGCTGAGGCACAGACATATTCTCATTAAATACCCATGAAGTGCACCTGGAAGCACTGTTCACCATGGTCTGTTCTGCCATTACAGAAGAGGGCCACAGGATAATTGTATCTAGGGAGAGAGAGAGTCTAGCTTAACTTGGCCTGTGAGGCTATGTAGTAGGGTTGGTGGTGGCTGAAGATCTCCTGCTATTAGAACTGATCTCCAGGTGACAGAAATGAGTTCACTTGGAGAAAATGGCCACTTTGGAAGGTGGATTCAATGGCATTATAATCCACTGAAGTCCCTCCTCTCCCCAAATCCCACCCTCCTGAGGCTCCATCCCCAAAATCTCCAGGTATTTTTGAACCTATAGCTGAAAACCCTACTATGCAACCCCATGGAAGCCCTCCCTGTCTGGTTCTCATGGGACATAAGCTTCTGCTCCCCTTGCCTGGCACAGCCATTGCGCAAAGGTATCAGGCTCCTACCCACCATATCAAGAGAAAATGCAAATTGTAAAAGTGTGTAGACATTATATGATTGGTTTTTAAAAAAAAGGAAGACAGAAAAGCAAAGCAAGAGGTTAACAGCATTTATAGGAGATCATTTCAGCAATCTATCCCTCATCCTTTTCAAATCCTACACAGTGACTGTATAGCTGTCAATCAAAATATTTCATAAAAGTGTTTGCCAAAATAAGCATTGTCATTCCACAAAGGAACTGATTATTATCCCACTTTAAAAAATAAATAAAAGCAGAAGAGTCTGTTACTTAAGTTACTTACTGTTTGTGATGAATTCACTGTATATTGGGATACCATTGAAGTCTCCACAAAGGCCACAGGTCTGATTAGCATATTTCTCATTGAGTTCCACCTAAAATAAGATAGAAACAGTAAGATGTAATTATAGTGAACGTTCACAGTGCATTCCTGAAGGGGGGATGGTCTTCGGAGGCGGTGTGACCCCTACACTGGCGTCCATGCGCTGTGCAAACTGGTACGGACGCCGGTGTAGGGGCACTTACGCCGTCCACTTTGGACTGCAGCACGGCCCCCAGACACTGATGTGTTCTCCAACCACAAGTCCCCACACCGGCGTCCTGGGAGGTGTTCTCAGGATGTTCCAGGTGGTGGAGCTGCGGTTAGGCGCCTTCCTAACCCCTTTTGGCCTAGGAATGCCCCCTAATGCAACACAACCCTTCCCCCCCCGCAGCGGCCGCAAAACATCGTAAGAGGCATGGCGGCACAGCTATGCCGTCCTGGCCGCTGCAGCTTTCAGGAATGGGCTGTCAGTGTATTATTATAAATGAAAGTCCAATTTACTGCAAGTTTTGAGTTTGCATAATGTATCTCTTAGGTGGACAGGAAACAAATGTTTACGATCAATTCCATAGCTACTAAATTGAGCTGATTTCTAAATGCTGATATTAGGATATAGTTTCCTTCTGATCTTTAAATTCTCACAGGATGACTGAATGACCAAACATGGTGATCAAACCAAGCTTGTGAGGCAAACATCCAAAGAACCAACAGAAGAAATTTAATATCCAAATGCTGATTGGTTCATCCTATCAGGTAATTATGACATATGACTTCCTACTGTAGTTTTCACTAAACAAGTAAACGTAAGTAAAATAAAACAGATCATTTTTTCTCTGTCATACTGTGAGTTTCTTACAAGATTTACAATTTTTTTTCCTTACCAGAAGGTTATCCTCTTGGTTCCAAAATAACTGCAGGCCTATCTTGGCAGTGATTTTCAGATAACTAGAGCTTCTTTCAATCAGGATTCCGGAGTAGCTGTAAGGCAGCTGAACTCTAGAGGTAAAACAAATTGCAGTTGAAGACAGAGGTGACAAATGGAAAAAATTTTTCTCATTCACAGGAATTCAGCTTTCTAAGGACAGAATGTTTCATGACATAGTTTCCTTATAAGCAAATCTATGCCTTATGGTTCAAGCAGGCAACAACCACTACTTGCATAAAACGAACGAACTAGATTTTGTGGCCCTTGACATTTTTGCAACACTCTTAATTTTAGTTATTGCTTTTAAAACACATTCATAATACATAATTCATACTCCGTTGCTCTTTGATGTACAGATTAAACATTAAAAGATCTAAAAATATGTTTATATTATTTGATACTTCCATCTGCTGCTAAACTAGTCTTGCACAGTTGCTTTTTTGTATTGTTCAGTTTTAATATGGGGCTAGACTGGAGTTGCCAACTCCGGGTTGGGAAATACCCTGAGATTCTGGGGTGGAGCCTGAGGAGGGTGGGGTTTGGTGAGGGGAGGGACTTCAGTGCCATAGAGTCCAATTGCCAAAGCTGCCATTTTGTCCAGGTGAACTGGTCTCTGTTGGCTGGAGATTAGCTGCAACAGCAGGAGATCTCCAGCTACCGCTTGGAGTTTGGCAACCCTATCCATAAGGGAACAATACCTATTAAATTTCATCCAGATAGATACTGGGATTTTTATTGTATTTAAAATGATTAGGGTCATTTTAAAAGGCTTTTGCTGTTCCTGCTGTGGGTTTTATGGCAAAATTGCTTGAAACTTGACGCAGATTGTATATTCCTTGAAAATATTCAGAAAGATGGATGCAGGGGTTCCAAGGCTATCCATAAACAGAGTATTCTCATAGCTGAGTTTTTAATTATTTCATTTTCCATGCAATTGACCCCCAAAATAGAGAGCCGACCCTAGGTAAATTAACTGCAAATTTTCAGAAAGACAGGTGCAGAAGCTCCCAGTGAAATCCCTCTTGGATAGGAATGTAATAATATTTCCATGTATTTGGATTTAAATGAGTCAAATTAAAGTAATCCAGGCATAGACATAATAATTAAAAATAGAATGGGAAAGACTATTGAACGTACCAAAAACTCTTGCAAACATTCACTTCAAGAGAGAATTAACACAGAGCAGAGCAAACAGACATAAACCTATATACATTTCCTCACTTTCACACTCAGTTTAGTTACACAGTTCAGAAGAAGTAGCAACCACTTATAGTTGCTGTGTCTTCACTGAGCTGTCAATCGTGTTGTCCCTTGCCTGACCACCCCCTGTTTGATAACCAACTTCCTCATGGGACAGAAAAGGGTCCAGATAGTTAATTCCAGAGGGGAATTCCAGGCACATCCAAAAAAGGGCTGGTAGCCAAGCGAAGCTGCCAGCAACCTGAAGCAGTGCAAAGAGATTCAGGTTGGTCTTCTTTGGTTTGGAGTATTTCAGAAAGCCCTCACTTCTTTTAAGGAGTCCTTGCATTGTGGCTAGGAGCCCCGTGGTGCAGAGTATTAAGCTGCAGTACTGCAGTCAAAAGCTCTGCTCACGACCTGAGTTCGATCCCGACAGAAGTCGGTTTCAGGGAGCCGGCTCAAGATTGACTCAGCCTTCCATCCTTCCGAGGTCAGTCAAATGAGTACCCAGCTTGCTGGGGGTAAAGGGAAGATGACTGGGGAAGGCACCCGCAAACAAAGTCTGCCTTGGAAACGTCGGGATGTGACATCACCCCATGGGTCAGGAATGATCCGGTGCTTGCACAGGGGACCTTTACCTTATACCCTGCATTGTGGCTACAAAGCAGGAAGATTTGTTTTGGAGCGCGGTTCATTTCAAAACAGACACACAGTTCTAACGGGTATTGGTTTAGTGCGATTTTCACCCTCTGCCCGCAAACTTGCAATTGGGACGTGGAGTGGTGAAATAACAGAAATGAGGCGGCTGTTGATGAAGTCATTCAACTTACTGTTTTCCGTTGACAAGAATGGAGTCCGGTGTCAGTTCAATGACTACGCCTTCAACCTTTATGGCAACACGACTAATGATGGTGGCGTTCTGAGTCACGGTGCGCCTTATTTGGATGTTGAAGTCTTCATAGGCAGATTTGCAGTGGGAGGCGAAGACGTAGTTGCAAACTCCAGGGAACTGGTAGATGTCCCCATCAAAGGTCTTGAAGTGAAAGTTGCCCCAAGTGCTACACACTCGCCCATTGTGAGCAGGGTTTCCAGCTGCGGATCAGAAGTAACGGTTAGATTCTACGAAAAGTCCTGTCGCTATTCATATATTCATTGCACCTAGGGCTGCCAGCCTCCAGGTGGCCCGCTATTGCAACCAATCTCTAGGCTACAGAGATCCATTACAGAAGAGGGCCACAGGATAATGGTAGCCGGAGAGGGAGAGTCTAGCGTAACTTGGCCTGCGAGGCTACGCAGTAGGGTTGGTGGTGGCTGGAGATCTCCTGCTATTAGAACTGATCTCCAGGTGACAGAAATGAGTTCACTTGGAGAAAATGGCCACTTTGGAAGGTGGATTCTATGGCATTATACCCCATTGAAGTTCCTCCCCAATCTCTGCCCTCCTCAGGCTTGACCCCACCCCCAAATCTGGGTATTTCCCAGTTCAGAGCTGGCATCCCTAATTGTACACTTAACTATGCACTCTACAATTGCAGGATTTTTTAAACGAAATATGGCTACAGTGTTTTTATTCACTTTTGCTTGATCTTCAGTCTGTCATTTTTCCTCGCTGCTCATTAATGCCCTCCTTGCCTCCTGATCCAAAGCTGCCTTTTTCTCCAGGTGAACTGATGTCTACTGGCTAGAGATCAGTTGAAATAGTTGGAGATCTCCAACTAGAACCTGGAAGTTGGCAACCCTAGCCCTCCCGGCCCTGTTTCTGACTGTCCGTGCCTCTGACTGGCTGTGCCTCTGTTCAAAGAAGGACTTCATGGAAAAGGATCTTAACTGCATTTTCCTTATCCCAGCAACCCACTGTATTACCTGACAGACTTCTGCTGAAGAGTGGGCTATCTATCCTAGCAATAAGTTATATGGCACAGGGACTCTAGAAACAGGGTCATTGGGCAAAACAACTACCCCTCCTGCTTTGCAAGAGTTGAACTTCAAAGATGAACTTGCTACACTCGTAGAAGAACAGGGATTCTGCCTAATCCCCCCCTTCTTTCTATGGAAAAGAGGGGGAAATCTGCTTCCATGAAGTTGTTCTAGTCACTGATCGAAGGATTCATTCTAATGTTTTAGCTTACAGCCTTCAATTCTTTTTATGTATAAAAAAAAATTATTTCTGGTCCAGTTGATTTAATGGAATTACAGTTGGATAAGTGCTTTGAAAACTACAGTTTAAAGCATAAGAATCTTGAGATCTGGACAGCTTACCCTTGACAGCTAGAGTTGTCCTCAATGGTGGGATGATAGACACATCTGGGATGTTGGGCTCTGGTGTGGTCAAAACTGAAGGAAAGAAATACCATTATAGCTGCTAGTGTAAATGCATATATTTATTCCTTTATTTAAACCATTTCTATCCTGACTTTCATCATGGTTCAAGGTGACTTATAATAATAAGCACATTTTCATTTAAAACCAAACAGAACAGACTTTATTTGCAATCATAGACCATCAAATATCCTTTAAAAAATCAAATTAAATACATACATAAATAGTTATGAACCGATAATACAAAAGGTGAAAATGTAGTGGAGATTAAAAACTGGAATAAAGGGATAAAATCCTCCAAGATATGCGTAAAACAGTAGAGATTCTAATTACAGATTGGTTGTTCCAGAGCCTTAAGTGCATTTTGTCATATTTTAGTTGCCAGCCAGGCAAATCTAGCCATACTAACAGATAAATTTGGTGTTGTATCTGAGAGACGGAGCTCTAGATAATGTTTTCTGAAAGGTCTTGGACAATCCACTAACAAGGGAATCGGAGGGCCTGTGTATGTGATCGAATAATGTGCACTCAAAAAGGACATGTTCAGTGGTTTCTAATGTGTCCTGGTTGCATATAAGTTTTTGTGCATGCTTCAGTTAAACCCAAAAATAAAATAATAAACCCCAAATCTCTCCCCCTCCCCCTTTAAAAGATGCCTCCCCTTCAACCCCCCAGAAAGCTCTGGCAAACAGGCAGGCCTCGCAGCACTTCCAGAAGATCTCCAAGGACGGGGCGGGGGGGGGACCCTCACCTCTTCAGGGAACCCATTCCACAGAGCTGGAGCCACAATGGAAAAGGCCCAGGCTCTGATCGATGCCAGATGGGACTCCCTAACTAGTGAGCTAGCCAACAAATGGCTGCCTGATGACCATAGTTGGTGCAAAGGGACATAGGGAAGGAGGCAGTTCTTCAAATGCAAGTTACTTGAAAGTGAATTAAAATAGAATCTGTAGGACTTATTCCCAAGCAAATACAATTGCAGCTAAAATAGCTTAGCTAAAACTCTTCCAACAGTGTTCTGGATATTCAAACATAGTGTTAAGTACTGATGTTATATGACTTTTCCCCACTTTCCATAGGAATGAAATGTTGAGCAAGTTACCTAAGAATGGGCTTTCAATGAAGCTTTGCAGCGTGAAATCACCAAAATTACTAAAATGGTGTTAACTTTCCTTATGTAATGAAGCCTTTCACCCATACAGTGTAATTTGAGTCTGATACTAGCCTCTCCCAGCTAAAAACAGCATCTTTGGCAATCAATTTCATTCTTAACCTAAGGCATGTACCTCCTGCAAATCACTGGAAATGCGAGAAGCAGAACATTATATGTTAGGGTTTCAGTTGTTGACAAAATATGATGAAGTTATACAAGATATCTGAAAGCGCACAAAAAGAATTTGGGATTGAACGTATCTAAGATCTACACTACATGATCCGTTTGCTTACGAGTTGTCTCTGGTTTCACTGTTTTGATCATTTGCATAACTTTGGAGCTGCGAGTGCTCAGCTACTCCATGTGCAGCTACAAAGTTATGAGAGTAGCTTCCCACCGGGGGTTCTTTAGGGTCAGGAAAAGTCTGGTAGGGCAGCAGGAGCCCCCTCCTCCACCCATGCCAGCCATTGTCAGCAAAGCCAACTTCTGGCATTTTTTCAAGGAACGTTCTTGGAGCTGATGTGAGACTCTGATCAAAGTGGTGAACCAGAAGACAACCCATCGACACATTGGGCAGTTTGGCCCTTAAACAAGACACGATCATGCAATAAATCCTGTGGTGTGATTGTGTGTGTTTTTGCATTGAACCAGCAGCACGGAGAATCTGGTATAAGGGAACAGAGGCAAGTTATCCTCATTACAGATCTGAACCTGATCCTGGGCTGCCCTTGGAGTAGGACTTACTTTCAGCTCTCCTTGCAACAATGTTTGCCCTTCCCACTCCACCCCTTAAACCCCATGCAACACAAAGGCTTGGAACCGATGGAGTGTTTCCACTAACAGAAGGATTTCCACCTACGGAGCATAACTTCACCCACTCACTGAAGACTAAAATGCCCCCCCTATGCCAGTTACAGCATTTTGAGGGACGTTTTGGGCTGCAGCAGGAGGGGGAGGTAGGGTTGCCAACCTCCAGGTGGTGGCTGGAGATCTCCCGCTGTTACAACTAATCTCCAGGTGACAGAGATCAGTTCCCCTGGAGAAAATGGCCGCTTTGGCACTTGGACTCTATGGCATTGAAGTCCCTCCCATCTTCAAACCTCGTCCTCCTCAGGCTCCACTCCCAAAATCTCCTGGTATTTCCCAACTTGGAGCTGGCAACCCTAGAGGAAAGTGAGAATGTTGTGTTCCACAGACAGTAATCCTTCTGTTCATAGAAAAAATACTCTGGATCCAAGCCAATGGCCACTCGAAATGGAGTGGGTAAAGGACATAATGCCTCCCTTCCGTTTGCATAGCATTTTACAATTAGTTACTATGCATCTCCAAGACTTCCAAATTATCATAGGAGCAAAGTGGCTATCGTATGTGAAGGTGTTTTATTGTATGCATTTTTGTTTTTAAAATGCCATACAGATATGCGTAATTTTCCATAGCTTTTTTGGCTGTGTGGTTAGCTCAAGAGCATAAAGTAATGTATTACAGTATTTGCTATCATGGGTGTACCAGTTGTACACCCATGCCCTCACAGAATATATTTGTACATCTGTGTAGTGCAAATACATTTCTAGATTAGATACTTGCATAGCGTATGTGTGTTTGCTTTCTCCTTATCTGATGCAAATAAATATAATCTCAACATATCCAGCGCACACAATCCGGAAATATAGCTTTTTAGCCCTAGAGTTTTCATAGGTTAGAAACCTGAGTACATGCATTTTCAAACGGAAGAAAATACAGGTATAGCTCATTGGTTAAAAAGGTAGCATTTGGAAATATAACCATAGGGTTGGATCTAGTGCAAGGACTTTGCAAAACCTATACATGGATCCCCGCTCTTATCAGTTTTCCCCTCCTCCAAAAAGCCATTTCCAATACTGGGAAAGTTTATTCCTGAGATTGTAGGATCTGTGTGGAATTATATCCACATGGGTTGGGAGGATACAGTAGGGAGAGAGGGAGAAGGGGATGAAATAGCTCCTTTCATCCACAAACAGTGTTATCATGAACAGAATTACACCCTATGAAGTCCATTGAAGTCTTGGAAGGGTATAACTGTTTAGGATTGCAATTATGTTATTAATTATAACTCTTAATTATAAATAATTAAATTATTACATTGAGGAAGGGGGAGAAATGCTCAGCTTCACATTTTTAATGAATTGAAATGTATGTATGCTTGAAATTACTATAGTCGATCAGCGAAACCAGGGTTTACAAACATGACATTAACCAGATAGTAATTCTGTTCTCCTGCCAGGAAAGTGGGTTAAGCCTGCCAGGATGCAATCCAACCCTTCCCTACCTAACCTCGCCCAAAAGAAAGTTAAAACACCTACTGTCATGACCCTGCTGGACATGATGATAGTCATTGTAATTTGATTGGTGTTGATCATACTGCTGATCATAGTCCTGGTACTGTTGATCTTCATACTGGGACTGCTGGGCATGGACTGTGACAACAATACAAAGAACAAGAAAGAGAACATTGCTGCAAGCTCTGTAAGGTCACAGAGTTGTAACAGTTTTGTTAAGGGGCAACATCGATCAAAGTGTTTATTCGAAACAGAAATAGTCTCCAGCAGCTAACAAAAATCAGTTCCAAACAACTGAAAACACTCAGGGTGTCACAAAATAACCCACAATAAAGTATCAGTGAAAATACAGAATATAGAAGAAGATTTATATGCCAACTTTCTCTGCCACTTAAGGGAGACTCAAACCGTCTTACAGTACAATCGCCTTCCCTTCCCCTCCCCACAACAGACACCCTGTGAAGTAGGTGGGGCTGAGAGAGGGTGACTTGCCCAAGGTCACCCAGCTGGCTTCGTGTGTAGGAGCAGGGAAACAAATCCAGTTCACTGGATTAGCCTCCACCGCTCATGTGGAGGAGTGGGGAATCAAACCTGGTTCTCCAGATCAGACTCCACCACTCCAGACCACTGCTCTTAACCCCTACACCAAGCTGGCTCTCTATATAAAGCAGCAAACAAGTCCCTAGAGACATTAATCCCTCGCTTCCTTCCAGTCTTAATGGAACGGTTTTCACTGGCCAGCTTAGAAGAAAGGGCAAACTTGTCTGGGAGACAGGACTCCCAAACCTCGGTGCCGCCACAGAACAAAAGGCCTTTGGACACCAGCATTATCTGTCTTACTTCAGATGTTGAGAGCACCTGAAGCAGGGCCCCCAACGATGACCTCAGCCCACAAGTGGGCTCACATAGAAGTAGGCAATCCTGTAATCTGGCTAGGGATGCCAGCCTCCAGGTGGGACCTGGGGATCCCCCGGAATTACAGCTCATCTCCAGCCTACAGAGATCAGTTCCCCTGGAGAAAATGGATGCTTTGGAGGGTGGGCTCTATGGGATTGTACCCCACTGAGGTCCCTGCCCTCCCCAGGCTCCATCCCCAAATCTCCAGGGGTTTCTGCAACCTGGATATGGCAGTCTTAACTACACACACACACACACACACACCCCACTGGTGGCCTGTGAGTATTTGGCAATCCTAAATCTGGTAGGCATTAAAGTTGTGGGTTTACCTTCTATTTGAAATCATGCTAGCAGGGCTGTCTGTGTTTTTTTCCCCCAGTTTTAAATACGCTGGCAGTACAATCCAGTCTAAACCCACTGAAATCAGTGGGTTTAGACTGGCATAACCATGCATGGGATTGCATTGAGAGTTAGATACATGAACACATGAAGCTGCCTTATACTGAAACAGACCCTTAGTCCATCAAAGTCAGTATTGTCTACTCAGACCGGCAGCGGCTCTCCAGGTTCTCAGGCAGAGGTCTTTCACATCACCTACGTGCCTAGTCCCTTTAACTGGAGATGCTGGAGATTGAACCTGGGACCTTCTGCATGCCAAGCAGATGCTCTTTCACTGAGCCACAGCCCCTCCCCAATGTGCTGAGTTCATCACACATTCAGATCTCCTGGAAAATCACTAGTTTTAACAGGGAATGCCCTTGGGATCTCTTACTTGTAATCCACATGATATACTAATGACCATGGCTTCTTCCCAATGATTACTGTGATCACATTGCTTTTCAGACTCTCAGAACAAATTCACATAAGATCCAGTCTAAAAATACGTGGCAGAATACACATAGACACATGTTCCTTATTTCTGTGGCCCCTTCAATTGTTTTGGAGGTGGAAGGATCTTGGAAATCATCACACATACACCAGCATCATTCTAGGCCATGCACATGCCTCACAAATGTGGGGACCTAGACATCATATGTTTGAGTAAGTGTGAACTCCCTCACAGAGTATAATTCTGTCAGGCATAGTGGTAGTAGAGCCTTGCTAAAACTCAAATGCTTTTGGAAGGTGAAGGTATCATCCTATAGAAGAGTACAGCTAAAATGATGAATTGCCCTGCTAGATTAAACAATCTAGTTCAATGTCCTGCCAGTTTCCAGCAATAGCCAGGCAGATGCTTCCTGGAAGCTCACAAGTAAGGCATGAAAGCAACTGTCCTCCCTCCTTTTTGTTCCACAGTGAGTCAGATCTCACCATCTGCAGATGCAATTATCACAGATTTCCCCTTGTCCCTGTACTCCACAGCTGTCCTTTTCCACCCTGCAAAACTTTATTCCCAAAGTCATGGGACTCATGTGGTGTAATAGCAAAGATGCAGCAAAGAGAAGGAAGGGGATGAAATCAGTGCAGCTTTGCCGATGGACAGAGGAGGGAGTGATTTTCCCCTTTCCCCTCTCCTCTGTAGCCTCCCAACCCATATGGCTACTAGACCCCACTGGTCCCACAATCCTGGGAACAATCTTTCCTGAGGTTGAAAAAGACTGTTACGTGAGGGGAATGTGGGAATGATTTGTGACCATCAGCACCTTTTGCTGATGATGGATTATGGCTCCCAATCCAGTAACTGGTATTCAGATTTATACTACCACTGATCCTGAGAATCCTATTTATCTATCATAGCTAATAACTGTTGATCAACCTATTCTCTGTGAATTTGCCTTATTCCCCTTTAAAGAACTTGGTGTAGGGGGCTAACGCTACATCTTGTCACAACAAATTCCACAAGTTAATTCTGGTTTGTGGAAAACAGTAATTTCTTTTGCCTGCTCTGAATCTACTGCCAATCAATTTTCATCGGGCAACTCCACATTCTAGCATTAAGAGGGAAAGGAAATTCCTCTCCGTTCACTTCCTCAATGACAATAATTACTTTATAAGCCTCTGTCATGTTACATCATAGACAGTAAAAAAAAATGTAAAAGCTTTCAGTGATTTAGCCTATCCTCACAGACAATTTTCTCTCACCTCTTGATTGTTTTGGTTGCCCTACTTTGCACCTTTTCTAGACCTATGATATCTTTTCAGAGTTGGGGTAGCCAGCATGGTGCACAGCCTTCCATATACAATCAGTCAATCGTTTATTTGCAGCCATAGACCATCAAATAAAGGAAATTTGCATGGTTAAAAAGTACAGGCTAAAAACAGATACAAATAGATTTGCTATTAAAATGATCTTCCATATACTGCAAGCCCCTGATTTATATAAAGGCATTATTATGCAGGCTGTGTTATTTCAGTTCTATTCCTAGTAATTCCTACCATGGAACTTGCCTTTGTGATCTGAATTGAATTTGCATGACCCTAAACCAGTGGAAGAAGGCTTTGATGGAGTTGGATTCTGTCCTAGATCTTACAAAGTCGTGATGAAAATAAGCTGCCAATCAACCAAAAGCTTAAAATCTAAAACCAGCTTTCATGCACACTCACCATAGTGAAGCTATTCTTTTTAAAGAACAGATGCATATCCTTGTACTGAATCCATCTGTGCTAGCTTTCTCTTTTAAGACTTGGCAGAGGTTGTTATTGCTTATCAAAAGTAAACTTCACATAAACTGCACACTACTCTCACTGAAATAGCTGCATGGAATTCTATGGTATTTCTCAAGCATAAATTGTTTAGAGATGGTATCTTAGCTGAAACAGTTCTCAGTGACAGCAGTGAAATACATTCCACATATCCTGCATCAGCGACACCAGTTCAGTGCCCGTCGTATGTATTGGGGTCCTTATACGAACAGCATAAATGTATGTAAAAATCATCCAGTTTAATATGCATTTTCAATTGTTCAGTGTATGAAAGAAAAAAAGAGTATGGCACAAATAAGTCATCTACACAATGACAGTATATGTTGCTGTGGAAATAACTGGCATGGGAGTTTTTGTCCTTCACCAATAACTGTGTTTTGTCCAATTTCAACAGCTGCAACATCCATTCAGATTTTTTTCTAGGCTCAATCCGGTAAATATGAATGGCTCTACCGGCTTGTAATAGATCTCCCTTGTAATAGACCTCTCATAAATACAGAAATCAAAGCATTTATTTCAGTGGTTGCCAACAGAAGTCTAAGGGACATCTTATCTCTATAGAGTGTAAAGGCTGCCCTTTATTTCAGAACATTCCCATTCTGTGAAAGGTTACAAGAACAGATGACCAGGTGTCATGAGTCATCGTACTCCTGTTCAGCCACCTGCCTTTGTATGACTGAAGATCACAACATGCTGTTGAGCTTAAGTTGGGAATTCTAGTTCATTGAAGTCAACACTAATTTTTCATTCATTTCAAAGCAATTAACAAACACTGCAATCTGGTATAACAAGGGAACCATAACAAGGGTATCTACAACACTGCTCTTAATCATCTATTTCATTCACCTGTCAGCTCTGTAGCTTTCAATATTCACAATTTCTAAGTTGTATTTATACTAAGAAAAGGCCCTGAATAAATCAACAGAACTGTTTCTTGATGCCTTTTATATTGAGGTAGCTCCACAGCCATGAGTTTTTCTTCTTCCTTTCGATCCCTTCAACAGTTGCTGGTAGGAAACGGGGCAATAAAACTTGAACATGCTGAGTGGGGCAATAGTGATGGGGGGGGGGAAGGCAAATATTTGTAAAGCTTTGGTTAGTTTTAAAAAGGCATAGCAAAGAAAAACACAGTAAAAGATTTATTGGACCCTGGAGGAGCCAGGCATAAGCTGTAGGTATAAAAAAATTGAAGATCTGTTAAAGTCTCCTACCTTGGTGGTGTATTAGGATGACCACTAGCATTGGTATCCATAGTGGTATCCATGCCCCCTGGCCTGTACCCATCTTGGCTGGAGTTTGGCAGCATGTACCAAACGACAGGCTTCTAAGGAGGCACCTGTCTTTGGATGACTCTTATATAGCAGAAGTGTAGACTTTGGCTCAGTTCCCAGATTGTTTCACAAGTTTCTCAAGAGGTGGGGTTTAAAAGAGATTTTAGCAGGTGCTCAGGTAAAGAGATGATGCTCTTTTACTCTACTAGGGCTTGGCCAAATGTATTTGCATTTGGGGAGGAGTATTTTTTTCTCCCTCCACTTTTTTCTTCTAATGAAGGAACTCAGAGGAAACAGCAATGAAGGATATTGCTCCCTGTGGCTAATGTCTTTCAATTGTTTACATAGCCATGGAGCAGAAGTAATTCAGCACCTTTTAAACTGATTTTGAATTAATATGGTTTAATTCCTTTTGATCCAGGATGGGGAATGGTATCTTTCCTATCTGTGAGTCACATCTTTGCAAAAGGGATTTTATATTAATTGCTCTGCTTTTGAGAGTACCGTAGTAACAGAAGGTGATGGTGTTTCCAGATAGAAAAGTGGGGTAGGATTACTTTCAAGATGTTTATTCTTTTTTAAAACATTTATCAGGAGGGCTCAAACTGCATTGAACACATGAAGCTGCCTTATACTGAATCAGACCCTCAGTCCATCAGAGTCAGTATTGTCTACTCAGACTGGAAGCTGCTCTCCAGGGTCTCAGGCAGGGGTCTTTCCCATCACCTCCTTGCCTGGTCCCTTTAACTGGAGATGCCGGGGATTGTATACAATAACATTTAAACACACACTAAGGATTACACCAGTTCAACTGACTGTAAGTGGAGATCAGAAAACAAAAGAAAAAAGGTTTAGTTGCTGGAAGATTTCTCACCTAGGAGAGAAATCCAGTCAGTGCTTCCCTGGCAGGGAGTTCTAGAGGGTGGGCAGTAAAAGTAGACACGCTTTGCTTTATGCCAGAATGGTTCTTATTGTAATAAAAGTAAAAGTAAAATAAAAAGCAGGGCTTCATTTGTCTATCTCATGTTATGGCATGTGGTAGCATATGTTTGAAAAGTAGGGTTGCCAGCTCTGGGTTGGGAAATACCTGGAGATTTGGGAGTGGAGCCTGAGGAGGGTGAGATACCTCTTTGGGATATCATGCCCTAGAGTCCACCATCCAAAGCAGCCATTTTCTCCGGGGGAACTGCTCTCTGTTCTCTGGGGATCGGTTGTAATACTGGGAGATCTCCAGGCTACACCTGGAGGCTGGCAACCAAGAAGGCACTTCCTGATGGGAGCCATAGGAACTGGTGACAACTTCTCCATTCCGAATGCTTAAATATTCATACATTTTCAAGGATTTCATTCAGCTCAATCACCTCTGTGTTATGCCCAACAGGTAGAAGTATCTTCCCCAAGTAACTTACATTTAGGTATAGTATATGTGTACATGGTACAGGTAGAAATAAAAAGGGTCTCACCCCAACTCTTCTTTCTTCATACAATTTTACGAGTCCTTTCCCACATCACACAACAGACATATTTAAGCAGTTCTTAACTTTTACAGAAAGTTATTTACAAATGTTTCATTGTACTAAGAACAATGCCACTTCTGAACAGTGCTTTTTTATTATTTTTTTAAAGCAGGCTCATGTATTTTTTTTAAAAAAACTGTTACTTTTACCAAGGTGACTCTTTGAGATGTTGCATCCCTCAACACCTTAAAATGTACACATTCAATAAGGTACGCGATTGCTTAAGGGATTCTGTTTATGCTTAATGAATTTGTTTGGATTGGGAGAGGGTGGTGAGAAATAAACTTCACACATCCCTCCCTTGTCAAGGTGACAGAAAGTAATGTTTCCTTTGTACACCAGTCAGCAGTATAATAAATACGAACTGTACATATGAATAGCTCAGTGGAGACCATCAATCACATTCTGCCTTCATGAATCACAACGCTGGGAAAACCTATTGGCTGGATTAGGGATTTATACAGGTATCCATCAGAAGGAATTTGTCCCAGACAAATTTGGCCCCTGTCACAAATGACTGTCCAAGAAGTGGGGTATCACACCCGTAAGACTGAACAAGTTCCGTGGTGAACAAGGCTCCAAATTACACAAGAATTTGAGATGCAATGATAGAAGTACCTGTACAAAATACAGCTAGCATGTGGCTCTCTGCTTGGTACAGGTCTATCTTTTCCCTTAATAACCAAAACAGCCATAAGTTTTGCACCTATTTCTTCTATGGCCTTTTACAAGCCGTAGGACGCCACACAGGGCTGGATCCAGTGGAAATTTCTTCTGGTGGAGAGGGGGAGCAACTTTTTCTTATTCTCTGACAATTCCTGGAGGCCCCCTCTTTCCAGGAGCATCACCTTGATGAGGTTTTTAGGCTGCAGCTAGTGAAGGAGGTGGGGAAGTGCTTGTCTCATTTTGCATATGATCTAACCCCAGCGAGACAGGAGCAGGCACTTGCCCACCACATCAGCACAAAGACCCATGGACTAGCAGGAATTCACTTCAGTAGGCAGTGCTACCCCATCTCTTGAGGATGCAGCCCTTAAGACTGACCCTATTGGGATGATGTGATGAGCCTTACAAATTGGGTTGCCGGCGGTTCCAAGGAGGAAAATCCCACCAAACATGTCACAGATAGGTAGGTAGCTGTGTGCGTTTGTTGCAGCTACTAAGCAAAAAAATTTATACAATAACAATAATCTCCTTTATTGGAATAAAATCGAAACATGGGGTGTCTGCATAGTAACATAAAATTATTGCAGTTGAACATTTCTGACAAGGATAAAACATAATAGATAAAAGAATGGGGGAATTAATAAAAGCCCTCTACTTAACTTGCTGACGAACATTCATAGCAAGTCTCAGAAATGGTGCTACAATCTCCAGTATAGCAGGAGAGTGGTTATTCAGCAAGAAAAGAGCTTTAAAATAATCAGGAGAGTTTGACTTTTTTTGTCAAAATAGAGCCTAAAAATTTGCTGCAAATTTTGGTGTAAATTCTGCAATGGAATAAGACATGTACAATTGATTCAGTGCAATTATTACCACAGGGGCAAAGTCTCTCTGAGAGGGAGATTTTACGAAATCTTCCTTCCAAAATCGCAGGTGGCACAACATTGAATCTGGCCAGGGAGAAAATAATTTATATATATTTGAAAATGTTTTCCATGTTGGACTTATATACATGTTGGACTTTTAGCTACTGGAAGACTTGCACTTTATAAGATTAGTTTAACATAAATTTTAAACCCCGCAATTTTAGATTAGCCGCATGTAATCCACTGGTCAGAACAATACACAAAGCTACTCAAGCATAAAAGGTTTCCACAGTGCTTGGGAGTGATTCAGGCAACGCTTCGCTCCCACTTCCTGCTTCCCCATATTTTACAATACAACTCAACACCTCTGTGAGGTCAAACATTGCAAAGCTCATCATCTACTGAAATTATTGACGGCATCCCTGGGGAAGGAAGAAGGTACCCATCAAGGCTGGCGTAGGAGAGGATATTGTAAGAAATGGAGCAATGCTTTCCAGTGTGATGTTTTTGGCCACCAGTTATGTCTTATTGTGAGCAAAGACCAAACATTTGACATACCCAGCTGATCTGAAGTTTTTAAACACATTTTACACTCATATATTAGTTTGCAAATCTAAATACAAAGTATGTGATTCAATTAGAATGTTCTTCATATTTACCCTGATATGTGCTGGACACATCAGTGGGTTGCCTAATGCGGCTTCTTTCAGAGCTTTCTGATGAGTTTCCTTGTTTCCTTATATCTGATAATTGTCATGTTCTTACATGGTATGCGCTTAAAAGTGCAGACTGGACCTGTATAGAAAACAGAATATTCTGCAAAATGTTTGATGTTTCCTAGTTATTTTAAGTGATAATTTAAATACACCCGATTGAATTCCAAGTTAATCCTATGAGGCAAAATCATGCTAATTCATGAGGAGGAGGAGGAGGAGGAGGAGGAGGAGGAGGAGGAGGAAGAGGAAGAGGAAGAGGAAGAGGAAGAGGAAGAGGAAGAGGAAGAGGAAGAGGAAGAGGAAGAGGAAGAGGAAGAAGAAGAAGAAGAAGAAGAAGAAGAAGAAGAAGAAGAAGAAGAAGAAGAAGAAGAAGAAGAGTTGGTTTTGGTTTTTATATGCCGACTTTCACTACCACTTAAGGGAGACTCAAACCGGCTTACAATAACCTTCCTTTCACCTCCCCACAACAGACACCCTGTGAGGTGAGTGAGGCTGAGAGAGTGTCACTAGCCCAAGGTCACCCAGCTGGCTTCATGTTTAGAAGTGGGGAAACAAATCCAGTTCACCAGATTAGCCTCCACTGCTCATGTGGAGGAGTGGGGAATCAAACCCGGTTCTCCAGATAAGACTCCACCGCTCCAAACCACCTCTCTTAACCACTACACCATGCTGGAAGATGAAGATTCTTTATAAGGAAGATGAAGATTTGACAAAGTGCGAGTGACATTGAACCAAGCTCTTTGTTAAACCAAGTTTATGAAATATTAGCAGGAATATTAGCACAGACATTAAACTTCATTCTTCCAAACCAGCAGCTATTGATGCGTGGAAGCAGGCTTCTACCTGTATGTCTCTTTATGGACGTATAGGTGCAGTATATAGGTGCGGTGTATAGGTGCAGTGTATACCTATGGATGTATAGGTGTGGTGTGACAGCGGTGACTAGTCTGGGGCCTCTGCATCTGTCTCTCAGAACTGAAACTGCAATGATATGGTGCAGTTAAAGCTGACTGTGCCTACCATTCATATACTTGCTTAGACTCAGTTCACAGATACAAGGAGAAGAGTTGGTTTTTATACCCCAATTTTCTCTACCTTTAAGGAGCCTCAAAGCGGCTTACAATCACATTCCCTTCCTCTCCCCACAACAGACACCTTGTGAGATAGGTGGGGCTGAGAGAGTTCAGAGAGAACTGTTACCCAGCATACTTCATGCGTTAAGTAGGGAAACCAACCTGGTTTACCAGATCAGAGTCTGCCGCTCAGGTGGAGGAGTGGGGAATCAAACCTAGTTCTCCAGATCAGAGTCCCCTGCTCTTAACCACGATACCATGCTGGCATTGCATGTATAACAGTGCAGGGGCAGCCCATGACAATATCCATGTGCCTTGGGACTAGGGCCAATACTTACAGATCAGACTAGATTTATAATGTAAAGCTAATATTAGAAGAAACCCCATTAATGTAACTAATCTTTTCTAGATTATCGCCCCAATGCTTTTATTATGTACATTTGTGTACCTATTATGTACTGTTATTTACACTGCCTTGAATCAACACGAACAATCAGAAAACACTAATTGATATGTCATGCCCACTGCAGTTCTCATGCCTTGGAACAGATAATCTGCTGAAATTTAGACGTGTAGTATCGCAGGGTCAGATAAGCCTTGTAATCTAAATAGTTTTATAGGAGAACAGCGGTTTAGTTCAAATAAATAGACTGTCTTTTGAAGAGACTATCTGAAACAAGCAAAGTCAAAGACATTGTTTCACTTGTGGTCCCAATCCAGAGATTTATGGACACCAACTTTTGCCTGCCCATCTAAGAGATGTTCTCCCCTCAATAGGAAGGAGAGCCTGAATTCTGCCAAAGTTAACAGTACCAACTCCTGTTGAACATTTTGCATAGGGCTCTCAATACAACACATAGCATGAAAATGCTAGTTATGTAATGGCTTAGTTCACATGTAAAGTGATATGAAACCATGATTTACTCCACTAACCGTGCTTAGTCAAGCCTGGCTCTGAAACGGAGACATTGTTAATTAAGCACCATGATTATTAGCTATGGGGCGAAAACGCATGGTCGCTTTATCCTCCTTTAATCCCTGTTTTAGCCAGGAGCGAACGCACATTAAGTGAAACGCATGTGTTAGATCCTGGCTGAATCGTGGCTGAAACAGGGATTAAAGGAGGATAAAGCGACCATGCGTTTTCGCCCATGGTTTCTCATGTTTATATGGAATCCTGGGTTAGTTTTGCTTTGTTTCCTGCCTTTGCTGTCTACCTCCTTGGCTACAGAGTTGCCTGGCAAGACCAGTCTGAAAATGAAACCTCTGTCACCTTTCACTGTCTCTTGCCAGCAGTGTCTCTGCCAGGAAAAAGCCCTGCCAAGAGTGAGTGCAGATTCCTACTATCCGTAGAGCTCAAAGTAAGTGGTGTGGTGATATTGCAAAGCTTTTTCCTTTGTTTGGGGCTGCAAGGCCAATATAGTAGTTGGATCTCAGCGGGGAAAGTTTGTGAGTGTGTGTGTAAAGTGCCATCACGTCACAGCTGACTTATGGCAATCCCATAGGGTTTTCAAGGCAAGAGACGTCCAGAGGTGGCTTGCTATTGCCTGTCTCTGCACAACAACCCTGGCATTTCTTGGTGGCCTCCCATCCAATTACTAACTAGAGCTGACCCTGAGTAGCTTGTATGATCTGATGAGATCAGGCTAGCCTGGGCCATCCAGGTCAGGGCGGGGAAAGTGTAAAGCTGCCAAAACCAGCATTTTCCAAGAGAAACCAAGAGTGAGTCTTGAAGCTCAATCCTGGCTTCATAAACTAACCATAGTTAAAATAAGCCTTGACTTCACGTTACATCTGACCTGATGCAATGCTTATCCGACATCATATACTTTGCTTTTTAATTAGGGCTGTTGATTCGGTTCGGCCCGAACTGAAAATCAGCCGAATTTCCCTTGATTCGGCGGTTTTTAGTTTGGGAGGAACCGAACTCAAAACTGACGGGCAATCGGGGGGGGGGGCGAATTCAGGGAGTTCGCGAATAAATTTGGCCAATTCGGGGCCGTCAGTAAGCAGCATAATCTTCAGTAAGCAGCATTCTTCTCCCCCGGCCAATCGGTGGCCAAGCTGGGTCTTCTTCTGGCCAATCAGTCAGGATTGAGTACTGGAAGAATCAGCTGATGTGCGGCCAGCCGGGGAAAGAGAGAGACAGAGGGAAATCCTCATGTGTGTGTGAGGGGGTGCTTGTGCACATTCGCTCCTTTCCGTGGCTGCAGGGGGCGCATTTTTGGGGTACAGACCTCAAACTTTCAGGGGATATTCAGACAAGTTTTCTTAAGAGACCACCCAAGTTTTGTAAACATTGGGTCAGGGGGTCCCGAGATATGGGCTCCCCCTTTTTCTTTCCATGGCTGCAGGGGGCACATTTTTGGGTGTGCCGACCCCAAACTTTCAGCGGAGCATCAGACAAGGCTTCTTAAGATACCCCCCAAGTTTTGTAAACATTGGGTCAGGGGGTCCCGAGATATGGGCTCCACCACTTTTTCCTCTCCCCCCTTTTCCATTTTCATGGCTGCAGGGGGCGCTTTTTTGGGGGTGCAGCCCCCAAACTTTTATCATAGCTTCAGACAATCCCTCTTAAGAGACCACCCAAGTTTTGTAAAGATGGGTTCAGTGGGGGCTGAAATATCGGCTCCCCCCCTTTCTCTGCAGGGGGCACATTTTTGGGTGTGCCGACCCCAAACTTTCAGCGGAGCTTCAGACAAGGCTTTTTAAGAGACCACCCAAGTTTTGTAAACATTGGGTCAGGGGCCCCCAAGATATGGGCTTTCCCGTTTTCCCTATTGGGATGAATGGATCACCCTCGAGAGATGCATACATATGGATCTTATATTGGATACAAATGGAATCATATTGGATTACCCAGCCTCCCAGCCCCTCCTGCTGGAACAGAAGACAGCCACAGTAAGACCCCTTTGGGGGCTTTAATCTATAATTTTTCTTTTCTGTGTGTGTGTGGGGGGGGGAAAGCAGAGTCTGTGTGTGTGTGTGTGGGGAGGGAGCAGTTTCTGTGGGTGGGTGGGAAGCCAAAGGGGGCTTTTGCCGATTCTGCCTGGGGTGTGTGTTCCCCCTCCAGTCTCTCTCTCCCTGGTTTGAGGGGGGGCTTCATTTTTATTCTTCAGGTTTTTCCTCATTCATAAGATCAGTTAGGTTATTTTGATGCTTGCTCAAAACTGGTTTTCAAATGGTGACTTAAAGAATGCATCTGCCTGGTCCCAAGTCCAATGCAAAAGGAGAAATTCCACCCCCTCCTGCTCATTATGCATAGCTAGCTGCCTCTGTCCCTTTCCATGGTATGCAAACTCCCAGGTGTCAGGTGTTGCTTTGCACTGTTGCAAAGGTGTTGCATTGTGTGCTTGTGTTGCTTTGCAGTTGTATTGTTTTGCAAAATTCTTCACACCTGCCCCGCCCTTTGCATGTTTGCAAAGGTGTTGCTTTGCAGTTGTGTTGCTTTGCAAAGTTCTTAGCACCTGCCCCGTCCTTGCTCTCATCAGCTGTTTGTCGGGGCTGGGAGTTTTGTGCGTCAGCCCCCCCCCGACCCAATCTTTACAAAACTTGGGGGGTCTGGCAAGAAGGGTCCTTTGAAGCTTCTCTGAAAGTTTGGGACTTCTACCCCCAAAAATGCCCCCCCAGAGCCGCGGAAAGGCGCGGTTGTGTTTTTAATGGCTTTATTCGGCCGAATTTTCCCCCCGGACTTTGAATTCCCGCCGAATTACACAGATCCGAAGTGGGGGAGTTCGGACTTCGGCATATCCCGAATCTAAACGGGCCGAATTCAGCCGAATCCGAACTATACCGAATTTTTTTAAATTCAACAGCCCTATTTTTAATCTAATCACTTTGTACCCAACTGTTCTTTCTTTCTTTCTTTCTTTCTTTCTTTCTTTCTTTCTTTCTTTCTTTCTTTCTTTCTTTCTTTCTTTCTTTCTTTCTTTCTTTCTACTCTCGAGAAGGATATGAAGTTTCATAGTCTGAAAACTCTTGTTAGCGAAGTAGTATGAGATTACCACAGGTTCTTATTGTTGCCTCGTACTTGTGTGCCTGTAAGTGCACTCCATGCTGGAATGAAATCTCCTCACCTTACTAAAACATTCCTACTCTTGACCTCCACCAGTTTTGCCCCCACTTAGAATATTCATTCTGCAAAATGTTTCACCTTTTATCTCCAGTGAGGCCAGTGCCAGAAAAACATTGCAAAATGCTGCCTCCTTCCTTCCATCCCACCTACTTAGCTGCCTTCTATACTGACCTGGCCTTTTCCTACCATCAGTTTTTTCCTTCTTTATCATCTTGAATTCTCAAATATTCTTACCCTTCTCTTGATTTGGGGCAGCTTCTCTGGTAATCAAAGCCACTGGGGCCTTGGATGGTTCTTGGAAGAAAAGTCCGACTGGGTCAAACTCAGATCCATGATCCACCCTGAACTATTTGTTCCTAATTGGTAGGTGAATTTGGTTGGATTTGTGACACTTTCTATTAAGGATAGGCCTGTGATAGCTGTGTTAAATGGGAGAGGGGGAGATTGTGGTAAATCAGAGGTTTACGCTACTAGAAATAAATATGTAACTAATCACCAAAGAAATCTTCACTTTCTTAACAGTGGTGTCAGAGACAAATGAAAGGAAGATGGACTTTTATATGTGTAACAATAGGCAGGGTTCAAAATTAAAGGTAAAATAGTCCTGGCAGGTGCATTCATGTACATTAACTTATTGATCCTTGCAACAAGCCTGTATGGTAAATCAGCATAATTATCCTCATATTACAAATGGGGATGGTGGTAATGACGAAATGTTGTGGCTTGCCTAAAGCCAGCTAATGGGCTCATAAAAAGGTAAAGGTAAAAGTCCCCTGTGCAAGCACCGGGTCATTCCTGACCCATGGGGTGACGTCACATCCCAATGTTTACTAGGCAGACTTTGTTTAGGGGTGGTTTGCCAGTGCCTTCCCCAGTCATCTTCCCTTTAGTAAGCTGGGTCCTCATTTTACCGACTTCGGAAGGATGGAAGGCTGAGTCAACCTTGAGTTGGCTCCCTGAAACCAACTTCCGTCGGGATCGAACTCAGGTCGCGAGCAGAGTTTTGGACTGTAATACCGCAGTTTACCACTCTGCGCCACGGGGCTCCTAATAGGCTCATAGTTGAGGTAAAATTTGAATTAGGGCCTTTTTGTCTCACAGTGCACACCTTAGGTTCTATGCTAGAAGAAGAAGAGTTGGTTTTTATACCCAATTATACCTCAGTTGAGTTTGGGGAGGGACTTCAATAGGGTATAATGCCATAGAGTGCACCTTCCTAAGTGGCCATTTCCTCCAGGTGAACTGATCTTGTCACCTGGAGATCAGTGGTAATCCCAAGAGATCTCCAGTCCCCACCTGGAGGTTGGCAACCCTACCTCCAAAGCAATGATTTTCTCCAGGGGAACTGATCTCTGTAGTCTGGAAATGATTTCTAATTCTGGGAGCACTACATGCTCTATCTGAAGGTTGGCAAACCTAGCCCAACATCCACTACATACAGCAAAAATCCTAATGCCTGCCCCATAGAAAATGGCACTGCAGCAACATAAAAGGCCCAGTTTTTTTTTTCCTCAGAGGCCAATCAAATCGACTGTGAGGAAGGGACAATACAAGAGAATGTTATTTATGAGCTGTCTTTTGTACCATGCCTATTAAAGGTTATTGAATTGAATTGAATTAGACTGTTATTAAAATAATTGTATCTGACCTTTTAATGGTTTTAACATTTTAAAATAAAAACCAGTAAAAGAAATTGCATACTTTGTAGGCAAATATAATGTATTCAGGCAGAGATTGCTGTGGATAATAATGGCTTACTTGTTGATCTCAAAGATAGGAACTGTGGCTTCAAATAATAGCTCTGTTCATTAATGAAGTTCTCCTCTTGAAGCACCTCTTGAAGCAATATGGGCCTCATGATAGAATGAACAGCTAAACAATATATGCTTGGTGGTTTCGATGTCTCCTGAACTGCAGGGGAGGAGGGAGGGGTTTGGGGAAGGGAGGGACTTCAATGCCATAGAGTCTAATTGCCAAAGTGGCCATTTTCTCCCAGGGAACTGATATCTATCGGCTGGAGATCAGTCATAATAGCAGGATATCTCCAGCTAGTACCTGGAGGTTGACAACCCTAGTTCTTCTGTAATCAGACGAATCAAGTGCTTGCTACAAAATGTTGAGTTTGAACTGGTCTTCCTCTCTAAAACTGTAGCCTACCTGACAGGGTTGTTATGAAGACAAATGTGATATTGACTGTAAAGTCCTTTGTATATTAATAGTGCTCCTCAAGAGTGCTGGAGTTTTCAACAAAGCAAGTAGAACAAAAATAAGAAAGCAAAGGGATGCTTCAAATAAACACTATTGTATCAATTCTATTAATTCCAGCTCTTGACATTGTTATAGGATAGATATATGACTTCCAAAAGTAATTTTGACAAATAAAGAACAAGACAAAGTTAATTGAATTTTAAGCATAGGAATTTCTCGCTTGAGTTCAATGAGAAACCCTAGTCCTGTGACTCTTTCATGTTTCACTTGTACCTATATAAGAAGTATATTATCTGAGATCTACAGACAGATTCTTTATGCATGAAGATTGACATCTTCAAGGTAGAGAGAATTTGAGGAATGAAAGAAAGGGAACATTGCTCAACCATGGTAATTTTTTTAAAATGATGCAGCGAAAACATATAGCCAATAGTACTTTTAAAAAATTGGCACAGGATGGATATTTTCATTTGGTGTAATAGAAATACCTAGACGTTAACTGATCACAAATATTCAGTACTCAGCTACTACTGTTTTGCATGCCTACAGCACCAACAATTTTCTAGGTACCATGCAGAACATAGAATGACATAGCCCTTGCCTATTGAACTTGCTGGTCCTAACATACTTGGTAAAAAGTAAAGGTCCCCTGTGCAAGCACTAGGTCATTCCTGACCCATGAGGTGATGTCACATCCTGACGTTTCCTAGGCAGACTTTGTTTATGGGGTGGTTTGCCAGTGCCTTCCCCAGTCATCTTCCCTTTACCCCCAGCAAGCTGGGTCCTCATTTTACCCTTCTTGGAAGGATGGAAGGCTGAGTCAACCTTGAGCCGGCTACCTGAAACCAACTTCCGTTGGGATCAAACTCAGGTCGTGAGCAGAGCTTGGACTGCAGTACTGCAGCTTACCACTCTGCGCCACGGGGCTCTTTTAACATACTTGGTAAAGACCACAAAAGCTGTCTCTCCATGCAAAGCTCCACCCCCCTCCACGTACTTTATACAAGCTGCCAGGAGAGTCATCCCACTGGGAATTTCCCTTCCTCTGCTAGCAACTCCACTGATGTGGATAGTGGGTTAAAAAAGCTCTCGTAGTTGGATCAAGAAATGTGCAATTGAAAAGGAGAATCCACCCTTCAAAGCAGCCATTTTCTTCAGGGGGACAGATCTCTGTTGGCTGGAGTTCTGTTGTATTTCCAGGGGATCTCCGGAGTTTGGCAACCCTAGGCTTGGCAGCAACGTCTGGGTGACTTGATACCACCTGACTTGGATGAATCAACTATTGTTCAACAGCAGCCACCCTATTAAAGACAGTGTGATTTAGCAGTTAGAGCTTCAGAGTAGGGTCTGGGAGATCCAAGTTTGAATCCCCATCTTGCTGTGGAAGCTCCCTGAGTGATTTTGGCCCATCACAGAGTGGAGACTGGGGAGGATGGGGTTTGAGGAGCAGAGGGACCTCAGAAGGATATAATGACATAGGCTCTACCCTCCAAAGCAGCCATTTCCTCTAGCGTAACTAGGGTAGCCAACCTCCAGGTGAGGGCTGGAGATAACCTGGAATTTCAACTGATCTTCAGATCACAGAGATCAGTTCCCCTGGAGAAAATGCCTTCTTTGGAGGGAGGACTATGGTATTATACCTTGTTGAGGTTGCTTCCCTTCCCAAACCTCCCCCTGCCAAGGCTCCACCCCGCAAATCTCCAGGAATTTCCCAACCTGGAGCTGGCAACCCTAAGGGGGGACTGGTCTCTGTAGTTGGGAAATCAATTGTGCTTCCTGGAGATCTCCAGACCCCATCTGGAGGCTGGCAACCCTAGAAGGAGAGAAGGAAGCAGGAAAAGGGGAGAGGCTATGGGGGCTTTCAGGAAAGGGAAAAACAAAATAGTGGGGGATGGGGAAATGAGACGCCTCCCGCTGCACCCTATGGAATCCTCAAAGTTGCTCTTTTTGGGGAGAAGACCCGTAGGAACCTTATGAGGGTGAAGTGGGGTCTGCAGTGAGAGGGGGGAATAATTGAAAATCCTCACCTTTCAAAGGATGATCAGAGGATCCAATCCTGTGTTCTATTTCTGATGCATTTTAACTCTTTTTAAAGGGGTGTAGGCTTTACAAGCAATGATGAACATGTTTTTTTCATGCGATTAGTCCAACACTCAACTGCGCTGATCACAACTTGCAGACAGCTTGTGGATGATCAAGTATCCCCAGGTCCAACCTAATGTTTTGATTTTTAAATAGTTTACTCCCCTTTTGCTAATTAATAGCAATGTAGAACATATATACCCTGACCTGGATAACCCCAGGCTAGCCTGATCTCATCAGTACCTTTTTCAAGGTAAAGGTTGGTCAGAAGTGGTTTACCAGTGCCTTCTTCTGCGCACTACTAACCAGGGTTAGCTGGTGTCTCTGAAAGATCCTCCACCAGTGTCCCCTTCCACTACTGCTGCTGCCCCGTAGCTAACCTTCAAGGGTCCCTCTGCCCCCATCACCATTGGAACTGCCTGTTCTCTTCTGTGAATGTGGCCATTGATCCCTTAAGGGGGTGGATGCATCTTCGTCTGGTGTCTCAGCTGTGACCATTCCATCTTGAGTGACTCTACTAGGAGTTTAGTCTCTTGATAGAGTCTAGACCCCTTGTGGTATTGACCTTCGCTTCCCTGACACACACAAACTCCCTCACCATGGTAAAGTGTGCATCCAAAAGACTCAATAAAGGAAGCCACAGCCCTCAATTTGCAAGATGGGAGCTAGGCTGTCAAAGATAGGACATTTTGGAGGACATTGATTCATAGGGCCGCCATGAGTTGGAAGTGACTTGATGGCACTTAACACACACAGCCTGACCTCATCAGATCATGGAAGCTAGGCAGGGTCAGCCTTGGTTAGTATTTGGATGGAAGACCACCAAGGAAGTCCAGAGTTGCTATGCAGAGGCAGGCAATGGCAAACCACCTCTGAACATCTCTTGTCTTGACAACCCTATGGGGACCGCCATATGTTGGCTGCTCCTTGATGGCACTTCCCACCAGAGTGTATAAATCAATGTAAAAGAAATTTAAAAATTATATGATCCATTCAAAAGTCCCACTGATTTCAACTGGAGAATATTCAACGTGTGCTTAACTCTCCCTTGAGATCAACATGCTTCACTCTCACTGAACGGAACCTATTTATTTTTTAAATGAGTATGTTTATTTCCCTTCCCACAGTACTTTGGAAGTATAGTGCTTTTGTCTTACACAATTCCTATCTTTTATCCCCAAAGAGTTCCCAAGCTGCTGTACAGACCAAGTGGTCATGGCAATCCTAATCAGACATTTCTAGATAAAGAATTGAAGAGTGCCATGGGACAAAACACAGAATGTAATTTTAACACTATTTGACATTTAGAGTTTAGGTGTGGTTGTACATGTTAATGGAGACCCCCTTGGACCTCCTTATCAATTTCCTTCCACTGTTAGCATTTATTACGATAGCCAAGGTACTGGGCTGCTCTGGCGTTTTTCTTGAAAGGGAGCTAATATTCCAGATAGGCGCAGTGAGTCATTCGACTGATACTGACCAATAGAGATAGAGAGGTGGACTTTAGCACTGAGGGTAGGCCTGTAGGATGTTGTGGGGGGAATCTGTATAATTTGTCTATTATGTTTTTTTAATCAAGCTTTTCAAGCAAAAATGGCTTAAAATATAATATAAAATGCAGCAGGGTCTGTGTCCAGGCATAATGGAAAGGCTGGTGTTTCCTTTTCCTCTAATGGCCTGACCAATGGTAATTGACAGAAGGAGGATTCTTAGCTGAATCTAGGAACAATGGGAGTTGGCACGGATGCTGCAGCCCTGCTCTCTGATCTACCTCTGCTTCAATGGCTACCTGGTAGGTGCAAAGGATCTTGAGCCAGGGACTCACTGCTTGGACCAAGACATCTTACTCACCATGTCACTGTGATGTAGGGTTGCCAACCTCCTAGTACTAGCTAGAGATCTCCTGCTATTACAACTGATCTGCCATGGTATCCATCTCATGTTGGCTCTTTCTCTTTCCCTGTTGGCTTCAACTTTTCCTGGCATTATTGTTGTCCTGGGTCGCTGCCTAGGGTTGCCAACCTCCAGGTAATAGCTGGAGATCTCCTGCTATTACAACTGATCTCCAACCAACAGATATCAGTTCACCTGGAGAAAATGGCTGCTTTGGCCATTGGACTCTATGGCATTGAAGTCTCTCCCCTCCCCAAATCCCGCCCTCCCCAGGCTCCACCCCCAAAACCTTCTGCCAGTGGCGAAGAGGGACCTGGCAACCCTACTGTGTTGGCATTCCAAGATGACAGCTGCTGGCCTGCTCTCTGCTGCAGTTCAACACCACCAGAGTTATGGCCAGAGATGAGTATTTGCTCAACAAATATCATTTTGATGCAATGGGCCATTAGGATTCACCTAGTTGTTAGCAGTGTCTTCCTAAGTAGAGGTACACATTTCAAATCTCATTGATTTCGATGGATTTAGAAAGGTGCAACTCTCTTCAGGATGGCACTGGAAATCCTCTAGTACATCTAGGGTTGCCAGCTCCAGGTTGGGAAATATCTGGAGATTTTTGGGGCAGGGCCTGAGAGGGGCGGGGTTTGGGGAGGGGAGGGACTTCAGTGCCATAGAGCCAAAGCAGCCATTTTCTCCAGGTGAACAGATCTCTATCGGCTGGAGATCAGTTGTAATAGCAGGAGATCTCTAAACAGTACCTGGAGGTTGGCAACCCTAAGTACATCAGTCCAAATGTCTTGTTGTTTGGGTGAAGATCAAGCTATTTCCCAACTGTATATCCTCACAAGAGCTTGTTTATCAGTTTATCAGGGCTGCTTGCCTGGTCAGTTCCTGCTTCACCTCCATACTCTGAGCCTTGACTGTTGTTGTTTTTTAAAAAATCTGTTACTTTCGTTTGGCAGAGAATATTAAATGGCCGTTGAATACTATTGACCCCCCTCCCCCCAAAAAGTGGGATGTGACCTTATTCAGGTTTCTCACAGTTATTGCAAGATCTAATAAATAATTTTTGATTTGTTTCAAAAATTTATATGCCACCTCTACAGAGGCCTGCTTCAGAGAGCTCACATTTTTGCTGAAGATTTCTTGGGCTTATTCATAGTCTATTCTCAGTTCCTTCCTTTGTTTCCAGAATGAATAAAAACACCTCTTCGCACCCAGTCATTAGACTTACACCCAGCTCTATGAGTAGTATCACTCCGTTTACAGTATTTCCTGCATCTTTTGTTTGTCTCTTTTTTCCTGATGAAAGATTCACTAAAGAGGGTAAATCACACTGAATTACTTGTTTACTCAATGAGTAATTCAATTGTGGAATTACCTGCTAGTGGAGGTAGTGATGGCCATGAACACATATGCCTTAAAACGGTTACACAGATTGATGGAGGAGAGGTCCATCAATGGCTGCTAGCCATTGTGACTAAAAGGAACCTCCACAGACTGAGGCAGTGATCCTCTGAAACCCAGTGCTAGAACAGAGGCAACAGAAGGGAAGGCCTTGACCCCAGAGCTACTGGCTGGCTGCTGTGTGAAACAAGGTATTGGACTAGATGGTTTAGTGGTCTGATCCTTATGTTCTTATAGTCTTTTGAGGAAATCTGCCAGCACTAGGCATTGCCACCAAGAACTGGTCATAGGGTTTTGTCACATAGACCTAGTCTGCTGTGTTTTCCTTCTCAATCCTCTCATTGCCCACTAATATATGAATTTTTGCTTCAGCCATCTCTACTCCTGTCAGTTCCTTCTAAACTTTAGAGGCTAAACCAGCGTGGTGTAGTGGCTAAGATGGACCCTAATCTGGAGAACCAGGTTTGATTCCCCACTCCTACACATGGCCTGCTGGGTGACCTTGGGCTAGTCACAGTTCTCTCTGAACTCTCTCAGCCCCCTCCTACCTCACAAGGTGTCTGTTGTGGGGAGAGGAAAGGAAGGTGGTTTGAGACTTCTTAAAGGCAGAGAAGATCAGGGTACAAAAACCAACTCTTCTTCTTCTACTACTTTAGAATTTACCAATTTACAAAGGTATCCAGTTTGATTCAAACATTAAAAAAAAATCCCCTACAAGAAATTAACAAGTGGAATTTGTTTTTGCACCAACTTCTCTTTCTTCAGAATGCATTTTTCAACATTAACTTTGTATCAGTTGCTCATAAATGTCACTTTCAGAACATGGTCTCATCCCTATTTAAAGATTGTGAGGTGGTCCAGGGTTATGTAATGGGAGGTGAACATAATTACTGTTGTTCTGTGGACAGAAGCCTGGTCTCAGAAAGGATCCCTTGTCCAGCCCGAATACAGTTTGACTCTCCTCTCTGCTTCAGATTTCCCACTTTTAAAATGCATCTCCCCAATCCTAATCTGCAATTCTAACCCCTACACCAAACAGCCTCAATCCTAATCCTTTTCCTGGCACAGCAATTTTAGAATCTGGTTGTAAAACATACTAAAAAGATGACAGTTTAATCAGCTAGCTTAAGCAAGTTTGCAGTCTAGACCTGTGCTAGTTTGGAAAGCTGTAGTATGAAACGAGACCAAAAATGTTGCATGAACTGAACAATTTGAAAGTTAAATGTATTGTGTTGGCTATAGACTAAATTTTCCATCAGTGGAATTGAATTTTCCTGGCTCCTCCAACCCAGTGCATACTACTGATCTTCATGACATGCTGCTCCTAGGTCCACCCCTAGAGGATAGGGGACCCCAGGGAATAACATGGGGGTGGGGTTGCAGTGGCAACAGGGAATCAGTAAAAATTGCTAGTTTAGTTTGAATTCAATCCATTCAATGTGTCTTAATAAACCAATAAATCATATTGCATCTTTTGTTGTCTGTTGCATGAACACAAGAGGCTTGCCAGCAAGTTTATTTACCTTGAGCTGTAATTACAGTGGCATTTAAACCTGGCTTTTGTCATTGGCTGTGTAAATGGGATTTTTAAATTCCTTTCATTAACTAAAACAACAGAAATGAACTGTTGTTGTAATAATGAGTGAATCTACACAATCCATGTAACAGAGTAGACCTCATTCCTTTATGCGAGTTACCAACACTTGTGTTCGAGTGACTAAACAGTTGCCTTTAGTTATTTGGCACTGCAGTCCTATGAACAATTTGCTGGGAGTAATCACCACAGAATGCAATGGGACTTACTTCTGAGTAAACATGCCTAGGGTTAACTGTAATTCCCTTTACTATTAATGAAACCCTCATGTGTGCCCAAGTGACTTTTGAAGTCCTTCCGGTAGCTTACCTTCAGGTACAGATTTCGAGGACTAACAGCTCATTCCCGAGCGCTGAGGGGGGGATGAGTGCTGAGGTCCACAGGAGGCATGCAAAGGCCCGTGCCATCATGTGGGCTGCTTGCGCCATCGCCCAGGCCACTTACGCCACCAAGAGTGGCACGGATGCTGGCGGTGAGGCGCTCATGCCGGCTTCCCTGCACTGCCGTGGCAGCGCAGCCCTGGGATGCCAGGTTGGCCTCCCGCTGGCGTTCCAATGGTGCAAGTGCTTGTGCCTTTGTCCTGGGGAGCTGGGGGGTGGAACTGCAGACAGGAAGCTTCCTAACCCTTTTAAGCCTGGGAACGCCCCCCTCCACCTCAGCAGTGCTGTGCCAGGTTTTTGCTGGCCCAGCATCGTTTTAGTCTATGGGGCTCCCCCCCATTTTTATTTTTGTGGGTAAAAGGGCCCTTTATCCTGCTCACAGCAGCCTCCAAACCTTTCTATCACCTGGAGATCAGTTGTAATAGTGGGCGATCTCCAGCCACCACCTGGCATAGGTTACTTTTATTTACCACCTGGAGGTTGGCAACCCTAGGCTTCAGGCCTGGCTGTGGGATCAAAATGGGATTGGCATCTGTCATGGATGATCTCCATATTAATAAAGGCTCAATCAATCAATCAAATCTTTATTCGGTACATAACCAGCAAAGTTGCAAAAAGTCTAAAGGCTCTGTATCTGTTCTGTTGTCACTAGACTTACCTGTAGCCAATACAGTAGACCATGCCATCCTATTGACAGGCTTACGGGTAGAAGATGGAATTATAGAGTGTGCATTGAATTGATTGGCTTGATTTGTTTCTTAGGGATCAGTAGCAAAGGATTTCTTCTGGAGACCAGATGTCACCAATGTGAGACTTGTCCCTGTTTCCTAGGGTTCAATTTTATCACCCATATGTTTTAATTTGCATATACAGCCCTTGGGAGAGATCATCCATGGCTTTAGCGTTGGGTAGTGTCAGTATGCTGACAATACCCAGGTTTATATTTCTTTATCTAAGCTACCAGATGACCATCTTGAGCCAGTGATTGGATTCCATGACCAATTCATAAATTTTAGCTAGTACAAAAAAAAGCATAGCTCGATTATTGTTGGTAGCAAGGTGAGACTGGTCATTTGAAATCAACTTGGCAATCACTTCTTTGGTTGCCAGTTATTTTCTGCATTCAGTTCAAGGGGCTGTTTATTACTTATAAAGCCCTGCATAGCTTGAGACCTACATACCTACAGGGCTGCCTCCTCCACTCTGCTGCACTCCATCAGTTCCATTCATTTGAACATTAAAAAAAATTATTTCCCCCAGACAAATAAGATCAGTCACAATCTTGTTGAACTAGATAAAGCAGAGGAAGTTAGGAAAGCCTTTTCTGCTTTTGATCTACCACAGACTTTTAAAAATGGGATTTTAAAAAACAGGGGTGCTGGGTTTTTTTGTGGGTGTATTGTTTTATAGATGTTTTACCTTTATTTGCATGTGTGTGTGTGTTTGCCGTCAAGTCACAGCTGATTTATGATGACTCCGTAGGGTTTTCAAGGCAAGAGCCCTTTGTTTGTTTGTTTGTTTGTTAATTTTTGTTTATTTTTAATAAAGGATACAAAAGGAAAGAAAGGGGGAAAGACAGGTAGGGCATAACATTTAAATTTTATGTCTGTGCCCAAGATAACACGCCTGTTCTTTCTCTCCCCACATGACGTCTCTTAGAAAAAAATACAAAATTCAACTAATATTTCAAATCCACTAATACTTCATATCAACTCTATACTTCATCAGTCTTCTAAGTAGTCAAGTCAAGTTTTATTTCGATACAATATCAGCTCTAGATAAAAATCAAAGTTAGGTTAAAACAATAAAATAAAATAATAAAAGTTGATGGTTCTGGAAGAATGATTTGAAGAAGAGGAGAAAAGATCTACTGGGAAACGTTTTCAGTTAGCTGTTTACGAATCCCGCTAGACCAGAGGCAGAATTTGGCTACTTGAGTGGTTATCTCCCGAGAGGAGTCTGCTAAGAGAAGGGAAACTTTAGCTTCTTCTGTTCTCCCAGGAAAGGATGACAATATGGGGACAATGTACTGTGATCTCATGTCATTGTAGAAAGGACATTGCAGCAGAACATGTTCTATTGTTTCCTCTTTCTCTGTTTTGCATGGGCATAGTCATTGATGAAAGGGAGTATGGAGATACCTGCCTTCCAGGAGAGCTGAAGGTAGTTATTTCAAATATACATGTCAAATAGAACCTATATCATGTTACCTGCTAAAAAGTTAAGTCTACAGTTCTAGGTCAATTCTATTAAAACAACTTATTGAATCATGTTTATGTCTATCCCTGATATATGATTAATTCATGCATATCTATCAAAGAATAATTGCCATTTCTGCTTGTAATCATCTATTGAATTTCTCCAGAGTAAGTTCGATAGTCTTGACATAGTCGCGAACTCATGCAATTTTGTAATCCATTCTGTTAAGTCCAGAACTATCTTGGCTTTCCAGTATGTCGCAAACAAAAATTTTGCCGCTGTTGTCACATATTGAAAAAGTTGATATTGGTACTGAAAAGGTTCAGTAGGGCAAGAGCCCTTTGGAAGTGGTTTTAATTGGGATCCACTTTGTGTTTTCTTGAGAAAGGCAGACTATCAATGCTGTGACATAAATAAGCAATCCCTCCTCTGATTTTGGGCTACCCATTGGCTTCCCCATTCTCAACATGTATACCGCTTTATCTTGAGAAGCCTGGGCTAATACACAATGCCCCCAACAAGGTAGGCCAGTTTCCTCTGTCTGTGCTGCCACTGCAGCGGAATAGCAAGATGAGCTTCAGTGACTCTAACAGCCCTGCAAGTGCTTCCTTGGCTCATATCTAGACACTGGTGGTGCAGGTCTGGGAGATGTCATTAATTGCTTTCTACATCACTGCTGGTTCCCTGTGGTGCACAGCTTGTTGTGCTGCCCAAATCAGCTGCTAGGGTGAAGAACTAGCCCCCCCCCCATATAAACAAATGCAGCATGGCTTGTGTTGTGTGTGTGTTAAGTGCCGTCAAGTCGCTTCCGACTCATGGCGATCCTATGAATGAAAGTCCTCCAAAATGTCCTATCTTTGACAGCCTTGCTCAGATCTTGCAAATTGAAGGCTGTGGCTTCCTTTATTGAGTCAATCTATCTCTTGTTGGGTCTTCCTCTTTTCCTGCTGCCTTCAACTTTTCCTAGCATGACTGTCTTTTCCAGTGACTCTTGTTGTCTCATGACGTGACCAAAATACGATAACCTCAGTTTAGTCATTTTAGCTTCTAGAATCAGTTCAGGCTTGATTTGATCTATAACCCACTGATTTGTTTTTTGGGCAGTCCATGGAATCCGTAACACTCTCCTCCAACACCACATTTCAAAGGAATCTATTTTCTTCCTATCAGCTTTCTTTACTGTCCAGTTTTCACACCCATACATAGTAATAGGGAATATGATGGCATGAATTAATCTAGTCTTGGTGGCCAGTGACACATCCTTACACTTCAAAATATTTTCTAGCTCCTTCATGGCTGCCCTTCCCAGTCTCAATCTCCTTCTGATTTCTTGGCTGCAGTCTCCTTGTTTTACTTGGCTTGTGTTACTATACTCATGTAGCTGTTGGTAATCCTGCTAAGCAATATGTGTTGGGGTATTTCTTCATGTGTCGGTTTTTCTCTTGAACAATAGAGATAAGACCCCTTCTTCATGTTGTCTGGCTGATGTGGCAGTAAGCACATCCATGAATGTTTGGTGTTAAGCTAATATGTACTCTATATAGGGTTGCCAGGTGGCTTGGAATGGCGGACAATTGCCTGCCAATCCATCTGCTGGCTGACAGCAAGGATTGTGTGCCCATGCGGCCATGAGCAATGCGATCCCGTCGCTTCTGGTTTACTTTTGGAAAGCTGCAGCATGACAGGACATTTACCACTCAAATGGGGGGATTGAGTGGCAAATCGTCCTGTTGTGTTGCTGTGCTTCCAGAAGTAAACCAGAAGTGACGGGATCATGTTGCTCACAGCCATGTGTGTGTGTGATCCTTGCTGTGTGATCCCTGCCCCAAAAATCTCCCGCTGGAGGAGGGGGGGACCTGGCAATCCTAACCCCATATTATCCCTTAACTTCAGGCTGCCTTTACACATACCCTCAGCTACATGGATGCTGCTTTTCTTTGATGGGCTCACATGTGATTGGAGTCTGCATGGGAAAAACCCATGTTCTGCCCCACTGGATCACCCAGATATAGCTCCCTGCCATGTAGGATAATGGAAAATGGCTCCCTTACAGATGTTGGTGCATCATAAAGGGCACCTCATAGCTCCTAGAGAGCCAGCATGGTGTAGTGGTTAAGAGTAGTGGTTAGGAGTGATGGACCCTAATCTGGAGAACCGGGTTTGATTCCCCACTCCTCCACATGAGAGGCGGAGGCTAATCTGGTGAACTGGATTTGCTTCCCCACTCCTACACACGAAGCCGGCTGGGTGATCTTGGGCAAGTCACAGCTCTGTTAGAGCTCTCTCAGCCCCATCTACCTCACACGGTGTCTGTTGTGGGGAGGGGGAGGGGGAGGGGATTGTGAGTCGATTTGATTCTTCCTTAAGTGGTAGAGAAAGTCGGCATATAAAAACCAACTCCTTCTTTTTCTTCTTCTTCTTCTTCTTCTTCTTCTTCTTCTTCTTCTTCTTCTTCTTCTTCTTCTTCTTCTTCTTCTTCTTCTTCTTCCTTGCTTTAGAGTTTGTTTGGAGGAGGCATTTGACTTCCAAGCTTAATTTTTTCTCAGCTTCTTCAAGAAGGCAACTTTTTGGGCAACTGCCAGCACAGTACAGAGAAGTGTTGTGTACAAATAGCCATTCATTAGAAGTGTTATCTGTTATTAATATTGACAGAAAAGGCTGGGTTGGGTTGTTGGCCTTATCAACACAATACTGTTTTTAATAAAGCCCAGAGATGGCTGTAAGCACTCTATTGTTTCTGCCACCTCTGTAGAAAAGTGCACAGACATTATAATGTATTGTGGGCCAAACTATTACTCCAGAAACAAAATACAGAAATCTGAAGTAAGCATCATAGGAGTTTGGCTAATGGGCCTTTTTTATGAGACCACTGTAGCCCACGTTCTGTCCTTCTTCCGATCTTAACACCCAAGAGAGATCGTGATGAAAGTAAATTTGCTTTTATGGTGTGGGTCTAGATGGTTTGGAACACCTTTGTATACTCATTCATTCGCTCTGAATCATTAAAGCAAATGGGTGGGAAAGCCTTTCTGTTCTGACAATGTTTGGATTTAACTCAGCACCTCTGAGAAGCTGATTCTCCTGGAATAAATGGTTCTGCCAGGCACACAGCTGAGGAATTCCAGCTGCTCTATTACATTCACCGTTCACTGAGCAGAGCTTCTTCTATGTGCTCCCCTTGGTCCCCATCCCCGCTTATTCTCAGCTCTTTTCCTGTTTGTAATGTTGTTACCCACCCCGAGCCCCACTGTAGTAGGGAGGGGCAAGATATAAATCTAAAATATAAATAAAGAAGTAAATAGAGATATTTCCATTAATACCAGCTGATTTTCAGGAGAACAAATGTCACGTTTGGACTCTCAACTGGAAGTTACAGTATTTCTAGATTTGGGGGGTAGGGTCCTAATTTCTGAAGTCCTGGATGCCTTGAAATGTATTTCAGGGAAGCTTGCTAGCATGGCTTATAGAGACCATGGTGATGATCTCTTCTGGGGAGCAGGTCATGTGCTTCCCCCGTTAGTTTCAGTATCAGCTCCAACCGTTGAAGCTAGAGCATACTTCTTAGAGTTACAGCACAATCTAACTTCCATGATTGCTCATGACCCATGTCAAACTTTCAAATAATCAGAAATTCAAATAAATGTAAACTATAAGACAGCACTGGGCCAGATGTTCTGGCCATTTTGTATGGTGCAAATGGTCAAGCTGGGGCAGAGAGATGATACCGGTAGAAATTGACTGCACCAATTGATGATACCGGTACAGAAAATGCCTGTCTCCCTTCTCCAGATTCCTCGTATTGCTCTTTCCATGAAGATCTGCTACAGTCATTCCCTCCCATCAAGGAGTTGATTTCATTGTCTTTCCCATCCTCAGGTCATGATGGTTAGAATCAGAAGGCCTTACCACATTCAGCCTTCTAGGGGATTTTTTAAAGTTGGACAACGTTATATAATAAATTGTTTCTGATGTGTTCCCTACCGCACTCTTCTACTCCAGCACGGCTGGCTGGGATGGGGGGGTGGCGGGAGGGCTTCTCGCCGGACTCCCGGGGCCCGCCGCCGCCGTGCCAAGATGCCCAGGGAGGGGGGGACGGGCGAAGGGGAGATACTCTCTGGGGTAGACTGCCCCGCCTCACCCCCAGACGCCCCGGAGAAGGGGGGGGTGGGAGGGCTTCTCACCAGACTCCCGGGGGCCCCCGCCGCCGTGCAGAGAAGCGCCCCAAAGAAGGGCAGCTGGCTGGGCTGGGCTGGGCTGGGGGGGAGGTGAGGGCTTCTCACCAGACTCGCAGGTTCTGCCGCCGCGCCGAGAAGCGCCCCGGGTCATTACACGGGGCACATGGGAAAAGTGGGAGTAGACCCAAACTGAGTTTTTGGATACCACGGCCAATAAACGGTCGGAAGACGTCTTCATAGCTGAAGGGGCCAAAATAAGTGCAAACACCATTTTTTAAAACACTTTCAAACTCTTAATAAATCGGTGGGAAAACATTGAAAGTGCGAACAGATTTGTTTACATTTTCAAACTCTTAATACATCGCTGGAAATACAAAGTGCGGTAAGCCCCAGGGATGAACCAACCTTTGCTCCCATCCCAGTTTCATGCTGACCATCGGCCATGCTGCAACTGCCAGTTACCTTTTATTTTAAGACATTTTAAAGACATTTTAAGACATTTTAAGACATTTATTTTAAAATGTTTGAAAAGGACCCACACAACACTCCCGCTTCAAAGACTTCCATAAAACAACAGATCCATGTTATTCTTTGGAAATTTTAATCTAAAGAAGCACGTGAAGAGGAGATGCCCAGTAGAGAGAAAGAGAGAGATTTTGATGGGAAAAGATGAGTTGTTCCTTGAATTATTTGTTTGTAGAGGGAGTGCATTGAGAGCTCCATGGAACATGAAGGAAAGGATTTTTGCATTCAGGTTGTTGGCAGAGGCGTGATTTAGAATACATTTGTACATTAAAATGTGAACAATAGTTTTAAAATCTTGCCTATCTTGAAGGATCAATGGAAGGAACATAGGCAAAATCTGAGGCCAAAGGATGCTGATCCTTTATAATAAAACCTCTGGTATTTGGCTAGGGCTGTAGTCCTTGAAATGAGCAGGACTTGCTGACAAACTCATAAATATGTTTAGGAGTGAGGTCGAGATGTAGGGAAGTCAGCAATAGGTCAGTATCTTTGCAACAGTTTACCTATACCCTGTCATCGCCTCCACCCTCTTTTCGTCAGTGTGGGATGTATGTTTGAGCTCAGAATGTCAAAAATGCCGTACTTAAGGAGGTGGCCCTTTATGCCGGTCCCCCTCTAGGTCAACATAGCTCAAAATGCTTGAGAAACTTGGAGAACATGTCAAATGCAGAGGGATCAATGCAAAAAAAAAAAATGGAGCGAAGGGCACGTGCTGCTCCTGTGTAACCAACAACCACTGATTCACGCTGAAGTATGAGCAGAAGAGATAACCCAGGGCAAACCCTAGTAAAATCTTAAACACACAATCAGTTCTGGGCAATGCTAGGAACAGCACGCAAGAGAGCTGCTCGTTCGGTCTTTTTGGGGAATAATGGCCGCGAGCTGCACTTCAATAGAGGGTGGGAGCCTGATCACGATTGTCACGGCCCACTTTGGCCACTGTGGAGGGCAAGTTACTTGACGTTCCCGCTGTATCATCAGAACAAGGCTGCCCTGCTGCATTTCACGGTGTGAAAGCTGCCCTCAATGAAATATTGGGCATGTGAAACAATGCTTGTGCTGGCTGGCATCGGTCTGTACTTTGTCCCTGTTCCTCCTGTGAAAGAAACTTCTGCTAAGTGTGCTGGAATAGATCAAGATAAGAATCTCCTTAGGCCGCATTCCCCTCACCCCACCCTACATTTTTGTTCCAATAACCATAAAGTATAAAAGTCTGCACTTCGTGCAAGTGCTAATTGAAAGTGAACCCGCACAGGAATGCAGAAGTAACATTTCTTAATGGGAATAAGTTGGGTAAATAAGGAGAGGGTAATGGGTTACTGTTTGAATGTACGCAGCCAAATTCACTCGTACACTTTGGGTGCATAATGTAATCCACAGAACTGGAAAGACTTCCAGCCGTGACCAAAGATGTATGCCATTTTTCTAAAGCCGGGTTGGCCAACCTGTGACATGGGGTGCCACAAACAGTGGCAGACTGGCCATTGTGTCAGCTTGCCCGATGGCAAGTGGGCCCTATGGCCCCTTGATGAAGTGGGGGGCCCTTAAACATTAGACAATATGTTAAAAATAAAGGTTGATACAAATTAAATGATAGCCTTATAGTTGTGCATGGGCCCTCTTTGTCTCCTGGCAACCAATATTTTTAGACCCAGTCTGCCACTGGCCACAAGTAGCACATGGAGCAGGCATTTGTGTTCTACCTGCATGGGGTTGGGAGGACCTTCTGCACTTCTTTTTGTGGTATGATTAGCCCTGTACTCCGATGTGCTTCTCCCATGCCACAGTGCTGTCTGATCTGTGGCAAAGTAGACAAGTGCAAAAAACAAAACAAAGGTACTATAATCCATGGACATCAGAGTGGAACTCTGATAATATTTTCTTGTGGCAAGATTCTAATAATTATATGGGCTGGGAAGGTTAATGCCCGATCCTCTACAACCTAATCGCTCAACTATTTTTAGGTTTTACTTAAATCTATCTAAATCTGTGTGCGTTTTTCCTGGCACATGTAGCACATTGGTTGCATGATTAGCCCTTCTTGAGTAGAATTGCTAGTGTGCCTAAGATGAGCTGAATGACAAAATCTGTACAACTCATTGCAGATATACAGGCAATGTATGAATTTAAGAAATTTAAGAAAGATGTAGACAAGCTGGAACGTGTCCAGAGGAGGGCAACAAAGATGGTGAGGAGTCTGGAGACCAAATCATATGAGGAAAGGTTGAAGGAGCTTGGTATGTTTAGCCTGAAGAGGAGAAGACTGAGTGGGGATATGATAACCGTCTTCAAGTACTTGAAGGGCAGTCACATAGAGGAGGGTGCCGAGTTGTTTTTTGTTGCCTCAGAAGGTTGGACCAGAAACAAAGGGTTGAAATTAAATCAAAAGAGTTTCCATCTAGACATTACGAAGAATTTTCTAACAGAGAAGTTCCTCAGTGGAACTCGGGAGGTGGTAAGCTCGGGAGGTGGTAAGCTCTCCTTCCCTAGAGGTTTTTAAGAAGAGGTTAGATGGCCATCTGTCAGCAATGCTGGTTCTATAACCTTAGGCAGATGATGAGAGGGAATGCATCTTGGTCATCTTCTGGGCATGTAGTGGGGGTCACTGGGGGTGTGGGGGGAGGGTAGTTGTAAATTTCCTGCATTGTGCAGGTGGTTGGACTAGATGACCCTGATGGTCCCTTCCAACTCTATGGTTCTATGAATATGTCAGTTTAATGTACGTGACTAGTTTGCTAGGGCATTCATTGAGTCTTTTCTTGGGAAAATGTCTGCATGGCTTTAATGTCCAAGATATCCATTGGCCCATGCTGTTCTTAAAATTGAGACACATTTGGTTAATATCTGTTTGAGAATATTGATCAGTATCTGCATGGTTATCTATTCATTAATCACACTCTTTAGTGAACTATAGTGAAGGGTCTGCTGCTTTGAGTTGATCTCATTCAGATTCAAAGCAGGATAATAAGCAAATCTTATTTTACCTGTATACTTGTATTTAAAATACTGGTAAATTCAATCACATGGCTACTTTTGCTAACTTGTGTGTACTGGTAAAAAAGATATTGTTCTATACTTTGTGCATAGATTTCTCTGGGTGGTGCTCCTACAAAGCAGAGATAAAGAAGTCCAAATGACACATACAAATTTGCCCTTAGTAATCAAGAGGCATTTGACACAGTGAGAACTGAGCTAGTGGAACTCATGTTATAGTGGGCTGGTAGAATTATAGTGCAACCCAAAGCAGAGCTACATACTTCTAAATCCCCATAAGCCACTGGGCCTAGAATAAGATATAACTCTGTTTAGGATTGTACTATTAGTACTAAGAGCCCTGTGGCACAGAGTGGTAAACTGCAGTACTGCAGTCCAAGCTCTGCTCACGACTTGAGTTCGATCCCAACAAAAGTTGATTTCAGGTAGCCGGCTCAAGGTTGACTCAGCTTCCATCCTTCCGAGGTCGCTAAAATGAGTACCCAGTTTGCTAGGGGTCAAGGGAAGATGACTGGGGAAGGCACTGGCAAACCACCCCGTAAACAAAGTCTGCCTAGTAAACGTCGGGATGTGACATCACCTTATGGGTCAGGATGACCCGGTGCTTGCACAGGGGACCTTTACCTTTACTTTTATTAGTAACAGGATGCCAGGGGGCAGGGAGTTGCACATGACACGGAAAGGATTCAGTGGTAGGAATTTGTTTGTAGTTAGGTTACGACTCATTGCCAGGGGTCAGGAAAGAATTGTCTCCAAGATCAGATTGACTACAGTCCCTGTACTTCCCCCACACCCACTCTGTGACGTCTCACTTGCATACATCTCTTACAGCTATTTGCTTGGGAAGTGTTTTCCCACTACATTTGCTCTCTACTTGCGACAACACTGATGTTTACACATAATGCCGCATTGTGGTTTGGGGCAATGTGAACAAGCCCATGTGCTTCCTCCTCTCCTTCGCTCCTTCACCAGTCCACTTAGAATCTGTTAGCAACTACCCCTTTAGCACAAACCACAGTCGTGGTTTGCAGTCCTGGCTTGGATGGGAATCAAATATATATAGTTTCCCCATTCAGATGTAACTGCGAATTAAGGGTTGTGTTAATAGGCTTTGAGAAAACAAGTGAGGAGTAGGGCTGCCAGTGTCAGGATGGGAAATTCCTGGAGATTTGGGGAGGGAGCTGGGCTGGGGAGCTCAGTGGGGATTTGATGTTATAGGAATCCACTCTCCAAAGCAGCCTTTTTCTCAAGGGGAACTGATACTTTGTAGTCTGGAGATCAGTTGTAATTCTGGGAGATCTCCAGGCTACTCCTAGAGACTGGCTGCCCTAGTACTGAGGGGAGGTGGAGCGGGGAACAAAATAGCATAGGGCTTGGTCATATTAGTGCCACACCACAGTTTGGTGTTACATCTAGGGTTGCCAGCTCCGGGTTGGGAAATACCTGGAGATTTTGGGGGTGGAGCTTGAGGAGGGCGGGGTTTGGAAAGGGGAGAGACCTCAATGGGGTATAATGCCATAGAGTCTACCAAAGTGGCCATTTTCACCAGGTGAACTGATCTCCATCGCCTGGAGATCAGTTGTAATAGCGGGAGATGTCCAGCCACCACATGGAGGTTGGCAACCCTAGTTACATCTGAACCATCCCACAATGATCTGGATTGCTTGGGTTGGCCTATGTGTTAGGTGGGAGATAGGAGAAGATGGGTGGACAGTGATATAAACGCCAAATTACTTGAATGGTGATGGTGTTTGGAGCACAATTTGATAGGAGGCAGGTATCTATTGTCAGAATTGCGATGAGGCATATGAGTGAAGGCCAACGAATAACCACTTAGTTGATCAAAGGTGTGATGCTGCAGACAGTTTTAAAGAGGGGGCTATTTTTGTACCACATAACTGGCACATAAACACACAAGATAATTCCATCTGATACAGAGGGAGATGCGCTTAGAGATGTTAAGACGACAACGTTAAGCCAAATGTCAATGAAAGGCAATCTGGCCTCTTCATACCTCTACACAGCAGCAGCAGAAGCATAGCTGAAGCTAAAAGTTTAACCAGTTCATTTAAATACTTGGATCTCAGTGGTAACCTAATATTGAAATGCCCGCCCCCTCGAGCTTGTCTGGCGCCTACCTTAGTTTCCTTTAAGCGCCAGGCCAAAACATTTCTAGTTACCCAGGCTTTTAATTGAGGGGATTCATCTTTTTAAGCTGTTTTATGGTCTCTTTCTAGCCTTCGGATTGTTTTATTAACGTCACTGTAAGCAGTTCTGTGTTTGCTTAATGCTTTTTTATTTTAATTGGCTTGTTTTTAATTTTCTGTTTGGTTCAGGCATATCATTTTTGTTACCAACTACCCCTGGAGAGGTGCCGTATACATTTTCTAAGTCAATAAATAAATGCACCTTGGCCACAACTTTGTACATCTGCACAATGCTAACTTTTAATATTACCATGCAAGGAACTGGATATATAGAGAAACACTCATGTTTGCAAGTTACAAGAGGAAGCCAAGGAACCATCTACCTGTTTGACATTTAGGGCTTTCAGATAATAACATCTCTCTTAAGAGCAACTTTAGATGTTGATGATAGCAACGGACACGTGGCACATGAGGCAGTTGCATGCTTCTTGTTTTTGTGCTTATATCTGTAGCAGGGTCTTGCATAACTCCCCTGTATGTGCTCTACACCAGCGTGGTGTAGTGGTTAAGAGTGGTGGTTTGGAGCGATGGAGTCTGATCTGGAGAACCGGGTTTAATTCCCCACTCCGCCACATGAGCGGCGGAGGCTAATCGGGTGAACCGGGTTGGTTTCCCCACTCCTACACACGAAGCCAGCTGGGGGACCCTTGGGCAAGTCACACTCTCTCAGCCTCACTTACCTCACAGGGTGTCTGTTGTGGGGAGGGGAAGGGAAGGTGATTGTAAGCCGGTTTGATTCTACCTTAAGTGGTAGAGAAAGTCGGCATATAAAAACCAACTCTTCTTCTTCTTCTTCTTCTTCTTCTTCTTCTTCTTCTTCTTCTTCCCACATTTCAGAGTACATGCATAGCGAAGAGTGTGGGGAAGAGAAATGTGATTTCTCTTTGGATGTTAATGATGTGGAAATACAGGTAGTGTGACCTTGTGCTTCCTGTGTTTATTAACAGTCCAAGCCACATCTCTATAATAGTACTTTTTTACTGAAAGCTCTGGGTTCTTCTTCATCTCCATCTCTCAACGAGCATGAAGCGGTTACTGTAAGCTGTATTAGGAGTTAGTCATTTTTCAGCTGTTTCCATTTCCAGACATTACGTTTTGTCATCCCCCACCATACTGGCTAACCTGAATTATACCTGTGCCTGTAACTGCAGCCCAAAATTCATCAGATAACTGCATCAGCTCAAGACCTATTGTTAAATGAATATCTCGTGACGCAGAGAAGAAATCCCATGAAAATTTCAGTATTTTGCAAGATGTCATTCTGAGTTCAAGCCTTTCATTTTAATTCATTATGTTCACCTTTTCCAGGAAACGCTGCTGAGAAATTTTTATTTAGCTTGTTTAATCACTCCTCAAACATAAACCTAAGCATCTGTGACTACAGCCCTAAGTATACTTGACAGGGAGTTTAGTGAGGTGTGTTTCTATTCTTAGGAACAGGCAAGATATGTTGCAGAGTTTGATCAAATAGTCAAATACCATTCTGAGTAGGGGATCTATTAAATAAATCTATATAGACTTAAAGGGCTGTAAAGTTGTTGGAGAACCTGAAAGCTAAGTTGACATGTGTAAAGATTGGTGCTTTTACAGGCTTGCACTTTCTAACCATAAGGTAAAAGAGAGCAACACCATATTTGTCTTAGATCATTTGTGTATACTGCAGATATATCAATGGTCATTTATGTACGGGAGTCTGACCTGAGGTTTGTTGCTCACTGGACCCACACTTTCCTGTTGGGAGTCTATGCACCAGCAGTCTCCAAGCTCAAATCAGGAAGCATTTGCATCCCTGCCCCTTGAAATGCTGCTTTGTAATTGGCTGTAGTGAGAGAAAAGTCCTCCCCCCCCAAACCCAATTACCACATAAAAAAGCATTTTAAGAGCAAAAACAAAAAACGGAGCTATTTGAAAGGAATGCAGGGGGGACGGGGACCCAAGACTCGTTTTTAAAAGCCTTCTGCTCAGAAAGAACTCCAAGGAAGTATTTGAATCCCCGCCCCTTGACATGCTGCTTTGTAATTGGCTGTCTGCTTGCTGTGAGAGAAACCAAGCTTCTGTATCCCACGCTTTGCCTTATGCATGGGGATTTCAAGCCAGCTGAGCTCAGGGGAGAGGGAAGAATCGGGTTAATAGAGGGATGGGAAGCCCTGGGATTTGTGAAGGCTGGCAGCAAGGTCATCTCTAATGGAGGGAAAACTCATGCATAACTCCAAGGAACAACAGAGACAGACAGGGGGTGAATGTGAGTGAAAGTACCCATGCATAAATGACCAATGTCTACTTGGTATGGTTTTGCTTCTTATTGCTTATATGTGGTTTCTCAGCTGTTTTCTGGGGGAAAGACAGAAAAAAATGCTCACAGAGGTTGCTGGCAGGAAAGAGCAAAGTGGGATGGGGAGGCAAGATCACAGAAAATCATTGAGAAGAGGAGCGAGAGTAAAGAAAATGGGACAGGTTGGGCAGAGAAACTGATCCTGCCCCCCCCCCCCCCCAAGCAGTATGTTTGATATCAGCAAGGAATATGAAAACAGAAAAAGAAATCTGCTGGTTCTGACCATTTAGTCCAACATTAGCTAGCCACCTACCCATGAGTGTGAAGACATAGCTCTCCTCTGCTGTTGCCATTCAGCGACTGATATTCATAGGTGTACTGGCTCTGGAATTCCTGCTTCACAGATTACATATTTTAAAAAGTTTAAAGTATACACCTAAAAAATGTAAAGAGCAATGTGTCAAACAGGTATGACAGAGATACTTGGTGAGGAGCCAAGAATAGCCACAACTCCTTGTTGGGTGTATTTTCAGTGGCAAACCTGAGTTTGCCTTTATGCAGTGTGAGAGATGATCCAAAGACATGGGCAGCCCAATCCTGGAGGGAGGTCAGATCCACAGGGGAGGCAAAAAGAGATGTCCAAAAATGTCAAAAATGTCAAAAACCATTGAAAAAGGCGGCACAGCCCCGTTGCCACTCAAGGGAGCATTCCCGGGGCGAAAGGGCTGTGGAAGCTGCCTAAAGGCAGCTCCACCCCCAGGAACGCCTCCCCACACTGATGCGGGCTTTCCTTTGTTGGAAAGACCTGCTGGCATGGCTGCGCTGGTGGCAGGGCCCAGTGGCGCTTGGACATCGGTGTGTGTACCCCCACATCAGTGTAGGTGCCACCTTATTCCATGATAAGGTGGCACCTACGCTGGCATGAGGTCATGCCGGCTCCAAAGGAGCTTCTCCCCCCATTCAGGAATGGTCTCATAGCGTTAAAGAGGTACTTACAAGCATTCACAAATGGATGCCAACTACAGCATTCAGATGTAGAATGAAAAGAATCTAGACATGACATCTTCCCTATTCTATTTTTATAGAATAAAGGTTAAGATCCACTGATTCATGGCAGCTCTTTGAATGCATTATTGATTTTCCAAGTGTTAATGACATTAAAAACCAAAAGTCTCAGCATCCTTAGTTTAAAGACAGGAAATTGAATGTCCACCCTGTGCTACCATATGACAGCATTTACTTTTTTTAAAAAAAATATTTTTTTAATTTGTTTTTTTATTTTTTAAGATTTTTTATTTTTTAATATATATATTTATTAAAATTTACAATAATACAACATTAAAAAACAACCTTCTTAACAAACAAACATCGACCAGTACTTATAAAACATATAACTTTCTAAATAATCACTCTCTTTAAAACAAAATGCAAAATAATCAACCATATAATAGCAGCCTTGTCAAAAAAATTTACGTTGCTTGGTTTTAATGTTGACATACCACGCTGCATAGGAGGTTAATTTATTTATTTATTTATTTGCCGTCAAGTCATTGCTGACTTATGGCGATCCTCATGGGGTTTTCAAGGCAAGAGACATTCAGAGGTGGTTTGCCATTCCCTGGCTCTGCATTGTGAGCCTGGATTTCCCATCCAAGTACTGACTAAGGCCTACCATGCTTAGCTTCTGAGATCAGGCTATCCTGCGCTACCCAGGGCAGGAGATTTATAGTAGCTGTTCATGTTGGCCAGTGACTGGCTGAGAAACAGTTGACATCGATTAAATTTTGTTTGTCCGAATACATTTCTCACTTCTGTGGTAATGTGTGGAATCTCTGGTGTGCAAACTGGACTCCCCTGCCTCCAAGGGTTTCCTGTCATTACTGTCTTAGAAGATGAAAAGAATTCTAACATTTGCTCCTGCTTCTACTATAGGGTTGCCAACCACCATGTAATAGCTGGAGATCTCCTACTATTACAACTGGTCTCCGATAGATATCAGATCACCTGGAGCAAATGGCCGCTTTGGCAATTGGACTCTATGGCATTTATGTCCCTTCCCTCAAACCCCGCCCTCCTCAGGCTCCACCCCAAAAACCTCCCACAGGTGGCAAAGAGGGACCTGGCAACTCTATTCTACTATCTTGGATGTTTCTGTGGGTGGAAGGATTTCCATCTGCAGAGTGTGACTTTCCCTCTTCCCCTCCCCACCCCCTGTATCCTAGAATGCCTCCTGAAATGCCATACCTGAGGGCCCCCTGTTCTCCAGGAGCATCTTTTCAGGAGGCTTGCTGGGTCAGCAGAAGCAGGGAGGCCAGAAAATCATGCTGCATGGGTAGAAATCTTTCTGCTTATGGGAACATTTGGCTGGATCCAAGCTTTGAATCAATGGGCCCCGGGCACAGAGTGGTAAGCTGCAGTACTGCAGTCAAAAGCTCTGCCCACAACCTGAGTTCGATCCTTACGGAAGTCAGTTTCAGGTAGCCGGCTCAAGGTTGATGCCGCCTTCCATCCTTCCGAGGTTGGTAAAATGAGTACCCAAGTGTAGACGACTGGGGAAGGCAATGGCAAACCACCCCGTAAACAAAGTCTGTCTAGGAAGGCCAGTGTGGTGTAGTGGTTAAGAGCGGTGGTTTGGAGCGGTGGACTCTGATCTGGAAAACCGGGTTTGATTCCCCACTCCTCCACGTGAGCGGCAGAGGCTAATCTGGTGAACAGGGTTGGTTTCCCCACATCTACACATGAAGCCAGCTGGGTGAACTTGGACCAGTCACACACTCTCAGCCCCACCTACCTCACAGGGTGTCTGTTGTGGGGAGGGGGAAGGAAGGTGATTGTAAGCCGGTCTGATTCTCCCTTAAGTGGTAGAGAAAATCGGCATTCTTCTAGTAAACTCTTCTTCTTCTAGTAAATGTCGGGATGTGACATCACCCCATGGGTCAGGAATGACCCGGTGCTTGCACAGAGGACTATCTTTAAGCTTTGAATCACATCTATATGATAAACGTGCCATGACCAGCCACTTTTCTTTATTGGCTTAAACAAGCCCAGTCTGCTATGATTTCAGGAACTGAGGCCATGACCGTTATCTTTTCATTGATGGAGCAGTAATGAAGATAGAATAGTAAGGAAGATACAGGTGCCTTTGAAATAAGCTGACAGGGATACAAAAGCTGAGACAGAAATCCAGTTTCTAACCTGAAACTGGTTGACCCAGGAGGGCGTCACAAGATGAACTCCACATTGCCTGTTTCACTGCATTATTGTTGCTCTTATGACTAGCTTCAGTTACGAACACAGTAGCCCTACCCAGTAGTGACAGGGTAGGTTGCAGAAAAAACTAGTGGGTTGCAGAAAAAACTAGTCAGGCTGGTCGAAACTGGCTGGGTGGGAGACGGAGACAGGGAAAGGATCTACAAATGATGATCTTTATCTTATCCCTGTACTTGAAAACTTATTTGTACTATGTCTGTGTTGCCTAAGGTTGTCAGAGAGGCACTATGGTAAATGTCACTGGTGCCTCAAATGAATGGTGGGAAGGCGGCCTCAGTCACATTTCCATGCTTCTGGGTCTCAAGAAACATGAATTAGGCTCAGGGTGGCCCTTCATATGTGCAGGATTGTCGAGCCTCATTTTCAAACCTGACTATGGAAACTTAAAAATCATTCACCTGATATTAAAAATGCTTGTCATAGAATCACAGAGTTGGAAGGGACCACCAGGGTCATCTAGTCCAACCCCCTGCAGAATGCAGGAAATTCACAACTACCTCCCCCACACACACCCAGTGACCCCTACTCCATGCCCAGAAAATGGCTAAAATGCCTTCCCTCTCATCATCTGCCTAAGGTTATAGAATCAGCATTGCTGACAGTTGGCCATCTAACCTCTGCTTAAAAACCTCCAGGGAAGGAGAGCTTACCACCTCCCGAGGATGCCTGTTCCACTGAGGAACTACTCTAACTGTTAGGAAATTCTTCCTAATGTCTAGACGGAAACTCTGTTGATTTAATTTCAACCCGTTGGTTCTGGTACGATCTTCTGGGGCAGCAGAAAACAACTCGGCACCTTCCTCTATATGACAGCCCTTCAAGTACTTGAAGATGGTTATCATATCCCCTCTCAGTCTTCTCCACTTCAGGCTAAACATACACAGCTCCTTCAATCTTTCCTCATAGGACTTGGTCTCCAGACCCCTCACCATCTTTGTTGCTTCCTCTGGACACGTTGCAGCTTGTCTACATCTTTCTTAAATTGCTGTGCCCAAAACTGAACAGTGTTCTTTTTCCTATACAAAATTTCTATGAAAGTAATATCTCTGAGGAGATCAAAAGATCAGTATATCAGTAAAACAGCAAATGACAAAACTGGTAATCTTTTTTTTTTTTTTTACAACTACGGTAGCCTAGATTCAAAATTTTGTTTTCAAACTGTTATAAGGCATAGCTAATCGACTGGATTGGAGGGAAGCAGCAAGGTACAGCCCAATCTCATCAGATCTCGGAAGCTAAGCAAGATCGGTACTTGGACGGGAGACAACCAAGGAAGACTCTGCAGAGGAGGACAATGGCAAACCACCTCTGCTTTTCACATGCCTTGAAAGCCAGGTTTGCCATAAGTCAGCTGCGACTTGAAGGCACTTTACACACACAATTGACTTAATATTCTGTGTCTGTTAAGTACTGTCAAGTTGCTTCTGACTAATAGAGCTCCTATGAATAAATGGCCTCCAAAATGTCCTATCATTAACAGCCTTGCTCAGGTCTTGCAAACTGAGGGCCATGGCTTCCTTTACAAAGTCAACTCATCTCATGTTGAGTCTTCCTCTTTTCCTGCTGCCTTCAGCTTTTCCTAGCATTATTGCCTTTTCCAGTGAGTCTTGTTTTCTCATGATGTGACCAAAGTATGACGGCCTCCGTTTGGCGATTTTAGCTTCTAGCGAGAGTTCAGACTTCCTAATGTCTAGACGGAAACTCTTTTGATTTAATTTCAACCCGTTGGTTCTGGTCTGACCTTCTGGGGCAACAGAAAACAACTTGGCACCATCCTCCATATGACAGCCCTTCAAGTTCTTCGAGTACTTGAAGATGTTTGATCTACAATCCAGTTGTTTGTCTTTTTGCAAGTCCATGGTATCTGTAATACTCTCCTTCAACACCCCATTTTGAATGAATCCGCTTTCTTCCTGTCAGCTTTCTTCATTGTCCAACTTTGGCATGCACACATAGTATTGGGGAATACTATATTAAGAGGTATCTTGATCTTGGTTGCCAGCAATACATCCTTACACTTAAGGACCCTTTCTTCATGGCTGCCTTTCCCAGTCTCAATCTCCTTCTGATTTCTTGGTTGCAGTCTCCCTTTTGGTTGATGATGGAGCAAAGGAACAGAAAATCTTGACCAATTTCAGTTTCTTCATCGACAGCCTTAAACTTGTGAATTCCCCAGTAGTCATTACTTTTGTCTTCTTGATGTTCTGTTGTAATCTTGTTATAGCACTTTCTCCTTTAACTTTCGTCAGTAGTTCATTCCAGTCTTCACTATTTTCTGTAGTAATATGGTATCGTAGAATCACAGAGTTGGAAGGAACCACCAGGGTCATCTAGTCCAATCCCCTGCACAGTGCAGGGAATTCACAACTACCTCCCCCCACACCCCCGTGACCCCCCAAAATTCCTCCAAGATCCCTGGCTAACCTGTCCTGAAGGGGAAATTGCTTCCTGACCCCAAAGTGGAGATTGGCATTTCCCTGTGCGTGTTAAGAGAAGGCCAGGAGAGCCAATATCTGTATCATCTGCATATTTAAAATTGTTAAATGTTCCTTCCATCTATTTTCACTCTTCCTTCATCAAAATCTAATCCAGCTTTCCTTATGATATGCTCTGCATACAGATTCAACAGGCAGGGAAATAAAATACATCCTTGTCTGCCACCTTTGCCAACTGGAAACGGTGCGGCCAAAACACTGCTGTTTTAATCTATACAGCCAATCAGATCTCCAGTGGACAATCAGAAGCTCTGCTGGGAAGGAGCCACATCTGACCCCACCCACTTTCTAAAAACACTTGTTGGATGCCCGGCAAAGTGCTGACTGGCACCATGGCGCCGTGGGCACCATGTTGGGGATCCTGGTTAGACAGGCCTTTGAATAGCTGTCACTGCTGTTACAACTGCTGTTTGAATAATTTTAATATGGTTATATTTTTATTGAATTGTAATTATGTTGTAACCCACCCACCCCCGGTTTCCCCCAGAGGCCAATATTTTTAAAAGCAAAAGTTGGTAAGCAGGGGTATGATTTTAAAATAAGCAAAAATACAAATGACGGATAGCAAATTAATAATAATTTTAATAACAAAATACATATCCAACCACATGTAACCTGGCTGCCACCATCCAGCACCTCCCCATAACATCTAGGAAAAAAATTATATGGGTATGGAGTCTCAAATTTTTCCTAGATGGTTACTGCTTCTGAGAACTGGGTGAAATCCGAAGTGCAACCGCATTGCTCCCCACATAACTTTTTCCAAGATACTCCTGGGGAGTCATGTGTCAGAGATGTGGGTTGGTGGCAGCTGTATGCCATCCTCAAATCTTGGGCCTTAAAATATATGGCAACAATAGCATTACGCAGTTTTTGTTGTCTTTGAGCAGAATCCTGGTTTAGAAAACCGAAAGCAGAAAATTGTAAAATGATGCAACGTATAAACTTTATGACAAGGCACTTAAAATAGACACAGCCATGTGAAACAGATAATGGACAGGGTCATAAAAGGAAATGGAGAACAAGATAACATTTAATACCAATGGAGATACATAGAAATTCATTCATAAAAAATAAAGGAGGCTGCATATCCACCTACTACTAGATAAGCAGGTGGCAGCTGTGATCAGGAGTGCCTTTTACCATCTTCAACTGGTTAGCCAGCAGCAGCCTTTCATGGGCAGAAAAGATCTAGCCTCTGTAATGCACGCCATGATTACATCTAGATTATATTACTGCAAGGTGCTCAACATAGAGCTGCCCTTGATAAGTGTCTGGAAACTTCAGTTGGTGCAAGATGCTGCCACCAGGGTGAATCTCAGTCATGTGCTCACATGGGGACTAACATTTACAAACCATTCCATTGCTCCATGGGGCTCCAATCGCTGCAAGGGGGAGGGAGCGGCTTCAAGCTTTTCTCCCATGCTTTTCTTGCCAGCAGAAATGGCCAAAGGGAAGCCTGTTTGTCCCATTCTCAGGCATCAGGTATCCATGTAGGGTACATGGGTCTTGAGGAAGGGGAAAACAGGCCCCTCTGTGGTTATTTCCAGAGCCTTCAGAGCCTTGTGGAGCAACATAGTGGTTAGATTAGTGTCTGGATGAACGCATAAATAAGAGTCAAGTCAGGCACCCGTGACATGACGTCATATGTAATGTGTACGATGGTCCTCAGATTGGGCAGGGCAGCCACCCCAGCCTGCCCCCATTCCTTTCCAGCTGCAGCCAGCTGCAGCTGCCCATCAGCTGGTGCAAGCACTAGCGGTGGCTCCTTGAAATGGCCCTGTTTCTGCCTGCAGCTGTGCTATGGTTACCCCAGTTAGGTTACCCCACTTGCCTGCTGCCTCTTCTATGTTCTTATCAGTTGTGTTCTTATTAGTATCAGAGGAGCATGCCTATTATATTGGGTGCGGTAGAGCACAGGCAGGACGGTGCTGCTGCAGTCGTCTTGTTTGTGGCTTCCTAGAGGCACCTGGTTGCCCACTGAATGAATGAATGATTTTATTATTACGGCAATAGCCAGACAAACTACAAACCTTATCAGTTAAAATCGATTACATAAATAAATGATTAGATTAAAACCTCTCTATACATAATACAGATAAAGTTGTACCAATTAAAAATCACCATATTCACAAGGCATATAACGATTAAAATCAATTAAAATCGCTAATACCCTTCTCCGAACGAATTTTAATAGCTACAGAGCAATACTTGGCTACTTGCAAGGATCGCTGAGAGTCTCCCTCCCATAAGAGGAATTTAATTTTCTCTTCCTCTGAACTAGTCTCCATCATGTCAATAAGAGGCAGAATTAGTTTCTGACGAATTCCCTCATTAAAAATACATCTAAATAGAACATGACTAGTGCTTTCCATTTCACCTGATCCACAAGGACATGCCCACTCAGATCTTGCTAACTTCTTGTACTTTCCCTCCAGAATTGCTGAGGGCAAGGCTGACCCTCTAGCCAGGGTTAATGCTCTCCTTTGGTTATTTAGCTCGATAGCAGATAAATATTCGGCTGGCGCTAAACGAAAGCGTGTTCTAATAGGAGCCAGGTACGCTGGTGAACTCATAAGCTCTGTTTGTCTTTCTATATCAAAGATCCTTTGTCTAATCAGGAGCTTTGCATGATCTTTTTTTGCTCTAAGAGGAATTGAGGTGCAAACCCAAGACTCTCCATTTTTTTTTTCCAGACTGTATCCACCATCTGGATCTATAATTGTCCAAACTAAGCAGTGGTAAGAATCCCTCTGATGCCACGTGGGCTTTTAACCAAAGGGAGATTGAGGCTAGAGTAATTTTTGCCTCGATTTTTAGCATGCCTGTTTCCAAGCGGACCCAGGAATTCAAAACAAGGCGGAGAATTTGAAGAATCGCCCGAAGGAATTTGGATTGTACCTTCTCCAGAGGAGTATAACTGGATTTAGCTGAGCCTAAGATTGTGCCATATAGCATTTGGCTAATTGACTTAGCCTGAAAGAGTTTTAGAGCTGCTGGAATGAAAAAAGCTCCTTTCGTCCTAAAGAATTTTAATATATTATAGGCGGATCTCTCCGAGGTTAACGCCACCTGTCTATGATGTTCTGCTCGGAGGCCGTTTGCCTGAAATGTTACGCCTAGGTATTTAAACGACATGACCTGCTCTAAGCTATTTCCATCTATTGACCAATTGTTCTTTCTTCTGTGGCTCCCGAAGGTGAGCACTTTGGTTTTCTTATAGTTTATATGAAGAGCTTCAGATTTACAAAAATTGGCTAGTCTCCTCAATGCTCTTTTCATGCCAACCTCGGTTCGAGAAAGGATCACAATGTCATCTGCATAAAGAAGCAGAGGGATACTATGCTGTGCTATTTTAGGGGGATGCAAATCCTCAGAACTTAAAAAGTCTACTATGTTGTTTATGTAAAATGAAAACAGCGACGGGGCAAGCAAACAGCCTTGTCTAACACCTTTAACTAAAGGTATAGGATCTGTTAGACACCCGCTCCTATGACATCTTATTTTGATAGATGTCTGCCTATGCAATGCCTGAATAAGAAAAAGAAGTCTCCTGTCTATGGAGGATTCTCCTAATTTGGTCTAGAGGCGGGTCCTGGAGATTGAGTCAAAGGCTGCTTTGAAATCCACGGAAGTGGCATAACGGGATGTTACGCTTTTAGAGCTGTATTTCTCTATAAGATGTTGTAATATTATACAATGCTCCAACGTACCTCTCCCTTCTCTAAACCCTGCCTGAGCCTGTGTTATTATCATTTCCTGGGTAAGCCACGCTGTAAGCTTTTCCAGGAGGTGACTGGCATAGATCTTCCCAATGATGTTTAATAAACTTATCGGTCTATAATTACTGGGATCCTTCCTATTCCCTTTCTTATAAAATGGAATCACCACCGCATTGTCCCAGCCCTTTGGAATATGACCTGTAGAATCGATGTAAGTAAACATAGCCGACAAGAGTGGAGCCCACCAGTCTTCATGTTTTTTAAGAAGCTCAGGTGGGATTCCCTCTTCACCAGGGGCCTTCCCATTTTTGAGTCGTCTTATATGAGATCTAACTTCAGCCTGTGTGGCAGGGGGCCATTCTGGAGTCCCCGTTGGTAGTTCCATAGTGAAGGTCTCATGGTGAGGATCATTGAACAAACTATGAAAATATGATATCCAAGTTCTAGGAGAGATAACAGAATCTAATGGGGTATAATCTGACCTAGAACGGTTCGAGGTCATGTGCCAAAAAAGTGTGGAGTTCTTATCTTTAGCTGCCTTAATCAATATTGACCATTGCTCTCTGACGAAGCCCTTCTTTTTTTGAGTAACCAAGAGTTTATATTTCTTCTTATACAGCCTCACAGAATTTAAGGCATCTTCTTTTAAGGGCTCCGGAGCTTCTAGGAAGACCCTATATATCACCTCCAACGCTTTCTTAGCTGCTAAGCACTCCTTATCAAACCACGGTTTAGATATTATTGATTTTTTGTCACTATTTTTAGGTTGACAAAATAAAATAGACCTTAAATTATAAACCAAATTTTCATATAAAGGCATTGGGAAGTGCTCTAGTGAGGGGTTGACAAAAGCTTCACGGTTGGCCACTGTGTGAACAGACTGCAGGACTTGATGGGCCTTGGTCTGATCCAGCAGGGCCTTTCTTATGTTCTTATGAAGCATGGGCAAGCATCACTGTTGGTTTGCTAGCTGGGTACAGGTCCCTCATCTCCCCACCCCTCCCAGAGCTACTGATAAACGAACGTGCCCCGCACAGTATATTGGATGGAGCTGGAGAGAAGGTGGATTCAGGTTAATTATCCATACCCAAAGTACTAGCATATGGGCCTCTGAAATGGAACCTGCCAGTTTTCGATGGTTAACACCTCTGAAAACACTCTGTATGATTTGATAGTACCCAGTTAAATGACATTGAAGATCAAAATTGATGCATATGACATAATGATTCTGTTTTATTACTGGCAGGAGTTAATTGCATTACAAATATCAGTACTCATGCAGGTCTTGTCGCAGCTGGCTTAGAATCTACATCAGAAATATCAGTACTCCTGCAGGTCTTGTCATAGCTGGCATGGCCAGTGGTCCAGTGGTAATAAACATGCAAAATATTGTACATAAACCGTGTCCATTCCTGGAAAAGAGGAAAAGAATTTTCCCCTTATCCCAGAAAGCTGTAGAAGGGTTTATTTTTTTAAAAGGCATTTCCTTTTCCTAGATTTAACAGCCATTGGCTGTTCATCTACCATTTCACACTTAAAAAGCGGGGGAGATGAAAATTATTTTCTCTTGACACTACAGTGAGAACGGTTGCCACGCCTTCTCACACAATTCGCTGATTTACATGACAGTTATTTCACTTTCCCCCCTCACCTGCTTTCTACTCCAAAGGATCACATTTCACAATTGCTGTTCACAACTTTTATAGATGTGGTTTTAGAGGTCGTTATTTAGCACAACATGTACTGAATACTGAACTTTAAAAAGCTGAGGACAATTCATTGTAAAATAACACTGAATGATGTATTGGGCTCTGATAGCCTGACATTTAAATGTCAAGATATTAGCGTACTTCTGTCTTGTCATCTTGCGTCATCCCCTACCTCTGCTCTGTCCCTTTAGATATCTATTCTTCCTACCCCTTTTCTTACAGTGACCTTGGCTAAAAGCAATTGTGAAGAAATGATTATAATAATTGTTTCTGAGGCTGTTCTGAGGGCTGAAATATTCCCTAGTTCCCTTTCTCGTGCTTTATTTGCACCTAATTGAATCCCTTCATGCTGGGAACATTGATGGCACCTGCACACACCCTCATCATCGCCATCTTCTTATTGGCTGTGAGCCAACCAATTACAGATCACGTAGCCATTATGATGATGTCACAGTACTGTGCAGCCAATCAGATATGGCACCATACCAATGACACTACCATCTCTGTGAACTGCAGGGTGGGGGTTGGTATCCATTTCATTTAGAGTAAAAGGAATGAGGCTGTGTTTGGGGGGGTGGTCATCATTTTCTTTCCCAACTATTAAGAACATAAAGAGCCCTGCTGGATCAGACCAGTGGTCCATCTAGGCCAGCACCCTGACTCATTCAGTGGCCAACTGGTTCCTGTAGAGGAGCAACAACAGAGGCTGAGGCCTTCCCCCAATGTTGCCTCCTGCTACTAGTATTCAGAGGTTTACTTCCTCTGAATGTGGAGGTTTCCTTTAATCACCATGGCTAGTAGCCACTGATAGACCACGAATCTGTCTAATCCCCCTTTAAAGCAGTCTATGCCTGTGGCCATCACCACATCCTCTGGCAGTACATTCCACATTTTATTCACTTACTGCATAAAGAAGTATTTTCTTTTGTCTGTCCTGAATCTACTGCCCATCAGCTTCATTGGAAGCCCCCCAAGTTCCAGAATTTTGGGAGAGTGAGAAAAAGTTCCCATGCATAATTTAAAAACTTCTATCATGTCCCCATTGTCTCTTTTCTAAATTGAGAAGTCCCAGGCTTTTCAGCACTTCTTCAGAGGAAAGGTGCTCCAACCCCTAATCATCTTGGTTGCCCTTTCCTTTCCTTTTTCCAGCTCTGCAATGTCCTTTTTTGAGATATGGTGACCAGAATGCCACATAGTATTCCCAATTAGATCACACTACTTATCTACACAGGGGCATTATAATATTGGCTGTTTTATTTTCAATACTCAACACAGGGTTTGCCTCTTTCACTGCTGCGGCACACCGGGTTGACATTGCTTTCATGCACGTACAAACATGAAGTTCAAACAACTTCATGGGTGGATGGTTTCTCCAGCCCTCTGCCTTTCCACCTCATGCCTCATTAAGCTTTTCTGCAGCTAATTAATGGGTCAACATTTCTCCATTTTTAACCCCCCCTGAAAAAGAAGATTGTCTCAATGAGGGCATTATCACATGGGTCAAGTACTTTCGTAGGAAACCTCAATGATCAACCCTAATCTTGATTAATTTTTTCAGTTTAATTAGGTTCTTTTTCTTTTTGAGGGGTGATGGTGTTTCCACTATATAGTTGCTGATTCTCTTGTATTTTAACTGACAAGCAAATCAGTGATCATAAAGTATGTGTGTAAAGTGCCATCAAGTCACAGCTGACTTATGATGGTCACATTAATTAAGGGGCTTTCAAGGAAAGTGAGAAGCAGAGGTATTTTGCCATTGCCTTCTTCTGCAGAGTCTTCCTTGGTGTTCCCAGATCTAACAAGATTGGGCTATATGCCATGCTGTCTTCCCTCCCAGTGATCATAATACCAAGAGGGAAAAGTTCAGTACCAAATAAAACAATATGACACAAACTAAAATCTTGCAAGAAATCATGTTCCATATTAATCCTGTTTTGTATTCTTGGGTAAACCAAGGATCCAGAAGAATATCTGGGCAAATGAAATCTGCCTGCCTCCACTTTGCCTCTTATAGTTCAACACTCCTGAAGATGACGACCAGGGAAGAGAAGGAGGCTCAGCTCAAGATGGTGAGCTGCTGTAGGGCTGTTGGAAAAAAAAAATTCGGTAAAGTTCGGCTTCGGCAAAATTTGCCCCTTTTTAATTCGGCACATGCCGAAGTCCGAACTCCCCCGCTTTGGATCCGCGAAATTCGGCGTGAGATCCGGAGTTCGAGGGGAAATTCGGCTGGGTCTTTGAAGTGCTGGGCGCCGCTTGCCCAGGCAATGCCCACCACTTCAAAGAGTCGGGAAGGGGACGGGGGTCTTTAAAGACCCCCCACGGGCCTTCACGGGACTCCCCTCTTCCTGGGAGTCCCGGGAAGTCGGGCGGTGGGTTGTCAAGCCTCTCTGCACTGTCTGCGCAGACAGCGCAGAGGGGTTTAAAGACTTCCGTCCCTCTGCTGCTGCCCCAACCCCGAATTTGCCAAATTTATTTGCGAACACCCCGAACTCGCTGAATTCGGCTCCCTGTTTTCCCGCCTTTTTTGAGTTCAGTTCGTCCCGAACTAAAAACCGCCGAATCGGGAAATTCAGCTGTTTTTCGGTTCGGGACAAACCGAATCGACAGCCCTAAGCTGCTGCTTGTGGAAGAGAGGAACAGGGTGAAGCTGCTCTCTCTGCTTCCAATTCTGAGGCCAAGGAGAACACAGGGCTCATGGCAAGATGGAGAGGCGGCCAGGTGAGATTAGGCAGTAGGAGGGCCACACACATCTCTTGAGCTAGGACTGAGCTAGTTTAGATATATCACTGACTGTTTAAAAAAATCATACTGAAGGTATCAAAGTATATGCAGGATAAAGAACCAATTTTGGAGTGTTTTCAGCTGTCTGCTAAAACTAATTTCTGTGCTAACATCTGGGAACTGCGGCCATTCCAGACTGTTCAAGTTCATGGCTGGAACCTATCCAGTGAATTTTCCCATGCACAAGGACTTTTTTTTGCCACAAGGACTTTTTCGGGAAAGCCCCATTTCCCTCCTATGAAATGGTGAGCAAACATTTGATAAAAGGACAAAACAGAACCTTGAAGATCCTTTAAAATGTTTATCAGTTCTCTTTTGTCATATAAGTATTATTACGTTGCACTTTTTTTTACCCAAAGAGGTTTAAGTAGGTCTAATTACCAGCTGTAGGAGCATATGCAGGAACTAATATCCTGCTTCCTCCCCAATGCACATACTTCTGAATTTTCACAATACCTTGAAACCTTTGGGAAGTGATGTAAAATATGCCAAGGCTCTGGTTACACAGTAAGGTCAGATCCTTTAGTGCCACACTTGCCTAAACTATTTGTTGTATTTGTGTCTTATGCTTCCTGCAAGGAGCTTTGAGCAATGTTGTTGTGTTTCCAGGCCAAGTCCCAACAAGGTACTAATAAAGCTTAATTCTGTTTAGCATTAGTGGAGCAGCTTCCATTACTTTCAGACCATTCACGATTTCATGTACTGTCTTTGTCCTGTTTATTCATATTTTAAACCTGAAGAGTTCTTGTTAATTATTTTTTTAAAACAACAACACAGAACTTTGTATTGCAGAGGCATTCTTTATAGCCTATGTATATGTTCAGTTGTGCATACGCTGCAGGTAGAGGAGTGCAGGATCTCACCCACTATCCCCACCCACTGATCTCCATGGGTTCAGCAAAATGTCTGCATGAAATAGGGTCATATTTCAGGGGGAAGGGGCAGCGGGTGCTATTTAAGAATGTGGAGTCCGAAGTTTACTAATGCAGACCCAGCTTGAACTGCACCCATTATTTAATTTCTGTAATAATTGGCTTAATAATGAATGCAGGGATTTGAAAAAAGCTCATTCAGCATCAACATAGGAATTTCAGAGAGTGTTATGGCCTGCAGGCCCTTGTAACATTACTTCACTTAAAGCACGATTATAGGGTCATGGTTAAAACTAAAAAGGATAAGGCAGTGCTAGAAGGGTGGAATTCCTTGATTGCTACCTCAAGGAGTAATGACCCCAATAAATTTTGATCATTGGTAACTAGGGATGCCAGCCTCCAGGTGGGACCTGGGGATCTCCCAGAATTACAACTCATCTACTTTCAGAGATCGGTTCCCCTGGAGAAAAGGATGCTTTGGAGGGCACACGGTACCCCACTGAGGTCCCTGTCCTCCCCAGGCTCAATCCCCAAATCTCCAGTAGTTTCCCAACCAGGATTTGGCACCCCCCTCCATCCCCTGTCAGTGACCAAGGGGGACCTGGCTGGCAACCCTATTGGTAACACCAGTGTTTAGTACTTAAGTAATAATTCCCTTCTGTATTCCTGCCAGTGAATGAGAACTCCACTTATCCTTTCCCCTATGTTGGCTAACATCCTGATATCAGTATTAATATATGCTGATGATGCACTTCTGTTAGCTAGATCTCCAGTGGGCCCCCAGTGACTGTTGAGAGCCTTTTAAGAATATTGTAATGCAGAAGGGTTGACAATCAACCAAGGGAAATCTAAGGTGATGCTGTTTTCTAAAACTAATCACCCAAAGGAGTATAATTGGCAAATTAATGGAAAACCTGCAGAGCAAGTTACCCAGTTCTATTATTTAGGAATTAACTTCCAAGCTAATTTGGCCTGGAGGGCCCATTTTAAGAATGCTCATAACAGGGTCTTAGTTGCAACAAAGGCCATAATACATTTTTTTTACAACAAAGATGGCTAATTTGTTCTTGCTATTTCAGTTTTTAACACAAAAATAGGAGGTCGGCTTCTCTATGGAGCTCCAGTATGGATCGAGGCCTGTAGAGAGACACTTGATTCCTTTTTGTCATTATTCTCGCAGAAGATCACAGGGATGTCAAATTGTGTGGCTAATGGTTCTTTAAGGGCAGAACTAGGTTTACAATCTCTGGAAGCACGGGTATGGGCAAGGGCCTTTGGGCTTTGGCTGAAAATGTTATTTGCCACAGAAGCTAATGGGTGCCTCTGTCTATTAAAATCTGACTGCTATGCTACCCCATGGAGGAAATTAATGCAGACTAGACTCCAACTGCTGGGTTTTAGCAGTAGTGATTTGGAGATATTGGGAAGATCGGCAGCACGCTCTGCAGTGAATAAACGTCTGTATAACTTGGGCTTTATCAGCACCACACAGAAAGGCTGTAGGGTATGCTCCCATTCATACTTAGGATTGTCTTAGCCAAAGGCACCCTTACCATATTTAGATTTTTAAACTATTCTTCAAAACAGGAGAGCATTTATGCTCACAAGATGAAACTTTATCCCCTCCCAAGCAGTGCAAGGCTGAATGCAGAGGACTGCATACTCAGATAGACTTTGTGACTGTGCTTCTGGACAGATAGAAACTTTGGAGCATTGCTTACTGGAATGTGAAACCCTTTGCAGTATTAGGGATTTGTGGATTGTTCCTCTTTTCTGCAATAATGAGGGGCTAGCAATACCAGATAACGTTAAGAAATACTTGGCAGGTGTGGATTTAGGAGATAACCCAGGCAGAATGGTCACAGCTGAGATACCAGACTAAGGGGGTTACCGCATTATGTATTCCCAGCTATGTATTAAGAGTTTCAAACTGTTATAAAAAACATCGCTTTAAAAGGGTTTTTGGATGCCACGGCTAAAAAAAGTTTGGAAAACATCTTCACAGCTACAGGGGCCAAACAAAGTGCGAACAGTATTTTTTATAACATTTCCAAACTCTTAATACATCGCTGGGAATACATAGAAAGTGCGAACAGTATTTTTAATAACATTTTCAAACTCTTAATACATCGCTGGGAATACATAATGCGGTAACCCCCTAAGAGGCATCTGTCCCCTTCAGGGGTCAACGACCACATTAATAGAAAAGAACGGACAGTTCCAGTGGTGATCAGGGGCAGAGGAATCCTTGAAGGGTAGCTACTGGGCAGCAGCAGTAGTGGAAGGGGACACTGGTGGCGGATCTATCATAGACAATGACAGTGGCACTTCAGCTAACCCTAGTTAGTACTACGCAGAAGAAGGCAGTGGTAAACCTCTTCTGACTAAAAAGCAGGCACAGCCTCGCTCCTCTTGCCCTCCCCGCCTGTGTTGGGGCCACTTACAGTGGCTTAAGTAGCCCAGATGCCAGCATGGAGGGCCCCAACGCCAGCACAGCTCCTTCCTGGCCTCCTAAGGGCTTTCGCCCTTAAAGGTCAGGAATGCGCTGTAAGAGATAACATCCATCCTATATGTGAAGCCCTATAGCTGTGGTATCTGCTATATGCATTAATTTCAGTGCACATAGTTTATAGTGTAGAGGGCTTTAGGAAGCACATTCGTTCATCAAGCCCTGCACTCATTGAAGACTTCACGTGTGACTGCGCAAGCACATTTGTCATGATTTTACTGCTTGATGAAAGCAATTTTATTCTAGAAGCTCCTTATTCACAGTTCAACTGAAAGGCAAAATACACATCTGTCCCCAAGACAAGAACTGGAAAACCACCTAGACCCTAAGAGTAAAGAAGATCGTCGAACCTCAATACGTACAAGAATGACTTTTATTTTCTATATTGCATTGACAGAGTGACTCATTGTATATCCTTATTGAGAAAATAAAATCCCACATATCCAAGAGATTATAACAGTGAGGGAAAGGCCTCCTTTTTCTGATAAACGGATAAAGAAATGAGTACTCAGGGTGAGGTTTTGAACTTCTTAATCATTTCTGGCTCCCCGCTGTATGGCTTTGTGCAACTATTCAGCCTTCAGCAAACTTTCCTTGCAAAAGATGCTTAATGGCGTTGAAGATAAATTTGCTCTTTTATTTGTTCACCTTGCTGCAAGGTGAGGCACCTCTATTTGAAAGGTTCCATTTTCTAAAGACTCATATCAGGATATTTTGCTTTCCCATCAGATGCCCTTTACAGAGTTGGTGTATTCTTGTGGCTTGCTTAGATGACAGAGAATAAAGGATATTGGTGACCACAATTTAAAAACAAAACAAAACAACAAAATACAGTTCATGGATTAAACAGTGATAGATAGATAGTTTATTTGCGACCCTTGGCCAGATAAAACAAGATGTGTGTGTGTGTGTGTGTTAAGTGCCGTCAAGTCGCTTCCGACTCATGGTGACCCTATGAATGAAAGTCCTCCAAAATGTCCTATCTTTGACAGCCTTGTTCAGATCTTGCTAATTGAAGGCTGTGGCTTCCTTTATTGAGTCCATCCATCTCTTGTTGGGTCTTCCTCTTTTCCTGCTGCCCTCAACTTTTCCTACCATGACTGTCTTTTCCAGTGACTCTTGTCGTCTCATGACATGACCAAAATACGACAGCCTCAGTTTAGTCATTTTAGTTTCTAGGGTCAGTTCAGGCTTGATTTGATCTATAACCCACTGATTTGTTTTTTTGGCCGTCCACGGAATCTGTAACACTCTCCTCCAACACCACATTTCAAAGGAATCTATTTTCTTCCTATCAGCTTTCTTCACTGTCCAGCTTTCACACCCATACATAGTAATAGGGAATACGACGGCATGAATTAATCTACAAGATACATGGACTAAAATGGTCTTACCGACAAAGGTTTACAGTCTGAGTCTTAAGTCACTTAAAAAAATAAAATAAATAACATCCAAGTTACATCGGCCATTTGGACTAAGAGACTACTCTGTGGCAACGAATTTTCATTGCAACCGTACAAAATTGTGCTACCTGAGAGGTGATTGAGGGATTATCTCCTTGTAGGAGCTTTTCTATCTTTTCTCTTTCCCTGTCGGGTCCCATTCTCAGTATGAGGGGCTCAATAAACTTAGAACGGGGTATAGTGTAAAAGTTACAGTTCAGGAGAACATGTTCAGTGGTTTCTAAATCCCCGGCTTTGCAGGGGGGATTAAACAGTGATCGTTAGTGGTTTTAACAGAATTTTTCTCATCAAGAAAGCCAGACCCAATCCTTTGCTGAAATTAGGGCAGCCTCACTATGTCAATCTATTTCCATATCAAGACCATTGAATTTGAAAGTTCTGAGGCACACATTTGCAAGTCCGAAGGATCTTTCTCTGCCAACAAACAAAGAACTAACAGCCCATTCCTGAGCTTTGTTGTACCCAGGAATGGGCTGGTTTGGAGGCTGCTGAGGTCAGGAAAATGGGCTGTTTTACACTTAAAAATAAAAATAGAGGGGAAAGACCCATTGGCTAAAGCGATGCTGGCGCAGCACCACTTAGGTGGAGAGGGCATTCTCAGGCTTGGAAGGGGTTAGGAAGCTGCCTACCTGCAGCTCCGCTCCCTGGAATGACGGCAAGAGCACCTCCGCCGTCGTGATGTCAACGGAAGGCCAAGCTGATGTCCCAGGGCCACACTGCCGCGGCAGTCCAGGGATGCCGGCGTGCGCGGCCCAACACCAATGTCCATGCCAGTCTTGCTGGCGCAAGTGGCATGGGTGCCGGCACAAGTGGCACGGGAGCGGACACTTGTGCGCCTCCTGAGCTCTTTCAGCCTCAGAGCTCAGGAATGCACTTTCAGACTTAAGACCTGTTTCTCCAGTTGAAACTGAAATCCAAAGAACGTAAAGCATGTATTTAACAAAGCGTTATGCCACCTGAGGTAGCACTAATAGCCAACACTACCCTGAACCTCCATTTCACTGGTAGTGGCATGCCACCCTAGCTCAGGAGCTCGAGGAGATTACCTCTTCACCTCTACTTTGCTCCTTTTCTCTTTAAAAACAGAGGAACAAGCTACGTATGCCCTATAGGGCTTCCTGAACTCTCACAAGATTACTTTCGCTCATGAGAATTTTGTCGCCATTTTTGTTGCTCTGTCAACAAGCAATCAGAAATAGAGGTTGCACTCTTGCAGGAAGAAGAAATCTTGCAAGAGTCTGCAAACTGCCACGCACAGCTTGCCGCTCTATTTTTGAAACAGTGTGGATGAGTGAAGAGGTAAGGAGAATTACCTCCTCTGGCTCCCTGGGTGGGGCTGATGGCACTTGGGCAGACTGCTTCCACTGAACTCTTACAAGCATTTAATCAGGCTACAAAAATAGGCATTAAAAACAGATAACACATGCACTGTCCTATCAATTGTCCCCATAATTATTTTTTAATTAATAACCAATGCTGAAAACCCAAATCCTCATTCAATCTCAGATTTCTTTTCATGCTATGTAATTTCTCTATGTCCAAGGAAGTTATTTCTTTTTTATGCAGTTAATCCTATAGAAAAGTAAGCTCATGAGATTCTGCATATGGCTTTCAGCCACAGATGCTTTATTAGTAGCTATGTGCTAGGCCAAAAACCAACTGTTCCTCACTGAACACAACTTTCATACCTCAGCATAAACACTGTACACTCTCTGGAAAAGGAATCTTGGTGCAAAAATGTGACATCCCTTGCCTCCAGCCTGGATGGACTGTGGGACAGGATGTGACCCGTGACCAGATAACCAGAAAAACAGAGCTATAATCAAAGAGAAAAACCAAACAAGAATGGAGCAGAGAGCTCAGTGTCGCCCTTCCTTACCAAGCAGGCCAGCTAAGTTCCACTGAAAAGTAATAACAATTAAATAAAATGAATAGCTAAATAGATAATAAATAAAACACAATAGACAGCCTGCAACTATCTCTACCGATACCCCAGCTGTTCCATTCCCTTCCCGAAACCAAAACTAATTAAAGCACACTTGGCATCTTATGAAAGTAAGTGCATAAGAGGAGCCACAGACTCAGGGTCACATCCAATAGATCAGGAGTCTCCAGCCCATGGGTACCATGGTGTCTGCCGACACCTTTCTTGGTGCCCACCAAGTTTTTTTAGAAAGTGGATGGGACCAGGTGGGGCTCTGGTCAATCGGGATTTATGATTTGCTACTGAAGGTCTGATTGGTTATACAAATTAAGATAAAAGTGTTTCATTGACAGCAGCCACCACAATGTTTGTTTTATTCAGTCTCACCTGTCTTTCCCAGTGTACTTTTTTCTAATCACCCCTCTTCTCCACTGCAAATGGGCTTTCTCTGTGTGGTTGGCTGTACCACCTGTGGCAGCCATTTTGTGGTTGGCTTTGTATGAGTCATTTTGTGGTTGCACCCACCCCTCTGTGTCAAAATGCCAAAGGGGCCCACAGGCTCAAGAAGGTTGGGTATCCCTGCAATAAACGATGGAAACACCCTGTGCTTTACTGAGCCCTCATATGGTGCAACTTTTCATCATGATTTCTGTTCCTTTCAACAAAAAGTGTGAGTAAAAAAAAACAGAACTGAGAGCCAACTTAATTGATGTTCAATCTTCATGTAACTTCACATAAGAGGTAGCGGAAGGCAGACCTGGGACTTTCTTTTTTTGCTACAACTTTGCTAAGGATATTTAGCAGTACTCTCTTAAACAGGTTCTTTAGGTCACTATGCCCAATACACAAAGCTCAAAGCAATGACAATTCTGTTCTTAAACTGAACCATTGGAGTATTGTTAGTGGCTTTGTTTGCAGATAATTGTAGAGCAGTATCAGATTATATTATAAATAGATGTGACAGAAAGTAGCCATTCTTCTCGTCATTTATGACTCATGCAAAAGATGCATTACTTCCTGGTTTGTCAAACTGGTCACTCATCAAGACCACTTAAGCAGACTGATCTCCTTTATCCTTTCGCTGAATATAATAGAATGAGGCATCTTTTGGAGTCAAGAGTAGCAATGCAGGAATTTCAGTGACTACATGAATTATGTAGACTATGACTACATGAATTAAAACAACAATACCAAACAAATCTATAACTGCCTGTGATGATATAAACTGGCTGCTTTAAAATTCAAAGGTTCGTTCATGATTAGCTGAGGGGCTCTGTCATGTTGTTGTCAACCAATGGAAGCTGGAACCATGATGAGACTTCATCCTGGTACCTGAGTAATTGATAATAATGTACTGATAACAATAATAAAAGAGCCCCGTGGTGCAGAGTGGTAAGCTGCAGTACTGCAGTCCAAACTCTGCTCACGACCTGAGTTTGATCCCGACGGGAGTTGGTTTCAGGGAGCCGGCTCAAGGTTGACTCAGCCTTCCTTCCTTCCAAGGTCGGTAAAATGAGTACCCAGCTTGCTGGGGGTGAAGGGAAGATGACTGGGGAAGGCAGTCATCCTAACATGTTCTTAGGAGCCCCGTGGCGCAGAGTGGTAAGTTGCAGTACTGCAGTCCAAGCTCTGCTCATGACCTGAGTTCGATCCCAACAGAAGTTGGTTTCAGGGAGCCGGCTCAAGATTGACTCAGCCTTCCATCCTTCCGAGGTTGGTAAAATGAGTACCCAGCTTTCTGGGGGTAAAGGGAAGATGACTGGGGAAGGCACTGGCAAACCACCCTGTAAACAAAGTCTGCCTAGTAAACGTCGGGATGTGACGTCACCCCATGGGTCAGGAATGACCCTGTGTTTGCACAGGGGACCTTTACCTTTTTAACAATAATATGAGAGTGCATGTACAACCTTGATAATACATTTAGTAGTTCCACACTTGATCACCCTTTGGAGCATGGGAGCTTCTGGTACACCCTAAGATGTATGAATCATGGTGGCTATGTGAATGGCCCCAACCATTCTCAAGCTTGAACTAAAAGGCAGGCAATGGCAATTGCATTAATTGCAAGGGGCACATTGCTGTGCCAGTATTACCATTGCCAGATGGTGCCTGGCAACTGGTAGGAGGGTTGGGGGGGGGCACAGCATCACAAAAAACACAGCCTCATGTACTTACCATAGGTTTCCAGTGATTCCGAGAGCTACCCTTTGTTACTTCCAGTAATGACCTGGTAAGTAGACAAGGCTGCATTAAAAAAAAAAATTATCCTGCTGCCACTCCAAGTAGGGTTGCCAGCCTCCAGACACTATCTGGAGATCTCCTGCTTTTACAACTGATCTCCAGCCGATAGAGATCAGTTCAATGACCGCTTTGGCAATTGGACTCCGTGGCATTGAAGTCTCTCCCCTCCCCAAACCCCGCCCTCCTCAGGCTCTGCTCCCAAAAACCTCCCAACAGTGGTGAAGAGAGATCTGGCAATCCTAGGGCAATGGGTCCTGGGGTGGAGGAACCTCTGCCCCAATTGAGGGCTTGGCAGCCCTTGCCAGTATTCATAATTTGTTCCTCCATGAAGTTCTTGTGTGTGTAAAGTGCCTTCAAGTCGCAGCTGACTTATGGCGACCCCTTTTGGGGTTTTCATGGCAAGAGACTAACCGAGGTGGTTTGCCAGTGCCTTCCTCTGTACAGCAACCCTGGTATTCCTTGTTGGTCTCCCATCCAAATACTAACCAGGGCTGACCCTGCTTAGCTTCTGAGATCTGACGAGATCAGTTCTTGTTGGGATATAAATCCACTGGTTTCCTAACACACTCCCACAGCGTGAGAATCACTAAATGAATGAAAAAGACCTGCATCAACACCAACACCCTGGAGTCTCATTGTGCTATTTGTTGCTGTTTTTAGTTTCTGGTTTGGGTGGGAGATAGTTCCTTGTGTTGTAGTCTTTGTGTTGGAGTCTCATTGTGCTATTTGTTGCTGTTTTTAGTTTCTGGTTTGGGTGGGAGATAGTTCTTTGTGTTGTAGTTATCCACTCATGCTTAAAATCTTTTACTTGTAAATCTTTATACTTGTAAGACACTATGAGGTCTATTTTAACTGCAAGAAGTGCAGGGGAGAAATCCTCTCAATAGTAAGTATAAAGAAACAGAGGACATATAGAAGGCTTTACTGTGTCATAATTCAAAACTGTTGAATTACGTGTGTACTATGCATATTCACACAAAAAAAGAATTTTGTCGAGAATGGGTTTCAAACTTCAGAAAACAAACAACTCCCTGCAAGTAAACATACAGTATGCAAACAACTGCAATTTCAACTTCATGCATTCATGTGAAAATATTTAGTGCACTTCCATTGCTAGATGGTGTTCTGTGGCTGGGGAAATTGCATGCTAAGTGCTAAGCAACAGCAACTACCTCACTGAGTAGACTCCAGAACCCCTTCCAGGCTCTTTGAGTAGGGTTGCCAACCTCAAGGTACTAGCTGGAGATCTCCTGCTATTACAACTGATCTCCAGCTGACAGAGATCAGTTCACCTGGAGAAAATGGCCACTTTGGCAATTGGGCTCTATGGCATTGAAGTCCCTCCCCAAATCCCGCCCTTTTCAGGCTCTGCCCCAAAAACCTCCCACCGGTGGCAAAGAGGGACCTGGCAACCCTATTTTTGAGGGAACAGGACAATCTCCAGTGGCAGTTATGGCAAGCACTCATGCCAATCTGCTCAGCTGATCAGCAATGCTGCTAAAATCACAGAAGTATTCTGATATGCTTTTAATGGCAGCACAGTCCCTAAGCCCCAATTATTTATTCTTGATGGAATTCAATTATTACACGAGCTCTTTCCTTTCTATAGTTGACAATGGAAAAGCCTTATGGGGCTGCCTCACTGTATTATAATCAACAGCCACTTCCTAGAGAAAGTTATGCCAACGACTTTGTTGGCACCAAACCACCATTTGTATTGTGACTTGTGAGGCTCTGTTAAGCACACAGAGGCCTATGAATATAAAAAGTGATGTGCCCTCTATCTGGGGGCTGTTACATATATACAGTGGGGACGATTCCTTGTACATAGTGACTCTGTCTAGAATGGAACTTCCATATCAGAAGGGGAGCTATTGTATCCTGGAGCACATGTTTAGAAGCAAGTTGCAAGTTGCTCCATAAGAGTTCAGGAATCGTCTCTTTCCCAGAACTATAGCTTAGAGTTCATTTTGGAATGAAGGTACGAGAAAATATCTGATTACTGCAAATATTTTTTCCCTGAAGTTTAATAAGTAATGATTTTGCTTGGAATTTTTCGGCACATTCCTCCCACACACAAAAATTATGTTTCCCTCCTATAGATTTTGCTCCATGCTTTGTTAATCCAGTCCAGGTAGTAAAGCTGCCTATAAATGCAACAGAGTGGTTTTTTGTTTTGTTCGTTTTTTTGTTTTGCCCAAAGTAATTTTCATATGAACAATGAAGTCTCTTTATAAAAAAATGAAATCCATTGATCTGCCCTAAGGGTGTGAGAAAACATGTTCGATCAAAAGTGCATACATTTGAGTGTTGGCATCAATAGACACTTATCAATGTGCTGGCTCGGTGCTTGTGAACCTTTTCAATGGCTGTGTGTTCAGTCTGGCTTGAAGAAACTATATGTTAGTGCAAATATACACCTGTGATAAGCCTCAGAACCAGCAGCCCCAGCGGCCATAGGGTATTTTGATAAGTAAAATGGTCCCTGTTCCTTACAAGGAAGTTAGCCTCTAGTAACTTATGAAGATACAAGATAACACCACACAAATGGGTCTGTTTTCTGATACTTGTTTGCCATATTTTAAAGAAGCTGTGAGCCAATTCATATAGGCTTGTGGCCGCCGTTTCTTTTCCCTGTGCACAGCCATTTCTGCTTTTGACTACTGGTTCTAAAGCACCATATGTCGAAAACAAGTGAGGTCATAATGACCATTACATTCTGTGAATCAGCCTTAATACAATGCCTACCAAACTCAGATCTAATATTTATTCCCCTCTCCCATCAAGTCACATCTGACTTATGGCGATCCCGTAGGTTTTCAAGGCAAGAAACATTCAGAGGGGGTTTGCTATTGCTTGCCTCCATGCCACAACCTTGGTATTCCTTGGAGGTCTCCCATCCAAATATTTGCCAGAGTTGATCCTGCTTAGCGTCTGAGATTAGAGATCAGGCTAGCCTGGGCTATACATAGGTTTACCAACCTCCAGGTACTAGCTGGAGATCGCCTGCTATTACGAGTGGTCTCCAGCTGATAGAGATCAGTTCACATGGAGAAAATGGCTGCTTTGGCAATTGGACTATATAGCATTGAAGTCCCCCCCTTCCAAAACCCCACCCTCCTCAAGCTCCACCCCCCAAAAAAACCACTGATGGTGAAGAGGGACCTGGCAACCCTAGCTATCCAGGTCAGGGCATTTTTTCCTTTCCCCCCTTCCCTTCCTGTCCCTCTCTCCTTTTCCCCCTTTCCCCCCTGCTTCTCTGTCTCTGTCCTCTGGACTGATTAAATGTTGTGTTTGTCTGGAGGACTCCCCTGTCCACCATCACCATATTGGTGACATTTTCCTTGTGGAATAGGATATAGTTTCGGGCACCTTGGAAATTCATTATGTTTGTAAACTCTATATTATAATTCTATGTATTGACTGTCTTGCTTGACGGAAGGCCCCCTGAGCCTGGCCTTGCTGGAAAAGGGTGGGGTATAAATCAAATCAAATAAAAAAATAAATAGGGACATGCTAAAAGTAAATGAGTAGTGATCTAAATGCTTCCATGTGGATTATCAGAAAACTCATATACACTTCTTGTTTACTCTGCAATCACAGTGGGTTGGCTTTTCCCACATTTCTTCAGAGAAAGAAAAGGGCTGCATTGAATAGGGCTCACAGTTTAGCTTCATCTGAGATAGCCACCAAGTACTGTAAGGGTCCCCCCTCACCTGACATTTTCACCAATTACTTCTACAGGCGAAGTACAAGAGAAATACTTGTACAGTAGAAGTGGCAGCAAGTAACTGTGGTTACCAGGTATGCTCCAAACAGCCATATCACGTTGGAACATTTTTCGTCTTGCTTGATTGGCAATTCTTTTGTGCTCTTTTGTATTTCTCAAATGATACAAGCCTATTAAAGCATATACTTATAGGCAGATATTTTGCATGTACTACAGGCAGGATATATTTTATTGCATCCTTGTTCCTGATATCATATGTCATCTTGAAACTGGGAAATTATGGAATCAGTACCTTTTGATTGAATAGGTAGAAACCACATGGGTTGGCCCATAGTCTGAATAATTATTGTGCCATTCACATTACTGGTTCAATAGTGAGCAAATCAAGTTAAATAAACGGCTCATGCTAACTTCAAGCAGGAAGAAGTCCCTGGGGGAGTTTATCCTAAGAAGGCTGCAACTTTATCAGCAGAGCACCGGCAGATCCTGTCATCTTCAACTGAGAGATTTTTCGGCTCTATTTCTAATAGAAGATGAACACCAGTGTTGTATTATTCCTCACAAAAAGTATCTGTTCTCCAGTCTTTATTTAGTGTAATCCATTTTGGGGGCTAGGCTTATCTTCCTCTTATCATGGTGCTCTTCTTAGGAAGTAGGGGGCCCTTGTTTATCTGGCTGGTGGCAAAATCCTGAATATCATTCCCCTTACATCTGCAGTCACAGATGTTAATAAACAGTTAATAAACACTATTTTCTTTTCCCTCTCCTGTAATACTATAACCCAGGTCATCCACTGAAGCTGAAAGGCGGAAGACTCAAGACAGACAAAAGAAAGTATTTTATGTATTATAAGCAAAACAGGATTTAGAGTATTTCTTTGCTCATACATGCATCTGTCAGAATAAGTATTTCTTGGACCATAAAGAACCAAACATTAACGTGGGATGACCCAACTTTTATTTTAATTGCTTTGCATTTCCCCCCTTTATTTAAGTCTTTGAGAGCAATCCTAAGCAGGTCTGCTCATAAGTAAGTTTTATTTTATTCAGTGGGGCTTACTCCCAGGAAAGCATTTAGGATTGCAGCTCTAATTGCATTTGTTGTACATAAAGGGAATCAGATTTAATTTAAATGTATGTTTTGTCTTAAATTATAAGTACTCTGTTTTATTGTACTGTATTATTATCACTGCATTGTATAGTTCTTTCCTTTCCAATCTGAAAATATGTTGTTGTACATAAAGGGAATCAGATTTAATTTAAATGTATGTTTTGTCTTAAATTATAAGTACTCTGTTTAATTGTACTGTATTATTATCACTGCATTGTATAGTTCTTTCCTTTCCAATCTGAAAACATGTTGTAGTATATAAGAGCTAATGGGTGAAACTGTTATACATTTTAACTATTACCACATAAATACCTTTTAGTGAGGCTGCCCCAAATAACCCCCAAATTTCAAGTGAATTGGACCAAGAGGTCCAGTTCTATGAGCCCCTGAGTAAAGTACCCCCAGCCACCCTCCATTGCTTCCTATTGGTGGGGGGGATTCCATGCTTTCTCCAGGGCAGAGAATGGCCAAAGACACAAGAGCAAGCAAAGCAACCCCTGGCCAAAAGCCACTGAAAGCAGACAGAAGAACCAACAAGCCCAAACAACCAATGCATAATCAGGGAATTGCAGCAGAAGTGTGGGACACTGTCGCAAGCCTAATATAAGGAATGAAAAAAAGAAGGGGGAGAAACCTCTGAGAAAAGACCGAAAAAGATGTGCAAAGCAACAGAGGTTACAATGTGTCTAACAACTTGTAGCTACTATGAAATTATACAAAATTGTAGTAACAACAAACATTCAAATAAATTGCAAAACATATATTACAATATACAACAGTATGAGCAAAGGCAAAAACAAAAGTGTTGATAATATAACACAGAACCACAACAGAGACAAGTCTGCCGGCTAGTATCCCGTTTCGATATCCTTCTTCGGACTGTAACCTTGGAGTTCAACAACAAACAGAAGTATAACCAATACAGATATCACACAATGATTACATATAATTTGTTCACAACAGGTTACATGGGACTTACTGTAGCTATCATCAGAAATGAAGCGATTATCCTTTATGACACATAGGTCTGTAATGAGTAAAATAAAATACATAACAATTAGTAAACAAATGCACATAAAGATAAAATGGAAAGCCTCCCATACCCAATTTAGAAACTTACAATATGAGACAATGAAGCCATAAATTCAATTAACAGATGCAGAGTGGACAGCTATGGGCAGAAGTGGAGCATGTTGCATCACCCAGGTTTATATGCACATACAGAAATAATATGAGTCCCATGGCACAGAATGGTAAGCTGCAGTACTGCAGTCCAAGCTCTGCTCATGTCCTGAATTTGATCCCGACGAGAGTCAGTTTCAGGTAGCCGGCTCAAGGTTGACTCAGCCTTCCATCCTTCCGAGGTTAGTAAAATGAGTACCCAGCTTGCTGGGGGTAAAGGGAAGATGACTGGGGAAGGCACTTGCAAACTACCCCGTAAACAAAGTCTGCCTCGTAAACGTCGATGTGATGTCACCCCATGGGTCAGGAATGACCCGGGATGTGATGTCACCCCATGGGTCAGGAATGACCCGGTGCTTGCACAGGGGACCTTTACTTACTTCACTTACGGAAATACATCCTTAAAGGACCAAGAGCAAATTGAGAGAGATATTCAATGTGTAAACCTCAAACATAAGCAAAGTTTATAAAAAAGGAGATAGGTCCAAGCGATCATTAAGGCCATATGGAGTTAATGTATTTAAAGTGAAAATCCAATGGGCCTCCCTTTCTCCATGTTATAAGAGTGGTAGGGTCTGGGTAATATCCTGTCAGTAACTAAAAACTTGAAATCAGATGGTGAATGGTGTTTTTCCATGAAACGAGTTACCAAAGGAGTTTGTAGATTGCTATTTCTGATTTTGCTGATTTTGCTGTGATGTTCAGAGAGTATATATCTCAAGAAACGTGTGGTGGTGCCCACGTATGAAAGATCACAAGGGCAAATAAGAATGTAAACCATGAGCAATTGGAAAAAATGATTTAAAGGCCCTTTCAGTAAAGGGAGGAATGAAAGTTTTGGTCTGAATTGCCTGCAAACAACAGGTGCATCCATGACATTTGTAATGGCCTTTCAAAATATGTGTGACACTTGCAGTTTTCAAGTCAGCCCGTACCAAAAGATCTTTAATGGACTGAGATTTTGTAAATCCAATAACAGGCTCGGTGTCACAAGACGGAATGGAATTTAACAAAAACCAGTGTCTAAGGATGATATTTTTGATCTATACAGCCAGAGGAGAAAATTATAATGAAAACAGATAGAGCTATCCTGTGTAGAGGTGGAATGTTTGGTGTAGAAGAAGAGTGCCATGGTAAGAGGAAGATCAGCCTAGCCCCCAAAATGGATTACACTAAATAAAGACTGCAGTTCTGGAGAACAGTGTGTGGTGTAGTGGTTAAGAGCAATGGTTGGAGCAGTGGAGTCTGATCTGAAGAACCGGGTTTCCCCACTCCTACACACAAAGCCAGCTGGGTCACCTTGGGCAAGTCACAGCTCTGTTAGAGCTCTCTCAGCCCCACCTACCTCATAGAGTGTCTGTGGTGGGGAGGGGAAGGGAAGGTGATTGTAAGCCGGTTTGCGTCTCCCTTAAGTGGTAGAGAAAGTCGGCATATAAAAACCAACTCTTCTTCTTCTTCTTTCCTTGGTTTGCAACTAGCATGTTTTCTGGCTGCTGTAACTTCTCAACTTCCAACAGGAAAAAGGGACATGGGCATTTTGAAATCTGTCAAACCACACGATAGAATTCAAAACAGCAAAAACAGAACACAGAGACCCATCTTTCACCCAGACATGTGTCCTGAATGACAGGGCACTTGGGGCTATTATAAGAAATAACATAAATACATAATACTTCTCCTTACAATTTTTCTGTAGAAATGTTTGAAATATCTTCCTGGAAGGAACAGAATGCAACTGCCACATTGTCAACACTTAAGAGTAACAGAAGTCATATTCATTTAAGCCTTCTCTGTATCTTGCAGAAACCAGCTGAACTACTTCTAATACTTATATCTGTGTTTTGTTTTTACTTACCCATGATTGACTTCAGACCCTTGCCCTTTACCCATTAATCTTGTCATCTTGGTGAAACCAACAGGCCTCCAAGGCACAATTTAAATTCTATAACTGTCATGGTCTACAGTGGTAAACTTCAAAGGCAGAAGAATTTGGAGCAGTGTCTGATCTCTGCAGCTATCACAGTTATGCCCTGAACATGACAGGCCTACATGATATATACGTAGTTTCCATGGACCATATTAAATTATTTATTTCCTTTTTTGCCCCTGCTCTGTTGTTTGTGGCACATGATACTCCAGATCATGTACGATGAAGGGATGCAGTGAATAGACACTCCTGCCTCTTAATAGGACAATTGTGTGTGTGTGTCCTAATTCTTTAATTTATGAATCTTTAATTTTATGATTCCATATGTCCACCATGGGAACTTTTAGTCATACAACAGCTGTGGCTTACTTGCTAAGAATTCAGTCCTCAAGCACATGGAACCCCAATTCAGATCAGAACTGTGTAGGGTTGCCAGGTCCCTCTTTGCCCCTGGCGGGAGGTTTTTGGGGCGAAGCCTGAGGAGGGCGGGGTTTGGAAAGGAGAGGGACTTCAATGCCATAGAGCCCAATTGCCAAAGCAGCCATTTTCTCCAGGGCAACTGATCTCTATCGGCTGGAGATCAGTTGTAATAGCAGGGGATCTCCAGCTAGTACCTGGAGGTTGGCAACCCTAGAACTGTGATGTGCACGGAATGGTGGCTTCTGCTTCTCCTGGCCAACCTGAAAAGGCCCCAGGATCGTACATTGTAACCAAGTATTGGTAATATGTAAGACATGTAAGACATTGTTTTCTTATCATCTTACAAAGTATTTTGTATTATGCAGCTCTTTATGTGACAACCCAACTCTCAATATGTATATTGCTATATCATCATTTCATGAACACAGCAGTTGAAATTAGCCCAAAGACAACATGAGAGGTACAGGCAACCCAAGACAAATTTCCATTGATTGTGGAAGTATCAGTTTGCCCTGAATCCTTCTAGACAGTATTCTCACTAAATATAGTGTCATTGGTTAAGCAGAGAAGTGTCTCAGAGTAAACTGCTGTCGTCAGTTGTTTTGTATGACATCTTGAATGCATTCAGCATACAAATAGTTGGTTTTTCAATATAATGAAACAACAATAGGCCCATCAACAACAACAGCTCCATCAATATATACACAGAACTTTTAAAGTCTATATACACAACACACACAACACAAGCCTTTATTGGCATATAAAAAGGAAGAACATACATTTGGATAAAACCGAGTACAAATAAAATTGGATAAACCACCCCAAATTTAAAGTCTATATATGTTTTTAACAACATTTTTGGTGTCTTTTTACAAATGGAGAATGAGAGAATTCAGTGATTTAAGAAAAGTTAACTTAGCTGCTACTTGTAAAGTGTGGCTATATTTAGTCAGCTCTGAATTTCACAGACGTTCAGTGGATGCAATCTCAGTTCCCAAATACTTTGTCAGAAGAATATAGCTGTTTAAACCAAATATAATGGGCCTATGAAGAATTCATGTTTCTCTGGGCTAACCAGGGAGGTGAAAATTAAAAACATGGGGCAGATTGACATGGAATCTAAGGACTTCACAGAAATATTTGACTAATTCCTGACTCACTTCTGCATCAAGATTTGTCATCTACAATTACCTGGTATTACCAGTATATGTTAGTGCCTTACCCCTTTCAACCATGTTTGTTCATCTAACTTTGTTCTGTCTTTGATACACTTCAAAGGAAATTTAGCAAACAAAGTGATCTGAATTACACTGGTACAAGCAGGAAACTAGATTTTCATTTATGAATGTGATCAGTCCTGAGATTTCCTTTAAAAATAAAGTGAAAATAAAGCTTCATCTGCTTATTCATCTCTCATAGCTAAGACTTTGAAAAGATTTAATATTATTGAATACTGGGAAATACAGGAATTGGCAGAAAATGTCCATCAGTGGCTACTCCTTTGTAGTGTTTATCCAGAAACAGCTGTGCTAGGCATTATACTGAAGACTGTCAGTGGGACAGCTCAGTGGGACAAGCCTTGCTCACTAGAGCAGGTAACCAGCCGTGTTGCTCTTGGGACTGCACAGAAAGCTGACCTTGGTGGTCAACCTGCATCATATAGGCAGTTTGTTTCTGTTGTTTGCTTTGTAGGAAACAGGAAAGCAAATGAGGCACAGCAGAATGCCTAGGGTTGCCAACCTCCAGGTACTAGCTAAAGATCTCCTGCTATTACAACTGATCTCCAGCCGATAGAGATCAGTTCACCTGGAGAAAATGTCTGCTTTGGCAATTGGACTCAATGTCATGGAAGACCCTCCCCTCCCCAAACCCCGCCCTCCTCAGGCTCCGCCTCAAAACCTCCCACCAGTGGCGAAGAGAGACCTTGCAACCCTAAGAATGCCTCTATGCTTTCCAGATGCTGAGCTCATTGGCTCATAGGGTTGCCAACTGCCAGATGGTGGCTGGAAATCTCCTGGGATTACAACTGATCTCCAGGTGACAAAGATCAGTTCACCTAGAGAAAATGGCTGCTTTGAAGGTGGACTCTATGACATTATACCTCATTAAGGTCCCTCCAAACCCAGCCTCCTCAGGCTCCACCCCCAAAATCTCCAGGTTTCTCCAAACCTAGACCTGGCTACCCTATTGGCTTAGCATTGTCGTTTAAATGAACAGGGAGAAAGGAGAGGCGAGGCTTTCATAGAAGAGACATGGAAGGTGGTAGGGAATGGTTGATAAGGCTCTGGTGGTTTTGGGAAGGCTCGAGACAATAAGAGGGAGGAACTGAAGGGAAGTTGTTTGATAGGAAGGACCCTCAGACAGCTGGCAGTGGCAAGCTGTCTGAAACAAATGAAATAAAATAGGAAATTAAACAAAATAAAACAGGAATCCAGTGGCACCCTAAGGGCTTACTGAATTTATTTCTACAGGAGTTCTTAGAAATTAGAACTCATGTCATCAGATCTCATGAAATGAACTTGGGCACAGACATTGGGTCATGATATCTCTCTAAATAAATGGGAAAGACTGGTCAAAAGATATGAAACATATACTTTTGCAGTCACTGAGAGAGAATATTTATAAAATGATTTATAGATGGTATTTGATACCTAAGAAATTAGCTAAAATGTATGGATCAATGTCACCAAAATGTTGGAAATGTCAAGAAGAAGTTGGTTCCTTTCACCATATTTGGTGGCTTTGTGAAAAGGCAAAAAACTTCTGGGACATGATTTACAACGAACTAAGGTTGATAACACAACAGAATATACCTAAAACACCAGAAATGATGTTGTTAAGTATAATACCAGACTCTATAGTGACTCAGAGGTCATTTTTGATACATGCCACCACTGCTGCAAGATTGGTTTATGCAATGAAATGCAAAACGTCTGAGATACCAGATAAGACCGTTTGGATAGACAAAATGATGGAACTGGCCGAAATGGCAAAATTAACTGCATTAATAAATCAAAAAGAAAATACTGAATTCCTGCGAGAATGGGAGGCATGGACAACATATTGTGCAACTGAACTTAAATTGGGAAATATTAAGGGATATGAATTAATCTAATTCAAAATGTTAGGGGTAACTAAATAACCAAAGTTAAAAAATGTAATGTAGGATTGACTGTTTTGGTTCATTATAATGAATTAGAATTGAATCATGGATATTAAATGGATTGAGGAGGGGAGAGGGGAAGTTAAATATATATACTTGCTTAGAGATAAGATAGAAATCTTTTATATTATGTACTTTATGAACGGAAAAATAACTAAGATTGTAAATCAATTTGAAAATAATAAAAAAAAATTATTAAAAAAAAGATCTCATGAAATGAGCTCTAACAGACAAAAGCAGATGCTGAAGTAACGTTGTTAGTCTTTAAGGTGGCACTGGACATCGGTTGAATTTCGCTGCTACAGACTCGCACTGCTGTCCCTCTGGAAAGTAGAAATAGGAGGCAGCATAGAAGTAGGCAGGCAGACCTAGCTAAAAAGAATTTGGGGCAGCTGTAAACCATCCAGCTGGCGATCTTCAGGGTTCAAAAGCCTCAGGATTCAAAACCTGTTTTTTGATTACATGTATTTTCTTAAAAAGTGTATGGGGTTAGGTTTGGCAGAAATGCACAGCTAATTCAATGAGTATTGTGAAAAGGATTAAGACAGTAACAGAAGGGAAGCCCTAGACGTGCAAAAACGACTTAAGTACCCAGCCACATTACTGATTTGGGCTTATTATTAGTGGCACTTGACAGAACAACTGCTGTCAGGAAGTGCTGTCCCTTGTCTTCTACCTTCATCAGAATGTCAGCATTTTTAGTTGATCTTCATTGTATGTCATTGCACTCCATTTCAGTTGCTATGAAGAATTTATTCATTAGTAACATATGGTTCATTAGACAAGTATGTAATTCTTCCTTTTTGTCTTCTAAGCAGTTTTCTTTTTTAAGAATCAATACTGAAATACTGCATTAGAAATACTGTAGAGGTATTGCCTGGTAATTTCCACAAAAGTTCATATATATATTTTCTGTTATTTTAATGTTAATAATAGGCTGTCTGCAGGATTTTGAGGTGGCGGAGCCATATGCCGCCCTGTGCTGCAGCCCTGCAATGTGGTGGACCCCGTAACCTCCCGCTCTACTAATCATGACATACCAGGTTATCTAATAGGTTTCTTGTGACTGCTTGCCGCCATTCATGTTGCCAAACAAGCAGCAATTGCTGGTAGGTGCAGCTGTGCCCAAATGGGAACAGGACAATGAGCATATAGTGGCCAGTCCCTCTATCTTCCCTATCCTTGCTTGCCACTGCCAGTTGTCTGAGGAGGAGGAGGAAGAAGAGTTGGTTCTTATACCTGACTTTTCTCTACCTTTAAGGAGTCTCAAAGCAGCTTACAATCCCTTCCCCTCCCCACAACTGACACCTTGTGAGGTAGGTGGGGCTGAGAGAGTTCAGAGAGAACTGTGACTGGCCCAAGGTCACCCAGCATGCTTCATGTGGAGGACTGAGGAAACAAATCTGGTTCACCAGATTAGAGTCTGCCGCTCATGTGGAGGAGTGGGGAATCGAATCTGGTTCTCTATATTAGAGCCTACCGCTCTTGACCACTACACCATGCTGGAGGCCTGCTACTTTCTCATCTCCCCATAACTCTTGGATCACTGGCTGATCCTAGGGTCTACTGTCCTCATTAGATAACCTGGGGTATATGTATAATGACCCTGAAACCTGCTTTGTATTTACGGAAAGGTTATGTAGGCTTCATCGGCAGTATAAATACCTGCATGGAAAGAAATATGCTTTGACACATTCTAGTCCGCACATTTTCTATGCATAGTCAGAGGCAAATATTAGCAATAAATATCTCACAAGAAGTACAGACTGCATACATGATGGTTAAAATGCCGAGAATCTTAAAATTAAATTAAAATTAAGTATCCATCCTTTGTAGTTGCAGAAATATACTAGAATATATAGGTGCAATTATTTAGTCCAAAGGCCTGAAGGTCAGTCAGTACAATCTCAAAAGGCTTCCAAATGTTCCTCATGATTCTGAGGAGCCAGCACATTGATTTTCAGTATGCAAACTTAGGAAATTTACATTTGAGGATCCAGCTGTTTAGTAAGGGCTTCTTTCCTGAAAACGAAGCATTATGTTACTTCAAATAGGGATGTGGTGACTGAACAGTGCTTGATCATATTCCTCCAGGTAAGGAAGTAAGAAAGATTTCCAGATATAACTATCAGGAGCATTTTACAAATTAAAAGTAATAACATAAAATTTTATACAGCAGAGCTAGAATGTATTTCGAGTGCAAGAGACTGTATTTGGGGGCAAAATTCCTGGGACCCATTGCTGACAATGTTGCAAAGACGGCTTCACTTCATAATTTATTACCACCTGTTGTAAAAGAAAGCAAATTTTCCATTCTATGGATCCAAACGGAGAACTGGCAATAATTGGTTTCAGCTATTCAGATCCCGTAGAGTCATACGAACTTTCCACCAAAAAGAAATAAAAATGAACAACTTCTGTTGCTTTCAGGTCATGGGCGTACCATTATTTCTCCCATTCTTGGTCTGTGCTTTTGTTGCAAATGGAAAAGTTGGAGGTTTTCTCAAATCTACATATGATTCTATTGCTGCTCTTTGGTTGGTGTCCATTGTGGTAGCCATTTTTGACCGTGCAGTAGAGATTTCTTCTTCCCCGAGGCTTGTTGCTAGGGTTGCCAACCTCCAGGTACTCGCTGGGGATCTCCTGCTATTACAACTGACCTCCAGCCGATAGAGATCAGTTCACCTGGAGAAAATGGCTGCTTTGGCAATTGGACTCTATGGCATGGAAGTCCCTCCCCAAACCCCGCCCTCCTCAGGCTCCGCCCCCAAAACCTCCCACTAGTAGCGAAGACGGACCTGGCAACCCTGCTTGCTGTTCTTGTTTCATTCACCATTCAGACTAGAGTACAGGGATTAGTTGTATCCGAAGGAATGCTTTAAGCAATACCTCATGTTGGCACACCATTAGACATATACCAGAGACGGCGGAAGTGTCACAAAGCATGCAATGTGGCAATCCCTTTTGGCTCAGCATTCACCATGCGTCCAGGCAAAGCATGTTTATCATGTGTAATGAAAAATGTGTGAAATAGATATAATCTTCTAACTCATACACCATTTTTATTGTGGCTCTCTGTGCTGAACAATTTGTCCTGGCTTGAGTGATTAACATGGGCAGTAGGTTCCAGAGTGGCCTGTTTCTATGTACTATAACTGGGTCCTCCATTGATCCATGAGAGTCAGATTACAAGCTTTGTGTAATTCATTCATCCTCATTTTGCACAACTAACTCTTCATAACCTGTAACTGAAGAGCTCTTTGACCCATACTGGAGTGAGCCGCAATGTTCCCCTATGCATGAGAGGAAGAAAAAAAGGAGGGGAATCAACCTGCTTTACTAGGTTGATACCTGCACACATAGTATTTGAGAGACTTATTCTAACCAGTATTACAACAAGAACCTCGTATACCAGATGTTTGAGTAATTGGGAATAGAATTTACAACATATACACATGCCTGGTTGGGTTTGAACTGTTTGTATTTGTACTTGTATTCATTAATGTATTTCTGTAAATGTGTGCAGGTTTAACAAAGGGTTTTAATTAACCACTGATGAAGGCCCCATAGGCCGAAACGCATTTGGTACGTGGTTATAGTTATCAACCTCAGGAAATGCCATTGTGCTATTTTAATGCTTTTAAATCATTTTAACTTTTATATAGCGCTTCTAATAAATTATACTTTCAGTATTTATACATAGACTTATATATATTTTCTTTTCACCCAACCTTGGGTACCCAACCCCTATGCATGAGAACCAGCATGGTGTAGGGGTTAAGAGCAGTGACTCTGCCAGCATACTGTGCTGTTACAGGTATTCAGTTAGGGAGGGGTTAGGCAATGCGTTGTTTGACATCTGCCTGTTAAGCCCAGGATAAGAGCTGTGAGAACACCGAGTGCTCTTTTTGTGACACCTCTGATATGACTTTGAGTAGAAAGTACGAGAGGGTCTGTCTGAACCCATCCGGGTGTCCTGGATCCTGAACCTTTAATAGCTACCTGAAAAATGCTTAGCAGTACTCAGAACTTCACTTAAACTCTGAGCTATTAGGGCTGTAGAGTATTTGGGAGGCAAAAGTGATTTCCAGTTTAGAGTGGCTTTAGCTTTCGCGTGCTAAATTTTTGCTCTTATGTTCAAGATAGTTGAATAATTTTGTAATATTTCATGATTGTCTTTGTAGTGCTTAATGACATATATTAATCTTTTGGCTGTCCAACATGTCCTCTACTGAGTACTGGTCATGTGGTCTGAGTAGAAGTCTGTGTATTTTCTGTTCATGTAATTTTCTGTTCATGTGTGTTAAGTGCCATCAAGTGACTTCCGACTCATGATGACCCTATGAATCAGTGTCCTCCAAAATGTCTTATCTTTGACAGCCTTGCTCAGATCTTGCAAACTGAGAGCTGTGGCTTCCTTTATTGAGTCAATCCATCTCTTGTTGGGTCTTCCTTAACATTGCCCCCCCATTCCTTGGTCTTTTACCATTTATTTGTTTTTAATGTATGGATTTCATAATGTTTTTATAGTATGTTAACATGTATGTTAACATGTAATTCATTTAAAAAAGAGAGCAGTAGACTCTAATCTGGAGAACCGGGTTTCCCCACTCCTACGTATGAAGCCTGCTGTGTGACCCTGGCCTAGTCACAATTCTCTCCGAATTCTCTCAGCTCCTCCTACCTCACAAGGTGTCTGCTGTGGGAAGAGGTAGGGAAGGTGATTGTAAGCCACTTTGAGATTCCTTAAAGGTAGAGAAAAGTCGGGGTATAAGAACCAAATCTTCTTCTTCTTCCTTTCTTTTCCAGCGAGAGCCAGCATGGTTTAGTGGTTAAGAGCAGTGGTTTGGAGCAGTGGAGTCTGATCTAGAGACCCGGGTTCGATTCCCCACTCCTCCACATGAGTGGCGGGTGCTAATCTGGTGTACTGGATTTGCTTCCCCACTCCTCCACATGAAGCCAGCTGGGTGACCTTGGGCTAGTCACATTTCTCTCAGCCCCACCTACCTCACAGGGTGTCTGTTGTGGGGAGGGGAAGGGAAGGTGATTGTAACCTGGTTTGAGTCTCCCTTAAGTGGTAGAGGAAGTCTGCATATAAAAACCAGCTCTTCTTCTTCCTCCTTCTCCTCCTCCTCCTCTTCTTCACCTTCCAAGAGCAAGAAGACTCTTTAAATGGTTCATTCACTGTTCAGAGGAGTACTGAATATAAAAGGCCCAATCTATTTTTAATAGCAGCCACAAAATATATGTGCTATTTGAAACGTATTTAGTAGAACTATTCCTTGCAAGACAGCGTGGTTTAAGGTTATGGATTCAAAGAATCCCACTGAGCACATGGAATCTTTGGGAATTAATCTATTAGTAATGTAACTACAACTGTTTAGAAAAGCTAATCCATGCTAAGCAGTCTTCTCTATAAACAAGTGTGAGTTTGTGCTTGTCTTTTGTGTATACAAATGGGCAGGAATTTCCCATTTAGAACATCTAGTCTGGAAGAAATTAAATGAAATTACAAGAAATCCATTCAAAGAAGTTTGAACTATTTGCTTCATTCTCACATTCAATAATAAGGTCCTTTGTATTTCTTTTCTAAATGAAAATGTCTTGGACCCAAATAACCATGAACCACTCCGGGTGGTTGGGGAATCTTGCAGCAGATTAGAATCAGACGAATCTCCCACCCCACAAGACACACATGCAAACATTTTCTCTATTTGGTCAAGAGCTCATAAAAACCAGAAGGGATTTCCTGTATTCCTACATCCAGATTCCTCTCCCATGTGTCCCATCCCACACCATCCTCAAGGGTCCACCTAATCATCAAGACTGGTTTTTTGGCGGGTACAGAGAATACATTGGGAAGGGGTGGTGGTGGCAAAGGTTCCTTCTGTGAACTTTAGGATCCCAGATATTGGATCAAGATGATATTGTTTGCAGCAATGCTTCCTTCACGCCCATCAGCTGCTAGAGTAAGTCATCTCTTCTACACAGCAGGTTTTACTATTCTTAATATGGGAAATCTATGAGCAGAAACCTGTGAATAGGCAGAGAACTGTGAGTAAGAGCCAGCGTAGTGTAGTGGCTAACAGCGGTGGACTCTAATCTGGAGAACCAGGTTTGATTTTCCACTCCTCTACATGACCGGTGGACTCTAATCTGGTGAACCAGGTTGGCTTCCCCACACCTGCACATGAAGCCAGTTGAGTTCTCTCAGAACTTTCTCAGCCCCCCCTAACTCACAAGGTGTCTGTTGTGGGGAGAGGAAGGGAAGGAGATTGTAAGACACTTTAATTCTCCTTAAAAGGTAGAGAATGTCGGCATATAAAACCAACTCTTCTTCTTGTTGTCAGGTTGTAGGGCAAGGCTTATGTAGGATTGGATCCAAGCTTTTGTAAACAGAGTCATTAAATAGGATTATTAAAGCCTCACTCTTCACTCAACAATCCCCTGGGACACATGAAAATCCACTGCCAAGGGATAGCAACCCTCTAAAACGATAAGCCATGAAGTATAGTGAGCTGCGGAAAGAAGAGGAACTGGCCAAAATTGTTCTCCTTAGTCTTGCTTGGGTAGAACAGCTTATGAATGGAGCAGAAGTTCACATAAGAGTTATGGAGGCCAATTCTGGCCAATTCCTTTTTTTTTTTTTTTATTGTAGACCGCCTCCATGCCACATGACATTTTGTTCCGGAATGTCCCTTGACCCTCAGCAATGACTCTTAGGTGAGAAAAGATGGGTACTGGAGGAAGATGCTAATAAGCTCTCCCATGAACTGTCAACAAGGTGTCACATAAGCACAGGCTGGAGCAACAACAAATATCAGAGTTCTCTGCTGGTGAAATAAAAATTTGGACAGTGAACTCATTTTTTCATACTGGGTGAGAAGTTATTACCGCTGAGTCCTCAAGCATTGTATCTGAAAAATCTATGAAACGGCCATGCATGTAGCTTAGAACTCACAGTGTTTCTTTCTTTCAGTAGATCTATTGTTCCAGTAATTTACCAGAATGTGTTGTAAATTCTTTCAGAACTGACAGTTAAAGTATTTCCTTTCTTTTATTCCCATACGTGTACTTATCAGTGTTTCTCCCTTTAAAGAGATACTCAGTGCAGATATTTTATGAACAACTGTAAGTTAAATATTGGTAGAGTTGACCTGGTCTCACTGGGGTACCTGAGTGAATTAGAGACCATACAGGTTTGCACTATTAGAGTTAATCAACACAGTTAAAAGAGTCAGCTGGATCTCTGCCTAGAAGGACAGAAACAGTGTTGTCAATATTGTCCTCACCCAGAACACACTCTGGCAGATACTCAGCATCCTGGCTAACACTAGATACTGTGGAGCGTGACCTGGGATAATGACAACTCTGACACTTCAATTTTTATATTAATGACATAGTGCAAAAGATGAATGCGTTAACACACGTGGTTTGCCTGCTTATACTTATTATTTGACAACTCCTCGTCTTTCTAGAGCTTTTTGTTTAGCTAGATTGAATGCTAGCCCCTCTAGGGTTATGCAGAGCAGAATTTTGAATATACCATATCCAGACAGGACCTGTCCTTGCTCTTCTGGCTCTATCGATTCACTAGCTCATGCCCTTTTGGAATGCCACTTTTATGAGGAACTTCGATCACATTATATTTCCCCCCTTTTAACATACAAATCTAATGCCTCTGTGTCTGACATAATGTCTTTTCTTCTAAGCGACAGGGATCCCAAGGCTACATTGTCAATGGCAATATTTGTTTCAGTCCTTATATCCCTCAAACACTAGATATATGCTGCTCAAGATCAATGGATCAAGGAGCTTCTAAGGGATAATAGAAAGAAAGGAAGGAAGGGGCTTCCTGTAGCCACTTTGGGGATGTGAGATCAAGCTGCCCACTGTGCAGCAGCCTCTGGGGCCTGGGTCACCAGGACTGGGTGTCACATTCTTTTCACTTGTTTTTTGGAATGTTCCATTACTTTGTCTGACTCAGAGAAACTATTTTAGAACAATGTTATTCAATTTGCTTTCCCCTGCTAGTTTCAACCATTTCCTGGCTATCTCTTGGAGTACACAGACAGATTTTCATAGCATTTCTCTCTGTGCCCCCACACACAACAATGAAACTTTTGCCTAGAGTGCAGATTTTCAGAGTGCTTTACAAATACATGCCATTATAATTTCACATCTATTTAACACATAAAGGTATCATACAAATGATAAATCTTAATAATCACCCTTTTTTATTTTTTTCCCCTCCTCCTGAGAAGGATATTATACTTCTTTCTCCCTCTGGTGGCAAACAGTAGTTTACATTTCTTTTAAAGTAATGGTAGCCACAAACATTTCTAAACATAGCAGATTTTTTGTTCTGTGCTTCCTAAAGGACCAGCGCTGTCTCATTTGTAATTTGTTTTCAGTTCATCATGTATATGGATCAAACGATTAACAACTATTACCACTAAGACCAGAGTGACACATGTTTGGAAATTAGTAGAGCTGTATATTCCTCTGTATATCTCTCTGAAGTGTTGCTTTAATCTACAATTAGAAACAAATAAGGATTTTATTTCTTATTGTTATCGTTGGCTATGTCCCTGATCCTTGAATGTCAAGGATACCCTGTTTGTGATCTTCCCAGACGCAAATGGCAAATCACTGTTGGAATCAGAATGCTATGGCTTTGATCAGCCATAGAGGGACAATTCTTAGTAGCATCTCTGTGGGCATCCGAACTGCCCCAGATACCTGGTGTGCCATAGAGGCATATAGGACCAAGGTTAACAGTAAAGCAGCGCCCTGCTTCACAAAGGTGAACCATACTTTCATGGGGGCCTGGAATCCATCTTTGTGATGTGCGTGCAACCGTGGAGCAGCTGACAGGCAAGGTTGGGTCACTTTACATTTTCCCAGACCCTGGGGTGTGGACAGCTGAAAAACAATGGGGAGTAAGCAAAGCCTCCCTCGCATACTAAATGAAGCACTCTTAGCAGACACCTTGACTGATAGCGAGAATCTTTAATCCCATCAGCAGTCAGGGCTATTCAGAAAAAGGTCTGGTTAGTCCTTTACATATCTGATATGCCCTCAAGCCTCATCTAACATTCAGAGGAGATTAAGCCAACCGTCTCCTGTCTGACTCACCCCCATCCTGAGAAACTTCTCAGACATTCCCTCACATTTTAAACGTAGACTCAAGCAACCACTGATCTTGAATCAACCCATCACAGGCATTCTGTAGCATCCTGACCTCATACCTATCGTAACCTTTGTCTGGGCTACCGGAGGAGCAATTTCACTCTTTGTCTCTGGCAAATCTTTTGTTTGCCAGCTACCTCATGCCACCTCAGGGCTCATTTTAAGTATAAATATTGGCCTTTGTGCCATTCATACTGTGTGTGTGTGTGTGTCCTGGATCCCCGCATCTGGGGACTTACATGCAGGCCCCCCTCTTTCCCCTCTCTACAGCGCTGCTTTCAATGGACATCCCTCTTGGCTGGTAAATATTGCCTTAACCCTCACTTTAGAATCCCACCCCTCCTCCCTTTTATTTGCTGAGTTCTCCTGTGAATTGGGTGTGTGCTTGAAACTCTTGCCTAATCATGGGCATTCTTTCTCTGCAGGCTGCCTCAGTGCTTCTTATTAGGATTTGGGTCATGCATTAGATCCACCATGCACTGTAGTTAGAACAAATGTATCACTCCTGGGTTAGAGGTGCTATGGAGATACTAAGAAGACTTGAGCCAAGAAGTTCATAAACAGTCCTTTCACTGAAAGATTACTACAATCTGGGCATTGGTTCAGTGAGGCATAAATGTTTGAGGCCTGATTAATCTTGAAGCCAAAAACATGAGAGATCATCCATTTCACTGTGAGTTCAGTACCTGTGCACTGACAATTTCTATAGACTCAATCAAGCCCCTTTTCTCTTCCTCTCCTGCCTCCATGTACACATGAGCATGCACACAAACAGACTGATGGGCCCTTAGGAAAAATGTAAGGTCCACAGCACAAGCAAGGTGCATCAAGACAAGAGAGAGGGCTGGATGAGAAATGGGAGGTATGCACAAGCCTCTCATTCTTCTAAGTATCCCATTGCTGCCTGCATGCACATGGGCAGGATGTAGGAGGAAAGAGGATTCTATAGAGACAGTGGGGATTCTTCCTGCTTAGATATTGTGCCCGGGTTGCGCTGGATTGTGCCTGTAGAGTCCAAAGCCAAGGAACTAAAAATGATGTGATCTGCTAAACATTTAAAAAGAAGGCATTCTTTACTAGACTAATGTTACGCCTGAATGGAGTTCTCATGCATAGTGGCACACAATCTTATGAAATGCCCACCAATCACAATTCAGGGCTAAGGCGGTCCCACTAGTTTGAAGTGATGACTCAATCACCATCTTTAGTGATCAGAAGTAATGTTTAACTTGCTGCTCCGTCACCACAAGATATAGCAGATTTCTTTGCAAGATGATTTCTTTTCATTCCTTTAAGTTACAGTTCACCAAAAGCATTTCAAATCTCACAGAATATTATATTTATACAAAAAAAAAAAAAAAAACCCCAAAAACCTACGGCACATACATGACATAATTACATAAATGACAATACAGAGAGAATTCAGGGAGAATTAAAAGGAAAGAAACAAAGTGAAGGAGAGAGTAGAAGAACGTTTTGGGAAACGACTGGGGGATGGTTTAGGAATGGTTCAATACATATGTGGTATAAATATGAAATAATAATTTACTGCAATTGGGGGACCTTGAGGAACTCACATAGAAATCTCATTTCACTACTCCTTCTTTGCCTCTTGCTTTTCCTTGTTCTCTCCCCGGGTAGCACCTGAATCTACTCCCTTCCCCAATGATATATGTAATAACACCATCAGTCCATTGTAGGCACAACTATCCAGACAGCAACCATGAACTTATGTGGTACTAAGTTACAGTCCCAGCAAGGGGCTAGAGCCCCCTCCCTAGTAAGTGCTAGTCAGTAGTGGATGCTGGCTTACTTCTAGCAAAGCTGTGAGTGCACGATTTACAGTGCATTCCTCAGCTCTTTTGCCAAAAGAGCTCAGGAGGTGAAAAAGGGGCTGCGCCGGTGTAAGTAGGATGGCCGCTGATAGCTGTACCACTGATGCTGTGCACAGTGGCCCGGACCCCGGTGGGGAGTCCCAGACGCCATCCTCCCTGCACTGCTCCGGCAGCGCAGCCCAGGGATGCAGCCCAGGGATGCCGGCACGAGGCCCAGGGACGCTGGCCTGAGACTTCCATGTGCCATCCCCGGGAGGGCGTCCCTGGGGCATTCCGGCGCCAGGCTGTGGGAGGAATCACCTTTAGGCGGCCTCCAAAGCCCTTTCAGGCTGGGAACACCCCTTTTTTATTTTGGTGAGATACGCCACCTTTTAGGTGGTGTATCTCCTGTACAACCCTATGAAACGTTGCACAGATTTTTCCTGCCGCAAGGAGGTTTCGGGCCCCAGTGGGGGAGCCGAAACCTCCTTTGGAGGCAGCGCAGTTGCGCTGCCTCCTATAACCGGCGCAGCCATTCCGCTCAGGAATGCGCGGTTATTGCTGTGTATGGAATGTAGAACCAAGCTGGGTAAATGTTACTCCCAAGAGCTTGCACCCTTTGCAGAAGTGAGGTGAGCATAACCATAGCGACAAGGAAAGCAAGATTGTTTTCAACATGTGTCAAGAATTTTCCCCTTTCACATGACAAAAATAGCCAATGCAATAATAAACCAGCTATACAGAGCACTCGAGAATGAAACTGATAAGAATTTTATTCCTCTATTTTTTCTGTGCTTTTTGGCATATGGCAAAATAAGTTCAACGGCTGCGAATCCACTCCAAGTGTTTACTTATATCAAACCCTCAAACACATTGTGACTGTTAAGCATACACAAAAATTGAGAGAAGATTGGTCAATAAATTGAGTAATTTCTCAAGACATAACACTTCACATTAAGCTCTACAAATGCAACTCAAGGAAAAAGAAGAGACATTAAAATGTGACTCAATTAAATCAGTAGCTTTGGTAGATTCCATCTAAGATCCAAGTTTGCCCATGTCAAAAATAATGGCTGCAATCCAACAAAGTTAGATGTGCTGAAGCCTACTGAAGTCAGTGGGCTTAAATTGCATAAATCATGTGTAGGTCGTGGCTAATGTCGACCTTACATAATTAGATCATACTTACAACCATTGTGGTATCTGATTACCTCACAGTTGGGAGAGAGAAAAAATCACCTATTTGCAGGTGCTAGCTACCTGTTCTTACAACACCACCAGGTTTCTGAGCTGTTCTTGCAGACCTATAGAAAAACACACACACCAAAACCTTGGATTGCAATTGTGCAATTGAACTAATTTTCAAGGAATGGAAAATGTACAATAGCCTGTTGGTTAAGAAATAGGCACTATGCCCAAAAGTGACATGAATGGAAAATGGTAAGAAACAGCAAACCTTTAATTGGTGAGCCATGCAGAATTAAGTCACTTCTCCTCAACCTATCCCTAGAAGTGCATACTGAATTTCTATAAGAAGGGGAAGGAGGTATGTGCATAGGCCCCTCTATAAAAATAATCTATCGCAAGACTAGCTGCTGACTCTTAAAGTGGCAAGAATGTACAATCGACAGCACCATTTTATGGTCCATCTCTGGAGGACTCAGGATGGTGACTTGAACCACTATGCCACCTTGAGCCACAAGGAAAGGAGCAATTCACGACTGATCTTACTGAGAGGGAATTAAATGATAAGATGAATGATTTACATAGTGATATTCATAAACAATTTTTTGGAACTCAAAGAGACCAAATTTTAAAGTTCCAAAGAGATCTAAGAGATTATGAAGAGGGCAGAGTTTATGAGTGGCCATCACAAAGGCAAGGTATGCATGTAAAAAAAATCAGTCTCTTTTGATACCACCCTAAACATCAGTTCTGACTTGGATAAAAGCAACTTATCTGGGGAGGATGCCGGACCATATTCACTTTGTTCTCCCCCAGTCAACCTTAGTCACACTATACTCACAATAAATGAAAATTGTTTAGGCCAGAACGGAGAATTAATATCAGGCAAGAGGTACAGACCACAGGAGTTCAAATCCAACTACAGATAGAAAATCTTGAGAACCTACAGGTAGTTAACCGTTCTAAGGTGCAGCTTGCAGATATATTAATCCAAGTATTAAGGAAGGGTTTCTCTTTTATTCCCACACCTCCTTGCAGTTCTTTTCAGTTAATGGTTGAAATCCAAAATTTATTTAGGAAGATTAGGCAGGTGGATTTTTTTTTAAAGACAAGGAGATGGGTGATTTGAATAGCTCAACCTTTGAAGCTCTGCCTAAATATTTGGTTGAGTTTCTCCCCTTTTTCTGTTGTTCTATTGTGCTGTGAGTGGCACAGGGTTTGGTCAGATTCTAAGCCTCTCCAGTCCCAGCCATGCCCCAGATGCCAGTGGAACATTTCCCCACTGACAACCCCTGCATATCTTTACATCATCCCATAAAGGCCCGTGCCAGGAAGTAATGCAAGTCCTAGGGTTGCCAACTTCCAGGTACTACCTGGAGATCTCCTGCTATTACAACTGATCTCCAGCTGATAGAGATCAGTTCACCTGGAGAAAATGGCCTCTTTGGCAATTGGACTCTATGGCATTGAAGTCCCTCCCCACCCAAACTCCACCCTCCTCAGGCTCAGCCCCAAAAACCTCCCACTGGTGGTGAAGAGGGACCTGGAAACCCTAGCAAGTTCCCTCCATGCCCCAAAGACCTGGTGCAGTTTAGGATATTACGCATGCAGCCATTAATAATCCTTCTAGGCCCTAAACCCCAACCAGGACAACTATACCTTAGATTACAGGGCACTTGGTGTGGAGCTATATCTCCTGGCCTCATGTCAGGCAAATCACCGCCCTCTAAAACACATACGAGAAGACTTTGGTGATGAGTACCCCAGAGCAAGGGAATTTACACACAAAAGGAGCCTTTTCTCATATTGCTATCTCTGCTCTGCTCAGGTACTCATCCATTTCAGGTCACCGACACCCAACGGGTACCTTGTCTCCTTCAACAGTGCATGCAAGGGCACTGCCCCCATCCCAGTAAGCACTGGAGTGGAATCCACTGCCTCAGGCTGTGACAGATACAATTGTTTATCCTTTCCCCTCTACCCTGTCATTACCTGTTCTGCTCTTTGCCTCAGCAACCCTTCTCCCCAACAGTTGCTAGCAGTAAACATGTGCTTTTCAGAAAGGAAGAAGGCTTGCATATATGCTGACCTGCCCATGTGCTTGCAAGGGGAAGAGTCCCCCTTGCAGTTCGGGGGACACAAGGAGTTCAAGCAGAGTCCTGGGGCAAGCCATCCTTGATTTGGTTTCATACAGAGAGCAAATGTTGCTGGGATGAATGGGAGTGGGTGGCAGAAATGTACCTTCTGAGTGCAGCAGGAGAATCAAGGCTGGGGGATTGTGAGCTAAAATGACTGGTGAGTGGGGCCACCAGACAGCAAGGGAATCCCATCCTCTGTCTCTGTGTCTGATGGTACAAAACCTCAGTTGTTCCTGGAACTTCTTCCTGGGATGATTAGTAGTTAGCTCCCTATGGTGTTCAACCTGATGACCCTGGCCATACCATGCCTTTGCTTTCCTATGCTCTATGCATTTCTTTACAGTCTTCCCTGAACTAGAATGTATGGCTGGTGTTGATGTCCCAGCTGCTGGGGGATGCCTAGTGTTTAGGGTTCCCAACCTGGAGAAAATGGCCGCTTTGGCAATTGGACTCTATGGCATTGAAATCCCTCCCCTCCCCAAATCCCGCCCTTTTCAGGCTCTGCCCCCAAAACCTCCCACCAGTGGCAAAGAGGGACCTGGCAACCCTGCTAGTGTTATGCTGTGTCTTATTTTTGTATTCCCACTTGAGCATATAGAAGAAGAAGAAGAAGAAGAAGAAGAAGAAGAAGAGTTGGTTTTTACATGCCGACTTTCTCTACCACTTAAGGAAGAATCAAACCGGCTTACAATCACCCTCTCTTACCTCCCCACAACAGACACCCAGTGAGGTAGAAAAGGGCAAGAGTCCAGTAGCACCAGTAGTACTGGACTCTTGACCTTTTCTACTACTGCAGACAGACTACCATGGCTACCCACTGTGAATTAACAGTGAGGTAGGTGGGGCTGAGAGAGCTCTCAAGAGAGTGGGGAATCAAACCCAGTTCTCCAGATGAGAGTCCACTGCTCCGAACCACCACTCTTAACCACTACACCCCGCTGGCCTCTTCCCTCTGTTTTGCTGCCCACCAGGTTCCCATGCCTTTAATTAGAGAATTAGTGCAATGAAGTCAGTTCTGTGACTTTTAATAGAAATAAAGCACAATAATTATTGGATCTAATTTAGGGTTGTCATGTCCGCCACCAGCGGGAGGTTTTGGGGGCGGAGCCTGAGGAGGTCAGGGTTTGGGGAGGGGAGGGACTTCAGTGCCATAGAGTCCAATTGTCAAAGCGGCAGTTTTCTCCAGGTGAACTGATCTCTATCGGCTGGAGATCAGTTATAATAGCAGGAGATCTCCAGACGCCACTTGTTGGCTCTTTGTTCTTGTGCCATTTTGTTTGAATTCCAACCACTTGGAGGTTGGCAACCAATATGAAACATGAAATTACCATTTGGGAAATGCGACTCATGCAAAAACTGAACATCTGCTTTTCTGGATATTTGAGACACAGGACACCATGGGTACTTTGAACCTGCGCATCAGTATTGCAGCTGCTGTTGAAGGCTTAGACTTTGTTTCCTGCCATACTATTTCCTTGACCCTTGCTAATTCTGTAAGCGTTGCCACATGAGCTCTACGCAGGTAGAAGAACCAGTTTGGTGTGATTTTTCTCTGGTGCTGGGTTAGTTAAAGAGTAGAACATTTTGTTTACTGAATTCTCAAAAGAGATGATGGAATCTGCAGACCTTGTGAGTCTGCAAATCTTTACCTAATATATCATCTCATTCCCCAAAGTTGATCATATCAGAAATTATTCTTAGTCTGGCCTAATTTCTCCCAACCCCCTGGCAGTCTGAATTCATTGTGTGACTTGCCTATAGTCTCATAGCAAATCAATATTGTTCTTTTAAATAGCATTGTTATGAGACCAAAATGCTCAGCAAATTTCCTGAATCTTCGAAACAATTTCTGCCAAATGGTTACATACAACACATACAAGAAAATAGCCAGATGTGATTATAAAGTCATTACATTTTTATTTCAATAACAGAAATTTGCAAATAGGATATGAGATCATAGGCCCTGACCTGGATGGCCCAGGCTAGCCTGATCTTGTCAGATCTCAGAAGCTAAGCAGGTAGGATTGCCAACCTCCAGGTATTAGATGGAGCTCTCCTGCTGTTACAACTGATCTCCAGCCGATAGAGATCCGTTCACCTGGAGAAAATGGCTGCTTTGGCAATTGGATTCTATGGCATTGAAGTCCGTCCCCTCCCCAAACGCCGCCCTCCTCAGGCTCCGCTCCAAAAGACTCCCGCCGGTGGCAATGAGGGACCTGGCAACCCTAACAAAAACTGTTCTTCATCTTGTTGGAGGTGAGAGGGATACAGCAGGATTGTGTGTCTAAGGGAAACCAACAGAACCCATAGGAGCACCATAAACAAGGAAGCTAATTTTCATGTGTGTAACATTCTCCTTTGCAGGGGTGTGAGATGGGAAAAGGAGAACCAGTGATGAATTGCAGCTGCAGCACCTAAGCACCTTTTGCTATTTAATCTGCCCATTTGAAGTCACAGTTAGTTCTAGGGGAGAGGAAAGATGAGTGCTGTAGTGGAGGCAGCCCCCACTTGCTTAAAAAGGTAAAGGTAGTCCCCTGTGCAAGGACCAGGTCATTCCTGACCCTTGGGGTGATGTCACATCCCGACGTTTATTAGGAAGACTATGTTTACGGGGTGGTTTGCCAGTGCCTTCCCCAGTCGTCTACACTTTACCCCCAGCAAGCTGGGTACTCATTTGACCGACCTCGGAAGGATGGAAGGCTGAGTCAACCTTGAGCCAGCTCCCTGAAACCAACTTCCTTCGGGATCGAACTCAAGTCTTGAGCAGAGCTTTTCACTAGGGCTGTCAAAAAAAAAAATTCGGTACAGTTTGGATTCGGCCGAATGTGACCCTTGTGGGTTCGGTACGTGCCGAAGTCCGAACTCCCCCGCTTCGGATCCCCGGTAATTCGGGGGGATCCGGAGTTCGGGGGGAAATTCGGCCCCAGCGCGCCTTCAGAGGGATTCCCTGAAGGCGCGCGGGGGCCCTTTAAACTGATCTGAGCCTCCCACCTGGGAGGCGCAGATCAGTTTAAAGGGCAGCCCGCCCCCCTTCAGCGGGCTCCGCTGGAGAGGCTTGGGCTGCCCTTTAAACTGATCTGAGCCTCCCAGCTCAGAGGCGCAGATGAGTTTAAAGGGCAGCCCGCCCCCCTTCAGCGGAGCCCGCTGAAGGCGGGCGGGCTGTCATTTAAACTCATCTGCGCCTCCCGGCCGGGAGGCACATATGAGTTTAAATGACAGCCCGCCCGCCTTCAGCGGGCTCCGCTGAAGGGGGGCGGGCTGCCCTTTAAACTCATCTGCGCCTCCCGGCCGGGAGGCACAGATGAGTTTAAATGACAGCCCGCCCCCCTTCAGCAGGCTCCGCTGAAGGGGGGCGGGCTGCCCTTTAAACTCATCTGTGCCTCCCGGCCGGGAGGCGCAGATGAGTTTAAATGACAGCCCGCCCCCCTTCAGCGGGCTCCTCTGGAGAGGCGCGGGCTGTCATTTAAACTCATCTGCGCCTCCCAGCTGGGAGGCTCAGATGAGTTTAAATGACAGCCCGCCCGCCTTCAGCGGGCTCTGCTGAAGGGGGGCGGGCTGCCCTTTAAACTCATCTGCGCCTCCCAGCCGGGAGGCACAGATGAGTTTAAATGACAGCCCGCCCCCCTTCAGCGGGCTTCGCTGGAGAGGCGCGGGCTGTCATTTAAACTCATCTGCGCCTCCCAGCTGGGAGGCTCAGATGAGTTTAAAGGGCAGCCCGTGCCTTTCAGCGGGCTCCCCTGAAGGGAGGCCGAATTTGCCGAATTTATTCGCGAACTCCCGAACTCGCTGAATTCGGCCCCCCCGGTTGCCCGCCAGTTTTGAGTTCGGATCCGTCCGAACAGAAAATCACCGAATCAGGGGAAATTCGGTTGATTTTCAGTTCAGACCGAACCGAATTGACAGCCCTACTTTTGACTGCAATACTGCAGCTTACCACTCTGCACCACGGGGCTCTTCTCACTTGCTTATTAGAACCAAAACTGTTTGCTTGGGAAGATTGAGAACTTTGTTGGGAATACCAAATTGCCAGCAAAGCTTCCTTAGATTGCACTCCTTGTTTACGCACAAGTTGAATTCCCTCACTGGATTGAACGGCTGTTGCTGTTTGATGTTTGCTTCAATTGCCATGACGAAGAGTTTTGAATCTGCACAATAATTGCCTGTGTTTCAGGTTCAGGGCCAGGTTGTGTCTTGGTAAATCACACCTGTAATTTTTATGTGGTGGCTTGCAGCTACTTTCGATCAGTTCACCTGGAGAAAATGGCTGTTTTGGCAATTGGACTCTATGGCATTGAAGTCCCTCCCCTCTCCAAACCTGTATGGCATTGAAGTACCCTCCCCTCCTCAGGCTCCACTCTCAAAATCTCCAGGTATTTCCCAACCAGGAGCTGGCAACCCTATGGTGCATGGAGTGTAAAGATACTCATTGCAGTTCTCCTAAGTATGGTTGCCAACCTCCAAGTAAAAGTATACCTAAAAGTATCCTTTGGGGAACCAGTGAACTATCCTGATGATGAATTGGGCAGAATAATGCAGTAGAATTACATGATCATCTTAAGAATAAAACTCTGATTGGAAATGGCGCTGAAGAAAAGACTGTGAAACGGCCGTCCCCCGTTTCCCCCCCCCATTTACTTTACAGATGGGATTATTTTGGATGATACCAATCGTTGGATCGTTCTGAGAACCGTGTTACTCTATTTCCAAGAAGATTGCATTGTAACAAAGAGACTGCACTGTGAATATATTGTACACGCTGTATATATTAGTAGTAGGATAGTGATTTAGTTGTGTTGATTGTTATGTATTCAACGTTGTGTTGTTATATATGTATAGCATCAATAAGATTTTTGCAATTTTGAATTATTTTCTCCTGTGCTGATTTCCTAACCTATATGGTATAGGCACGGAGGTGCCTGTTCTTTGGCTTGTAACCTCTAGGTAATAGCAGAAGATCTCCTGCTATTACGACTGATCTCCAGCCGATAGAGATCAGTTCCCCTGGAGAAAATGGCCGCTTTGGCCATTGGACTCTATGGCATTGAAGTCCCTCCCCTCCCAAACCCCTCCCTCCTCAAAAATCTCCTGTCGATAGCAAAGAGGGACCTGGCAACCCTACTCCTAAGGGATCCCTATCAGGCAATATTCTTAAAAGAAATTGCTGATGATTCATGAGGAAAAAACATATCCATCCAGAAAGCGAATGTACAATGGTAGGATGTTTCAACACATCAACTTCTTTGAGGAAATCCGTCTAAACGGTCTGATATGTGAGAACTGAGAAAATACGCAATTGTGTTTTCCCCCGCCTTCTTTTCTTTCAATGATAAGGTTGTATTGGCAGCTATTTGTTTCAGCTACATACGGTTAAATTATGCCAGTTTCCTTGTAGTGTCTGGAGAAAAAAACCCCAGTCCTGGCAACCCTAACTACAACAAATATTGAAACTAACATCTTGGAAGTGGCACTTCAACTCCGCTTTCTTTTCTTCAACCCAGTAACATCCGCACATACCCTGTTATTAGTGAAGCGACTCAGGTGTGTTGCCATGAAGTATTAGAATAACCCAAATGATATTAATCTCATGGTAACATATTGACTAATGTTTTGCTTGCCTCTCCCCATCCCCTCGAGTTCTTCCTATTCAATTCTTTCTGGTCAGAGAGGCGTGGAGGAACACTTTGGTTCGAAAGGAAGTAAGGAAACCATGTAAAGGATTTATTTAACTCAACTGAGTATGGTTTTTGGAAAAGAAGCAATAACATAAAATCCCCACCAGTGATAGACGGTTAGCATGGTGTAATTAGGTAAGCCTTTGCATCAACGATACGTCTTAGAACACAAAACATGGCTCTAAGTTTACACTACACTTAAGTAGGATGTGCTCCACTGATGAAAAAAATAACATGATGGTTATTTTTTTAATAGAGATTAAAATCATGTTTGCCCTGCAAATCAAAGTGAAGGACATTCTGACTATTGTGACTATGGTCCAGGCCTTATTCCCTGGAGGTTCCAGGGAATTTCTAAAGAAAAATTCAAATGAGAAGAAAAATTCAAATGAGAAAATGGGCGACATTTTGAAATATGGTTGTCACAAATGCATTGTGAAAGAAAAGCTCTTCCACTCAATATATACATTTCCCCCCCAGTAAATAATGGTAAATTCCTATACTGAGTGTTGGGCATACAAGCATATCATAACAGAACTGCTGTTTTTCCTGAAGGTAAAGACCCTCAGGTGGTTGGCGGGCAGAGGGGGTAAATTTGAGTCTGGCCTGTAATTGACTACCTCATTCCTAGCCAATGAAGGTTTTTTGAGCAGAGGTCTAATAACTGCCTCCTTCAAAGGCCTAGGGAGACCCCCTCAGTCATGGAGGAATGGATGATTTTCACCAACAGCTCCAATACCTCTCCCAGGCAAGATAGCCCTCACACTGCCAAAGAACCCGTCAGCATCCATACATAGGATCAATCTGAAACTATTCATAATATTAAGGGCAAGCATGCGCATCCGAAAGCTCAGGTACTGGATCTGCCCTCAGCTTGGCCTCTCAGAATGGATAAGAGAGGTTTTGTCAGCAAAGAACCTTGCAAAAACATCACAGCTGGGGGCCAAACTGTCATCGCCCACAGGGTCAGAATGAGGTGTTATCGAGTCATGCTCCACTTTGAACAATTGAGCTGGATGAGAGTCTGCTGACTGAATGGGAAACCACCTCTGTTTCTCACTTGCCTTGAAAGCCCCTAGCTAGGGTAGTCATATGTCAGCTGTGACTTGCCAGCATACATGCATGGCAAACACTGAGTCATTTAGAGACCTGAGCATGACAGTAGCTCCCCAGTGTGCACATGCAGCGGCACACACATGCGTCTTTGGCAACTCTTGTCATTTCATCATCCAGTACCATTGGGTTTCAATCCTTTCCCCCATACATTGCAGTAGATTTTTTAAACTTTTAACCAGAGTGCCCTATTACTAAGCTCTTCAGCATATCTTGGGCAGAATATTTTCCTTTTGCTTGAATCCTTTCATCCCTTGACATGAGAATTCGGAAAACAGGCCTCCTTTCACCTTTCCTAACATTTTAGCATTTCATTTCTATACTTGGTTCAATCTTTCTCCTGAGACAAGTAGACCTCTTCCTGGCTATTGCCACAAGCCATTCTTCTGGTCACTGTTGCTGAATCACTGTTCTTAAAATAGGAAGGACTTGTCCTGGCTTGTCGAGTGGGAAGAGTCAATGTTAACAATCACAATGAAAGAAAGAAAAAAAGAATTCAGAACTATCAAATTTCCCATCTGTACTGTGTACAACAAAGCATGTTTTAGCTACCTCTCCTCTTGTGTCTCAACAACTCTCAGAAGCTAAACTGTATGATTAAACATTGCCTCGTGTATTTAGAGCCCCACTGTGTGTTCAGGAAGAGTTCTCTTGAGGCTGCAGATGCAAAGGAAATAAATGAATGAGGTAGCCTTGAACTTCAGGGAGCATTGTGTATGCATTAAAGCTCCCACACCAATGTTTCTGGATATGTAAAGTCCAAAACTGCTAATTTAAAATCGGATAGCCATTGCTCTGTCATTAGGGTTGCCAACCTCCAGGTACTAGCTGGAGATCTCCTGCTATTACAACTGATCTCCAGCCGACAGCGATCAGTTCAACTGGAGAAAATGGCCGCTTTGGCCATTGGATTCTATGGCATTGACGTCCCTCCCCTCCCCAAACCCTGCCCTCCCCAGGCTCCACCCCAAAAACCTCCTGCCGGTGGCAAAGAGGGACCTGGCAACCCTATCTGTCATCCATTAATCATGACAAGTGATAATGGTGGGGATTATGGGATTCCAGCAGTTCCAACCCATTCTCAGTTCAATCCTTTTCCTGCTCCTGGGAATCAACTCCAAAGATCTTCCATCAAAGTTTGTGAACTTAGCAGATCATAACTACAGGAGCAGGAAGAGAACAGTCTATCCTTTCCCTGTGTTCTTCCATTTTTATTCAGTGTCTGCAAAGCCCATCAGCTATGGAGAAAAAATTTTTTTCTGAATGCTACAAGAGTGCACTTGTACAATCTCACAATTTAGGGACCATTCCAAATGCACTCCAATTGCCTACTTAAGGTTCTCCACTGTTAGGGAAGTCAAGGAAGCACAGTTGTCAAGTTCCCTGAACTGTGCTCCTGCAATAATTTTCTAAGCTTCTCTAACAGCCCATTCCTGAGCTTTCGGCATGCGGGGACGGGGGGCAGGAGGCAAAAAGCCCCATAGAGAACAGCAAGGCTGTGCCTGCAAAAAAGCAGGTGCAGCAATGCCATTCTCGGCGCCAGCATCCGGGGCTGAAAGGGGACAGGAAGCTGCCTAATGGTAGCTCCTCCCCCGGGACGCCCCGGAAATGCCTCATGGAATGCTGGTATGCCCCCCAGAACGCTGGCACAGGTCTTTATGCCAGTGGGACACCGGTGGAAGGCCCCACCAGCATTTGGGCCTCCATGCCAGCGCTAGGGCCACTAACACGCACGTAGTAGCCCAGGCGACGGTGTGGGGGGGGGGGCAAATGCTGGCGCAGTGTCGCCCCTTCCTGACCTCCTAATGGATTTTGCCCTTGAAGGTCAGGAATGCGCTGCAAGGAAGTGGATTACTACCTGGAACCCAGAAATATGCTCCCTCTGGTGCTTACAGAGGGTTCAGAAAGGTGCCAGAATCTCTACTGGGAATGCATTTGTGGGCTAAAGGAAGCATTTCTGCTACTTACAGGAGGCTTTCTAGGGGAAGCAAACTTGTGTAATCTCTCGATTTAATGGAGACCTGGCAAATGCACCCCTACAGCTTTTCTAATGTTCCCCAGACCTTAGGGAAGCAATGAGAGCACATTTGTCATGGTCGATAAATTATGAGATTGCACAGGTGTGTTTCCACCGCACTGGGAAATTCTTTTCCCCAGCATCACAGGCCTTCATAAACATTTTTTTTTGTTTTTGTTCTAAAAAAACCCTCAACTCTTTGTCATGCTGCTCATCCAAAATCCCATAGAATGGGATTTAATCTGATGAAGCATGGAGGAGGGGGCTCCTTGGACTTTGAGTTGATTGTGAAACCATCATATTTCACAACCATCCCTACTAAAACCTATGAAAGAGTGTCAGGCACCAGGTGAGTAAAGGTAAAGGTCCCCTGTGCAAGCACCGGGTCATTCCTGACCCATGGGGTGACGTCACATCCCAACATTTACTAGGCAGACTTTGTGTACGGGGTGGTTTGCCAGTGCCTTCCCCAGTCATCTTCCCTTTACCCCCAGCAAGCTGGGTACTCATTTTACCAACCTCAGAAGGATGGAAGGCTGAGTCAACCTTGAGCTGGCTACCTGAAACCGACTTCTGTTGGGATTGAACTCAGGTCGTGAGCAGAGCTTGGACTGCAGTACTGCAGCTTACCACTGTGCGCCATGGGGCTCTTACCAGGGGAGTACAGTGAATTATTTCTTTCATTGTGATATTAAAAACAAAGAGTTGAGGATTGGATCCAAAGATGCTCCTAGATCATCAGGAGGACACTTTTCAGCAAAGAAAGGGCATCTTTGGATCCAAACTCAAATAAATATCTTAATTACATGCCTAGAAGTATGATATAGCAGGAATTCTTTTTTTAAAAAATCTTACTGTTTACTGCAATGAACTATCCAGAAAGTCTTTCTCATGCTTAGATGCTCTGCCTCTCATCCTGCCCTTCCTGCTTTTGACTGGATCGGCTCTCTTCCTGCTTTCTACTTACATTGGCAAAGACCACATGTTGACAGTAGACAATGATTGAAAAGCTCATGTTTGCTGTGTAATGCTACAAATAGCAAATGTGTTACTAAGGAATACAAGGTTAGAAGCCCAATATTCTGAATATCGAATCTGTTGGCTTTTCCACCCTTCTGTTGATTCTCAGGGTGTATGTGAAGGCACCCAAGAAACCAACAAAGTGATCATACATCCTTTATTTGCATCCAGTTAACAGAGCGCCAGATCTTTTTTTGTCTTTGCCAAGTGCTGGGACTTATTTTCAAAAGTATTCTAAGGGCGAACACACATGGTCACTTTAGCCTCCTTTATTCCCTGTTTCAGCCAGGATTCAGCCAGGACTGAACCTATGTGTTTTGCCGAACGTGCGTTCGATCCTGCCTGAATCCTGGCTGAAACAGGGAATAAAGGAGGTTAAAGCGACCATGCGTTCTCACCCCAAAAATAAATAGAATTAATTAGGATTGGATTGAAACAAGGGAGGGGGTACTACACGATCAATTTCATTTTCTGTGAAACGTTGCTCTTCCTATTTCAGAGATAACTGGGAGGCTGAGAAATGAGGTAAATGTGTTCTCTCTCTTTTTATGGGGGGTGGGAAATGAAGGATTGCTCTCAATAGGACATGGGTGTGATTCCTAACTGGCAGGAGCACATACCTAGCCACTCTGACAGCCCATTCCTGAGCTGACGGTGTGCGGAGTTGGCAGGGAAGAGGTGCAGCGGTGCCCCTTCCTAAGCTGAATCGCACACACCATTAAACAAAAAAGAAGAAGAAGAAGCCATTTTGCAGCTTTTTTTTTAGTTGTTTCACTGGGGCCTTTTGACCCATAGGGAACAGCGAGGCTGCGCCTGCTCAAAAGCAGGTGCAGCACTGCCATTCCTGGTGCTGGCGTACCGGGCCAAACAGGGATTGGGAGCTGCCTAACCTGCGGCTCCTACTCCTGGCCCGCCCCCGGCCCACCCCCCTGTGCTGGTACGGACACTGTACACTGTGGCCTGCGCCACCATAGGCAAGGAAGTTTTGGGGGAAAGGAAAGGGAATAGCGGGAATGCTTGTGAAAGGGCTGAGGATACCTCCCAGCCTCATCATGTTCCCCAGTAGAAGCAGAAATTGGGAGTTTCCCAGGCCTTTTTATATTCCTGATGAGTGTCAACATGATATAGAGGTTGGAATAGGATCTGGGAGACCTGAGTCCAAATCCCAAACCTGCCATGAAGTCACTGAGGGTCTTTGGACCAGTCATTCACTCTCAGTCAAAGAAGAAGAGTTGGTTTTTTATATGCCAACTTTCTCTACACTTAAGGAAGAATCAAACTGGCTTACAATCACTTTCCCTTCTCCTCCCCACAACAGCCACCCTGTGAGGTAGGTGAGGCTGACAGTTTGTGACTAGCCCAAGGTCACCCAGCTGGCTTTGTGTGTAGGAGTGGGGAAACAAATCCAGTTCACCAGATTAGCCTCCGCCGCTCATGTGGAGGAGTGGGAATCAAACCCGGTTCTCCAGATCAGACTCCACCGTCCAAACCACTGCTCTTAACCACTAGCAGCAGATCCCACTCAGGGGATCCGGATTTGCAGGCCCGCGGGGGGGGGAGCGGAGGGAACAGGGGGCTGGTTCCCCTCACCGGCGGCAGCGGCCGATTCGGGCGGCTGTGCTGTTTCAGGCGGCGGCCCGGGGGGGGTGCGACCAGCCCCACGGAGGTGGGGGCAGGCCCGGGTCCGACGTGCGGCGGCCGGGAGGGACAATGGCGGCTGCCAAGCTCCCATCCATCCTGCGGCCGCCCCCGCCCCCTCATGCGTTTTGGCGGGCCCCATTGGTGGTCACAGGACCCTCCCCGGCCAATGGGGTCCCTGCCGGCCGGCATGCCGGGGGGGAGGAAAAATGCAGCCCAGCCCGTGGCCACGGCCATTCTGTCCCCTCCACGCCGCTTGTCCCGCCCACCCTCCCCTTGGTTGTAGGGTTTGGTTGGGTTATTGTCACAACTAAAGGTTGGCGGTTTGGGCATGGGGCCGGATCCAGTTTGGGGGAAAGACGGCCTGCGTGCCCCGCTTCCCATTCTGGGGACCCTAATAAGGGGTTTTGGGGGGAGGCCAGGAATGGTTAAACCTGTCTCGGGGGCTGCGGTTTGGCCTCCTCCCAAGTGGCAGTGGACCACACAGTTGGCTGCCGCCCATGTGGGTCCCGGCATACTGCCATCTCAGGCTGCACCCAGCAGGCGGGTTGGGTGCAGGGTGTGATCAGCTGACAGTCGGGTCAGCTGATCCCTGGATCCCGCCCCTCATGCTTGCCAATGCCTAACGCTGTAATCAATAAAGTTGTGGCCTGTTTACTCCAGCTATCGTGTACTAGTCATTCTTGGTAAGATCACGCCTTTCTGTCACCAGGGTACGGGTAGCCCCTGGGGTGGCCGTGAACCCCCTTTCCCCCACATTCTACCCCCCGTAGGGCTGGGGCCGCAACACCACGCTGGCTCTCTAACTTATTTCACCGGGTTGTTGTGAGGGTAAAGTATCTGAGGGGAGAGCGATGTATGTTGCCCTAAGCTCCTTGGAGGAAGGATGGGAGGAAAATGTATTAAATAAATAAATAAATAAATAAATAAGCCCTACAAAACTTTGAATGCACTGAGTTTACACTAAACTAGTAGAAGCCCAATTTTCTCTGTCCCTCAAATCCATATAACTGCAGTTGTAATCATTTGTTTCAGAAAAGCGAGTTCTAAACCAAGCTTAAGCAAGCTCATCCATGGTTAGTTCCAAGGCTGGCAAAGTGGGGGTATTTTTTTAGATAATCAGTCTTCATGTACTGATATTTGCAGAAATGGCATAGCAAAGTGTTGGGAAAGTGCTCCAAGCAAATTTGAGAAAGCATCAACTTTGTATGCCTTTTGCACCAAAAGACAACAGAATTTATTGACCCATTTCAATAAACACACACCACATGATTAAATAAATAAGAGTTCGGCACTACCTCCCAAACAAGCTGCAATGAGGAGCCAACACCCTTTTGTTATGTTCAAAATCCTCCTCAACACACCAGCATTTTTTTTTTAATGATTTACTTTAGGAATCTTTACCATAGAAACAATTTCCTTTTCTCCATTGACAATTGGCAAATGGAGAATGTCGCATTTTTATAAGATTTGGAGGAGTTCCGAAGACTTGCCAGCTCTTGATCTGAAGGGCAGTCTTGTACCTTTAGGATAAGATGTCACTGAGATCTGCATTTTGATTGAATGCACCTCCATATATATTACTGAAAGAGAAATATATACTCCATATATATTTCCTGTATTGAAAACTAACTTGTCAGGGAGAAGGCTAGGGCCATTTATGCATGGGAGGTTTTTGCCTTGGATTTGCTGCTCTCTAGATGCACATTTCCCCCATCTGAATTCTCAAAACTCTGCATAGGGGCTTATTGTTGAGCTTTGAGAATTTGGATGGGAAAATGTGCATCTAGAGAGCAGCAAATCCAAGGCAAAACCTCCCGTGAATAAATGGCATAGGATGGGACACTTCTGCCTAAGGATGCCACTCACCTGCTTGGCACGAGAGATTTCCCACTCCCAGCTTCCAGTGTCTGCTGCTGCTCCAGTATCTGGAGCCCAGTGTTTTTATCCATCATACTTTGTACACCTAATAAATATAATTTTTAGTTCTCAGCTCAATCCTTGGGTTCCCTATACCGTTTTAGGTTGAGTTCATTCCCCCCCTTTTTTGGTGTCTATTGGGAGAAAAATTAATCACTGTTGTGACAACAGTGGTCTCCATATTCCTTCCCTCCGCCCTGCAGAGTCTAGTCAGTTTCCAATCAGTGGCTGGCAACCCTACTTCTGCCTGACATTTAATTTTCTATTTTAAGGTAGTTGCTGCATGGGATGGAGGAACATTCAGCCATGTGAACCCCCACTTATACTCTGCAATGGTACAGATCACAGAGGAGGGTGCCGTCTTAGTGTGATCTAGGAAGGGTTGCCAACCTCCAGGTACTAGCTGGAGATCTCCTGCTATTACAACTGATTTCCATCCAATAGATCAGTTATGGTGGACCTGTGTAAAGGTTATGAAATTTTGGAAAGCAATTATAATAGAAACCGCAAATTTATACAAGGTAAAATAAACAGGAAACCAGAATACTGTTTATTAGGACTGTCACCTAAAAACTTAAGTAAAAAAGACAATATAGTGTGCCAATATAGTTTTGCAGCAGCCAGAGTAACTATAGCTAAACACTGGAAGGAAAACAAAAAGTTACACAAGAAAGAATGGAGAGACAAATTATTAGATTATATACAAATGGCCAAAATTACTAATAGTCTAAAGGGCAAAGACGCAGAACTATTCAAAGAACAGTGGCAAAAGGCGTTTGTATATTGGGGGGAAAAACGGCAAAAATTGACTTTAACAATATGATGAAAGGATTGTAAATAAAATAAATAAACAAAAAGGGTAAAAAAACAGAATAATTATAATCTAAGAGAGCTTTCACCGGAGGCCAACCACTGGAGGAGGGGGTGACTCACAGGAGATGGGGGTGGTGGGTATATTCTATATTTTATTTTGCTTTTGCTTTGCTTTTGGATATAATATTATAATGTACACTAAGTTGTTATGTAAATGACTTTTATATAGCTAATTTATAGGTTATTATAAATGATTAAATAGTACAGATGATAGAGAGTTGAATTAGACTCAAATAGGAATAGAAATTGTTAAAAATATCAAATGATGTTATATTGTATTTTATACTTATCCTTTTTCTTTTATTTGTTATTAATTATCACTTTTTGAAATTATATATATATATATATATATATATATATATATATATATATATATATATATATATATATATATATAATGAATGTCCTCACACCTGCGCAGGAACTTGGCCAATCCCCTGCCAGCACAAAAGAAAGCCTCTGGCACTCTATGGCATAGACTTGCTTCACAAGAGCAGTTAAATGGCTCTTTAGGGTGGGGAAGTTTCCACTCCAGCCCTCAGAAACATTATACTTGTCTTTCTGGCCCCCAAAACCTGCAGAGGCCAATGACCTGGAGAGAGTGACATATGTAACAGAAATCATTATGGGCAAAGTTACTGACCAACTAACTTCAGTGCCTGTACCAGCAGTCTGATCTGTAGAAATCAGCAGATAATGCATTTGCATTCATTTGCATTTATTTATTTATTTATATCATGCTTCTCTCCCTAGTTGAGAATCAAAGTGGCTTTTAGAACATTGTTCTCCCCACCTCCATTTTGTCACAACAACACCCATGTGAGCTAGGCCAGGCTGACAGTTTGTGATAGGCCCAAGGTCACCCAGCAAGCTTCCACGGTATGCGTAGGGATTTGAACCTGGGTTGCCTAAGGTCCTAGTCTGCTACTCTGTCTACTACACTACACTGGCTTTCAAAGCATATCTCAATATGGAAGGGAAACACCTGCTGATACTTTAAGCTCTCTCTTTGTGTATTAACTGTCATCAAGTTGCTTCCAGTTTATGGCAACTCTATGAATAAATGTCCTCCAAAATGTTCTATTGTTAACAGCCTTGCTCAGGTCTTGCAAACTGAGTGCCATGGTGTCCTTCACAGAATCAATCCATCTCATGTTGGCTCTTTCTCTTTCCCTGCTGGCTTCAGCTTTTCCTGGCACTGTTGTTGCCCCGGGTTGCCATCTAGGGTTGCCAACCTCAAGGTACTAGCTGGAGATCTCCTACTATTACAACTGATCTCCAACTGATGTTCAGTTCACCTGGAGAAAATGGCCACTTTGGCAATCTGACTCTATGGCATTGAAGTCCCTCCCCTCCCCAAACCCCACCCTCCTTAAGCTCCACCCCAAAAACCTCCCGCCAGTGGCAAAGAGGTACCTGGCAACCGTATCGCTGCCCCAGCATGCCACCCAGGACCCCTGCCATGCCCCCCAACTCACCCTGGAGCTGCAGGCAGAGGCGGATCTACTATGAAACTAATGAAGCTTAAACTTCAGGGCCCCTAATCCCAGAGGGGCCTCCTGAAGCAACTTTTTTTAATGAGTGAATTTCTCAAAAAAACCCGGAGTTTTTAAAGTTTTTCATAAGCCTAAGTACTTAATATTGACCTTAGAGTATGCTCTAATACCCATTTCATATGGCCTCAAAATGTCCCTGTCATTGGTCAAATTTCACAATTTTCTCGGGAGCTTGCTGTGCTCGAACCCCGAGCTATAAGGGCTCACTGAGCTTGCCACAAACTATTCACAGCCTATATTTGGGCAGCTGGATTGTCAGATCCTTTGTTGGTGCATGGCTTAATAGTTCTGTAGTTTTATTTCATCACTGTATGGCCCATTTTCAAGGGCTCCACCCCACCACCCTGTTCACCACCATTTGGGTCTCTAGGTCCTTGCAAGGGCAGCAAGGCCCTTTGGACTTTGTTGGATGTTGCCCTATTGTTGCCGGTTGCAAAGGGCCCCCCATAACAGTCCAAGCTTTAGGGCCCCAAAAATGTAGGTCCGCCACTGGCTGCAGGATCAGGCAGCGAGACAATCCACCCCCTCAACGATGCTTTGGGATTTTCTCAACATAGGCTTTTCAAGGTAAGAAATGATCAGAAGTGGTTTACCATTGCCTTCTTCTGTGCTGTGCTTACCAGGGTTAGGTGAAGTAGCACTGCCGTTGCCTATGAAAGATCCTCTGCCAGCGTCCCCTTCCACTACTGCTGCTGCCCAGTAGCCACCCTTCAAGGATTCCTCTGCCCCTCATCACCATTGGAACTGTATGTCTTCTGCTGCTGATGTGGCCATTGTTCCCTGAAGGGGGTGGACGCATCTTAGTCTGGTGTCTCAGCTATGACCATACTCGCTTGAGTAACTCTGCTAGGAGTTTAGCCTCTTGACAGAGTCGAAACCCTTTATGATATTGCTCTAAGCTTCACTGACACACACACAAATGCCCTCACCTCAATAAGATGGGTGTCCAAGAGGGGACTTTAAGCCCTCACTGTCAGCAGGAGCTGGTCAAACAGCTGACGATCCTGGACTCTTAGCAATTACAGTCAAGCCCGATTAGAAGGTACACAGCATCAGAATCCAGCCTCAGTAGTGTATGTCACTGCTTAAGATCAATTCACTCAACTTCACTCTTAAAGTGTGCATGCTTTGGGGTTAACTTTTACTAAAACACTGACACCGACTTCAGCGACTGTGTTTAGAACTCAAGTGTCACTCTGCTAATCCAATGTAAGGCTCAGTTGCCAGGAAAGCACTCTCCAAATATATTTATCAAAAGCCTCTAATCTTTTGCGTCCTGTACACAAAGGAGGTGGAGGTGTTTTCCTGAAGGATTCACATGTTCATTTTATAAACTAGCAGATCAACTGCAGACAATTGAATCAAAGCCAAGGGAAACTGTTTTCTTTCAATACATACTGGCCTGGCATCCAGAATTCATAGAATCATAGAGCTGGAAGGGACCACTAGGGTCATCTAGTTCAACTCCATGCACAATGCAGGAAATTCACAACTACTTCCCCCCACATCCCCAGTGACCCCTACTCCATGCCCAGAAGATGGCAAAAAACCCACAAAAAACCTCCAGGATACCTGGCCAATCTGGCCCAGAGGAAAATTGCTTCCTGATCCCAAAGTGGCAATCGGCACTACCATGGGTATGCAAGAAAGGGCCATGAGAGCCAAACACTGATGCAAACCTTCCTGCCCTCCCTCTCATGATATGCCTAAAGTCATAGAATCAGCACTGTTAACTGCTCAAGACCTGTGGGTCATGGAAGCCTAGAAGGAAAAGGAGAATCAGCATTGCTGATAGATGGCCATCTAGCCTCTGCTTAAAAACCTCCAGGGAAGGAGAGCCCACCGACTCCCGAGGAAGCCTTTCCCACTGAGGAACCGCTCTAATTGTTAGAAAGTTCTTCCTAATGTATAGCTGGAAACTCTTTTGATTCAATTTCAACCAGTTGGTTCTGGTCCGACCTTCTGGGGCAACAGAAAACAACTCAGCACCATCCTCTATATGACAGCCCTTCAAATACTTGAAGATGGTTATCATATCACCTCTCAGTCGTCTCCTCTCCAGGTTAAACATACCCAGCTCCTTCAACCTTTCCTCATAGGACTTGGTCTCCAGACCCCTCATCATCTTTGCTGCCCTCCTCTGGACACGTTCCAGCTTGTCTTAATCCTTCTTAAATTGTAGTGCCCAAAACTGAACACAATACTCTAGGTGAGATCTAACCAGAGCAGAGTAAAGCTATACCATCACTTTGTGTGATCTGGACACTATACTTCTGTTGATACAACCCCAGATCACATTTGCCTTTTTAGCTATTGCATCACACTGCTGACTCATGTTCAGTGTTTGGTCTACTAAGAACCCTAGATCCCTTTTGCACACAGTACTGCTAAGACAAGTCTCCCCCATCCTATAATTATGCATTTAATTTTGCCTACCTAAATGCAGAACTTTACATTTATCTCTGTTGAAATGCAATTTATTAGTTTTAGCACAATTTATTAGTTTTAGCCTCTCAAGATCATCTTGTATCCTGGCTCTGACTTTTACCATAGATGCTACCCTTCCCAATTTAGTATTGTCTGCAGATTTAATAAGCATGACCTTTATTCCTTCTTCCAAATAATTTATAAAAATGTTGAACACAGGACCCAGGACAGATCCCTGAGGCACTCCACTACTCACTCCTCTCCAAGTGGATGAGAAACACTAACAAGCACTCTTTGGGTGCGATCTGTCAACCAATTACAGTTCCACCTAACCATAATAGGATCTAAACCACATTTTCCCAGTTTGTCAACAAGAATATTATGTGGAACCTTATCAAAAGCCTTACTGAAATCAAGATAAACTAGGTCTACTATGTCTAATTATGTCTACAGCATTCCCCTTATCCAGCAAGGTAGTAACTTTCTCAACAAAAAAAAGAGATAAGATTAGTCTGACATGACCTCTTGTTGAGAAACCCGTACTGAAGGTAAACATCACTGGGTAAATAGCATTTTATTAAGCCTCTAATTAGAGGGCTGCACATTTTTTCTCCAGGTTGGTGGCAACCCTGGACAGACTTCATGTGAGGAGAAGCTATTTGCTTCTTCTATGGCTCGCACAGATGCTGCTGCTTCATTTCATGCCTTTCCATCTTTTAAAAAAGAAAATGCAATGTTGAGCATAACATGTAATACATGCTGTGTGTGTGCTTACTTTAATTACACATCTGGCTATGTGATCATCTGTGACTTGTTTCCAAATGGTCCAGTATGCAGTGTGACATCTCAAGTAATATACATCCATAGTAAACTCATCAGTAAAGACCCATAAAACAATATAAGCACATTTTTAATTGTAACGTTCATCATAAAAACAACTATATTTGCATAATCATAAAACTATATAAATGGCATAACAATAAAAAATAATGAATTAGACATCCCCGAACGCCTGATGGAACTGGTAGATCTTCACCAATCTTCCCAAATAAAAGAAGTATTTAGCTTGGCAGACCTTACTGGGGAGGACATTCAAAATTTCTGGAAAGCATTGGGGTCAGTCCAATAGAATAGATCTTCCTCAGGGATGGAAGCTGGGAGTAGAGCATCCTTCAAACATCTGAAATACCAACAAAGTCACAGTAGGAGAAGATTCACCACAAGGTATGCTGGATCTTGATAATCTAGGATTTCAGTGGAGTAATGCCAACTCTTCCCAGGAGCAGTATGTCAACCAATGGAGCCAAGTATGCTACATGTTCTTTATGGCCGCCACTCCCTGCCAAGAGTTGACTAGTCACATTCTGAATCATCCACAATTTATGAACAGATTTTTGATCAGCCCTCCCACAGTACACTACAGTATGTACAGTAGTCCGTTCTGTAGGTTACTAGGGCACCGATGATGGTAGCAAGATTAATATCCTGTAGGAAAATACACAGTAATATAAAATACTTTTCTAGTATTACCAAACACAGCCTCATAATATTAGGCTATGCTTGATGTGTGTGTGTGTGTGTTAAGTGCCATCAAGTTGCTTCCGATTCATGTCGACTCTATGAATCAATGTCCTTCAAAATGTCCTATCCTTAACAGCCTTGCTCAGATCTTGCAAATTGAGGGCCATGGCTTCCTTTATAGAGTTAATCCATCTCTTGTTGGGTCTTCCTCTTTTCCTGCTGCCTTCAGCTTTTCCTAGCAATGCTTGATACTCTTTGAAACTATTTTCAATTACTGAATTTTAAGGATGGGGAAATTAGCTATAAACATTAGAAGCAAAACACTTTTAACGACTTATGTACATGCTATGACCTGAAGGCGCTTTAAATCCCACTGCAGCTGTTTACATGTGATAAGCCCTTCACGTGTGGCTGATCAGCATATATAGATTGGTATATGTTCTTCCTGTCACCATAGATAATGAAGAAGGGGGTGCCATGGTGTGGAGACAATGGTATATTTTGAATGGAAGAATGATACATACTGAGGACACATAGACAGCTGCTGATTTAGAAGCAGATGAAAAACTGAGTCACTTGGCTATTTCTTGGCTATCAGAGCTGTCAAATTGCAGCAGTTGTACAAAGATATTCAGCCATATACTCATGAAATTTATAGAAAGTCAAAAAAATAATTGTCCTATGCTGCTGAAATAGAAGCTGTGGTTGACCATCTTTGAGAATTGAGCTGATGACAGGCTCCGTGCGTATGGTTGCGATAAAGAAGGCTAAGACCATGAATTTAGATAGTAGTAATTTGGAAAGGCTATAGAATTAGGGCTGATTTAAATATGACACTGAGACATGAAAAGCACTTTCCTGTGCAGAGTTCAATACAATCTGACATGATGTTTAAATAGTCCTTAACCCATCATCTGGCTCGTACATGCACAGTGTATGTATCTCAGCATCCTGATGGAAACTGAGTTAGTGTGCAAACAATGCACACATAGTGGTTAGCATATGAGTAAAAACCTTTTTGAATGATTCTGGAATACTAGACAGGAAAGTGAGTTTACATGACTGGTGTCTTTTTTAAATTGCCCTTAAAAAGTCAGATTCTTTTGTTTTATGGTTTTATCAACAAAATAATCCTTGTTGTCAAGCTGCCTAATTTTGGTGATGGTAAATTTTATTTTAATATTGTAACTTTAATTTTATTATTTTAATTTTCAAACATGTAATTGTTGCATATTTCTTCCCAATCTGCTCACTTCCAGTAGCTGAACAAGATCACAGCATTCATTTCACCAACCCATTTGCATCTGCAGGATGTTTATAGTCTACAAGTTGTTTTTTCTTTCTTCAAGATGATAGATACTGAGCAGATTTCTATCAGCACAGCCGAGGTCTAGATTCCACAGGTGAGCAATCTTTCCAGGGAAATGAAACAGGAGATTGTAGTTCTTGCCTCAAATAGAAATAAATGGTAGAATGTTGTCTTTTCTTTGCATTTACATGGAAATTACACTCGATACAAAGTATTGGGTTAATGATACATTAGGCCTGAGGCTTTAAAGGTGGCCAAAGGTGGGCACTTTGCTGTTAAGATTGCTATGGGAACCTTAACTCTACCCCATGCATTATGAGTAAGCATCATGATAATGGCTTTCAGAACATGATTGCATGTGATTAGGGCCATGTGACGTACTATCGGGCAAATATTTGTTCTCTGAACATGGGTTAGCCAAAGGGCACCACTTCCTACAAGTTTGTCTTGGGGTAACCTTGTCAGATGGGATTGTCCCAAGAGATTTGCAACTAAAAGTAGCTTAGTTTACCTCCTACCCACTTGGCGGAAAGGAGTTTATCGTTGGTTACTCTGATTAATGAAACCCTGAATGATGTGGGTGCTGAGAGGATGAACTCTGGGCTTTACATCAACTTGTATATTTTTTCTCCTGCCATCAGAGTGGGTCAGTAGATATTGGCACTAGAGCAAAGCACAGTTCAGCCTGAAATATTCAGGGAGGCAGCAGGGTCAATTAGTCTGGTGTGCCAGACCACACATCTCAGCCAACTATTTGGTAGTGATGTAGCAGTGAATGGAGCACAGCGTCAGCCTTTAAGCTAATTTCATTAATTGTCTTGGAGCCATAACAAGAAGCAAGTTGATTGCCTGAAAAACAAAGAGTTGTAAACTCAGGGAAGCTATTTCCTAATCTGGCCGTAAAACCAGGCAATTTAATGTATATAGCTGGATTTAATGTAAATAGCTGGATTTGAGAAGAAAAGAGTCACTGGAAAAGACAATCATGCTAGGAAAAGTTAAAGGCAGCAGGATAAGAGAAAGACCCAACAAGAGATCGACTGACTCTATAAAGGAAGCCTCAGGCCTCAGTTTGCAAGATCTGAGCAAGGCTGTTAAATATAGGACATTTTGCAGGACTTTGATTCATAGGGTCACCATGAGTCGGAAGCAGCTTGACAGCACTTAACACACAAACACAGCTGGATTTGTGTAATGTCTTCTGAATATATGTTGCTCATCCTATGGCAAGCGGTTTAAGGTCTTGAAAAGATCTTTGTTGCCGAATGGCAGACCAGTTTGTGTCAGCATCCCTATCCTTTGAAGCAGGACATGCCCAGGGGCAATATGCCTGCTCACCACATACAGTTTTACTGTGCAGGAAGACTCAGTACCCAGAATACCTTAGGTCTTCTCCTCTCGACTGTGCCACCTGTGCTAGTCCTAGACATGCAAAATACCTGTGCTCCGTAACACAAATCCTTTAGACGGTACTCGCCTGTTTTATTAGGTGTTGTGGAACACAGGCAGGATGTTGCTGCAGTCATCTTGCTAGTGGGCATTCTAGAGTAGGGTTGCCAACTGCCAGGTGGTGGTGGGCAAATGCCCACCAATCCACCTGGCTGCCCACCGACCAGCTGAGGGTTGACTGCCAATGCTTGCACCTGCACCTGCACCTGCCCGCCACGCCATGTCACTTCCGGTTTACACACGGAAGAGCCACATCGCAATGGGCCTTTTACCACTCAAACTCCCAATTTGAGTGGTAAGAGGCCCCTTGCGATGCTGCACTTCCGGGTTCTAAACACATTGCAAGAGGCCTAAACACATTGCAAGAGGCCAGTTTGAGTGGTCAACGCCCCCTTAAGATGTGTTTACACCCAGAAGTGCCGCATCGCAACAGGCCTTTTACCACTCAAGGGCTGACTCTCAACATGACTGTACTGATGTCAGCCCTTGGCCCACAGAACCAGAAATCACCACAAAGTCATATAGAGTCCAAACAGATGGCTTTTACTGGTCAATTAGGCATACAGTGCAAACGAATAAAATGACAGCTATGAGAGGCTCACTAGCTGGGAGATATTATAAGGCAGGAAAGGCGGGTGATTACACGTACAGGCTGAATACAGTTTCCCAGGAGCTGGGTTCCCAGGCCTAGGTATGCGACCTTGGGGGGCAGACAATACAACGCAGAGACAGAGGCAATAACGAAACCGAGATAGCAGCCTGACATTCTGCTCCCCTCAAGGCCCCCTCCCAGTTCGCAAGGAGGCTGGCCGATCTGGGTAAGCAATGTGAAAGGCGTCGACGAGGTCGGGGGCGGAGACATCCCGTGCGCGTACCCATTCGTCATAGGCAGGGGGAAAATGTTTCCAACGGACCAAGTATTGCAGGTTGCCATGGTGAACACGGGAGTCAAGGATCTTGGAGACTTCGAAGTGTTCCTCCCCCCCCCACCATGATGGGTTGCGCAGGAGGTGGGTCCGGATGCCACCGTGGAGAAGCAACATGGGGTTTGAGGAGGCTAATGTGGAAAGCAGGATGCACACGCCTCAAGGATTTGGGGAGAGCCAGTTCCACCGTGACAGGGTTTATGACCCGGGTGATGGGGAAAGGGCCAATGTATTTAGCACTGAGCTTATGGCACGGTTGGGTGGAACGGAGATTTTTGGTGGAAAGGTAAACCAAAGTACCCACTTGCAAATCACCCCCGGGGGAGCGATGTTTGTCAGCTTGTGCTTTGTATTTACGTTTGGCTCGGTCGAGGTTGCTAACGAGCCAGGGCCAAGTGGTACGGAGGGCGTGTGCCCAGGAGGCAATGTCGGGGTTCCCCTCCCCCTCTATATCATCTGTAGGAGCGATGGGACTGAAATCTTGTCCATACACAGCAAAAAATGGGCTAAAACCTGTGGATTGATGCATGGCATTATTGTAGGCATATTCTGCTAAAGGTAACAGTTCTACCCAGTTATCCTGGTGGTAGTTAACATAACAGCGTAAATAACATTCAAGTACAGCATTGACACGTTCAGTTTGACCATCAGTTTGAGGATGGTATGCACTAGACAACCCTTGTTCCACTCCCACCAACTTGAGGAAAGCTTTCCAAAACTTAGAAACGAAACCACTGCCGCGGTCACAAATTATCTTACGCGGAAACGAATGTAAACGAAAGATATGCGTCACGAAGAGGCGGGCCAGTTTCTGAGCAGAGGGAATCCCTGCGCATGGAATCAAATGTATTTGCTTAGAAAACAAATCAGTAACAACCCACAACACAGTTTTACCCCCACTGAGAGGGAGATCAGTCATGAAGTCCATAGCAATCACTTCCCAAGGTTTGCTGGGCGTTTCAAGAGGTTGTAGCAGTCCCGGGGGTTTGCCCTGCGATCGTTTCGCAGCGGCACAAACGGGACAGCTGCGGATGAAGGAGTCAATGTCGGAACGCATTCCCCCCCACCAGAACTGTCTGCGCAATAAGTGAAGGGTTTTCAGAAACCCAAAGTGCCCAGCTGTTTTGGGCTAAATGTAAAACGTCCTTTCGGAGAGCCTTGGGGACATACAATTTCGAGTCCTTGTACCAGGATCCTCCTTGTTCCAAAACACCAGGGGGTAGGGTATGAGCGGAACGTTCTAAAAGGCACTGGTCCCGAAGGACAGTTAAAAAGGACTCGGAGATGGGGATTTTGGAGGGGGGCCCCCCGTCGGCCATGGAGATCTTAGAAACAGTTATGGGGCTAGTGCTTACGTGCGGCGGCGCGCAGACTGCAGGCGGCTGGGCGGTCGGAGGGGTAGGAAGGGCGGGAACTCCGGTTTGTTGCGGTGGCGGCTGGGCAGCCGGTTGAGCTGGCGGAAGTTGTACGTTGGGTAAGGTGTGCTGATGCTGGGATCGAGTTTGTACAGCCAGCATAGGTAGAGCCCCACGTTGCATAGGGGTGAACAGAGAGTTGGTGGGTCTTTCGAGTTTTACCGGATATTGTGGTAAACGGGAGAGGGCATCCGCAAGAACGTTCTGTTTCCCAGGGACGTGCTTCAGGGTGAAACGGAACTGCGCAAAGAACTCCGCCCACCGTTGTTGTTTCGCTGATAGCTTATGGGACCCCGTGAGGGCAGCTAGATTTTTGTGATCGGTCCAAACCTCAAAGGGGACTTTAGACCCTTCCAAGAATTGTCGCCATAGAGTCAGAGCATGATGAACTGCGGAGGCCTCTTTCTCCCAGATGGGCCAGTTTAATTGAGCGTGCGCAAATTTTTTTGAAAAGTAAGCGCAAGGGTGAAGAAGACCATCCGGTCCTTGCTGGAGGAGAGCCCCTCCCATGGCTACATCGGAAGCATCGACTTGCACAATGAACATTTGATTTGGGTCTGGGTGCTGTAGCACCGGCTCCGAAGTGAAGAGGCGTTTGAGGGCCAGAAAGGCGGCTTGGCATTGCTCAGTCCATAGGATTTTCGCGGAGGGCAAGGCAGCCGAGCTTACTTTTCCCTTAGTTTTCAGTAGGTCCGTAATGGGTAGAGCCACCTGGGCGAAGTTAGGGATGAATCCTCGATAGAAGTTTGCAAATCCCAGAAATTGCTGTACTTGCTTCCGGTTGGTGGGGGGAGTCCAATCGAGGACGGCTTGGACTTTGGCGGGGTCCATGCGAAGACCTTGGTGGGAGATGATGTATCCCAAAAACGTGAGTTTGCTTTGGTGAAATTCGCACTTAGCAAGTTTTGCGAAAAGTTGATGGTTGCGCAGGCGTTGCAGAACTTCCCTGACCAGAGCCACATGCTCGTCCATAGTTTTCGAATAAATGAGAATGTCATCTAAGTAGACCACCACCCCACGATATAGAAGGTCATGTAGGATTTCATTGATGAGTTGCATGAAGACCCCCGGGGCCCCTTTTAATCCGAACGGCATCACAAGGAATTCATACATTCCGAAACAGCTAGAGAAGGCAGTGAGGTGCTCATCCCCTTCGCGGATACGGACTCGGTAGTAAGCTTCCACCAAGTCTAATTTAGAGAACACGCGGCCTTCCTGTAATTGTCCCAAAATATCGGATATTAATGGGATAGGATAGGCATTGGTCTGGGTAACCGCATTGAGCTTTCTGAAGTCAATGCACAGGCGAAGGTCGCCCTCTTTTTTCCGGACGAAAAACGCGGGGGCCGAGTTTGGGGCATTCGAAGGGCGAATGAACCCTCTGGCGAGGTTTTTGTCCAAAAAGTCCCGGAGGACAGTGCGCTCGGAAGCGCTCATAGGGTAAATCTTACTCTTGGTTAATGTGCAGTCCTTTACCACTTCAATCGCACAGTCTGAGGCCCGGTGGGGGGGTAAGGCATCACATTCCTTAAGGTCGAAGACATCTTCAAAGTCCCGGTACACAGCGGGTAGAGCCGGTGGTGCTGGGGCAGTAGAGGTTAATGCTGGAACGGGCGGATATAGCAGAGCAAAGTTTTGCCGATGCTGGTCGCAGGTGGGACTAGCGAAGGAGATAGTGTTTGTTTCCCAATCAATACTGGGACTATGTCCTTTAATCCAGTTAATTCCCAAGACCACTTCAAATCAGATAGGGGCTATAGTGAAGTCTATTTGTTCCCAGTGGGAACCAATTCCCATTGCCACCCCTATGGTGCGGTGATCAACTGGACCTCCCTGGAAATGGCTTCCGTCCATTTGGGCAAATTGGACGGGGGCGGGTAAAGCCTCAGAGTCGGCTCTGAGTGCAGCAAAAGTGGTTTCGCTTATGAGAGTGCGACAGCAACCGGAGTCAATTAGTGCTTTGACGGGGATTTGTGGGCCACCGTTAAGTTGCTGTAAAACTGCATCCACGTAGACGGTGGAGTCCACGTCTTTAATTTTGGTAGGAGCATTCGGTTTGATAGGAAGATCCTGAGAGGTCTGTGGAGACGCTCCATTCACCACAGACCGGAGCCGTTTTTTGACAAGTCGAGGGGAGATTCCAGGTTTAAGGCTGGAGAAATCCAAGGATTTTCCTCATCCGAAGAGGGAAAATCGTCCCCCAATGGGGCACTTGTAATCCGAGACCCGGCGGGGTCGTTGGTAGTAGGCAGGGAGGCTGGGTCCCCGGCATGGAGTGCAGAGGGTGTGGGTCTTCCCGGAGCTGCGCTGCGGGTGGCCGCGGTGCCTCTGCGTGGTGGACGACCTCGGGCGCGGGTTGTCGTGCTGGGACGAAATATTTCCTGGCGGCGTGGGCAAACGGCTGCAAAGTGGCCCATTTCTCCGCAAGTAAGACAGGCACCCCTCTGAAATCGGGCTTCACGTTCCTGGGGCGGACGTGGGGGATTTCGTGGGACGAGCAGTGGTGCCTTGGGTTGAGGCTTTTGGGTGCCTTTTTCCTTGTGCTTTTGACGGACGAGAGAAATGAAGCGTCGGCGGCTTTCCACTTCCTCGGCTAATAGGATCCAGTCTTCGAGGGTATCGGGATCGCCTCGCATGTAAGACCAGTTCAGAATGTCAGGATGCAAGGCTTCCCTGAAATGATGGATCAGGGTGGTCTCGGGCCAACCTACAATTTTACTTGCCAGTCGTTGAAATTCATCGGCAAATTCTCGAACTGTAGCAGAGCCTTGTTTTAATTGTAAGAGTTCCGTTTTGGCTCTTTCCCCCAGGAAGGGGTCCTCAAACCTCCTTCTCAGGGCAGTCATGAAGTTGTTGAGGGAACGAATAGCACGAGAGCGGGTGTCAAACTGGAGGACCATCCAGTCAGCCGCTTTACCTGTCAGAAGGGAAGCTACGTAACGCACCCGGCTGTCTTCCGTGGGGAAAAGTTGTCCTTGTTCTCGCATATAACTGTCCACTTGATGCAAGAAACAAGGCAAAGTCTCGAGAGATCCGTCATACGTAGTCCTCAATTTGAGTTGCTTCCACGGGCCGGGCGCAGGTTGACCCGGTTGCACGGGTGGTCCGGGCGGAGGGACAACAGGAGCTCCAGGAGGCAAGGGTGGAGCAGGCACATTAGCGGGTGGTTGCACGGGTGGTCCGGGCGGAGGAGCAACAGGAGCTCCAGGAGGCAAGGGTGGAGCAGGCACATTAGCGGGTGGCTGTACGGGTACCCCCTGACCCGGTATCGGAACGGGCTGTCTCAGAGCTATCAGGGTTTGTTGTAATTGCCTGTTCTCCTGAAGCATACGTTCCATTACTTCTTGGAGTTGATCAACACGGTCGGAGAGCTCCCGATTCTGGGCTCTTAAGAAATGAGCCTCCTCACTTGGGCCACCAGTAAGATGAGGCTTACTGGTCCGGAAGCTTGTGGCCCATTGAGAGCTATCCCCATATAAATCCTCGTCTTCAGACTCTTCTGAGTCTCGACGTCGGTCAGCCAAACGGCGTGCGCGTTGAGTCGCGCGCGGCGGGACAAACGCCGGGGAAAAGGACAGACCTGATAGCCCTAGTACATTGCCCTTAGGGCGCGTGTCCACGTTCGCCTGATTCCTAATCCTTGCTGCAGCCGCCCTGGCTGCTTCCGCAGCCTCTCTCTCTCTTGCGACCTTAGCCGCTTCGGCGGCTTGCTGATCCGCAAGAACTTTGGCGTTCTCAAGTCTCAGGGCAGTCTCTGCCGTAATGCGCGGCAAAAGTTCTGTCTCCAGGAGTGAGAGTATGGGGTCGGGTTCCCCGCCCAGCAGAGGTTGTACTCGAACCGCCAGTGCGGGTGCCTCGGCTCCGAAGGTCGAGGTCAAAACTTGAGCCAAGGTGGCTACCGGGGTGTCCTTTGTACATTCCACAAGGAGAAGAGCGGTGCTAATAGCGACTCGCTTGGCCTCAGCCTGACAGCTGGCTGCATCCGGGATCAGGGAAAAACCCTCCGGTGGGGCTCCCGCCATGGTAGAAAGAGTTTCTCGAGAAATACGATTATCCAAAAGTCCAGTTAATATTTGTAAATCCTCAGTCGCCAATCGGGCATCGTCCAGTAATTGATCCAAGTCCTGAAGATCTAGACGAGCATCAGTATCCTCCGACGTTAACATCCAGAGACGTCCTTTAAGAGATTGCCACTGTTTCTGTACCAGTCCCCTCAAGCGGCAAACCTCTCGGGTCGTCCGGAAAAGTTCAGCGATTAAGTCTTGTAACAGAGTAGGATCCTCAGAGAAGGGCTCCAGGGTGTAGATCACCTGGAGAGCTGCATAGCTCCCATCCAAGTGGCAGGCGAACCCCCCTGGGCTCCAGCCTGGCTAGTAGAATGGTGAAGAGATAGCTGTCATAATGTCAGCCCTTGGCCCACAGAACCAGAAATCACCACAAAGTCATATAGAGTCCAAACAGATGGCTTTTACTGGTCAATTAGGCATACAGTGCAAACGAATAAAATGACAGCTATGAGAGGCTCACTAGCTGGGAGATATTATAAGGCAGGAAAGGCGGGTGATTACACGTACAGGCTGAATACAGTTTCCCAGGAGCTGGGTTCCCAGGCCTAGGTATGCGACCTTGGGGGGCAGACAATACAACGCAGAGACAGAGGCAATAACGAAACCGAGATAGCAGCCTGACAACTGATTAGTAGGGTTGTCCACCTCCAGGTGGCTGGAGATCTCCCACTATTACAACTGATCTCCAGGTGACAAGAGTTCACCTGGAGAAAATGGCTGCTTTGGAAGGTGGACTGTATGGCATTATACCCTATGGAAGCTCCTCTCTAAATCCCGCCCTGCCCAGGCTCCACTCCTAAAATCTCCAGGTATTTCCCTACCCAGAGCTGGCTACCCTAGTGATTTGAGGTGAAGAGATTAAGCAAAAAATAACACAAGAGAACAACCCCCCAAACCCTAAACCAAGCAGACTTGCTTAAGAGGTGAACGATAATATTCAAAGTTAGTCTAGTGTTTGCCTTCCAACCTTCTCTAAATATAAATAGTTTTATGACTCAGACTTGAAACCATTGTGTATGACAACCCTAATGGCATAAAATGCTTAAATAAAGGTCATTAGAAGCTCATAAAAATTCCCATAAATTGTGTGGGAAGAGGAAGGGAATAAGAGTTTGTAAGAGTTTGGAGATATATACACACGCAATACAGGTATGGTAAGTCTTCAAAAAAGCATTATTACTGAAGATGATTGATTTATTACTTTCCTGTGAATGTGCCTGTTCTAGTGCCAGCAATACATGTTTGTGCTGTGGATGATAAAGGACAGATTAAAGATTGTTTCCTTCTTCTCAGAAAACAATGGACAGATGCAATATCCTATAACATTTTTGGTGATGCAATAATGTGTTCACTTAGTCAACACCAGCAGATGTACATTCTTTGCCCAAGTGTGATATGCACAGACCAAGTGTGATTTGCAGGGGTTAGAACGTTTATTTTATTTTTTATTCAATTTATACCCCGCTCTATTTCCTGGCCAGAGCCGGGTTCCAAGAGGCTAACAACTTTAAACAGCCTCCTAAGCTGACTGGTCCATTCGAGCATTGCCTGCATGTAATGCACTATTGGAGCAACAGTCAAGTCCTCTTAGGACAAACAAAGGCCTAATTCTCATTGCTTAGTTAACTTCCCAATCCTTAAGCATTCATGTACTGGAGAAAAAAACGAATACCCACAAAGTGGGGCATTTATCTCATGATTTTGCCATGCCCTTGCTTAACCCACATGCAGAGAGCAGGCTCAGTAGAGCTCCCTCTGCCCCATTTATTGCCTGACCCTGTTGCTCTCCATGTGTTCCACATCACTGACAAACATGGATTTCATGCCATGCTCTCATGCTGAAACATTCAGCAACCCTCTCTTTCTCAGACCACTGCACATGTTGATATTCCTGCTCCCACCAAGCTGAACATGCCAGGAGCCTTCAGGAGGAATGTTGCCAACTGTTTTGACAAGAGGCATAATAGGGTTCTCCTTAAAGTGAATGTTCTGGGCTTGTTATATTCTGCGAAGAGTGTGGCCATAGTTTGGCACCACAATGGCATGCCTAGGATGGGAAAGGAGGAGAGGGTTATATTGGCCTTCAGCGGAGCCACTTGTATCCATGTGTGAAGCAAACGAGGTTGCAACCTTTGGATGTTTGCAGGACCTCCATGTCCAGTGACATTAACCCTCTGAAGAGTATCTGAAGAAGTGAGCTGTGACTCACAAAAGCTCATTCCCTGCCAGAAATTTTGTTAGTCTTTATGGTGCTACTGGACTCTTGCTCTTTTCTACTGCTACAGGCAGACTAACATGGCTACCCATCATAATCTATTAACCCTCTGAGTACTAGCATTGGGAGGCAACAATGGGGGAGGCTTTGGTCTCTGTGTTTTGCTTTCAGGGTCATCTGATAGGCTTCTGTGTAACACAAGATGCTGACCTAGATGGAATAGTCTGATTTCATTTACATCCCACATAAAATCACAGTCCAAAGGCTTCTGCGGTAGAATACATACAATTAACGGCAAACAAATAGTGATTAAAACAATTTGAAAATAACAATAAACAACTAATAGCAAAAAATCAGTTAATTCATCATATTTCTATACCAGAAAAGGCCAGCAGAGAAACAGTCCTGTAAGTCAAACTGGGCATGATAGAGATCAAAGACCTCTGTTTGTCTCTGAAAGGTAAGTTATCAACATGGACAGCTCCATTTGCATTGAGGATCACATAGGGAAGGGAGAAAAGACCTTAACATTTCAGTATCTGCACAATTTTGCTAATTGAAGCAAATTCCACCACAACCTTTGTCATGCTTTTATTAGCTCTTTAAAGAAAAAAGAAAGAAAACCCCTTTAAAATACTTCTTTTTTCTATTAATATGGTAATGAATTCAAGGCTGCAGGTAGTTTTGGATTAGCCAAACCATGTGGGGTGAAATGTTAAATCCCCTGTCTCCTCCCCACATGAGCACAATCTGACAGGGGGTTGGATAAAGGTGGGTTGGCTGGTGGGTGGGAAGAAGCAGGAATATTAGAGAGGCTTTAGGGGCTTTCAGGGAAGGGAAAGAGGAAATAGTGAGGGAGAGGGAAATGAGATGCCTCCTGCAAGTCCTTGCATCCTCTGATGTTGGCATGGGAAGGGTTGTCTGACAACAATATGGCTGCTTGCTGGAAAGCCCGGGGACAGGACAGTTTATATCATCCCCCACCCCTGCTGTGCCTTCATCATTCACCACTGGTGCTGGGACGAACCAGAAACTGCAGTCTCTCCATCTGTGTGGGAGGCTTTGCCCCTTCAGCACCAAGTAGGGTTGCCAACTTTGGATTGGGAAATACCTGGAGATTTTGGGGGTGGAGCCTGAGGAGGGAAGGATTTGGGGAGAGGAGGGACTTCAATGGGGTATAATGCCATAGATTCCACATTCCAAAGTGGCCATTTTCTCCAGGGGAACTGATCTCTGTTGGCTGGAGATCAGTTGTAATCCCGGGAGATCTCCTGCTAGTACCTTGAGGTTGGCAACCCTAACTCCAAGACTTCTGCTTCTATCCGGCCCTGTTTGCTTGATGGCATGCTTTATGGAGGGACTGCTTTTCTTATGGCCTTTGCAAGATCTTTAAAAAGCAGCAAGTACAAGTACATTTGATGTCATTGCTCTCCAGCCTGCCCCAATCCGTGACTTTAAAACAGTCAGTACTGCCTTAAAAAAACTTCATTGTCTTTATTATAAAACACATTTCTCTGATTGTAAGCATCCTTGGAAGCCTGTTGTCATGCAGAAAGGTATCACATAAATTCTATGAATAACTGAATTTAAAAAAAGGTAGAGTGAATGTTCCTTAAACATTATTTTCCATTACAGTCCATAGACTGTAATTTGAAAGAAGCAAAACTGTCATTTTGTTCTGATGCAATAAGACAGGAGACTGGACTCTCACATTCTCAAGTCCTATCTACACTTTACAGATACTGTGTGGAAACATTTCCATGTAACATTTTATCCCAGTTATCACCAAAACATGAAGCTCCACCATCTCTATTGGCTATAATTCAAGGGCAGATCCTGTCTGAGTATGGTATATTCAGAATTCTGCCCTGCATTACCATAGAAGGGTTAGCATTCAATCTAGCCAAGCAAAAAGCTCTACAGAGACGAGGAGTTGTTAGATAATATGTATAGGCAGGCAGACCACGTGGAGGGGGTATTCCGAAGAACTGGGATGAACAGATGCGATGAGCACGAAAAGTAATGCTGTTATAATTGAGCTCTTTAATGCGCTTTTTAATTTTGGTAAAAGCTTCGGTTTTCCCAAGATCTAATAACATATCCTGCGAGAAGCCCAACAACGACAGTTTCTCATCTAAGATTTTTTTGCCATGAGGATTTGAAAGGGTCATGCTTCAGAGAAGCTAGGAACCCCTCAATGCTAAAGCACAGTTTAAGGTGTAGTTTAAAGGCGGCCAACCACGCCCTAGCTTCAAGTGACATTTGGCCAAACTCGGAATGAAGAGTAACGCCAGCAACACATCGAGGGGCATTTAGGAGTTTTTGTAAGAACTGAAGCAGTGGACGATCTATAGATTCATTGATGACTGTTATCCAGATGGCAATACCAAAGAGGATAATTGGGGTAATTTTCAGGTTAAAAACCTGAATAGCCCCTGGAATATATTTGCCACCTATTGTGTGAACAAAGTTGACAATAGCACCAACCCCAGGTTTAATTTTGTTGGACACTGCTTTTTAATGGGCATTCCAATTTCGGTTATGGGGAAAAAGAATGCCAAGGTAAACAAACTCCTTGACTTGGTCAACCTCAAAGCCATCTAATACCCAGCGAAAAAGAGGCATTTTTCTTCTCTTAGTGAAGATCGTAATCCTAGATTTATGATGGTTTATTTTAAGACCTTCCCTAGAGCAGTACTCACAAAAAGTTTGCATAGATCTTTTCAAACCAATTCTTGTGCGGGACAGGAGAACTGCATTGTCAGAATAGAGTAGAATTGGGGTGGGATGACTTGCAAGCTTTGGGGGAGTGGCAAAACTCTGAGAAATTGGTTGCCATATCATTCAGGTATAGATTAAACAAGAGAGGAGCAAGGAGGCAACCTTGTCTAACTCACCTGACCAGTTCAAAGGGCTCGGTTAGTTCTCCTTGGTTGCCACAGTGAACCTGAGCTGTGAGGTCAGTATGAAATTGCTGAATAAGCCATAGTAACCTCCTATCCATAGTAGAATTTGATAGTTTCAACCATAATCTCTCCTTCGGGATGGTATCAAAAGCTCCCTTAAGATCCATAAAACCCGCATAAAGGGTGCCATTTCGGGGGGAGGAATATTTCTCGGCTAGATGGGAGAGCACTAAACAGTGGTCCATGACAGACCAACCCCTTCTGAAGCCAATCTGTTCCCAGCCAAGGATGTCATCACTCTCAACCCAGTCCAACAGCCTCTTTAATAAGTAGGAGGAATACAATTTGCCTAAGCAAGACAAAAGGCTGATTGGACGATAACAGCTTGGGACAGAGCGCTGACCCTTTTTAAAGATTGGGACGATAATAGTATGTCTCCAAGATTTTGGAATGGCTCCTGATGCATTAATTTGTGTAAATACAGGAGCAAGAATGTTGGCCCACCATTTACTGTTGACTTTAAAAAGTTCGTAGTGAATTAGATCAGGACCTGGGTCTTTGCCTGAGCATAAGCTATCAATGAGCGGTTTAATTTCATTAGGAGACGCATCTGGCCAGGAATTCAACAAAATAGAAGGTGCTACAGGTATAAGTCCCTGGTTTTCCACGGAGTAGGAGAAGAGGCTCTTGAAGTAAGCTACCCAGACCGAAGACGGGATACATGCAGGGACTCTGGCATAGCCATTACTTAAAGAATTCACAGTCTGCCAGAAGGTTGAATTATCATTGTTGTTTATAGCTGTAATCAAGCTCCTCCAATTTTTATATAGGGCCTCTTTTTTCCTCTAGTTTACCAAGTCCTTGTAGTTCTTTTTAATAGTTAACAATTCCTTCAATACTGAAATAGTATTGTTCCTTCTGAATTCTCTATGTTTCCTGGTTATTGCTCGTTTGAGTAGTCTACACTCACGGTTAAACCAAGAATTTTGTTTGTATAAAGCATGCGAGCTTGAGGTGATTTCTTTAGTAAATAAAGGTTTAAATAAATCAATTAATCTGAAAAAAAACATTTAAGACAGTAGCTGCAGACTCTTGCTCAAGGAGGGCAGCTTTCAACGAAGTCACCTCCAAAAGCTGCATTTTGCCACGCACCAAGGAATCAAGCTCAGGGCTCCAGTAAACACAAGCTAGGGCTTTTTGGGATTGGTGCAATATTTGATGGTAGGACGGTATTAAGTGTTGAACACATAGTTGGTTGATCGAAAGAGAGATGGGGAGATGGTCACTGCCCATGTAATCGCAGACTTCCATATTACTGATTAGAGGTAAGAGATCTAATGAAATCAGAAAATAATCGATAACACTGGCACCATTTTGGCTAAAAAAAGTAAAATCTCCATTAGGGTCGATACGCGATCGCCCATTTACTATTATTAGGTTCCTCTGAATAGCGAATTGGGCCAGACTTAAGCCGGAAGAATTAATTACCGAGTCCCTGAAAGTTCTAGTATACCACAGGGAACTCAGGAAAATAATTCTATTATCATAAAGCCTGCCTAAAAAGGTAAAGGTCCCCTGTGCAAGCACCGGGTCATTCCTGACCCATGGGGTGACGTCACATCCCGACGTTTACTAGGCAGACTTTGTTTACGGGGTGGTTTGCCAGGGCCCTCCCTCACAAGTTAATGAGAAAACAATTGAGACATGTTATTATAGCAGCAATGGGGACATCATGTGGAGGTGGTTTCCCAAAGAATGTATGGACCAGGTCTCAGCCAAACCCTTCACCTAAGCATTTGTATAGACAGCCAGAGTGGTGTGCTGGATTACAAATACCTTACCTTCCCCTCCCCACAACAGACAGCCCTGTGAGGTAGGTGGGGCTGAGAGAGTTCTGAGAGAACTGTGACTAGCCCAAGGTCACCCAGCTGGCTTCATGTAGAGGAGTCGGGAAACCAACTCGGTTCACCAGATTAGCTTCCGCCGCTATGTGGAGGAGTGAGGAATCAAAACCAGTTCTCCAGATCAGAGTCCACCACTTCAAACCACCGCTCTTAACCACTACACCACGCTGGAGCATTTTGGCACATGTAACATTTGCGCTGGAGAACCACAAGGGACTGCAGCTCTTAGGGGTATATGTTTATCATGTATTTTCAGACATTTTCCTCCTCTTGACATTATGGTGTTATCCATGCGGATGCAGAGTGGACGGGCAGGGGTCTATATTTTCATTGATTGAAAGTTGTTGGAAATAACTAACTATGGTGATCTTAAATGGAGTAGTAACTTAAAACAGGGTGAAATATTTTAGAAAAACTAGAATTTACATTGTTGTTGGGATGATCTGCTGTTGTGACTATTTTAAGGATTATTAAAGGATGTGAACTTTCCTTTAATAATCTTTAAAACAGTGCCATTTCCAGAAAGGGGAAGTATGTCTTGTGAGCCCTGAGGATTCCTTTTAGGAGATTTTATAGTTATTCAATAACTTTGTTCAGAGCAATTATTAGTGGGCCCTGGTAGTCTGTGTTCCCTCCCTCCCTGCCAGGTGCTGAAATAAGAAAGTCTGGATTTGACTGGGGTAACTAATTAGCTTTTTAAAACTGTGGGAGGATTCTAATCTCATATATTTTGTCTCGTGGCTATTTTTCCTCTGAGAAGGCTACAGTGCCCTGAAGGCTGCCTAGAAGGAAAAGTAGCACCAAGTGCTGTTTCTCCCAGTATTGAATTATTTTCCCCCCATGCCTTGTACACCACTCTTGAGGGTACAAGAATAGGTCCATTTAATCTCACATATCCTGATACATTCACATCACAACTTTTTAAACACTGGTTGGAATAGCGAATGTTCTTCCATACCAATGAGACTGGCATGACACCTGCTGGCAAAGGGGAAGCAGCAGGCTTTGCAAATATGCATCTCTCTCCTCTGGAAGGTTTTGGGTTGAAAGCCATGATCTGTAGTGATCCACACATTCTAGAGTCCACCCTCCATTATCACATGTTTTAGGTATCCAAATTTGCCATTGAGCTGAATAATACTAATATACATGCAAATTGTAAATAACAAAATATCATTGAAATGTCATTGTGAAAAGTATTTGCCGGGGCTTCTCCATCAAATTTTGGTCTATCATTTCAAATTACCAATCTAACCTATGATACTAGAAATGGCATGTGCAATGACTATGTCAACAACCACGTACCAGGGGTGGGTGTAGGGTAGAAACATGAGATCAAGAACTACAGGGGGTGCAGTGGGATTGAATAAACAGTTATGGGTCCCCATTCTGTGGAGGTTCTAGTGGAGTTTTCTGAGGTTTGGCTGGGACAGGCCAAGCCATATCACTGTCTGTAGAGAGCCAGCATGGTGTAGTGGTTAAGAGTGGTGGACTCTAATCTGGAGAACTGGGTTTGATTCCCCACTCCTCCACATGTGCAGCGGACACTAATCTGATGAACCAGGTTGGTTTCCCCACTCCTATACATGAAGCCTGCTGGGTGACCTTTGGCTAGTCACAGTTGTCTTAGAGCTCTCTCAGCTCCACCTACCTCAACAGGGTGTCTGTCATGGGGAGGGGATGGGAAGGAGATTGTAAACTGGTTTGATTCTCCTTAAAAGGTAGAGAAAACTGGCCTATAAAAACCAACCCTTCTTTTTCTAGATCTAGAGGCTGACCTGGGGTCAGAGAAGATGGGAAAATGGCATTGTGGGTGGAGATTCATATCCTTAGGTCTGATCTCCATTGCCAGCTACAGGGGTGAGGATCTCGATAGTGAATGAATGGGATAGGGGAGAACCTGGATACCATTATACTGACTCACTAAATTGGGGCACAACAGGTGATTGCTGGAATTTTGAGCAGTCTAGAGTGCATCTCGAATGGTGTCTGTCATTTGTGTCATCCATGGTGCAACTTTGGTTATTCCTCTTCCATTATCCACTCTACCTATGATACCTCTGCCATCAATGGTCCTAGGAAAGAAGGATGAGTCCCAGGCTGGCAGTCCCCATTTCTCCTTAGTGCAGCTTCACCTGGTCTGAAAGTGCCTGTTAGGCATCCTTAGCGGCACTAATATCCCCATCACTCAAGCAACAGAAAGTTGCCATGGTGTTGTGGGACAATGTTACCACCATCACGAAAATGTGCAATCAAGCTTCTTGAGGTCCACCCTGTTATGCTTGCAGGCATGTGGGGTCATTGCTCACTGACTGATGTTTCTGAGTTTCCCCCAGAACTTGGCTGAATAGTATTTATGAGTTGAAGCATTGTCCCACTTAGGAGAATGCTCAAAAGCTCCTGGCATAACTATTTTCCCTCTTTCTGATTCAATTGTTGCTGATATTTGTGATGTGGCTGCCAGTGGTAAGACTCTAATTGCTGCTTTATATGTAAGGGTTGCCAGCCTCCAGGTACTAGCTGGAGATCTGCTATTACAACTGATCTCCAACTATTAGAGATCAGTTCACTTGGAGAAAATGGCCACTTTGGCAATTGGACTCTATGGCATTGAAGTCCCTCCCTTCCCCAAACCTCACCTTCCTCAGGTTCTGCCCCCCAAACCTCCCAAGAGTGGTGAAGAGGGACCTGGTGACCCTATTTATATGGAGAGCTCATCCCCACAATTTGCCCTGGTTGCTGTTAGCCAACTGGTTTCCATTCCTCACACCCATTCATTGCAAATGGAGAGGGATGCATTGCAGGCAGTTTTGATAACTTGTGCTGGCATTTCAAGCTCTCATGGCAGCTCTGGGAGGCAGGCCTTGGGCCAGCATCAGGTCAGAGCAAGTAAGCTGGCTGTGGGACTGGGAGGCAGTATTTGACAGCAAAGTATGTGCAGTGGATCTGAATCCTTCGTCTGATGCAGCAGGGTGGATCTCATGTTCTTATTATGATAATTACAACCTTCTACATGACATGGGAGAACATCTTGGGCATAGATCACAAAATCTATAGTTCATCTTGAGTTCAGGGCTTCCAGTACCATCATAACAGCCCAATTTGGACAGTCCTTTCTCATCTGCAAAAGCACGATGCTTGCTGCTGAGGTTGTTGAACTTTAGGGCTGTCGATTCGGTTCGGCCCGAACTGAAAAACAGCTGAATTTCCCCTGATTTGGCGGTTTTTAGTTTGGGACGAACCGAACTCAAAAATGGCGGGAAACTGGGGGAGGCAAATTCAGCGAGTTCGGGAGTTCACGAATAAATTTGGCAAATTCAGGGCGTCAGTAAGCAGCGTTCTCCTCCCCCGGCCAATCGGTGGCCAAGCTGGGTGGTCTTCTGGCCAATCAGTCAGGATTGAGTACTGGAGCAATCAGCTGCTGCGCGGCCCGGCCGGGGAGAGAGAGAGAGTGAGAGAAATCCTTGTGGGGGGGTGCTTGTGCACATTCGCTCCTTTCCGTGGCTGAAGGGGGCACATTTTTGGGGGTAGAGACCCCAAACTTTCAGAGGAGCTTCAGACGAGCCTTCTTAAGAGACCCCCCAAGTTTTGTAAACATTGGGTCAGGGGCCCCCGAGATATGGGCTCCACCCCTTTTCCCTCCCCCCTTTTCCATTTCCGTGGCTGCAGGGGGTGCTTTTTGGGGGGTGCAGCCCCCAAACTTTCAGCATAGCTTCAGACGAGCCTTCTTAAGAGACCCCCCAAGTTTTGTAAACATTGGGTCAGGCCTCCCCGAGATATGGGCTCCACCCCTTTTCCCTCCCCCCTTTTCCATTTCCGTGGCTGCAGGGGGCACTTTTTGGGGGGTGCAGCCCCCAAACATTCAGCATAGCTTCAGACAAGCCTTCTTAAGAGACCTTCCAAGTTTTGTAAACATTGGGTCACGGGGTCCCGAGATATGGGCTTTCCCCTTTTCCCTATTGGGATGAATGGATCACCCGATCTTGTATGCATCTCCAGAGCGGCAAATTCAAGGCAAACCTCCCGTGCTTAAATAGAATCATATTGGATTACCGGGTCCTCCCAGCCCCTCCTGATGGAACAGAGGACAGCCACAGTAAGACCCCTTTGGGGGCTTTAATCTATAATTTTTCTCCTGTGTGTGTGTGTGTGGGGAGGGAGCAGTTTCTGTGGGTGGGGGGGAAGCCAAAGGGGGCTTTCGCCCGTTCTGCCTGGGGTGTGTGTGCCCCCTCCAGTCTCTCTCTCCCTGGTTTGAGGGGGGGCTTCAGTTGTGTGTCCTCAGGTTTTCCCTCATTCATACGACGGCTAGGTCTGTTTTGATGCTTGCTCAAAACTGGTTTTCAAATGGTGACTTAAAGAATGCATTTGCCTGGTCCCGAGTCCCATGCAAAAGGGGAAATTCCACCCCCTCCTGCTCATTATGCATAGCTAGCTGCCTCTGTCCCTTTCCATGGTTTGCAAACTCCCAGGTGTCAGGTGTTGCTTTGCATGTTTGCAAAGGTGTTGCTTTGCAGTTGTGTTGCTTTGCAGTGTTGCTTTGCAGTTGTGTTGCTTTGCAAACTTCTTAGCACCTGCCCCGCCCTTTGCATGTTTGCAAAGGTGTTGCTTTGCAGTTGTGTTGCTTTGCAGTGTTGCTTTGCAGTTGTTGCTTTGCAAACTTCTTAGCATCTGCCCCGCTCTTTGCATGTTTGCAAAGGTGTTGCTTTGCAGTTGTGTTGCTTTGCAGTGTTGCTTTGCAGTTGTGTTGCTTTGCAAACTTCTTCGCACCTGCCCTGACCTTGCTCTCATCAGTTGTTTGTCGGGGCTGGGAGCTTTGTGCGTGGGCGGCAAGCTCTGCTCAAAGATGCACATTAAGGGTGGGGGGACCCCTTTCGGGGCCCATATCTCAGCCCCCCGACCCAATCTTTACAAAACTTGGGGGGTCTTGCAAGAAGGGTCCTTTGAGGCTCCGCTGAAAGTTTGGGACCTCTACCCCCAAAAATGCTCCCCTGGAGCCGCGGAAAGGCGCGGTTGTGTTTTTAATGGCTTTATTCGGCCAAATTTCCCCCCCAAACTTTGAATTGCACGGACCCAAAGCGGGGGAGTTCGGACTTCGGCATATCCCGAATCCAGACGGGCCGAATTCGGCCGAATCCGAACTATACCGAATTTTTTTTTTCAACAGCCCTATTGAACTTGTTAGCCTGATATGTGTAGTTTGTCACATATTGTAGGCAACCCTAGCAAGCCAGCAGATGGTGCTTTCCATTTGGAACCTGAAATACTACAGGAATGTGGGCAAGGAAGCATTGCTGTTATGGGAACCATTGTGGAATGCAGCATGTCATGGGGATCCTTTGCATTGTGTCCACTAATCATTTCTTGATCATTGTGTGAAGAAGGATTGTGTTCACCACATTCAAGTTTTAAATGCTGGTTAATACTGCGCTCATGGGATATGGCCTTCTTCTCAAGACAAGCTTCTGCTCCCACGCAGGAGTATAATACAGCAGCTTCTGTTGGATCTACCTAGGCAATGCAGAAAACAAGATATTCCAAGGAAATGGGGTAGTGGAAAGTGCCATTAAGTCCCAGCTGACTTATGGTGACCCCGTAGGATTTTCAATGCAAGAAACAAACAGTGGTGGTTTGGCATTGCTTGCCTCTTCAAAGCAGCCCTGGACTTCCTTGAAAATCTTCTATCCAAGAACTAACTAGGGTTGACCCTGCTTAGCTTCTGAGATCTGACTAGATTGGGCTAGCTCGGGCCATCCAGGTCAGGGCTTCAAGGAAATACCTCCAGCAAAATAAGCTGAAGCTGTCAGCCAAATTAAGTTACAAGAACATTTCTTCCCAACCTCAAATATGCCAGTTAGACAGACTGTAGTATGTGTGAGAAAGGCAGCATGGTATTAAGAGAGACAGACTCTGATCTGGTTGATTCCCCACTCTGCCACATGAAACCTGCTGGGTGACCCTGGACCAGTCACAGAACTCTCTCAGCACATATGGAGGTTGAGCAATCGCAAACCACTTCCGATCTCTTGCCTTAAAAACCCTGCAGGTTCATTGTAAGTCAGCTGTGACTTGATGGCACTTTTCACCACAGCAATTGACTATATGGAAAGCTCTTCCAGTCAGGGAAACATTGTTAGGTAAAAAAGCCTGGATCTAATTATGGAAGCACCTTATATAGAAGACATGTTTGAAGGTGACAGAGGCGAGTATCTATGTAGGTAGGGAGATTGGTAGGTAAGTACATATATATTCTGAACCTGGGTCCCATGCAGATTGCGATAGTCAGCAAATGGGGCCAGGTTCAGTGGAAAAACATTTTTCTACAAATTCAGAGGACCCCTTGGGTTTGCAGAAACATCTGACCACCTTACACAAATGGAAGGGGAGTTCTCAGTGGCAGAGCATCTGCTTGGCATGCAGTAGGTCCCAGGTTCAATCCCCGGTATCTCTAGTTAAAGGGACTAGGCAAGTAGGTGACATGAAAGACCTCTGCCTGAGACCCTGGAGAGCTGCTGCCGGTCTGAGTAGACAATAATGACTTTGATGGATCAAGGGTCTGGTTCAGTATAAGGCAGTTTCATGAGTTCATATAAAGAAAAATGTGGCTTGCACAAGCGCAGACAATGGCAACTTATCTCAGAGAGAAGAGGAGGAGGAGCCAGGCAAGCCTGGTTGGGTGAAGTAGGTGGGCAGTGAGGGGAGCAGCAGCACTGCCTGAGTGGCTGGCCTGGCTGGCAGAACGGGGGGAGGATAGGTCTCCCCAGTGAGTCTCATGGGTCCTCACTTGTGTATATATACTATAAGTTGTACCTCAAGATCATATACACCCCCCAAAACCCTCTGCTGACGTGATGAATGAACAGAGGTACCAGAATAGAAATTGCCACATAGCCTTCATAAATGCATCAACCTCTATGGTGAACGTAGTTGATTGTTCTTTACTGCAGAATCCTGCATCTCTAAGCTGAAAACTTCCTTTTTAAAGTTGTAGCCAAGGTGTAATTTATACTCTGACCCATCTTCTTCTGGAAAGGATGTGATTTTAACAAAATCTTCAATCTACTACACTTCTTGTTTGTAAAGCCGTTTGGAATGAAAGACCTGAGTGTATACTGCAGCTAATTCAGGTAAGGTAATTGCAAGGAAAAACAGGAGAATGTGCAAGTACAGCATGACAAATATTCAAGGCACAGTTCTCCCGTTAATTGTCCAATTGTCCTGGAGCAATCAAAGTGAGAGAGATGATTACAGCATTGAATCACTTTTAAACAGAATTCTGAATATCGCACATTACAAGAGAAAAATGGCTTTGCATATGTGTGTGCCTTCATCAAGAGACAGTGCAGTGCTCATGGCTGCCGTGAAGCATTTCCAGGCAAAGCATGTGTTTTTTTTAAAAAGAAAATGGGTTTTTTTCCAGCACATTTGATTCCTTGCTTTATGTAGGACATATGGTCTCGACACAGCCACACTCTTCAATGTGAAGATACGTGTATCTGATTCGTTTCCTTCCTCTGCAAACCAGGACCACCTTCATTTTACGATATTTTGTCGCACGACAACAGGTACATTGGTGCTTCATTTTGTTGGTGACAAAGGAATATCTGAGTGGGGGGGGGAAACATAAGGGTGAAACATTTTGATGGATATTTCGTCATGTCTGTATGAAAAAAAGATTTTAGTATTTCTTTTACTTGTAACCAATGGAAACCACAGCTACTCATGTCTTTGATTTAACCCAAGCTGTAAGAACATACGAACGTATGAATAGCTCTGCTGGATCAGACCAAGGCCCATCCAGTCCAGCAGTCTGTTCACACAGTGGCCAACCAGGTGCCTCCAGGAAGCCCACAAACAAGACAACTGCAGCAGCACCATCCTGCCTGTGTTCCAAAGCAGCTTCAGCAGATGACCCCATATTCTAGTATTCTGAGAGAGGGAGTATTTTCCCCTCCCCTGTTTTTCCATGTTAAATTACAATGAGGGAAGGAAAGATGGAGACTGAGTTTCTACCTCCTGTTGTTTCCCCCAAAATAATAAACAGGTTTGTATGTCTCTGTGAATACAAATATGGCTAATAAAATGCATGCATTAAATGAAGAAGAGTTGGTTTTTATATGCCAACTTTCTCTACCACTTAAGGCAGAATCAAACCAGCTTACAATCACCTTTCTCTCCCCACAACAGACACCCTGTGAGGTAGGTGGGGCTGAGAGAGTGTGACTAGCCCAAGGTCACCCAGCTGGCTTCATGTGGACGAGTGGGGAAATGAATCCAGTTCACCAGATTAGCCTCCGTCACTCATGTGGAGGAGTGGGGAATCAAACCCGGTTCTCCAGATCAGAGTCCACCGCTCCAAACCACCACTCTTAACCACTACACCACGCTGGCTCTCAGCTCAAATGAACTATTGCCAATACTAGCAGAAGGGACAGAGGCAAGATTCTCTGCCAGCTATGTGGCCCAATTTTTGAATCTATATTTTCACTTCCTTTGCTGTTGTATGGCTTTTTTGGGGCAACAGGAAGAAAGAAGTGCGGAGTCTCATGTGGATACTGAAGTTTGGAAGTGTGTCTCTCCCATTTGGACAGATGAAGGGGAAAGAACCATACAACTTTATATAGTTATATCACAGAACTCAATAGTTCTGTGCGGTGTGATAGTTTGAGATCCTGATCATATGAAGCTCTTGCTACATTCAGCATCTGGTTGCTTCTGATAGCTCAGAAGTTTGAGAATTCCTTTTCTTTCATTAAGTTAGTAGACTATTACGACAAGTCGTTGAGGGCCTCTCAGTACAGAATTTGCTCTCTCTGGATCTCTGCCTTTCTCTCGCCTTATCTTTTAAATATGTACCTAAACATCTTCATCCCCCAGATGCTTCCCCACATTTGCATGGTCATTTTCTTTCTTGTATTTCCTCATGTTGTTCATATGTAAACAGCACCATTTGGTCAATATACAGATTAAATCTACATTATCAATCCGTCACAGTCCTAACTTCTCTTTCAGTTTCATCCCTCTGTTTCATCCCTTTTCTGCTTCCATCATTAACCATGCTTCTCCATCCTCATCTTTTTCCACACACCATGCCCTCAAATTTTGAATTCCTGGTTGTTTTCATTGCCTTGAGCCTTCTTTGTGGGACATCTAAGATCAAGTAGAGTCACTCTAACAATAAATCGATCCTGCCTTGTATGGGAAAGAGAGATCACACAAGTGCAATCTTGTATCCATTTTATTCACTTCCACATGATTACCACTCAGTAAGATCCCTTCAGGTGTACCTACTATTATGTAAAAAGCAAGATGGTCTCTGGTATACCTTCACATCAGAAAGTGGCCTTTGATTTTACATTGACTGATGGCCAGTTTGCATGACCTTGGACTTATGCTACAGCAACTGATCAATTAAGATTATGGGCAGATAGTAAAGCACTTGTGATAACTTCAAAACCATGTGTAAAAAGTCTGAAGGGATTTACTTGATTTGCTTGCCACTACAAGTTTAGGCATTTTCCCCTGACTTGTATAAGACTTAACCATGTTGTTATTTTACTGAAAAAATTGTGATACCCTCCAATTGCTAACATGTTTCCTGCTCAGAAAAAAAGGGATTATTTGTGTCTGTTCTGTTATACCTTAGAAGACAAGTACGCCCAGGGAGCTGGAGGAATCTCTTACTTACACAGAGTAGGTGCTGCATGATCCTTTGCAGGAGGATACCAAGATAGGTGTGGCTGATTTACACTGCTTACGAGCAACGTATTGTCTCCTTACACTAACTGAGCAGTTATGTGACAAGTAGTTACCTGAAAATGAAAAGATTCTGAAATACCAGCTTAGAATTCAATGCCACTTACATCTATCTAACTAGAAACAATTTAAATATAATTATCATAAGACTCGGTGATATTAATATAATATAATAATATAATATCGCTATTAAAATCAATATATTAATATGAATTAATATAATTAATCTTTCACTGTAACAAGTCAGTTCAATACCCCTCTGATACCAAATGAAGAAACATTCACATTCTCAACATAAATTTTAGGATGGTTCTCCTCAACAATGAACAACAAATAAATTAAAGAAGTAGAGGATCTGCAAGGACTTGTGGGGGAGGGAGTGTCTCATTGCTTCTCCACCACTATTTCCTCTTCCCCTTCCCTGAAAGCTCCTATAGCCTCTCCCCTTTTCCTGCTTCCTCATCTCCTTCCCATTTATTGGCCAACCTATCTTTATTTGTCCCTGTTCAGCTTTCCCCAGGAACCTCTGCCCAGGAAAAATACGTCCCATTTGCACCATGCTGGGCCAGGTCCACTTATGCAGTGCCAGGCCAAGCCAGGCCCAGTTACATGGCAGGGAACCCTCTAGGACTTGTGGGAGGTACCTCACCTTTACCTGTGTCCTCCTCCCGGCAACCCCCATATTGTCACCTTCCCATGCTTCCTTTTCTCCTTTCCACTTTTACCTTCCACCCCTCTTCAGCTATAGTTGTTATTGATTTACTCAATTTATACACCACCTTTCTCACCAATGGAGACCCAAAGCAACATACATCATTCTCCTTTCCTCCATTTTATCCTCACAACTACCTTGTGAGGTAAGTTAGGCTCAGAATGTATAACCGGCCCAAGATCACCCAGTGAGCTGCTGCAGTGTGGTGGTGAGTTGAAGAAAGGTCTTTCAAATCCCAGTCTGAAACTCTAACCACTACACTACACTAACCACTACACTGGCTTTTGTGGGGTAGCTGCTGTTGAACAATAGCAAGCAACTGGGCCATGGGTGAATCATGCAAGCCATTTGGTAGTAAGTAGGTTGGTGGTTGCAGGTGGGACTAGCCCTCATGATGCCTCCCTCAAAGGCTAAAACAACCCTGGAAAGGGCCCTGACCTCTCTTTCTGCCTTTTATGACAGAAAACAAGTCTTGAAGGCTAGCAATACTGTTGTGGTTGCCTAGCAATGGCCACTGAGGGCATCTGTTTCTTAAAGGTACAAGCACTTCTTTTACCATTTTGAGAGTTTTCTTTTTTTAAACCCATATATATCTAGGGTCCTGACCTGGATTGCCCAGGCTAGCCCAATCTCATGAGATCTCAGAAGCTAAGCAGGATTTAGGGTTTGGATGAGAGAAGGAATACTAGGGTTGGCATGCAGAAGAAGGTAATGGCATACCACCTCTGTTAGTCTCTTGCCTTGAAAACTTTGTAAGGGGTTACTATAACTTGGCTGTGACTTTACAGCATTTTACACACACACACACACACACACACAGGGCATGTGTGTGTGTATGTATTTCAGATTTTTCTGCAAACCTGGGGCATTTTTCACATTTGTAGAAAGATCCGTCTGGTCTGTTCATGGCTCCAATATCTGCAGTTAAGCCACAGATTTGGTCACATTGAAAAGTAGATATATTTGTATCCAGAACCCAATATCATTCCAGTTAAAGCATTTTCTTATGATAAACTTAGGTGAGGCTTCTATGACCTGAGATTTTTCCGCTGGAACATACAGGACCATTTCCAAAGATGATGAAGCCAGCTGCAAAATTCATGCTGCATCTTTTATCAGACACAAGCATGCAGATAGTAGCAGCACTAGTGAGAACCAGAGCAACAGGGTGGAAGCAAGCCAAGAGCAAACTGTTTTATCCTAATCTAACACATGGATTCCAGAGCAAACGTTCTTCTGTTTGGTTTAAATTTCTGAGCCTCACCCAAAGATAACCAGGAACCAAAATTAGGGTCATCTAGATTAATTTTTATGATGAGGGTTATAACAAATAGATACCACCATGTTTACATTAATAATAAGTTACCACAAATAACATACTTACAAGTCTTGCAGCATCCATCTGGTGTGGTTTCAATGGTTCCCTGTTTTTAAAACCAACATGGCAATATCTCAGATTTTAATGCTCTGTTTCATAAAAAGGTAAAGGTCCCCTGTGCAAGCACCGGGTCATTCCTGAGCCATGGGGTAACATCACATCCTGACGTTTATAAGGGAGACTTTGTTTATGGGGTGGTTTGCCAGTGCCTTCCCCAGTCATCTTCCTTTTACCCCTAGCAAGCTGGGTACTCATTTTACCGACCTCAGAAAGATGGAAGGCTGAGTCAACCTTGACCCGGCTACCTGCAACTGACTCCCGTCGGGATCAAACTCAGGTTATGAGCAGAGCTTGGACTGCAGTAATGCAGCTTACCACTCTACGCCACGGGTCTCCTCTCTGTTTCATACCTTAGGATTTTTTAAAAATATAAAACTGCTTATTTTCCCTTCAGTAACAGAGCAATTTCTAAACATAGCATAGCATCTAATCCATTCATTTGTTCTCTGCCATAAATCTACTGCTGCAGTTACAGATTCCTCTTTAAATCTGATGTGGTAAGAGTAAATTAGTGAATTGTCCCACAAAAAATAGCAGTGAAATGGAGCCACAAACAATGGCACGTTCACCCTGACAAGCCATTCCTACCACATCTTCCTTCACTACCCAAAGCTCTTCCTACTCATACCACCCAGGGAGGCTCTGAGCCATGATAGCTAGAAACTCCAGATGGTCTCTTGATAGCTGAAAGCAAATACGGTCATAAAAATACTTACTGGAACACAGCTTGATTGATCAATCAGTGGGCAGGACATTACCGTGCTGATCAGAAGAAACCGACCTGATGATTTCGAGCAGATATACTGAGTACAGTTAGCTTGTGGATCCTTATAGAGCTCTCCCACCTGAGTAATAAAAAAGAACATCATGAAAGAAGCAGAAATAATAGGAATGAGGGAACAACAATAGAAGTAATTGAGCAAAAGGAAAAGTAGAGTTTTCATTGATGCATCTATTTGTACACAGGATTCTTATAGGGCCTTAGAAGAACAAGGAATACAATTTCTATACAAATGCAGCTAACATGTAAAATTCACCTAGGCAAAGCTTGCCATATGATGATCCAGACCACGGGTCCATCAAGATCAGTGCCCTCTAACTGGCATCAGTTTTCTAGATCCTTGAGCAGAGAAAGGACTTTCCCAATACCTGCTTGCTACCTGAGTCCTTTTAACTGTCAGGGGTTTAATCTGAGACTTTCTGTATAAAAAGGATATTCTCTACCACTAGGTCTAAACTTGTAGAGGGGTTGATTTATATCCAGATGCTTATAGCTGAGGCACATTGATCAGGAGAAAAACAGGATCTAGCTCAATCAGATAGCAATCTTCCCCCCCCCCCCAAATAGATAGTCATGTATGAGTACACACATCAGTCTTTGTGTCTGACAGCTATGATACTTTTATATTTTGTAATGTAATGAGCAAAACTGTAAACAAAAAATAAAGTGAACGTATACCTCAAGAACCACTGTCCCAAATGAAAAGTTTGCTATACAAGCGACCTGTATGCATTCACCACAGCATTTCCCTTCTTCATGGACATAGCGGAAACCCTAAAGAAGGAAAGACATTGACTGTTTTGTTACCTTGCCTGCAGCATTGAGCCAGGGTCCTTTGTTTGCTCCAATGGCCCATGGAGCTCCTTGTTGTATCTAGATACATTGTATCTCTATGGAGGAGTGGAGCGAACTTTCCCACCATTTAAAGCCCGGCTCCTCCATTGAGATACATAGCGAAGATCACACTAAAGAGTCTCGCTACAGCCACTCTGCCAATGCTTTTCGATGGAGGAGGATGGGGCGACCCCTTCCAGACCCCATAACTCCAGACCCTCTGACCCAGTATTTACCAAACTTGGGAGTTCTTGCAAGAAGAGTCCCTTTTAGCTACCCTGAAAATTTGGGAACTCTACCTGCAAAAATGCCCCCCAGGAGCTGCAGAAAGCCGTTACTGGAAAAGCCAGATTTTTATCCTGCTTATTCGGGAATGGCAAATTTGGCTTTGCCAACCTCCCAGATTTTGCGGACTTGGTAAACCCGAACCAGAAATTTACTGAAATGGCATCTTCCCGGTATTTTTTCGGTTTGGTTTTTACCAAATGCACAGCCCTAACTATAATGGCAGGGCAGCCAGGCACCAATAAACATGATCATACAATGGCACAGGGTCTGGACAGAAAGAAAGATGACCTAATCCTAAGTCAAGCAAAAGAGCAGAAGGCTGCCAGCAAAATGAAAACTTACCTTTTGACATTCTGTTGAACATTTTATTGGCGAACACTGAATTTGGTTGATTTGGGTCTCAGGATCCTTTGTCTCAGTACAAATGCATTCATCACAAGAGTTTAAAGCTACCAATGATCCAGGCTTAAGAGAAGTAAGCAGAGTGGGGAATTCTGTTAAGTAAATTCAGACTAAACCAGAAATTCTACTTGGTAACATGAGGTCAATTAAAGACTATTAACAGCTGACATTAAACATTTCTGGGCCTTTCGTGTGTGTGTGTGTGTGTGTGTGTGTGTGTGTGTTCTATATCTATAGAACAGAAGAATTTTCCTAAACAGAAATGTTTAACTCTGCTGAAGTATAATAGAGAAAATCTGTAAATTAGAACAATGTCGCCACAGCATCTTAAAGCTCAGATACTTTAATATGATTGATGACTTTAAAAATATTGTCATATTTGGAATCTTCTCTAAGGACAAGTTAACAGCTAAAGCCATACCCTAGCAGTGTACGGTAGTCCTTACCTGATACTCTATTCCTTTAGATACACAAACGCCTTTTGGTACTATAAGTAAAACAAAAGAAAAAAGACATTTATAAATTATGGATTCTTCTTGTTTTCTACCACATGATTTTACTTATGTATTTATTTGTTTATTTTATTCAATTTATACCCCGTCCTCCCCCTGTGAAGCCAGGCTCAGGGCAGCTTCCAACAAGACAAACATAATAAATTCCAACAGATCAGAATCGATCACATTCTACATTTACACTAATAAAATCAATCCCAATTTAAAACTCGTCTCTATAATGATATGGCAACTTTACCGTGCGTTCCTGGGCGGGGGAGTCCTCTTAGGAGGTGGTGTGACTTCGCCGGCAGCATGTGCGTCTAATCACATAACAAGACGCACTTACGCTGGTGTCGAGGACAGTTCCATCGGCGCTTGGGCGCCACAGAGCTGCGCCTTGCCCTTCCGCTGATGCAGACTCTCTGTGGTACAGGCCACGGCGGAGAATTGCCGCTCCGGTGTGGGGGGCATTCCCGGGCAATCCTGGGGCGGGGCGGAAGGAAGAGCCACTGGTAGGCAGCTTCCTCTCCCCTTTTGCCCCATTACGCTGGCGCTGGGAACAGCGTTGCTGCGCCTGCTTTTTAGCAGGCGCAGCCCCGCTGTTCTCTATGGGGCAAAAAGCCCCGTTTAACAAAAAAACAACAACCATGAAAAGGCTTTTTTTTTTGCATAAGGGGAATGGCCTTAGGAAGCGGCTCGCCTGCGCCTTCTCCCTGCTGTCCCCGTAGGCTGGATCTCAGGAATGCTTGGTTAATGTTGTGGCTGGATAAATACTTCAAGGGGATGAGAGTGGGAGACCCAGTGAATGAAGGGAGACACTAACTGGCACCAACAATGAAAGGAAAAAGTGAGGGGAAGAAGGGAGAGGAACAGAGGGGAAAGAGAGAAGAAACAAGGGGGAGGAAGAAGGGGAAAGGGGAAGGGGAAGAGGGAAAGAAGAAGAAAAGATGGGAGGGAGGCCAGCTTGCAGATTTTTTCCTCTTGGTTTTCTGCTGTATAGGTTTTGGAAAGAACCATGGTGGCAAATAAGCATTTTGAGTCAGATCATCAGAATTGATAGGCTATATCACACTCCACAGAATATTAGAAATCTGTGAACAAATTCTACTTCAAAGATTATTTTGATTTTTCATCTCTATTGCTTTCAGCCCAAAACTATGAACCAAAACCGTGATTCTTTGTGATGTTTTCTATTTTCTCACACTGAATTTTTTTCTGCATAACATGTGCCTTTTCCAATAGTGTACGTCAACAAATCAACATCATACATTATACAAAAACTATATGCATGAATGATATAAGTGGTATTTATAGACGCTGTATACACTGTGGATGAAAACCATTCAACATGTGTACGCAATAAAGGCCAATTTTCAAAATCCATAGTGCAATACAGAGAATGGGAACCTTTGACAAAAATTATATGCCTATGTAAAAACAAATTAAATACGGAATATTTGTTCATTCCTGTTCTGCTTCCATTTCAAAAGACTGAATTATAGTTTGGTACTCACCACAGGAGTAAATGGTACAACATGCATCTTCAGAAGTTGCTGTTACTAACTGGAAGCCTGGATTGCATTCCCTTTTGGGTCTAGTACAGGACCTTACATCACATTCTGAAAATTAAGAAATAGGTAAAATAAGGGATTTCTAGTAGGAGCCCCATGGCGCAGAGTGGTCAGCTGCAGTACTGCAGTCAAAAGCTCTGCTCACGACCTGAGTTCGATCCCAACAGAAGTTGGTTTCAGGTAGCAGGGCTCAAGGTTGACTCAGCCTTCCATCCCTCCGAGGTTGGTAAAACGAGTACCCAGCTTGCTGGGGGTAAAGGAAAGATGACTGGGAAAGGCACTGGTAAACCACCCCGTAAAACAAAGTCTGCCTAGGAAAAGTCAGGATGTGATGTCACCCATGGGTCAGGAATGACCTGGTGCTTGCACAGGGGACCTTTACCTTTTTAAAATAAGGGAACTTAGGTTTTTTTGGAAGACAGGAAATCTTTACATCTTTATTAAAGCCTGGTAACAAATTTTCTGGGAATAAAATTTGGGATTATGCATCTTATTCATAGAGAAATGGTACCGAAAGGGCAACATATGTTTTACATATTTTAATTCTAAAAATGTGCATGTTTTTATTCTCCAGTTGAGAAAACTTACCACACACTGTCTCTGTACAGCAGGGGTCTTTTGAATGTTGACGTACTATAGGTACAAATCCTTCCTTCGTGCAAGTGATTGGTGGGGATTTTGCACAAATGTGGGTTGAACAAGTAATGTTCAGTGTTTCGTTGCTGCAGGTACAGATCTGACAATCTTTTCCCCATATTTCTCCTGGCTGCATGTAGGTTAAACAAAAAGATTAGTAATCTCTGAGCACTGAATAATTCTGGGAATGAATTTCAGTCACAGCATTCATATCCTAATGTCTACAACCAAGGACTATTTTCTACATTATAACTTTAGCACACAAGATTGTCACTAAATTTCACACTGCTGACAACTTTAGTAATAATGTATACAGCACTCCTTTAATTGGAAATGCTTACAATTGTTATCTTATCTACAACATTATTCCTGCCAAGAAGAAGGTGCTTTCACACATCCTAAATAATGCGCTTTGCAGCTGGATTTTGCTGTGTGAAACGGCAAAATCCACTTTCAAATGACCGTTAAAGTGCATTGAAAGTGGATTGAAAGTGCATTATTCAGGATGTGTGAAAGTGCCCTAGGTGTCTAAAGCTATCCACTGAGGGCCAAATTAGATAAGATGTTTGGCTATGAGTCAAGTTGGAAGTCCCCATCTAAATCGGGTCCTGGCATGCTTAAGAACTATGTTTCCTGCAGGTAACAACTGGCAGCGATGCAATTAGAGTTGGATTGTGCTTGCTATATTTAGCAACTTGTGGCCAAACACCTTGTTTAGTTTGGCACTGAGTCTGTAACAAAAACACATTTGGCAATTTTTATTAACCACTGGATTTCTATTAGGACCAGATATTCATGCATATTATTCTATTTAAGAATGACTTAGAAACTCAAGATATTTGAAGATAAACGTATAAACAATTGTTGCATGAGATTTTAGAAGCTGGGATTACTTGCAGGGGCGTTTAAATTAATTAAAAGTAACATGGAAGCAACTCTATGAGTCATTTAAATATATGGGAATTTCTAGGAATTGAGTCATCCAATCTCTAAAGAGATTTATTAATTCTTGTTGGAAAAGATATGTATTATATTACTCTTCTGAAATTGTTGTGGCCTTATTTACCCACTCTGGTGTTCTGTGCCATTTTCTCTCCTTCTCTCCTGGCTGGTCTCCACTCCAGATGCAAATCATGGGTTCTGCTAACTCTGCACTGTTGTTGTATATATAGCATTGACTGCCTGCTAGCAAAATCTAATAACTGAAGGTGGAGGTTGTACCACCCTACCAGGCAGGAGCTATATGCACATTCAGGTCTCAGTGAGCCATGCCTCATGCCTATAGCAATAGCTTCTGCTAACTTCACCTGCAGACAAGATTTCATCATACTTACATGCTGTGATTGCTGACAGAATTGCTAAATATAGCACATACAATGGATTGAACAGTGTAACTGTAGCATTAAACAATAATAACTGCTTACTGGATGTGACAGGACAATTATGTGCATATAGTTATGTCAAGAGTGCACCATTCAATATCTTACACAAGGGGTCATCATAGAATGTTTACATGAAATATTAACTTCTCCATATCAGGGCAAAAGAAGATGAACTGTTAGCCACATCAATAAGCAAAGATTGTAAGTCAATCTGAATGGATCTTGGGTCAGCCAGCAAAGATCTTTTCTGCCTGAAGGAGGAAAGGGCCAATTATACAATCCCCCGATGGTATATGAGTACTTATCAGCACAAAGCAGCTTTGTGAGTAATGATTCTCTGTAATTTTTGTATCTTCATAATTAATAAAATTGGGCTTGTGCTCTTGTCTCTTGTGGTCTGGATTCCTATCCCATTCCCCCAGACTACAGAATCTTGCCTGCTCTTACAAAGGTCTAATGTGTTCTTCTATTCACCTGTAAAGTTCAGCATTCATGTTCCTTACCTGTTTCAGTAGGCCATCTGGTCCTGTGCACCCTACAAAATAGGAGGATTAGAATATTGGAAACATCATTTCAAAAGAAGGAAGTTACAAGAGCATGGCCATAGCACTATTTTAGGGCCCCAGGGTTGCAGGATGGTATATATGAGAAATAGGGGTGTTGATTCAGTTTGTCCCGAACCGAAAAACAGCCAAATTTCCCCTGATTCGGCGGTTTTTAGTTCGGGTGGAACCAAACTCAAAAAAGGCGGGAAAACGGGGAGCCAAATTCAGCGAATTCTGAGTGTTCGGCGAATAAATTCGGCAAATTCGGGGTTCGGCACAACAGCATAACCGTCAGTTAGTAAGCAGCATTCTTCTGCAGCCAATCGGTGGCCAAGCTGGGTCTTCTTCTGGCCAGTTTGAGCGATTGAGTGCATGAGCCCAGCTGCTGCGCGGCCCGGGAAAAGAGAGAGAATCTGTTTGTGTGTGAGAGAGAAATCCCCGTGGGGGGGTGCTCCTTTCCGTGGCTGCAGGGGACACATTTTGGGGGTAGAGACCCCAAACTTTCAGCGGAGCTTCAAAGGACCCTTCTTGCGAGACAACCCCCCCCCCATGTTTTGTAAACATTGGGTCAGGGGGTCCCGAGATATGGGGTCCCCCCTTTTCCCTATTGAGATGAATGGGATCAGCCAATCCTGTGTGCATCTCGAGAGTGGCAAATCCAAGACAAAACCTCCTGTGCTTAAATGGAATCGTATTGGATTATCCAGTCCTCCCAGTCCCTCCTGATGGAACAGAAGACATCCACAGTAAGACCCATTTTGGGGCTTTAATCTATAGTTTTTCTCCTGTGTGTGTGTGTGTGTGTGTGTGGGAGAAGCAGAATCTGTGTGTGTGTGGGGAGGAAGCAGTTTCTGTGGGGGGGGAGCCAAAGGGGGCTTTCGCCCATTCTGTCTGGGGGTGTGTGCCCCCTCAAGTCTCTCTCTCCCTGGTTTGAGGGGGGGCTTCAGTTGTATGTCATCAGGTTTTCCCTCATTCATAAGATCGGTTAGGTCTATTTTGATGCTTGCTCAAAAATTGTTTTCAAATTGTGACTTAAAGAATGCATTTGCCTGGTCCTGAGTGCGATGCAAAATGAGAAATTCCACCCTCTCCTGCTCCTGATGCTTAGCTAGCATGCCTCTGTCCCTTTCCATGGTTTGCAAACTCCCAGGCATCAGGTGTTGCTTTGCATGGTTGCAAACGTGTTGCTTTGCATGGTTGTGTTGCTTTTCATGGTTTGCAAACTTCTTTGCACCTGCCCCACCCTTGCTCCCTGCAGCTCAGCTGTTTGTCAGGGCTGGGAGCTTTGAGTGGGCGGCAAGCTCTGCTAATTGCAAATGCACATTAAGGAGGGGGGACCCCTTTCGGGGCCCATATCTCAGCCCCTGCTGATCCAATCTTTACAAAAGTTGGGGGTTATTGCAAGAAGGGTCCTTTGAAGCTACACTGAAAGTTTGGGACCTCTACCCCCAAAAATGCCCCCCTGGAACGGCGGAAAGTTGGGTTGTGATTTTAATGGCTTTATTCGGCCGAATTTTTCCCCGAACTCCGGACCTCATGCCGAATTGAATGGACCCGAAGCGGGGGAGTTCGGTCTTCGGCATTTCCCGAATAAAAACGGGCCGAATTTTGCTGAATCCGAATTTTACTGAATTTTTTTTCATCAGCCCTAATGAGAAATCTATGGCCAAAAGCAGTGCTCAACTATACAGATTTCCAAGACACTGAGCTTTGCTCTCAAGCACATATACAGGAATCCCAAACATATTTACTTGGGAATAAGCCCCAATAAACACAGTGAGACTTGCTACTTTTAAAAAAGCTGTACATCCAAAGTAATAATCAATATTATTTTTTAAATTAGGAGCCCTGTGGCGCAGAGTGGTAAACTGCAGTACTGCAGTCCAAGCTCTGCTCACAACCTGAGTTCGATCCCGACAGAAGTTGGTTTCTGGTAGCTGGCTCAAGGTTGACTCAGCCTTCCATCCTTCCGAGGTCAGTAAACTGAGTACCCAGCAAACCACCCTGTAAACAAAGTCTGCTTCGTAAACGTTGGGATGTGACGTCACCCCATGGGTCAGGAATGACCTGTTGCTTGCACAGGGGACCTTTACCTTTTACTTACTTTTAAAATATTTTTTTTCCAATTTTGCTAGCTTCACTGTGTCTACATCCTTCCAAAGTATGACCAGCTTAGAACGCAACATATATTTTCTGCAGAAGCAGCTCACAATGCTCACCCTCACATGGCAATTTGGACCAACCTGTATTTTTCACAATACTTTTAGTTTTCTTACCACAGGCAGGAACACAAATGCTATCATGGTCATTCAACTGGACCGTTCCTTCAGGGCAGAAGCATCCTTCAGTAAGTATTCCTGAGATGTCAACCTGTGATGGATTGTTGTGGACAGCACTTTTTCTGTGGGATGATGGTAACAGGAAAAGTATCACTGAGTAAAGTGTTCCCCAATTTAGTTTAATACTATAAGCTGCATAACACTGTCACTAGGGATGTACAAATATGCACTTTTTCATTTAGTTTTCATACATACTCACTGTGAGTATTTTCCATCCCTCCTATTTCCTTTGCTGGTTTTCCTACTTCATCCATTTTTATGTAATTTTGCGGCATTTATACACAGAATCTAACCACAATCTTACTATCAAATTTTGTTATTATGGTCTGGTAAACGACTATAACTATTTCATCCTGAACATCCATAAAATCAACCTGGTAGTTGAACCATATTTGTTATAAAACTTGGTAACATCTTCCAATGAAACTGTTAATACACACAACAGATTTTTTGATTTTGTTGGATTTTTAATGCATCAGATATTCTACTAGCCCCCAAAATAGCCCATTTTGGAGAGCTACCTCAAAGGACATGAACATGTTTGTGGAGGAAGGAGGTACACCAACTCACTGCCGTCGCATTTAGGCTAATGTGCCCTGTTGTGTCATGCTGTGCATGGCTTAGTGTGGCTAAACAGGATGCAATGTAACATATATGCATTTTGTTGTCTATTCAAATGAGCATCTGGGTGCTGAAGCTGCCTTACCTCATTGGTATGCCTGCTTGAACATGCATTTTGATACATTCCATATCATGATGCATCAAAATATTAATTGCAGTGTACATTCTGGTATGACTAGAGCTTGATTAGGCCTTTGGGGGATAAATTGACTTTGTAGACACTCAGTGATGTTATGTGATTGGTTATGTGGTTCCATTATGTTATCACATTCATTACATGATTGTTTTTGACTGGCTGGGCTCACACAATTGTGACCCCAGCTAATGAGCTTAACTGAGCATAACTGTTGAAATTATTATAAAGACAGAAGAGCCTGAGTAATAATGGCTGTGAGCAGGCATGAATACAGCTGAAAAACTGAGGGGTGCTTTTCACATAACTTCAAAGCACAGTTTTTTACATCTCAAGAATGTCTGAGGGTAAAAATTCAGTATAACTCTGATCATAGTAGTGGTGGAAAATGCTGCCAAGTAACTGCTGAAGTATGGCAACCCCACAGGGTTTTCAAGGCAAGAGACGTTCAGAGGTGGTTTGCCATTGTCTGCCTCCCCGTGGCTGAGAGAGTTCTGAGAGAACTGTGACTGGCCCAAGGTCACCCAGCAGTCTTCATGTGGAGATGTGGGAAATCGAACTCTGATCTCCTGACTAGAGTCTGCGGCTCTTAACCACTACACCGCGCTGGCTCTATTTTTGTGTGTGTGTGCCGTCAAGTCACAGCCGACTTATGGTGACCCCTTATGGGGTTTTCAAGGCAAGAGACTAACAGAGGTGGTTTGCCAGTGCCTTCCTCTGCACAGCAACCCTGGTGTTCCTTGGTGGTCTCCCATCCAAATACTAACCAGGGCCAACCCTTCTTAGCTTCTGAGATCTGACAAGATCAGGCTAGCCTGGGGCTATCCAGGTCAGGGGCTGATCACAGTATCCCTATTTTAAAAAATCACAAGGAGAGCATTATGAACACATTCAGGTTAGGCAAGAATGGAAAACTCTTTATAATATTTACTGATATAAACCTCATGAAAAATATCAGCTCACATATATGAGGCCATAATACAGGGGTCCCCAACCTTTTCGAGCCTGTGGGCACATTTGGAATTCTGACATGGCATACTTAACGTGACAGCTTAACTTCAGTAACATAGCGTAGATCCTTGTGCTGTGGTGGCAGCTGCTATCAAAGCAACAGTTTTAAAAATCTGCATGGCCAATCAATTCTCCAATAATCAATTCAAAGCCTTGCTGGGCAAAAGCCCTACCTGGCCCCACCCACTTTAAAAAAAACACTTGGGGCAAGGATTGCCACACCAATGCCAGGGCAGGGGATCCCTGCTTTGGACCTCCTCCCCCGGCGCCATCCAGCTGGCCAGCAGGGGGTTACCGGGCTTAAAATGAGGTCTAGACCTCAATGTCATCAGCACAAGGATGTCCAGGAGTGACTTCCAGAAGTGACATCATCACATTGGCAATGTTGAGGGAGATGCTCTGGTTTCTGGGCAAAACTGTATGGTAAAAACAACTTCTACCATAGAGTTTTTGCCCAAATACTAGAGTGTCTCACTTGATGTCAGTGATGTGATGACATCACTTCGAGAAGTGATGTCATCGTGTTGGTGGTGTTGAGGCCTAGGCCACATTTTAAGCCTGGGAAGTAGGGTTGCCAGGTCTCTCTTCGCCACTGGTGGGAGGTTTTAGGGGTGAAGCCTGAGGAGGGCGGGGTTTGGGGAGGGGAGGGACTTCAGTGCCATAGAGACCAGTTGTCAAAGCAGCCATTTTCTCCAGGGGAACTGATCTCTATCGGCTGGAGATCAGTTGTGATAGCAGGAGATCTCCAGCTAGTACCTGCAGGTTGGCAACCAGACTGGTAAGATCCCCCCTTCCCCCACCAGTTGCCAGGGGTACCTAGACAGATGCCAGAAAAGGTGCCAGAAAAGGTGCCAATGGACACCATCACACCCATAGGGATTACGTTCGGGACCCCTGCCTTAATAAATCACTCACCTATTAGAGCACGTGAGTCTTTCCATTTTCCCACATGGTTTGTAGATTTGGTCCTTGGGGCATGTGAGTTCTGTAACATATTTAGAAAAGTCAGTTATGTCTAATCTGGTTTTACATTTCCTGAGCATAAAACAATTAAATGGATAATAAATGGTAGGAAGTAATTTCCACTGGAAAACCTTTAACTGAAATAAAAACTCCACATCTCTTTGTACAGGCAGAGCTGTCCTTCTTGACTGAATTATATGAGAAAGCCCTTCTTTGTGGGAAAGCCCTGTGATAGCCTTCATTCATTTCACTGGGGCTTCTCCAAAGGAACTATTAAGATGAACGGTGGCTGTGCAGCAGCAGAGCTTACTATTTTGCATAGGGTTGCCAGCCTCCAGGTACTAGCTGGAGATCTCCTGCTATTACAACTGATCTCCAGCTGATAGAGATCAGTTCCCCTGGAGAAAATGGCTGCTTTGCCAATTAGACTCTATGGCATTGAAGTCCCTCCCCTCCCCAAACCCTCCCCTCCTCAGGCTCCACCCCAAAAACCTCCCACCGGTGGCAAAGAGGGACCTGGCAGCCCTAATTTTGCACCTTACATCATTTTAGCACATATTCAGGATTCAGGTTTTAAACAGCCAACATTAATGCAAATCTTACTCAAAAAATACTACTTCAGAGCCCTTATCTGACTTACATGTAAGCAGTATAAATGCTCTCTTAAAGGCCAGTCAAAGCCAGAAGACAACAGGAAAGCACTGCAGATTGTGGAGGCCTTGCTTGGCCTGTAATTACATGCATCTCTGGAAATGAGCACCTTGTCTGAGTGTGAGGAAACACTGGAGGAACTCTAGAGCTACTTGCTAGGGGTTGCTACAGTAGCCTGCACCCAGCAAGGGATTGATCATGAAGCTAGGGCTAATGATGAGGTAGACACCTAATGGTATCTTGGGGACTTAGACCACCCAGCAAGCATGAGTTAAGGCCTGGGGCTCTGTTCTCTGAGGTTCCTTAAAAGAATAATTTGTCAGTGGGGATGAGATGCCTTAGGAGTTGCCCTCCAAAGCTGCAATTTCCTGCAGAGGAACCGATCTCTGTAGTCTGGAGTTCAGTTGTAATTCCTGGAGAACTCCAGGCCCCACATTAAGATTGGTTAACTCTACCAGCAACCCACTTCTGAGAGGTCTTTCAACTCACCACACTTCCCTTTGATTTTGCTTCTCCAGTCCACACAGATCCCCTGGTACCCGCACAAGGCTGCATAGGCCTGGAGACTTCTGCATTCAGTGTTCTGCTTTGGCAGGGAACATCCATCCATAACACAAGCCTCATAGTAAGGACGTGGAGGGACAGCATTGTGACACTCTGTTAAATTCCTTGTTTAATGAAGAATATTTATTTTACATTTTTGTACTGTCCTTTAGGAGTTCTGGGTGGTACACACATTCCCCCCTTTAATTTCCCAAGAGCACAGAGTTAGGCTAAGAGAAAATGGCTGGTCTTAGCAGGTATTTGAAACTGGATCTCCCCGGTCACAATATTCTAACTCTTTTCACTATCCCACACTATTTACAACAAGACATCATATTAGGGTTGCCAGGTCCCCCCTGGCCATCGGTGCAAGAGAAGTGGGGGTGGGGATCGTATCAAGCTTAAAATGATGCCTAGTCCTTGACATCTCCTGCAGATGACATCACTTCCGAAGTGACGTCATCACATTGACAATGATGAGGAAGACCCTCTGGTATTTGGGCAAAAGCTCTATGGTAGAAGCTGATTTTACCATAGTTTTGCCCAAATAACATAGCATCTCCGCTGTCGTTGCCAGTGTGATGACATCACTTCCAGAAGTGACATCATCACGTTGGCAATGGCGAGCCCTAGGCCTCATTTTAAGCCTGGTAAGCCCCCCGCCAGCCAGCTGAACAGTGCGGGGAGGGGCCCCAAAGTGAGGGATTCCCCCAACCCCAGTGAGGGTCTGGCAACTCTGCATCATAATAATACAGATATTAACTCATCAGTTATGAAAAATCTTTTATGTATGGTCTCAAAATGATCTACCTCAAAAAGCTGTGGAACTACATTGAATACGATCCAGCACAAAAATATTTAAAAATATCAACGTATTTCAACTAGCATGAATGGCTGTCTCTCATTACTACATACACATACAACATTTTGATATGAGAACTTAGGAAAGGAACTGGTTCTTTAGGATTCTACACTTAACTATTCTGCAGGTGTTTAATGTACATTAATGTGTTCTCTTTAGTTTTTTAAAACTTAATTTTATTACACAACAAATACACAGAACCATATATGAACAAAGCAAAACAAACCACGTGGTAGGGAATCTAAAAAGCAAATACACAACAAAATTAAAATGTATGAAAACAGAAACAAAAAATTAAAATGTTTATGATTAGTTTAATGAAAAAACATCATTTGTTTGCCTACAAATTGAAACACAATGGCTGAATTTAATTGCCTCAATATCTGGGTGTCCAGCGTAAGGTAGCAAAAATAGCATTTTAAAAATAATAACACCCTCTTCTCGAATTCTGGCCTTTTTGAGCCGTTGTAGCTTAGACAGTAACAATGTCATGCTTATGTGCTATCTATTTAACTTGTTATTTATCTATGTAACTTGTGTGTGTGTGTGTGTAATTTACACCACAAACATTTCAGTGTTTGAATCATACTTTTCTAAGAAATGTGTCTTACCAGATAAGTTTACAAACAGAAGGAACTGCACAAGTATCCATGCTGGGTGACAACATTTCATAATGAGAAGATGCCGGATGTTGACCTGAATCACAATATCTAGTGGCAAGGTCCATCACTTTCCAGTCCAGTGCCATCTCTGTAAAGGAATCTGCCTTCCTGCCATTCCTTTTCATTGCATCATCTGTCTTTTTGTTGGTGCATGTACCTGACCAAGATAAGAGGCTGACATTGGGCAAAGGCTAAGACATTATAACCATCTTTAACTGTATAATACAAAGAAAAGCGGTAACGTCTTAACCTGCTGTCCCTTACTAAGCTCCAAGCCAGTAACAGTCTTAAATTTGAATTGTAAATAGTTAGATCCTTCCTCAATCCCATGCTAGGGTTTCCAACTGCAGGTTGGAAAATTCATGGAGATTTCGGGGTTTGAAGGGAGTCTGGAGTCTTTGTTGCCTGGAGATCAGTTGTAATTCCAGGAGATCTCCAGGCTCCACCTGGAGGATGGCAACCCTATCCCCATCCCCCTATTTCCCCTCCATCTCCCCGGTTAAAATATAACATTTGGCCACACAAATTTGTAAAATATATACTTATCGCTCATATTGCTCAGGGTTCTTCCTTATTTGTCTCCCCATGTGAGCTTTCAGGACAGGGATCCATTTGCTATTTTTTATAGCAGCAGCTCTATTACCCCCCTGGGCCTACTAGATCATATGAACTAATAATGCTTTAATGATTAATAAAAAGAATGGGAGGAAGTTTCTTTCCTGTGGAAAGCTTACAAAATTAAGGAGAGAACTATGTGTGCTACCCTAAGCTCCTTGGAGGAAGGAAAGAATAGCAATACAGTAAAAGAATAAATAAATTTTAATATTCAGAGGTTCTCATGAACAGTTTAAAATATAAGGAACTGCCTTTTGCTTATTAGAATTCTAGCCCATTACTGTCTCCTGAGACTAGCTCCTCTTTCCCAGTCCTTCCCCCTGAAATTTTATAATTGGAGAAGATAATAAACAGTGCTGCTTCTATGAAAAATACAGGTGTAGTAACAAGGTTACAATTTGGACTAGAGAACGGAGAGGCGGGGATACCAAAGAAGTGGGCAGCACAAAGTTATGCTGGTTTAAACTAACAGGATAACTCTTTGGCTGGAAGCCCATGAATATTCTCCTCTGCAAATATATTTGAAAGGTGGAATAATAAAAAAAAAAAAGAAGGAACAGAAGACCATTGGTTGGATATTGCCAGCTTGTCCACTCCGTCTTGTCCAATTCCCTTCCCTTTCACAGCTCCTGACTCACATGGCTTTTGTCCATGCAGATCTCAAAGGGTTCCCAGACCCCCAGCGGGGGCAGGGGAGACCCTGCTTTGGGGGCCCTCCCCCTGGCAGGGGGACTTACTATCAGCAAAGTGAGGCCTTCTGTTGCTGGCAACATGGTGATGTCACATCCGGCACGCACTGGAAATGATGACATCATGTTGGCAGTGGATGCATGGATGCTCTGTTATTTGAGCAAAACTCTATAATAAAAACTGCTACTACCATTGAGTTTTTGCCCAAATAGCAAAGTGTCCCCATGGTGCTGGCGACATGATGACATCACTTCTAGTGTTTGCGGGGGGCTACCCCTGGTTGTCAAGGGATACCTGCCAGCCCTAAGATACCATGATCCTCAGCACAGCCTTTTGGGTGGTCAAAGGGGACTCTCCATTCCTTTTTTATCAGTGAAAAAGCTGGTTGCATCCAACGTCTCATTTGTATCTTACATGGAGCTGCCTTGTGCTGAGTTAGACCATTCGTTCATCTAAGCCCAGTACTGTCCACTCTGTTAGTTGATGACAGGAGTCTTGCTCAGCTCTGCTACCTGATATTATTTTGGGCAGAAGTGTTGGGAATTGAACGTAGGACTCTCTGCGTGCAAAGCATGGGTCCTCCACCCCCCCACCCCCACCCCCAGCTCAACATATTGGGTCACCCTCACTACCACAAAGGATGTGATAAAGACAAATTATATCTTATTAATTTATTTAGGAAAAAAATATGCCTCCTCTCCAGTAACCTGCCCAAAGTGGTTTACAAAAGAATAAAAATTAAATATTAAAATATATTCATTGCAATCCAGCATTAAAATCAGCCCAGCATAAAAACATAGACCATACAAAGAGATGACTGAGACTGAGAAATTACAATAACATTTTAACGGAACCCACACAATCTCTCTAATCTCTCCAAAGCTCCAAATACAAAGTAATATCCAAGTAAGAGAATTACTTATTTAAACAAGACATGATTATTTTGACACATCCATTATTCTACTTTAATGCAATACTTACCACATTGCCCTTCGGTATTGTTATAAAAAGTGCTGAAAGGCAGGCTTATATAAAAAGCAAGGCGGGTATAGGAGACCAAAAGTCTAATTTCAGGTATTTTAACCACAACGTATTGACCAAAGGTGGAAATATCAATACCATCCTTCGAATAACTTGGAACAATTTCTTTATTGTTGAAGAGAACCTTAAAAATATGTAGAAGAATTAGAATAAGCCATTGGGATCCTTGAAGTAGCCTCATAAATTGGAGATACAGCCTATCCTGATGATAAAATGGACATCTGTACTGAACATCTATACTGGACATCTATCCTGGACATCTATACTCAGGATACTGAACTGTACTAACGGTCTTGTATTGTTTGCCCCTTTTGTGGAGCTGTATGGTCCCACTCTGAAGAGAAAAGCGCTTACAGGGCTTTAAAAATGCAGAAGCTCATAAAATGAGGGAGACAAGAGGAGGCGCAGATCTGCCACCTGAATCTGCTAGGTGAGGGCTCCCCCTATTGCAGTGGTAAAAGAGGAAAGCACTCAGTTTGTAAGGAACTTAAAACAAAACAAAAAGGTGTTCACAGATTGACAAGAGACTGTAGGAGGTAGTTGAATCACTCATCCACAATGATGACAAGTCACTGTTCGATAAGTGCCAACAACAGTTGCCTAACCACATGCCATGCTAAAATCATGATCACTGTAGATGCACTAGATGGGAGAAAAGGCATCTCTAATATATCTTGCCGAAGTATCCAGCCCTGTGTATTATTGGACATCCTTGGATAAGGTTGTTCAGTTTCCCCCTTAGTCTCTCTCTCTCTCTCTCTCTCTCTCCCCATTGAGGGATTAAATAAGCTTACACTTTGGGGTCCAAAACGTGCTATAGAAGTAGGAGGAGGAGGGGGAAGAGGAAAAGTTGGTTTTTATAAGCTGACTTTCTCTACCACTTAACAAAGAATCAAACCGGTTTACAATCACTTTTCCTTCCCCTTTCCCACAACAGACACCCTGTGAGGTAGGTGGGGCTGAGAGAGCTCTAAGAGAACTGTGACTAGCCCAAGGTCACCCAGCTGGCTTCATGTGTAAGAGTGGGGAAACCAACCTGGTTCACCAGATTAGCACCCGCCGCTCATGTGGAGGAGTGGGTAATCAAACCCAGTTCTCCAGATCAGAGTCCACCGCTCCAAACCACCACTCATAACCACTATACCACACTGGTAGAGGAGAGGTAGTTTACCAAACATTGTGCATTAAATAAAAAACCAGCAGAATATTTTGCAAACTGCCCCCATCTTTCTTCTGAAATTTATTTCTCTTCCTACTCAAATTCTTAGTAGAAGAGCATTTCTAGCCTTGCAAGAGAAGTGGGAGAGATTTTTTGTTGTTGTTGATTCCCCCTTCCCAGTACAACCTCCAGAAGTCACACCACCCACAGTTCTTCATGGTCAGCTCACTTCCCCAAGAGCCTTTTTTTGTGTGACTATGGGGCTGCAGCAAAAGCTAGAAGCAGGAAATATCCTTACTGTGAGTATACTGTGCTCTCAAATATTTTTGGATCCCAAGGAAACTCATAAATGTCTTACCAGGTTGCCTTCTTTTCCATTCTCTGCTCCTCGTGTCAATACAACCATAGAGTGGTTGTAATATATGAAAAGGCTCATAGAGGGAACAGCTCTATCTATGGCAGCAATATAGTGATTATCCATTTGGATCCAGAAGTTCTGAAACTTTGTTGTTTTGGTTGTTTTCATCAGCAGATAGGTGCAATTCCCGCGGAAATTATAGTAGGACCCATCAAATGTTACATAGTGTTGATTTCCCCATCCACTGCAAATACCTAAAAGGCACAAATTAACTTATTAAAGTCTGAACAAGGGGATCATCAGGTTGGACTGAGAGTCTGTCAAAATCCACCAACAAATGCAACCTCCAACAACAAGGTGGGATCATCAGTATACAGTCCACTCATAGATCAGCCCACATAATTCAGGTGACAGTATGACACAAACTGGGAGCACCAGCAACAACTGCACTGCAATGGGACTTTGTGGAAATCAAGGAACTACACCAGTTGGACTTACTGAAGGTATCCTAAATGTATGACTATCATTACATAATTTTTTTTGCATCATCATAGTATAATGCAGTTACCCACCCACAAGCAGTCTGCTGTCCACACACATATAGGTTTATTGCTTATGGCATGTCAATATGGCACTGGAAAGGGTAAAAAGGAGCTCTTTACCAATTTGTGTGTGTGTGTTAAGTGCTGTCAAGTTGCTTCTGACTCATGGCGACCCTATGAATCAATGTCCTCCAAAATGTCCTAGCTGACAGCCTTGCTCAGATCTTGCAAATTGAGGGCTGTGGCTTCCTTTATTAAGTCAATCCATCTCTTGTTGAGTCTTCCTCTTTTCCTGCTGCCCTCAACTTTTCCTAGCATGACTGTCTTTTCTAGATTTACCAATTTACAGAAGTTTATTTGCCTAATTGCCCAGAAGAGATCCTTACAAATCACTTGCAAGCAGGCCAGTATTATTTGGAAGACTACCATGGTGGTATCTTAATAACATTTATATAGCATATTTCAGTTTTTCAAAGGGTTCCCAGCTGTTGCTATGCTGCTGACAGAGGGTGCTTCCAGCTCAGATCATCCTTGGGTGACTCCTTCCCCCTCGGCCTATCTTGAGCCACCAGGACCCAACTCTGCCAAGTGGCCCCCAAGCAGTTGACCCGCTTGTGTGTAGGATGGCTCTGTGCCTTGGGTGGGGGGAGGGAAATAGTCCAACCAGACATGTTGCCATGGTGCTCCCAGTGGGGTAGGGTTTGGTTTCTGCAATTTCTTCTGGGTAGGAGGGACAGGGCAAAGCAATAACCGTGAGTATCCAGCACATTTTATTAGTCAGCAAACCCCATTCCCCATGAGTGCCAGATAACAAAGCTTTTACTGTAGACTGAATTAGAACACTGAACTAGAAGTGATCTTGCACATAATTTTAGCTTGATATCCATACACTGTGAAATGCAGGTCCTTATTCAAATATCACTTACATTGGCACTCAAAAACCTCACAACAGCCTGATGCTTCACGGTTTTTTATCAGTGGCAGCCCATTAATGCAGTGTTTTAATTTTTGAGGTAGACAGTGCACATCAGATATTTTAATGCGATTTCCATCTCCTAAGCAAGTGGCAACTTGGCAGCTTCCCAATTTCCATGATTCCTGAAACTGTTGATATGTAAAATAAAATAAAAAAGGACTTGGTACACATTGCTATTCCTCATTATTTTTATGATGTATTTTACACATACATGAACCTTTATTGGCATAATAACCACATTGCCAGATGCGTTTGTACAGGCATCTTAAAGGAAAAATTGTGTTCCATCATAAACTGACAATCAGTTAAAATCAGTATATAACTAACATTAAAAAGATCTTCTCATATTTCACACTAATAATGCCATCTGGACCCTTTAATAACAAATACACCGATACATCTCTATGGTCACCATTCTTGTCCTATACTATCATTCTCTCTCTTATTCTTTGTCTTTATAACTATTGCAAGAAATTCAGCGACATGCTCGGTGACTTCTGGGGTTTTATCCATCAATAAAAATTTGATACTCTTGTTTGCTGAATTTTCTTGGGCTTGAAGGTGAGGATTAATTAGTTGTAAACTCTGTTGAATAAAGAATAGACAGCACAAGAGGATATGATGGACTGAATCTGGTTCTTTAAGATGATGTATTTAAAATATGTATACTTCGCCCTTCCAAAATACAAGGGCAGCTTACATCAAGTTTGCAGTAATATGCACATACAAATAATGGGTTGGACCCATCACAAGCAGAAATGCAAGAAAAAATCTGTGGTAGCTGCTTTTATTCAGGCAAACTTATTGTATCCCCCACTTGCATTTCTGATAGTACAAGATGTTATGCAACCAATTCCTGGACACTAGAATATGTAGGCATGAATGTGCTAGGTGTTGCACAATGGAATTGTGGCACATAACTGTGGAGGGTTCATAACCTACAAAAGTTAGATTTTTTTTAAAACTTGCAAATGACTGCCAGAGGGTCTTGCAAAAGGTTACGATCTTTTCTTTAGGGCTGGTCAAAATTTAATCAAACTCGATCAACTCTGTTATTTGGAATGAGAGTACCTTCTGCCTCTTCTATGAAGTTCCACTTCATGTGGATTGTATTTTTTGTGTTATGGCAGAACTCTCTTGTGTATTAAGTGTGGTTATTGTTTTGTAAGTTTGCTATGGCCTATGGCTGAGACAAATATACCAATTATATCATTTCTGAGTCCAGACAAGGGGCTCACAAACATATACACATTATCCATATTGTTCCATTCTACTTATGCATTCAGTAATGTTGTTTGCTCACCTTTCTAGGAGGGTTGAGACTGGTGCAACCACTCACAGAAGTAAGTGTGGAATCAGATTTTATTACTGCATAGGGTGGAGGCTTATTCTGACAGTTCCTAATATTTCCCTTACAAGGGCTGCTGGAGACCATGGACGGTTTGCTAGTGGTGGTCATGGAAAAGGAACATTCTCCATAGTAGAATTCAGTTTGGCATGATGTATTGCAAAAGGCAAAGATACACCAATCTGAAGTATCCATTGTCACAAACTCACTACTGCCTAAAAATCCAGAGGAACAGTTAGTAAAAGCATATGACAACATGACAGTCTTGTAATGGGATAGGAAACCATATAACACAGGGCCATCCATTTTTTAAGAAGCTATATACCCATGCCATCTATAAATGGAAACAGCAAGTTTATGTCCCTGGGATTAATATACACAGACATTTTAAAGAGGAATACAATTTGCTCAACAAGCAAATAATCCAATACATGCATTTTATTTTTGTGCAGCTTATAAGTATGCATCTGAATATTTTTAAATACTAACCAGGGAACACTGTACCTATAAATACATAGGTACACTAATGCAGGGGTCCCCAACCCTTTTAAGCCTGCAGTCACCTTTGGAAGTCTGACAGGTTAGAGGATACAGCTAAAAAATGGCTGCCACAGCTTACCTTTAGTCACATAGTGAAGATCATTTATAAAAATCTGCACTGTCAATCAAATCTACAACAGCCAATCAGCAGAATTGCTGGGCAAAAGGCCCACCTGGCCCCCTTACTTTCTAAAACACTTTGCGGGCACCAGAAAAGGTGTTGGTGGGTGTCATGCCACCCACGGGCACCACATTGGGAACCCCTGCACTAATGAGTGACGATTATTTTAAAAATCAATTAAGTGTAGATGCAATTTGGAATGGTTATTTAATGAATAGTACCCTACAGAAAATATGGCTTAGGTCCAGACTAAAATTTCTGATGGCCCACAGAACACAATTTCCCCACCTCCTCGCTACTGTAGCAGCCCAACATACCACCCAAAATCCTGTTTCTGGTGGTCCCCTCCCAGAATAAGTAATTTCAAACATAACTTTCTTACCATTAGTTATCAGCTTTCCATTTACATTACAGTAGCAAGGGGTGACTGTAATTTTTGTTGTTGCTGGTAAGGGGGTGGGAAGCACTGCTTTATTTCCTAAAAGAATTAGAAGCATCTTACTATCCAGTTTAAACCTCAGTGTAATAAATAGAGAAGCAGCAGCAGCCCTTAGCAGATTAAACCCAGATCATAATTCTTTCTTAAGCACATGGCATAGACAAGAATTCAAATCATGCAATACTTAACTAGATGTTCCAAACAGGGATTGTTTGTTTTTCAAGTGGAAGCTCTGTTACATGACAACAGGGATTGTGTTGGATCCTATGGATTCGTTCTACTAGCTACTAGCTTCCTCCAGCCTTTTCCACAAGAAGCTTTTCTGGGGAAAGGCTCCATGGCTGGAGGAAAGGGCTCATGAAATAGATTTATGGGGTCCAATCCATCATTTTATTGAGAGCTAATATAATTCTATAACGAGAGTCACATTCCCTCCCCACATTGTGCGTTACAAACACCACTGAGCATTTTGTGGTGCCCTAAAACAAACACATCTATTTATCTATCTAGTACATTTTTAAATCACCCTTCTTCCCAGGAGGACAGAACGGCTTATGTGGTATCCATTTTATCCTCATAACTGTGTGAGGTAGATTAGGCAGAGAAACAGTGGTTGGCTGAGGCAAGCAGCGGGGGGGGGGATGAACAGATGACCAGCAGAACATAATTGGTGGACAATTGGGAACTTCCACTCACACAAGAAAATTTCACCCAGTTCCCTCTCCTTGCTGTAGCCTCCTGTTCCTATGCCATTAAGGTGATGAGGGTCTCCTGACACCTATGGCGAAAACACATGGTCGCTTAAGCCTCCTTTATTCCCTGTTTCAGCCAGGATTCAGCCAGGATCGAACACACATTCGGCGAAACGCATGCGTTCGATCCTGGCTGAATCCTGCCTGAAACAGGGAATAAAGGAGGCTAAAGTGACCATGCGTTTTCACCCCTAGTGTTAATCTTTTGGGGAACAGAGGATGCTGGTAAAAGAGGAATGCAGGAAAGACCTTTCACTTCATGTTAGTAGGTTCAAACCCCTAGTTTTCTTGCCCAACCTATCAAATTGACTCTCAGCTGTTCACAAACCAAGGACATCATTGATACAATAATGAATTTTCATTTTCATTGTGTGTTATACCTAAGCATTAATTTTATTTTTTTAACCAAATACATCAGTCTTTTAAACTTGGAGGTAGGAGCTAAAATTCTGTGCAGCCTTATCTGGTCTCTGAACTGGAGGAGCACTTTCTGATAGGGCTGTCGATTCGGTTCCATCCAAACTGGAAAACAGCCAGATTTCACCTGATCTGGCGGTTTTCAGTTCGGATGGAGCCGAACCGCAGAAAGGCGGGAAACCGCGGTCCCGAACTTGGGACCATGGAAAAAATTCGGCAGGTTTGTCCTTTTCCCAAAGAGCTGTCTTTTCCCGTTGTTAAAGAGCTCTCTGGAAGGAAAGCAAGGATCGCCTTCCCTTTCCCCCCCATCTCCCCCCAATCTCCCGGGCGATCCTGGCCCCGGGATCACCTTCCCTCCCCCCCAATTTCCCCCTCAATCTCTGCGGAGCAGTTCAAAGCCCCCCGCCCCCCTTCCTGGGGCTCCCGGGAAAGCGGGCGGCTGGCTCTTTGAACTGCTCTGCACTGCCAGCCACCTGCCCGCTTTCCTGGGAGCCCCGGGAAGGGGGGCGGGTTATTTGGCCGAATTTTTCCCCAAACTCAAATATCGCGGCAGATTCCACGGAACCGAAGTGGGGGAGTTCGGACATCGGCATTTCCCGGATCAAAACGGGCCGGATTTTGCCGGATCTGAATTGTACCGAATTTTTTGTTCAACAGCACTACTTTCTGATCTTTTAGGTGAATCCATCAATTCAGGACTTGTTGAATATCAGTTCTACCTCCTTTATGGAATCCTATTAGTTTCCCCATTTTTATGCCTTCCGTATTTTAGACATTTTTTCTCTTTGTTTTGTGCTATGCTATTTTTTTAGGATTTTTAAGATCATTATCCTATTTTAATTTATACCTTTTATTCTTCTAGTTCTATTAATATGATATTTTATTATTTTTGTTATATTTGATGCTTTATTGTTACATTTGGAGTGGTAACTATGAGCAACTTTGTAGATATTTATATGGAGAATTAGGTAAATGTATGAATGCTAAGTATTGAATGCTTTCCAAGGACTGAATCCTGTCATAAATCAGCATCACTCACTATGCATGAAAACCAAAACATTTTGATAGTCATGATTTGGCTTTAAAACTGAAAATATTACGGTGAAGTAAGCTTCACTGTAATCAATTACTTTTGCTTCCAAGGAATTGGTAGGGATCAGCGTGCTTCTTTGTTGCCTTCAATCAGATCTTTATCAAATCTTTGATAATGTCCTTATTGTTCACTCCCTTGACTATTTTAATTAAAAATTAAAAGTGTTCTGACCAAGAAGTAACATCAACTCTACACTTTCTTCCCAAGCTTATAATTAAGGCTAACCAAAATAAACTTTGGGGTTTTTTTCCCACTGTGGTGTAAACCGAGCTGCATTTTGCATATGATATGCACTTAAAATTCTAAGCATGTAGGAGGCAGAGCCTCTACAGGGGAATTTCACATGCTTGTTAATGAGGACTATGGTTGATGACTTACCCAGATCCTAATTTAGGAAGTTTCACTTGACATTCCTCCATTGCCTAGTTTCCCAGTGATGCTGCTTCCTTGTTTTCCTCTTCCTATGAAATCAAGGTCAGGCCTCCTCACACTTTTTCTTCTCACCTGCAGGAGTTCTTGTAGAAGTGCACTGCTTTCTCCCACTATGCCTATCCTACATTGCAGCTGTGCCTCACTTTCCCAAAGGAGGCCAACAACAGGAGATGGGTTAAGGCTGACAGTACCGTGAAGATTCACCCTGGCATAAGGCAACACTGCATGACTTTGAATATCTTGCCAGTGCTAGATGCCATGGTATCTTTGGAGCTATATTTAACAGGCTTCCTGATAGCATGGCCTATTGTTACTTTTCAACACAACCCTTTCCTGTTTCATTCCCATGGATGTGAGCAAAATATGTCACCACTTTCTTCCGGCATATGCAGCCTCACACATTTCGGTGCATTCACTGAAATGGTCATGGGTCACAGTTGCATTTGGGGTTTTCATTCTATGGTGGTTCCACAAGACTTTTTTTCCCTGCCTTTTTCATCAAGAGAAATTCAGTGTTCTGTCAAGGACTTCTTTGATAACTGTAAAGAAGCAACTTTACTGGGGAAGTTTAATTGACTTTATGGAGAGGCAAAACTTTAAAAGTCTCCAAGTTCTAAGATTCTAGACACCACACATTGCATGAACACATTCTATACAATACAATAATAATGAATAAGGAGCTGCCACTGTAAATCTTACCAATGGAATCTTTCAAGGACAGTTTTTCCTCTGGAACACTAGGGGAAAATAAACATAAACATGCTATTGATAGTTTATTGCCTACATTTTAAAGTGCAATAAAAATAATCTCCACCTACCTCTAACACCCCTACTCCATCCCTTTGTTTGTATGTGAAGTCTGGTGAAAACATCACCTCTGCAGACTAATAACGCCCAAGTGTGCTTATGACACGATAATTTATACCAGGGGTACCCAACCGTGTTGAGTCTGTGAAACCTTTACAAATTTGAGAACACTGAGTGGGCACCAGTCCCCAATGGCTGTCATAGGAGGCACAGCCAACTACCCGATGACTGCCAAGGTGGCTGGGTCCTATCACCTTTGCCTGGAGGTCAGTGTGGGTTGGTGAGTCTCTCTCTGGCTGCCCCAGAAAAAATGGGAGGTTTTGCCTTGGATTTGCTACTCCCTGATGCACATTAAGGATTGCTGGCTCCCATTGCCGGATTTATGTATAAACTAAACAAGCTATACTTAGGGCCCCACTCTCTTGGGCCCCCCAAAAAAATTTAAAGGAAAAAAACTTGGATGTACATTTCCAAAATATAAGATAAAAAACAAATAAAATAAAACCTACATACAGCAACAGTGTTTTGTGTTGTGTAGGCTCCTATGATGTAAGTAATGGGCCCCGCCTGCTAGCCTGCTCCCTAAAATATCACTGGTTTGCTCATTTCTTTATATAGGGTGCCTACATTCTGCATAACATATTTTGTTATGTGCAAATGGCTTTAGATACCTATTAGGTCCATAAATTACCATATAGCATATATTCAACACAAAAACAGCAACAATTTGTTGTTGACAAAGGACAGCTGGACATATAAAGCACCCCATTACCTTCAACAGCTTAGGGCCTCATCAAACCTAAATCCGGCCCTGCCGGCTCCTCTTCATTCCAATGGGCGGAGGGGGGAACCCATTCCAGACCCCATAACTCGGGACCCCCTGACCCAATCTTTACCAAACTTGGGGGTTCTTGCAAGAAGGGTGCCCTCAAGCTACACTGAAAGCTTGGGACCTCTAACTCCAAAAATGCCCCCCTGGAGCAGCGGAAAGCCGCAAATGTGCTTAAATGGCATTATTTGGCCGAATTAATTCAAGAACGCCGATTTCCATGTCGAATTCCACGGATCTGAATAGGGGGAGTTCGGACTTCGGCATTTCCCAAATAAAAACGGGCTGAATTTTGCCGAATCCGAATTTTACCGAATTTTTTTTCAACAGCCCTATTTGGAGGTTCTAAGCTATCTTTGGAAAATACATAATTCTGTATGGTTGCTTTCTGCAGACAGAAAGGTGATGGCTTCTGGACTCTTCTGTGGGACCTGCTGCTCCAAAGAGATGGATGAAAGTCAGGATTAACTTTGCATTGGGGATAATATGATTTGGGAAAGAAGGAAGTGGGCACCAGAAAACCTATCGATGGGCATCATGGTGCCCATAGACACCACATTGGGGATCACTGATCTACACCAATAGAAGTTACTTACCACAAAGTGCATTTGGATGCTGAGACACATTCTCTTTTTTCCTCATCATAATATGGTTTATCAGCACTGCACTGTGGATAGCAACCTATGTTGGAAACAGGCAAAGAATAATTCTCATTTACATCTATTGGACACAAATTTCTAAGAGGGTAGCATTCCCTTGATGAGATGTGAAACAACTTATAATGAAGATAAGAAGGCATAGACTTCTTGCTATATCTTTACATTCTGTAAATGTTGTTTCCACCAATCATAATATGTATAATAATTACATATTACTGGAGTTTAAACTTTGGCAGACCTTATACGACTCTGTATTATAATCCATTAATTTAACATCTATGGAATCTATAGAAAATAATAGAGATATACATAGGAATGAGATAAAAGAGAATTTCTCCTGAAATTGTTATTTATTTATTTGCTTCATTTATAGTCATAGAATCATAGAGTTGGAAGCGGCCATACAAGCCATCTAGTCCAACCCCTGCTTAATGTAGAATCAGCCTAGAGCATCCCTGACAAGTGTTTGCCCAGCCTCTGCTTAAAGACTGCCAGTGAGGGGGAGCTCACATACTCAAGGTAGATTACAAAATACAGAAAAACATTTAACTCAACCAGATTAATTCAGTTCAATGTGGATTAATTCAATTGAAGTCAGATTAGCTGAATATTCTTTCAAGGAAATATGAAAGCAGAGTTAATCTTGCATTCCTACTCAATTACTTACGAGAAAGCTGCACTGAACTCAATAGGCCTTCTTTCGAAACAATCATGGGGCTACATGGAACATAAAATTAAACTGACAGGATGGATAGTATGTATTCCATTCTGCTGGCGCCTGTGTGCCCAGCATGAACGTCCAGAACAAGTCATATTCTTCTGTTGCAAGAGGATTTGCTGGTGATGGAGGCATACAACTTTGGAAGAATGCACTGAGTGTGTGGGTGCCAGTAAAACAGAATGTGAAAGAACCAACCCAATAAATTAAAGCTGCTATTTATTTTTATGTATCTGTTGCTGTAAAGGTTAACCTCTTATCTCTTTTTCTACTGTGGTAGCTGAGCTCAGGCTATTTCATGCAAAACATTTTCTGACACCACAAAACATTTTCTGACACCACCAAGGTGGAAAAAGCATGTCCTTGTTAATGTATGAACAGCAGAACAAATATTTTTCTACCCTTATTAGAATATTAATTTTGTAGTACCTATCCAATGTACACTTTGGGATGGAAATATGAAGGCTGGGTTATATAAATATAATCATGAACATATCTTTATTACTTCAGCTTCTGAAAGCCCAGAGGTTATTTTGCTGAAAATAGAGGACTACATTGGCACTCAAGCTCATGGCTGTCATAGTAGAGTTGCCAGCTCCGGGTTGGGATATGCCTGGAGATTTTTTGGGGTAAAGCCTTAGGAGGGCAGGGTTTGGACAGGGGAGGGACTTCAATGCCATAGAGTCCAATTGCCAAAGCAGCCATTTTCTCCAGGTGAACTGTTCTCTATCGGCAGGAGATCAGTTGTAATAGCAGGAGATCTCGAGCTAATACCTGGAGGTTGGCAACCCTATGTCATAGTGATGGTGAAAAAAGAGACAAACTCAAGGCGGAGAATTCTGAGGGCAGATTACAAAAACTGAGGCTTGATTTAAATGGGATACTGGCAGATCAGATGATATTACCTGTAGAATCTTTCATGTGCCCAGCTTCTCAATGAACCTGGGATCTCATCTGTAGGTACTATTCATCTGCTTTGTGCACAACTAGCCCACCAGAGATCCATACTCCAGGTTGCTGTTGCACATGCATGCAAATATTGTACACACAACAGGGAAGTTTAAGAAAGATGCTGGGCATGAGCAACACCACACAGGTAAGATCTTCTTGCCCACCAGCAGTTTGGAACACAATTTGCATTATATTCTATTTAAAAAAGGTAATGGTCCCCTGTGCAAGCACCGGGTCATTCCTGACCCATGGGGTGATGTCACATCCCGACGTTTCCTAGGCAGACTTTGTTTATGGGGTGGTTTGTCAGTGCCTTCCCCACTCATCTTCCCTTTACCCCCAGCAAGCTGGGTACTCATTTGACCGACCCCAGAAGGATGGAAGGCTGAGTCAACCCTGAGCCGGCTACCTGAAACCAACTTCCGTCAGGATCGAACTCAGGTCGTGAGCAGAGCTTGGACTGCAGTACTGCAGCTTACCACTCTGTGCCACGGGGCTCTTAACATTCTATTTAGAAAGGGCCTATATTTCAGACCACATGTCTAACACATGATCAGACTTCAAGCACACCTATAATGTTGGCAGATGTGCAGGTTCTATAGGTGGACTGATTATTGTGTAAAATTATGGAAGACTAGAAAAAAGGAGAGTGAGACTATTGGGACATTCAACTATACAAATACTCTTAAAATACACGGCTTTATAATCGTTTGAATCATCAATTTAACCTTCAAGGGAAGAGACCTTTGCCAAATTTTCTCTGTGCAAATAAATGCCCATTTGCATTTGTGAAATCACAGCAGCAACAAGTCTTTCACTTTAGTCTGTTTTGTTGGATATGCGTGTGCCAACTCTCCTCTAAGGCTTACCTTCCAAATTATACAGTAGATTGCCACACCTTCCGGCGCAATTTCTGCAAGTCCTTAAACAAGGGTCTCCACAGGGTTTATAATGCCACTCCTTTTTGTTGGGTGAGTTAAAGTAGTCACAGAACACAGCTGCATTAGAAGACATGACAATCATAATTGGTAAAGCCCGTGTTCTCACTAGGGTTGCCAGCACCCAGCTGGTAGCAGGGGATCCCCCACTTTAGTGCCCTGCCACCTGGCGCTGTTTGGTCAGCCAGAAGAGGAACTTAGGGCAGCAAACTTACTCCAAGGCCTCTAGGATCTGAAACACGGCGACATCATTTCTGACATGCACCGGAAGTGACATCATTGTAGGGAACACTCTGGTATCTGGGCAAAACTCTGTGGTAAAAACTGTTTCTACCATAGAGTTTTACCCAAATACCAGAGCATCCCTGTGGTTGTCAGCGACATGATGATGTCACTTCCAGTGCATGCCAGAAATGATGTCACCACGTTTTGGACGCCAGAGGCCTCAGAGTAAGTTTGCTGCCCTAAGTTATCCCCACCCCCACCCCCTGCCAGTTGCCAGGAGGTACCTGGCAAACCTAGTTCTCACTTGGATCCTTCTTGCCTCCCTCCTCCTTTTGGCTTGCCCTTGGCTACGCATGTGCTACAGCATCTCGGCCATTAATTTCAATAGGAGAATTTTGCACACTGCACTTATATTTGTTTGTTTGTTTGTTTGTTTATTCCACCTGTCCAGGAACTTGCCTGAGTTGACTTACAAAATAAAAATAATAGCCCTGACCTGGATGGCCCAGGCTAGCCTGATCTTGTCAGATCTCAGAAGCTAAGCAGGGTCGGCCCTGGTGAGTACTTGGATGGGAGACCACCAAGGAATACCAGAGTTGCTGTGCAGAGGAAGGCACTGGCAAACCACCTCTGCTAGTCTCTTGCCATGAACCCCCCCCCCAAAAAAAACTTTAAGAGATATTAGTTAAAATCTAGTATTAAAAACCCAGCCAAGTATTAAAAAATGGACCATAAAAATAGACAATTGACCGCTTAAAATAATAGTATTCAAACTCAAGTAGTGTTAAACGATTAGCCCCTTAATTAAAAGTCTAGGTGAACAGCAGTGTTTTTGGCCTAGTCCCTAAAAGAAAGCCATATAGGCACCAGGCAAGTCTCAAGGGGAAGCACCTTCCATAAACGAGGTGCCACTATTTAAAAAGCCCTTTCTCTAGTCACCATTAATCTCACCTCTGAAGACAGGGGCATCAAGAGTAGGGTTTGTGAGACAGATCTTAAGTGGAAGGCTGAACAATATGGGAGGAGGTGGTCTTTCAAGTGCCCTGCTCTGAAGCCATTTAGGATTTACACAAAAAAGAATAATAATCGGGAATCCACTTACTGATGTCATTTGGTTATTATTAGAGATTCCTTTTTTAAATCTTCTCTTCAAATACTCTGCTGTTATGTGTTCGATGATCCTCTGAGCATAAATTTCTTTTGTGAATACTTACGACAAGCTGTCGGAGTTCGCCAGTCAATACAGACGCCAGATCTGCTGCAGCTCCAGGAATAAGCAGCTACTGCAGTACAGAAGCACTCAGAATCTCCCACACTGTCACAACCACAGATATCAGACACACAGGCCTCATAGTAGGGTGTAGGGTTGACCTAACAAAACCAAAAATTATGGTACTGAAGATTTTTCCAATGCTCTATTTAATCTGCCTTTTATTAATTTAGTTTTTCCCCCAAGAACACTCTTAAAAACAAAAGCTCCAAGACACCTTAGATCTAAAGCATATGGGGGTATTTCTTATAGGAGCCTGCCCTGCGAAAGTGCATGGCTTCTGAGGAATAGCTACATTGCCTCTATGGGCAACAATATTAGCAGCATATTCATGGGATCATGCATACATTCATAACTATATTGTACACCAGGATGTCAAACTCATTTGTTACAAGGGCCGGATATGACATAAATGTCACTTGGTCGGGCTGGGCCATGCCTTGCCAGCCCAGATCAGGACTCGGGGTGGTGGTGGGTGGGGGCTGCCTTGGCTGGATTACAGGCCAGATAAGAGCTCTCAAGGGGCCGGATTCGTCCCCTGGGCCGTATGTTTAACACGCCTGTTGTACACCATGCAGAGGATCAGAAATCATGTCTTGCAAACTATATTATATTGGAAAGAGTTCCCCAAATACACCACTTGAGGTCATCACCTCACCTCAGTTTGTAGAGCTGGCCATGTTGGTCAATAGCTGCACTGGTTTGGGGAATCTGGGGATCTGGCCTGTTCACATCCCTCTACCACCTTGTGTCCCTAGCAACAGCAACATCCCTCTCTTCAAATGGTGTACACCCTGTGCTTTTTTATGTGCCTGAAATTATGATCTGATCTATAATAAATTCTTCTTATTCTTGTTTTGCCCTTGGGTTGTTGATAGCTGGTTACTAATAAGCTTTGTTCTTGGAAATCTGAGAGCAAGCAGCAGGTGGACCGCAACATATAAATTAAAAAGAAAAGTGTACATAGTCTGATAGCATTGCCACAAGTCTCTATTTTCATGTTCATGCTTTCTCCCCCACCCTCCCATTCATGATCCTGATGCTAAGCCTTTAAACCGAGTTTCTGTATCTTTCCATAATTCCCTTATCCAAATATTTGTACTATTCCAATTAACAAAATTCTGTTTTCCCTCTACCCAGGTTCTCAGAATTCCTTCTAAGCTTGTAGAGGCACCTTCCCACTGTCAAAGTCTCCTATAGCCATTGTGTGGGTCACTACCAACATTAGTTGTGATTTTTAAGTAGGGTTGGCAAGTCCCTCTTTGCCACTGGTGGGAGTTCTTGGGGGTGGAGCCTGAGGAGGGCAGGGTTTGGGGAGGGGAGGGACTTCAATGTCATTGAGTCCAATTGCCAAAGCAGCCATTTTCTTCAGGTGAACTGATCTCTATCAACTGGGGATCAGTTGTAATAGTGGGAGATCTCCAGCTACTACCTGGAGGTTGGCAACCCTAGCCTTAAGTCTGGTGTAGAATCAAAGCCTGTGGCTCCTTTAACACTGGAGTAAGAGGCAGTGGAATGAAGGTTTTCTTCCTTACATTTCCTTACACTCAGGCTATTTCAGTGTAGCTTTGGAGCTCACATTAGATAACTGGCTACACTGATAGGGTACATATCTCTTTAAGGCCAGAAGTGACATCACCATGCACTGACACTGGCACCTGTCCCTGTACCGGCCTCCCAACAGGTAGGGGACCTGGCAACCCTACCTTCTCTAGTCTAAACCCTGTCAAGGCCTCCAGAAGGGACTCTGGAGGGTGTGTCGGCTCCACCCTACCTTGACGGCGCAGCAGTCCATGCCAGATAGCTGCATTGCTGAGGATAGCAAATAAATATCAAGAAAAAGCAATACAAGAAGAGGGGAGGCAGAATGACAGAGAACAAAAGGAGGGATAAGCCAGAGAGGCGGAAACTAAAGAGCGCTCTTACCTTGCTGTGGCAGGGTCTGAAAAGTTCGCTCTTGATAATACTACAGTGCTTTTGCCCCAGTGCAAGCTTGAGAGGCTGAGTTTCACATGGATCGGTCTTGTTTAGGTCTGAACAGCTAGTGGTGACTTTCCAGCTGCTTCCGAACTCTTGCGCATGCAACTCCACAGACTGCCCTCTGCTGGTAAAGTCATTGTGGGCGCGGTTGTCAAAGTCACCGCAAAGACCACAAACCTTGCCCTAGGAAATTTGTGCAAGTTATTCTACAAAGTCCTTATTGATAGGAAAAAATTGCTGTATGTCAAAAAGTCAAATTCTGCTTATGCAGACTTCTACAATTTATATCCTCAGAGAGCTGTGTGTCCTCCCCAAGCATAGTATATCCAGTTCCATTCTAAGCACCTATAGTAAGCAGTGACTCAGGTTTCTGGAAAGAGTTTAACTGTATTTACATAACACAGAAAGTGATTTGGACTTAATTTCGAAAAGAATATTGTCTAAATGTGCAAGTTAAACTGCTATAAACCAGCAAGTGTTGGTTTGAATTATTGGTTTCTAACCCTTTTGGCTGAAAGAAGCTATAAAAGTATACATCATCTGCTTCCTAAATGCTAACCCCCCCCCCCCCCCCACACACACACACACTACTTTTAACTACTCAAAATGGCAAAAAACTCTCATATTGTAAAGAGATACGACTCAGAGTTTTTATGTTTACACAGGTGTGCTCTGTAGATTGCATAATGCACAAGAGAGATGTATTTATTACAACTAGAGGATCAGTTCACAACTGACAGTTTTTCTGTCGCAGGGATATCTTTGTAGGAAGAATGCTGTAATCTGGTATGTATGATGAATCTACACATGTTCCATTCATGCTACCATACAGACACAGTCTTCATATGTGACAATATTTGTATCACGTCGCTGCTTCTTTCCCAGAATGAAGTGATATTATAGAAGAAAAAATACCATACGTGACCTGTCCTGACACAAAAATACCTAGTGTGAAAATCACCATATTTCCACCTACTTGAAAAGAAGGTGCCAGTTGTACAATCACTGTTGTCTTCTCGTCCCACATAAAAGTCATTCCATGATAAGTCTCAATTACAATATAAAGCCCCATGATGTACAATTTATAGTTTTTTTCTGTGCCAGGCTTACTGGTTATCTCCTCAATTTTTCCAGAGGAAAGTCTGATTTCGCTGCTCTAGAAATAAAAATAAACTAGTCTGAAAGGACAAATTTGCAGTTGAAATGAAAGCACACTATGACATAGCCACAAGCCTGAACAATGATAGATAATAATAGATGCAGTTCCCTATCAAGACACAGAACTAGAATAGCACGTGCTTCCTCCATCTTCTCATTCTTTGCTGCTGTGATGTCACAGAAGCCCAGAGATCAAGGCCCATGAGTTGTTCTGGTGTCACGAATATTCCAATCCCTACGGAATAAAATTGTCTAAGGAGCAGCACAAGCTGAAATCTGTTGGTGGGGTTGACTGAAGACAGTAGTATGGTACTGTTGATAGATTCTTTGGCTAAATAGTAAATAGGGAGTGTATGAGTGGTGTGTATATGAATGGCAGGGTCATTGACCTATGTATTAATGTATAAATGGAGTGTGTGGAATTATGGCTGTGGTACGTGAGTTAAAGTAGTGTATGTGTGACCAACTCTGCCATGATGATCACTGAGTGCTCCTGGACCAGTCACTCTCCCTAAGCAAAATTTACCTCTCAGCTTCAGTTATCATAGGACAAAATGAAGAGGAAAGACCCACGTATGCCTCCTTGGAGGAAGGGCAGGATAACAATGCACGAGATAGATAACAGAGTGTGAATCAAATTGCTTCTGACTGTGGGTGATTTGGTCTGTGAGTAGTGTGCATGTGAATGTAGTGTGTATAATATATGTATGAGTGAGCATGTGTTAGAGGTGTCTGTGGTGTGGTTTTAAAAAAGAGACACTTGTGGCACTTTAGACTCATAGGTTTATTGGGGCATAAACTTGTTAGCTGGAACCTACAGGTGGAAACGTACGTCACAATAAACTTCAGATATCATCAGACATAGGCCAGAACTTAGAATCTTTCAGTCCTACCATCTTCAAATCTATTGACCCCCTTCCCACACAGATCAGTTGTTTCTACCTATTGCTGCTGAGAACAACCACAGGCTCCCAGAAAATATTCCCTCTGGGCAACCACTCATTTTACTGGGAGCAAGTCAAACATCATATAGAAAGAAATTACACATCTTTATGTATGAGCCTTCAGAATTGGGTCCCTCTAATGCATACCCTGTCTTCATCTCCCAGACCGGAGCAGTCAGCATAGTAGAGCTAAACTGTACGGGAAGATATTTCAGGGCTTTAGCACGTGTTAACAATTTAATTGGAATGGAGGTATTAGGAAATATCTTTGCCTGAGACTCTGGAGAGCTAGTCAGAGTGAAACCACTGAGCTAGGTGAACGAATTATCGAACACAACATATTTTCATGTGCGTTCCAAGACTCAGGTCCTTTTCAAACCATCCCATCCCCTTTTCTTATGTCCAACAAGCTCAACAATGGATCCATTAAAAACAATTAATGAATGACCTGCAAATCTAGCCAATAGTCCAGATCATTTTGATTTTGGTAACAACTCTACATAGCGTTCTTATTTTTGCTACATCTGATGAGTATTGTGAGCAATCCTAAGTAGGTCTACTCAGAAGTAAGTCCCATGTGATTCAATGAAGCTTTCTCCAAGGAAATTATTTTATGGGTTGTAACCACAGACACCCTTCTGGAATTTGAATAGGGTATGTGGGGATGTCAGATGAGAATAGGCACTAACAAGTTATTGCAAGCAAACAAAAATACATCCACATTTCTTTTGCAATTGTCAACTAATGAAGCTGGCTTACCTGCAAGATCACATTGATTTTCAAGGCACAAACAGTTGGGGATTTACCACATGCAGCATTTGACATTACAATTCGAAAGGTGCTTTGCTGGGGATTATTGGGGCAAAAATCCTTAAAATGGGAAACAAACAAAAAATGCCATTGAACATTACATTCTCTATCTCGGCATCCAACTTGCTATGACAGGTATCCTTAAGGGAGAAGGATATGACACCCCTGGCTAGTTAATTTCTGTAAAATGTTTTAGTGTCCTTAAGGGATTATACTACTACAATATGCAGGTCAGGGATTATATTCTTAACATTCCCCTACATTATTAAATGAAACTCACTACATAGAGAATATGGTTCATCAAAGACCAAACTAGGCTATTAACTATTGCCCTGTTGAGCTAGCATCAGAAATTAGCTTGAGGTATACAGTCTTGGATGGATTGTACCATATTATTTTTATTTATTTATTTGTTTGTTTGTTTGTTTATACACCACCCTTTCCTGGCTAGGCCGTGTTCAGCTTACAACAACAATCACACAATAAATATATATAAATATAAGAATTAAAACATATAATTAAACATATAATTAAAACATATAATTAAAACCATAGCCTACTCTAATATAGTATAAGATGGCACCCTGAACTACCGGTATGTGCCCATCTCATATAAGCTGAGTTGTCTCCAGTAGGATGAAGTTGGTCCAGTAGATGGCAATAGGGGAGATCACCAAAATGACAGAGAACTAACAGAAAAAAGGAACAGGAACAAAGGGGTGGAAGAAAAGGGAAGGGGAGAGGGAGGGGCGGGGAGGAGAAAAGGGAAGCCAGCTAGTGTGTAATACCGTCACTGTCCTCAACCATATGCCTGTGGAACAACTCTGTCTTACAGGCCCTGTGGAACTGAGCAAAGTCCCACAGGGCATGAGTCTCACTAGACAGAGAGTTCCACCAGGCTGGGGCCAGGACCAAGAAGGCCCTGGCCCTGGTCTAGGATAGCCAGATACTTCTGGGGCCAGGGATCTCCAAATAGTTATTTCCAGAAGAGTGTAATGCTCCTAGGGGGTATATTGGGAGAGGCTGTCCCATAGATATGAGGGTCTCAGACCATTTGGGGCTTTAAAGGTGAGCACCAAAACCTTGAACTTAATCCGGTACTTAATTTGGAGCCAGTGCAACTGGCGAAGTATGTGGTGAAAGAATAATTTGGATCTAAGAAATACTTGCAATGAAATTGTGCCAATCTCACCTTTCTCACTGAAAAAGAAAGGAGGTTAGAGAAGTGTGTGAAAAAGGAACATTCCTCAAGCCAAATTCTGATGTGTCAAATTCGTGTGGTGGATCTATGCTACAGTGGCTTAGGATCCCCTATAACCAGCAAAGTGAGAAGAATGCCAATTCTGCCTTTCATTCCTTATTAAGTAATCCATGACACTCATTTAAACATTGAAAACACTAAACTGCAATTTGATAGCATGCCCACATTTAAGATGGGTAATATAAGACTTCATACCTGAGCGAGGATATAATCACAGTCTCCCATGAAATCAAATTTCCCGCCATCAAAGCTGAGGTAATGTCCATTCCCATACACAGTGCATATTCCATGGCAAGGGTTGGTTGTACAGTTCCATTGTCTCTTGTGGCATATGCTGAGAGATTAAATATAAAGGATCAGAATTTGCCACCTGAAGGAATACTCTGCATGCAAGAAGAGCAATTCAAGGTATGATAGCCATTTGGATAGGTCAATTGAAATGATAATTTTAACAACAGACATTTACAAAATAGTTTATAACATTAATGTTAACAGGTAGAATTCACACAACCCATAAAATAGAGCAGATCATAAAATAGATTAGATATCAGTAGAATGTACTGTTTGTGGGTTTCCTAGAGGCACCAGGTTGCCCACTGTGTGAACAGACTGCTGGACATGATGGGCCATTGTCTGATCCAACTTGGCTTTTCTTATGTTCTTAATGAAAAATAATGTCTAACAATCATGCTAGCAAATCACACATACAGACTGTCCATAACTGAAAATTTTAATTGCATAACAAGCCCACCATGTAAAACAAAGAGTTATTGTAGAACAGTGATTTCAGAATAATCAGTATCCAAGGAGATCATAATTTAGCTTCCCTTGGGCACATTCATATACTTAACACAGATAAACTATAAATGTCAATTGACTAGGGCCTCATCATCCTTTAAACCCTGCAAGTTTTTTACATATTACCATTATGAATGTTGACTTCAATGAACATGGACGCAAGACTGAGACTGACATGGTATTGCATCTATACACTGTATTATGAAATTATTGCATGAAGTCATTATACTACATACATGCTGAGAGGAAAAGGTACTTCCTGGTGATTCTTCCAACTAAATATGGTAGCAGGAGTTGGCCTTAAATTCTGTAAACATTTTTGGTGACTCTTTGAATAAAAGGACAGTGCAAGGAAATAAACACACACACCCTCAACTGAATACATAGACAGGAATCAAGAGGTATGGTATTTAAGTAAAATAACTTTAGAAAAACCCTTTGCCAAAAATGGAAGGGCAGGCTGAAAGAGGTCTAGGGATTTTTAGGAATACTGAAGTCCCTCTCCTCCAAGAGACACTTGACAGAATAGTTTCTCTAACCTTGTCAGAATATAACTCTATAACCTGGACACCAGTAACTTTGTCTGATATTTCACAATCAAATCCTCTTCTTGCACACTTATTGTACTGCTTGTACCTTTCTTCTCTTTCAGCTCTTCCCCAATAAATGGCATGGCTAGAAAAATGCTGACCTGTACACAACCACACTGCTTTTCCCTTTTCACTCCACCACACTTGTTTTCTGTTAATCATGTGGTAATATCAAATGCTCAAGCTGGATTCTGAAAAGGGAGAGGCACTAGAGATCATATTACACATCTATGTTGGTTACTGGAGCATACAAGAGGAGAAGAAAATGAGCTTAGGTTTCATAGATTACAGCGAAGCTTTTGACTGTGGATCATGAAAAGCTATGGTTGGTTTTAACAGAAATGAACAACCTATACTCTGGACAAGAAGCTACTGTTAGGACAGAATATGGAGAAACAGAATGGTTTACAGTTGGCAAAGGTGTCAGACAAGGATGTATTTTATCTTACTTTCTCTTCAATCTGTATGCAGAACATATCATAAGGAAAACTGAATTAGATTTAGATGAAAGAGGAATGAAAATCAGTGGAAGAAACATTAACATTTTGACATATGGAGATATCACCACATTACAGGCAGAAAATAGTGAAGACTTAAAACAACTACTGATGAAGGTTAAAACAGAAAGTGCTAAAGCAGTATTACAGCTGAACATCAAGAAGACAAAAGTAATGAGTACTGGGGAATTACACAACTTTAATATTTATGATGAAGAAATCGAAATTGTTCAAGATTTTCTATTCCTTGGCTCCACTGTTATCCAAAAAGGAGACTGCAACCAAGAAATCAGGAGACCGAGACTAGGAAGGGCAGCCATGAAATATTCTTAAGGGTAAGGATGTGTTGCTGGAAACCAAGATCATACCATAGTATTCACACTATAGTAATTCATATCATAGTATTCCCTATTACTATGCATGGGTGCAAAAGTTGAACAATGAAGAAAGTTGACAGTGCGAAATGTGGTGTTGGAGGAGAGTTTTATGGATACTGTGGACTGCAAAAAAGACAAATCAGTGGGTTCTAGATCAAATCAAGCAGCTAAATGACTAAACTGAAGCTACTGTATTTTGGTCACATTATGAGAAGACAACAGTCACTGGAAAATAATGCTAGGAAAAGCTGAAGGCAGCAGGAAAAGATGAAGACCCAACATGAGATGGATCAACTCAATGAAGGAAGCCACAGCCCTCAGTTTGCAAGACCTGAGCAATGCTGTTAACAATAGGGCATTTTGGAGGTCATTAATTCATCGGGTTGTCTTAAGTCAGAAACAACTTGACAACACAGAGAGAAAGCCATAGTTTTTCTTTCACCCTACTATGCCCGCTCAAGATTACCTCTCATAATTGCATCATGGAAACAGGATAATGTAGGAGTGTATTGGCAGCAATATGACCGCTGGTGCCTTAATGTAATAGGCATTTGTCTATTTCCAGAAAAAGGTCTTATTTGAGGATTGTGTTGGAAGTGAAGGACAGTGGAACTTTTTTTGCACCAAGAACACCAGAGGGCAGAAGAGCCAGTATTCACTTTCAACACCCATTCTCAGCATAGAAAACCTGTGTTATTCTTTGCTAAAGCAAATGGCATTAAGAGTACTCTGAAAAATACTATACCATGTATTACAGCTGACTGTGATCATTGTGCCGGGACTATAGACATTTCCTCCATGGATACAAGGGCATTGCTCCTCTTCAACACAAGTGCCATTAACATCAGACACCAGTCCAGCAGGACAAATGCACCCAGAGACACATTCTGTAGCATACTGGGGGTGCAAAGACAAAATGCAAATTGATATTGTATGGAGCATAAAATGCCCCTTTACAGAATGTCATTCGGGTAATTCAGAAAAAAATGCCATCACACAATGATCCATCCAGATGATTTTACAGATAAGTCTTTACAGAAAAAATGAATGTCATCACGACGGGCCGCTGGTGTTTAGCCACTTTAAGGAAATGGCGTTTAGCCATTGGCTGGGGGTGATGAGAACAGGTTGTGTAGAGTGGGCTTCCTACATGACTCAAATTCAAATTTCAAATACCTTTATTGGCATAGTACAATTTGCAGTATATAAAAGGATAAAAGTTAAAATAAAATTAATATAAATCATTCCTTAATGTTGTGATTCTACTTTCGACTAGATTCCCACTGGTTGACTGCTATCGTCAGAAATTTTGCCACGTTTTCGGTTATCTCAGGATCCTTATCAGCTAATAGTTTGTGAAGTATTTTCGTGTTATTTGAGGAGAAGTTCGAAACTATAGGTTTTATGAGGTTTCTTCTTGGGGAAACATAAAGATGGCAGTCCAAAAGAATATGAGACAGGGAGTCAGGACATCCTACGCCACATCTGCAGACTCTTTCTGCGTAAGGTGTTTTCAGGAATCTGCCACGGAGGATCGTCGAAGGCAATGTGTTAGTCCTAGCTTGCATAAAGACTTTCCTGAGCTTAGGATCCTACATGACTCTCATGGGGACACCTTAAGGGGCTCTGGGAGGCAGGGGGCCCATCCGCCAACCTTGGGGCTGATGTATTGACCACACCTCCAGGAGCATGGGCAGGAACAGTAGCTTCTGCCACTTCCAGCCACTTCCACTTCCACTTCCAGCTCTAATACCAACCTTCTTGCCTTGGTTTCCCCAACAGGAAGGTTGGGGGATTGCTAACAGCAGTTGGGCTGTCAGCTGTATCCATTGTCTCCAGCCTATGCTGCACCCTCCATGGCGACCGGGAAGCCTCTGAGGAGGAGTCGTGGCTGTGCTGCTCCCGGCTGCCACAGATCCCCCCTCCCCCAGAAAAAGGCTACTCGTATCTTACTACTAGTTTTAATTAATCTTTATGCTGGTGCCTCTTTTTAATTTTCTCTCTTGCAGACTGAGTGTGGGGCCTAGAAACAAAACAGATAAATAAACGTTGCCATGGCCCCAGCGCATATTCACAACTACAATCTTGATAATTAAATTGCCTGAATCGGTGGCGTGTTTACAAAGTAGGGTTGCCAAATTGCAACCCAGGGATGTGTGCTTTACTGATAAAATTGCTGAGGAAGTGGGAGATGGCTTTCTTCCCCTCCGGAGCAGATGGAGGAACAAGAAAGGAATAGATGAGAGAAAGAACAGTTGCTTTGTCTCCTAATAAAGTTCAGATCTCTAGACTGAGATCTGGCAACTATATCACAAAGGGATTAGATCTTCATTGGCTAATGCTTATCTACAGTAGACAAGTGATGAAAGGTGAAAGTAATCTACCTGCAACATGGCATTAGCAATATTTTTGCCCTTCATTTTTCCTTTCAAATTTAATAGCAGTGTGAAGCAGAAAGTTTTTGATAGGCAAAACCATGTAGAAGTAGAATAATTAAACCTCCTATCTGGTTCCTTCATGGTTCCAGTCTGAATCAGGGCCATGTACAGCTAACAATGAGTTTAAAAATTGCTAGGAAGATCCAATCACAGATCTCCTAGTCTTTTGTCAAGTTTAAGACATTAATGACCTTTTTTTAAAAAAAAAAAAGTAGGCAATAAAGTAGATACAGTATCTACGTTGTACATATAAATGTAGAAAGGACCCTTGTCTGGGCCTAGTAAAAACATTAAACCCTTTGCATTCAGTTGGAATACGTTTTACAGCTTACTTCAGTTTACTAATTTGTTCTGTACCAGCCTGGCAATAATACTCTCCCACCATACAACTATACATCTCTGTAGCATGAATGGTAGCAGGAATCATAATGAACTAGGTGATTCTATTTGCTCAGCTTTCATGGACACCACACAGGTGGCATTTTGAGTAGGGTAAATTCAGTTCTCATTAGCATTCATCAAAATCAGTCAAGCACTCAGAACAACTACCATGGAACACTGTCAAGAACTTAACCTCTTACACACTGCATGTCTTGCGTTTCACAACTTTTCTGGCATTCTGATCCACTTGCACTTGGACCAGCAGAGCTGCAGTCAAAATAATTCATTGAAGGAGGACAATCTAGAAGAGAAGAACAAGTATAAAGTTTCCCCATCACCAAGCAGACACAGAAAATATTATACTGCGCCAAATGCCAAGTAGATTGGAAGATGGATAGCCCTTCTAGACTTATTTTGGGCTTATTTTTTAGTGAGACAACCCTCTCCACTAGGCTTCTCCCTGAGAAACTCCCTAAAACCAATGCCTGCCCCTTGCAGATCTCCCACCTTTGTGTCATTGAGATGGAGCAGGAACCTGTCCTAAAGAAGATCTGGCTAAATTTTAAAAATTTAGATGGAAGAACCATGGGGGAGCAAAAGAAAAGAAGTTGAATTAGCATTTCCCTGAGATCTCTCCAAAAGTTCAAAAAGAAACAAACTGTACCCTGCACATCAGGAAATTGGCAATAATTCAAAGCATATTTCAAATTCCAAAATGTAGCCCTGATTCAAAAAAACCTCTCACCTTTCTCAGCTTCCTTGTTTCCAATGCAGTCCAGTTGCCCTCGAATGCATTTGCTGAAGACATGAAAATACAAAAGGAGAACCTCATGCCAACCCATAAAATAAAATAAAAATCCCACTCCAAATCCAGTCAGGCAGGTACACTTTCCTCAGGGTAAATACCTCTGCAATCATTCACTTTGTATTCTAACCCTAGATGATGACTACTTTACAGCAAGCTACTGCCAATCCCCAGACCTATGATCTAATAAGATTTTTTGGGCCGAGAAGAGCTGCGGAGGCCAGTGCTACACAGCATTGACTTTGTTGTGTGGTGTTGAGGTTTCTGAGGCAGAAACCACTCTGCCTTTCTTGCCAGGATACAGGGTTGTGATAGCTACCACAGTATCAGTCGCACCATCCTAGTGGCACTGTAGCTTTTAAACTAATTCCTTCTCCCATATTCCTTTGATGTTTTCCCCTTCTCCCATATCTCTTTGATGTTTTCCCTGTTCTTTGTCCTTTGTTCCCTGTTCTTTGTTTCTGCATCTGTCCTTGTTCCTGCTTCACAGCTTCCACCCATTTAGGGTTGCCAACAATCTGGAGAAACAAACATGTGCTGCCCACAGAGTAGAGTCCTAATGGGGTGTCATTTACCAAGTGATACTATTTACCTTCATGCCATGAAAAGCTTCACCTGCCCATTCCCACACACTAACGTTAAAAGGCAGGGCATTTTGTTCTCCAGGTTGTTGGCAACCATACACCCATTTATTCCCACATCTCCCATCTTCTGCCTGCAACCTCATACTGCCCATATCAGCTCCACAAAGTAAACTTTAAAGTAGCAGAGCATCTGCTACACAAAGGCCTAGATTCTGTTCCGTGGATTCACACAGCATTATGCATGTTTTCTGAACTTTTTTCAGCATTCTCAATTTTTAAAAAATCAATAAATGTGCTTTGACTATTCTCTCAATCAATTTACCACATGAACTTGTCCTGTTGGATTGAATCCCCAGGCTGGATCATCTGGTCCTTATAGTAGCAGGGACAACCCTCTGGAGAAACACATTTTTCCTCGGTCACTAGGTAGGTCCCCTCAGGACAGCTGCAGCCCTCTGCAGGGGGGGCATTCTGGACAGCACACAGGACATCACGTTCACTCAGAGAACGGCAAGAACTATTACAGAACTTCACTTCATAGCTGTATTCCATTGTTTGGGGACATTCCTTGGAAACATCTTGGCAAGAGAAGTAACATAAGGGTTAGACTGGATTAGGGGTACAGACAGTTGTTTTTAACAGCATCCTCATGAACTTATTTGAATTTTATGCGAAACAAATATGTGTATGTTTAGCCCCAAGCAAAAAGGTCTCCTTTCATAAGAGATGGCCTGGGAGATGTTCCCAGAAGATGAGACAAGTTCCAGTCTCAGAAACACCTACTTGGAAGTAATTTCCCCAAAGACTAAATTTTGGTCTACACCAATAGCTTGGATCGTACGCGGTGTGAATGGAGCTGCACTACATAAGCAGTAACTTTCCTGCCTTCCCTGTCCCCCTTAGTCTTCTATGTCCCTCACTGTGTCCCCATGGGTCAGTGGAACCCAAGAACATCATGAGAGCTGAAGCAGGGGCTGCACTGAAAGGGGGAATTGGACATAAACCTCCCTTCTATGAGCATAAGTGCATAATGCAAGCTGAAAGGGAGAACAGAATTCAAGCCAATAAATATGGCCTCCTTGCAATTCTCTGAGAAGGTGAATCAGCATGAATTGTATGCATCAGGGGCTCTCTGCAAGTACCGTCACTTTTTGAGGGGGACTCTCCTGATTGCAGTTGATTGCAAAAACCATCGCTGCAAAATAGCAGTGGTATCAGTGGCAATCACATGTTATTGGAGACATTCTCTGCACAGATGTGTGTTCAGGGATCATTACAGAGCTTCAGATGGATACAAATTTGATTATGGGAACTAACCTGGGATTATGTGAGGCCAATTCTCACATACATATTTTTCACTCTAAAAGTCAACATCAACTGCATGCATGCATACAACAAATCTATCAACTAGATAGACCTTCAGTAGCTCTCAGATCAGATCAAACAACACTACTTCCAATGGAGGTTGCTCACACATTCAACTGTGAATCATAAGTGTGTGTGTGTGTGTGTGTGTGTGTGTGTGTGTGTGTGTGTGCATCACAGCAGGACAACAGCTTCATACTTGTTAAGGGGACCCATCATATGTCCTGATACATTTTAACTAATTATTTGCAGGTACCAAATAATGTGACATAATATTTCAAAAATATTTATGTGTTTGTATCTTGATAACGAAACACTATGTAGGTGCTTCACAGCATCACTTGAAGGTTTTCCTTATGAAATACATCAGTTTAACTGCATCATATCCATCCAGATAATCAGCGTGTTTTGTACTTTGTTGGTTTTTATTACTAGCGAACGATGAAAGACAATAGCCTGAGAAGTAAAATTTGGTCTAAATAATTTAATATGTGGTCATTATCAAATGATAAACATTTCACTTTATAAGTCTAAAGATTTATATTATGATAATAGAGCTATGATGGTTGTTTCACACAACCAAACAAGTTGGAGTATCCATACGATAAACATAATGTGAATTAATACGTTGACATAGAGAAAAGGTATAGATCTTTGAAGACCTGGAGTCACACAATGAGCTCATTAGAGAGCCCTTTTCCAGGAAGGATCAATGAGCAATATGCACTGGTGCATTCTCATGGAATGAAAAGTCCATATTGATTTCCCATCCAACATAGCACCAAAAACATACCTTTCAAAAAATTTAAATTTGTGGGTGTTAAAATTATTATTAGGTGATAAAATTATTGTTGTCACAGTTGTTATGGTGGTCATGATGATGATGAAAGTATTGATTCCTTTCTGTTGGTGCTAGTGTAATATTTTATTAGAGTAATATTATTCTGTCCTGTTTTTACAATGTCATGGTCAGTGTGAGAAAAAACCTAAACTTCTAATTTGATTTGCAATAGAACAATGGGATTGTTTATATGACAAATTCCTGCCTGGAGAATTGCTTGTGAGAACTGAGTTTTTCATCTAGGCACTTTTGATGAATAGACATTGGCTCAGATCCTCCAAAGCATGTCTGCAGATGGAAGGATTTCTGCCTGCACCTTTCTCACCTGCCCTTTTCCATTGTTGCATAAAATTCTCCCCATGCTCAGGAGCCGCATTTCAAGGGACATTTGGGGCTACAGTAGGAGGAGGGAGGCAGAAAGTTGCTATTTGTGGGCAGAAATCTTTCCATCTGCAGAAATGCTCCATCCAGTGTCACTGACTTTTTGAGTACAGACAAAGGAAAACTGATTCCCAAGCTCACCCCCTGCCAACATCACACAACCACTCTGCACGTGGCCAGCATTTGCTTTTAAAAATCATTCCAAGGAATATTACGTACATGACCAAAGGGACATCTGATATTTTGTTATTTTCACTTTGGTTGTCTAAAATAGCATAAAATGTCTAGAAGTCTTCTCAGGTGTATATGTCAACCTTACCGCAGATACCACTTCTCCAGCCTTTTAGGAGTATTCCTCTTGCAGCGCAACTTCTGGCATAGGTAGAGAATACAGCACAAAGAGCCTCTTCACTGTTCTCAGCATTACAAGTATCATAAGCACAGTTCTAAATACAGAAGCAGATTCTTTGGTAAGGAACAACAGCCCTCCTGTTAAAGGACTGAACAGTAGGGTGGTGCATAATTCCTGAGCTGGATATACAGGGAAATTGCTGGTTCGGCTCATTACCATGATTTCCCGAAACAGTAACACAAATCCAAGATTCTTTGGTAATGAAAACTCCATCCCAAAACAATCCTTCTTTTTATCTGCTCCTGATCTTCAGCTATATTTATTATTTTCATCATTTATATCTAGGCTTACCATGTCCTGTTGGTCCATGGGCGGGAGGTTTCTTGGAGTGTGCGGTGCATGCATGCACCTGGAACGATGCGCCCGCTCGTCTATGTCACTTCCGGTTTACTTGGAAGTGATGCGGACACTCTATCAATCTCGGCCAAAACTCTATGGAAACTGCTGTGCCGAAGTTGCTAGAGTGTCCACATCGCTTCCGGATAAACCCTGAAGCAAAGTAGGCTTGTTGTGCATGCGCGCGTGCACGTGGTTCCCTCCGGCCTTCAGCTGGTCGGCGGGAAGCCCACTGGATTGGTAGGATTTTACCTGCCACCACCGGGCACTTGGCAACCCTATTAATATCCCACCTTTCTCCACAATGGGGACCCAAAACAGCTTACATCATTCTCGCTTCCATTTTATCCTCGCAACAGCCCTGTGAGGTAGGTTAGTCTAAGGGTGTGTGATTGGCCCATAGTCACCCAGTGAGCTTCCACTACAGAGTGGGGATTTGAACCTGGGTCTCTCAGTACCTAATCTGAACCTGTAACCACTATACCACACTGTCTTTTGTAGGGTGGCGGCTGTTGAACAGTAGCAAGCAGCCAGGTCTGGGTAAGTCAAGCAAGTCACATGGTAGCAAGTCACATGGTAGCAAGGTTGTCAGAGGACTTGGCCCTGATGAGTCCTCTCTCAAAGACTAAAACAGCCCTAGAAAGGGCCCTGCCTCCTCCCCCCTGCCTTTTACCAACAGAATTCAAGGTTTGAATGTTTGCAATATTATTGTGGTTGCTTAGCAACTCCCACAATGGGTGGTGCTTAAGGCATTGGTTTCTTAAAGGTACAGGTGCTGCTTCTAACATTTTGGAAGGTTTTAACTACTTTTTTGTTTGCTTGTTTTTAGATTTCAGATTTTTCTGCAAACCTGGGTTTTTTTTTCAGGTTCATGGAAAGATCTGTCTTGTCTGTTCATGCCCCCAGTATCTGGATATAAGAATCCATGGATGGGGGCAGGCTGAGAATTAGACAAATTGATTATGATGATTTCCAAATGTGATCAAAGTGGCTATAAATTATGAGTCAAACCCCTCTGTGGTTCTGATTTGCAGACACTTCTGTATGACCAGGGACTGCTTCCAATTCTTTTCAGTTGTGAAGAAAGCTTTGTATTGGGTCATCCTTGAGCTTTCATCACTGTGAAGGAGATAGTATTTCAGAAGTGCCAGTTTCTAAAGCCTGCATAAGTTCTACATAACCATAAAAGTTCACAGGAGCCCCACAGTCCTCCTTTACACCTGATCACTGTATATCTGAATGTCCAATGTAGTTTCATGTACTAGGAAGGTAGGGCTGGCACCCCGATACATGAATTATGTTGGCTCACTCGATTGGTGATGCACAAGAGGAGACAGCCTTCACAGAAAAATAGGTTCCAGTGCTTCCTTAGCCTGTTATTTTTGTATTTGGAGCAGAACACTGGTCTTCAAACAGGTGGCAGAATAGGAATTTCACTGCCTAACTCAACTGAATGCACAAGAAACTATGCCTGGTACCAGATTATTTAAGATATGGTTAAAATCATGACTCACCTTAACATAAGGATCAGGGTCTATAACAGGATGACAGTTTGCAAATATCCCTCTTGGGTTTGCCAGAAGGGCACACCAATGCTGCCCAAATTTTTCTAACAGAGAAAATGAAGATACCCAAAATGACTTACATAATCTTAATTTCCCTCATGTCTTTTTTTTAAAAACTTTACTAGGAAGATTCACAATTTAAATTGTATGTACTTCTGCTCATACAGGGACACTTAATAGCAGAGAACCAATGGTTACCATTGAAATATCCTGCTGATGAATAAAGCTGTCATTGGTATTCACCACTAATGTTATTACATCATTAACAGCCCAAACCTAAGACCTCAAAGTTATGCTGATGTCTGATTTAGTTGTCACCCTATACCATTCAGAGGCAAGGCCTAGGATAGCACCTGGGCAGGGCATTCCTGGGGAGGGTGGTTGGTTGCGTGGTGGCCAGGAGTGGCACAGCCACACTACCGCCAAAGAGGCTTCTTGGTCACCGCGAAGAACCCCCCCCCCCTTTATTTTTTAAAAATTATAACCGAAAAAGTGCAAAAAAGCCCCATTGACTTTAGCAGGGCTATTCTACCAAAAAAGGTAACGTATCCACACTGCTGTGCCGAGGAATGTTTCTAAAGGCAGCTCTGCCCCTGAGAACACCCCAGGATGCCCCCCCCCCACATTGGCATATGCTTCTTCTTCTGGGATTTAGTTCCTGGAGTGGCAGCGTTGGCAGGGGAGGCCTGTGCAGCTCTGCGCCACCCAGGCGCCAGCGTAAATGCCCTCCATGCCAACATAAGTGTCCCTTATCATGGGATAAATGGGCAGCTGCGCTGGAACAGATGGGTCAGGCTCTGAAGAAGCTTCTGTATGTGCAAAGGTTGCAATAAGTGTAAGACCGATTGATGTCTGTGGGATTTAATTTGGAGTAAACACAAATGGGACTGGGCTACCACACTTTTATATTGTAGGAAGGGGCCAATATCATCTCCTTGTTGCTACATGAACTGCATAAGCCGTCCTTAATACAGAGAAATAGCTGCCACTTATTTTTATCAGGAACCATAAAATGCTGCATTTGGGGAAACTGTGAAGAGGACAGAACCTGTTTTCTGCCATTACGTCTGTAGCAGAATGGCCATAGATTACAGCAAAGCTTTTGACTGTGTGGATCATGAAAAGCTGTGGCTGGTTTTAAAGGAAATGGGTGTGCCACTACATCTGATCATTTTGATGCGCAATCTGTACTCTGGACAAGAGGCCACAGTTAGAACAGAATATGGAGAAACGGAATGGTTTCCAATTGGCAAAGGTGTCAGACAAGGATGTATTTTATCTCCCTATCTCTTCAATCTATATGCAGAACATATAATTAGGAAAGCTGGATTAGATTTAGATGAAGGTGGAGTGAAAATTGGAAGGAGGAACATTAATAATTTGAGATATGTTGATGACACTACATTATTGGCAGAAAATAGTGAAGATTTGAAACAACTACTGCTGAAAGTTAAAAGAGAAAGTGCCAAAGCAGGACTACAGCTGAACATCAAGAAAACAAAAGTAATGACTACAGGAGAATTACACAACTTTAAGGTTGACAATGAGGAAATTGAAATTGTTCAAGACTTTCTATTCCTTGGCTCCACCATCAACCAAAAGGGAAACTTCAGCCAAGAAATCAGAAGGAGATTGAGACTGGGAAGGGCAGCCATGAAGGAGCTAGAAAATATTTTGAAGTGTAAGGATGTGTCACTGGCCACCAAGACTAGATTAATTCATGCCATCGTATTCCCTATTACTATGTATGGGTGTGAAAGCTGGACAGTGAAGAAAGCTGATAGAAAGAAAATAGATTCCTTTGAAATGTGGTGTTGGAGGAGAGTGTTATGGATTCCGTGGACTGTCCAAAAAACAAATCAGTGGGTTATAGATCAAATCAAGCCTGAACTGACCCTTGAAGCTAAAATGACTAAACTGAGGCTATCGTATTTTGGTCACGTCATGAGACGACAAGAGTCACTTGAAAAGACAGCCTTGCTAGGAAAAGTTGAGGGCAGCAGGAAAAGAGGAAGACCCAACAAGAGATGGATTGACTCAATAAAGGAAGCCACGGCCTTCAATTTGCAAGATCTGAGCAAGGCTGTCAAAGATAGGACATTTTGGAAGACTTTCATTCATAGGGTCGCCATGAGTCAGAAGCAACTTGACAGCACTTAACACACACACACAAGTGCACTTAAAAAGAAAGCCTTGGGGTGGCACCTTTATCTTTGCTCTTCAGACAGGGATCCTCAATGCTATCTTGGACATCAGCACAGTTGGCCATAGTCTTCCACGAGTTTCCAAATGCTGAAGCTGAATCTTCCACAATCCCACTGATAGTTCGAAAATCATCAGTCTCTATATTATTGAAATTTCCACAAAGTCCTGAGTAGAATGGGGAGTGAGAAAGCCACAAAATACAAACATCTGTTGTAATCTTATCATAGATTTTTAGAGCTACTCGAAAGTGACAAGGGTAGCACAAGCAATTGCTAGAAACTCTGTAGTAATCTTACCATAGAGTTTCTGGCAATTGCTAGAGTGCTTCCTGCACTCTGAGTACTTCTAGGAATCACCAGGAATTCTATGGTCAGAACTTCCTGTATGTAGATGAGGTCTTAGTTTTATTTATTAGTTTCTGGTGATTCCTACAGCTACCCTATATCACTTCCAAGTTTTCCCCAGAAATGATGTAGACTTGCTGTCAAGGTCACACACCCTTATGTCCCTGCCCCCAACCCTCCCACCTTATCTTTTCAGAAAAGGCTTAGTAAGAATGTTAGACATTCCATTTTTTCTCTAAATGCAAGCTAGGTAGAAGATGGGATGATATGTATGTTTTTTAATAATCTCATTGCATATAATTGTGATTGTAGTTTATTAAATCTATTCAAGAGTAACTTTAAGTACAATTCTTAAAAGACAACATTTGAGTGATCATGGGCTGGGATACAAGGTGTTCACCAAGATCCAAAATGAACAAAGTTCTGATCTCTTTCCTGTCAGATGACTGGTACCTTTTTTTGAATGATCATTCTTCACACAGCCTCATGGTTTAAATGGATTGCTTTAAAACAGTCAAAGAGACTTTTGGTTTGCATGCGCTTATAAGTAATGCCCCCCATGGGTGGGAGCAACTCCATAAGAGAGCAATGACCTTGCTCACTACATTGGGCAGGTGCCACATTGGGGAAGAGCCACAGGTAGCATGTCCAAGAGCCACCTGTGGCTCCCAAGCCACTGAGTATCACTGCTCTAACCAATTTACTTCACTGCAGTTGCATGCAATGGATCTTAGGGTGATCTGCAACCAAAAACACTTTTCCTCCCCAAACCCTTCATTATTGGCCTTCCAGAGAAAATATTCTCTTTAGAAGACAGAAGAATAGAGGACACCAGTCAAAATGATGAAAACCAGGGATCCTATGACTGTTTTGGTTTTAACACCAATAAATCTAAGTCTAAGGGACAGATCTTTAAAATCAAGTTGGACCCAATAATCAAGTAATTTTGAAAACTCTTATAGCAGACAGATAAAAAGTAAGAGGACAAAGTACTATTACCAGATGTTCTATTATGGTAAGTTTCATCTATCACTATGAAGACCTGCATAGTGGGTTTTAGTTGCACTTGAATTTGTATCCGTGAAGATGTCACAATGTTGACATAAAATGTAGACGGTCTGAAGAGGGTGATGCCATCTAATAAAACAACAAAGACATGTCCAGCTACAGATCACATCCAAGCAGAATATATACGTATGGATTAGTCATTCGAAATTAGGAATGAAACTGTATAATGACCTTTAGTTAAGGGCAACACAGCAATAACGTTATTGATATAGACATTTCCACTGGCACATACTCTTATATTCTGCAAAGAAAGAAGAGATATATAAAATGAATTAAAATAAATGAAGCAGATATCCATAGATATTCACAGAAATCTTTCTTCTAGCTGATTTCTGCTGCAACACTCAAAGAATCAGACTTGATCACCTCATGTCTTCCTCCTAAACCTCAGGCATGCATACATTAAGCCTCCCTGTGCCATTTTCCCAATCAACAAAAGTCCCATGTGTACACTATTTGTCCATTGGAGAAACCCATGTGTACATTTTTGGGTTCCCCAACAGGAAAAAAAAATACCACGCCATAGACCATTTCAGGGCACATAAAGGGGAAGGGGGCTGACGCTCCTTCTCCATGCATGCCACAGTCACAGCCTGAATTGGACACCACATACAAGGGAACTGAGGAGAACTTGCAATTCACGGGTTCCAGAACACAGGGTAGAGACCCTGGACCCAACCTCTGTAGTGTGTGATTTGGGTATATTATGTGGTGCTTACCAAAGTTTTCCTCTAACAATTCAAGCCACCAGGAAGTAACACAAACATCCCTGAGGAACCAGAAGGCAATTGGAAACTAATATCCTTTATCTTCAGTAGCTCATAGATTCTGCCCTAGGACTTTGGGCTGAGAGTTCTCCACTGAGGAATCACAATGCACATGGAACATTGCATGAAATTAGAGCAGCACAACCAATAACTAGGGGAATCTTATCACACTAAACTAAAGGTTGTTTTTAGTTGTTATGTAGTGAAAGGGGGGAGAGGGGGAAACAACCATTGTAGGATTTCTTCAGCAGTACAACCTGTTAAGGCACAAACAGTGCTTGCAATTGTAATTTTACTGGCAACTTACAATAACTCCTAATGTGAGTAAGACATTCTTCAAGCATGTCATAGTGTTTGAAGAACCACACTGAACAATCTCTCCAATAATCACAAAGGAACCATCTGTGTCCTGAAAATGAGACACACACAAAAAATACACCATGAATGTTGCCAATGTTCTCTACAAGAGGGATAATAGAAGGGTATTGTGGATAATAGTGATAAGCAGAATATGGATGAAGGAGCAAGCCATACCAGTTTATTTATAATTTTAACTTGGAAAAATTTTTTAACAGTCTATTCCTGAAACAACGGCGTGCGGAGTCGGTGGGTAAGAGGCGCAGCACCGCCTCTTCCTAAGCCGATTTGCGCATGCCGGGGGAACGAAAAAAGCCATTTCACGGCTTTTTTTGTTTTCAACAGGGCTAAAAGCCCTAACCAGTGGCTCCTCCCCCCGCCCCGCCCCTGGAACCTCCCCCCCCCCTGCGCTGGTGCGGCCTCTCTACGCCGTGGCCTGCGCCACAGAGAGGCCATGCCAGCATTGGGGCGAGGCGCAGTCCCGCGGCGCTCGGCCGCCGGTGGGACTGGCCTGACCACCAGCGTAAGTACATGTAATCGCGCGATTACACGCACTTACGCTGGAGGCGAGGTCACGCCACTGCCAAAGAACTTTTGGCCCAATTCTCAGGAATGGGCTGTAAAACTTTTAATTCAGATTGTAGAATTAGAAATAAACAAATATATTAATCTATTTAATATCCATCACCATGATTAATAATCAGAAAAGAGCCGCAGCCCAATGCAACATCTATTTCATCCAGTAAATTTCTGGCCTCTTACATCCAGCAGCTAAGATGCATGTTGACACCAACAATCATGTGCAGGGAGAGATGAGGAGTAGATGCCACATACAATCAATGCACCCCTTCCTAACCTATAACAAGCAATCATTGCTGTCATCATAACATGGGAAGGTACGGGGGGTGGAAAGTGCCATCAAGTCGCAGAAGACTTAACGGCAACCCCATAGAGTTTTCAGGGCAAGAGATGAACAGCAGTGGTTTGCCATTGCCTGTCTCTGTGTAGCAACCCTGGATTTCCTTGGTGGTCTTCCGTCCAAGAATGGACCAACCTTGCTTAGCTTTCAAGATCTGATTAGATCAGGCTAGCCTGGGCCATCCAAGTCAGAACAGGAAGGTTAGACACATTGTATTTCCAAGGAAGATTTTCTTGAAAAAGGCCAGGTTTGTCTACACATCCTTTATGTAGAGTCTGTCTTGGTCACTGAGCCTCCATTAAAGGATGAGTATTTTGGGGTGCGTTGCTCCAGCTTTGTGATATTGCTTATCTGAGGATATCTACCTATCAGGTCTTTTAGAAAAGCCTTTTTAAGGGGTCCATTCTGAGCTATTTGATACTGTTTTGGACATTTGTTCTGTGCAAAATTTGACCAATATTTTAACTGTCTTTTAGATTTGTTTGTTTTAAGTATGATTTTTCACTTTTTATGCTTTCTGGCATTTAATTGTAAGCTGCCCTGGGTCCTACCAGGAGAAGGATGGGGTATCAATATTTTGTATCAGTAAATACATTCCATTTAGGCACAGGTGTGACCTGCACATTTAGGCACACATTTTTAAACAATTTAAAATTGAATGGTGGAAAGTACCTTTTGTGCTGCCAAAAAAAAAAAGCTAAGGATGCTTAAGTCTCAATGGGTATCAAGCACACAGCTAAACACTTAAGCCCCACTGATTTCAATGGCCTTGAGAAATGACTATTTCTGGACCATGTTCAAAATTTGATAGAAGCGCCACGCTTGATGTGACAAAAGTTTCTGATGTGCATACACCCTCAGAGAAAACATAAACTGAGCATGACATACATCTTTAAACACCAATAAACAAACATCTGGTAATCCTTTTTGGATCAGGATTGCCAGACAAATATATGGATGTTCAAAGAAAGTCTGCCTCCCTGACTGATGTATTTGCTGCAGGAAGCACTGGTTTAACAACAACCTTGTACATTTTTGCAATGTAAATCTGGAGCTGCCCTTAACACCTTCCATACAAGTTAGGTTCACTGAACAGTGGTTCAGTAATTGTCTGGGATGTAGTTTGCTTGTTTTCCAAGTGCTTTAGCTGCAAACTACATAGTCCCAGCATTTAAAGGCCAAACAATGAGTGCCAGTTCTTAACTACAAAGCAAACACTGAGTGGACTATTATTATGTGACTGCCATGAGTCCTACTGGATAGCCACTCATTCAGTATTATCACGGAGGACATCTGCACAAGAATTCAGAGTTCCGATTGGACAAAGCATTTAACAAGACTCTTAATCTGAAGTACATCAAGTGATCCCAGTGACCCTTTCCAGTACCTTTTAAAAGATCCCCACAATGTTTTATAAAGCCCACAACACAATAAAAAGATACCTTAGCTAAGACATAGTGGCAGTTGCCATGGAAAATAAATTGTTTCTTATCAAATGTAGTTATGTGAAATCCTCCTTCTACATTGCAATTTCCAGAACAGGGCAATGGTAAGCAAAACCATTTTCCTCCAGTGCAGGTACTACAAAATCAAAAGAGTATTTTAACTTACAGTAACAGTACAGGGATAGCTCTATAGAAACACACAGGACCATCTCAACAGAATCAGGACATTGTCTTCAGATATAGGCTTTTGGAACAGACTACCAAGGAGATGTTAACATGATACTAAGATGGAGTAGTTCTTTCCTTCTGCAACGGTAAGTTAGTAAGCACCCATTGTAAGACCTGAGAAGAAGTGGGTTTACATTTTGGCTAAATTCCACAATATGTCTCTGTAGATTTGTGAAACCTTTTTTATAGATACTTCTGCCTTCCCACATACTGTCCTCAAATATTTTGCAACCCACGTTTAGAGACAAGGCCTTCCCTTCTTATCCGAAGAAAATTAATACAATCCACTGAAGAAGATCTGCAGAACATGTTGTGAGTTTTCTGTAAACTGATATTGTACCTTATTAAGTCTGTCCTCAGTATTGTTTCTCAAATATGCTGGATAGTGAAGGTAAATGACAAGTTATGTTGGAATTTTTATGGGACTTCCTGGCACAGAATTTAAGGGCAAATAGCAATCACCTGAGGTTGGGGACTGGGGAAGGAGGGGGTCTTAAATCTCTTGTGCCAATTTTGTATCTTGAACTGGTCCTGATGAGATATCAGTAGATCAGTAGGAAAACATAAATAAGTGATGCAGCTACACATATTTTTCTCAACAGAGCAAATAGCAGCTTGCTGGCAGTGCTTCCAGATGGGGGGAGAGGCGGAAGCCCCTTCTCCCCAAGCACCACAGTCACAATCAGAATCAAGCCAAATGCATCTGGGAGGCTCCCATCACAAGACCGATACAAGTATGATACAAAGTATCATTTTGATTCATTTATGTACTTTATTTATAATCCACCACCCTCATGGAGACTCTAGGCAGATTAAAGGATAAAGCAGTGCCATCACACGCCAAAAGACAACCAATGAACAATGCAATAGGACCAGGACTATAGAATTAGAGAACAATGAGAACAATAAACTCTAAGGCAAGGTCTACCATAAACAGTACAGAGAGTGGATCACAAGATATGAGAGTGAAGTGAAAGCCAGGTGATGCCTACAATAATTATTGCCATAGACTACAGCCCTATTCCATTTAAATAGAGTCCTCCTGGCTGTTCCATGCTCCTACAGTTCTAATCTGTTTTTAAGATGCCCTCTTGAACAGCAGTAATCCTCAAAAAGGCATTTCTGCAGTATGATAGAAGTGTGGGAGTGTTCCTGACCTCCTCAGGCAAGCCATTCCATAAGATGGGCTCCACCACTGAGAATGCACCCCGATTTTCAGGGTGGCACCTTTAGAAGGCTTTAATAAGATGAGTGATGCTGTTGCAGAGGACATAACAGGGGATGCCATACAGGTATGTGGGTCCAAGGCCATTATAGCCTATGTAAATGATAGCAAGAACTTTGAATTGAACGGAGTATCTGATTGGTAACCAACGGAGTGTCTGCGGAACAGGAATGACATGCATGTTCCACCCGATTCCCAGTAGTAACCATGCTGCAGAGTTCTACACCAGGAGGGATTTCTGAGTTGTCTTTTAGGGCAGACCAATGTAGAGTGCATTATAATATCTGTCCTCAAGGTTAGATTAGCATGGATAGCATGGATCTACATGGCCAGATCAGCTGATGGGGACCCTGAAAGTGCTCATAGCTTCTCCTTTATCAAAAAGTACATTTTAATTTGTGGGTCTTGAACTTTCCAAAGAAGTACATTGGTGTTCAGCTCTTGTGTTAGCTCTGCTAGCATTGGAATAGCTCTTAGTAGTGGTTGAAATTGTACCAACTTGTTACACCACAACTAGCAAGTGTATAACAGTACCAGTTTTGGCAGGCAGTGGAGTAGGTCTCTCCAGCTTTATAGACTTTGCCTTGATAGGTGCAAGGACAGCTGCCAATGGGGATGCATTTTTTGCTGCTGATGTCATCAAGAATTGTTCCTGTTCAAATAGAAGAAGGGAAGACAGTCACTGGATCCTGGGGAGAAGCTTGATCCCTGCCATCATTTGTTTTAGCAATTACTGTAAGCCCAGGTCTCTGCCCATCTCTGTAAAATGGGAATGCTAGGTTCATTGAGAGGATGCAAGAGGTAAGTACTGCAAAGTACTCTGCACAGTTAAAGTACTAAGGAAATAATAATAACACAAGCATAGCTGTTTACCCTTTGCACAGTAGCAGCCACCAGTACATGGGGCTTTACAAACTTTGCTCCTTTCTGGGTTGGAGCAGGTGTCAATACAGGGGTTTCCACATTCCATGTATTCCAGGTTGGTTGGGCATTCTCGGACTGCAAACCCAAACAAAGTAAGTATTTAAATTAGTGACAGGTAGTCACTTCTCAAGCAAATGCACAATTCTAAATCCATATATATGCCCTTCACTTTCCTCAAGGGCAAAAAAAAATCCCTTCATGTACAAAACTAGAATTCTAAGGAGAAATACTGTACAAAAAATGTGCAATAAGCACCCCTTGTTCATTCAGAAGGGTTTGAAGCTTACTGAATCAGGGCAAAATAGAGGGCTGGAGTGGATTAGCATGTGGCTAACCCAGGGAAGACTGAAATATTCCCCTGGACTGAGGAATGGAGTCATCATGAATACCACAGGATACAGCTTAGCCTTCTCCTCCTTATCATTAGGATTGCCAGGTCCTTCTTCACCATCGGTGGGAGGTTTTTGGGGTGGAGCCTAAGGAGGGCAGGGTTTGGGAAGGGGAGGGACTTCAATGCCATAGTGTCCAATTGCCAAAGCGGCCATTTTCTCCAGGTGAACTGATCTCTATCGGCTGGAGATCAGTTGTAATAGCAGGAGATCTTCTGCTATTACCTGGAGGTTGGCAACCCTACTAATCATACTATTTCTCCATGTGCAGAGAACAATCAAGGGGAAGATGGAGGAACATTCAAATATGCAGCCTCTCCCTGCAGTATGAAGTTGTATAGGCTAGGAAAAGCTTCATTTATTTATTTTTATTTTATTAGATGTATATCCTGTCCTTTCCTGACCACAGTCAGGCTCAGGGCAGCTACCAACCAGGATAAATAATCAATTTAAAATGCACACTGTAAACTTTAAAACCTCATAAACCTTGTACATTCTAAAATTCAGTAGGTACCCTATCAATAAAGAACTAAATAAATACAATGCAGTGACGGGAAGAGCCAACAGGAAGGAGCGCAGAAGAAGGTATGGGGAAACAGCTGAAGAAATGAAAGAAGGTAAATAAACATAGTGATAGGAATAGGGATAGTATACACTGAATCATTGCTCCTTTCATATTCATAAAATGTACACATTAATAATGGTACAAAATTATCTTCCACAGTGTTTCCTTTTTCTGTCTTTTCTTCAGGATTCTAATGCATGCCTGTTATACTTGTTACTGGATAAGTTGCACTGGAACAAAAAAGTGCCAATAATATTGTACATATGTTCCTGCTAAGGAGTCTCTCTGATTCTGCTTACTTCTGTTTTTTGGGGGGTGTTCCCCCTCCCCATATCTTGTATCAATCTGGACATGGTAAAACATAAATTAAATAAAATCTATCAGGGTCCTATGGGGGGACTGAGATGGAATTGGTTCTTGTAGGTTATCCGGGCTGTGTGACCATGGTCTTGGTATTTTTGTTCCTGACGTTTCGCCAGCAGCTGTGGCAGGCATCTTCAGAGGAGTAACACTGAAGGACAGTGTCTCTTCTTCAGTTTTACTCCTCTGAAGATGCCGGCCACAGCTGCTGGCGAAACGTCAGGAAAGAAAATACCAAGACCACAGTCACACAGCCAGGATAACCTACAAGAACCAATGAACTCTGACCGTGAAAGCCTTCGACAATATTTTGAGATGGAATTCTTGGGGCCCCATGGTGGCCCGTGGCAGTCCTGCTGGCTACATACAAGGTCTCATGAATTCAATCTAGTTTGTCAAATAAAAATATGCAAATGCACTTTAGTTCCTGGAGCAGTCATCTACAGCTCCAGAAACAATGGACACATTTATGTAATAATTTTCATCTTTCATAATGTTCTGATAAAACTTAAAAGCAAGTCAGACACAACTTAGCTCAGAAGTCCTACAGCTTGTTAGATGGTGCTCGTGAAGCTGTGCGAGTTTTCGAACCCTCACTTACTTACAGCAAAGCTGCTTGGATCTCCATTTTCCAGGGTCTCCCCCCTTGAGGAGACAATCTCGGGAATACTGGCTGAGAGTGCTGCATACACAGCTTGCAATCAGGTTTGAATGAGAAGACTTCTGTGTGCAGTTGCACATGTCATCAGTGCAGGCAGCTACATAATAATCAATGGCAACCACTTTAGAGCAATTTCCAAAGCAGGACAGGGCTTTCTTGCAATTAGATTTCTAAGACAGACAGAGAGAGAGATCTGAGTATCTCATAATATTTTAGCTTTACAGTATACTTTCCACACACAAATAGAGCAGCTTCATTGAGTTTGGTGGAGCTCTACTTTCTTGCTTTTGTTCTTCACGGTTGTTACTGAAGAAAGAGCAAAGGAAAAGAACTGCAGAGCCATTCTGATTCTTTTCACTGGAGGAGGAAGCACCGCATCTGCATCCTTTTGCACACATGGAGCCATTTGCCTTTTATGCATGGGTTATTTCTGTGGCAATCAGAAACAGCATCCAGAAAATGTGGAGAAAACACGGGGAGAGAGCAAAGTGACTTCTAAAGGTCGGAAAAGTCATGCATAATGAAAACGAAGACCCAAAGTAGTCGGGGTGATCACAATGGAAACAAGCCGTGCATAAAAGGCCATTGTCTCAACTAAAGCAAATAGGGAATATTTAGGAGCAGGGAAAGTTCCCTTGCATTGTGGAGTCCTTGCATGCAGTGACCAAATGGAAAGGAGGTCAACATTTACATGCCTTTACTAGTTCAGCAGAAGAGGAAATTTGTTTAGATGCAGCTCATTGTGCCAGGTGAAAAAAAACCTGCATCTTCTGAGATGTCCTTTTCTGTACATTGACACCACCATCCCCAGTCCAAGCCACATTAAACAAAAAATTGGTGTCCCCAACTTCCCTTGAGAGACTTGGACTTTTGTATAACCTGGTTAGACTCTCAGGTGCATGTCCAAATCATAAGCAAGAAATGTCAAACTACATAAGCCTTTCCTAGAAACAAAATGAAACAAAATAGTGCTATATTAAAAAGACTATGAATTTGCTTGCTGGCAGCTGCTAACTGGCATCTGAAGAAGTAGGCTATATCATACAATGGTTTATGCTAAAATTAATTGCTCATCATTTAAGATATCAGCTAGCTCAAACATTATGTATCTCTAACCAGAGCCTATCACTTTGCATCTTATGGGATTGGACTTGACATTAAAACACATACAAGGGTGGAGCTCTGCCTCAAAAATATCCTAGTTCAGCTTGGAATTTATCTAATTTTATCTTTCATTTTCTGTCTTGGTATGTAGTACACTGATATCAAGTAATCACAAGAAGAACACTTTGTTGTACAGACAACCAAGCTAGTGACATACGTATTTACTCTTGCAATTATCTTTCTGACGAGAGGCATATTTGTTTTCTTTATTTTCCTCAGGTACATCCGGGCACTCCTCTGTTGGCTCTTCTACTTTTTGTAGGTTGCCATATTGTCGTGGGAGTAGACGATAGCCTGCAAAACCCCATGATTATTAGAACTGACAAGTGGGAATCCACAAGGACTTGCAGGAGGCAACTCATTTTCCCCTCCGCCACCATTTCCTGTTACCTCTTCCTGACAGCTGCCATAATGTCTCCCTTTTCCCTGCTTCCTTCTGTCCTCCTAGGGTTGCCGACATCTAGATGAGATCTGGAGATCTCTGGGAATCACAACAGATCTCCCAACTAGGGATGTGCATTAGCGTACAGCCGGACCGAAAAAAACTGAAAAAATACCTTTTCGGTATTTTGGAGGAAAGGGTTACTACATGGAGTTTGGCTGGGACAGGGACTGAAAACTGAAGACTGCGCTAGCTCTCAGCTGGGGGCCCGCACAGCCTTCAGTTGTTCCCAACCACAGCCATACTCCTTTTGGAGTACAGCTGGGAAGGGACCGAAAAACTGAAGATTGCACGGGGAGTGAGCACAGCCTTCAATTCTTCCCCGCTGCAGCTCGCTAAGAGCCCAGCGTTCAGCTCTGCACCCCGTATTTTTTGGGTTTGGGATTATTAACCCACTTTTTTTTTTTTCAGGAAAAGCCAAAATAAGAAGTTGGCTTTTTCCAGATTTTTCAAAAATGTCAGGTTCTATTAAACCTGAGCCTGAAAAATTACAAATAAATAAATAAATAAATGGCACACGCCCCTACTTCCAGCTACAGAGATCAGTTCCACTTGAGGGTTGCCAGCTCCAGGTTGGGAAATTCCTGGAGATTTGGGGGTGGAGCCTTGGGAAGGTGAGGTTTGGGAAGGGATTATGCCTCAGCAGGTATAATCCACCCTCCAAAGCAGCCATTTTATCCAGGGAAATTGATCTCTGTTCTCTGGAGAGCAGTTGTAATTCTGGGTAACCCTAGAAAGGACTGGCCCCAATGAGACCTCCCTCAAAGGCAAAAATAGGCCTCGGAAGGACCCTGCCTTCTGCCCTTGGTATTTTACTCACAAAACTCCAGCATGAAATACTGAGGTTCCCTAGCAACAGCCACTGAGGGAATCCGTTGCTTAAAACTAAAGGCGCTCCTTTTATCGTTTTCAGTTTTTTTAAACTCCCCAAAGTATTTTTTTAGACTACAGATTTTTCTGCAAACCTGGGGCGCTTTTCAGGTTTGTAGAAAGATCTGTCTTGTCCATTCACAATTCCAGTCACTGGATTTAAGTATCTTCACATTTGGCCAACATTGCTTCTAGTATATAGATTGTGAGTACTATAAAGTGTTATCAAGTCACAGCCAACTAATGGCAACCCTGTAGTAGTTTTCAGCTGGGGAATTATGCTGTGAATTGTGTATTGTCTAGAGCCCCTTAAAACATTAAGAACTCACACAGTTAATTTAAATAGAAAGGGCTCCTAAAGAGGTGTTGTAAATAAATAAATCTTTGCATGGATTACAGTATGCACATTCTTCTCTATTTAAAGAGAATTAGGAAGAAAACATATGTCCAATAAGTGGATCAATAAGCCTATTCTAATGGAACAAAAATTTAGAATCCTCAATACCAATAGGAAATTTTTACTGCCTATGAAATATTAATACTGAATCATAGGCTTCATCTTGCTGTGGGAACCAATCTGCTTAACTAACTTTCAAAAATCATAATTCAGTTGGGATGAAATGAACTTTACTTCCTGGTTGTGCTTAGCAAAAGTCTGACTCAAATTCACACCAAAGAGAAAAAAGTTAGTTTCACATTCAACCCTGAACGCATGTGAGAAAGCCAATGGTGTACAGCTGATAACATGTTGGGCTGGAAATGATGTAGAGAAAGACCAAGTTTCACATCTCAGTTGTAAATCTTACTAAGCGATCTTATGCCAGTTATTGTCTCTGCTGGGTCATGGTAAAATAGTATAACCTCCATGTTTGCTGTCCTGAGATATTTGGTAAAAGAGCAGGATACCAATAAATTGATTACAAAAATGCTATGTATACATATATATATATATATAAAGACCTTCATACCATTCAAGATCAAATCATTCTTTTGATTGCCATCATAGTTCCCACATAGACCACATGTTTTCTGCCTGTATGTATCTTCTAAATCTAGCTAAAAAGAAAAGCAGACAAAATGAAACTTTTTTTTTCAAGCAGAATTGATCAGAAACATAGCCACATACCAGGAGCATGAAGCCTAATCTTGGGCTGATGATATTTTCTAGTACTTGGAAATTGATCTACAAATATCTATAATAGTAAGATCATCAAATATAAGATTTTCTCCATTTACATTTCTTTTTGGATACGGAACTAATTCTTTTTTTCATTTATTATTTTGGCAACAGAATACTTCTCAGAGAATAAAGTTCTGTACCATGCTGAGGCCACAGTCAAGCTAATTGGTTTGACCACACCTAATTTGAATTATGACCTCGTGATCCAGACATAACATAGCAAATGCTAAGTCTTTATTTAAAATAATACTGCCATATTATTGTCAGTCTCAGCTGCAAGGCTAGAGATAATTCTCCAGAGGACACAAATAATTTAGTAATATGAATGTATCATCTAAAAACAGACTTATGGTGACCTCAGCAAGGGGCTTTCAAGGCAAGTGAGAAGCAGAGGTGGTTTTCCATTGCCCTCCTCTGCAGAGTCTTCCTTGGTAGTGGCTCATCCAAGTACTGACCCTGCTTCGATTCTGAGCTCTAGACAAGATTGGGCTATACCATACCGTTGCACATCCAGAATTAGTAATTCAGAAGAATTAATACTGCTACCACATAGCTGATATTTGTTCATAATACAGCTAGAAAAGTACAGGATGCAAAGTACAGGCTACTCATCACATTTTAGCAATACTAAAACTGGCTAAAATAAATCCAACTAACTGGAGCATCATACTAGTAGAGTGTCACTCCAATCCCACTTGAGAATCAGGCCTAGTTTGGAGGTGACTTGGAAGTAAGTACAAATGTCTTCTATTAGAACACTCTTCAAGCTGAAGGGCAGACGAATTCTAAAACAAAAACAAAGGAAAAGGAAAAATTACAAAATTAGGCAAACCAGTTATTCCATGTTTAAAGAAACCCAACACTGACCTAGTGAGCCCGTGGCGCAGAGTGGTAAGCTGCAGTACTGCAGTCAAAAGCTCTGCTCACAACCTGAGTTCGATCCAGACGGAAGTTGGTTTAAGGTAGCCGGCTCAAGGTTGACTCAGCCTTCCATCCTTCCAAGGTCGGTCAAATGAGTACCCAGCTTGCTGGGGGTAAAGGGAAGATGACTGGGGAAGGCAATGGCAAACCACCCCGTAAACAAAGTCTGCCTAGTAAACGTCGGGATGTGACGTCACCCCATGGATCAGGAATGACCCGGTGCTTGCACAGGGAACCTTTACCTTTACCTTTTTAACACTGACCTATTAATTAAGTCTGAGGGCCATTTATTCACAATATCTATGATCTATAGCCACAGGGCATGAGGCTTCGTAAAGGTGAGTGGCAGCCTAGAAGCCCTAAAAGGGAGGAAAGAGACTGGCTGGCAGGACCAATGAAATCCTATACACAATTATACCTTTCTCAATGTTCAGACAAAGTGCCTACCATATGTACTCCTTTCCAAAGCGTGTGCAGCATCTTGGGCCCAGGAATTGCGGCAGGCAGGAGTAAGGAGATGACTGAATAGTTATTTATTTACAATCTACATTGGTGGACGAGTTTCATAAACAAGTATTAAATTGATGAGTCTTAATTTGAGGCAAGACATTTCAGACCACTGAAATTACCTCACTGGGCAACTAGGCTGAACAACACAGTGGGGAGTTCCCATACCACAGCAGGGGAATATCCGGTAGGGAAGGTTTCTCCAATCACCCGCTCCAATGAAGGAAGAAGCCCCACCTATTAATGTTTATTCTGCTGCACAATTATTGTTTTACCGGTTACTCTTCAGTCTGAGAAATAGCAGCCCTCTATGAGACAAATATTTTTCCTACCTAGAAATGCACAGTTAAATTAAATGATTAATCCTGTTCATTTCCATGAACACATATTCAAAAAAATGAGTGTAGCTGTTTAATGAGGCATGGTTTTATTTGGAAAGGTACATAGCACTCAAAGGATTTGATTCCTGGTTTCACTCAAAAAAGTAAATATCTACATCTTATTTATCAGAAAACCTATGCAGGCACTATCTTGATGAGATCTTGCATACTGTAGTTTGGACAGGCAGATGGGTATCCAGGGAATTAAATGAATAATGATGTCCCCCAAAGGGTTTCTGCACCTCTGCTTGTCAAGCCAGAATAGAAATGTTATTCAAAGATGAGGCTGATATTACCATACATAGTAATCTAGTGTCTATGCTGAGGCAGAGGCAAACAGAAGTTTCATGAAGGGCAAGGAGAAATACAGTAGGGGGGAGGGGTCACTTTAAACCGGGGAGACTAATTTCCATTTAGAAAAGGTGCAGATCCTGAGTTGTGGATCTGCTTAGATATTTCTTGCCCTGGGAAGCAAAAGAAGCTTCATAAGTCTGTGAAAATGTTCTTTATACTCCACTGAGTACTTTGACAGAAACCACCTTCATAGTAGAAATTTCATGTCCAAGGAAAAATGACTCCATCATCATGTATTATCGCCTGCCTCAGCAACTTGTTTCCAACACTTGTTGGTATTCATTGTATAACTAGGGTTGTGCAAAAAAAAGAAAGAAAGAAAAGAAAAGAAAAAGAAAAGAAATAGTAAATTTTGGGTTTGGGTTTATTGGGCCCGATTTTTTTCAGGTAAACCCAAAATGAGCCAAATACCCATACCAGTAAATATCAGTATTCAGCTTATTTTTGGGTTTCCTGGAAAATTCAGGCCCACTATAGTCAGTGGCAATTTTTTGAAGCTCCTGGGGAGTCCCCAAATTGGCAGCGTGGTTCTCCTTCAATGGTCACCAAAGTTTGGTGAACTTTGGGACAGGGCCTGCAAAGGGGTCGCCCCATCCTCCAGGCATTGTCCATTGGTTTTCAGGTTCAAAAGTTCAGTGTTGCTGACGGACTGGAGGAAAGAGCTGATTCCAGACTGGCACCTCAAAGTCTGGGGTCTGCCTTTGTTTCTGGGTCACTTTGCATGATGTCCATACAAATGAGCTTCCAACTGGAGGAAAAAAGCTTAAATATGAGAGAAATAAGGCACAGAAAACATTTCTTTTTGTGGCAAATGACATCCTGTGAGCAGTCCTTAATTGTGCTCATTAAAAATCTGATTCCAAGAGATGGTCACAGTGCGAAGAAACGAAGCCTCTACTCAAGGCAACCTTCTTTTGGAAAGCAGGGGAGTGATATCAGAACCGACTGAAGTCATGACCACAGGAACTGTCTGAAGGAGATTGCTCATCCACATGGATGAAGAAATCTCCTTCAGAACCCTGGTGGGTGGCTGCTGAAGCCAGCTCTTTTAGATGGAGGGTATATCCCTCTGGACAGGACTGGGTGAGCCCCATCTTTTAATTAGCCCTATCTCAAAAGGGCCCCAACTATGGGGCCCTAACAAAACCAATCAAAAAAAGAAAAAGGGGAGAAAGCACAGAGCCATGCCTCTGAGCAAAGTCGAATAGCTAAACCTGAAAAGACGAATAGCTATTTGGCTTTTCCAGGAAGCACCTGTTCAGCTTCGGCTTTATCCCCAGGTTTTGACGTTTAGTAAACCCAAAGCCCAAAATTTACCGAAATGGCTAATTTCGCATTTATTTTCAGTTCAGGTTTATCAATATGCACAACCCTATGTATAAGCATAGATTGTTTTTGTAATTTTTTACATCACAATTATTTTTTAAAATTAATATTAAATGGATGTATTTTATGGAAGTTATACATACTGTGAACTACAATATTGAACCCAGGGGGCTGGGAAGTCAACCTATGCACCACTCTGGAGCTACTACTATAAGCTCAACAAGTGTTGAGAGTGACCTTTCTCTTCTTGAGATGCTGTTGCCAGTCAGAACAGATAATATCGAGCTTGATAGACTACCTGACTCAGCATACCTTCTTGAGAAAACAGAATATTATTAACAGATTTTGAGCCAACTCACGCTTTCCCATTCACTGTGATGCCTGATTTTTTCACCTCCAGAAACACGCCATCTATGTTAGCAGTGAAATAGATAGCAGTCCTATTCTTGACACTTCTTCTGATCTGGATATTGAAGTCCTGATAACTGTCATTGCAGTGTGAAGCAAAAACATATTGGCAAGTTCCAGGGAAGTCAAATTTGACCTGGTCAAATGTCTGGAAGTGGAAATTGCCCCACGTGGAACATTCACTTGCTGTGACTGCAGGACGCTGAACTGCAGAAGACAATCAAGATGGTAAAAACAATAGAGTGCACTGAGGCATTTATTTAGAAGAAGAAAAGTAGGTTTTTACGCCTTTCTTTTCTCTACCATAAGGAGTCTCAAAGTGGCTTACAATCCCATTCCCTTCCTCTCCCCACAACAGGTACCTTGTGAGATAGGTGGGCCTGAGAGAGGTCCAAGATCACCTAGCAGGCTTTGTGTGGAGGAGGGGGGGATCAAACCAGGTTCTCTAGAGTCCATCATTCTGAACAACTACACCATGCTAGCTCTACATAATGCTAAGCCTGAGTAGGAGAGACTGAAATGAGCGAGGGTCAGAGTGGCTGAGGCAAAACCAAAGCAGTTGGACCAGTTGAATTCCACCGTATGACTGATTGCTGTGCCAACCAAGCCTCTGCTCTGAGGGGACTGGGGGAGGAATGTCATTGTGAATTCATTGGTGACATGCCCATGTGACGAGAATTGACTCCTAATTGACAATAATACTGATGGTCTTTGGGGGTAAAATGGATGACGGAGATTAAATATAGTCATACTCCCTCTGTCAAACAACTCTAGCCAATTTTCTGGCCAGGGTTTATAACAAACAAATCAAGCAAATGAATTAGGCCTGAAGCTGTGTGCACAGAGTTGTTCATCATCCAGAGAAGGATACACATAACAAAGATGACTTTTGTATATATACACACTCACTGGAACAAGAACTATGTGGGAATTAATCCCGTGTGATTTACAGTGCAATCCTATACAGAGTTACTCCTGTCTAATACCATTGACATCAATGGATTTAGTGTGGAGTAACTCTGAATAAGGTTGCATTGTTGGAATTAATGCAAGTTAAATGAGTTTACCTACTTTCTCTGGATTGAACTCAATTAGTTAAAGAATACAACCAATTAATTTGCTTCACTTGTGTGGGCTTATTACTGAGACTACTGCAGATTTTCAGCAGGGATCAACTTTTCCTTTTGCCAGTTTGGCATGATGGAGCAGAGGTAAGGTGGAGAAAGATGGGAACACTGTTTTACAGCATTCTTATGTGGTACTTGTAGGAAATATGCCCCCCAAATAGGCTATCAACATTCAAATCAAAATTATTTCTTTCCTCCTCACTGAACTCTGAAAGGTTGTGAAATACTGAAAACAAGGAACTGGAAAGGTTTATTAAAAGGTTATTTTCTTCCAGCCACACAGATTTATAAATAGGGCTAATGTGCCAGGGATAGACAAGTCAGGAGAAACAACAATTGTAAGATTTAATTTAAGAAACAAAAGCAGAGAATATTTGGCACCCCTCTAATGAACTTTGAAGCAGGATCACCTTGAAATCTACAAATCAGAAAATATTGATAGGGGTGTGTACCAATTTTTTTCAGTATTTTTTGGGTTTGGGGTTATCAAACGGAATTTTTTTTTAATCCAGAAAACCCAGGTTTTTCAAAACTTTTTGGGTTAAAAACCTTGAACCTGAAAAATATTGCAAATCCCCACCCCCTGAATTTTTCAGATCTTCCCAGCCACCCGGAGCCCGGAGAAGGGGCAGGGGTGGTTGTCTGTCAGTTCCACCCCACCAGCCTTCTCTGGGGTCCAAAGAAGGCCAGGGGGCATATCTGAAAGCAATCCACCCCCTGCTGCTTCTCCACAGCCTGGAGAAGTGGCGGGATGGATTTCTGTCAGAGGCAGGTAAGTAAGGGAGGAGGGAAGAAGGGAGGGGGAAAGTGGTGGCAGGCCAATGCAGCCTGAATAATGCTTGGCAAGGGAAGACATTATTCGGGATCCACTTTTTTGGCTCCCTTTATTGCCGCCTATTTTCCACATGGCTAAAAAAAAAAACCAAAAAATTCCAAAAAGGTTTTTTGTTTTTAATTCGTATATCAATATGCACACCCCTAGCTATTGACACACTACAGGAAAATGTAGGATATCAAACATTTGGCTTCCATGACAAATTCCTCTCAGGCCGTTGAATGGACGAAAAGGATAAAAACTATGAACTAGCACATCAGTGGTCAAACTTTTAGTGTGAATTGAAACAATAAATTCTCTGCAAGTATTCTCACCATGTAATTTAATTACATATTCAACACTTCTACAAAAATATGCACATAAAAAAATTAACACATGACTTCATTTTGTATAGCACAGATGATCCCCTTCAAGTCTTTTCTTGTTAGTTAGTTGTAGGTTTATGTCCACCAAGAATTCTAAGGGCTGGTAAAGAAAGATGCCCAACACACACACACACACACCCCAAAAAAAACTGTGGAGGGTGTACACATGCATTACCCAGTTCTTGTCCCTTTAGAATACATGGAAGTGGGTACCTGGAAAGAATTGAGCCTCTGCTCAAAGGAACCTGAAGGAAAAATACATTCATGTGCCCTGCACAATTGACAGCACGTACCCAATTTTGTGTTCCATTATCTCAGAATACAAATCACTGCTTAAGAAATTTTCCTAATACTGGAGGAGCAAAATGATTGACCTTATATAATGCAACTGAAATATAATGCAACTGAAATATAATGCAGCTAAAACCGCAGTTGGGCCCTTTTATCTCCCATTGCTTTCAATGAAATAGCTAAGAATGTGTTCATTTCTCCCTCGCTAAAATCAGTGGAATTGAACACCAACTTTGATGATGCTGAATCACACATAAAGTGATTTCATTTGCAGTATGAGATTATACAGACTGGATCCGATATTTAAAAACATCTAGATGAAGAATATTATGAGATTTTTCTTACCTATATGTACTGGTGTTCTGCCTTTGCAGCAACTGCAGAGTAAGCACAAGATCCATAACTGGCATCCTTTCTTCATGGTGCTACGGGATATACAAGGTGGTAACATGAAAAATCTCTCAAGAATGGTTTTATTTCCTAGTGTATAGGCACATTTTTATAGCCTAGTTATTCTGGCTTGTGAACAGAAACATAGAGGGCAGGGCCCTTACAAGGTGGAGCATTAAATTTTTTCCTTCACTGATTTATGAGGACTGAAAAGGAACGTATTCTTCTTTCAGATTTAAAACGACTAAGGTATTTGTTTCCTGGATTCTATCATGTTGAATTTAACCTTTGACTTTACTTGGATTCCAAACTGTTTCACCTCCAGTCAAGGGTCAAGAAGCTCTTCCCAGCAGGATGAAAAGTAGTCTTGATCATTGTCAGTGGTCCCATCTCTATGGGAAGGAGCTCTGTGTGTCTGGCTTTCATGACCGCTTGTTCATATTACTCAGTACTCTGTATCAAATGGTTCAATACCTGCATTCCAAGGAAACTATCAAGGCGACTCTTGGTTTTTTAAACTTTTACTGTCACCATTTTTACTGCATCTAAAGCCTAGTCATCAGAAACATCAGATGAGGTGGTAAATCTGTGTCTGATGTAAACCAAACTGTAGGTGAGGGCTCACATGATTAAATGGTCCTCTGTACAAAAACACACAAACCCTCAGCGTAAAGCAGTGGTTCCCAACCTTTTTTTGACCAGGGACCACTAGGACTTTTTTGTTCAGTGCAGGGACCCCAAGGTTCAAAATAAAAATTCAGAGAATTTGAAAATAAACTTTAATCATAACTGTTAGTTAAACATTAAGCTTAGAATAATATCTGAATATATATTTTTATAATAGAGAACTTTTAATTGAAAATATTAATTTATTATGGGTTTATAACTTTGTTTCGCGGACCTTAATTTAGTTCTCGCGGACCCCTGGGGGTCCACGGACCCCTGGTTGGGAACCAGTGGCGTAAAGAAATGGATAGAAGAGGAAAGCACTATCTCTGAAACACCACTTTCCTTTGAGCAGGAATCTTTTTGTATGAAGGAATATTGCATCATGGATGACACCTCCCCCACAGCAGTGGTGTAGGAAAGAAAGAAAGAAAGAAAGAAAGAAAGAAAGAAAGAAAGAAAGAAAGAAAGAAAGAAAGAAAGAAAGAAAGAAAGAAAGAAAGAAAGAAAGAAAGAAAGAAAGAAAGAAATGAAAAGCCTCTAGCAACAAAACTGAAATAAAATGTTGTGAGGAGGGGGTAGCCATTAAGTTGGTTGGGTGCCATCCTTGATCTCAGGATCTCTCCCTCATACTCACACAATAAAGATATTGAAACCCTTGATTTAGAAACTGTGGGTATGGACCTCAAGGCAACTCTCTTGAAATCCAAGCCACGAGACTCCTCCCCGTATGGAAGGGAATAATAGATAGTGATCAATACTCCTTTTTATCCTGGTGGGGTTACATAATATCTGACTCCAAGTGGAAGAGTTCTAACTTGGTGAATTCCAAATGTGTAATCACACAGACAGCTTTCTGAACATATATCACGGAGTCATTCACAAACACCTACCTAAGCATGTAAAGAATCAGTCCAAGTAAACCACTGTAGGTTTATTTTTCTTATTTGCTATCCTTTCCTGTACAAGAAATTAGGAAAGTATCTTAGAGCTGTTAGGCACTTGAGACATTTTTGAAAAAGTGTCTGTCAGGAAAAGATTTGCTGCTCTTAAAGTAATCTTGAACTCATTGTCGAACACATTGTGTGTAGCATGATTCATGAGTCTGTTTTGCCCTTTCCCATTGCTCTTGCTTGGTTAATTCCATTGTCAACCAAACTACTATAGGTCAAATCTATTTTAGAAGGTTTGCCATTTTGGCAGTCATGCATGACTTGCACTAGACTTCACAAAACTCAAGAGGGTCTTTGTTCCCTTGCCTCGAAATTATAATCCTACTCACACAATACCATCCTACTCCAAACAGATCAACTGAAGATAGCAAGTGGGTTTTGGGAGTAGACTGAGTTGCTTCCTAGTTGCCTATGAATGTATAATGCTTGATGAAATGCTACCACAATAATTTCAAACCCCTGTTGGTCAGTCAGAAGAACTGATATTTTGACTAGCAATGTTGCTTGGAACAAATGGCAGGGGTGAGAACTATCCAGTTGAACAGAAATATTGAAGTTGAAGAGACATATCACACAAATCTCAGATTCTGAGAATCATATGGAGCAGTTATTCCTATTTGCAGGGACTTTTCATATGGGAGCAAGGGCTGAGTCTCAGCTTGTGGGGAGGCTGGGCAAAATGAGACATCCTGGGATACCCTGTTTACATAGATCTACACACCAATACACACATACATGCTCATACAGGGCCATGTATGAACACACTTACATACCCTTCCTCTTTGGTTGAGGATGAACATGACTGGTGACTCCTTCATGCTCATTCAAGCTCTCAGCACTGACAGAATCAGAAAGCAGAGGAGACAGCCAAGCTGAGCTTGGCTTCTTTTGCTCCACAGTACCTAGGGTTGCCAACCTCCAGGCAGTAACTAGAGATCTCCCGCTATTACAGCTGATCTCCAGCCGATAGAGATCAGTTCGCCTGGAGAAAATGGCTGCTTTGGCAATTGGACTCTATGGCATTGAAGTCCCTCCTCTCCCCAAACCCCGCCCTCCTAAGGCTCCACCCCAAAAAATCTCCCGCCGGTGGTGAAGAGGGACCTGGCAACCCTAACAGTACCTGACACAGCAACATTTTCCCCATGTTAGGGTTACTGGCATTTCTCCTCTTTTAACCACAGAGAAGCTAGCAGCACATACTCAGTAAAAGTATCTAAAAAGTATTACAGGGTTGCCAGCTAGGGTTGCCAGGTCCCTGTTCACCACCAGCGGGAGGTTTGTGGGGCAGAGCCTGAGGAGGGCGGGGTTTGGGGAGGGGAGGGACTTCAATGCCATAGGATCCAATTGCCAAAGCAGCCATTTTCTCCAGGTGAACTGATCTCTATCGGCTGGAGATCAGTTGTAAGAGCAGGAAATCTCCAGCTAGTACCTGGAGGTTGACAGCCCTATTGCCAGCTCCGGGTTGGGGAAATTCCTGTTGATTTGGAGGTGGAGCCTGGGGGGGTTAGGGCTTGGGGAGGGGTGGGACTTCAGCTGGGTGTAATGCTATAGTGTCCATTCTCCCAAGCAGCCCTTTTCTCCAGGGGATCTGATCTCTGTAGTATAGATGTATGTAGTCTTAATAGTTGTAGCAGTCACCACTATCATTATAGTATTTATTCAGGGATTTCCGAAAGTCAACAGCACTTGAGAGTGCACCATGACCATGAACTAGTAGCATTGCCATTTAAAATGACATGTCAGGATTAATGACTTCTCTTCATTACAGCCTCTGGCCTACAAAGGAAGTTAAGCTATCAATCCTGTTTGCCAATCTATGGCTTTTGGAGGAACATTTTTCATGGCTCATTTGTCAGAGAGGGATATTTGTTTTTTTGTTAATTCACAACTTAAATATTAACTACGTGATTTACCTCACAGGATGGGAAAAATATTTTATGGGCCTCCTTCACTGCTCTGAAATAACGTTAGCAGCCATAATGATACATAACCTTTTACCAGAAGTTTACTTTTGATTGTTAGCTTTTGAGATGTATGTGAGGAAGACAAACACCCTCAAACACAGCAGTTATATTTAATAATAACCCAGGTGCCCACTGCTAGTAGATTAGTATCTCTCTGGTAACATATGCAGAAGTAGCATGTGCAGAATCTCCCAGCTGTGTCTTTAAACCAGGGATGGGGAACCTTTTTTCCGCCAAGGGCCATTTGGATATTTATAACATCATTCGCGGGCCATACAAAATTATCAACTTAAAAATTAGCCGACCAAGCCCCAAGCAGGCAGCTGCTCCAGAGGGTCCCCCCCCCACCGGTGCGGGCAAGCAGGCAGGCATCCAACCAGTGGCACACTCGCCCACCTGGTGGCACAGGATGGTCTGTTGCACCAGCCGGGCGTAGCCATTGAGCCACACGCCGGAGTTGCTCCTGCTCCGCATGGTTGGGGCTGGATTCTACAGGCAGCTCCTGCTACCTCCACTTGCGGGGATGAAATGAAGACACACTGGCTAAGAACTCAACCCTGCGTGTTCTGCCCCTGCCCCCTTTAACCCCTCCATTGTTGCCACTTCTGCCCCCAGCCCTCTTGTAGTACAGAGGAATATGTTTCTCCACAGCCTGGGTGGGAAAGGGTTAATACAGTTTCTTGGGCGGTCCTAGCAGCTCCATAGCTAATAACTCTTCTGCAAGGGGGAAAGAAGGTTCATTTTCTCGGCAAAACAAACTCACATCCGCCTTAAATAGAGGCTATTCCTGTCTGCGGGCGGGAGCAGATCGCCAGCCTTCGATCCTTCTGAGCTAGAGATCTGCCAGGACCCACAAAGGGCCAGACCAAATGATTTTGCGGGCCTTAAACGCTCCCTGGGCCTGATGATCCCCATCTCTGCTTTAAACCTTCCTCCAGACAATTCAATGTTCCTTTTTTCATCCTTAGACAATCGCTTAGACCTGAATACATAGTTTGCTTCCCCATTTGAACCTTACAGACTCCGATAACCTGACTTTTTTAAATAGCAGGTTGGGCTGGGGTGGGGGGAGAGATGGGAGGTATTTTTTATTTTTATTTTATTAGATTTGTATCTTGTCCTTTCCTGACCACAATCGGGGTCAGGGTGGCTACCACCAGAATAAACAATTAATTTAATATACATACTAAACATTTTAAGACCTCATAAATATTATATAACTAAAATTTCAGTAGGCGCCCTATCAATAAAGAACTAAACAAATACAATGCAGTGACAGAAATAGCCAACAGGAAGGAACAAAGAAGCAGGTGAGGGAAAATAAAAACCAAAGTCAGCTAAAGAAATGAAAGAAGATAAATACACAAAGGGATAAGGAGGCCAGCCCTGTGATGTAACCATTGCTGCCTCAGCCATGGGCCTGGCAAAACATTTCAGTCTTGCAGGCCTTGCAGAATTAAGCCAGGTCCTGCAGGGCCTGGGTCTCACTTGACAGGGAGTTCCACCAGGCTAGGGCCAGAGCCGAAAAAACTCTGGCATTGGTTGAGGACAACCGGATGGCTCCTTGGGCCAGGACCACCAATAAATTGTTATTAGCTGAGCATAGAGCTCTTTGGAGGGGGTGTATCGGGAGAAGCCTTCCTTTCCTTTATCCCTTAGAAGCTCCTTGATCCATTGATCTTGAGCAGTATATATCTAATGTTTGAGGGATATAAGAACTGAAACAAATCTTGTCACTGACAATGTAGCCTTGGGATCCCTGTCACTTAGTAAAAAAAGGCATTATGTCAGACACAGAGGCATTAGATTTATACGTTAAAAGGGGAGAGATATAATGTGATCGAAGTTCCTCATAAAAGGGGCATTCCAAGAGGGCATGGGCTAATGAATCAATAGAGCCAGGAGAGCAAGGACAGGTCCTGTCTGGGTATGCATAACCATAGTTCCGTGGACTAAAACACTGGGATAAAAAGGGCAGAGTGGCGGGGTTCCCAGGGAGGGCGAGAGTGGGGATGGGCTACGCAAAGTCCAACTAGCAGAGCAACGGCAAGGAAGCCAAGGGAAGACCTAAGGTACCCTATGGATCTCGAGGACCCAAGTTTTACTATTTTCTGAGGGGGAGGGGGATGGGATTACCCTCGCGGCTCCCAAGCTAAACAAAAGGTGACAAAGGGATTAACGATCGGCTGCCGGGGTGGGGAGGTATGATAATTTGGTAGACTATACTGTCTCCATTGGTTTGTGCAACCCTGGGGGAATCAGGAATCTCTTGTTGATGGGCTTTGCTGCTCAAAAACAGGTTGCACATCGCGATGTCCGGGAATCTTCTTTTGCATAGCCAGAGGAATGGTGTTTATTTGTTTGTCTTAACGTCTCTTAATGCTTAGCTGATTAAGTTCGATCGGCTCAGGGGTGGGGGTGGGGGTAAGCGCTGCCAGTGGTTGCGTGCTGTCAGTTCCCTGCAATATGGCTTCCACTGGAACGGGGGCACTGCGAATGGTGACTCCCTCTGAGTCAATGGAGGGTTGACCTGCCTCGCTCCTTGACTACCGGTTCGCAGGATGACAGAGAGCTCCTCTCCAGGCGGCTTTAGGCTTGCCGCTTGCTCTGGATAAGGGGGGGCACGCATTGACAGGGGTTGCCATGACCAGTCCGGGATATAAACAGTCCATATCGTAACATTGCATATTGATGACAACCCAGCCCCAAACTCTGGACCAGCTTGGCGAGGGGTCACAGAGCATTCTGGAAACCAATTGGATCCATAAGTCTCTGTGAACAAGGATAAATCTGCTTGCTGCCTATGCTAGGAAAGACTGAGAATCCCAGCTGGGCCTTTGGAGCAAAGTGGTCTGACCACAGAGATCAGCTCAACATCTACTCCCATACCAAAGATCAAATCCAGTGTGTGGCCAGCTTGATGCATGGAACCTGGTGCAACCTGAGACAACCAGTGCCTCCATGGAAGACACTAGGTCCGAAGTCTGCAAAGAAGAGGCCGGATCAACAGGGACATTGAAGGCCCCCAGAACTAACAGTCTGGGAAACCTCAAGGCCCAGCTCGACACCACCTCTAGCTAGCCTGGCAGGGTATCTGCAGGTGTGCTAGGCAGCTGGTACACCAGCAAGATAGCCAAACTCTCTTCAGCATTCTACGCTAGACCAACACAGTCAATCCCGGAGATCGCTGGGACAGGAAATGTCCTGAAGAAGAAAGACTCCCGGATGAGTATCACTACCCTTCCTCCCTGGCTCATTGTCCATGACAGATGAAGGACTAAGAAAGCAGATTTGATTCAGATATGAAGGATGGCTTTTATTTTTCCCCAATGGGCAAAGAGATCCACAGGGCCATTTCAAGTCAGGAAAACAGTGCACCTTGAGAGTCTTGAAAGCGAATAAGAATTCTAAGTTTAATGAGCAACATCTATTAAATTAATCCATGGAACAGTTGCGTACTGACCACTAAATCTGGAATTAGTGGTTTTGAAACCATTTTCATGGAATTTATTTATTTAATCATATTTATATCCCACCTTCCCCTGCAAGGCAGAGCTCAGGGCAACTTACATCATAAATTTGTTAGCGTATGCACACTTCTTTATAATATTTGATACTGAGAATCCCAGATGTTATATGGAATGTTTGTAGATCACAGAACTAGACAGCATGGTGTAGTGGGTAGTGCATCAGATTACGATCCCTACTCTTCCATGAGTTACCTTGGGCCAGTCACATACTCTCAAGGTAACTTATTTCACAGGCTTGATGTGAGGATAAAATGGAGGAGAATGTTGTAAGCCACCTAGAGTCCCCATTGGGAAGAAAAGTGGGGTACAAATGAGAAAGAAGAAGAGTTGGTTTTTATATGCCGACTTTCTCTACAACTTAAGGGAGACTCAAACCAGCTTACAATCACCTTCCCTTCCCCTCCCCACAACACACACCCTGTGAGGTGGGTGGGGCTGAGAGAGCTCTAACAGAGCTGTAACTTGCCCAAGGTCACCCAGCTGGCTTCATGTGGAGGCGTGGGGAAACAAATCCATTTCACCAGATTAGCGTTCACCACTGGCAAGGTCCAATCTAATGCAATATTTAAGAATATGATTTCAAAAACAATATGTAACATTTCTGTTAGAAAGAGGGTGGAACGAACAAAGGAAGCTGTACTGTCTTTGAGGACTGGCTGACTCCAGTTCCAGCCTTTTTATTATCCAGTAGTACTTCCTACACCATCACTAGCATCTGCTCCTTAGCTTCAACCAACCTTTATTTTGTAACTTATATCCCGCTTTTCCCGCATGGCAGACCCAAAGTGGCTTACAACATTGTTCTGCCCTCCTTATTTTATCCTCACAAAAACAACCTGGTGAAGTAGGTTTGGCTGAAGGAGAATGACTGTCACAAGGTTATCCAGTGAGCTTCCAGAGTGGGGATTTGAACCTAGGCCTCTCAGGGCACAACTAGATGTGATGGCATTCCCAGGTTGGTGTTCCTTAAAGTCCTTTACATATCATATCCCCAAAAGGAGGATAAAATGATGGTGTTGATGGAGAGCATTATTAGAAGGAAAAAGTGGATGATATGTAAGACTTAGCAAGCATGTGTGATGTAGTAGCTGAAGTATCAGAATCTCAGCTCACAACTAGGCATGATGGCGTCGCCGAGTTGGGATGCTGCTGCCATTTAAGTACCTAATGGGAGATTAAAAAAAAAACTGAGAGGGTCTGATCCCGATCGAGTCTGCAGTGCAACAGGAGCAGGCAGTCTTGTTTTCCCCCACCCCATGCACCATTTCAAATGTTGAGACAGCCATTGTCATGTCTACATGTGCTCTCAGATTCTGATATTCCAACCACTGCAACATGTAGGCTTGCTGAGTCTTATAGCTCATTTTCTTCTTCCCTGTAACAATACCTTCCATCCCCACCACTCCCCAGGAAAAGTCATCTGTCTCCAACATTGTCTTCTGCCAGCAGATGAAGGTTTCATTTGGCATTCCCCTACTAACCGTTATTGGCCATCCTTCTGGTTCTGTTGGTGTTGATGTTTGTGTGTTTATATGTTTGTTAATTGTTTAAATGTTCTATGCATACCTATTTTAAATACTGCTTTAATGTTGAAATGTTTTGATGTTTGCCCCCTTGGGGACCCAATTTAGGTGAAAAGACAGCATATAAATGTTTGTCAGGCCTTTTGCCTTTTAGCTGGAGTAAAGGCTCTTGACATGAGTTAGGCCAGGTTTTGGCTGCATGTCGAGTCCTTGGTTCTCATGCCTGTGAACGTCTGTGTACAGTTTCGCTTGTCCTGTTTACTGCAGCTGTGGTATTGTTTGGTCTGTCTTCCTGGGAACCGCTTATCTCTGGGCTGCCAACGATATTTACCTTTTCAGCCCGTAGTGCCTTTAAGTATGTAACTTGCCTGTGTTCAGGCATACCTGCCTGTAGGTAGTCAGTTCTTTAATCTGTCTTTTTGCTCCTAATAAAGTATTACTGCTTCAAAGATACCTGTCTGGATGAGTTTGCTTATGGGGTGCTAGGGACAGAAGCCTGATCCTGACAATGTTTTAACTACACCAAATAAATAATAAGGCTCAGAAGAGCTCGTTTCATGTTTTATTGTTGGCAGACTTGATATTCACTCATTAGGTTTTACACAAAGCCTATCTGGCCCTGGTTGGAGTTTATAGAATCTAACACCTTTCTCAGTAGCTGAAAAAGTCACTGTGAAGTGAAACCTGGACATATTGTTTCAAATGAGTCACAGAACCTGAATTTCCCAAGAAGCACACACCACAATGGCATTCCACATAGTCAACAAGATACCAGTAGTTTACTGAAGATCAGGTTATCTGGGGTATGTATATGCATGGCATTAGAATGGCCGTGCAAGTTTTTCATGTTCTTTGTACTCTCTCCTCCCTCCACATGTTCCAGTCCTATTCTCTACTTGTCCTTCAGTCCTTTAATTCCTTCCAAGACACACTGGCAGTTCTTGCCAACACAGGCAATGGCATCATTGTCAACAGAACAAAAAAGAAATTAAGAGAATGGATTGAGAGAAAAGATGAGCTTTCCAATAATGTTTGCAATAGCATGAGCCATCATGAGAAATATTAGATTGGTGGTTGAAAATGCAGGAGGAGAAAACTTTTGGGGTAAAACTGGTGTACATGTGCTACTGAAAAGTATAGATCTGATGTGGTTATCCAAGGACACTACATAGAGAATGGAAGTGGATCAAACATAAAACCCATGGAGAAGAGGAGGAATGTAGACTGTTCTTTGTAGGAAACTGCTTTTGGCATTCCTCGTCTCCATGGGTTTTATGTTTGGTCCACTTCTATTCTCTTTCTACATAGTATCTCTACCAAGAATAGTGTCTCTCTTGCTCCTTACCCAGCATCTTATGGACCCTGGCTTGGAATAGTAGCAATGGTAAAGAATACAAAGCTGCACCAACCATACACATGAAGGGGACTGTGGAAGGATCCTCAGAACAGGTTTACCATTACTGGAATAAATGATTGGAGTCCAAGTTCATGAGCCAAGAGAAATTATTTATAATTCAAAAGCAGAGTTGCTTTTATGGAAGCATCTAAAAACTGCAAAATTGTTTTGAAGCTGTGAAACATAGGGTCCTACTTGCAAAGGTCAAGAGTGCAGGTTTAAAAATAAAACCCAAATACAGAGGCTACATTTTTGAAATGTCTTTAATTATTTGAAGCAAAGAAGCTGAATCTTTTTCTCCTACCTTTTTACACAAATAAATAAAGTAAGCACAATGGGAAACAGTCAAAGAGGACACAGATGAAGAAGACTATGAAAAATAAGGCAAAGTGCTGAATTATTTGTGGAAATGATAAACATGTGTAGTACTTTTGTGTCTCTTTTCCATTTAACCGGCTGTTTTGCCCGTTACATTCCCATCCTTCACTTTATTGTTAACTGCCTCCTGCGACGTTTCACAGTGGTCTGTTCTGCTGTATGGCATTCAGTGTTGAGACATTTACAACTTTCCACATGGAGGTAGAAGTGTGTCTGGTTCTTTCCATCGGGGCATACCAGGGTGATTTCCTTCTTGGTTGTCTTTTCTTCTCGGCAGCAAGTGCATGTGTGGTCCATTGAGTTAGCTTGAGCAGAGTACCTGTTTGTATCATGGGAAGAACAAATGGAGAAATCAGGACCTAGGAAGAACTTTTCTTTATTAGAAAACCTGTCAGTGTGAGTGTTTTGTTTCTCCAGCTCATTTGCTAGAAGCCCAAATTTTGATCTTCTCATATAATATATAATCAAGTGTGATAACGTTTTAAATAAAGTATCTTCAATGTGTTTAATTTTTAAAAGGAGGGCATCAAAACTGGGATTTTAAAATTACAATCAAGGTACTATGACACCTGACTTTCACAATGGAAAATCAGCTTTGGAGCTGTTGCGGCATAACTGCTAGGATCTACAAATCAGGAAGACCTTGGTTTGAATCTTGTCTTTGCCATGAACTCCTTTCATAGTCTTAGGCAAGATTCAACTTCTCAGCCTCAGTGCTTCTTGTCTTACAATAATATACATAAAGTTCTTTGACTATTCTTGAAAGCACTACAAAATAATAATATAGTAGTAATAATAACAACAATGGTACTTTGAAATCCCCATCCCATTGTTGGATATCATACTTGTTTTGCACCGTTACTGGCATTTACCATAGTTTCATTACAAAATTGCCTGATGACAGATACTCCAGAAATACTTTCTGGTATTACTGTCTTTCTCTTTGCTATCTAGTAGTACCCAGAAAAAGATTTCTAAAAGGTCTTCATGACACCTCCCATTGTTATAATGACCACAGCAAAAAATCAAGATAGTAATTCTACCACATTTGAAGAATATCTGAACATGGACGGGAAAGATAAAATACATCAATGGATCTTGGATAGATTTACCAGATTTATAAAGTACTGTTAGAAACTAGCTTCTTTTCACAACCCTATAAACAAGATTTACAACCATTTATAACAATCCTATAAACAAGATTTATAGCCATTTCATCACTGTAACTACTATATTCACTACTTCTTGGCATATTCAGTAAGGCTACCTATTGAATGCCATGCCATTAAAACTATACTGACAAAAATTAGATACATAGGACTGTATATCTAAACTTAACTTTTAAAGTGCCAGATGTCTAAGCTATTCCCCACACATCAAGCTTTGATTTCACTCAAAAACAGTGAGTTTTGCAATTAAATCTGTGGGTTCTCCTTCAGTCAACAGATTGAATTCCATTCTTTTGAATTTGTGATGAGCAGTCCAACCATATTCATATTAAAAATACCATTCCTTTACTATTAAAGAATCTCATATCCTTGACTCTTTGATGCGCTTGCCACAATTCTGTGCATAGTGCTCCCATGTTGCTGCAAAGGTGTAATACAGCTGTCTAAATTAAGCAGTTCAAAATCTGGTTGCAATAGAGAGTTACTTAACTGGATCAGAACTTTAGTTAAGTCTTAGCATGGCACCATACATTTTTTGAATGTTGTACAAGTTGTTCCAATACCAGTGTAAGTTGGAAGGCAAGCAACCAGTTGCTAAGTGTGTTTGTTTAACTCAGCAGCATGCTGTGTTGATTTCAATGGACTTATTTTTCTGCACAGATCTTCAGGACCATATTCAATTAAGAATAATGAAGATTATGCAATTAATTTGAACCATTAAGGTTGGAAAATATGAGATCCTTTTGGTACAGATGTATATTATTAGATGTTAGCTTCTCAGTTTAAATTTGTCTTACGTACATTGAGTAAGTTTGACATGATCCCTCACACTTAGACACAGAGACCTGTTCCACAGAAACGCAACCATCGTAATGGATTTGGCTCTTTGTTACAGTCAGAGAGCATGGAGATGGTGTTTGTGGTTCCTTAGGAATGCCTGCAGAATACGAGATTTTAAAAGATTATTGTGAAAATGCCTTCAGAAGTGTTTCTGTTCCCACATACATGAGTATTTTCCTATAAGTGAACAGCAATTCAAAAAGCTCTAAACCATATCCTGATGTAATGATAAAATGGTGTCAGAATATCTACCAAGATATATAATTTGGTAGCCTCATGAATAGCAAAGAACCAGACCACAATCCTGCTAAAGTTAAGCACATGTAATGCTCCTTGATTTAGATGGGAGAAGTAGTAGGTAGGAATCTACTTAATACCTTCTCACTAAAAATAAATGACAATCATATACATTTAGGGCCAACCCAGATAGGAGATAAAAGATTCATGATTTTATTTTTATTTTTTTTGGCCATCAAGTCACAGCTGACTTAAGGCAACCTCATAGGGTTTTCAAGGCAAGAGACTTTTAGAGATGGTTTGCCATTGCCTGCCTCTGCATCACGACCCTGGTACTCCTTGGAGGTCTCCCATCCAATTATTTTCCAGGGTCAAGGCTGAGTGTGTACAACTGTCCCAAGGTCACCCAGCATGCTTCCATGGCACGAGTTGGGATTCGAACCTGGAAGTCTGACACCTCGACCACTATACCACGCTGACTCTCAATTCATGATTAGGATCTTCCATTAAAAACACACACACACACACAAACAGAGTTTAGGGGTGAGATAGTGTTTAACATTTTTCTCCCATGCTCCTTCCACAATTTAAAATGCCCCTCCAAAGCTGCAATTAGATCTCTTTGGAGGGGGGAACAGGTACAAGCACCTAAACATATCTTTTTCACAAAAAGACCTAAAAAGGTGGCATAGCTCGCAAAAAAAGGGGGGGATGTTCCCGGCCCGAAAGGGCTTTGGAGGCTGTGTAACGGCGGCTCCTTCCACAGTCTGGCGCCGGAAAGCCCCGGGAACGCCTCCTGGGACACTGGTGTGGGCTCTGACGGTGTTAGGATGCAGTGTAAAAAAGAAAATGCGGCTAACCCCCCCCCAAAAAAGAAATAGTGGTGCTGCACTAGGAAAAGCCTGGCACAGAAACGCTGTTGCTGGAGGGGGCATTCCTGGGCTGGAGGGGCTTTGGAAGCTGACTACCATCAGCTCCACCACTACACCAGCGCTGCATATCTCTTCCGGGATTTAGGTCCCAGAGAGACTGTGGCGTTGGAGGGGCGGCATGTAGCTCTGCAGTGCCCAGGCGCCAATGGAACTGCCCCCACTGCCAGTGTGAGTGCCTTTTATTCCATTATAAAAGGCCACTTACACTGGCAGCAGGGTCAGGCTGCTTCCAGAGCACTTTCAGCCCCCTACCTCAGCAATGCACTGCTAAGCTCCTTGAAGAACGTCTCAACAGATAACAACTAGCCACTCTTCATCTTTCTTGCTAAATTGCTTAGCAAGTGAGAAAAGAAAAAGGCTCGGGGAATCTGAACTCACCAAAATAACAATAGTTCAATGCATTAAAACATATTAACCTATTTCTCATCTCACAATATCAGTTCTACTTTTCAAGTTAGAGCCAATGGCCTGATCTTCTCAAGTGGGTATATAATGTATCATACTTACATGTTCTACAGCAGCCATTAGGCAAATACATAATAGTATCCTAGAAAAAACAAACCCAGAAGTTACATTATTTTTCTCTTACTACATTGTATAATCACTCAGAACAGCAAAACCATATTTTACAGTGAAGTGACAACTATCAGTCATGCTATATTTTAAAATTTTGTATTTTCTTTGGCCCTTTTTTACTTTTAGATGATAGATTTTCCTGGACTACAACACAAAATCTAGCTATATCTTACTCAAAACATGACTGGGTCAAATTAAATAATTCATTAAATTGAACATGCATATTAAAAATTTACTCACAGGTTGGCATGTATTCTCATTAAAGGATGGACAGTTAATTGTGGAAGTGGAGGAGATCAATTGTCTGTTGATGGTCACACAGGAATAAATAGTGCAGTTATCTTTTGGATCATTCCGATGTTCACCAGGCTGTATGACACAAGGAAATGAATTCAGTACTGGCTCAAAAATACACAAACTGAGTACTGTTTTCTAAAAGTATATCTTTTCATCTTTTCCCTCTTTAAAAATATAATAAAATATCATGTGAAGGTCTGGTTTAAGGCTAGTAGCACCTACAGATCAACAAGTTTTCCGAGGTATAAGGTGAAGGTTTCTGAGACGTGTTAAGAGACATGATACTTTGAACTAGGCAAATAACTGGACTTTTTTAATGCATGAGTAACCTCCTTCACAACTGAGGCTTATGAGTCTCGAAGTTGTGGAAATGAAGAAACTGTGGGAAATTATGGGAAATAATTATCTATCCATCACATTTTTATCCTTCCAGGGAACTCAGAGCAGCATTTTGTCCGTAGATCAGACAGAGAGAATGACAAGCCCAAGATCATGCAGCGAGCTCCTAGAGAGGGAGCTAAGTAGGGATTTGAACCCAGATCCACCCAGTTCTGGCCTCAAACAGCCTATTCCTGAAGGAGGATTCAGCCCCGCCCCCACGGACGCCGGGAGGCTGCCCTTACTTTCAAGCCCTGTGGAACCGCTCCATTGTGTTCCACAGGACTACACCACCTAAAAAGGTAGCGTAAATGGAAGTAAGGGCAAAGAGGGCATTCCCAGCCCGAAGGGGGCTCCACCCCCAGAATGCCCCCGGTGTCCCGGGGCTGTGCTGCTGCGGCAGGGCTGGGACGCCAGCATCCATGCTGGTCATGGTGGTGCAAGTGGCCTGGGCACCGGCGCAAGCGGCGCAGACGCCAGCACAGGATCTTCCATGCCTCCTAACACCTTTCCTCCCTCCCAGGTAAGGACTGGGCCCTAAGCATTACTCTACCCAGACTCCCAAGTGCAGATTTGTGAACAGTCTCTTGTTACCTGCTCACTTACGATTAATAACAAGCAGAGAGCTTTTTGTGGAGAGGCAGCAACAGAGACTGATATAAAAATGGTTTGAAGATTCAAACAGTTGAAGGAAGGGAGGAGAATTCTCACACAGAGGCTTGGGAGTCATGAGGACAATAGATCAAGGAAATGTGTTTGTCTGAGTTGTATATATTGATGGGAAAATAACTACAATCTCTTTCTCCCTTTTTCTTACTATTCATTGCTTTTTCTCAGCAAAATTTTGAGATTGATAAGAGAATCATTGCCATTTGAAGATTCTTAACAAAAGGATTACACGTACGATTAAGGTGATAACAAGATCACTTGTTCGTATAACACAGCTTGTTTGCACACATTTCCCACAGCATTCACCAGGTTGCGACCGGAGAGAATATCCCTAGGAAGAAAGAGATGCACAATGAATATGTCTAATTTCTTTCTACAGCACTTGGAAGATAACACTTTCCCCCTCCCTTTTTTTCTTGCAACTGTTTTCTGCTGTTATTCACTGGGACTAAAAGATGGTGAGCTCCTAAAGGAAATGTAGATTTTCCAAAATGAAGCACAATATACCATTCACTGTGGCCAAAATTAAAAGTAACAAATAAAAAAGAAGAAACAGAATGGTCATCATTGCAGTCCAATAATTGTTATATTTTTGCCATGAAAGCATCATTTTAAAGTTAATTACAAAGCAAAAAACATGGCAGAGAAGTATTAAATGGTGTGGATCTAGACTGGCACTTCCCTGGACCAAGGTTTTCTGCCAGCACTGCACATCTTTCCTACGTCCCTTTCCTCGCTGTTGCCCAAAATACCCCCTGAAATGCTCGACTCCTGTCTTTCATGAAAAGCAATTCAGGGGATATATCGGGCTGGCACGGAAGGTGCAAAGCAGGAAATCACACTCCACAGGCAGAAATCCCCCTTTGCCTATGCAAATGCTAGTCTGGGTCCAAACCAGTGTTCAAATGCTTTCTTTCTGGTGGTTGTTCTTTTGTAAATAAAGTTTATTAGGCCTAAAAGTGAGTATAATATTCATGATAGCAACCCACATGTCATTGCCAGAATCGTTTTCTTTGCTCCAAAGTTAAGAAAGGATAAGCCTTAAGAATATAATTCTTCCATAAATATTTAAAGTGACTGCTTAAAAAGCTTGGCTGATGCTTACTGGTTCACATGACACGGTGCATGGAATGTGGTCACAGTTGATGACATTCAGACTAGTGCTGTTGTCCCTTTCGTGTGTACATACACAGTCCTGGCACTTGTCCCCTAAGACTTTTGAACCAGGCTGAAATAAAGAAGGAATAATTCATCTGTTAGCAAAGCACAATGTGAAACAGAACTTGTTAAATTATGTTAATGAACATTACTATATATTTGTATCAATGTGAGAATGGCCATTGATGCAGCAATTAGTTCCAATTTTCTACAAGTCTTAAATGCCCTTGCTTCATCCACAGATGCAGGGAAATGAAGAAGAAGAAGAAGAAGAAGAAGAAGAAGAAGAAGAAGAAGAAGAAGAAGAAGAAGAAGAAGAAGAGTTGGTTTTTATATACCGACTTTCTCTACCACTTTAAGGGAGACTTAAACCAGCTTACAATCACCTTCCCTTCCCCTCCCCACAATAGACACCCTGTGAGGTAGGTGGAGCTGAGAGAGCTCTAAGAGAGCTGTGACTTGCCCAAGGTCACCCAGCTGGCTTCGTGTGAAGGAGAGGGGAAACAAATCCAGTTCATCTGATTAGCCTCTGCCACTCATGTGGAGGAGTGGGGAATCAAATCCAGTTCTCCAGATTAGAGTTCACTGCTCCAAACCACCACTCTTAACCACTACACCACACTGGCTGTCCGTACCATGCTGGCTCTAAAGTTGATACTAAAGTTGATACAGAGCCTTAAACCTATTTGAATAGTTCAAATGGTCATGTTGTTACTCTTTGCTGTATCAAACTATTCTTTTAACGACATTTTAACTTTGTAATACTGGTCAATGACTACAATAAATTATCTGAGTTCTGACTTTTGTTCCGTTTTATTTTACTCTCTTCTGATCAGTGGTATTTCTCTCTTGACTTAAGCTCTGTAGTAAAAGTACGGCTTTATCTGAGCTCTGAAAACAGATTGCATAAGCTAACCACTCCCTCAACAAAATGTCCATTAGACTATGACTCTGGAATCAAATGGTTTTCATTCCACAGAGTTGTTCATTGGAAGAAAGGAAAACATACCTTGTATTCAGCACCATTATGCACACAAACCCCTTTGGAAGCTACAAAAAACAAAGGTAGCATATTAAATACTTCATTCAAAGACAGACAAGTCTTTATAAATCATAATTATTATTCTTTGCCATGCTTCCCTTATAGGATAGCCTTAAATGACCCAATCCTGCAGACCTCTCCTTGAAGTGCAGATGTTGGATCCAGCCAGCATTTTTACTCCATTCCAGCCAGTTTTCAATCTTAGTGCAACCCGCAACCCACATGGCTTCTGTGTATGATGCCTAGTGTAGCCTGTTTGTGTGGTCATAGGGGACCCCTCAATACTTTTTTACCAGAGTAAAAACTGGTAGGGTCCAACCCATTTTGTATAATAGCCTACCAAATTATTAGTTTGTTTTCTTTTATATTTCCTAGGGCATAAAAGTGCCTATAACACAGCCATAGGGTAACCTAATCCTACCATCCCATACTTGCATACAGGTGTTTTCCAACTATTAGATGGACAATGTAAAGGGGAAAATACACTGGAACATTAAATAGAGTAACAAATCTGCTATCTTTTCCTTGCTTGGACTAAGTGTGGCCAATGAAAGCCAGAAAAGGGAGGGGGGCAACAGAAAAAAATAGTCCTTCTACAAAATATTCCAGCACATTATCTGTTGAATCTGCAGTGCAAGGTGGAGCTGCCACCCAATGTTATTCAGAGAATCAGTCAGCACTGCTGGATTTTATATTCACTAAGCATCTAATATTTCACTTTTTACATTGGTTCTGTCTGATATATCCTTCTGAGATGCAGTGTGTAGGGGTATTAACTGGAGGACTGGACATTATTTATGTGAAAGAAAGAGGCTTTCTTGAATGGATCAGATGAGTCCATGCCTGAATAAATTCACTACATGGAGGAAAAGGCCAAGTTCAGAAACTTTATCAGAGTCATATCAGTGTGTGCACAAAGTATTTTACATCTATTACAGAACAGCAGAGCTGCAGCTTTGTGTTTTACCCAAGGTCTTCTGGATCGTTCATGGCTTCTTGCACTTACACTAAATAGCATTTACTCAGAAGTCAGTCCCACTCGTGAAAGCTGGACTTCCCTCTGAGAAAACATGCTTAGGCTCAACATACAAAGGTGAAATGTCATGCCCGTCTTTTCCCAGTCTGTTGCAATACACATACCACATTGATAAACAGGACAGCAACGACCCGAGGGAGTATGAGAGACAGCTTCAAATCCTAGCTCACACGTAGGAGGTCTGACTGTGCAGTCGCTGACATTACATACTGTAAAACAGAAAAAGCAGAATGGCATTGTAAGAAAGCTGGGAGTCCCTTACATTGTAGTCAACCAAAATTGTTACACAGTGAAACAGCCAAGCACCTTGTAAATAATCTAATTTTAGAGACTCCCCCGCTGTTAGGGAAAATGATACTTGTTTATCTTTTTTAAAGACTTGGGATAATATTGTTGATAGTTTTCTTTCTTTTTCTTTTTTCTTTAATTTTTTAATATTTATTAAAAATTACAAATATACAACATTAAAAAAAACTTTTGAATAAACAAACATTGACCAGCACTTATAAAACCAATAAAACCTATAAAACATATAACTTTCTAAATAAACTCTCTCTTTATGAGCCACCACCAACAGAATTTAAACTTTTAAGCGTGTTCTCCATCCTGGATATAGTGGGGTTCCATATTCTATCCAATTCTTCTGTTTTTGTTATTTTGATAGTAAGTTAATTTAATCAACACATAGATCTCTCTTACTTGGTCGAACCAAGTATTTAAGCTTGGAGAATTCGCTCCTTTCCAATATCTGGCAAAATTTATCCTTGCTAATGTTACCATATGGAGGAATACATCAAAACGTTTTTTATTCATAGTTGATAAACAGTTTAACAAGATTATTTCTGGATTCATGGGTATTTCTATTTCCAGACCTTTAGATATTATATTTATCACATTTTCCCAATAAACTGTAGCTCTAGTACACTCCCACCCCATATGGTAAAAATCTGCTTTATCCCTCTTACAAAACCAACATTTATTTGCGTCTTCCTTATTGTTGATCGTTTTCCATTCAGATGTAAGAAACTGCCTTATAACTGAGTCAGACTCAGAGCACTAGTCCACCTAGCCTAGTATTCATATATGCACTGCACTACTTTTACAACCTGACAGTCCCTTCCTTCCAAAGAGCCTTTATGCTCGCCCGTTTAAATGCTGCACCCTCAGCAGTATTAAACAGAAGATATGGAAATCTACCGTATTCTGACAGACTTTGCTCATTCAATTCAAAGAAAATTGACACGTTATCTCATAAGATGATGGAATACCCCCTCTTTAAACACCACCAAGATAAATGGATTACCCCCATATTGGCGATACTTCCTGCCCCCATAACAAGAGACAAAATAGTCCCCTTTTTGCTGATGGATAGAGATCCAAATATAACATTGGCCATGGCCAAATATCTCTCCATCATATTTTCCTCTATGAAATAACTGCTCAGGACCTATGAGTCATAGAAGCAAAGAAGGAAAAGGAAAGGATATATGAACTGCTTGCAGTTCTCCTGTCTGTCCTAGCATTGCTTTTTGAAATATTTCTTCTGGTCATACCAGGAGGTGAATCTAGGATCTTGTATATGCAAGGCATGCGCTTCACCACTGACCTATGGTCACTCTATCTCTGACCACAGCCAATTACTTAAAATGCAAAAAGCTACTAAGATATACTTGTGTGTGTAAAGTGCCGTCAAGTCACAGCCGACTTATGGCAACCCCTTTTTGGGGTTTTCATGGCAAGAGACTAACAGAGGTGGTTTGCCAGTGCCATCTTCTGCATAGCAACCCTGGTATTCCTTGGTGGTCTCCTTACCACAAGTAATTTTAGAACAGCATTTGTCATCAGGGTTGACTTCAGAGATCTTGTGGAATCCTTCTCCTTCGCACTGTACTTCTGTTGGAGGGCATTTATGGGTCTCACAAATAATGCCACTGCCTCCTTCCAGGCAGACACAGTCCTTGCAGTCAAACTGAAAGGTCTCTCCAAACTGTCAACAAGTATGAAAATTAATGTAAATTACTAAACATAGTGCAATCTAACCCTGTCCGTCAGCTTTGTAACTTGTAAAGTTATATGGACATGGATCTCAGGAGATAGAAGAAGAGACTTAGGGCGAAAACGCATGGTCGCTTTATCCTTTAATCCCTGTTTCAGCCAGGATTCAGCCTGGATCGAATGCATGCGTTTTGCCTAATGTGAGTTTGATCCTTGCTTAAACAGGGATTAAAGGAGGATAAAGCAACCATGCGTTTTTGCCCTTAGATTCATCATGCTGCACTCCAAAACTGTTATCATGATGCATTCCTTGAGGCAGGGCCCCCCATTTGTGGCATCTGTGGGCACCATGGCACCCACCTAACCTTTCTTAGTGCCCACCAATTGTTTTTAGAAATAGGTGTGGATAGTGAGGATTTTGCACAGCAGGGCTTGTGACTGGCCATTGAAGATTTGATTGGCTATGCAGATTTTAAACACACACAAGGATCTTCACTGTGACTGAAGTTAAGCTGTGTGTAGGCAAGAAAATGTTTTGAAACAATATGTTGATTTTAAAAGGTGCCTGAAACACTGAAGAACTACGATTGGGTTTATGCACAACCTCACTCCCTGATATTCAGAGGTTGTCCCCCACTCTTGTGGCAGCCATTTTGCGGTTGTGCCCACCACTATGTGTCAGAATTGCAAAAGTGCCTACAGGCTCAAAAAGATTGTGGACCCCTGCCTTGAGGAGAACCCATCCAAATAGTTGATAGCTCAATGTAAAATAAAAATCTTAAGAGTCTGCGATTTCTTTTCTCAGAGAAAATTAAAATAGAATGGAAAGCTTAAAGATCAGCACAAATAAGCAAGTATCTTACCTTCCTTGGTATATTATCTGGTCCAACACATCCTGTAATCAGAATAAAGCAAATCTTTGTTACTTGTGGCACAGTTTGTGATAGTCACACATTTTACATTAACAAATATTTTTCAGAGAAAGAAAAGGTAGAACCCAAACTTACCACAGGTTTTTACACAGACATCCACACCAGCATCATAAAGTGTTGTCCCTTCCGGGCAGAAACAACCTTCCACTTGTGTTTCGGTATCTACTGTTACGTTACTATAGATGAACATTAAAAAAAAAAAAAACAGAATTATTCGTGTACAGCCTGGCATGGATATAGCAGTTAAAGCCAATGAGATCCATGTATGTATCTCTGTGAAGAGACATACATATATATATAGAGAGAGAGAGAGCGCAAAGACTATACATTAGCTGACCAAAGAGCTTCTACAGTTCAAAGCGACCAGAATGGTCAGAGGTCTGGAATCCATGCCCTAAGAGGAGAGACTTAGGGAGTTGGGTTTGTTTAGTTTGAAGAAGAGAAGGTTGAGGGGAGACATAATAGCTATGTTTAAATATTTGAAAAGATGTCATGTTGATGAGGGAACTAGCTTGTTCTCTGTTGCTCCAGAGACTAGGACATGGAGTAATGGATTTAAACTAATAGAAAAGTGATTCCACCTAAACATTAGGCAGAACTTTCTGACGGTGAGGGCTGTTCGATGGTGGAATGCACTGCCTCGGAGGGTGGTGGAGTCCCCATCTTTGGAGGTCTTTGGAGGTCTTTAAGCAGAGGCTGGATGGCCATCTGTCAGGAGTGCTTTGATTGTGGGATCCTGCATTGCGGGGGGAGGGTTGGGGTCGCTGGGGATGTGGGGGGGGAGGTAGTTGTTAATTTCCTGCATTGTGCAGGGGGTTGGACTAGATGACCCTGGTGGTCCCTTCCAACTCTACGCTTCTATGATTCTATATTATTGTTAGGGTTGCCAACCTCCAGGTAATATTGGAAGACCAAACTACAAAAGGCCAGGTACTGTAAGGGGAATGGCTGAGGAAGGAAAACAGTACCCAGAGTAATTGACTACAAATAGTGCTATATTACAAAGAGTGCTATTACAAAATCAGTACGAACAAACAAAACATGCAAAACACCTACATGGTACAAATATCAAAGTATCAACCTGGTATATATATCAAAGCAATCAGTCACCAATTACTATAAGTACAATTCATAAGGCAAATGCCTTTGATGAGTTCATAGAAACAAGGAGCCGTTCCCGTAGGAAGGTGAAGGCATGAGTCCAGAGTTGATATTGTGGAAATCTTCAGGACATGTTACTTTGGGTACTGTTTTCCTTCCTCAACCTCCAGGTAATAGCAGAAGATCTCCTGCCATTACAACTGATCTCCAGCCGATAGAGATCAGTTCACCTGGAGAAAATGGCCACTTTGGCCATTGGACTCCATGGCATTTAATTCCCTCCCCCGCCCCAAACCCCGCCCTCCTCAGGCTCTGCCTCCCAAAATCTCCAGCCGCTAGTGAAGAAAGACCTGGCAACCCTATTGCCTACAATACTTTCTAATGGAGATTGTTCACACATTCATCTGAGAATGACCAAGTGCTGGGTAACTGAGTGAGGTGTGCTCATACATCCAGTTGTAGACAGTGCCCTCATGGGAGAGAGCAGGTATGCTCCTCATATCTCACATGCAAAGTGATGGGGAGCTTCGTGAGGACATCAGCCCATGCATGGGCAGGCTGATTCATGTATTCCTCCCTCTGTGAAAATCATGTGGGTTGGGCTCAGCAGAATACCACAATAACTGTATCACGTGGGTCTTCATGGAACAGGGGAAGTACCCCCTTACCAGAGATACACATTGAATATTCGGGCAGAAAGTGCATGAACAAGAACTTGGGTGTTAATACCTTCATGTTTGAAGAGTTTGGAAATGTGTCTGTGTGGGGGGGGGGGTAGATGTTGTTTCAAGAATTTCCAGCACTCATGATTTAAACTACCAATGAGGGGCAGGAAAGTAAACAAAGTTGGTTGCTAAATACACACATTGTACTAAACAACGGCACCAAGGACCTCATCTCAACAGTTCATGCAGATGAATAGTACTTAGACTGGAAGGTCAGAAAAGTAATTACCCTGATTTACAAGTCTCCTCTACAGAAGGACCACACGCCTTGTAAACTTTGTTAGATGGGCACTGGACGGCTAGATTAAAACACAAAAAGCAATAGATAAATGATAGGAAAAGACCAGTGGCATTACTCCAATTATTCTTTCTAAAAATAATATCCATCCATGTATTAAAAAGTTTTCAGCCAAGAGGAAACAATGGTCTTATGTAGGGGGTAATGTGCAGGCTTCCCACATGAGGAGGACAGGAAACCAGTAACTGAGGGCCAAACTACACAATATGTTTTGATGAGTTGGGTCTGGGTTCCCTAGACTTGACTCACTTTCCCCACAACCAGCTCAGCTCTAGACTGTGATGTGCAAGAAGGAGGAGCTCCTGCCTTCCTCCTGCACCATTTCCCCAAGCTGAAATGGTCCCGGGGGGCTCTTTTTCCCTATCCTGGCACTGCACGTACTGCATGTGTAACTACAAGGAGTTACTTGGATCCCTGCAGAGTTTTAAAATGACATCCCCCAAAGCTGCTGTCATTTTTAAAAAGTCTCGTTTAATTTGGCCCTCGAAGCAGGGATGTAAGGGGGAGGGTTGGGAAGGAGAAGAGAAGCCTGTCAGCTTATACCATCACTTCCTTGGACCGTCTCTTCTCTCTTGATGCTCATTATATATTACTGTAGTATTTTATTGTGATTTCTATGGTAATTGTATTCGATTCATTATATGGTACAGTGAGCATTCTTTGGAGTAGAAGAGTGAGATGGACATAATTAACTAGATACTATTGGTATGGTGCCTAATGCCACTTTTCTCTTTTGTGCATATCCAGTTGTAACTGCAACATAATTGTGGCAAAGTTTACTTGCATGACGAGAAAAAGTAGTTTCGTAGACTGGAAAACAGCCCACTCTCAGGCACCATGACAGTGTGGCAAAAAAGGAGGAAAAGGAAGGGGAACAGCCTTTCCAGCCCACCCATCTTCCTCCCTTCACCCACAACTTGCATGTCAGTTTATGGCCTTTAAAATGTACATGCCTAATTTATTAGGAGCCCCATGGCGCAGAGTGTTAAGCTGCAGTACTGCAGTCCAAAGCTCTGCTCACGACCTGAGTTTGATCCCAACGGAAGTTGGTTTCAGGTAGCCGGCTCAAGGTTGACTCAGCCTTCCATCCTTCTGAGGTCGGTAAAATGAGTACCCAGCTTGCTGGGGGTAAAGGGAAGATGACTGGGGAAGGCACTGGCAAACCACCCCACAAACAAAGTCTGCCTTAGAAACGTCAGGATGTGACGTCACCCCATGGGTCAGGAATGACCCGGTGCTTGCACAGGGGACCTTTACCTTTACCCTTTACCTAATTTATTACTTGCATGTGCCCAAAGCATTTTCAGAGCAATGAAGATGTAAATATATAGAACTGCATTTTTTGTTGCATCAACTCATGATGAATAGGTTTGTAAAACTATTTCAGTAAGTTTTTGCAGATATTAGTAAAGGCTCCAATAGCAAAGTAACCTAAACAGCAGAATTAGGGCACATAAATGCATTTTGGTTGGGCGCTTATATGAATCACTCAGTTCTACAAACTATGTGACATACGCTGTGGAAGCTACAGGGAATCTTTGACTTTGCCGACCACATAAGGGATGGAATTGTATGCAAATCACACCTGGACTTCACACATATGGTATCTGAGCTAAGTCATACTGTCAAACTCATGGGTGTCAAACTCATTTGTTACGAGGGCCGGATAGGACATAAATATCACTTGGTCGGGCCGGGCCATGCCTCGCTAGCCCAGATCGAGAGTGAGGGGGGTGGCTGCCTCAACTGGCTCGCGGGCCGGATAAGAGCTCTCAAGGGGCCAGATCCGGCCCACGGGCCGTATGTTTGACACCCCTGATCTAACTCTATAGTTATCCTAGTGCTTTTAACAGAATACAAAAAACATGCACTTACGACATGAACCATTTGTGTCCTTTCTCCAGTCAATGCAGACACCTTGATCTGCACAGGTTGCTGCATAGATCTGAAGAGTTGCACATTCTAAGTTACGGTCAGGAATGCGGCAGCTATCAAATTCGCAGGCTGCATAGTAGTACTTGGGATCAACAGCTTCATGACATTTCTGGAATACACTAGATGTGGAAAAAATACAATCAATGTTCTTCATGGAATGATCTACACTCATTTCCTCAATGAAAGTTTTAGTTCTCAATATGCCTCACAGTATCGTTTGAATAACCTTGGACTGCATTTTCTTAAACTACCAGAGGGGGCAACACAATTTGCTGCAGATTGTAATTCTAGAATGGTCAATAGAAGTTTCTTGTTGAATCCAAAAAGTTGCATACGTCAAAGGTTACACAGATGTTAGAATAACAAATGGAGAGGGAAGTGCAGAATCCCTGTTCATAGGCGTCATTATTTATTTATTTATATCCCTCCTTTCTTCCCAGTGGGGACCCAAAACAGCTTACATTGTTCTCTTCTCCTCCAATTTATCCTCACAACAACCCTGTGGGTTAGGATAGGCTGAAAATATGTGAGTGGCCCAAGGTCATCCAGTAAATTTCCATGGCAGAGTGGGGATTCCAAGTAGGGTCTCCTCGATCCTAGTCAGATACTGTGTGAACAGACTGCTGGACTTTGATGGACCTTGGTCTGATATGGCATGGCTTTTCTTATGTTCTTATGTATTTTTACCACTACAGCATATTGGCTCTCATTCATTAATTGGTTGAGGAGGTGGAATTTTTGCCTCCTGGCCCATTTTTTCCCAGTTCATTCAGCGTGGATCTAATTTTGAATGTGCATATTTTAAATAAATTTGTGCATGCAACTCACTCTAGCAGACAGCCCAAACTACAAAGAATCTTCAAGGTGCTCTCATAAATTGTGCGTTAAGAGAGTAACTGTGTTTGGCAAGACTTTTCCTTCCTCATCTTGTTTGCGGCTTCTTAGAGGCACCTGGTTGGCCACTGTGTGAACAGACTGCTGGACTTGATGGGCCTTGGTCTGATCCAGCAGGGCCTTTCTTATGTTCTTATGTTATGTTCTCATCAAGGACTTCATGATAAGTTGCACACATTCCATGTGAGATCATAGTCACAGGAACATTGAACTTGTTATTCATATTGATATATTGCAGGAAAAAAATAGAAGATGTAACAACTATGGTATCTTAGACAGTACGATGAAGCACTTTCATAATAAACTTCTGTCTCCAAAACTGTGGAATGCTATCAGGTGGCATATACAGTTATAAACCTTATCATATTGTTCTCAAATTGTATGGCTTTTTAAAAGTCAATAACACTTTCTGTGTTCTAAACATTTAAGAATTAACAAGAGGCAGTCTGGCATTATTATGAACCAGAATGAACATCACTGGGGAAAATAAAAGATGGAGACCTTATCTTAGTCAATTGCATGAACCATCTGTAGTGTGAATATGAACTGCAACATTTGCACAGAAACCATGCAGAAATCAGTATACATTCCATGCTTGATTGTATTCGCCCTTCTCCACTCAATTATACTTTGTTCTTTGAGCCACACAGCTCTCCATGAAAAGAAATAATATACAAAAGGTAATTAATCAACATTGGGATGGGGTAGGGTGGTGCAGAGGGGAAGGGACAGGTTTGTCGGAGATTCAAATCCTTGCTCAGCTACCAAGATGAGAATATGAAAACTGATATTGAAAACATGCACAATAAAAATAATCAAAACATATGAGATTCTTCTTTAAAAGAAAAAACATCATTAATCAAAAGATGTAATTGTGGGGACAAGGGCTTAACAGTCATAAAACTATAATATCCTACATCCAGGCATCCTTTGGAAGAACTCAGTTGTCTCCCAATATGTTGACCCAGGAGGTGTTTCTTATTAAAATTATTGAAAGAATAGACAACTAGAGAAAAAGCAGACTTCAAGCAAGGAAGAACAATTTCACATTAAGCACAAGCAAAATCCAAAAGTGAAAGCCATGGGAACATATTTACCTTTCATTTAGGAGCTTACAGAGAGGAGAAGGTTTGCAGGGAGGCGAAGGTGTGGGGTTCGACGGAGGTGGGAGCAGTGGAAAGCATTGGGGCTTTGACGGGTCATTAACAATCCAGTTATCAGCCATCACTTCACAATTATTGACAATAGTTCCATTGCGCAACCTACAGTCATCTGTTTGGTTGTTGGTGCATGTGCCTAACAATGACAAAAAGTAGAGTTCATATGAGTTGATCTTTGTCTTTCCATAACGTATAAGTAATATGCTAAAGATTATTTTTATTTTAAGTTGATTTACAAAACCATTTGTTTTTATTTTTTGCATGACAGAACTGACCTTTGTAATTTTCATTAGATGTATGCTTTTGCTTACATGAAAACAGTTCCAATTAACTAAGCAAGTAAACTGCATATGATACATACATCTTGGCATTATTATGATTTAAACTGGTTGTATGCTTTGATCTGGATAGCCCAGACTAGTCCAATCTTGTCAGATCTCAGAAGCTTAGCAGAATCAGCCCTGGTTGATATTTAGATGGAAGGCCACCAATAAATAACAGGGTTGCTGTGCAGAGGAAGGCAATGGCAAACCACCTCTGAAAGTCTCTTGCCTTGAAAATTCTATGGGTCACCATAAGTCATCTGTGACTTGACAGCAAAAAAAGACAACTGGTTGTACAAACGTATTCTCAGAATCTGTCAGACTTCATAATGCTTTTCTTATTATCTGCTTTTTAGTGTTTCAATTTAGAAGCACAAACAAAAGTAATCCTTACCACATTGTCCCTGGGTATTATTGCCAAATAAGTGATAAGGCAGTCTAATCGTGAAGGCCATTCCATTGTAGGTCACATTCATCTTAAGTTCTGGAATCTCTACCACTTGGTTTACACCTAACTCATAAACTTTCAAACCATATTTTTGGTAAGGTAGAGCCACTGTCTGTCCATTTACAAGCACCTAATGGAGGGGAGATAAGATATAAATAAGTTATGTAGAATACTTACAATGAGATATGGGTTTCTTTTAAATGTAAATTTAGCTGAATTTAGCCAACCCTAGAAGTGAATAATCAGATATTTCAACATTACATTTAAGTTAGTTGGCCATCTTACTTTTGATGGCTTAAGTATTTATGGGTTTTTTTCTTTTACAAGCAGCCTTTCCCCCAAATTACACTCCAGATTTTTAAATTACAAAGATTCTTTTTTATGTTTGAGCCTGTGGTGATGTCTACATTTAGATACGAACAATGTGAGTTTCTTTTTCTATATAAAAAAATGCAGGGCATGGTCTAAAAATGTTTATCTATCTAAAGACATTTTGTCATCCTGGTCCACATAAATATTTCCCAGCATGGGAAATCAAGAAGATGTATTAATTATCTTAACCTGTCCAACTGGAAAGAAGATGCACTTCTTCTTAACTGCTTTTCAGTGTTTCCTTTTAGGACACCTGGATTCAATTCCTTGCTTTCCCCCAGACTAAGTGAATGATTGTAGGAAAGCCAGTGCCACCCTAATAAAATGTTTGATGGATGCTCCTTTGCACACATGGAGTACTTGACTAGGACAGTAGGATTATAGGACCAGAACTCTCTCTAACACTGTAATGCACTGGAAAGACCTTAGGAGTGTGTGTTTGTGTATGTGTGTGTGTAGATAGATATATTCAAGAAGGGTCCAGGGCTGCCCTTAGATACCATGCTAAGCTGCCTTTTGGCATGATCAATACGAATGTGGCTTGTTTCTCATGCCTGCACAGTATCCTTCCTTCTTGTGTGAAGCCAGAAACCAACTCTAGTTGCTCATGATATATAAATGCAGCACCCAAGTGAACCAGAGAATGTTTACATCCTACTAGCTGGGACTCTAAAACAAGGCAACCTATTTTGTGATGAGTAAACGTGGCGCAGAGTGGTAAACTGCAGTACTGCAGTCCAAGCTCTGCTCACGACCTGAGTTCGATCCCAACGGAAGTTGGCTTCAGGTAGCCGGCTCAAGGTTGACTCAGCCTTCCATCCTTCCCAGGTCGGTAAAATGAGTACCCAGCTTGCTGGGGGTAAATGGAAGATGACTAGGGAAGGCACTGGCAAACCACCCCGTAAACAAAGTCTGCCTAGTAAACACTGGGATATGACGTCACTCCATGGGTCAGGAATGACCCGGTGCTTGCACGGGGACCTTTACCTTTTTAAATAAATGCCAATTCACCTGGATGCCTCATTTGTATATCACCAGGAATCTACTCTGCAAGGAGCCAGGGGACCACATGGGCATGAGAAACAAGTTTCATTTTTTTTAAAGAAACAAATTTGTTGCTAGCATGATGGCCTGAATGCAACTCAGATTAAGGTTTATTGGTTCTCCATATCATAAAAGCATTGATAGCAGCCTACTTCAGCGAACTGTTACCAAGAGAACTATGCAGTATTTATCAAGCACTCTGCATACAACATCCGCTCTAGAAATTATTAATCAGTATTCATTTGATAATTAGAAGCTGCATTTAAGCTAGTGCAATTCTCACAAAAGTAGTCATACTTTCTCAGATCAGTGCTGAAACGTAAGTCATTTTCTCATACCTGTACTTTCATGGGGACCTCTCTGACTGTCGTTATGCGCACTTCCTGGGTTTCATGCCTCACAAAGAGAGTGCGTGGACAGGAGACTGGTTCCCGTGGATCACAATGGTAGTTGTCTATATAGACCCCAAAATTGTCTATATTTTTATTAATCTCTTCCACCAGGGTATAGGTACAATTGCCTTGATAACTGTAGTATAAGCCATCAAATGTGTAATAATGAGGGTCTCCCCAGCCAGTGCAGTAGCCTTCAGAGATATAATAGAATTTGTTTAGCAGCTCATAGAAGAATATGAAAAAAAAAAGTTTTGTAACAAGACATCAAGCAATCTTATTAACTCTTATGTAGAGAATGAAATAAGTGGGAAACTCCAGTTGGAGTAACAGATACAGCAACTTTAAGTAAATTATTGTCAGCTACATTCGCTGGCGCAGAGTGGTAAGCTGCAGTTCTGCAGTCCAAGCTCTGCTCACAACCGGAGTTCGATCCTGATGGGAGTTGGTTTCAGGTAGCTGGCTCAAGGTTGACTCAGCCTTCCATCCTTCCGAGATCGGTAAAATGAGTACCCAGCTTGCTGGGGGTAAAGGGAAGATGACTGGGGAAGGCACTGGCAAACCACCCTGTAAACATAGTCTGCCTAGTAAACGTTGAGATGTGACATCACCCCATGGGTCAGGAATGACCCGGTGCTTACACAGGGAACCTTTACTTTACCTTTAAAGAACAAAGTAAGTGGGGAAAGTCCAGTTGGAGTTCATCACAGATACAGCAACTTTAAGTAAATTATTGTCAGCTACATTCGCTGGCATCAGGCCCAAAAAAACCAGTTTACAAGATGGTGCCTCCAAGAGAGAGAACTTGGTGGCAGGGAAAACAGGATGTTTTAGCTGAATTCCTGGTGGAGGCAGACTAGTTTAAAAGTTTACATTTTTCATTCATGAGAATACCTAAGAAATTTTATATGTATTTGGATAAACTGACAGACAGACAGACAGACTTTGGGCACTTTCACACATCCCAAATAATGCACTTTCAATCCACTTTCAATGCACTTTGAAGGTGGATTTTACTGTGTGAACTGGCAAAATCCACTTGCAAACGATCGTTAAGGTGCACTGAAAGTGGATGGAAAGTGCATAATCTGGGCTGTGTGAAAGTGCCCAGAAAGAGAAACAGAAAGATAAATAAACAGATATACTCACAGTCACATTCCCAGTGCCAACAGCATCCGTCGTCATCTATCACTTGCACTGGGGCAAGCCCATTGGAGCATTGGGGCTTAGGCGGTGGTTTGCACTCTACAGGAATCACCTCCCATTGGTCATCTGAAATGCATATGGCCTTGGTACAATTGCATATCCACCAAGTGTCACCTGGCTGTATTTTGAGAAGACAAAGAGCAAATAAGTAACTCTTCTAACAGAGGAATTAAATTAATGTCCAAATAGATATTAACTAATGGGAGATGTTTTAATATCCCAAAGTTTACAAACATACACATCTTCATGCTTCTGTTTAAAAATATGTGTAATTTTAAACATACAGTACTCAGCGCTTATGGTTGCCAGGTCCCTCTTTGCCACTGGCAGGAGGTTTTTGGGCTGGAGCCTGAGGAGGGCGGGGTTTGGGGAGGGACTTCAATGCCATAAAGTCCAATTGCCAAAGCAGCCATTTTCTTCAGGTGAACTGAACTCTATCGGCTGGAGATCAGTTGTAACAGCAGGAGATCTCCAGCTAATACCTGGAGGATGGCAACCCTACCAGCACTAGAGTTGTACACATGCCTTTAGAGGGGGCCTAAACAGACCCAAACCAAGATGATTTGTGCGAGGTTAGGACCTAATCACGAAACTGATGAAACTTGTGCCTGTGAATGTAAGATTGAACTCTCTTGCGAGGAAATCCTAAACAGAATTGCATTCCTCTATGTCCATTGAATTCAATGGGGTTAGAAGAGTTTAATTCTGCTTAGGATTGTACTGCTAGCCTCTGCAATTTAACTGTGCTTGAGTTCAACAGGGTCCTTGCATGAGCAGATTCTGCGTGGGCCTGGGGGTTTGGAGTTACTTTGATTTTTCCCTATTCCTCCTTTTTGATGCAGATCCATGGGCCACATCCTATGCCCTTTTGAAGGGCCCGTCCACCACTCACAAGTGGCTTTGTGGACAAGATAGTATCCTGTAATGGGAAAGTAAAGACAGGAAAACCATATTTTATGAGCTGAACCCTGCTGGTTGTTCATTGAATCTCAGTCGCTTCCCACTCTTCCAGTATGTTTGGTTCTTAATGGCAGGGGACGAGTGGTGTTGAGCAAATATATTCCTTACCTTACTGCTGTCTGTGAATATATTCCTTTCATTTGTGCCATGTAAGTGGATGATTGCCTTTCACTACTATCGGGGAAAATATAGTGATACACTTGGGAAGTAGTTACAGTCAGGGTAAAACCTAACCCCACTCTTGAATCGAGGTGGCTTCATTCAGCAAGGTTTTGAAATAAGATTTATGAATCTATTTATACAAATAATGCAAGTATTATCTAAAGAAAAACCTACACACAATAATATTCTACTTTCCTTTAACTACATTTCCCCCGATATATTGTAATAGATCCAAAAAGATCACCGACTATCCTAAAAAATCATTATTGTTCTCTTTTGGTCTTTAGTACCTATCAGAATTCATTTTATATATTTTATTCTGCTTGGCAGGGGTGAGATGCCACTGGTATCGGGACTTGTGCAAACTGTGAGTTGAAAACGTAGATTGGGTGCTTGACACAAGAAACAGGAAATGTTAAAACAACAGTCCACACAAAATGAAGGAAGTTTTTTCCCATCCAGTAGCTCTTGCAGGTACTCTAGAACCTTTTATTTTAAATCAGAAGAAGTAAAAAAAAAAAACACCGCTCAAGGGTTTAGGGGAGAGGTAGAAAAATATTCAAAATAACTCCACAACATTCCCATATTAATTACAATGCTAAATAATTAAAAATTACTAACCGGAACAGCTCCATCTAAACATGGTCCCCGTGTAGTGGAAACTGGAGTAGTGGTGGTGCTTTTTATGGTTGTTGGCACTACTGTGCTTGTAGTTGTGCCACAATCCCAACTGAAAACCTCTGTCTGACACCATTGGGAGCAGTTGGCAAGAAAACAAACATCTCCATGACGTCCTGTTTCAACAATTGCACCTATAGTTTGAAAGAAAAGGTTTAACTGAAATCTCTTTTAAAAATGAGGGTTCCCCCTCCCACAAAAATGGGTGACCTACTCCAAGCAATGGATAACTCTGTATAATAAAGTATTCGTGTATTTGTTTAGCCATAGGCTGTTACAAAACGTCCTTTCATGTATATAGAAAAAATGATATCAGAAAAGGACAAAATTACAACAGTATCCATTGCCCTGATAAAATCACATACATTATTTCCATTAAAACATTATTTGATTTCCTGAGCAGAATTTTTTCTTAATAGCTTTGAGATAACTCTATCAAGTTATACCTTTAGAATGTTTTCAAATTAGGGATAAGTAAAACCAATTCTTAGACAATTGCAGAATTGTTTATACTCTGAAATTCCAGTATTTCTGCAGAAATTCCAGCACATTACAAAAGTTTCTCCCCTCTAACTGAGAAATTCTCTGAACCCTTTACAGGTTAATTTAAGTGGCAGACGGCATGAAAATCACATTTACTGGAACCATGGTGAATCCCCGTGCGTATTCACTAAAATTCCATCACATGCTCCAAATCTAAAATCTGCTGCTGAATTTTGGCAACAATGACATAAGCAGGACAAAGCAAATTTTTATTTTAAACTATAAAATCAGTAGATATCATTTATTACAGACGAAGCCCATTTATTGGTTTCAAAATATGAAATTGTGAGCTCCAGAGTGGATTAAATGCTTGATTTCAAAGTGATTTTTTTTAAAAAATATTGTTTTTAAAATAAATGACTGGCCTATATCTAGCCATGCAGTTTTTCTATTGGCAGAAGAGGGAATGGCGATTGCTGCTGATTTCCCACTTCCACCGCAGACCATCCACTTTGGCCCCTATGCTTTTCCTGAGGATCCACTGATCCTAGGAACAAAATTTGGTGGGCCCTCCTTGGACTGGAACAAGAAGGGGAGGAGGGAAGCTCCTACCCTGCAAAGTGAGCAGATGATTGAATATATATCAGCAGTTAACATTAAGCACGACTTTTTCACATTGTCAGGCTGTAATTCCTCAGCCATTACCATCCATTATGGGCACACATGTGTCCATCCATGTCACTTTCACACACGCTGAATAATCCACTTTCAATCCACTTTGCAGTTGGATTTTGTTGTGTGAAATGGCAAAATCCACTTGCAAACTATCGCTAGGGTGGATTGAAAGTGGACTGAAAGTGCATTATTCAGGATGTGTGTTTTAATGTAAAAGTGTGTGTTTTAATGTAAAAGTGAAAGTGTCTCCTGATTTTAGCACATAGTGCTTTCTAACCTATTAAAATTAGGGCATTCTGCAATGGAGCAAGCCACTATCTGAAGCAGGACAGGTAAACAAATGGAAGACGTTTTTCTCTTCCTCCCTAATAGTACTGTGATGTCTGGGGAATTAACAGTGGAATTCTAGAGTTAAACACTTCTAAACCCAGTGACTTAAATGGACTTAGAAAGATGTGACTCTGTTTAGAATTGCACAGCATTTCACTTAATTTCTCAATTAGAAGAGATTCTAGGTAGCAGTCACTATCGCTTCAGCACAGTTAATCACACCTGTAAAAATCAAGGTAACACACAACCCGATTCACCAGGCTTTGTTTGGGGTTTTTTAAAGAGTACAAGAAAAACCAAAAAGAGATCAAATCAAAGACTTTCCTATTTTTTGAAATAAAAACAAACTTTACTGTAATAAATTAGCCTTCTCAAAAATAAAAAGAGCCTCCTTCTGCTAGCAAGAGTGAAAGGAGCAAGAAAAAAATTACCTATTTTTATCCTACTTCTGACAAAGCTAAGGCTATATTTCTATCCATGCCAAAAAAGGACAATTATAAAATCCAAATTGTAAATGTGTATATGGGCATTATATGTGCACTTTTTACAATACAGTGCAAAATGTACTTTTGTATCAATTGGAAACAGCTATATTTCATATGTCTTGGAAATAATTAGGCAATCGGAGACTGAGGCAAACCTCAGCTAGATCAACTGGGACTCGCTTTTACCAGCGTGTTCAGTTTTACAATCCTAATCCGCTGATATATTCAACCTGCACAAAGAATTGTTTCAACAGCTGGCAATATTAAAGGAAGGTTGTCACTCCCAAAATTTAGAAACATTGAGTTGCTTTTAGCCTTATATTTTACATGATTTAATAAATGAAAATTGACATAGTGCCAAATTACCTCCAGGCACATTTCCATACACTAAAGGTTCCATATATGCAACCAAATATACTCACCTGGCCAATATATTTTATCCTGATATTCACAGTAGCAAGGAGTAGTTGTTCCCATAGTTGTTGTTGTAAAATGTGTGGAGGTACTTGTAGATGAAGTTGTGCTTGTAGGGGTAGTTGATGTGGTTGTAGACGGAGTCCAGGGAGTGGTTGTTGACATGGTTGTGGTTGATGTCTCAGTAGGCGTGGTTGTGGGCAGTGTTGGGGTGGTTGGTGATGTGGTGGTGGTTGGCGTAGTTGTGGAAGGAGTCTCAGAAGTGGTTGATGGAGTGGTTGTTGATGTGGTTGTAGATGTCTCAGTAGGAGTAGTTGTGAGCGGTGTGGTGGTGGTTGGTGGTGTGGTGGTTGTGGTTGATGTAGTTGTGGAAGGAGTCTCAGAAGTGGTTGATGGAGTGGTTGTTGACGTGGTTGTAGATGTCTCAGTAGGAGTGGTGGTGGGCGGTGTGGTGGTGGTTGGTGGTGATGTAGTGGTGGTTGACGTAGTTGTGGAAGGAGTCTCAGAAGTGGTTGATGGAGTGGTTGTTGACGTGGTTGTAGATGTCTCAGTAGGAGTGGTTGTGAGCGGTGTGGTGGTGGTTGGTGGTGTGGTGGTGGTGGTGGTGGTTGAAGTAGTTGTGGAAGGAGTCTCAGAAGTGGTTGATGGAGTGGTTGTTGACGTGGTTGTAGATGTCTCAGTAGGAGTGGTGGTGGGCGGTGTGGTGGTGGTTGGTGGTGATGTGGTGGTGGTGGTTGAAGTAGTGGAAGGAGTCTCAGAAGTGGTTGATGGAGTGGTTGTTGATGTGGTTGTAGATGTCTCTGTAGGAGTGGTTGTGAGAGGTGTGGTGGTGGTTGGTGGTGTGGTGGTGGTGGTTGATGTAGTTGTGGAAGGAGTCTCAGAAGTGGTTGATGGAGTGGTTGTTGACGTGATTGTAGATGTCTCAGTAGGAGTGGTTGTGAGCGGTGTGGTGGTGGTTGGTGGTGTGGTGGTGGTGGTTGACGTAGTTGTGGAAGGAGTCTCAGAAGTGGTTGATGGAGTGGTTGTTGACGTGGTTGTAGATGTCTCAGTAGGAGTGGTGGTGGGCGGTGTGGTGGTGGTTGTTGATGATGTGGTGGTGGTTGACATAGTTGTGGAAGGAGTCTCAGAAGTGGTTGATGGAGTGGTTGTTGACGTGGTTGTAGATGTCTCAGTAGGAGTGGTTGTGAGCGGTGTGGTGGTGGTTGGTGGTGTGGTGGTGGTGGTTGATGTAGTTGTGGAAGGAGTCTCAGAAGTGGTTGATGGAGTGGTTGTTGACGTGGTTGTAGATGTCTCAGTAGGAGTGGTGGTGGGCGGTGTGGTGGTGGTTGGTGGTGATGTGGTGGTGGTTGATGTAGTTGTGGAAGGAGTCTCAGAAGTGGTTGATGGAGTGGTTGTTGACGTGGTTGTAGATGTCTCAGTAGGAGTGGTGGTGGGCGGTGTGGTGGTGGTTGGTGGTGATGTGGTGGTGGTTGACGTAGTTGTGGAAGGAGTCTCAGAAGTGGTTGATGGAGTGGTTGTTGACGTGGTTGTAGATGTCTCAGTAGGAGTGGTTGTGAGCGGTGTGGTGGTGGTTGGTGGTGTGGTGGTGGTGGTGGTTGAAGTAGTTGTGGAAGGAGTCTCAGAAGTGGTTGATGGAGTGGTTGTTGACGTGGTTGTAGATGTCTCAGTAGGAGTGGTGGTGGGCGGTGTGGTGGTGGTTGGTGGTGATGTGGTGGTGGTGGTTGAAGTAGTGGAAGGAGTCTCAGAAGTGGTTGATGGAGTGGTTGTTGACGTGGTTGTAGATGTCTCAGTAGGAGTGGTGGTGGGCGGTTTGGTGGTGGTTGGTGGTGTGGTGGTGGTGGTTGACGTAGTTGTGGAAGGAGTCTCAGAAGTGGTTGATGGAGTGGTTGTTGACGTGGTTGTAGATGTCTCTGTAGGAGTGGTTGTGAGAGGTGTGGTGGTGGTTGGTGGTGTGGTGGTGGTGGTTGATGTAGTTGTGGAAGGAGTCTCAGAAGTGGTTGATGGAGTGGTTGTTGATGTGGTTGTAGATGTCTCAGTAGGAGTGGTTGTGAGCGGTGTGGTGGTGGTTGGTGGTGTGGTGGTGGTGGTTGATGTAGTTGTGGAAGGAGTCTCAGAAGTGGTTGATGGAGTGGTTGTTGATGTGGTTGTAGATGTCTCAGTAGGAGTGGTGGTAGGCGGTGTGGTGGTGGTTGGTGGTGATGTGGTGGTGGTTGACGTAGTTGTGGAAGGAGTCTCAGAAGTGGTTGATGGAGTGGTTGTTGACGTGGTTGTAGATGTCTCAGTAGGAGTGGTGGTGGGCGGTTTGGTGGTGGTTGGTGGTGTGGTGGTGGTGGTTGACGTAGTTGTGGAAGGAGTCTCAGAAGTGGTTGATGGAGTGGTTGTTGACGTGGTTGTGGTTGTCCTGACTGTTGTAGTCTCTTTAAAGCAGAAACAAAATATACTGATTAAAATAGAGCTAAAGATGTTGTCATTTAACCAATTACTTTAATTGATTAAAAAGTTTTGATGGACTAAAATGGTGGAAAAACCACTGGTGATGTGGATTTAAAATGTTTTCTGCAATGTAAACATACTTTGGCTTAGATCAGCCAGACATTTTCTATGAGTGTAAGGATATGCACTTGCATAGTGCAACTTTCTCCATTTTTCCCATGGCAGCAGCCTTAAAGGCCCTGCAGATCATGTTCCTGGGGTCCTTTGTCCCTCAGGAACATTTTTCAGGGAGCGTTTCAGGCTGCTGCAGGAAGAAGGTGAGAAAATTGTGTTCCATGAGTAGAAATCACTCCATCCATGGAAAACCTCCAGGGATCTAACCCATAATCTTGGAACAAACTTGCTCAATTCAAAATTACTGTTTTCTTCACATGCACATATATGTGCATATAATCAGTTAATTAACTGATTGATTAACATCTCTAAGAAGAAATGGATAATAGTCAAAATTAGGTCATCATTTTTTAATTGTATGCTATATGTGTACCCTAGTTTTAATTACAGGCTATTTTAAACCTTTTAACTATGCACTTTGGGAGGGAAGGCGGCATGGTATAGCCCAATTTCATCAGATCTTGGACGCTAAGCAAGGTTGGTACTTGGAAGGGAGACCACCAAGGAAGACTCTGCAGAAGAAGGCAATGGCAGACCACCTCTGCTTCTCATTTGCCTTGAAAGCCCCTTGCTGAGGTCGCGCGTAAGTCGGTTGCAACTTAAAAGCACTTTGCACACACACCTCTGCATGTTTACTGTTTAAAAGTAACTCCTAACATCCCTATTTATGTTTTTATTATTGATATTCTCATTGGATTTATGAGGACACCTCCTAATTAAATTAATATTCCATATGCTTACTTTAATGTAAAGTAAGCATATGGAATATTACAATATAGAATATGGAATATTGTCACACTGAGATCAAAATAAGAAAAAAAAAATAACAATCTAACTAGCCCATAAAGAAATTAATATTTTTTAACCTTAATTGTCTGGGAAAGAAATTTGGCAACTGCCAATGTAATCTAAAAGTCCACCCCTGCTAAAATAACCCTCAAATTGTCCAATTTGGAGACAGATTCCTGGATAAAAGGCTTGATCTATCTGTCTCTAGCCTCGCTGAGCAAGTCACAGCTAAACAAAGCATGCTGAAGAGTGTCTATTTGGCCAGAACCACATTGACATACTCTCTCGCAATATGGTACCCTATTTATATTCCATATGCTTTTACTTATACCATGTTCTAAAGAGGAAATAATCTGCAATTGGTGCCACAGCTAATTTCCAGTCATTCGATATCTTGTGCTAGTTGTGCTCAACCAGTGACCAGCCGGCATTAAATATGTACCCATTCAGATCAGCATCATCCTGAGGCAGATATAGATGGGCATCTTTGATAGGCGTATACTGAGCACATAAAGCCTTGCTTACAACTGCTTCAGGCATCTCTCCCCACTCACCCCAATCTCCCCCATCTTCTAAAGCAGGTTAAACTAGAAAACATACATAAATAGGGTTGCCGACCTCCAGGTACTAGCAGGAGATCTCCTGCTATTACAACTGATCTCCAGCCGATAAAGATCAGTTCACCTGGAGAAAATGGCCACTTTGGCAATTGGATTCTATGGCACTGAAGTCCCTCCCCTCCCTAAACCCCGCCCTCCTCAGGCTCCGCTGCAAAAACCTCACACCGGTGGCTAATAGGGACCTGGCAACCCTATACATAAATGTGATTTATCTGGATATCAACCTTAAGACCAGCACTATTCAGGCGGTAACAGTTTATCCTAACTTTGAAGCCTAATCAAGGTTAAATATAGTTTATAAAGAAATACATAAATACAGCTGAAAGCATGCATGTTATTATAATTCTGGCAGCTGTAAAAGCATTTTTTCAAAAGTTACAATTAAAATTACCGTATTTTTCGCTCCATAAGACGCACTTTTTTCCTTCTCAAAAGTGAGAGGAAATGTGGGTGCGTCTTATAGAGCGAATGTGCGCACAGAGCCGGCTGGGCGCGCTAGGAGGCAGCTGGGGAAAGCTGCCTCGCGCCGTTCCAGCGCGCCCAGCCGGCTCTGTGCTCCCGCCCAGCCCACTCTGTGCGCTTGCTCGCCTCCCAGCTGGGAAGCGGAGGGGGGGGGCTTGGCGTGCCCGCCCGCCTCCTCCCCACCCGCTCTGAGCGCTTGGCGCGCCTCTCCCGCCCGGCTCCTCCCAGCTCGCTCTGAGCTCTTGGAGCGCCCGCCCGCCTCCTCCCCGCCCGCTCTGAGCGCTTGGCGCGCCCGCGCACCCGCTCCCTGCCCGCGTTTTTAGAGGAGGAAAACAAGATTTTTTCTTGTTTTCCTCCTCTAAAAACTAGGTGCGTCTTATGGAGCGGTGCGTCCTATGGAGCGAAAAATACGGTAGATCTAGAACCAACGAATGAGCCATTAGGCCAGTATACTGCACTACAACTTTGGAACATGTACATTCTTAATACATTTTATAGTGACACCCTCCAAAAAAAATTATATTGTGGATAATTTCAGAAATACAACTGCAGCCACAACCCTATCCACAGAACTTTACAGTAATGTTTTGAAACTAAGAGATTAATCTATACTTCCGTGAATGGATGCTTACCTGGTGTCCAAGTATCTGGTTCCTCAGTTGTGCATGGTATTGTTGTTCCTGCTAAAGGCAAACATTGGAGACGTTTCAAGTGAATCACACTTGCATTTCAATCCCTTAATTAAGATACGTTTGTTAATCCCATGAAGCTGCCATGTACTGAATCAAGAAGGACAGCATTAGCTATACTGACTGGCAGCAGTATTGTCTACAGGGTCAGTATTGTGTGCTCTGACAAGCAGCTCTCTAGAGTTTCAGGTATTAGTCCTCTGAATAAAGCTTCCAGCCTGATAATTTTCATTTGAGAGAGTGCTGGCACTTGGTACATCTATATCCAAGCCAGATCTATGATTGAGACATAGCCCTCCCCATATACAAAATGCTTTTATTAAGTGTTAATCAAGCGGTGCTGTGCAACTATGAGAAATCTCTCTCATTGGGCGAAAACGCATGGTCGTTTTATCCTCCTTTATTCCCTGTTTCAGCCAGGATTCAGCCAGGATCGAACGCATGCGTTTTCTCCGAACGTGCGCTCGATCCTGGCTGAATCCTGGCTGAAACAGGGAATAAAGGAGGTTAAAGCGACCATGCGTTTTCACCCAATTATGTTCTAGTCAGAGAGTCCCCTGCTTCTGAAAATATTCCAAGCAATGATTAAGGCAAACATTCAAGTTCCTACTCCAACACAATATCAAAGGAACCTCAAGGGAACTTGTACCAGTAAACTGTATTGGATTCTGACAAGAGGTGTGAACTGCAATAGCAAGAACCAAAACCTTAGAAACGGCTCATGCAAAATCAAATTGCCAGATCACATACTCCTCCAAATGCTGATCACAACTTCAACTGTAAAATGCTGACGACACTTCAGTAAGTCCAGAATACCATTCAAAATTTGTTACCTGTGGTGGAAGTAGTGGTTGGAGCAGAAGTTGTGGTGGTTGTCGTAGACGGTGTAGTTGTTGTACTGGTTGTTGTTTCTGAGGTGGTAGTTGGGGTTGTGGTGGTTGGTGAGGTGGTAATACTGGTTGTTGTTTCTGTGGTGGTGCTTGGGGTTGGAGTTGGGGTGGTGGTTGTAGTAGATGGTGTAGTAGTAGTAGTAGTAGTAGTAGTAGTTGTTGTACTGGTTGTGGTTGAGCAGAAGCTACAGCAGTATATGCTGATCTCATAGTTGAGACAAGCAGCTACAGGGATCGCGGGCCCTGGAACCTGATCTTTATTTTTACAGAGAAGTCCAGTCGAAACATCACATTTCACGCTTTGGCCCAGCTCTTGGAAGGAGAGATTAGGAAATTTCACTGCTCGGCAAGATATGTTCAGAGGCTGTGTACAGACCTCTTTGCCATGTGCTCGGATGTTGTCATATGTTTCATTATCAACACCTTGTGGGCCAAAAGGGGGGTAACTCACATCTATCCACTTGGACCACTCACAGAAGTCAATACATCCAGCTGCAAGAAAACAGAGACAGATGTTACAATGTGTGTATTACTCTGAAAGCAATACATCAAGCAATTACAAGTGGGAGACCTGCAAGGACTTGCAAGGGCACCTCATTTCCTCCTGTATCTCCTTCCGCATACTGTTTCCTCTTTCCCTCCTTCTGGCAACCTCCATCGCCTCACCTCTCCTGGCTTTCTTCTCTCCTTCCCTGCCAATCACCAACCTACTTTTTATCTCCCCCCACCCCATCTTCAGCTATGTTTTGTTTCATTTATATCCCACTTTATTTCCCAGTGGGACTCAGGGTGATTTACAATACTCTCCTCGCCTTCATTTTATCATCCCAACAACCCTGGGGGGTAAATCGGGCTGAGAGTGTGTGACTGGCCCAACCTCACCCGGTGAGCTTCTAGGGCTGTTTGAATATGATATGAATAAGGTCTCCTGTGTCCTTGTCTGAAACGCTACTACACCGCACTGGGTGTCATGAGGTTGCTGCCGTTGAACAGGAGCAAGCATTCAGACATGTGTTGGTCATGCAAGTCGGGTGGTAGCAAGTCATCGGGGGGGGGGGCTGGCCCTGATGAGCTCTCCCTAAAAGACCAAAACATCACTGGAAAAAGCCCTTCTCCCTTCCCCTGCTGTTCAGTGTCAGAAAACAAAAGGCCAGAAGCCTGGAAATACTGTTGTGGTTCCCTTCCAACTGCCGTTTGAGGAGTAAAATATCCTCGCGATGTGGCACTTCCCAGAGTAAACCAGAAGTGATGTGCCGTGGCGTGTAGGCGCACGTGCACATTTGCCCGCTGACCCTCAGCTGGATTGGCGGGGGGTTGCCCGCCACTACCAGGCACCTGGCAACTCTAGCTACGCCACCAAAAAAGGAGGCTTAGCAGTGCCACAGTTTGAGGGGGAGTTTCTGGGACGAAACGGGTCTGGAAGCTGACTAGTGTGCCAGCGCAGAGCCGTGGCTCCTGGACGCTGGTGTATTTGCCCCTCGCCAGCGTAGGTGCCACCTTATTCTGAGATCAGGTAGCATGTATGCCAGCATGGGGTCGTGCCGACTCCTAAGGAGTTTTGGCCTCCCCCTTCAGGATTGCAGCCCTAGTGTCCTATAATACATATGTTTTCTATTTCAAATCTTCCCTGCATAGAATTTTTGCAGTTAAAGGCACTATTCAGATGCTTAATAAATACTCCCATGTATTGTCTCTCTATCTAGAATACAAAAATAATATTACGGCATAGATTTTTTTGGCTTTTTTATGGCATAAGGCTTTGTAAACAATGTTACTATGACAGTTGCACGAAGCGAAATGAGAAGTCTACATATATAAGTTAATGTCCATGTTGTTTAAGTACACTGGAGAGCCAAACTTCATTTGGTATAGCACAGTACATATATACTTACTAGAAGCTATAGCATTAAAGCGTGCTTTCAGACGTTTGGTAAACTAAACAAAAATGGCTTGCTATATGTAAAAACTGGAAGACTCTTATTACTGGTATTAATAATAATGAGTCACGGACTTTCTGGAATAGGGTCAACAATAACCTATCCTTAGCAACTTCTGTTCAGTCATGCAGTTTACCTGTAACATGGGAACAGCACTTTGGGCAAAAACGCATGGTTGCTTTAGCCTCCTTTATCCCCTGTTTCAGCAAGGATTCAGCCAGGATAGAACGCATGCGTTTTGCCAAATGTGCATTCGATCCTGGCTGGATCCTGGCTGAAACAGGGAATAAAGAAGGCTAAAGTGACCATGCGTTTTCGCCCTTTACCTCTATCTTCGCAAGGCCTATTGGGTTTCATCTTGATAGGGAGGTTGATGAGCCCCCACAGTCAGCCAGTACTTCCGGAGATAGTGGATTTTTTAATCCAACAAATGCGATCAGGTAAGGCCCCTGGGACTGATTTGATACCAATAGACCTTTTGAAAGCAAATGTGAGGTGATGGAGCAGTCTACTGGCCCTTCTTTTTACTCAAATCAATGCTTCAGGAACTATCCCTACAGATTGGAAGTACACTGGAGATATATACAGAACTTCCCCCCATTGTATAGGTAATTTATGATGATGTCATATACAGTAAATATAGCATGTTTTCTTGAGTGAGGAGGGATAACTGCCAAGTCAATCATTCACCCATCTTTCTAAGATGCTTTCATGAACAGAAAAATAAAAACTATAGAACTATAGCAGGCCAACATTCCTTTCCAGATTAGGTAATCCATATAGTCTACAGCAGTGGTTCCCAACGTGGGGCACACACCCCACAGGGGGGCAATTTGATTTTTAAGGGGGGCAATTAGAGAATGAGTTATTAACAGTTATTTTTTTGCATTTCTTATGGTTCTAGGGGCCTCATATACAGTATATAAATATATATTGTGACATACACATTTTAAAAATTTAAATCAGAATGTACACGGCGGTCAGCTGGCGACAATGGAGAGGGGGAAAGCCCGCTAAGAATTATATGTCACGGGGAGGGGGGCATCAGAATTTTAGAGATGCTTAGGTGGGGCATGGCCAAAAAAAAGGTTAGGAACCACTGGTCTACAGCCTCATGGTCTCCCTTCCCTGATCGCAATTCCCCCCCCCTTAAAGACATCCCTCAAGTTACAATAGATATTTTGGTTTTACACTTACTTGTGGTACCCCAGCCTAAGGTAAACTATCATGCAATCAATTCTGTGGAATATGGTATTAAACCCCACATTATGAATTTTGCCTTAAGGATGGTTTATATAATACATTAACATTTAAATAATTTACATTATACTGGACAATGTTTAGAAGCAAGTAACAACAATGAATACAGATCAATCGACAGGCTATGCTGTAGATATTCTCTTTTCTTCATCCAGCCTGTGCCTTTTGGACTGAGACATTTAGGCCGGTGGAGAAACTCCATGCAACTAGCAAAAATGGTTATCTCAGGAAAAAGGAACGTGATAAAAATCATTTCAGATAAACCAAAAATGCATGGCTAATGTTCAGGCTCCTGCTCAAAATATCAAATGAATTTCAAAGGAAACTCTATCAGCAACTTCGGTGCATTCTGACAAGAGATATCAACTGCATTGCCAACACACAACTGGTTTATGCAAACTAGCTGATGCAAACTGGCTCATGCAAAATCTAATTGCCAACTATCCTCCAAATGTCAATCACAACTTCAACAGTAAAATACAGAATATACTACAATAAGCTCAGAAGACAATTCAAAATTAGTTACCTGTGGTTGATCCCGAAGTGGTAGAAGTAGTAGTTGTTGAGGTGAGCGTTGTGGTAGATGGTGTGGTGGTGGTACTGGTTGTTGTTTCTGTGGTGGTGCTTGGGGTGGGCGTTGTGGTAGATGGTGTGGTGGTGGTACTGGTTGTTTCTGTGGTGGTGCTTGGGGTGGGCGTTGTGGTAGATGGTGTGGTGGTACTGGTTGTTGTTTCTGTGGTGGTGCTTTGGGTGGGCGTTGTGGTAGATGGTGTTGTTGTTTCTGTGGTGGTGCTTGGGGTGGGCGTTGTGGTAGATGGTGTTGTTGTTTCTATTATGGTGCTTGGGGTGGGCGTTGTGGTAGATGGTGTTGTTGTTTCTGTGATGGTGCTTGGGGTGGGCGTTGTGGTAGATGGTGTTGTTGTTTCTGTGGTGGTGCTTGGGGTGGGCGTTGTGGTAGATGGTGTTGTTGTTTCTGTGGTGGTGCTTGGAGTGGGCGTTGTGGTAGATGGTGTTGTTGTTTCTGTGGTGGTGCTTGGGGTGGGCGTTGTGGTAGATGGTGTTGTTGTTTCTGTGGTGGTGCTTGGGGTGGGCGTTGTGGTAGATGGTGTTGTTGTTTCTGTGGTGGTGCTTGGGGTGGGCGTTGTGGTAGATGGTGTTGTTGTTTCTGTGGTGGTGCTTGGGGTGGGCGTTGTGGTAGATGGTGTGGTGGTACTGGTAGTTGTTTCTGTGGTGGTGCTTGGGGTGGGCGTTGTGGTAGATGGTGTGGTGGTACTGGTTGTTGTTTCTGTGGTGGTGCTTGGGGTGGGCGTTGTGGTAGATGGTGTGGTGGTACTGGTTGTTGTTTCTGTGGTGGTGCTTGGGGTGGGCGTTGTGGTAGATGGTGTGGTGGTACTGGTTGTTGTTTCTGTGGTGGTGCTTGGGGTGGGCGTTGTGGTAGATGGTGTGGTGGTGGTACTGGTTGTTGTTTTTGGAGTGGTGGATGAGGGTGTAGATCCACATGAGATTGGAGGTCTACAGCAGTATATGCTGATCTCATAGTTGAGACAAGCAGCTACAGGCATCGCGGGCCCTGGAACCTGATCTTTATTTTTACAGAGAAGTCCAGTCGAAACATCACATTTCACGGTTTGGCCCAGCTCTTGGAAGGAGAGATTAGGAAATTTCACTGCTCGGCAAGATATGTTCAGAGGCTGTGTACAGACCTCTATGCCATGTGCTCGGATGTTGTCATATGTTTCATTGTCACCACCTTGTGGGCCATAAAGGGGGTAACTCATATCTATCCACTTCGACCACTCACAGACTTCAGCACTGGGACTACACACTGTTGCAAGAAAACAGAGACAGAGATAAATATTACAACAGTTCTATGGCCATTATTGTTGACACTGGGAAATATATATTATTGGAACTAAGTGGGTGCTTCATTCCAGTGGTTCCCCCATCTCTCCCATCAGCATCTATTATTTTGGTACTTATTAAAATATTTCCCCTGGAAAACTACTAATAAAGCTCCATTCAACCGCTTTTTTAATGGAAGCAGTTCCATTTTAATTTATTTGTAAATCAAGGTCTACTTGTTTATCATACATGCTTTATGCTCTTGAAATGCAAGGTATTAAAAAACGCCTGATGTTTTTTGACTAGGGGCTTAAATTCTCAATTATGGTGCAGTTGCCCTTTTCGTTTGATCTTCTCTTCCCTGCATGCATGCATGATATTTCTCTCTTTCATTGCTCCCTTGGTCCCTCTTCCCATTTTTCTTTAAATTGCCTATTTTCCTTTTCTAATGGACCCTTTATCTTCCTCCCCCCTTTGGGGCTCCTTCTCTTTTGTTCCTCAGGACCCTGCTCTTCAATCTGTTGCATTAGAGTTCTCCCTTTATTCAGTAATCCTGACTTTGGACACTGAATGTACTGAAGCTTCAGTGTGGTGTTTAGTTTGTGACATCATGACCACTTCATTATTGAGACATCTCCCCTATTCAGCAAATTGAGTCCAGAGATTTCATCACTGTCACAAAATTACTAGATGTCCTGTAATACATAAGCTCCCATTTCACAGAATGCTTGAGTAGAATAAGTACAGTTAAAAAGCCTGAGATAATTAGATTCTGATTACATTTTCTTATATGTTGCTTCTCCATCTAGGATACTAAAAACAGTTAGGTAGCCGGGAGCCTCTTTGGAGGCATCATGGCAGTGCCTTGGCTACACTGTCCCTGGCTGCCACAAGGCTCAGGAGTGAGCTGTTAGTGACCTGTTGGTTTCTTATGCCATTTGCAGGCAAACACCTGCTTTATCAGGGGAATGAAGTGAAGTGAGGACCAGGTACATCTATATGGTACACAGATTCATCTACACATACGCTTAAGTACACTGGAAGTATATATAATTTCCAGTGAATTGGTACATCATGAAGATGCCAAACAGAGCAAATCTGGTACAGTTATCCTGGTTTGCAGAGGTATAATGCTGAGCAAATGACTTGTTCATATTTCTAAGAATGTTATGAACAAAAGAGTAAAAGACAAAGCAAGCCATTAGGTCCAAATGACAATCCCCACCATCTCCTCTCCATGGTTATATTTTATGTGTTCTGAAAAGCAAATGAATAATGTGTGACAAAAATCATAGAGGAAAAGAAAAAAGAAATATCAATGTAACTATCCATCAGTTTCCAAATAAATAATGTTATTGCAGATTGAATTTACAATCATGACTTCAATCAAAGGTAAAATATTTTAATTCTTTGACAGACGATGTTAAATCCCTGCAATGTGATACTTGTTAGGGCTGGCTTTTATAATGCATTTCTTGTAAAAATGAGTATTCTCGGTCTTCTAAAGGCACACACCGGCATGGAAAAATCTAACATGTTGTCTAGGAAAACAAAGCTGTTCTCAAAGTCTTAGCCAGGATCATTTGCATTACACCATGTTTTAACGTGTAAGCCACTACCCCAGTAAAATAATTAGATGTAATTTTTTATTGCTAAATATAAATATACAACCTAAATCCAGAAGCCAGTAAGGAAAAAAATATATAAATAAAACCCATTGCTTAATTTAGGTATAACAAATGTGTAGCCATTTTTCAGTGGTCTTTTATGCACGGGTACTTCCACCCATGTTTGTCCCCAGACTGTCTTGGTTGTTCCTTGGAGTTATGCATGAGTTTTCCATCCATTAGAGATGACCTCATGCTCAACCCATGCAATTCCCAGGTCTTCCTATCCCTGTTATAACCTGATTCTTTGATCAGGTTATAATCGTGTGACAGGGGAGTTGGGGAGGGGATGTTTTTCTCCCAGCATGCACCACAGCCAATTACGAAGCAGCATTTCAAGCGAAGGGGCTGGACTCAAATGCTTCCTGCTTCCTTGGAGTTCTTTCACATAAGAAAGGTTTTTAAATGAGGCTTGGATTTCTCCCCCCCCCCTTCCTTTAACAGAGCTCCATTTTTTCTAAACATGTTTTTTTTATCAGGGAACTTGGGTTTTCGCAGTGGGGGAGGAGAACTGGGCGTTTCTCTCAAAGTAAGCACCACAGCAACTATAGCAAATTACAAAGCAATGTTTCAAGGGGCAGGGACCCAAAGCTCAGTGATTTCAGCTCGGTGACTGCTGGTGCATACAAATTTTGGATTCACAACAGAAAAGTGTGGGTCCAGCAAACACAAACACCAGGTAAATCTCCCATGCATAAACAACCTGTGCCCTACTAAGGCTTAGTTTACATATAATGACAAACCATAATTTGCTGAAGCGTAAAAAAGCCTGGGGGATCTAAAGCATGCTTCCCTTACACATTACCAACCAATGGAAAATTATTTCAATTTTCATGGCATAAAAACTTAAGAAGAGCCCTGCTGGATCAAACCAGTGGTACATCTTGTCCAGCACGCTGTTTCACACAGCGGCCAAACAAGTGATCTATGGCAAGCTATCTGAAATGACCTACCATGGCTTGTGCTTTCTGTGCAAAGGAGGATCCTAAACCATGGTTGGATCCTGGTTTGAAATCTTGGTTTGGAGGAAAAGTACAAACCAACAATTGCTAGTTGGGTGAAACAGTAAACTATCTTTTGTCATGAAAGCAGAGAGATCTCATTACAGGGATGCATGTAAAAAGAAAAGGGCAATAACAATCCCAAAGATTATCCAGGCTTTTTCACATAGTAGCAAGCCATGGTATGTATAACTGAAATGTATCATTTAGTAATATCGTTTCAAGAAGGCAGCCATTTTGGTCTGCACAAGAACAATAAGATATGAGTCCAGTAGTATCTTAAAGACCAAGAAGATTTCCAGGGTATAAGCTTTGGAGAGTCAAAGCTCCCTTCGTCACTTTGTAATATCATTTCTGTAGAAAGATGATCTCTGCCACATCATCTTAGCATACATTATATTTCACTGTTCTAAGTGATTGGTTCATTCACTCAAAGCAGTATCAGGAAGCAATAATCTGGTAATTACCTGTAGTGGTGATAGAAGTAGTAGTAGTTGGTGTAGTGGTACTTGGTGTGGTTGAAGTGGTTGTCGTGGTAGGTGGTGTGGTAGTTGTTGTGGTTGTAGGGGGAGGGGTGGTACCACAAATTATATCGCAACAGTCAACTCGTATCTCATAGTTATAGCAAAGGTTCCAGAAGGTCTTATCCTGGTCATCATTTCTACAAATGAGCCCGTAAGTAACATTGCATTCCGCTTTCTGTCCCAGTTCTTCCAGAGTTTGATCAGGTGACTCTTTAGCCCTACACTCTATATTTTGGGGGGCTGAACAAAAACTGTTTCCGTATTGATTTCTTATGGCTTCATAAGTCTCATAGTCACCACCGCCTGGCTCGTCTTTGGGATGACTAACATCATACCATTGACTCCACTGGCAGTATTCATAGCAATTATCTGAAAGAAAAAGATGAAAGTCATTTGCTTGAGCTTTAATTGGCAGTGATTCAGACACTTTTCATTCATGAAGCACCTCTTCTCAATCATGTAATCAAGGCAGATATTTAATAAATTTTGGTCTTATTAATGAAACCGCTATATTGTAGGACAAACTGTATTCATAAATAGGAATGTGTGATTGGTCAAACTGGTCAGTAATCTGAAGTGTTGAACATTCACAAGACGGAGGCTCATGCTGATATCTTTCACCCTTTTTATAAGAAATAAAATAGGTCTTCCTATTTCAGCTTGTGAGAAGGGAACATGCAGTGTTGTAGATTGGACACTTGTTTGGTTTTAATTACTGCAGCGGCCAGTTTGACAGGGCCAGTACAATCTCTGTGGAAAGGAGGGACAGATTTGCCATTTTAAGTATCAGAGTTCAAGGGTGCCAAAATCTAGCAATCATTAAGTCAACACAGCTGTGACTAGGGTGATAATAATGATATGATCCCCAAAAAACTGAAGCTCTCCTGTTGCCAAACACAAAAATATATTCCAGTCTCTGATTAATGAGAGGGAGGGCATCTTGGCCATCTTCTAGGCATGGAGTAGGGGTCACTGGGTGTGTGTGTGCGGGGGAGGTAGTTGTGAATTTCCTGCATTGTGCAGGGGGTTGGACTAGATGACCCTGGGGGTCCTTCCAAATCTATGATTCTATAAAAACACAGCAGCCTTGACTGACAATGGCAGAAATTTGCTAAAGGTTCAAGAGGGAGAGATTTCGACCGAGTGAAAAGTGTGTGTGTGGGGGGGGGGTGTAAGACAAATTCACACAAAGGTAGATCTAAAAATGGCTCATGGCTAAGGTAGCTCAGTAGAACCTCTATATTCAAAGGCAGTATATCTCTGAATGAGGGAAGGAGGCATAGTATAGCCTGTTTTCATCAGATCTCAGAAACTAAGCAGGATCAGTACTTGGCTGGGAGACCACTAAGGAAGTCTCTACAGAGGAAGTCACTAGGAAACCACCTCTGCTTCTTCCTTGCCTTGAAAACCCCTTGCTGGCATCACCATAAGTTGGCTGTGTCCTGACAGCACTTTACAAACACACGTATCTCTGAATAATAGTTTGTAAAGGGCAAACAATGGGGAGAGGGCGTGCTACCTTCAAGTCCTGAGTGTGCTGCCTGCATGCCCTCTCTGGAAACAGCGGACTGACCGTTATCGGAAACAGGACAGTGGACTTGATGAACCCCCCAGACATATTTGGTAGGGAACTCACATTCTTAAGACAGAGTACACTTTCTGGCAGTGACTGCCGTATGCAACTGCTATCTTCACAGGGCAAATATCACCCCATGAGCACAACAGATCAGTGTGGGCAGTCATCTTCCTTTACTTCAATTGGTCACATCAAAATAGGTCCCAAGATATGTTGTAAAAGAATATACTCTAACCAAGCACTTCTTCTTCATACACTATACCTGGTATATAAGATCCCACTTAATTTCCCTTACTTTCGATGCCTGTTCTTTTGCTCATGAATTCATGTCTATATATCTTATCCCTTTGATCTGACAGCTTCATTGCCCCTGCGATACAGCAGTGAACATAGGAAGTTGCATTATACTGAGCTAGACCATTGATGTAGCGAGCCCATTTTTATCTACTTGAAGCTTCCTTTGGCTAAAGACAGGAACAGAATCTAGGACCTTACAATATATATTGATAGCAAAGGCCCTATCACTGAGCTGTGACCCATCCTCAATATCCTGATTAAGACTTACTTGTTGTAGATGTGGAGGTTGTGGTGGAGGCTGGAATAAGAAAAAAGACACATATTATTGTGCAGTTCTAAGAGTTCTGGAGATGATAATCTGAAGCAGAAGCAGAAGAGTTGGTTTTAATATGCCGACTTTCTCTACCTTTTAAGAAGAATCAAACCGGCTTACAATCTCCTTCCCTTCCTCTCCCCACAACCGATACCTTGTGAGGTAGGTGAGGCTGAACCTATGAAGTTGCATTATACTGAGTCAGACCACTGATGTAGCTAGCCCATTTTTATCTACTTGAAGCTTTATAGGATCTTTACCTGCAGATTTCTCCCCCCACTCCCATAGTACATTTTAAGCTTCCTTTGGCTAAAGACAGGAACAGAATCTAGGACCTTATACATATATAGCAAGGGCGCTATCACTGAGCTGTGACCCATTCTCAATGTTCTGATTAAGACTTACGTGTTGTAGATATGGAGGTTGTGGTGAAGGCTGGAATAGGAAAAAAGACACATATTATTGTGCAGTCCTAAGAATTCTGGAGAAGATGATAATTTGAAGAAGTTGGTTTTTATAGGGCGACTTTCTCTACCTTTTAAAAAGAATCAAACCGGCTTCCAATCTCCTTCCCTTCCTCTCCCCACAACAGCCACCTTGTGAGGTAGGTGGGGCTGAGAGAGTTCAGAGAACTGTGACTAGCCCAAGGACACCAACAGGCTTCATGTGTAGGAGTGGGGAAACCAATCCGGTTCACCAGATTCGAATCCACTGCTCTTAACCACCACATCACGTTGGCTCTCAGTTTGGCATTGTAGAAGGATTCACATCATGTCATCATGTTTACCATTTGTCAGTTCCACACCTCAAAGTAATATAGCTACACTTGTAGATATGAAACATACTTTATGTAAAAGTAACTTTCTCCAAGGAAGGTAGTTTCCTAGGGTAGCCATGTTGGTCTGCAGTAGAACAGTTAGATTTGAGTCCAGTAGCACTTTAGAGACCAACAAGATTTGGGGGTATAAGCTTTCTAGAGTCAGAGTTCTCTGTGTGAGCTTTGACTCCAAGGAGATAATTTAACAAATGTGCATTAACATTCCAAGCTTACCTGTACTAGTAGAGGAAGAGGTCGTTGAGATGGTGGTGGTGGAAACTGGTGTTGTTGTTGGCTCACAGAGGGTTACATTTGAAGGCACCATGGTGTTATTTATACATGTTAAGTCGTAACAGAATGACCCATTTGTCACAGGAATGGTGTCTTCTGGACCATACTCTGTGTTATTATAACAACAGTCTGCAAGAAGGAAACCAATATGTTAAATTGTTCACCTTAAAGAATACCCATAAATGAAAAAGATCAAAATGTAAATAAAACAATCCAATGAGAAAATAGGATTTTCTCCTGTAAAAGCTTTAAACCCAAGTAAACACTATTTAATTTGCTGGGTTACTGCCTCAGTCTAGTTGGAAGTGAGTCCTAAATAAGTATGTTTAGGATCAAATTGCAAGAATTTTAAATGAATCTATGCCCCGTTCACTACCAGGATGGAAAGAGATTTGTAGGAATGGCACCACTCCATAGTTTCGGCATTCAACATCTGTCCAATGTAACTTGGGATTTTTCTTCAGGAAAGCAGGTCCCATACTATAACTGATAACTGTGAATGAGGCCTTAGTAAATTTAAAAGCAGGGTTACAAAAAGTTATTTTAACTCTCCCAGTAATCTTGGGGTATATTTCCTACCCCCAATTGTACTTTTGTTGGGAGATGGCAGAGGAAAATGACTGTAGAACATTTTCCTCTTATTACATTGCCACTTGTACAGCAGCAAACAGTGTATCCAAAGTACAACTAATAACCTCTTATATTTTGCTTTCTATATACTAGAAAGCACCTTGGGTTAAAAAAACAACAACAGAAATCTATGCATTTTTGTCATTGGATACTTTTTCCACCCTCAAACCATTTAAAATGTTGGGGTAAAAAAAGCCCGGGAGTTAGAAAACTCTCATGCAGGGAATCATTTTACATACTCTGGAGAGATTCACCCCTTTATGACAACCTGGAAAATATTTATCTCACCCCAGAGAAATATATGCAAGAATTAGAAAAATCCCCCAAGGTACAAACTCATTTTCCTTTAAAATGCATGTAATTTTATAAGTTGTCTAGTATCTTAGGTTCAAATCATTGTTCCAAGACAAAACTATAGCTTAGTAAAGGAACCATACTGGTGTGGATTAGTCAATACACACATGAGGAAGGGTGAATCTATGCCAAAGAAACACTCTGCCTCATGGTTTCAAGCTCTGGATGTGTTAGTATTGTGGAACACAATATTTTCTGTCACAACAAACAAAAAGAGTTTTGTGGGACTTGTTCTACCCCAAGTTATATTGGAATTTGGCTTGGGGAAGAAACATGCCTCAAATGCTATATGTGTAAATTTTTAGGTGCTTGTCAGAGGGTTTTAAAAAATTATACCTAAATATTATTTTATATAAACACAATGAGTTGGATGCTCTGATGAGGAAGGGCTCTACCATGGGCTATTTTTAGGTAGAGGTGGGACACTGCTAAGAAACATCCATCACCCTCCTGCTAGCAATTACCCAAAATCTACTGCAATGATTCCCAGCAGAAATATATGGGAAAGTATCTGCACTCTTCTATGTTGTTTTGATTTTTTATATGCAGAAACAATAACATGAAATATACCTTTAGGGGTACAGTGAGTTCTTCCTGAATAGAGGCAGATACTGAAAAGTAAATAAAATCAGAATGAATTATTTGAAGACATGTATTTGTTTGTTTGGTTTGTATTTCATGTTCAGCCACCAGTGGTTGTTACAGGAGCTGTCAACATTAAAATATTTAAAATTGTGACATGATTTAAAGTAATAATTAAAAGCATACTCTGTAAAATATAATAACGAATAGATTCAATATAATGAATTTAATCACATGATTAATTTGACAATATCGTAATTTAATTAATAGAATTGGTTTAATAATAGAATAAATAATAACGTGTAATAATTTAATAAAACAGATCCAAGCCTAACACGTATGTGAAAAAGAAAATGCTAAGGATTATTATTAACAGTTAAAAATAATACCTAATACAATGAACTTGCAGGATGGCTGTATACACATACACATACACACAAACCGACAGAGTGAGAAAGAAACAAAGGCAGAGGAAGTGTCAATAATATGGAGATTTGAAAGAGCTTTAGCAGGCTGTTCGTTGTAAGGGATTCTGATATATATTAATCTCCGGTACTGAAAAGCACTCCTGTTCAGGAAAAGGTCTGGTAACAGGCTTACAGGCCAACAGTATTATTCATCGATAGAAGCACAAGTAATTTTCTACCACTGTTAGAGCCAAATTAAATGTGACTGCAGCCACGGGTTCATCCTCTGGCCTCTGAGGCCATTTTAGAAGTAATTGTCATATTGGTTTTGTTTTTATAGCAGCAGGACCCCAATTTGGATTGGGCACGTGGTATGGAGGCCCAGGAAAACCTTATTCCTTAGCACATGCCTTTCCAATAGCCAAAACAGCCATGGGCTGCTATTTGTGCACTTGAAACAGGGCGGGAGGTGGTGACAAGAACTCCTGGGCACACCTGATCTGAATCAGGGCCTCAGGGCAATTTTTAAAGAACTACAAGGGCTTCTACAATGGCATCAATTGACACAGGAGGAACCTGTGGCTGTCACATTTAGTTTGGCTCTTACTCCAGAGCATTGTATTCTCACTCACCATTCCGTACACGGCTGATCTGTGGGTACTCGACCGCCAGGTGGATAGTATATGCCATCAATATAGCAGCCACAATCCTCCTCCTCAGTCCCACAGAGGTTGGACTCTTCAATGTAGACAGGTTTCTCTGGGGGACATCGAGGGTAGCAACCTATTGTGCACAAAATGATCAATACGTAATACAAGTATACAGCAAACATAACACTGCATGGGGGATTCAGCCAAAGGACATTGGGTTTAGTGGAAAACTTCAACTGATACCAAAAAATCCCAACTTCACATATACACTGATGGGATCTGTGCTGGTAGCGATAGACCAAGAAAGGGATCTTGGGGTGGTAGTGGATAGCTCAGTGAAGATGTCAACCCAGTGTGCGGCTGCTGTAAAAAAGGCAAATTCTATGCTGGCCGTAATTAAATGAGGAATAGAAAATAAAACTGCTGATATCATACTGCCCTTGAACAAATCTATGGTGAGACCACACTTGGAATACTGTGTACAGTTCTGGTCACCACACCTAAAAAAGGATATTACAGAGCTTGAGAAGGTGCAGAAAAGAGCAACCGAAATGATTAGGGGACTAGAGCAACTGTCCTATGGGGAGTGGACGCTTAGGGCTGTTTAGCTTGGAAAGAAGGCAGCTAAGGGGAGACATGATAGAGGTCTATAAAATTATGCATGGTTTGAAGAGAGTGGACAGGGAGAAGATTTTCTCCCTCTCCCATAATACTAGAACACGGGGTCATCTGCTAAAGCTGAAGGGCGAGAGATTCAAAACAGATAAAAGGAAGCATTTTTTTCACACAACGCATAGTTAAATTGTGGAACTCCCTGCCCCAGGATGTGGTGATGGCTGCCAGCTTGGGGGGCTTTAAGAGGGGAGTGGACATATTCATGGAGGAGAGGGTATTCATGGCTATTAGTTAGAATGGATATGCTGCATACCTATTCTCTCTAGTATCAGAGGAGCATGCCTATTATTTTGGGTGCGGTGGAACACAGGCAGGAACACAGGCAGTGCTGCTGCAGTCGTCTTGTTTGGGGGCTTCCTAGAGGCACCTGGTTGGCCACTGTGTGAACAGACTGCTGAACTTGATGGGCCTTGGTCTGATGTAGCAGGGCCTTTCTTATGTTCTTAATATGGAGGGAAATTAGGGTTGCCAGCTCCAGGTTGGAAAATACCTGGAGATTTTGGGGGTGGAGATTTTGGGGGTGGAGTTTGGGGAGGAGAGAAACTACAATGGGGTATAATGTCACAGAGTCCACCTTCTAAAGCAGCCATTTTCTCCAGGAAAATGCCTGGAGATCAGCTGTAATCCCAGATCTCCAGCCACCACCTGGAGATTGGCAGCCCTAAGGGAAATCCAACCTGAGTGGCCAAGTTTGCCAATAGCACTCTGACGGAGCAGAAACAGCTCTGCTATCATACATGCTCATAGCAGCGCTTCATTCCAGGGAGGGGATAGACAAGGAATTCCCTCTGCTCAGTCTTGCTAAAGCCAGGTAGTTTGAGCCTTCAGTTAAATGAACCCCTCTATCTTGTTTCTCTTTGATGATGGTCAGCCCACACCCCTTAGTCTTTAGCATTACTGTGTAACTCATCAATTCAAGAGCCAGTTTGTCGGAATCAGACCAGAAGTAAGATGGGAATTTGGTAATTTTTTGTCCAATCCCTGTCCAGCTGGAGCAAAACAGTGGGGCTAACTGTTCAGAGACAAGGTTACTTGGTGACATCTGCCCTACTCCTGGATGGTCCTCAGTGCTGCAGTCCCACTGTTTGACAAGACAACAGCTGTGGGGGGAATGTTTTTGGCACAGTTTTGTGCAAATCTTGAGTGTTTTTATGGTTCTGTAAAATTTCAGAGCTACATAATTGGGGGAAAAGTGAGGAGTGAATTCCAAAATGTTAAGATATATTCTTGGACAACCAAAAGATGTCCTTAACAGGTATCTTCTTACCTTCCAAATGTGGCACTGAAAAGTTGCTGCTAATGTGGTTAAGGATCTTGCAAGTCAGAGCATTACTTCCACAAGGCTCATAGTGCCATTCACATATATCCTTAGGATTGTAGTAGTCACAAAAGATTGCTAACAGAAGAACAGACAATAATTAGAGAACAAATATCAAAAGTATTTTGGATATATGGGCATTTTTGAATGACCTATGTACAAGCAAACTACAAATACCTAAGTTTTATGGATGCTATGAATGCCCATTGGGAAATATGTAATATGTGTGTGTGTGTTAAGTGCCGTCAAGTCGCTTCCGACTCATGGTGACCCTATGAATGAAAGTCCTCCAAAATGTCCTATCTTTGACAGCCTTGCTCAGATCTTGCAAATTGAAGGCTGTGGCTTCCTTTATTGAGTCCATCCATCTCTTGTTGGGTCTTCCTCTTTTCCTGCTGCCCTCAACTTTTCCTAGTACAACTGTCTTTTCCTGTGACTCTTGTTGTCTCATGACGTGACCAAAATACGATAGACTCAGTTTAGTCATTTTAGCTTCTAGGGTCAGTTCAGGCTTGATTTGATCTAAAACCCACTGATTTGTTTTTTTTGGCAGTCCACAGAATCCGTAACACTCTCCTCCAACACCACATTTCAAAGGAATCTATTTTCTTCCTATCAGCATTCTTCACTGTCCAGCTTTCACACCCATACATAGTAATAGGGAATATGATGGAATGAATTAATCTAGTCTTGGTGGCCAGTGACACATCCTTACACTTCAAAATATTTTCTAGCTCTTTCATGGCTGCCCTTCCCAGTCTCAATCTCCTTCTAATTTCTTGGCTTTTGGTTGATGGTGGAGCCAAGGAATATATAATACTCACGGCATATATCAGGATTCCTCCAGAATACACAAGCTCCAGCTTTGATACATTCTTGTGCATAGGCAGCAACTGCAGTACAGAAGCATTCACAGTCCCCACCAGAGTCACAGGCACACGCATCATGTACACAAGCTTCATAGAATGGTGTTGGGTCTACCTATTAGGAAATCACAGAACCAAAGAGATGTGATGGATCTATTTATGGTAATTGTGGATGACCGACTCCAGTCCTCAGTTTGCAAAATCCTGCATCTACCATGATCTACAACCATGAACTTAATGACTGTCAGTACACCTGAATGTTATTGGTCATGTTTGTGGCACATCCTTGGCACATTAATGCACACCCTACTTCAGATTAACTCTCATCACTGAGGCACCAAAAACATAAGAATTTTTTTTACTATCATGAGCTTTTCACCAATTCCCATTTTGGTCAGAAATCTCAATAGTGCAGTTCTAAACACCGTCATAGCCTTCTAAGTCCCTTGAAGTTAATGGGCTCAAAAGAATATAACTGCTTAGAACTGCACAGTTAGGCAGGTTAGTAACATTCTGTATGTCCAAAGCAAAGCATCTGATTTTATAGGGAGAGCATTTCAATAATTTTTTTTTAAATTCTGGCAATGTTTATCAAAATAGGGCCCCAGAGAGAAAAGAAGGAGGAACGGGAGTTCCATATGTAGCTAAGAACTTAAAATTATGGATATGGATACTTCTCCCTGCATTGCTCAGTGACCTCATGCCCTAGCTGGATATGAGCCCTGAAGACACCATCTCATCGATGAAACTGTCTTCACAGGTCATCCCGATGGACAATCATTGGTGAGCAGTGTTAATCTGATTTTATATTGAACTCTTTCCATATCAGTAAGGTCTTTAGGTCTTATTGCATTCATAATGATCCTTTATGGTTGCCAACGCACCTAGATGTTGCTATTCATCTTCGTTGCAGCACCCAAGGATGCCAGAAAACCTTTGGAACTACACTTCCCATGGTTCTAGGCTCAGGACAACATTTGATTTCTGAGATTCCACAGTTACTAAGAAGCCTCAGTGCTTCTTTGCTCATAAGGACCATTTCCAGGTTTTTGAGGTTCCTGGGCAGAATGCTCAGTGGCCCTCTCTCTAACCACCACCAGAAACCTCAGTGATGTATTCCTTTTAGCCCACTCATAGTCTGCCTCCCTCCCTTCTCCTGAACATTTGTGAGCCTTCCTACTGACCATATATCTTTCTCCGATGGTGCTGGGTAGTGGGTACAGATGGGAACACCACCACTGAACCCACCAGATGTGCTGCCACTGAACACCCTTCTCTGGCAGAATGAGGCAGGGGGGCTCTGTGCAGTGGGCCCTCCCAGAACCTCTGAGCCCTGGCAGCTGACCTGCCTTAGAGTATGCTGACACCAGCCCTGCTCCTCAAGTTAATTTTGGGAACAGCACATAGTGTGGAGAACTTGTGGGAGGGATGGAATTGGTCCATTTCAGATGAGCCTGCAGCCAAACTGGGTTCTGGCAGGCAGAAACACTACATCAGTTTTGAGAAAGCTTCTTCTATGAGCTGTTTCATTGTTCCTCTCCACAGAGTATTATTTAGTATAAATAAAGAAAAAAGGGCTAACATGTAGAAAGCAATTCTAAGCATATCTACTCAGAAATAAGACTCATGTTATTCAATACATCTTTCTCCTAGGAAAATGCCTTTAGGATTGCTGCCATAATATCCCAGATTTTTTAAATTTTATTTTCGTGGTCCTGGGAAAGGGAGAGGATATATATTTTGGAGCCTTTCTAAACGATAGTAGTGACTAGTTGCAGTACTGGCTCTTTGTTGCCATCATCTATAGCTCTTTCCATTCAGCCCTTAGTGATATATGAGTGGATGTATCAATAGAATACAAGAACATGAGTTTTCATAGCACTGCTTTAATATATAGTTAAGAGCCCCAACCTGGAGAGGAGAACTCATGCTTAAATCCCATTGAAATGAGTGGGCTTAAATTACTCTCAACAAATATCTCAGTGATTTCAAGGGATGGGTGACTAACTTCCTCAGGAACAGGCCAAAATGTTTTGACATAATGTTTTTTCAAGATAACCAATTTGACACCAAATTATCTATATTCCCCCACACAACAGTTGGGTAATGTAGCAAAATAATGGATAGCCCCAAGCAACAATACTAACCTTGGGATGACATTTCTCAAAAACTACACTTTTAATGAGGCTGCACTCCTTCTCTGCCCACGATTTACGATGAGGTTTTAGGTCACAGGGCTCAATGTCTACATTCACATCAGGACAGGAGCTATCCCTTTTCCATGAATTTCCAAAATCCAGCGCTTTGTTTACTTGGACTTGACTTCTTGTTGTGAAGTCATTACTGGCCTTGTCATCAAAGTTACCACATAAACCACAAACTTTGCCCTGTTGAGAGAAAAAAGCAATAAATTTTGCAAAAGATTTGTACAACAAGGAATTTGATTGCCATGTTTTCCCAGTGTTACACATTATAAAGATTAAATGTAAGGATTTTAGGTGGAGAAACAAGGTTAATATGCAGAAAATATTCTGCACAGTCAAATCCATGCCTCGCAAGTAGCCATGCCTATGAAATTGCTTGTGTGAGCACAGCCCTCTGCCCGTGAGAAGGAAGCCAACAAGTAAAGATGGCAGCAACAAAGGAATTATGTGCAAAGTTGTGTGTATGCTGCAGAGTGACAAAAAATATGCAAGGGACAAGTCTGTCCCCATAGTATTCATTAGTTAGTGTAAAGAATATGTATTGTATATACTTAAAACATATAAAATGAGTATGCAAAACTTCTTTTTAAACATTTATTAAGAGAAAATGAGACTATAACAATAAAAGAAAATGGAAATATAACATTACTAAAATACACATACTACAAATTCTTGAAAATAAACTAAAACCGTGCTGCAATATGACTAAAATATCAATACCAGTGAGCCAAACAATATGCTATCTAGTTATCTAAAATCCAATGATAATTACATCGCTCCCTCTCTTCGATTTACACATTGGAGTGTTTTTTCCATCCTTGAGATGGTTACATTCCAGCGAGCATCCGGTTCTTCCTTTTTTTTTTTGTCATTACTATGTCAACTTAATTAGAATAGGTTTCTTTAACCTTATCAAGCCAATTATTTGAGTATGCAAAACTTCTATAGAGTGCACCATCTACAGCACAAAAATATAATGGAATGTTAACCAATAAAGCAATAACCGTGCAATTCTGAGGGGGCTAGTTGCACTGCGGCTGGGTACGGCACAGCCATAGCACTGCCAAGCTGCCTCTTGTATGCAGTTCCATGGGCTACACCACCATTTTACCAGCATAAGTTTGCTCTGGCAAAAGTGGGTATTCCTAAGGCAAAAGGGCTCAGGGAGCTGACTAATGCCAGCCCCGCCCCTGGGAATGCCCTCTTTGGTGCTGGTGCGAGCCCCTGCACTGGAGGTGTGATGCTGCTGCAGCTGCACTGGCTCCCATGTATGGCACTACCATGGTGCTCTCCAGTATCAATGTTAGTGGCCCGGGCTGGCACCAGCATAAGTGCCCCTTATGCCAGTGCAAATGGCATTTACGCTGGTGCCTCCTAAGTGCTTTTGCCTCCCCTTAGGATTGTGCTGTCCACATGATACACACACATTCACTGCAGGAACTCTATTAAAGCAAGCAATAAAATATCATTTCTATTGTATTTATCTATTAGTAACAAACCTTCTATAGCATTAGGAAAGACATTCCAGGATCACTCACTTTATATTTTGGTGCCAGCTTGATGAAAACAGTGGTCTTCCTGTCCCAAATGAGCATAACACCATTGCTTGCTTCAACAACAAGGTACAGCCCAGCAGTATGAGTCCAATACGTCACATGGTTACCAACGTCCCGCGTAATTACTTCTTCATGTTTGTCTTCCAATTTTAGCTCACTTCTCTAAAATACAGATACATAGCAGGCTTTATGAAACCTAAACAGCAGCATTATATATATTCTTCTCATAAGTAAGAATTTGATTATGAACTCAAAAACTTTCCTAATTGGCCTGACCTCATGCGGTGTGGTTGGATTCTCTACCGGCACCAGAGAATCTATTTCCAGGCCTATTCACTTAAATGCTCATACATACCCCTAGAAATACTTTAATGGCTTTGGAGCAGGTAACTCCAGTGGTTCCACATGGGACATTCTCTGTGATGACACTAAATGATCCATGGTCTTTTGCAAGGCCACAGTAATCCTAGTGGAAACAGAAAAGATAAATAAATCTAAGGGGGGGAATCAAACAATATATTCATATCCATAACAAACTACATCTTTCACATATAATCATCTTCTCTGATTTGGAAAGTATTCAGGCCATGAGGATTTGATGTTCTAATGGCTGCTATGATGCTATCACTGGCTGACTAATGATGATCTTGATATAGTTTGGAGCTACAGAGTTTAAAATGAAGATGGCCACAGTCCCCATGTGTTTTACAGGTTCCAGGTGCACAGATTTAGTGTGCCAACCTCATTCTCCTCAGATCCAGCATATGGATAACCAAATCACCCTGGGTGAGTAATTCATCATTCAGCAAGTAGTAAGGAGAACTGTAACATCATCAGACACAGATGTAATCTAACCATTTGCCATACCAGGTAAGATGGCTTCATAGATTTTGATTCTTGGGGTTGGCATAGGAGCCAACTAATAATCTTTTTTTTGTAAATAATCCCGAATGCAATGGAAATATAACTGTAACTCAATATTACCTGGGAAGCTACGTATTCACATTTCCCATCAAAGTCGTAATATTTTCCATCAAAGGTGATGTAATGGCCACTTCCATAAATGATACATGTCCCATAACACACAGTTGTGGTACAATTCCAGTTTCCTTTTTGACAAGTACTAGAGAGTACAAAATGGAAAGAAATTGGTAAGAACTGGTCTCTGTCTCCATTCTCTGCTTTTATATTGTAGGGCAAATTATGCAGCCAATTTAGCACTAACAGCACATTCCTGAGATCTAAGGGCAAAAGTCCTTAGGAGGCCAGGAATGTGCTGCACCAGCATCCGGGGCCCCAGCTCCGGCGTCCGGGCTACTTACACTGGCGTTGGCGGCCCCAACACCAGCACAAAGGCCTGGACATAGGTCCCCAGACACTGCCATGGCAGCGCCAACCCGGGATGCCGACAAGCCTTCCGGTGGCATCCCAACACTGTCAAAAGCTGTGCCGGCTTCCTGGGAGGCATTCCTGGGGCATTCCAGCATCTTGGGAGGCATTCCCAGGGCGTTCTGGCACTGGGCTGGGGGAGGAGCTGCCCTTAGGCGGCCTCCACAGCCATTTCAGTCCAGGAACACTCCTTTATGGGGGGGGGGAGATACCTAAAAGGTGGCGTATCTCCCATGCAACCCTATGAGGGTTGCATGGGTTGTTGATGCCGCGAGAAGGTTTCAGCGCAGCTGCGTTGCCTCCAAACAGTGGCGCAGGCATTCCTCTCAGGAATGCACTATCACATATATTCTGTTTGCCAATCATTACACAAAAGAGTAAACATATTCAGTCGGTTAAATATGAGTCATAGCATCAGCCTATCACTAGCTAGGTGTTCCCACAATTCCAAAGCTATCTGTGGGCTGTTGGGCTTTGCTTCACGGATATTGTTAATTGGCTAGTGAAGAGATTATCTTTTTCTCCAAATGGAAACTGAAGATTCTTTCATAAGAAATGGAACTGGTTCAGGATTCATCTAACAGATATCTTTCCATGACATGTGCTTAAAATATGAATAACATGTCAAGATGGTGGTCACAGAGAAGGAAGGTGTCTGGATCAGTTGCCTCCATGACCTGTCATCTTATCATTTGTTTACAGAGCAACTAAATCACCATGCTGGCCCCAAGAGCCCTTGAGATGAGTCATTTGCAGGCCTGTTATGTGATGTATCACTCTTACTTATGCAGAGCAGCACTAGCAAGTTACATAGGACATAACAAGCCCTGTGCCCTTTCCACTACTATCAGTAGGCAACATACTTCTAGATCCACCCAGCTACTTGCTGAGCTTTTATGTTGAACTCTGAATGGAACAGTCATCTTTTTTTTTTCCTGCTCAGGTTCATATGCCTACAGCAGCTTTATGATGGGTAGGGGCTTTTATCACTTTATGTATTTTGTACAATGCTTCGCACCCTTTTTTGACTATATGAATGTTAACTCCTTTTATTGCTGCTGCTATTACTGTGAGTCAATAGTAAAAGAAGGTCATACCATTCATTGCAGCCCACATCTATTCTTGTTCCAGGGGCATAAAAATCGTTGTTGTGAATACATGGGCACTGCTCTTCCGTAACGCAGCCCCCTCTGCCATCATCAATCAATCCATCGGGGCACATACACCCTGAGATACATTCTGTCTGAAACTATGAGAAGAAAGAATAACTTCATGAGAAGTCAGCACACAGCGGTCAAACAGAATCCATAAACATTATTATATTTAACAATGTCTTTTTAGACAGTCAAATCAGACTCAGGTTTACTACCCAAGGTTTACTACCAATTATTATTATTATTGGCCCAGTAAGGTGAGAACTTGATGTAATTTGCCTGTTTACAATCTTCTTGTGTCTGAAATGTCATATCCTACTGTCATATTAGAAGGGAGATTTAAGAAGATCCCCAGGGTGGAGGGACTTTGCCGTGTAACACAGGGGAGCTGGAAACCACTGAGCATGTATTTTTTTTTATATGTCCCCTCTACAAATCAGCCCGCTTCAATATTATTGACCCTGTGATTAGGGTAATGGGCTCTGTTGATGAGGGTGAATGGGCCAAAAGGTTTCTGCTGGGAGATAGCTCGCCCGTCACCACCCAGGTTGCAAAATATTGTGCTGTAGCATTGAAGCTACGTCACCTCAATGTTCCCTAATCTGTGGAAATGTAAAATTGGGTGATTCCTAATTTTGTTGGCCTTGGTTGTAAACATCTACTCTGTATGGTCAGTTTCTGTTTTGTCTGTTTTATCTGGCATATTAGCTGCAAATAAAATTTATTTATTATTATTATCCTACTTGAGCACTGAAAAATGTATGCATGTTCAAAATATAATTCTATGATTCTGTTAACCTGTTTTTTAAAACCAGCTTCTTCCTTTTTTCATATCCTAGTTAACAGAAAATGCTTGTTAGAAGAAGAAGAGTTGGTTTTTATAGGGCAACTTTCTCCAACACTTAAGGAAGAATCAAACCAGCTTACAGTCACCTTCCTTTCTCCTTCCCACAACAGACACCCTGTGAGGTAGGTGGGGCTGAGAGAGTGTGACTAGCCCAAGATCACTCAGCTGGCTTCATGTTTAGGAGTGGGGAAACAAATCCAGTTCACCAGATTAGCCTCCGCCGCTCATGTGGAGGGGTGAGGAATCAAACCCAGTTCTCCAGATCAGAGTTCACCACTCCAAACCACCGCTCTTAACTTTAAGCCAGAGAGCCAGCGTGGCAGAGAGCCAGTGTGGTGTAGTAGTTAACTATGGCTAAAGCTGGAGCCAACATAAGTCTTAAACAGGGTTAAAGATAGCTAGGAAAGGGTGGGAGGGTGTTTGTACTGAAAGAGGAATAGTCTGGAACGAAGAAGCATGTGATCTCACGGTGCAACCACAATTCCTTAATCTTGGTTAAGGGACAAACAGAGACAACCAAACTTGGTTGTAGACCAGATAGGGTTGCCAAACTCCAGGTACTAGCTGGAGATCTCCCACTATTACAACTGATCTCCAGCTAACAGAGATTAGTTCACCTGGAGAAAATGGCCACTTCGGCAATTGGACTCTATAGCATTGAAATCGCTCCCCTCCCCAAACCCCACCCTCCTCAGGCTCTGCTCCAAAAACTTCCCACCAGTAGCAAAAAGGGACCTGGCAACCCTAAGACCAGAATGTATTAGATCAATTTTGGACTGATCAGTGCTTCTGACTTATTGTGTATCTATTTCTCACATATTATTTTCACTTTTACATTATTTTGGTGTTCCTGAGAATCATCTTTAGGAGGAAAAGATAATATCACATTCAGAATTACGGATTGTTCAATTCATTTGATATTATGTGACAAAAAAGTGAGTTTTATTTATAGGGGCCCAAGAAAAAAGGGTAATGTAAAGGAATAATCTTAACAAAGAAAAAAAAAAAAAAACAGGAGACAATTATTGTGAATGAGTGATATAAAAATGCAAGTATGCGTTCCTCCAAAGCTGCAGTCAAAAGCACATTTATTAGAAAATATTCCCATTTGATTTTACAGAAGTTACTAAACATGCTTGGAATCAGAGTATGAGTTTCATGCTAATTACATCACTTGTTGAACAAGGGGATGAAGAAGCTAAGCTGTAGTCAGGAATACATACGTGATCGGTACCCAGTGTTTGGCAGCTAAGTTGTATTGGTGTTTGGGAAGACCAAGAGTCATTCTTGTTGCAGTCAAAATATTTCTTGTTGGGTGAGCAGTCTGCAAAATAAATAGTAGATGGTTGAGAACAGAAAACCTCACGATACTCAAGGGGTTGGGTTCCAAGGAGGTGCAAGCAGAGGGACCTTGCAGAGACACATTGCTCCCACCTTCCTCTCTTCCCAGCAGCCCAAAGAATGCCCATGAAAGGTTAGGCTATGGGTCAGAGGATCCTCATACAAAATGCAGCATGAGTGCTGCAGAAAGGAGGGGAATAGTGCAATTACCTCTTTTCCCTCTTCCACTGGCTCTCCAGCAGAGAAAGAAGGAAGAGGTAATTTTATTCAAGAGCCAGCATGGTGTAGTGGTGAAGAGCGGCGGACTCTAATTCAGAGTACCGGGTACAATTTCCCCACTCCTCCACATGAAGCCTGCTGGGTGACCTTGGGCTAGTCACAGTTCTCCCAGAACTCTCTCAGCCCCACCTACCTCACAAGGTGTTTCTTGGGGAGGGGAAGGTGATTGTAAGCAACTTTGAGACTCCTTATGGTAGAGAAAAGTGAGGTATAAAAAACAACTCTTCTTCTTCAATCCCCCCTTTTTCACTTTAGTTCCTTCATGCCATGGTGCAAATGGAAACCCCTTTCCATTTCTGAACGGCCACTTAGACTAAATACCTTACAGCACATTACTATGTGTGAAGAACTAAATGTCCCTGTCTACTCAACCAAGGAACAGCACCACCCAATTCCACATTCTAGATTTAAAGGTGATGTTTTACACATCCATTTTGGAGTGGCTAGGATAGCAGGAAAGGTAGCTGTTTTCTCTGAAAGTTTGTACAAAGTTCCAGGTCTTCAAGGAGAAGAAAATCAATAGGATGTAACTTAAGGGGGGCGGGAAACTCCTAATGCATTTTTAGGAAATGGTAAACTTTAACAAAAGACAAACTCAAAAATCAATGACTTTTCTAAGAAGTATAATATGATCACAAGGAAGTGAAGTCAAACTGAAAAAATACTAAGTACTTAGAAAGTTTTATACCCACCATGTGTTATTGGTTGACAGTGAAGTTTTCCATGTTGGCAAACACTAGAAAGAAAAACAGGAAAATTCATAAACTGGAATCTAGACATTTGGGTTTTGCAACTGAATTCCAATTTATATAATACCATTAATAAAACTGAAGTAAATAATTAGAAAAAACTAAAGATACTACATAGAAAGAAAAAAATCACAAGTGAGACGAATTTCAAGATTCTTCCAACTTTTTGTGCTGATATATACTAAACAGTTGGGGGGGGGGAGGGATGGAGAATTTTTGGATCGTCCATTAAAGACAAACAGTGGACAAAAGAGTATTATGTGTACCTGTAATCCTTCTTTTTCAAATAACCCCAACAATTCATGTCAAAACATATCAACATGCTCTGGGCACTCTCTGTCTTATAGAAGTTCATTTTTGGTGCTCCAACTGTGCATAAGAAGAGTGCATGCTACACACAATTGTCCCAATATGCATGGTTGCTATTTTGTATGCATAAGGCAGCACACATATTTTCCAGTTTCAGTATACTTGCATGGAAAATGCCTCCCCCCCCCATTTTTTAGAGAATGTGTTTGCACAGACACAAGCTGAAAAATACACATGTTGCCCTATTCATGCAAAATGGTGACCATGAGTATTAGAAGAATCACTCATGGCAGGGGCTCTCATTATCTGGGGTTAGAGTACCAAAAACGATCATCTAACAAAGAACATGTCTTTCTTTCTAAAGTTCACATCTAGCATTTTAAAGTCTACTCACTCTAATAAAAGGCACTGCCTATCTTGTTCTATATTTCTCACATTGGTTTGGAAACAAAATAGTATCCCACTAAATTATGCCAGATTCATATTCCAGACTCCTGAACTGAGTTATGGTTACAGAATAGTTCTTGTATATTGCGTGACTATGCACCAGCTCTGCCAGCACAATTCTAAAATTCTTCATTCTGTGACATCAATGCACTATGACATGTGCAGGATAAAGATGCCAACCCCCTATCTTTCCCCACACAGGAAAGCAATAAATCAAGATATTAACATACCAGTGCTCCTCTGGTTTCGTGATACGATCACCAGCTTTTATGAATGAACCTTTGTAGTAACAGGGGCACTGAGCACTTGGCACACAGTCGTCCTTGTCATTCAGGTAGGTATTATCAGGACAGCCACAGCCATCTACTGGAATGAAGCCCTGCAAGCAATGCTTATCGCCTTCAGAAAGTGAACGGCAGGTCTGCTGGCAGGCAGTCAGATTGTAACGGAAGTCCTGCGTAGCTGGGCAGGAAGACACTTCTTTGTCTGAAGAAGAAGAGAAAAGAATAAATTAAAAACTTCAAGGAGAAAGAAGATACTCAAATCAGAGCACAAGAAGAGCCCAGCTTGATTAGAACAGGGGTCCATCTTGTCCAGCAACCTGTTTCACACAGTGGGCAAATAGTTGCCTTGGAGAGCCAAAAAAGCAAGCATAAAGGCCAAGGCATTCACCAGATGTAACTGCCTTGCACTAGTATTCTGAGGTCTGTTGCTACTGGCTATAGAGGTTCCCTTTAGTCACCACAGCTAATAGCTGTTGATGGGTACTATGAATGTGTGTAACTTAGGGTTGCCAACCACCGAGTACTAGCTGGAGATCTCCTGCTATTACAATGGATTTCCAGCTGATAGAGATCAGTTCACCTGGAGAAAATGGCTGCTTTGGCAATTGGACTTGATGGCATTGAAGTCCCTCCCCTCCCCAAACCCCACCCTCCTCAAGCTCCACCCCAAAAACATTCCTCCGGTGGCAAAGAGGGACATGGCTACCCTAGTGTAACCCCTTTTAAAGCCATCCATACTTCTGGATATCACTCCTTCCGCTGGCATTGAAATCCATAATTTAATTATTCACTGAGCAAAAAGGTATTTCTCTTTGTCTGTCCTGAATCTATTGCCCACCAACTTCACTGGGTGCCCCCAAGTTCTAGCATTATGGGAGAGGGAGAAAAAGATGTCTCGGTCTCCTTTCTCCAACTCATGCATAATTTTATAAAGTTCTGTCAAGTCCCCTCTCTGTCTTCTTTTTTCTAAACTGAAAAATCCCAGACTGTTCACCCTTTCCTCATAGGAAAAGTGCTCGAGCCCCTTAGTCATCTTCATTGACTTCTTTTGCACTTTTTCCAGTTCTGCAATATTATTTGTGACATATGGTGACCAGAACGGCACACAGTCCTCCAACCACCCATTTAGTGCATGCTCTCTAAACGCTACTCCTAATGCCTTTCTCCCATGAAGAAAATAACCATGTTGACATCATCAGGAGAATGACAAGAAATTCTGAGAGCATGCTTTGAGCTACCAACACTCCTTAGCACTGCCTCTCTCTCTTTAAGTTATACTTTAGAAATGCCATTATACAAGATATTATTCTCGAGTTCTGACTTCGCTACAAGTCATCCCCCCCCCCACCCCCACACACATACTTCATGTAGTCCCATGTAAATATCTGCAAGGTTCCTGGGTGTTTCCCCCTCGATTTAAATTTATCTAAACGTTTTCATGCCCTAAAGCTATGTTGATAAACTAGATCTGTCTGCGGTTATTAACCCCCTTCTGATCCCGAAACAATAAGGATAATGCACGGTTACACATGGGGCTTTGTCCATTTCATTCAAGTTGATGATGGATGTGAACACTTACTGCAGACGATATTTCTCCATCCCCACAGCATGACCCCTTTGAAGGCACAAGCTCTTGAATAAGATGACAGGGCCGCACACAAGCATTCTTCGTTGGCATTACAGCTACAGGTGTCATACTTGCACCGCTAGAAAAATGGTCAGTAGACTGTTAATTATGTTTGCAAGACAACAAAGAACTGGAATTCATCAGCAGCAATTGGTGGTCTAATCCATCACCATGATAGATGTAGCTATTTACCTGAAAGGAAGGCAATCCTGAATGTAAGACAACCCCTCTAAGTTATACATAAAATATTTTTTTAAAAAAAATATTACTGTACATAATAGTATGCAAATTTAAGATGCCCCCCCTCTTTTTATTGGGAAAAAAATCCCCTAATCATCCTTTCAGGTAACTCGAGTACTCTGGAACTTTGAACAATTGCAAAGGCATTTGCGAACCTTAGAAAATGTTAGTTCAATGAAAACCCTGTGAAACTCTCCACTGAGTTCCACAGGGCTACACTACCCTTTTTGCAGGCATAACTTGGTGCCTGCAAAAAGAAGCATTCCTGGGCTGAAAGGGAACACTGCCTTTGGCACCAGTGTGATTCCCAGTGTGGCTGCGCTGGTGCCCTGGTCAGGTGCTGCCGCGCCAGCCCCCCTGCCAGCATAAATTCCCCTTTGCCGGCGTAGATGCCAGTGTAGACAGCATAAGTGGCATCTACACCAGCCCAGGGGTCACACTGGCTCCTATGCATTTTCACACACGGGGCGAAAGGGAACAGGAAGCTGCCTAACAGCGGCTCCTCCCCCTGGCCTGCCCCAGGAACGCCCCGGGAACACCCCCCTACGCAGGCGCCGCAAGTCTCTGCCGTGATCTGCACCACAGGGAGACTGCACCGGCGGAGGAGCAGCACGCAGCTCCACGGAGCTCGGGTGCCAACGGAACTGCCCTCACCACCAGTGTAAGTGCCTCTTAACACAGAATAAGAGGCACTTACGCTGGCGGCGAGGTCATGCCGCCTCCTAAGCCCAATCTGCCACAATTCTCAGGAATGCACTCATAGTATGCTTTTTATCATCTGAGAATGCCTATAGCTAGTATCCAAAGAGCTGCACAGCTGGTTCCAAAAGTCAATGTGGACCTGGCATTTCTTGAACAGCACCTCCACCCACTGGTGACTTCTGAAAGTAGTTTGTGATGACATAGGAGTCTGTTGTTCAGTGAAAGAAGTCAAAATCTTATGGATTATTCCCAAGCTCCGGGCTCTCTTTGGAGCTTCTGATTTTATGTTACTTAAATCTTCTTCACAGCTATGAGTTTTAATTCATGCATTTCCAACAACAGTGTCTGATATCTGGCTGCATGTGAATTTATCATTCATTGTAAGAGCTATGGCTTGGATCCTAAGTACCACAAGTAGAAGGGAGTGTGATTTTCAACAATTCCCCTCTCCCACTATACAACCCCATGTTGTCCCCAAGTCCACAGACAATCAGGAGCCACATTTCAGGGGGCACAGTTGGCTGCAATGAGAAAGGAGGATGAGATCCTTCTTTGGATACAACCTTATAAAACAACTGAGAAGAACACTGCAGAACTTGCTTTACCATCTTCAGTTCTAGGATTTCCTGCAAGTGAACAGATGCAGGAGACAGCCTTGAATAATTTTAGAAACCATACCTTATAATAATCTGTTGGATCAATGGCTGAGTGGCATCTGGCAAAAGGGCTTCCTGAATTTTTCAATAAAGAGCACCAATGTTCAGCATAATTTTCTGTAACAAAGAAGGATAAAGTAGACATTTTTACCAACCGTGCATTTATAGATTTTTTGCTGTATTCTCATGTTCATATTTTCTCTGGCCAAAACAGTACAAAGTAGCTAACCAGAGGAATATTGTAGGTATACAGGGAGGGAATGAGGAGTTGGAGCACTGTTGAAATCCCTGTAACATTCAGATGACAAAAACATGAACAGATACAAAACAAGCAAACTAGGGGAGGCATTCTGGATAATAAAGATGACTGTGACTTTAGACTGGTCTTTGACCTTAATATCAAATATAAAAGACATTTGGTAGAAATGCTGTTGCATCCTGTGATGTCCTTATGAAAATTATCCTTCCTTACCATTTTCAAGGTTGAGAGTGCAAGGGTGTTCCAATTTATCCACCTGGTCAATACAGCTACTTTGTGCTTTCCATGTGTTAGCAAAGGCAGCCCCCGTTGCTTCAACCATTCCACCTGATGACTTGAAATCGTCACCTTCTATTCCATTGTAATTGCCACAAAGACCTATTGGCAAAAGCAAAAGAACTGGTTATAACGACTTGCTTTTTTTCCATTGTAAAATGAGGAGAGAAAGCAATAGTGAACACCACTGAGATCTTCTACTTTAAGACTAGTTGCTTACAGCCATGTTGGTCCAAAAGAAAAAAACTAAGAACACCACCCATGGAATATTTTTATTAGGACCAACCCAATTATACATATCAGTGTGCAAGGTTTCGAGCTGACCAGAAATCCTCATCAGGGCAGATGTTACACAATAAAAAGAAGGGGGAGAGCAGATTTTAAGAAGATTTTCAGGTCACGGTGATAAGACTTCCTTGTGCCAGTGTAAGATGGATTGCCTTACAGGCAAAAATGAATCAGGTTTCACATCACTGCAAGCAAGAAGTAATAAAACAATTTAACTCCATGACAACAATTCTCCCCATAAGAACATAAGAAAGGCCCTGCTGGATCAGACCAAGGCCCATCAAATCCAGCAGCCTGTTCACACAGTGGCCAACCAGGTGCCTCCAGGAAGCCCACAAACAAGACGACTGCAGCAGAAACATCCTGCCTGTGTTCCACAGCACCTAATATAATAGGCATGATCCTCTGATACTCCTCTGATACTAGATCACCTCCTCTGATACTAGATCACCTCCTACTAAAGTGGTGGCACTCAAGTCCCTTTTCAGAAGATAATTTAAGATCATACCAAATCCAGCAGTTGCCCCCATTCCAACATGCACTCTGCTAAACAAGGTGTAAATATTTTTCTTCAGGTGTATCAGGACTCCTGACTGCCTGACTCTTGCTAGTTTAAGGGGCAACTAGTAGAGTCAGTCTGGCTGGCTGCCAAATTCCACACATCCCAATACTTGTTTTTAGGGATGTTAGGAAGTTCCAGAATTTCAGTGCCACAACTGAGAAGGCCCTCTCTTGGGTTGCCAGCCATCTAGCCTAGGGTTGCCAGCCTACAAATTGGGGCCTGGAGATTACAACTGAAATTACAACTGATCTCCAGACAACAGTGTTCAGTTCCCCTGGAGAAAATGGCTGCAGATACATTGTATCTCTATGGTGGCACAGGGTGAACTTTCCCACCATTTAAAGCCTGGCTGCTCCATTGCGATACATAGCGAAGATCGCTCTAAAGAATCTGCCTACAGCCACTTTGCCAATGAATTTCAATGGGGAGGATGGGGGCAACCCCTTCCAGACCCCATAACTCTGGACCCCCTAACCCAATCTTTACCAAACTTGGGGGTTCTTGCAAGGAGAGTCCCTTCTAGCTACCCTGAAAATTTGGGACCTCTACCTGCAAAAACGCCCCCCCCAGGAGCCACAGAAAGCAGCTAAAAGCCCCCATAGGGTTTAAATGGCCGAATTTTTCAGGAAACCTGAATTTAAAGCCGAATTCCTACCTTTACCAGTATAGGAAATTCGGCATTCAGATTTTTCCAGGGGGGGGGAAAGACCAATAAACCCGAACTCAAAGTTTACCAAAAAAAATTCCCTACAGCCCTACAGCCCAATGTAGAGTGCATCGCAGCAGTCTAGTTTAGATGTTACTAGGGATTGCTCCACAGTGGCAAGGTCTTTTTTGCCCAGGAAGGTCCACCGTTGGCTCACTAGCTAAGGCTGGTGAAAGGCACCCCTGGCTGCAGCTGCCACCAGCCTATCCAACAAAAGGCCCTGGTTCAGCACCCCCACCCCCCAGGTACAAACCTGCTCCTTTAGATGGAGCACAACCCCATCCAGAACAGGAAACATCCCTATTCTGGGGTCAAACCTTCCCCCCACTGATAGCATTTCTGTTTTGTTGGGATTAAGTTTCAGCTTCAGTAGTTTCATTAAATGAGCATTGTCTTCTCCTTACTAGTTCTGACATAAAATTATCTTCCATGCTAGATAAGAGTTTATACTTGCCTTGGACATTTCCCTTGGCAGATTGGTCTGCAATGGCATACAACTGCATGAGTGGAACCAACTGGATCTGCAGCTTCAAGCCAAAATCTGTCTGTACAATAATATGGTAGGAAGATGGCTGGAAAATTGATAAGCTAGCTGGAAAACAATAAGAAAACCAAGTCATGTTCTGTTGATTATAACTGACCAATCTCTTTCTGTAACCACAGGGAAAAACAGCAATGAACCTGCCTTATGCTATGCATCAAATAACCTTCATTTTTTGCAAAGAATGTTTTCATTGGCTGTTGTGCTAACCAGGAGAGCTAGAAAAGCTAGTTTGGGGGGCTGGATCCAGCCAATGCTTTAACTAAAAGCCAAAGTGAAAAGAAACATTTTAGAAATGACAACAGTTGCAGGCCAGGGTTATCCATCATCTTCTTCCACATAGCTGGCAGGGTGCAAGATTCTGGGGCTCAGCTTGGCTTGCTTCTGGGTAATTAAAAATAGATAAAAATGCAGGAGAAAAGGGGGATTCCTAAAACCCAACATAACAATAGGCGCCAAAATATGTTCCTATTAGTCTGGATCAGGTTTTGCCAGATAAACCAGTGAATATATTTCTCATATTCCTTTCTAGAATCTTTTGTATTGCACTTCTTCCAACTCATAGCCATCCCAAAGTTCCTGTCTCAGCTTGTCATTGACCCAACACCCTAAAATGGTCAGCCAAAGAATTAGCAGTGCTTGGGAGAAATGAACAAGTGTTTCCTTCTCACCTGATACATGGGGCAAGTGGACCTCATTCTCATTGAGTAATACAGTACCATCTGATTTGAAAACTACAATCTGTGTGGAGAAATAGGCTTTGTTAGTGGGGTCTCAAGAGTGTTAAAATAAGGAAATAGGTCAAATGAACATAATGATAATCAATGCAGTGCAAAAAGGGAAACTGTTGTTTTACTAGGGTTACCAGCCTCCAGGTGGTGGCTGGAGGTCTCCTGGAAGTATATCTGGTCCCCAGCTTACAGAGGTCAGATCCCCAGGAGAAAATGGCTGCCTTGAAAGGTAAACTCTGTGGCATTATATCCTGCTGAGATCCCTCCCATCCTCAAACTCCACACTCCCCAAGTTCCAACCCCCCAAATCTCCAGGAATTTCCCAACCCAGAGCTGGCAACCCTATGTTGTATGCATGGACATTACAGTTATTGAAAGTATTCTCAAACTTGGGGAAACAGCTCAGCAGAGATGGATTTATGCACAAGCTAAGTAAACTACAGTTTAGGGTCTCAGATTATGAGGATAGAGGGGCTGCCTGGAAGAGGAAAAGAGGAAATTGTGTGAAGACAGCAATACATGAAAAAGTGAGGTGCCCCTTGCAAGTCATTATAGGTTCCCCATTGCACAACTGGGCCCAGTGTGCTACTCAGCCATAGTTTTCCCAGATGGAAGGTGCCAGGGGGAATGAAAGGGGGGAAAGGTGAAGACAAGGGGGCAGATAAAGGCAGGTTGGCTGATGGGTGGCAGGGAGAGAAGGAAGCAAGATGGGGGTTTCAGTTTATGGGGGTTCAGAGAAGAGAAAGAAAAAATAGTAGGGGAGGAAGAATGAGATGCCCCCCAAGTTCTTGTACGTCCCCTGCTTGTCATGAACTATAGCCAGACTTACATTTTGCTTGTGGTCTATTAAGAGAACTACTGTCTTTAGACATGTCTGTTTGCCTGTAGAACCACAGGGGCCCAGCTCTCCCAAGAGGACATTTGAGTCATTTTTACTGCCCTGCAATTAGAGAAAAACAAATATTACTCATTGCTGCTTAAGCTGATTCCTTTTATAGAAAGACATAATGGCATGGAGTAGGGGTCACTGGGGGTGTGGTGGGGGAGGCAGTTGTGAATTTCCTGCATTGTGCAGGGGGTTGGACTAGATGACTCTGGTGGTTCCTTCCAACTTTTTGATTCTATTAGTTACCACCAAAACAAAATCCTATAAATCTTTGCTTATGATACTCCAGATGGAGCAGGAAAATAAATGAAATAACTCTCCCTGCATGGTTTTTGTGTGAAAAAACTGCTTGGGGGGGGGGGAGCCATTCCTCCCCCCACAGCACTGTTCTGAGCCCATTTGGGCTCTCCTTTTTTTTACCAGCAGTTCCCCACAACTGCTGTGAGGCTGTGGGGAACACGGAAAAAGACAAGAGAAGAAAGGTAATGTGTGGTTTAACTCCTCAGGCACAATAGTTCATGCTGTCTCTATAACAGACCAGTAAGTCTGCTGTCTCTATAACAGACCAGTAGTGATAGAGTTTGGCTGACCAGCAAATAAGTCAATTGATCAGGTATTAATCAGGATAAAGAAAATGCAAATGCTTGTAGCTTTGGCGTTTACTTTATAGTTCACACACAGCACAGACTTCGGAGAGGGCAGGTGGCAGAGAAGGGGAGGGGCAAGCAGTGTAGAGCTCTGCGCCACGTATTTTTCAGGTTCAGGTTTACTATACTGAAAATTTGTGATTATTCAAAAAAGCTCAATTGCTTATATCCAACTTTTTCGGCTTTTCAAAAATTTCCTGGTTTACTAAACCCAAACCCGAAAAATACCCAAAACAGGTGCACAGCCCTATTCTGCTATCTAGAACTGGGTAGTCTCCTTGTTCCCCTACCTCAAAAGTGTACTACCACATTCCTTTTAACCAGAGCAGAAATGTCTAATGCATTTACCTTTGCCAGAACATAGTAGCAGTCTCCATGAAAGGTGTATTTCCTCCCATCAAAGGTGGTGATGTGAGCTCCTCCTTCCAGTGCACATGTACTTGGACAGGGTAAATCCTGGCATATCCACCTACCTGATTGGCAAGTGCTGTGAATAAAGAAGAAAAAGAAGGCATTGAAGGTGGGCTCAGGGCTTTCAAGCAGAGAAATTGTACTGAACGTGTTTGCATTCAGAGACACATCGGGAATAAGTCTAGTGCTTTCCCATCCTTTCCCTCAAGGCACTTTCAGGAAGGATATCATGCAAAAGGCAGAAAGGTCATTTCAGAGGGTAGCTGTGTTGGTCTGCAGAACAACAGCTAGATTCGAGTCCGGTAGCACCTTAGAGATCAACAAGATTTGGGGGGTATAAGCTTCTGAGAGTCAAAGTTCCCTTTGTCAGATGTCTTTGGTATCTGATGAAAGGAGTTTTGACTCTCACACAGGGACAGGGCACTGTTTTCCCCATTGCTGGCACGGTTCCAGATAAAACACATCAGCAATGGGGCTTCCACATTCCCCCAAAGTTTCTCTGATCCCCCAGACTGGTCACACACCTCCCGTGGGCCACCATGTCTTTTGCAATAAAAAAAAAATCACATTTGCACTATAATATTATATCAATATATGATTGCACCAATAGGTGGAGCAGTTTCTCTGAATTTTTGCACTTTCGTTTTTCTTAAAGTGAGTCTCTAGCTCTTTCTCTTTCAAACATATGCCTCTTCCCTTATATCTCCACAAGGGACTAGAGCAGGGGTCCCCAACCTTTTTGAGCCTGTTGGGAACATTTGGAATTCTGACATGTCATGGTGGGTGCAGCAACAAAATGGCTGTGGTGCTACCAATGCAACAGTTTAAAAAAAAAATCTGTGCAGACAATCAAATCTCTCATAGTCCATCAGAAGCCATGCTGGGCAAAAACCCCACCTGGCCCCACCTACTTCCTAAAAACACTTGGCGGGATCCAGAAAAAGTATCAGTGGATGCCATGTTACCAGCAGGAACCACGTTAGGGACCCCTGGGCTAGAGACTTACTTTTTAAATAAATAAAGGTGGGAAATTCAGAGAACCTGTTACACCTATCAGTACAATGCTATACTGATAAGATATTCTAGAGTCATTTTTTTAAAATGGCTGCTGCAGGGACAGGGAAAACAGCTGCCATGTGGGCCAGAAAATCTGAATTTTCCCACCCACATAGCACCCATCCAATCTTTACTGCGATCTTTCGCAAAACATTGGTGCAAAGCAGGTGTGAGAAAGGATGGGGAAAGGACAGGGATGCTCCATGATTAAGGTTGCCAGGTCCCTCTTTGCCATTGGCAGGAGGTTTTTGGGTGGAGTCTGAGGAGGGCGGGGTTTGGGGAAGGGAGGGACTTCAATGCCATAGAGTCCAAATGCCAAAGTGGCCATTTTCTCAAGCTGAACGCATCTCTATTGGCTAGAGATCAGTTGTAATAGCAGGAGATCTTCTGCTATTACCTGGAGGTTAAAAATATATATACTTGGACTTCAATTATATAGTTATTCAAGAGTAGTGCAGTCACTATGGCTTTTAAAGAATAAAATTTTGACCAATGACACACCATTGTATGAGCAAAATTAATTAATATGTATTGTTCATAGACTGCCTCAGCAGCATAATGAAAATCATACAAATTGGTTGTAATAGCAGGAGATCTTCTGCTATTACCTGGAGGTTGGCAACCCTATCCTTGATGCTGTAGGAAAACAGGAAAAAACCACTTCCAAAAAGCACTGAATTCTGGGCGGATAATCTGTGTGGAAGAAACCTTTACCTATTTAGAAGGATGATAGTATAATTCTCCTGCATTTTCATAGGACTTCCTCAACAGCAGCATCAAAACTATGGAAGCCTGCCTCCCAGCCTCCTTGACAGCATTTTGGTATCAGGTCAAAACAGAAGCTGCTCTAATTGATCTTTTTTTCTCATTTCTTTTCCTCCCTGCCATTTTCTTGACTTGTTCTGCTCCATTTTTAAGTTCATCTGGCTATTTTCATTCGTTTTCAATGTTTTGGGGTGCGGGATTTTTGGGTTGGGTTTTTTGGGGGAGGGGGTATGATTGTACGGTTGACTTAATACTGGATGTGAAAGAACTTGACCTTTACTTAAAGAGCTAATCAAGAAGATATTCAGGTTATCTCTTAAGATTCCCAGTTTGACTATAAAGGTGACAACTCTAAACTAGAATGGTCTCCCCAAAATCACTCTTAAAAACGCTGCACAGGGACTTGAATTCCTTACCAACTTTCACACTCATTGGTGATATTTTTCCCTGGGGCATACAAATTCCCATGAAGCTTGCAGTAACACTGGCTTGTTGCCACACAGCCTTTGCCAGTAATATCATCATAAACTGTGCCTGCAAAACAAAACAAAGCATGCTACTTCATTCAAGACAACTGAGGCTGCAAACCTGCAAAGTTACAATGAGAGCTAGTAACTGAGCCATGGCCCCCCATCTGACAAGGGCTCTGAACTTGGGTTTTAAATTTCAAATACGTCTTTACATCCATGGTACAGCACCAAAATGTACCTTCAGGGCAAAAGCACCCGTCCATGTAGTGCTCTTCACATAGGCTACTGATCTCCAGGTGTGAGCAGGTGTCCATACAGGGTGAGCCACTTTCCAAATAGACCATGTTTGCAGGGCAAGACTTAGCTGAGATAGTGAAAGAGAAGCAAGAACTAGTTAGGAGCAATTTCTGCTTCCCAAGGACACACGTACTAAAGTGTGGAAAATATAAGTTAATTACACTAATGAGGAATATGAACTAAAACTAATCAAACATTATTTAACAAAGAAAAAATATTCTTTAATTGAACATTAATTCCTAAATGTTGAATTATTCATTTTTCAACGAAAATAAAAGCATTTTCAGAAAGGTTTGGACAAATGTCAAAAGTATCAGTTATGATTTGAGGGTGGTGGGGAGAAGACTGACATTTGTACTCGGAAAAAATATAATTTTGCTAACATTTATAATCAGGGTACAACCCAAAGAAAGACAATTGAGATTATAATTCTCTTTAATTGCATGGGAGTTAACCATTATAACTTTCCTGGATATTATTTTGTTATTTTCAGTTTCCTTTTTGCTTTTTCAAGCAGAAGACAGTATTCTAAAATCACACAGTCATGGAAAAACTCCTATTTGTTGTTACAACAACACAGGAACAGATCCCAGGTCTTTGACAAGCACATCTCACATGAGCCAGTTAGCGCCGCAGAAATGACAATACTTACGGCAAAATTGTGATGTCCTCCAGTTCTGGGGCCTGCCACCAGAATGGGAGCACTGGCGTGAGAACTCTGAAATGGTGCTGCAGAGGCAGAAGGAGTCCTCCACTTGTTGGCAAGCACATTTGTCCTGCATGCAAGCCTGAATATACTGCTCCAGATTCAGGCGAGACTGGCAGTCCGCAAAAGCAGGAGCAGACAGCAGAGCCTCACACTCATCCCGCTAGATAGAAAAGAAAGTACGGGTTAACAGATCTCCTAAACATCTTGTGTTACCTTTTCCCAAGTGGCTTCTAAACCAACAGTAATGAACATTGATGATTAAAATAGTTTATGTATGTAGTGGATTCAAACTTCTGAAATAATTAACCTAGGATATTGACCTTAGCACCAATTGATGGCACCCAGTAGCACCTCTTGGGAGGATCCACTTTTGAATAACATCAGGTATGCATGGTTTTAGGGCTTTAAGATTAAACATCTGGCATGGGGAAATTTGTTCCTGACACATTTTCATAGCATTTGGGCTGCAGATGTATAATGGTATTGTAGTCTCAGACACAAACTGTCTCTACTGTACACTAAGGCCTCTTATGCCATGGCTGTTTCCCTCGGCGTCACCCTTCTGACTAGTTTGGGTCTTTGTTTTGATTATGCATGCCATTTTGTGACTGTCCGAGGTCGCCTCACTCTCCCCCTGTGTTTCCACGTGTTTTGCCCAGGTTTTCAGGGACCTGTTTTATCATGAATTTGAAAACATGGGCAAAATGCACAGAAACACAGGGGGAGAACGAGGCAACCTCTGACGGTCGAAAATGGCATGCATAATCAAAATAAAGACCCGAAGTCATCAGAGGGGTGACTGCGAGGGAAACAGCCATGCATAAAAGGCCTGAATCCAACAATCTGAGTTCTAGTCCTCTCCTTACTAGTAAGGACACTATATTTTGGAGGACTCCAGAGCCTAGGGTGTATTTACTTAGTGCATATGCAAAATGTGCTTGTTTCCCTCCCCTTCCCTCCAAATCCACACAGCACAGGGAAGAAATTCAAGAAGTTGCGCACATTCCTTAGTTCACACAAAAGAAGCTCTTCTTGATCTTCTTTTCAAAGCATTAATTGGGAACATTGTGAAGCTCACATTGCACTCATACTTATTATCCTCCAACAGAGATTGATATCCTATACTTTAAGTGTATACAGATCAGGGTTCCACACCGTTTTTAATGACTTACATGCTGGTTGCAAAGATCAACAGTCTTCGTCTCATCAGGATCGTCACATACTACATTAGGCTGACTAATCTTCTGTAGGTTTCCAAATGTGATTGCATTGTAACTCAAGCCTACAAGAAACAGTGAATGGTGCAGCAAATATTTATTTAAACAACTAAGCACTTGAATGGGAATAATCCTCCTCTATTGCTTTTAATTGTCTGAATTCCAACAACTATACAGGAAAAAAAGAATCTGCTGGATCTATAGAACTACTCAGATCAGTAAACTTACACTTAATATCACCCATAGAAGGCAGTTGATCCAGAGGACTAATGAGAAAACGTCATGCTATTTTTTTTTTCAATTAACTTGAAAACACACCATTCTGGTTTTTCAGTCACTAGCAGGAATCAGAACCATTATTCACAATTATATGGTGCATTCGTTTATTGCGCATTACTTTGGCCTTTTCCCAAGCTTTTTGTTTATGTATGAAAAATGATAAATTTTGAATTTTTCTACATTTTTAAATCATACTTATGGGTTAATTTCTCCATGAATCTATGAGATTTTATCAGAAGCACTACATTAATACAACTGCTCTTCAAATGCTATTTTATTGATTGGTTTAAATATTATTTATGTCCCACCTTTTCTCAAGCTCAAGGCAATTTACAAGTCACAATTACAACATTACCATTTAAAGCCAATAGAATAGCACCTCAGGGCCACATACCCTGTCTCCAAAAGATGCCCCAGTTTGTACTCTGTTAAAAGCCCTGGCAAATAACACAGCCGGGCAGTGACAAACGAAGATTTCTAATAACAATACTTTCCTCATCTCCTCAGGGAGCCAGTTCCACAAAGTTGGAGCTAATATGGAAAATGCCTGGCTCTGGTAGATGCTAGGCAGGCTACCTTAAGTGGAGGTAGAACCAGTAGGTGGCAACCTGAGGACCATAGCTGGCACGCAAGAACGTGTGAGAAGAGACAGCCATATCTGCTCTTAAGCCAGTCTGATCATGGAAATAAAAGACTGGTTTCTAAAGACACTCTTCGAAATGAAGAATATTTTTGTTCATATGGGATTCACGTGGATCAATTTCTTAGGGCTGTATACTGTATAATAACTTTGTATCCTTTCCAATACTGTATACTGATATTTGACAGCCATTTGTGTATTTTGTATCCTGCAAATCAGATCTCTGTACTGTTCTACTCACCATTGGAGAGAAATTCATTGTAGATTGGCTGACCATTGTAATCTCCACAAAGACCACAAGTCCTATTGTTAAACTTGGGATCAAGCTCAAGCTACATTGAAAAAGCAAAACCAGAAAGAATATCTCAGTTGGGACAGCAAAGGGAGATATGAAGCTGCTTTATACTGGGTCTCATGATCAGTCCATTCAGTACAATATATGCTGCTTCGAATAGCAGGGGTACTCCAATGGGTAACTGTATATTTTGTTTTCCTTGTGTTCTCCCTGGTCCTCCACAGCTCAGTTTTGAACTTAATCCTCAGGCATGCCAAGGCCCAATTTATATGAAAACCATGGCACACAGGAAATAGGTGCTTAACTGAGCAATCCTGAAGGGGGGGACGAAATGGGTGAGGAGGTGGCATGATCCATACAGCAGTGTAAGTGCCACTTACACTGTCCAAACTGGCATGGACTCTGGAGCAGAGGCACTTATGCTGCTGCAGGGGAGCCATGTGTCAGTGCGAGCCATGGGTGACAGCGCAGCTTCACCAGCAGCATATCTCCAGTGCAAAGGCTCACGCTGGTGCTGATGGGGGCGTTCCCATAGGCAGAGCTGCTTTTAGGCAGCTTCCAAAGCCCTTTGGACCTTTTTGCAGGCGCCAAGTTATGCCTGCAAAAAGGCAGGCTTAGCCTAATGAAACTCTATGGAGAGTTTCACAGGGTTTTCTTTAAAATATCATTTTCGGCTTGCTGCTCCCGGCAGCAAACCGATCAGGCGGCGGCGTGACAGCACCATTCCTGGGCATGCCGCAACTACAATCCCCTTACCAGGATTGCTCTGCTCATCTCCCCCTATACTTCTTGCCCTGAAACAGGCAATATTTGCACTGTTGTGGGCTCCATGTGCTCTGATGATATACTTCAAGGATTCCCCCACAGGGCAAATAGCTATTGCCCTGCGGGAGAATCTTAGGAGTATATCATCAGGACACATGATCTAGCTATTTCAGGTTGGGAAAATAGGGTGGGTGGAATGCTTAAGTACCCACTCCCTGTGCTCCACAGTCCCAATCCAAATCAGACCTGTGCATACCTAGAAATTAAATTCCCAGAATGGAGCTAGTAACAGACATATGATTGTGCAAACCAGGGGAAGATGAAGGAGGATGTGAGTAAAATGTAATGCATAGTGAGACTCTAAGATCCTTTAACTGGAGACTCCAGGGGCTGGATGTGGGACTTATACATGCATCACATATGCTCTGTCACTGAACTATGGGCGCTCTCTCTTTGAAGACTAAGCTGAAAAACAAATTTTGTAGCAAAAGTGGCATAAAAGAAATGGACTTGAAATACTGCAAGTATATAGTGAATGAACTTTTTTTAGAACAGGATTATTTGCTGAAGGGTTTGGAATTAAACTTTACAGCATATAGTACAGACCAACTCTTTATATTGTAATGGGATCAAACCTTAGTGCTAGTGTATTCCTGGCTACCCAACTGAGAGCCAAGGAAAGGTTTTTAACTTTGTCTGGCATTGGCTTAAGCTCAACCTCTACTATGCAGTCCCTCAGTTGTACAACAACCACTGAGAATACTTCCTCACTTTCCCTTGCTGTGTAGAGGTGCACTCAAGAGGATGCTCATGGTCTGTCTTAATCAGTATAATGAGACACATGGAAGTAATTGGTCTCTTGAGTCCAAGCGATAAATCCTATACTGAAGCATTAAAATAGAAGCTAAGAGTCATACATACCATCAAGGCATCTTCTCTGTTCCACATTAGAATCATCCCAATTCTGGCATAGATCTTGGTGTATGTACCATTATTTTCTATCAGCATACCAGAACTATAGTGCGGTGTCCTTACACTGCAGAGAAGGAAGTCACAAAAAGTTTTTTTAGACTCCACTGCAGATGAAGATTTATCTTCAGTCTCCACCTGTTTTATAGCCTGCAACTCAACAGCTGGTCTTCAGTATGCAATATAAAACTTTATTCATATGATTTTTTTCCTAGTGTAAATATGAATATTTCAAACAAAACTGATTGTTATTAGTAATCTGTTAGTAAGGATGCTCTCAGTTTATCAAATTTGAAAGTTCAATAAATAAAAGGTTACATTTTACTTGTGAATTAAAGAGGCAGTTCTATTTCCATCTGAAATCTTCTACTAGATGCCATATTTTCGATCTAGCAGTGTTGTTATTGCTTATTAAAGTTAGTTAAGTCCAAGATATCCTGCCTTCACCCTTTCTCCTCCCCTTCTTATTTACTTACTGAAGGTTTATATTGCACCATCATGTCTAACAAAGTACTAAATAGAAGCTCTCCATAGCAACAAGAAAATGACAATCACACACAAATGCACACAAGATCAAAATAAAGAAAACCAGGAGTCTGGCATTTGAATTCATCTCTGCATCTATATTTCTATCCACCAGAACCAGAATTATACTTATATGGACTGTTGGCTCAATATGGAATATTACATTTGTGTCCTTAAACCTACACCCCTTGAAATGAATGGGGTTGTAAGAAAATTAATGCTTGACAAAGTGACTCCCAGAACATCTTTATATTTTAACCACAGAGCCCTTTATACCAAGTGTTCTCTATGCGAATTGAGCCATTTTTCCAGAGCAAGATCTTACTGTATATTTTATTCACACCAGAGACTCTGCCACAGAGTAAACAGTCAACCTAACAATAGGGGAAGAGGTCTCATTACAGGAAAAGGAAAAAATTAACATTCACAGTGAGAAGGAGCAGGTCTCCTTAAACCAATTACTTAACAGTTGGCATGGATTTAGAAAGCCATAATCCACTGAAGAATGTCCTCCTCAATGCAAATTATTTATTCAAGAAGAAATGTGTGTAATCTATCTCAGCTGTACTAGAAAATGGAAAAACAACTTCAGCTGATAAGGATTAATCAGAACCAGACCATCCACTGTCTAAGTGGGTCACTTGCCCCTGATGCTAGCACTGCTGTTGAATGCCTCTTTGCTTTATGCCTTGCATGAACAGGGATAAACTAGTGGTTGTGTCCAAGCAAGTGATAAATGCCCTAACTGCATCTGAAGATGGACCATATCTCAAGTGAAAGAAGGAGGAAGCAAGGGTAACAGGGTCTGGGCCTAAACCTAGGTGGCAGAAACTTAGATTGGTTGTAGAGTCAGAAAGGCACCAATGACAACAATGGAGATCTGATATGGTCCAGTGTTGAGCTTGGATGTAAAGCAGACCAACACAGAAGTTCCAGTGGAGGCCTTGGCTAAGCTACTATTTCTGTAACATAGTCATGATAATGTTTGCACTTAGCAAAATAAACCTTATTAATGGTAACCCCCAAAAGGAGAAACCCCAGAGACGGCAACTTATGGACTTTGCATGACTTAGAAGATCAGTAATGTTAAAAAAACTTACATTGTCCCATCCACCACAACCATCTTGTGAGTGAGGTAGATTGCGACATCTTTAATTGTGACAAGGACATATTGGATGTCAGGGTGCCCTTGGTCATTCAGTTCACGCTGGATGTGGACAGAGAACTCCTTATAAGACCCTTGGCAGTCAGAAGCAAAGTTGTAATCACAGAGGCCAGGAAACTGGTAGAAATCACCATCAAAAGTTTTGAAGTGGTTGTTCCCCCAGGTACTGCAGACATAGTGGCCATGATTAGGATTTCTTCCTGAAGTGATGAAGAAAGAGGACAAAATAACAACTGAGTGAAATCATGGGGAAAGAAAACAAGGGATCGAGGCTTATAAAATTAAGTACAAGTGAGCTATAAAATCTGGAGAACCTCTGAAGAGGAAAGTGTTAAACATCTATTTCAAATGTTCATCATTCTAGATATGGATTACAAATTTGCAGGCAACATGGATGTTTATACAGAGAGTTCTCTGTTCATAAAGATGCATACAGTTTCTAGACTGGGATTGCAAATGCAGTAGGATCTTTGCTACAAAGCAATGAAAAACATGCATACTTGGAAGGATAGTTGGTGCCCTGCTCAGCGATGCAACAACTGAGCAATTTCTATGGCCTCTATTTATTAATCCATGAGTATGTAGACCATGTAACATTCTTGAAGCATTCCAAGCTAAACCATTCACAGAGAAAAACAAACAAACATACCCTCCACCAAATGTCGTTCAGGTTCAAGAATTCTGAAAAGTGGGAGAACCACTTATCTTTCTTTTCCAAAGAAAGAAAGTCCTGACCCACTTATAGGTCCCCAGTACTGGATAATTAATAATGCATTCAAAATCAAAATGGCTGAAAGGGTCATCAAGCTAATCTAATCCATCCTCTTTCCTTCCTGCAGCCTGCCACAAATATCTCAACACATTTTAGCATAATTATTCACAGCAAACTTATTTGTTAGTAGCGGAGAGCAGGACTACCCAATGCACTCCAAGCAGAACGCACCATATCCCTAAAAGTCCTTTTAATTAGTTGAACAATTAACTGTTTTCACTCATGATGCACTGCAATGCACTGCTACAGACAATGTTCCCAAGGCTTCCCCTAACATCTCTTTTAAAATTCTTACCTTTTTTAATGTCAACTGCATAACAAAGGGCCAGCCATAGTATTAAAAGGCTGGGTAGCCTTAATCCCATGGCGGCGAAGCAAGGAGGACAGAAGCCGTTCTAAACCTTTCCTTTATATAATGCCCATTTATGCAGCTCATGCCATCACAGGGGAGGAGATGGAAGATGAGGAGAAGGAAGGACCAAGTAGGTACAATGTTTGCAGAGATAAGTAAACAGCTGGGTTTTTTTATGATAATTCCTGTAAACCAGGTAATATTGATTCAGTTCTTTTGCAAGGGTTTTTTTTATTGCCCTTGTATATTTTATTTCTCGCAAAGGATGCAAGCAGTCCTTTGGTCACACGCAATTTTAATTTGCAGTACATGTTAGCTGAAGAAAGTCGTGGAACAATGTTGGAACACTGTCTTTCAGTGTTTCTCCTCTGATGATGCCTGCCACAGCTGCTGGCGAAACGTCAGGAAAGAAAATACCAAGACCACGGTCACACAGCCCGGATAACCTACAAGAACCAATGAACTCTGACCATGAAAGCCTTCGACAATAAATGTTGGAATTGCTTAACTGAAATCTAACCTGTGATTCCTTCAGCACCTCTTCCAAAATAATTACGACAATTTACTTTCTCTGAAGATCTCAAAATTTGAATAAGATTGATTTTCCCTCTTTGTGTGTCTGTATGAATGTCTGTCTGTGGTCTGGAGGAGAGTAAAGAACTGCAGAGTTTCACTTAATAATGTTGGTAGCTGGGAGCCAAAGAACTGAAGTAGCTCCATTAATCCAAGAGAACAATAGGAAAGGTGCCCTCTCAAAAATACCCCCACCATGCTACAAAACAAACCTTTGTTTTAACTGACAGGGCTTTCAAAAGCAATTTGTGATATGGCTTAGGGCATGAGAGTGGCAAGGTTGGGCATTTGCCCCAAAGTTGACCAAGGGCCCATGACACTAACAGTGCCACTACTCTCACTTGGCATTGACCACTGAAGAAGACCAGAAGCAGCATGAGCGAATTCAGTATGCATACCCTGCCTCTTCCCAGTTAAAGAACAGCACAAAGTAAGCCTTGTCTAGCAGCTCACAAAATCTTGGCGCTAACACTCCATGTGGCTCTGCTCTTTGAAGGAAAACATCATATATGCTATAAAAGGTAAAGGTCCCCTGTGCAAGCACTGGGTCATTCCTGACCCATGGGGTGACGTCACATCCTGACGTTTCCAAGGTGGTTTGTCAGTGCCTTCCCCAGTCATCTTCCCTTTGCCCCCAGCAAGCTGGGTACTCATTTGACCGACCTCGAAAGGATGGAAGGCTGAGTCAACCTTGAGCCGGCTACCTGAAACCAACATCCATCCAAATCCTTGCCTGAAGTATCTCTTTTGACCCTGGCCCATGGCTGGAAACAAACCGTTAAAACTGAGGTATTTCTTAATATTGTCGGTTCTTGTAGGCTAGGATAGCCTACAAGAACCGATGAGGTATTTCTTATTTTCTTCTGAATCTCAGTGATGGGGGTAGGGGATAGGACGTATTTGCAATATAGGGTTAAGCTGTGTGAGTGTAAAGTGCCGTCAAATCGCAGCCGACTTCTGGAGACCCCTTTTGGGGTTTTCATGGCAAGAGACTAACAGAGATGGTTTGCCAGTGCCTTCCTCTGCACAGCAACCCTGGTATTCCTTGGTGGTCTCCCAACCAAATACTAACCAGGGCTGACCCTGCTTAGCTTCTGAGATCTGACCAGATCAAGCTAGCCTGGGCCATCCAGGTCAGGGCAGGGTTAAGCTAGCAGGAACTAAAAAACCGATCCTACTGTTGCATGCAAATTTAAAATAAATAGATTGTGGAAGCACTATTTTAGGCAAATGTCAAGAAATCAGAATGCCATCCTAATAAGAGAGCACCGGTATTTTTCTGTGTCAAACGATTTTCACACATAGGATTTTTAGTCCAGTTGCTTGAGAGGTCAGGAGAGACAATCTTGCCACCTTTCTCCTCTCTTTAGTTCTCACTGAGATGGTAAATTTGAGTCCAGCCTTCACCACTTCAGCCTGCACACATGAACAAATTATCTTCCATTAAAAATAAATTCCCTCCACATGTCAGAAGAAAGGTTTTGGCCTCTGACATTCTAGTTTTCCATGTAGAACTTTGTACCACTTCAGAATGCAAATGGGGTTCACGTGACTGAATTCTTCTCAATACCAAAGGATTACCACCTCAATGGGACTAGGACTCTTCCTCATGCACACACACACACACACACACACACCAGTGAGAAAGAAAGGGTGTCGTAGATTGCTACTTTCACTGGAAATCTCTGTGAAGAGGTGAGTAGGGTTGCCAGCTCTGGGTCAGGAAATACCTGGAGAATTTGGGGGTGGAGCCTGAGGAGGGCCTGGTTTGGAGAGGCGAGGGACTTCAATGGTACAGAGTCCAATTGCCGAAGCAGCTCTTTTCTCCAGGGGCACTGATCTCTATTTCCTGGAGATCAGTTGTAATACTGGGAGATCTCCAGCCACCACTTGGAGGTTGGCAATCCTAGAGGTGAGGAAGAAGGGGTGAACTCACTAAGGCCAGGACAAGTATTCAAAAGGGGACAGAGAGGCACTGCAGTTCTGTGAGAAGTGGAGGAATTAATGGTCTTGAAAATAGTGTTCCCTGAAGTTCAATTTTTTTCAGGAAAGGGATGGGGGTGAAGGCCAACTTGGTAGGATCCCTTTATGTTTTCCATGTATGTGCCCTCTACTTCAGCAATGTGTGCCTATGTGATTGGCATCCAAGTGAGACTGCTTGTTTCATATGGTCTTCAGCTGATACATTCCAGGTGATAACATCTGAAGATCTTGTAAAAAGAGATCTGCTCCTAGGGTTACCAGGTCCCTCTTTGCCACCAGCGGGAGGTTTTTGGCGCAGAGCCTGAGGAGGACAGGGTTTAGGGAGGGGAGGGACTTCAATGCCATAGAGTCCAATTGCCAAAGTGGCCATTTTCTCCAGGAGAACTGACCTCTATCGACTGGAGATCAGTGGTAATACCAGGAGATCTCCAGCTAGTACCTGGAGGTTGGCAACCCTCTCTGCTCCAAAGGTATGCATACTTGTAACAAAAGAAATTTCTTACTAATTTGCAAGTGTCTCCCTCTAAGCACTGCAGAAATTCTGATGGGGGGAAAATCTACTACTTTCACAAAACAAATAATAGTTCTTTACATAAAGACCTAAGAGCTATTCGCATCAGCATTAAGAGGTCATGAAAAACATAGAAAAATTGTCTTGTGAGAACAGAATTTTTAATGGCCATTTCAGTGGCAAATTCTTAGTCCTACAGATTCCTTACACTTCTTTGAAAATGTTGCTCCTCAGTGGATTTCATTCAGTGCAAAGGTAGGAAGCAATATTTTTTTAAAAAAAACAGTCAAGAAGTACAGTTAGGTCTTCTTATTTTTAGTATGAGTTACTTCACAGAACTATACATCCTTCTCTTTTTCCAATGTGATTAACTATTACTACTACTACTACTACTTCATGCATTACAGTGAAATATAAATATTTTAATGATAAATAAATACATCAATGTGGAATTTGGGATCAGGTGAAAAAAATATCTGCTAATATTTAGTGTGTGGGATTTGTAATCTTGCTGTGTGACACCAGTTTCCTTCTGCCAGGCAAATCCCTTCTGGGCACCAGTAATAAAAGGAGAAGGTACAATTTGCTATAAGTAAGGTATCACCAGTCAGGCACCAGCTAGAGACCTGCACTTTCACACGCCTCTCCTTGAGCACTTTCCTCAGACGTTCACAGAGATTAGTGTTCATTTTACAGTTTACTTCTTTCTACTCAGGTGGGAATCCTTTGTTTTCTGGCCAGCTGAGCTTCATTCAATGAATGAAGTTGTTGCGATCATCCTCTTTATTAAGGATTATGGACTGAGTGTTGCAAGCAAGGAACTGGATCAGTCATCAGCCCCTCCCATAGGGGGTTTCAATTACTTTAAAAATGCATTGTGCCGCTAATCTCTGCTGAACATAGAAGGATGCTGAGCAATGTTAACATACTGGCTTGATCCAAACATAATACAAACACTATGGTCTAACTATGGTTGGTTTTGGAAAGCCAGATTTGTCTCACAAATGATACTCAGTCCTGGCTTGCCTCAAGAAATCTTTTTATATATATATATATATATATAATTTTTATTTATATAATTGAAGGGGTACAGGAAAAAAAGGGGGAGAGGGGTAAGCATTGTAAATATAAAAACAGTAAATATAGATATTATATAGATATAAAAAGTAAGCTCAATGATATATTGTAAATTGTATATTATAAAACGTTTTCTATGCCAAAAAATAGTAATAATAATAAGGAAAAGAAAATTGATACAGTATGTCATTAAGTTATTCTATTTATGATACTATTCTATAGTATAAGAATTTATTATTAACTTAGCAATTATTTAAAACAGAATTCTATAATGCAATGCCAGCATGTTTCAACTAGTTAGTTGCAGGTCATATAAGTATAAAATAACGCCCACTTATTGTCAAATTGCTCTATAGATTCACTGGGTTTTGAGTTTATCTCGTGAGTCATCTTAGCCATGCTGGCATATTCCAACAATTTTTCTTTCCAGATTTCTATTTCGGGGATATGATTTTGTTTCCAGGTTCTTGCCAAAACCGTTCTGGCTGCAGTTGTAGCATACTTAAAAACATCGTGATGTTTTAAAGGCAAGTTTTGTGGCGTTATACTGAATAAATAGAGTTTTGGGTCAAATGTGAACTTGATATTTAGCATCAACTGCAATTCTTGATGAATTCTTTTCCAATATGTTTGTATCTTTGGACATGTCCACCAAACATGAAAATAGGAACCATCCGTGTCTTGACATTTCCAACAAGCGCCCCTTTTACCAGGAGTGGTCATCTGAGAAAGCATGTTAGGAGTCAGATACCATCTGTAAAATGTTTTATACCAGTTTTCTTTCACTTCTTGCGACACAGTATATTTCAGTTCATGAGTACAGAGTTTTTCCCATATATCCATGTTAATCATTTCTCCGAAGTTTTGCATCCATTTTATCATATTAGTTTTCACTTGTTCCTCTTCTGTTTCATATTTCAAAAGGAGTCTATAGATTTTACCTAATAAATGTGAATCATCTTTAGATATTATCTGCTCAAATTCTGTTAGTTCACGAAATGGCTGGGGATAAAGACAGTCTTTTTGTAAGTTAGACCTCAGGTGTAGGTAGGTCAGCCAATTCAGTTTTTGGAATTTTTCTTGGAGTTTGGTCAAAGTCTTGATTTCTCCTGTAGGCTCTATGATTTGATTGTAGGTAAGATGGACACCCGGTTTCAATTTGACATTGTCATGATAAGCCTCAACTGGCGACATTATAGATGGTGGAGAAGGACTTATTCTCTTTTGGTATTTTTTCCATATTTTCATGAGCGCTATTTTGACGTCGCAATCTTCTGGTACTTTGTCCTTTTGAATTTTTGTTGTGGAGTCCCACAAGACTTTGTGGAAACCTTGTCTAAGATCCGCTCGTTCTAGAATAACATGCCTGGCATCGGGGTGTTTTATCCATTCTGTAATCCAAGTTAGACAAGCAGCGTGATAATATAATTTAAGATTGGGTAACGCTAGTCCTCCTCTTTTCTTTTCGTCTTGTAACACCTTAAATCTAATTCTCATTTTTTTCCCATTCCAAACAAATCGGTTAATTTGTTTTTGCCAACTTTCTATTGTTCTATCTGGGATTTCAATCGGCAAAAATTGAAATAAAAAATTTAGTCTGGGAAGATTGCCTCAAGAAATCTCATTTTCAGATTTTTTCATTCTCCGGGTTGTTCTCCCAAACTACATTCCAAGACCCCCATTAAGTTTTGATGTGTCAACAATTTACTTTCTATTGGCCATACCCACTTTTTCTAACATTAACCATTTCCCCATACCAAACTAGAAGACATCCTGATTAACCTCATCCCGATTAACCTGAACTATGAACACTCAAATGTACACAAATCTGCCCCCCTTCCCTTCTCCCCTTCTTTCACTTTATTTCAGTAGGCCCTCTGCCTAAAGTTATAATAGCCTTCTCATCTTTACAACTAACTTTTATTACAGTAGTAGGTATATTTGGACAGCGATTTTAATATGTATTATGGCTGGTTAAAAAGGTTTATATTATGTTTTAATGTATTATATATATGTATGTTGTTGGAAGCCACCCTGAGCCAGTTCTGGGACAGGAAAGGGCAAGGCATAAATTGAATCAAATCAAATAAATAATAAATAAAGACCCCACTATTGACAGTCTGATTTCACATTCTGACACTGGAACTCACTTTAGACATTGGCGGCAGCAAGGTAAATCTGAGAAGCAACGTGATTCATGTATGACAGGAAAAGGTGCATGCATAGGGTTGCCAACCTCCAGGTACTAGCTGGAGATCACCTTCTATTACAGCTGACCTCCAGCCACTAGAGATCAGTTCACCTGGAGAAAATGGCTGCTTTGGCAACTGAACTGAATTGCATTGAAGTCCCTCCCCTCCCCAAACCCCACCCTCCTCGGGTTCTGCCCCAAAAAACCTCTCACCAGTGGCAAAGAGGGACCTGGCAACCCTATGCATGCACCCCACATCTATGCCATTGCCTTGCACCTTGACAGTGATACATGTTTTGCCATGAAGATCCACAACAAGGCCGTAGTCCTTGCATAGATGAGTGTCTTCAGAGGGCCTTCCCTGCAAACTCAAGGTCATCTCTTGCTAATTAGTCAAGACCCATTGTATCAGAACCACCTACTTCTTGGATCTTTACTTCAACTTAACACTTCCTTGGTCTGCTTAGCTCTCCAAACACAACCTAAACAGCACTAAAAGGCCTTTTGACTGCCTGCCTTCATAACTCTAAATTCTATCCCCCCCACTTTTTCTCACCTCCTAATCTTTTAGCTCATTTAATATCTTTGGACTGGATTAAGTTCAAGTTTTCTGACACTAGTGGAGCATTTGAAGTTCCCCAATTTGGCCATAGAGAGAAGATAAATATCTTAGGATATCACAGAACTGAAGAAGACACAAAAAGAACTATCAATAGAGTTAGGAATCAATAGGGTAGGGAGCAATCAATAGGAGTTGGGAAACTCCTGGACATTTAGAGATGGAACCTGGGGAGGACAGGGACCTCAGTGAGGTACAATGCCATACAGCCCACCCTCCAAAGCATCCATTTTCTCCAGGGGAACTGATCTCTGTAGTCTAGAAATGAACTGTAATTCCAGGGGATCCCCAGGTCCCAGCTGGAGGCTGGCATCCCTAGCAATCAAGATTATTATGAGGTTAGGGCACCTTTCTTACAAGGAAAGGCTATGGCATTTGGGCTTCGTATTTTATTTTTTAAAAGATAACTAAGTAGAGATGTGATGTTTGCTCACTTATGCTTGGTGTGGAGAAAGTGGTAAGATTTGTTCTTCTCCATATTTAATAATATTAGGACTTAGGATCACCCAGAGCAATGAATTGGTAGCAGGTTTAAACAAACAAAGATACAACCATGTGAGGCCAAAAGGTAACATATAATTTGAGTAAAAGAGTTATACTTTATTCAAAATATAACTGTGGAATTTCTTTCTACAAGATGTGATGGCCAATAGCTTAGGCCAAAACACATGATATGAAATCCACAAATCAGAACATGGGATCCCAACCTGACTCGCAGCTATACATTCAACACAGAATCCAGCTTTTAAATGTTTTCTGTTTTTCCATTTGGCTGCAGATGGGGTGCCAGGGAGGGAGGGGCTTTGGGATTCTTTGCCATGGGATTTTTGCCACTGGGCATTGTGCTGGGTAGCCTGTTTGCCCCTTCCTTTGGCTTCATGGTGCCAGAGGAAGGGGCAAACGGCCCCTGGTGACATTTCCGGTGGCAAAAATGCTGCAGAAGGGAATCCTGAAGAACCTTGCTCCTCCATGCCCAGTTTGCAGCCAAATGGAGACGTGCCTTTTAAAGGTGAATCCCCACTTGAATGTATAACCATGAGTTGGATTGGGATTCACCTGTGTCCTGAGTGGTGGATTTCATATTATATATCCTTGCCCTAAAATGGGTTTCAAAGATGAATTATGTACATGCATTCATGAAGGACAGATTTATCAACAGCTATTAGCCATGACAGCTAAATAGCATCTCCATGTTCAGAGGCAATATGCTACTGAATACTAGTTACTGGAAGGCAACAGTAGGGGAGAACATTTGCTTTCTTGTTCTTCTTGTGGGATTCCAGGAAACAAGCTTGGAAAGGTGGTTAAGGGGAGACACGATCGAGGTCTATTCTTATATAGTTGATCATTATGCGAACCCAGGACTCTGGAATAGATGAACAGTTGGTGTGATCCTGCAGGGCATTTCATACATTCTTTTTATTGCAACTCTCATGTCTTTTGAAAATCAATAGTTTGAGGCAGTTTATGTGTTCGATTTTGATACCATTCCATCATTCACACTTTGTTCATCTTCTCCAACAAACTCAGCTTTCAGGGTAACAAGCTGAACTCCTTCAGCAAACACTCTAGAGCCATTTTATTTCTGACATTAGGGTTAATGTTTCATTACTGACATTCTGAAGCCATTTTCCAAGGGTATAACATTGTTTGTCTTATTCATTGGAGTAGGGACATTGACTCAAGAAGACAGTTTGAGGACCAGTTGTTCCACCATAGTTGTACTAGTGCTAGTTAACATTTAGGCAATCTTAATGACACATACGTATGCTTAATTGACATAAATCGTTTACGAGACATCCTGGAGACCATGGTTGTCTTCTGTGATGGTGTATTTTCAGAAAAGCATACCTTTCTTTCACTTCCAAGTGTAATATTTGGATTTACAGTATGTAGAAAAGGTTCTTCTTTATCACTTCAGCCTCTGTGTACCTAACTTACTCTATAGTTTACAAGCGTAGAGGGCTCAGGAGAAATACGTCAAATACCTAATAAACCAAGCTATATTTAGTCTATATCCTAATCTTCCAGCTGCTACACTCAACATCCTCTGGAGTATATTTGATTATTATTAATGGCTGAATCATAAGAAAATGTGTCACAGGGAAGCACGATACCAGAGAGAAGTATTCATTTCCTTGTTTAAGGAAGCATTACAATTTGGTGAGCAAGTATGAAGACAGTACTGAAAATACCAGAAAGCAAAATCTTTCTGTGGCCTGGGAAAGCACAGTGTGGATGTCATGTGAACAGGCAGTGATAAAGCTAATATTGGGGGGAAGTCAAAACCTCTGACCTTAGGGATACTAAAATATGCAAGGTACAGCTGGTGTGAATTGGTTCTTTGCCATGCTCTGACACACCCATTCATTGGTGATGATTTATCAGCTCCCGCAAGTGTAGAACAAAGTCTATTTTCTGTTTTGGTTTTTTAAAAAACATTTAATTTGCATATGAACACTTAGCAGTCTATATCCTGGTTGTACACAGAGGTCAGAAGTAAATGAAAGGAAGTAGAATCCATTTTTGATTACACTGGCTGCAGAACAACACCCCTTCATATTCTCTTTAAGTCCTACTGATTTCAGATGAATAAAAGGGCATGGGATACTGCCACTGGCTATGCTCCAGAGCCTCATGCAAACATACAGTTCCCAATGAAAGCCAAGGTTAACAAAGCTCTATGAACCATAGCACTCCTTTTCCCTTCCACAGCTGGAAAATGCAGAGCATCAGAGGTGCATGTGAAGGAATTTCACTGGACTACAGCTTCCTGGGAACCGTCTAGTGAGTAGGTTGAATTGTGCATAAGCCAAGGTGCACGGGTAGGGTCCAGACAGCTTTTCTGCTAGTGAAAAGGGAAGGGAAGGTTCCTTTTCGCCACCCAGAAAGACTGTGCTGAAGATCATGGGCCCTTCTTTGGAAAAAAGCCAGGGGTGGTGTAGTAAGGAGGAGAGTTGGCCAAGACTGAGTGAAAATGCTGGCTGGGCCCAGCCCTGTAAATCAGAACAAAATTAAAGCCATGCTGGATCAGACCAAGGCCCATCAGGTCTAGCAGTCTATTCACACAGTGGCCAACCAGGTGCCTCTAGGAAACCCACAAATAAGACGACTGCAGCAGCATTGTCCTGCCTGTGTTCCACAACACCTAATATAATAGGCATGCTCCTCTGGTATTGGAGAGAACAGGTATGCATCATGACTACTATTCATTTTGACTAGAAGCCATGGAGAGCCCTATCCTCCATGAATATGTCCACTCCCCTCATAAAGCCTTCCAAGTTGGCCACCATCACCACATCGTGGAGCCGGGAGTTCCACAATTTAACTATCCATTGTGTGAAGAAATATTTCCTTTTATCTGTTTTGAATCTCTCACTCTCCAGCTTCAGCAGATGAGCCTGCAATCTAGTATTATGAGAGGGGGAGAACAGTTTCTCCCTATCCACTTGCTCCATAGCATGCATAATTTTATAGACCTTGGTCATGTCCCCCCTTAACTTCCTTCTTTCCAAGCTAAACTGCTCTGTGCACCCCCATGAACTGAAGCTAGACATTAAAGACACCTGGCCACATCATTCTGTGTCAACTGTAGCTTCCAGACAGTCTCCAAGGGCCACCCCGCACACAGTGTAAACAAGTTGCATGCAATTTTACAGAGAGATGATATACAACTATTTCAAACTTGGAAAGGGGTTCTCTGCATATTGGAACTGCTTCCTGGTCAAGAGCCCTCATCTACCAAGTTCCAGGAACTATTTCCTTAGTGGGTGGGAAGCTGTTAACAAGGAAGTAGCACCAACATGTAGTGGATGCAGAGAAAAGCCCCAATTAATTGATGGATTCATTCATTCTTTGTTGATGTACAACCTTTATACATCTCAGTAAAGTTTAGGAGTGGAGAAGCAGTGGATCAGGTCAAAGATAAATGTATGGTTTCCTTGTAGTTTGAAGATACGGAAAGTCCCTGCTGATGCACTGGCTGCTAGAGTTTCCAGGTCCATCTTTGCCACTGGCTGGAGGTTTTGGGGGCAGAGCCTGAGGAAGGCAGTATTTGGAGAGGGACTTCAAAGCCATGGAGTCCAATTGCCAAAGTGGCCATTTTCTCCAGGTCAACTGATCTCTATCAGCTGGAGATCAGTTGTAAGAGCAGGAAATCTCCAGCTAGTACCTGTTTGCTGTTTCCTGCTGTGTGTGCTGTGGATCGCATTCCCAGCCATTCACCATTTGGACTGTGCAATTTTTTCCTTGTCCTAAAAAGAGAAATTTATTATTATTATTATATACCATACGAATGTTACAAATACTCTCATTTTGACTTACCTTGGATAATTGTATTTTGTCTCTTTGTGTGTCTTTGTATGTTGTTCATGATATTTGTGATTTTTGTGTATTAATTATTCTCACTTTCTCACTTTGCACTTTGCACTTTTCATTATATTTATATTGCATTTATATTGTGTGTTCTGGCTTTTGATCTCCATCAGTACCTGGAGGTTGGCAATCCTACTGGCTGCCCATTTGTTTCTGGGCAAAATTCAAATACCTGGTTCTAGGGTTGCCAAACCCTGCCTTCCTCAGGCTCTGCCCCAAAAACCTCCCGCCGGTGGCGAAGACAGACCTGGAAACCCTACCTGGTTCTCTGACCTTTAAAGTCCTGTATGGCTTGGGACCAGAGTACTTGAAGGATCACTTCCTACCATATTATCCAACACACCATTTAAGATCTGCTTCACAAGTCCTGTCCTCTGTGCTCCCACCTTCAGAGGTGAGGCAGGTAGTAACCACAGACATAGAGGTGTGGTCTGGAGATCTCCCGTAATTACAAGTAATCTCCCAGGATCAGTTCCCCTGGAAAAAATGGCTTTGGAAGGTGGACTTTATGGCAATATACTCTGTTGAGGTTCATCTCCTCCCCAAACCATGACCTTCCCAAGCTCTACCCCCTAAATCTCCAGGAATTTCCCAGCCTGGACTTGGCAACCCTAAACTGGGCTTTTTTTGTAGTAGCACCTCACTTATGGAAGACCCTTCCCCTTAAGGTTTGCCTGGTACCTGTGTTGCTTTCTTTTATACACCATTAAAAACCCACCCCAGCATTAAAACATAGATCATAAAAACCAGGCCAGCTTTTCAAGTAACAGTAGCTTGACTAAAATAGTTTTAAAAGATCAACCCATTAAAAGCCTGGATAAACAGAAATGTGGGTTTAGGAGTCACTGTTTATAGATTTATCCTATTAAATTTTATCTGGGTAAATTTTATTAATTGAGCCACAGAATGCATGTCGAAGAGCAACATGTGGCTCCTACTTAATGAGTATCATTGCTATTGAATATCAGTGAATAAGATATTGATATGCTGCCTAGGGTTGCCAACCTCCAGGTAGTAGCAAAAGAACTCACTATCACTGTTAAACAAATAATGATAATAAAGAAATAGTGCAGGCTTAACTATATCAAATACATCTATTCAATTTACTACAACGTGCAACATAACATACAGTGCTTAACGATACAAGAGCTTACAAAAATATATACAAATTTATACAGCAGCAGTCAACAATGTGACCAATTCTATGTATAAGGCACAATGGCTGTCTCGAACGAGATCTAAAAAAGTCCAATTCAAATGGAAACTCTGTAAGCCAACGTCTGAAGAATCAAATTTGCTGCTCCAATAATGCTTGTAAACAAATGAAAGAAGAGGGAGGAAACGCTATTCCAGATACTCATAGCGCTTTCACCATACACTTGGCTTCATCAGCCTCAATGTTAGAGGTTAAAGCCCATTCTTTGTGGGAGCTATAAAATCAAAAATTAAAAACCAAATAAAAAATTAATACCAAAACTTTGGATTGAATTTAAAGAACCTCCTGGAAAGATTACAAATTATGGGCTTTAACCTGCCTATTAAACTGAGCCTATCAACAAGAGTTAAGAGCAGCCTCACCCTTCCTGGAGAAGACTGGATGCCAAGGTGCATTTTAAAAGCAGGGATTTGAAGCAATCGAGATTCTCTCTTCCTGCAACAGATAACTCTCTCTCATATCCAATGCCACCCTAACCCTAGCCTTTAGAATGGAACTTATTTCTTGCCTTCCCAGTATCTACTTATTTCATTTCTATTTTATGAAAACCTGAAAGCCTCAAAATTCTCTCAGGCCAGAACTAGAACACAAAGGGCCCAATCCACTCACAATACAGACACAGTACCTATCTGGCACAATCCTGATACTCTAAGGGCTTGTACATACAGGCATGCATATAGGCTAGGGATGCCGACCTCCAGGTGGGACCTGGGGATCCCCTGGAATTACAGCTCATCTCCAGACTACAGACATCAGTTCCCCGGAGAAAACAGATCTGGTAACCCTACCCCCCCCATCCCCCATCGGTGGCCTGGGAGGATCAGGCAACTCTAATATATGCTGTGCAATGAAGTTATTTTCCTCATATAACCCCATTCTGTCATCTCTCTCTTGCACTGGGCAGAGCACAGACCTCCCATTTCTTCTTATGTCCCATTACACTGCCTCATGACTGTCCTGAGGTATGGAGAAAGATGATGATCCTTTGCACGTTGGAATTTTGTGAGCGGATCATGCCCGAGCTATATATTCAGTGTTAAAAAAATGCCTATACATTAGCTTAAATACAGAAAAGGAAACAGACTTGCCAAACAGTTTTTTTTTATACTGATTAACTTCAGCAGATTTCAACATTTGATAATCAGCTACTGAATGCATAGAGTTTTGTGGTGTTTGTGCCCGTCTCTAATCTGGAACTGGACAAAACTAGTACATATTCAAAATTTGCAGCGTTTCATAATTTGAATTACAGTTTTAAAAAAATTAAACGTTTCTTTTTAAAATTTGGGAGCTACTTTAAAAATCCTTAGATCTTAACAAATATTTATGAATAATGAATCATTATGGAATAATGTTGCATATCATCTTGCAGACTGAATACATGTACAACATATTTCTTATAACACTAGGGCTGTTGAATTAAAAAAAATTCGGTATAGTTCGGATTCGGCTGAATTTGGTCCGTTTAGATTCGGGATATGCCGAAGTCCGAACTCCCCCACTTTGGGTCTGTGTAATTCGGCGGGAATTCAAAGTTCGGGGAAAAAAATTTGGCCGAATAAAGCCATTAAAAACACAACCGCGCCTTTCCGTGGCTCTGGGGGGGCATTTTGGGGGGTAGAGGTCCCAAACTTTCAGAGGAGCTTCAAAGGACCCTTCTTGCCAGACCCCCCAAGTTTTGTAAAGATTGGTTCAGGGGGGGCTGAGATATGGGCCCCGAAAGGGGTCCCCCCACCCTTAATGTGCATCTCTGAGCAGAGCTTGCCGCCCATGCACAAAGCTCCCAGCCCCGACAAACAGCTGATGAGAGCAAGGGTGAGGCAGGTGCTAAGAACTTTGCAAAGCAACACAACTGCAAAGCAACACCTTTGCAAACATGCAAAGGGCGGGGCAGGTGTGAAGAATTTTGCAAAACAATACAACTGCAAAGCAACACAAGCACGCAATGCAACACCTTTGCAACAGTGCAAAGCAACACCTGACACCTGGGAGTTTGCAAACCATGGAAAGGGACAGAGGCAGCTAGCTATGCATAATGAGCAGGAGGGGGTGGAATTTCTCCTTTTGCATTGGACTTGGGACCAGGCAGATGCATTCTTTAAGTCACCATTTGAAAACCAGTTTTGAGCAAGCATCAAAATAACCTAACTGATCTTATGAATGAGGGAAAACCTGAAGACATAAAAATGAAGCCCCCCCCCCTCAAACCAGGGAGAGAGAGACTGGAGGGGGAACACACACCCCAGGCAGAACCGGCAAAAGCCCCCTTTGGCTTCCCCCCACACACACCCACAGAAACTGCTCCCTCCCCACACACACACAGACTCTGCTTTCCCCCACACACACAGAAAAGAAAAATTACAGATTAAAGCCCCCAAAGGGGTCTTACTGTGGCTGTCTTCTGTTCCAGCAGGAGGGGCTGGGAGGCTGGGTAATCCAATATGATTCCATTTGTATCCAATATAAGATCCATATGTATGCATCTCTCGAGGGTGATCCATTCATCCCAATAGGGAAAAGGGGAAAGCCCATATCTCGCCCCCCCTGACCCAATGTTTACAAAACTTGGGCGGTCTCTTAAGAAGCCTTGTCTGAAGCTCCGCTGAAAGTTTGGGGTCAGCACACCCAAAAATGCCCCCCCTGCAGCCACAGAAAGAGAAAAGGGGGGAGCCGATATTTCTGCCCCCACTGAACCCATCTTTACAAAACTTGGGTGGTCTCTTAAGAAGGATTGTCTGAAGCTATGATAAAAGTTTGGGGGCTGCACCCCCAAAAAAGCGCCCCCTGCAGCCACGGAAATGGAAAAGGGGGGAGAGGAAAAAGGGGTGGAGCCCATATCTCGGGACCCCCTGACCCAATGTTTACAAAACTTGGGGGGTCTCTTAAGAAGCCTTGTCTGATGCTCCGCTGAAAGTTTGGGGTCGGCACACCCAAAAATGCGCCCCCTGCAGCCATGGAAAGAAAAAGGGGGGAGCCCATATCTCGGGACCCCCTGACCCAATGTTTACAAAACTTGGGTGGTCTCTTAAGAAGGCTTGTCTGAATATCTCCTGAAAGTTTGGGGTCTGTACCCCAAAAAATGCACCCCCTGCAGCCATGGAAAGTAGCGAATGTGCACAAGCACCCCTGCACACACACACGAGGATTTCCCTCTCTCTCTCTTTCCCCGGCGGGGCCACACATCAGCTGATTCCTCCAGTACTCAATCCTGACTGATTGGCTAGAAGAAGACCCAGCTTGGCCACCGATTGGCCGGGGGAGGAGAATGCTGCTTACTGAAGGTTATGCTGCTTACTGATGGCCCCGAATTGGCCGGATTTATTAGTGAACTCCGGAACTTGCTGAATTCGGCTCCCCCGGTTGCCCACCAGTTTTGAGTTCGGTTGGTCCCGAACTAAAAACCACCGAATCAAGGGAAATTTGGCTGATTTTCAGTTCGGGCCGAACCGAATCAACAGCCCTATATAACACTTTTTGATGAACCATAATTCATAACTGGGACTGTTGGGGGGAACGAAGAAATGTAGATAAGTATTTCAACTTAGGAAAATTTGCTCAAGAATTTGTTCCCTCAAGTTCATTTTAGGCTTATCATATCAGCCTTCATATAATAGATTGGGCTTCACTCTGAAGTAATGGCCTATGACATTAGTTTGTCACACCCACAAAAGTTCACTGAAAACTAAACTTAGATATTTAACATTATGCATGTCATGGCAGAATTGTTACTGAAATTACCCTAAGTATGTAATGGGATCCTTTGTCAGGCAGAAAAGGGAGATGATCTCAAGTTCATTCCATTTTGAGGTTGCTGCCTATGGAAAATCTAGATAGCCATGTACTCTGTATGATGGTATTTGGTCTGGAAAGGAAATATAAAAACATCACAAAGCATCTTTTAAACATTTGAACATATTCAGTGCTGCATAGCTCTCATGAACTACCTCAGAACTCCACACAAAGTTTATTGTTGATCTTGTTGCTCCACTTTAAATGTGACACCCTTCCACAAAACAAATTTTAACTGCTGTAAAACAGAGTAATTAACTTAATATTGACAGAAGGTTATACATGTCAGTCTCCTGTGCTGGGACACAGTACACACTTCAGAGTTTATCTACTAAACACGGAAAGCATATCCTGCATGAATGATTTTAGGTAAATAAGCTGTTTGGCAGCAGAACCTGTATGGAACACCTCATTCAGACTGGTCTATCTTCCAGTGAAGTAAAGGAATACCAGTACAATATTTGTACAGTCTTTGGCTTTAGAAAGTTGGAGTAATCTGATTCAAGCCATGACATGGATAGCCCCAGGCTAGCCTGATCTTTGTCAAATCTCAGAAGCAAAGCAGGAACTGGCCTTGGTTAAAATTTGGATGGGCAACCTCCAAGGACTACCAGGGTCATGATGCAGAGGCAGGCAATGGCAAACCACCTCTGAAAGTCTCTTGCCTTGAAAACCCTATGGAGTCACCATAAGCCAGCTGAGACTTGACGGCACACACGCACACAATCTGATTCAAAACCAAGTCAAATCTCTTAAAAGCGAAGAATGACTTTGAATTAGGGTTGCCATCTTCTAGGTGGTGGAGGATTCAAATCAATTCCTCGTGCTTAAATAACAGAGTTAAACAAGACATGCAAGCACTGATGGCTACAAAGAGAACTATAATTAAAGTGTAATCTATTAACATAACATAAATATCCACATAGAAAGTCCTGAAAAAACAATAAGATCACACCCAGAGCCTAATGATATCGCAAGGCTGGAGCTGAGAAGCCGGGGCTGCACAGTTCCCGGCATGGAGTGTTATTCAAGACTTGAGAAGTAGAATGCCGAGAGCGAAGAGCGAAACCGAGAAGAATGGCCATGGGTAATAGCTCTATCTTTTGCCAGGAGTAGATGGAATTCACAATGAAGGCTTAGTGTAGACAATCCCGAGATGGGAACCCAGTGTAAACTCCCATTTCGCTGTGGCTTTATCCATCGGGAATTATTTAATATGGCGCGAGATGAAATTTTATCTCTAAAATATAGCAGGACTAATATTAAACTATATTACAAATATAATTGTAAAACAAAAATACATTTTGTATATACACACAACAACAACGGAGGGAATAAATATACATACCAAAACACTAAAGTGTATGTGACTTGCAATTCAGTCGGATAGCTAATAGCGATCTTGTCAGGTAAGTGCGCAGACCACATTTTACAAAGCAAATTGGAAACAGGTGTGAAGTCAGCTACTAAGTGTTAAAGAAATACACAATCCATCGCGATTTCTTAAAGGGAACAGGTTCTATTTCAGGCGCAAGCATCATTTCAATTCTTACAAAAAGCAGGATAAATCAATTTCGTTGTTTAATCCATTTGGAATCATGGAATCAAAGAGATGGATAAATTTCATTTCGTGTTGGAGAAGAATTTTGTGCATGTCATTAATATCATGGGAGTGGTCTTTATATTTCCATAGCACATTGAGTGGCACATTGGTATAAAGAGCACTAACGTCCAGTGTAGCCAACACTGCGTTAGTAGGTAACACCATGTTCTCAACATACCGTATGAAATCTCTAGAGCCCAACACGTATGAAGGTGTTTTATTAGCAAACGGTTGGAGGAAGTGATCAAGATATATAGTCAGAGGTTCCAAAGTGGATCTTCGGGAGGAGACTATGGGTCTTCCGGGAACATGGTCAATGTTTTTGTGAATCTTAGGAAGTGTGTAAAATAAAGGCTCCTTGGCAACCCTAGGCAGCATATCAATATCTGATTCAGTGATATTCAATAGCAATGATACCATTAAGTAGGAGCCACACGTTGCTCTTCGACATGCATTCTGTGGCTCAATTAATAAAATTCACCCAGATAAAATTTCAAAGGATAAAGCTATAAACAGTGGCTCCTAAACCCACATTTCTGTTTATCCATGCTTTTAATTAAGAGGTTGATCTTTTAAAACTATTTTAGTCAGGCTATTGTTACTTGAAAAGCTGGCCTGGTTTTTATGGTCTATGTTTTAATGCTGGGGTGGTTTTTTAATGGTGTATAAAAGGTTGGCAACTCTGCTTCCAAGTCACATCAGAAGTTGCATCATCATGTCAGGGATGAGGATCACACAAACCTCTTTTCACCTGCCCGTTTCCTCTCACTGCCCACCTGACCAGTGGTGGGCAGTGGCATCTGGGGGCAACAGATCTCCCTTTATGCCAATAAAGGTTGTGTGTGTGAAAACAGATCTCCCACCATAACCAGGAATATGGCAAGCCTACCTTCATCAAGACAAAAGAAATTGCATGGCTTCCTGATACCATGAATAGAATAATAATACTTCACTAGTTAAAAACAGTAAAGGAGAGTGGACAGGATGATTAAAGAATAGATTTACAGTGTGCAGACTACAAAAGGATATGGAGAGAGAGAGAGAGAGAGACAGAGAGAGAGAGAGAGAGAGAGAAATTCCTCTGTCATGGGACCTAGCTAGGAAGTGCACAATAAATTCATTACAGATGAGACTCAAATTACCTGGAATAAGCCATACTGAATGAAGCGAGATATCAGTGTCTCAAAAAGTCCTCAACAGAAAAATACCTTTCTTGTGGGACAGGCATATTTCTGCAATGGAAATGGATAGAGACTTTAGAAAAAATGAAAGCTGGGAATTCAGAGAACCTGATACACATGCCCCCCTGGAATTTTGCCTCCCACTCCACCCCATGACACCCTCTCGGTAGCCCTAGTCCTGTTTACAGGATCTTGGATCCTTGATAATCCAGTGAGTGGTAGGCAAGATCCAGGTGGAAAGCTTTGTTATTTGTATGAAGGCAGCCAGTCACTAGCCTTCCCTTCCCAATGGCCTTTCTTATTTCCTGAAAGGCATGGCAAGTGCCTGTGAAGTGTGGGTGCCAGGACACCTATAAGCACCACATAGGGGATCATTGACCTAATTAATCTGTATAGCTTGAAACTGGTCCCCGAAGAATTAGTGAATTACTGAAATTCATTTACAAAACTGTTTCTAAAACATTACATGAATGTATTGTCTTTCACAATACAAATTAAGAAGTTGATAATCCCTGTTCCATGATGAGATCCCTTTGAGTTACAGTGTCTCTTAATTAAAAACTGTCTTTAAGATAGGATTTTCCTCATAAAGCATTTTATCAAAAAAATTAAGTTTAAAAAATGAGACTTAAAATATTTAAATCTAATTTTGGGAAATGTTGAAATAGAGTTTTATGAAAAACTTTGATGGTACAGAAACAGTCTGAGATTTTATGTTATCTAGCCAAAATCATATAATACCACCTACTCAGGAAGAAAAAAAAAGAAAACATATTATTTTGCTCATGTTCATCGGTTCTGGTTTCATTTGTGACCGAAGTTGTTCTGGTTTGGCATAGCTGAAATTATTCTGTTCTTTTACAGAAGAAAATGTAAATACTATTCATATTATCAAGGTGTTTTGCAGCAAATTCGCCTGGCCTCTTGGAACAATCTACTCCAAGTACAGCTCTAGGAGGCTATTGCACAGCTCTAAGGCTATTGTACAGCTCTAGGAGGCTATTGCACTGTCTAATACTTGACACCACAGATGCAATCTGCCAGTCTGTAAGGGAACTGACTGGTTAATAATGGGGGAGGGGGGGACTCTGTAAGTCATAAGGTCAAAAGTTCTTATTTATTTATTAGCAGGTATTTCTATATAGTTTATAGGCTTTGTACAGTGTACAAGACTGGTGACCCTTGGAAAGTTTGCAGCAGTTGTTTTAATTGGTTTCTTTTCTCCATTTACACAACTAATTTCCTTAGAGGAAATGTTGGCTGCCACATTCACAATTTGGATAACCTCAGCTAGCAAAGTAAACATATTTATCAGCACTTCTACGCTCTTGAATTGTAAAAGCTTTAATATGCTCCTAGGTAAAAGCAAATACAAGCCACTGTTGAAATGTGTAAAGTAAGATTAGACTAGCTGTATAAAGGAATGCTAGTTTCTATATGTACTCGCAATATAAATCCTCCAAGACCAGAGTTGTGAAAGGAAGAGACGGTGTGGCAGTTAGGCAAAACTGTGTGTGTGTGTGTGTGCCATCAAGTCACAGCATTGGAAAACCACCTCTGAATGTCCCTTGCCTTGAAAACCCTACAGTCAACTGTGACCTGATGGCACACACACACACGTGCACACACACACATGCAATTTTGCCTAATTGCCGCACCATTGCCCTCAGTGAGAATTCATTGTGACTTTCTTTCACAGCATTGTACTCAGAGAATTTATGTCACTTGAGTACATATAGAAACTAGCATTTCACAGGCATGTCTAGACCCCCTTATGTTTTCAAGGCAAGAGATTTTCAGAGGTGGTTTGCCATTGCCTGCCTCCCCATAGGCTGAGAGAGTTCTGAGAGAACTGTGACTAGCCCAAGGCCACCCAGTAGGCTTGATGTGGAGGAGTGGGGAATTGAACCCAATTCTCCAGAACAGAGTCCACTGCTCTTAACCACTATGCCATGCTGGCTGTCTAGGCAAAGCTACACATTACAATTTTCAACATGTTGTGTCTGGGTTCCCCAACCTGACTTTCAATCAGCCAATTATACCACCCAATGTGGACATTGTTTCCCAAGCTCATAGGACCTTGATTTGGATTGGGATGATGGCACATGGGAAGAAGGGTCTTCAGCCTTCACCTCTGCAGCACCATTTTCATGACCTAGAACACCCCAAAAAGGCAATTTGCCCTGAACAGGGGCCCCCAGGGCCATCTGAGGTTGGAAAATGAGGGAAGAAATTGGAGCCCCTTCTTCCTGTACACCACAGTCTCAATTAGAATCATGGCCACATGCATTTGAAACATGAGTTCCTGTCCAGGTGATGTGTGATGGGCTGTCAGGATGGGGAACCCTGACACAACCTGTTGTATCATGTGTAGCTTCAACTATTTTAAGTCCCAGTAGTTTCAGTTGTACATTGTTGTAACTAACTTTTGTTGCATTGTGGCTGATGTCTTCAAATAATGAGAATTTCTAGTACAATAATAGGAAGGACTTTTGAAATTATTTGCAAATGTCTTTTCAGTAATGAATCTAAATGATTCAGCAGACCAGGTTATCTTTCTGAGAACATTTCTAGATGTTTCTCTGGCATGCAGCAGACATATAACCTAGGTGGTTTTTTGTTTGTTTGTTTTAATTCAGGACTCTAGTCTAAAACTCATTTGACAGGATTGCAAACTTTCATTGGTTTAATCAGCTGATTAATAAACAAACCTCTGGTTGATTAAATTTGGGGTTATTTATTTCAGGAGTAAATCAGCAGTAAAGTTTATCTATTAAAATTATACCATATCTTTCTTTCCCAGTGGAAACTCAAGATAACCATAGCATCAACATAAAAATAAAATTACAGTAAAACTGACAAGAAACAATGGCAATCCAAATGAATAATAAAATGGCCCACCTCAAATTAATTCTAGCAGGAGTAATAAATGAATTAATCGGTTAACAGGCAGATGATTAACTAACTAAGGAAGAAATTCCCTGCACCCATCAAGAAGAAGAAGAAGAAGAAGAAGAAGAAGAAGAAGAAGAAGAAGAAGAAGAAGAAGAAGAAGAAGAAGAAGAAGAAGAAGAGGAAGAGGAGGAGGAGGAGGAGGAGGAGGAGGAGGAGGAGGAGGAGGAGGAGGAGTTGGTTTTTATATGCTGACTTTCTCTACCACTTAAGGGAGACTCAAACAGGCGTACAATCACCTTCCTTTCCCCTCCTCACAACTGACACCCTATGAGGTAGGTGGGGCTGAGAGAGCTCTAACAGAGCTGTAACTTGCCCAAGGTCACCCAGCTGGCTTCGTGTGTAGGAGTGGAGAAACAAATCCAGTTCACCAGATTAGCCTCCACTGCTCATGTGGAGGAGTGGGGAATCAAACCCGGTTCTCCAGATCAGACTCCACCGCTCCAAACCACCACTCTTAACACCATGCTGGCTCGTGGACCTATGGAACACTGTGGTACAGAACAGCATCCTAAATGCCTTTATTTAGCAGTGTGGTTTAATGGATTTAATGGAATTGTTTTAAAGCGGTAGTTTTATTTTGTGAATTTGTGAGCTAGTGGAGACTTTGGTCAAGAACTAATAACATGCCATATTCATTTTAAATCTATTACACTGGGAGATGGGGACATGGGGACTGGGGCACAGGATGAAAACTAAATTTACATTGCATGGCCTGTGCAGGATCTTCCCTGACTCACAAAAGAGCATGGGCCCTGCCAATGTTGAACTCCATATGTGTATTATAACCTTCATGTGTACACACTGCAGACATTAGGCCAAGGCAAATATTTAAAATCAGGGAGTAAGCCTTTGAAGCCTACCAGATCTTTGAAGCCAGTATATCACCAGTAAGCGGGAGTTATACCTGGGTAAGTAGCAGCCACATTGCATGCTCAAGCATATTCACATTTAAGGACCAGCACAGTCTGTGGGATTGCTCTGGGCTACTTTTCAGGTGAAAGAACTTTATTACCTAGGCCAAAAGGCCTCCATTAATATCAATTATGAGTGAACACCGAAGAAGATTATTTGGCCTATACAAAACCAAAGGCATGGGGCAGGATCCTACACCAGATCTCTAGACTTTAAAATATCAGGAACATGAGTACAAACCCCCAAGAATTTTTGGCCTCGGGTAAGAGTGAGGTGGAAAACCTATTTTCTCTGTTCCTACACTCTTGATTAAAGCACAGAATAAGTTAAAAGCATTCTGTACATGGGAACAGCCCAACAGCCCAGATACACCAGAGAGGCCTCTGAATCTTCTAAAATCCCTCATATCTTCTTGGCTGTACAACATGACACTGGTTTTATGAGATAAATAAAGCTATTTAGATTTCCTTTATAAATGCACTATAACACTATAATCAAACCAAGAAGGACCATTTGGTTGTCTGTCTAATACCGTATTTGCTTGAAAGGATGATGACCTTGAATGTAAGATGGCTCCCCCTAAATATACACACACAATGTTTTTTTTGGGGGGGGGGGTTAGTAGTGAACATAGCTGTAACTTGTATGTGATTTGAAGATGACTCTTCTTCTTTTTTGAAGGCATACATGGAAAAAACCTACTCTTGAATTTGAGTAAATACTGTATCATCACATATCCATGTAAACTGAAAAGATAATTGTATACGTGGACCTCACTGGATGGCCAATGCAGCAATCAAATAGATTACATAATCAGAAGCAGACGATGGAGAAGCTCTATTCTCTGGGCTAAAACAAGACCAGGAGCTGATTGTGGTACAGACCATGAACTGAAGAAAACACCTAGAACATTCATAGTGCAAAATACAATCTAAACTACATTCCTGAAGAGTTTAAAGACTAAGTAAAATACAGATTTGCATTATGTTGGTAAGCTTTCCACGAAGTCTGATTGATATTATTCAATCAGACTTTGCATTATAGCCCGATTGCTTGCGCTACATCTTGCCTCACAATTAGAACTCTGTTTCTTCTGCATTCGTCATTTCCTGAGTAAAGATTTTCTGACTGAAAATGTCCTAATCCAATCCATTTTAGTTACTCCCTCCCAGGATTGCAATGTTTAAACATTCAATTTCTCATTTTATGATTTCAAGCTTACTTTGATCCATACTTATCATGTTCCATGATCCTATTATATATGTCCAACAGCTTTGGAGTTTCCTTTTGAATCCATTCATATCAACTAGGGTTGTGTATATCGATATACCTGAACTGAAAATAAACCTGAAATTAGCCTTTTCAGTAATTTACTGGTTTCGGTTTTACCGAACGCCCAAATCTGGGTATCTGCCCGAAGCCAAACAGGCGATTCCTGAAAAAGCCAAATAATTATTCGGCTTTTTGGAGTTTGACTATTCGCTCACCAGTCCCGTCTGGAGGGATATACCTTCCAATTAAAAAACAACCACTTCTATAGCTACTCATTGGCCTTTTGAAGAAGACTCCTCACCCGCGTGGATGAGCAATCGCCTTCACAAGAGCTGCCTTGGTCAATATTTCGGCTGGCTCTGATATCACACACACACACCCCCGAAAACCTGCTCTGGAACTGAAGGTCACCCCAAGTAGAGGCTTCATTTCCCTGCACTGTGACCATCTCTTGAAATCAGATTTTTGATGACAAGAATAAGGTACTGTTCACAGGATGTCATTTGCCACCAAACGAAATGTTTTCTGTGCCTTATTTTTCTTGCATTTAAGCCTCTTTTCTCAGTTTGATTTTTAAGGCTTTTTATTCCTATTTCCTCTCAGGAGGCAGCATGGCTGTGCCATTCCTAGCCATCACCTATCCAGCCACCCCCCTCAGGAATGGGCTGCCTGTGTCCCATTAAGGGTGTGCACACTAAAAAAAAATCAGTGTTTTTCAGATTTGGATATATTGGAGCTGAAAAATTCAGAATTCCCAAATACTCCTAAATTCCCACGCCAATATGGGTGTTTTTTCTGGGGGGGGGGCGTTGGGAATCCAAATATATTTGGCTCCATTATAGGCTATGGGGAATCTTCCCAGGGGTCTGGGGGAGCTTGGTTTTTTTTAAGATAAAGGCACCAAATTTTCAGCATGGCTGCTGGTGCCTCTCCTAAGAAGAACCCCCAAGTTTGGGAAAGATTGGGCCAGGGGGTCCAATTTTATGGGCCCCCAAAGGATGTGCCCCCATCAATTCTCCATTGTTTCCAATCGAGGAAAAAGAGCCTTTTTTCCTCCAGGGAAAAAGCAAAGAGGCATGCTTGTGAGCAACCACAGGTCAATGCCTCTCACCCCAAGAAGGAACACAAACCCAACAGAACCAAACCAGAACCCAGGAATCAAGAAGAACCACAAGTCCATGTGGCAAAGCCAAAGAGAACCAATGTCAAACCAGAGAATTAGAGCACCCAAAAAATCAACTGGAGGGGCACATTTGCTAGCCTAGATGAACCAAATGCAACATGCAGATGCCTGCCAGAACCCAGGCACACTCTTGCAGTTCATGCCCAACAGAACCATTGTCAAACCACAGAATGCCAGCATTGGAGTGTGTGTGTCTTTTTCACAACTAAGGACAATCCATAGAAGTCCAACACAGCAGTCTTAAGCACAGGAGGCACTTTTGCAAGCCCCAAAGAACCCATTGTAACATGCAGAAGCACAGAAGAATGAAGGCCCACTCAGGCAATGCAAGCCTAGAGAATCTCTGCAATAGGACCTCAAGCTCTAGGAATCACCAGAAGTTCTCTGGTTTTACCATAGAGTTTCCAGTGATTCCTAGAGTTTCCAGTGATTCTACTTCTGGGCTGTACTCAAAAGTGATATCATCATGCTTGCAATGCCAGTGTGTTTTTTAGCTTTTTTCTATTTTCAGCAAGCAGTGGCGGGCAACAGGAACTTGGGGCAGGGGGTTCCCTTTCCAAAAGGGGGCTTGGCAACCTTACTGCTGCCAGACATGGTTAGGGTTAGAGCTGAACATTGTAAAGAGTTGAGCTGAGGAGTTTCTTGCTATGAAGAATGAAGAACACTTTTATTATGGTTTTTTTAATGGCACAAGGCAAATAGGTGGAGTAAAGAATGCCATCCTGCGTCAGTCTCCACCTAGTTTCCCAAAAGAGCAAATAATGAATTTTCAGATCCCGGCTGCAGAAATCCACAACAGCTGCTGGCCACAGCTTGATAAAAAGAAGTCATGTTCATAAAGCCTGGGTGTGGGCTACACTTAATTTTTTATAGGGTTTCTCAATTTACAACCAGTTCCTGGAGCTGAGGAACTAAGCTCCGGTTCGGAAAAAAAACTTTATTGTAGGATAAATGTTTGCAAGAAAACCAATTTTAGCCTACAGCTGGAAAACAGATGCCATCAACACATGGTTGCTTAGGAATTCCTTGTCCTCTTTCATTTCTATTAATAGGTCTCTATAGATTATACAGGTATATAATTACCTTTTCCCCTTACATCCTTTGGGATGATCACAGCTAATGGTTCTCTCTGCACTTGTCTTACTACAGTTTTGTCATGCTACTTTAGTTCTGCAATCAGAACCATGGGAACTGCCAAATATAGAAGAGAGCTAGGAAGCAAGAAACCTTTCTAATGCATGGCATTTAACACAAGCAAGGTTCATGGTAGGAAACAGCAAAGTGTGGGATTTGTTGGACCTGTTGCAGTGGTGACAAAATCTGGCCTTGATCTCTGACATCGTGTGGTTGAGCCCCTACTGACAAGGATCCTTCATGGGAGAGCAATGAGCACTGCACTTCAGAGGTCCATGCAATATATAGCTCCTACTGCCTCACATACCAAACACCTATTGATGATGGTCAATTTGCTGGTTTTATTATAACAGGATTAAAGCTAGCAGGCATAGCAGAACATAGCAGTAGGGTCTTCCACAGGATGCCGCTATAGCTATGTTAGCACAAACCTCTCTGTATGCCTTTGCATACATATTTATAAATTGAAAAGGGATGTCAAAACTAAGAGAAAGGGGCTGTGGCTCAGCGGTAGAGCATCTGCTTGGCATGCAGAAGGTCCCAGGTTCAATCCCCGGCATCTCCAGTTAAAGGGACTAGGCAAGTAGGTGATGCAAAAGGCCTCTGCCTGAAAGTGAGACCCTGGAGAGCGGCTGCTGGTCTGAGTAGACAATAATGACTTTGATGGACAAAGGGTCTGGTTCAGTATAAGGCAGCTTCATGTGTTCATGTGTTCACCCATTTTGAATCAGGGGCTGACAGACAGATGTGTGCATCAAAGGCCATTTTTGCATGGTAATTAGCAGCGCGTTCCAGGCTGAATTGCCCCACATATTTTTTTGAATTTTGCACGCTGAACCATCATTCTGGAAGTGACTGCGAAGCCGGCACTTGCCTGCTTCGCATTACCAAAGAGCCCATTTAACCCGACCTTTGGTGTTTGCAACAAAGAATATCCCTCAAGTAACAATGCAAAACAACAGAGGGGCGTTAGCTATGCATATGCTATTAGCTATGCAAACAGGAACAAAGGAGCAGGTGAGTAGGGGGAGTGGAACTTCTCCTTTTGCGTCAGGACCGTGAAAAGGCATTTTTAAAGTCGCATTCTAAAAAAGAGCTTTGAGTGAGCATCAAAATTGACCATGCAAAAATGGCCAAAGACTTCGCTTTTAAAAAAAAACCTTAGCGTTCTCTTTCCCCACCCCACCCCAAACCTGGTTGATGTTGCTCGGTGTCATTTTTTCCTTTCTATTACTGTGACCATCTTCTTTCATCACATCAGTGATGCCAGACAATGAAGGATGGTGAGACACTACCACAGAGCCATTCAGATTGGGCTATATTAAAATACCATTGGAGGGAAACAAAGTCAGGTGGCAGTGAGAGCAATGGCACCGGCATCGATTACACAAATGCTCTTAGCCAGTTAGATTACTGATTGCATTTAATTTACACAGACAATCACTTTTAACTCCTTTCAGAGCAATCCTGTAAAAATCACCATTTGTGTGTGTGTGTGTGGGGGTGCATTTTAATATTGGCAAACAAAGTTAATTAAAAGTGGTTTAGTCCATAAAACTACACCAGAACAATTAGGAGAAGCAGATTTTCTGTATGTATTCCTTTTGTATTGCTATTCAAAGCATTAAGATAAAATAAAACTTTGCTATTATCCTTGTCAAGCTTCCATAGTAGGGGTTGTCAACCTCCAGGTAGTAGCTGTAGATCTTCTGCTATTACAACTGATCTCCAGCCAATAGAGATCAGTTCACCTGGAGAAAATAGCCACTTTGGCCATTAGTCTCTGTGGCATTGAAGTCCCTCCACTCCCCAAACCCCACCCTCCTCAGGCTCCACCCCAAAAACTTCCCACCAGTGGTGAAGAGGGACCTGGCAACCCTATTCCACAGACATAGAAAGCTCTACTAATGGTGCACAGGTGAACTCCAAATATCCCTGGATTTCTTGATTCTCCTGTTCCTCTTTCTGTTTCAAAATCAGAGCACCTACGTGCTCCAAAGCACCTTGGCAAAACCACAGCCCCACTAAGACCTAACCCCAGGGATATTTTAACATATTCCTGCCTAATTCTAAGGGCACAAAATATAAACTTTGCCATGGACAAAATAACCCGCTTAGCATTACAAGCCAAAAGGTATAACAGAAGAAAATCATGTGAACAGCAAGGGAACCTGCTCAATAAAGGCAATATATATTTAACTCTTACAGACAAATACAAATAACAACTAAATACAAAAATGAGGTAAAGTTTCAATGATATCTTTACCACAAGGGCAGAGTCTCTGGGGATAGCTAATACCCTTGAAGTGGATCTGACAGTTCTGCAAGTGGCAAGGCATTTACTCTAGCCAAGATGTTGACGAAAAATTGTTGATGAAAAATTGGGACTAGGGTTAAGAAAGTAAAATAACTTGGCAAAATAGGAAAAAGAGGGACCGAAAGGCTCCCCAAAAGGGTGAACAACATCTAGCATCTAAATTAATAACCTCCTGATCTAATCTCAGTGATTCTAAAGCCTTTTTTCTGACATTTGGTATATCAATAGAAGAGAAGGGCAAATTAAATTCTAAACTCAACAGCTTGTCTTCCATTAACTTATCCCAAGATGATCTCTGGGAGTCAAACAGAGTCCATCATAAGAGCTCTGGTAGGGGCCCACAATCTAACAAAAAGAGTTTAAATTTTACTGCAGCTACCCAAGCCACAAGAGAAATTTGACTACTACCAGTTTCCAGCAGTAAATAAGAAAATAAGAATCTGAAGTAAACAAGTAAATATGAATCTGAAAGGCATTTAGGAGCTCGCAGAAGAGTACACAAAAATGAAACCTGCACTGCCTCCAGCCTAGCTAAAGCTGTTTCATATGATGATGATGATGATGATGAAGAAGAGTTGGTTTTTATATGCTGATTTTCTTTCACTTTTAAGGAGAATCAAACCAGCTTACAATCACCTTCCCTTCCCCTCCCCACAACAGACACCCTGTGAGGTAGGTGGGGCTGAGAGAGCTGTAAGAGAGCTGTGACTAGCCCAGGGTCACCCAGCTGGCTTCATGTGTGTGTGTGTGTAAAGTGCCATCAAGTCTCAGCCGACTTATGGCGACCCCTTATGGGGTTTTCAAAGCAAGAGACTAACAGAGGTGGTTTGCCAGTGGCTTCCTCTGCATAGCAACCCTGGTATTCCTTGGTGGTCTCCCGTCCAAATACTAACCAGGGCTGACCATGCTTAGCTTCTGAGATCTGATGAGATCGGGCTGTACCATGCTGCCTTCCCTTCCGGCTTCATGTGTAGGAATGGGGAAACCAACCAAATTCACCAGATTAGAGTCCGCCGCTCATGTGGAAGAGTGGGAAATCAAACCATGTTCTCCAGATTAGAGTTCACCACTCTTAACCACTACACCACACAGTCTCGTATTAGACTTATTAGACTGCAAGGTTGCTGGGTGAGGTTACAACATTTCAAAGCGGGAGTTCAAAGGGGAAAAAAATAGAATTTCAGTGATTTTCTGAATACCGACAGAAGTGTCTTTAAATCTTGCTGCCCAGCTGAAGCATCTGCACAGGTTTAAGATCCATAAATTGTTAGTGTAAGAAATGAAAATTTGAATAATAACAGATATTTTAATATACAGAAATTGAGAGCTACTTAATGAACACCTGCCATAAATAAATAAAGCACTTCCTTAAAGGAGTTAAGGCTTAAGCACCCATCCATGCTCAGATAATGGGAGATCTTGACAGGATAAGTATGATATGGTTGATAATTTCAAAAACTGGCCCTGAGCCAGGAGGAATACTGGGTAGGCAGAAGGATGGTACCACTTGTGAAGGGCACCAAATTAACAGTAGATGCTCCTTTAAAAACAAGCTCTCATTCTTGAAAAGAAAGCTGACATGTCCCACATTTGAAATTATGGTTTTTGAAAAGATATCTTAGATGGGACAAATCAGGTGATTCAGATGGAGAAATGTATTTATTTATTTATTTGTTTGTTTGTTTGTTTATAACCCGCCCTCCCCAGCCAAAGCCGGCTCAGAGCGGATAACATCATATAAAAACATTACAACAGAAATATGAGACAAATGACACTTCACCCACAGGTACCCGTGTAAAAGTTACAACTAGAAGGTAAATGTTTAATCTGTGCTCTGTTAACACTCAGAGGGTAACCAGAAGTATCATGACAGATAGGCAAAAGGTAGTCGATCCAGTTTTACCAGTTACATTCCAGCCTGTCTGGATGTAGAAGAGAGAAAGTTTGAATCTCCCATCTCTCATGGAAGCTCACTGGGTGACTTGGGGCCAGTCACATACTTTGCTTCTACAGCGATTGCTTCTACAGCCTCAACATCCAGGCAACCTGCAATCATGCCAATGGAGGTAGAGGCTGAGGACTCCAAAGACGACCTCCAAGGGGCCATGGGGAGGCAAATTGACCCACTTCTGGGGTAGTATGCATCCAAGTAGGCCATAGATGGGGCAGCAAGCTGAGAACAACGGTCATCTCTAGGAGGCAGGATGTGGTTTGCTGTGGAAGTCAGAGCTGAATGTAAGAGGTGAGGAACTCTTGGTGAGGATCACAGTTCTCCCTGTTGGATCATATTGCAGGAAAGCAAAACAGAGACATGTGCAATGACCTCAAGGAGTCACAGGTGCCATATCTCCACCACCCCTCCAGGACCACAGTCCTGGCCCCATGGAGCAGGACTCCACCACAACCCCCTCCTTGACCCAGAGACTGCAGGCATCTGGCCAAGACTCACCTGTTCTGCATGTATAGGGGGAGAAGTGGGTTGCCAGGCCACTCATTCTAGGGACAGAGATGGTAGAACCCCCCAGCCCACCCTCCGTTCAGCAGGGGGCTACCAAGGGGGTAATCTATAATTATGTGTGATGACCCAGTCTGCCAATCAGAACTCCATCAAACCTCCACGGGGCAGTTTGGTGCAGCAAAGTTCCAATTAGGAACCCCAAATGCCTTGGTTAGGCAGATTGGGCCTTCTTGGTGGTTTCTAGGACCCAAACGCTCACAGTGACCCCGCTGCAAGCACCATGAGCGTGGTGTAGTGGTTAAGAGTGGTGGTTTGGAACGGTGGAGTCTAATCTGGAGAACCGGGTTTGATTCCCCACTCCTCCACATGAGCGGCGGAGGCTAATCTGGTGAACTGGATTTGTTTCCCCACTCCTCCGCAAGAAGCCAGCTGGGTGACCTTGGGCTAGTCACAGCTCTCTCAGCCCCACCTACCTCACAGGGTATCTGTTGTGGGGAGGGGAAAGAAAGGTGATTGTAAGCCAGTTTGAGTCTCCCTTAAGTGGTAGAGAAAGTTGGCATATAAAAAACAGCTCTTCTTCTTCTTCTTCATGACCTGAAACTGGGAAATGGACACGCTCATGTATGGCGCATTCGTTTTCTTCATCTGCGACCTCCTTTGACTGCTTTAGTGACCCAAAGTCCCAATCCGGGTTTTCATTAGCATACCAGAATCTCTTGCGGAATGCATGATAATGGGTCACCATCAAAGGGAGGGAGTTAATTTTTAGACCTAGGGAGAAAGAAGTCTGTGCTTATTGCTCCTTTTATTTTTGCTTGGCCCTATCCTTTTCTACCCAGCAAGACGGAAATGACAAGTTCTTTCCAAATTTAATGCTAGTCTTCTAGTGATTGACAAATTTCAGTCTTGTGGCAATTAAGTTACATTAAAGAGGGTCTATAATCATACTGGAAATATTTTTTCAACAAGTTCAGTAAGTACACCAAAGGATCTAGCAAACATCAGCCACTATTCTATTTTCCATACAGCTTTTACTTTCGCATATAGCCTCGCCTCAAAATTGCCTTTAACATAAACCAGCACTTCCCATTATGAACAGAATAGAACATGTCTAATGTCCATGATATAAGGTACCATGGCCTTGCCATTTTGCAGCCATTTTCTCTGAAATTCTACTTTTGAATACCAATATTATTCTCATAGTTCTATTACTGATCAATTGTGTTGACGAATTGACTGTTAAAAAAGCTGTTGCATTACATTAGTGATATTACTGGTTCCTGAAGAGGACTTCTCGAGGCAAAAATACAGAGAAAAAGTCAAAGTTATATGAGCTACAGATAGGGTTGTAGGAGGGTTGTGGTGGGGGGGTCAGTGTCCCAGGAGAAAAATTAAAAAGAAAAATAAGGCGTCTATTTACAATAAGTTCTGACCATAGAGCTCCTGGTGATTCCTAGAGCTATCCAGAAGTGACAGGGGTAGCTCTAGGAATTGCCAGAAACTCTATGGTAAGAGTTTTAGGAGATTTGTCTCCCCAGTATGATTGCATCCTTCCCTTTGGCCCAATTCCTGCTCGCCGATTAGGTGAGCATCAGTGGGGAAGGGCCACAATTACCTAGAGGTCTCCCACTATAAGCGGGCAAATGGGAACTACAGAGCTGAATGCCCTGAGAACACCATAATGGACAGGGAAGGTTACACCTTTAAGTTATTCAAGAATAACTACAAGTAAATTGCCAAAGGAATATGTTTTTATGATGTTTGCAAAATAGTTCCCTGTTGCTACAGAAACAGGTGCCTTTTCCCCAGGTGTCTAACTTTTGACACATTCAAGGGCTTTTCCGACTATGTAATATCACCAGTTCTATGATTTTATGTCTTTGATTTGAGTCACCACATAGGTTATCCATTCGTTTACTCGGTAATACTGAGCTGATTAATAATGTAAATGATCTGTCAGGGCACAGTGACGTATAACCTGCTTTGAGTTTTGCTTGTTTAGGCTTACGCACAAGGTCCCCTGAATTTGGGGAAAAAATTTGAGAAGCATGATGTGCAGAGGTGTGAGGGTAAAAGTTATTTTCTTTGAGTGGAACTTTACCCATGGTTAGGTGCAGCCTGCTGGCACTAGATTTTTAAAAACCAAAAAGACAGATTTCCTGTTCTCAAGCCCTCCTTCTCTCAGTTCCACCACTTACAGGCTGTTACCGCACTAGGTATTCCCAGCAACGTATCAAGAGTTTGGAAATGTTATAAAAAACATTGCTTTAAAAGGGTTTTTGGATGCCACGGCTAAAAAATGGTTGGAAGACGTCTGCACAGCTAAAGGGGCCAAACAAAGTGCGAACAGTATTTGTTATAACATGTCCAAACTCTTAATACATCGCTGGGAATACATAGAAAGTGCAAACAGTATTTTTTTATAACATTTCCAAACTCTTAATACATCGCTGGGAATACTTAGTGCGGTAACAGCCACAGTCTCCTTTTCCCTTTCAGGGCTTTCATTTCCACCACTTCTTTCTACTCCCCTGACTAGCAGTAGAAAAGAGCAAGAGTCCAGTAGCACCTTAAAGACTAACGAAATTTCTGGCAGGGCATGAGCTTTCATGAGTCACAGCTCATTTCTTCATGAAAGCTCATACCCTGCCAGAATTTCATTAGTCTTTAAGGTGCTACTGGACTCTTGCCCTTTTTTACTGCTAACAGGGCTACCCATCATATCTATCCCGACTAGGGTTGCTAGAAATCAGTTTCTCTAGGAACAAGTGGTTGCTTTGGAGTAGGGGAGGGGAACGTCAGGCCCGGAGCCATTTAAAGCCCGTGGAATCATTTGGTCCGGCCCTTCATGGGTCCTGGCAGATCCCTAGCTCAGAAGGATCTAAGACTGGTGATCCGCCCCTTCCCGCGGACAGGAATAGCCTCTATTCAAGGTAGATGGGTTTTTTTCCAAGAAAAGGAACCTCCCCCCCCTTGCAGAAGAGTCGTTAGCTATGGAGCTGCTAGGACCGCCCAAGAAACTGTTAACCCTTTCCCACCCGGGCCATGGAGAAATTTATTCCCTCTGTACTACAACAAGGCTGGGGGAAAAAGTGGCGACAATGGAGGGTTAAAGGGGGCAGGGCCATAATGTGTGTGTGGGGGGGGGAGTCCTTAGATAGTGTGTCCTTCCTATGTTATAAAAAGTGCAAAACATGCAATCATGATCATAATGCCAAAAGTAGCTATTTTGTAGCATCTCTCAACAAAATATATTTGCCTACTCTAAATATACTTACAACCAATAGTCCTCATATTTCTACATTTTTCATCTCCAAATTGTATCCTTACCCTTCGTGGGACGTGCAATGTAACCTACAAAGTGTAACAATTCAAACTGTAGGATTTACTTACTGCTAAATAGCTAGCCGGTGTGTGTGAGAGCCCACCGGGCTCTCACACACACTTAGCAGTAAGTAAATCCTACAGGAAGCACTGAAGAAGAATGACTAAGCAGTTAAGAACTTGAAATGGCGGTATCCTCCATAAATTTTTGTCTTCTGCATAGCTGCATGATATTTGCCTTCAAGAAAGAATTTGTACTCTGACCAGAGACTTCTTTGGAAAAATTTGACTCTATTGTACCATACTCTGACAAGAGACTTTTTTGGAAACATTTAACTTTATTGTACATAGGAACATTTGTTGTCTGGTTGTGTAGGTTCTATATGTTTTTTGTGTTGTTTGTATATCTACGTGGCAGCTTATAAAAAGTTTTTTGCACTTTGTTTAAATATCTTTCGCTCCTGTACTGATTTCCAAATCTTACTGATACTAGTACAGTGGTGTCTATTTTCCCTCCAGTACCTGGAGGTTGGCAACCCTAGTCACAGTACCAGGCTGCAGAGCCAGGGGGAGGGGAAGAGAGGTGAGGTGGCTGTGAATCTTATTTAGATTCAGGAAGGACTACTTCTTCTCCCTGTCTTATTAGGACCAATTCTCATATTATCCTTTAGATATGGATATCTGGGTAACAAGAACATACATGCTATGTCAGGTGGTAGAAGGTATGTATATAGAATTCATTGCTTTCACCATTTTCACTGAGTAGATGATTGCATTAAAACCTAGTAAAAGGAAACTACTCTGTCTTTAGAGACACTGGCAAAGCCATTTAGAAGATGGGGAGGGGCTGTGGCTCAGTGGTAGAGAATCTGCTTGGCATGCAGAAGGTCCCAGGTTCACTCTCCGGCATCTCCAGTTAAAAGGACTAGGCAAGCAGGTGATGTGAAAGACCCCTGCCTGAGACCCTGGAGAGCCGCTGCCAGTCTGAGTAGAGAATACTGACTTCGATGGACCAAGGGTCTGATTCAGTATAAGGCGGCTTCATATGTGTTCATATGCGACACCACACAGTAAGCAGAAAGAAGATGGGCAAAGCCTCAATGGGGTCTCTAAAACAGTGACGTGGATATGTATGAATTGCCCCAAGAACTTGCCCAGAGACAAAGCAGCAGGAAAGAATGAGGAAATGGCCAGAGAAGGAAAGGTCCGGCAGCCCCCACCACACCCTCACTATTCCTCTGCTTAGGTTTTTCAGCCTCCTGAGATGCTTGGTTTTAAAAAAAATCATTTGTGTGTCATGTCCAGCGTTTGCGTTATTCTGTTGAAGAACAAAATACTCCTCGGGGTTCTTGAGGAACCAGAGGGTCATTAAAAGAATAAACATCACCATCTCCTGGGTATTGCTCAGAACTACAGCTCCATCAGGCTTTCTGACTCGGTAGCAACCATTCATTTTACACACAACCACACATGTAAGGAAGCCCCACCTCTTAATATTGAAAATTAGAGCCAAGCTGCATGATATGCCAAACACATGCCCGGTCAAGGATGTGCAACTGGACTCACAGTCAGATGTACATTGGGGGAGCTTGTTAAGTCCGCGTGGGAAGGATTCACAAGATCAGAGACGGAGTTCAACAACACAGCTTTATTTGATGTCAGCACAGAACTAACTTACACCCTGAACGTGCCCTGCTTATATGCCCCCCTGGCCGCCTGCGGTCACTCCCCCCCTGATCCGTGATAGGGGGAATGCCCTCTCGGTGACCAATGGGACATGCTGGCTTAGGGCCAATAGGATCCATTTGTTTGACCAATAGGGTGAGCAGGGTTTAGAATCCTTTGTGCAGAACTCAAGCTCCTGAGTCCCCCTTGATTACTCCCCAACTATATACATACACAACAGAGCTCACCTAAAAAAGTGCTTGTTCACTCAGCTCTATAAGGGAGCACTGCAAGGGGGAGAAAGGAACTTATGGTTCCTATCCACCCCACTTTCGTCAGCAGAAATGGCAGAGGAGGGGGGGGTTTGCCACTTTTCTCTGGCTCCAAATGCCCTAAGAACGACACGTGGAGGCAGACAAAAGGGGCAAAAGGCTCCTCATCGCCCTTTTCTGCTAGCAAAAGCAGGGTGTGAGGGAATTAGGGTTGCCAACCTCCATGTACTAGCTGGAGATCTCCCGCTTTTACAACTGATCTCCAGCCAATAGAGATCAGTTCACCTGGAGAAAATGGCCAGTTTGGCCATTGGACTCTATGGCATTGAAGTCCCTCCAATCCCCAAACCCTGCCCTTCTCAGGCTCCGCCCCAAAAACCTCCTGCCTATGGCAAAGGGACCTGGCAACCCTAGAGGGAATCCAGAAGCTCCTTGTCCTCCTCACAGCACTCCCTCGTAACACCAAGTGAACAAGCACCTTTTATGGTGAGTTCCCCCAATGTACCCATGTGAAGAGGCACCTACTTTGGGGGTCTATAGAACTGAACCCCTTGGTCCAATTTGCTTGACACTTGGGAGTTCTGTAGTGGACAGACAGCACTAGCTCCATAACAATGTTGGTGTCATTGGCTCGAAAAACTCAGCCCGCTGAAAATTTCCCGCCTTCTTCACTTTGTGAAAGGAAAAACAGACCACAACAAGGGAAGTGTAGAGTTTCCAGAGGAAAGGTTTTTAAAAAAATTAGTCACTGTAAGAGTAGAAAAATGAAATGAATGCAGACAGGGTTTTTTTAAAAAAATGCCCAGCACTGTTTCCCCCTGGTAGGAATGAGTGCCATCGTATTCCCTATTACTATGTATGGGTGTGAAAGCTGGACATTGAAGAAAGCTGATAAGAAGAAAGTAGACTTCTTTGAAATGTGGTGTTGGAGGAGAGTGTTACGGATACCGTGGATGGCCCAAAAAAAAAATCAGTGGGTTATAGATCAAATCAAGCCTGAACTCACCCTAGAAGCTAAAATGACTAAACTGAGGCTATCGTATTTTGGTCACATTATGAGAAGAGAAGAGTCACTAGAAAGGGTAGTCATGCTAGGAAACATTGAGGGCAGCAGGAAAAGAGGAAGACCCAACAAGAGATGGATGGACTCAATAAAGACAGCCACAGCCCTCAATTTGCAGGGTCTGAGCAAGGCTATCAAAGATAGGACATTTTGGAGGACTTTGATTCATAGGGTCGCCATTAGGGCTGTTGAATTAAAAAAAATTCGGTATAGTTCGGATTCGGCCGAATTCAGCCCGTTTAGATTCGGGATATGCCGAAGTCCGAACTCCCCCACTTCGGATCCGTTCAATTCGGCAGGAATTCAAAGTTCGGAAAAAAAATTCAGCCGAATACAGCCATTAAAAACACAATAGCGCCTTTCCGCGGCTCTGGGGGGGGGCATTTTTGGGGTTAGAGGTCCCAAACCTTCGGCAGAGCTTCAAAGGACGTTTATTGAAAGACTCCCCAAGTTTTGTAAAGATTGGGTCAGGGGGGGCTGAGATATGGGCCCTGAAAGGGGTCCCCCCACCCTTAATGTGCATCTCTCAGCAGAGCTTGCCGCCCACGCACAAAGCTCCCAGCCCCGACAACAGTTTGCAAAGCAACACAACCTTGTAAAACAACACCTTTGCAACAGGGAAAAACACAACTGAAACCTCCCCCCTCAAACCAGGGAGCGAGAGACTCGAGGGGGAACACACAGGCAGAACCGACGAAAGCCCCCTTTGGCTCCCCCACCCACCCACAGAAACTGCTCTCTCCCCACACACACACAGACTCTGCTTTCCCCCCCACACACACACATACACAGGAGAAAAATTATAGATTAAAGCCCCCAAAAGGGTCTTACTGTGGCTGTCTTCTGTTCCATCAAGAGGGGCTGAAGAGGACTTGTAATCCAAGATGATTCCAATTAGGCACGGGAGGTTTTCTCTGGAGAAGATGCACAGGATCGGCTGATCCATTCATCCCAATAGGGAAAAGGGGAAAGGGGAAAGGGGAAAGCCCATATCTCGGGACCCCCTGACCCAATGGGGGGTATCTTAAGAACACTGGTCTGAAACTCCGCTCAAAGTTTGGGATCTGCACCCCCAAAAATGAGCCCCCTGCAGCCATGGAAAGAGAAAAGGGGGGAGGCGATATTTCTGCCCCCACTGAACCCATCTTTACAAAACTTGGGTAGTATCTTAAGAATAATTGTCTGAAGCTATGCTAAAAGTTTGGGGGCTATAGCCCCAAAAAAGCGCCCCCTGCAACCACATAAATGGAAAAGGGGGGGAGGGAAAAGGGGGAGAGCCCATATCTCGAGACCCCCTGACCCAATGTTTACAAAACTTGGGGGATATCTTAAGAACACTGGTATGAAACTCCACTCAAAGTTTGGGATCTGTACCCCCAAAAATGCGCCCCCTGCAGCCATGGAAAGAAAAAAGGGGGGAGCCCATATCTCGGGACCCCCTGACCCAATGTTTACAAAACTTGGGGGGTATCTTAAGAAGCTTCATCTGAAGCTCCAGTGAAAGTTTTGTGTCTGTACCCCAAAAAATACGCCCCCTGCAGCCACAGAAAGGAGCGAATGTGCACAAGCACCCCCACACACACACACGAGGATTTCGCTCTCTCTCTCTCTCTCCCTGGCCGGGCCGCACATCAGCTGATTCCTCCAGTACTCAATCCTGACTGATTGGTCAGAAGAAGGCCCAGCTTGGCCACCGATTGGCCGGGGGAAGAGAATGCTGCTTACTGACGGTTATGCTGCTTACTGACGGCCCTGAATTTGCCGAATTTATTCACGAACTCCCGAACTCACTGAATTCGGGCCCCCCGGTTGCCCGCCAGTTTTGAGTTCGGTTCCTCCCGAACTAAAAACCACCGAATCAGGGGAAATTCGGCTGATTTTCAGTTCGGGTCGAACCGAATCAACAGCCCTAGTCGCCATGAGTCACAAGCAACTTGACGGCACTTAACACACATAACTAGAATGAGTGCAGTAGAGAGAAGTGCACCTGTGCTTAGAAGCACCTACATTGAGCTCTGAAAGATCGAACACTTTGGTGCAGTTCGCTTGAAAGTTGGAGGGTCTTTATAGTAGAAGGAGGACTATGTTCCATGTAAATTAGTTGCCATTATCTTTATTGACAACTGCCTCAGAACCCCAAATGCATTTTCATTGAAAATAATGGTTCTGACACTCTGGAACAGGAAAAAATAGATAAATAGATCTGAATAACCCATTTGGTAGAGGTACGTGCCAAGAAAAAGATCATTATCATTTGTATTCAAGATTCGGGGGGGGGGGAATACTGTGATTGCTTAATTTTGGGCAGGACAATACCCCAAACCAGTAATGTCTTACCCCAAATTAAACAATCACAGTAACAACCCACCCCCTTGGAATCCTGGATGAAAAATTATAATGAATTTTTTCTAGCTCACACCCCTGCCAAAAGTGTTATTCAGATCTACTTTATCATCATACCTGTTTCCTGACTTTCCCCTCCTTTGTCGGTGAGAGGGTGGTCTTCATTTTTCACAATATATTTATATTAATAATTCATTTGTTTATCTCATATGGACATCCATGCTTAGGTGTTTAAAATTACAAACTCCTATAGAGGACCAGCTTCAAGAGACTCCACCTTTAGAAGTAAGGTTGGTAGCTATTGGAAGGAGAGCCTTTTCTGTACTGGCAAATAGACTTTGGAATTCCTTGCCCAACTTCATTTGTAAAACTTGTATTTATCCAGGAATATGGAGGTACTTAACCATTAGGGTTGCCAACCTCCAGATACTAGCTGGAGATCTCCTGCTATTACAACTGATCTCCAGCCGATAGAGATCAGTTCACCTGGAGAAAATGGCCTCTTTGGCAATTGGGCTCTATGGCATTGAAGTCCCTCCCTTTGCCAAACCCTGCCCTCCTCAGGCTCCGTCTCCAAAACCTCCCGCTGGTGGCACAGAGGGACCCAGCAACCCTATTAACCATCTGGCTGGGATTAGTTTATTATTCTAATGTATTGTTTTATTTTGTACACATAATATTTAACAAAGTTGAGAGCCACCTTGGTTGCCTAGCTGCACAATCCTATACACAGTTACTCCAATCTGTGTCTACTGATTTCATTAGTTAGGACACTTTCACACAGCCCAAATAATGCACTTTCAATCCACTTTCAGTGCAGCTTAACGATCGTTTGCAAGTGGATTTTGCAAGTTCACACAGTAAAATCCACCTTCAAAGTGCTTTAACTCTGCATAAGATTTTACTGTGGGAGTAGTAGAAAGACAGGATGTAAATGTTTTTTAAAAATATGCACAGCCCACACTGCCCATTCCTGAGCCGCACTGGCGTCCAGGGCAAAAACCCTTTAGGAGGCCAGTCAGGGCCCGCACTGGCAGCCAGGGACCCCCCCACCAGCGTCCGGGCAGACAACACCAGCGTAAGCTGCCCGTACACCAGTGGGAAGGCCCAGACACTGGTCGCAGGCCACTGCCGTGGCAGCGCTGGGCCAGGACACCGACGGAGCCTTCCGCCAGCGTCCAAATGCTGTCAAAGGCCGCACTGTCGTCCCAGGAGGCGTTCCCAGGGTGTTACGGTGCCAGGCTGGGGGCAGGGCCACCTTTAGGCGGCCTCCTAAGCCATTTCAGCCCAGGAACACCCCCTCTCTCTTTTTTTGCACCCTATGAGGGTTGCAAAAAGAGCCTTGTGGTGCAGAGTGGCAAGCTGCAGTACTGCAGTCCAAGCTCTGCTCATGACCTGAGTTCTATCCCGACGGAAGTCAGATTCAGTTTGCAGGCTCAAGGTTGACTCAGCCTTCCATCCTTCCGAGGTCGGTAAAATGAGTACACAGCTTGCTGGGGGTAAAGAAAAGATGACTGAGGAAGGCACTGGCAAACCAACCCGTAAACAAAGTCTACCTAGTAAATGTCGGGATGTGATGTCACCCCATGGGCCAGGAATGACCCGGTGCTTGCACAGGGGACCTTTACCTTTTTTATGAGGGTTGCATGGATTTTTTGCACCGGGAGGAGGTTGCCTCCTAAGCCCGGCGCAGGCATTCTGCTCAGGAATACACTGACAGTCTGGAATTCCAGCCCTGATTCTAGGCTACCACTAACACCCAACTGGAAAAGTGAAACCAGAGCTAGCACCGGGTTCAGGAAGCAATGTCTGAATCTCCAAGTGGAGTGGAGGAGGCAGAGGAGGATTAAGTAAGTGAAAGAAATCGCTTCCTCACCTGGGATGGAGGCCAGCCCAGGTGTAACAGAAGCACTGAATTCCGAACAATGGCTGAAGAGACAAACATGTATTCACACACTCACACCACTGGCTCGGCAAGCCACTGCAGTAGTGGTGATTACAAGCCTGATATGTTTAATGATTACAAGCCTGATATGTTTTCTATTGTTTGTTGCATTATTTATGAGTTTTGTGTAAACTTAACAACTATCCATCACTGTCACTTTGCACCTTACTACTGCATTCTTGAAACCTGAGACTCATATTTCACCAGGTCAATCAGAAAATGACTGGCACGGTGCCTATAACCACTGACAAAAGCTGCATAAAATTGCTGCTTGGAACTGATGGCACAGCCTTAGAATCACAAAAGTAAGTCAAAATCAACCTGTCCAATGGGTAACAAGCTTTTCAGGAATCTGGGCAGTCTAAAAGGTGACAGTCAAGTTATTCTCAGCAGTTATCAGGCAACAAAGATGGAACATGGAATATACGGGTTCACCCTTTTGGAAGGTGCAACAGACATATACAAAAAATCTATAGGTCCAGTTTTAACATGTGTGATTTACAGTGCAATTCTATGCAAAATTACTCCAGTTTAAGCCCATTGAAATGAATGGACTTAGGTTGGAGTAACTTTCCTTAGGGTTGCACTGTTACCGTGCATTCCCGAGATTTGGAGTATGGGAACAGCGGAGAGAAGGCGCAGGCGAGCCGCCTCCTAAAGCCGTTCCCTGTATGCCGAAAAACCAAAAAAAAAAAAAGACTTTTCACGTTTGTTTTTTGTTTTTTGTTTTTTTGTTAAATGGGGCCTTTTGCCCCAAAGAGAACAGCGAGGCTGCGCCTGCTAAAAAGCAGGCACAGCAACGCTGCTCTTGGCACCGGTGTAATGGGGTGAAAGGGGACAGGAAGCTGCCTACTGGCGGCTCTTCCCCCTGCCCCACCCCATATATGCCCCAGGAACGCCTCCCCCACGCCGGCGCCACAAGTTTCCACCATGGTCTGTGCCATGGGGAGACTGCACCAGCAGAGGAGCGGCGCGCAGGTCTGCGGCACTCAGCCGCCTCCTATGAAAAATCAGCCCCCAACCTCAGGAATGCACGGTTAGAGTACTCCAAATGTTATGACCTTTTTTTAAAAAAATACAAAATAGAAATATGCTGGAAGTAGTCTGTGTCAACTTTTCAAAGGGAAACGCTCAGTGCTCGTTGTAGGAGGAAGTAAAGAATGGTCAAAGGTGTGGATCCAACTTTGCTCCAAGCAGCTAACCGCCATTGGTGGAAGAACCACTTAAGTTGGAAGAACCCTTCAAACTTTGCTCAGAGGGAGTAATAGGATAGGAGTAGGATCCAGCCATTTTCAGTCATCTAGGCCATTGGTGATGCCATGGAATAGGAATGCATGGAGAATGTGAATGGAAACCACAAAAGGTGCCAAGCCCATGTGCTGCATCAAGTATGAACGACCTTTGCACATACCAAGGGTGCTGTATGAACTCTAGAACCGTTTGTGACCTCTGCAACTCTGGCATTGCCTTCTCAGTGGTCTCACACAGCAGCTCCTGGCTTCCCTGGCTTTCTATGTATCCCAAAATACTTGAAAGAGAGTGCTCAAAATAAAGACATCGCAAACTACACCATTGTAAAGCATGCACCACAAACCAGGTCAGTCACTATAAACTAGTTTGAGGGCACTGTAACTCATTAACTTGAGTTGGCATTGTCCAATTTTGCCAGCAGTCAAGTTGCAGACACTAACAGGCAACATGATACTGAAAGTTACTTGAGAGTTACTTAAGTGGTTTTAGTCCTTGGGAACTAGGTATTTCTAGAGCAACGAAAACTTCTGTTAGGGGCACATTAAGTTGTGTTATTTGGCCATGAAATATGTCCTTTAAACAAAGGGCTTGTGGTGATTTAAACTTTGGAATCTCATCCCAGCTCACAGCTAAATTTGAACCAAGGCTCAGATCTGGTTCTGAAAGCCACTAAGTATGTGAATTAATAGCAATCAGAGCACCATGAATAGGGTTGCCAGGTCCCTCTTCGCAACCGGCGGGAGGTTTTTGGGGCGGAGCCTGAGGAGGGTGGGGTTTGGGAAGGGGAGGGACTTCAATGCCATAGAGTCCAATTGCCAAAGCAGCCATTTTCTCCAGGTGATCTGATCTCTGTTGGCTGGAGATCAGTTGTAACAGCAGATCTCCAACTAGTACCAGGTGGTTGGCAACCCTAACCATAAAGCATGTCCAGTGTATGTCTGCCACACTGCATCAATCCAGCTAACACATAACACATCTGTACTAGGGCCAAACTAGAAGTCTGCTTTTTCTCCCCCAGACCCAACTTGGGTTCCCTGCACCCACACAGAGGCTTCAGGGAATGGTTACTGAAAAATAAAACAAAGCCCACTTGGGCTCAGACCACCACCACAGGGGGAGGAAGGGCTCCTGCCTCCCCACCCCGCCAGCTGTTTTCCATGCTGAAGCAGTGCTGGGGGCAAGGACGGATCTTGAGGGCAAGGGGTGCCTGCCCTGGGCCGCACACAGAGGGGGGCAGCAGCAGCAGATTATATAAAGAAAAAAATATGTATATAATATATGGGGGGCGTCAATGTGTACTTTTGTCCCCCTTCAAAAAAAATGTAGATCCATTCCTGGCTGGGAGGAGTTAATTCTCCAGTTTTGCTGCTCCACAGGGACCCAGACCCAACTTTTTAAAAAAAGCAAGCATCTAGTTTACTCAGGATTTCCAGTCCACATGTCTTCCAAACAGATTTGAGTCGCAGCCGCTCTTTTCTCAGAAATTAAACACTGACCTCTTGATGTCCTCATTTCTCCACTAAACCTTTCAGCCCTGCAAGTCAGTTTCTTCCTGGTACTGCAGGCCCATGATGCACAAAGCCATGTGTTACTGTGATGCAGAAAAGATGTACAAAGAGGGATTAGTATTTGCTGGGTAACTTGAGATTTCCCTTGGCATTGCATGATGGATTGCTCTCCCATTTTAAAAAATCACCGTAGATGCAGAAAACTGGCGCGCCTGGGAGTAGGTTACTAGTCTAGTTTTATGCCTGAAATGCAGTTTTTTTTATATGGAAGGAAGGGGTGTAGTTGTTGTTTGTTTTGGTATGGAATAAAATTTTGTAAAACATGCCATCCTTTACGTGTATCTTGAGAATAACCCAGTAATATTAATGGATGAGTGGGGATTTGAACCTGGATCTCCCAAGCCTTACACTTCCAGCAGGAGTTGTCTGTGACTGGCACAAACATAGCATCTTAGCCTGTTTGCACACCCCCTTGCTCTTCCCACTCCTACTTTCTACTCTACTTGTGCATGGAGCATAGTTAAAGCTTTGGGAAACCTTGAATCAAGCTCCAAACTTATATTCTAAAAGCAAAGTTGGCCAAATCTTTGGAAACTTATATCCAGTGACTGGAGCTGTGAACAGGCAAATACACAAATCTGAAAAGGGCCCCAGTTTTACAGAAAAATGGCTGTCACGGCGCACCTTCAGCCACACAGTGATGCTTCTTGTACTGTGGTGGCAGCTGGTGCCACAGCAACATCTTTAAAAATCTGCACAGCCAATCAAATCTCCAACGGCCAATCAGACTCCTTGCTGGGCAAAAGACCCACTTGGCCCTGCCCACTTTCTAAAAACACTCGATGGGTGCCAGGAAAGGTGTTGACAGGTGCCAAAGTGCCCTCAGACGCCACATTGGGAATCCCTGTTCTACTAAAGCCTAATCTAAGCAATAGAAGCCCAGTAGCACCTTAAAGACTAGCAAAATTTCTGGCAGGGTATGAGCTTTCGTGAGCCACAGTTCACTTCTTCAGATACCTAACCTAAGCAAATGTTACTACTCTATAAAGAGAAATGTGGGTGGGAAGGAAAAGGAAGTAAGAAATAAGAGACTTTTTCAGCAAGTGAAGTCCAGTAAGGTTCATTGTGGGGAGGAGGAAGCAGCATTGGTGAAACCAGGGTGGAAGATCAGTGGGCACTTTTTAATTTTATTTTCCTTCTCTTGGTCAGGGAGGCAGGTACAAAATTTCTAACCCTTCCTGTCCCCCGGGGGGAAATAGCCCCTCGTTCTCCTACAGCTCCATTCTATTTCCGAGCATAAAAAAGTCAGGAAGAACAGGAAGCTTCAAACGACGTTAACTGGGTTGACCACAGAACATGGCCTTGCCCATAATAACAAAATGAACAGTGGTAACTTTGCTGCTAAGATGAGCAGCAGCAACTCATTGGAGACATGAAAACAATGGAGACATGAAAAAAACATAGGTCGAAAACGCATGGTCGCTTTATCATCCTTTAATCCCTGTTTTAGCTAGGATCGAACGCACATTAAGTGAAACGCATGCATTCGATCCAGGCTGAATCCTAGCTGAAACAGGGATTAAAGGAGGATAAAGTGACCATGCGTTTTCGACCATAATGTTAGGATTGAAGAGAGGACCATGGCTCCTCCTCCTCTACTGATGTGAACATGTACTGTTCTGAACCTGTATTGGCTATTCAGGAGTGTGATAATTTAGAAGCTGCTAGCAGATAGGGAGGGGGAAGATGCCTTCCGTATACCAGAGCAGGTCCATATACTTTCCCACATTGCTGGAGCGTAGTATTGAGATGGGACCTAATGGCTGAAGTGCTGCTGTTTCAGGGCTATCTTTATACCTCAAAAAATGTTAAGAAAGTGGGGGGAATAAGATACTTGTCAAAAAGGATTGGGGTGGAGCCAAAGGTAAAACCTCATTGGTGGATCAGGGAGGTAACAGCTGAGTGGGAAGATATCTCCTAAGGAGGGGGAAGATGGGGGTACTGATATTTTCTTTGAAGAGATTTATAGCCCAAATAGAATAACAAACTAGGATGTATGGTCACCATTTGGCTAGATTGAATTCTGGAGAAAGCATAGCAAAAGGGAATAAAAACATCACCCTAGGAGATGGATTTCCTGGTATCTCACCTCCAAATATTGGACAAATCCTGTTGTGTGTTTGTGTAATGCAGAAGTCATTTAACTGAGATACTGTTACTTTTGAAAGAGGGAGGAGGTGCTTGAGCGCGACTGAATTTGTCCATTCCCAAACAGATTGTCAATTACTGTTCTTCTCTTTGAAGCAGAGGATATGCTCGGCTGCAGTAAAATTTCCTTCTGCCTCCAAGATGAGTGAAAATACATACCTTCCTACTATTCCAAATCTTTAGTGACTGTGTATTAAGAAATAAATAAAAAAGATGCATAGCCTTTCTGGAGGATCTATGGGTCCCAGTCATTGGGGAAGAAAAAAGAGGGAAATAAAACCCAACCTGAAAACAGAAACTGGGTACCCAAGGTTGGGTAGAAAAAAAAAATATATGTGTGTGTGTATATATATATATAAATACTAAAATATAATTTATTAGAAGTGCTAAGTAAAGGTTAAAAATATTTAAAAACATTAAAATAGCACAATGGCATTTCCTAGGGATGATCTCTGTAACCACATAACAGACTTGTTTCGGCCTATTGGGCCTTCATCAGCGGTTAATTAAAACACATGTTAAGCCTGCACACATTTATAGAAATAAATAAATACATATACAAACAGTTCAAACCCAGCCAGGCATATGTATTGGTTGTAAAATCTATTACCAGTTACTCAAACATCTGGTCAGATTGGTTCTAGTTGTAATACTGGTTAGTATATGTGGACACTTTGTGGAAAAAACCATGGCATATCTTTTTATAAATATATCTTACAAATAAATATATAAATATTTACGAATAATATTCTTACTTATACTGATATAGGTAAAAATCATATTTTATTTTTCAGTACATACAAATCTGAAGCTTTCTAATGGGACAAAAAGAGAAAAACGTAATTCTATGAGGACAGACACTTGATGAGAAAATGATGCTATCAGCCCTGTCCTGGGGGGGGGGGTAGTTAGTTGATGGCTAGAGATGGTGCAGCTGCGCTGCCTTCTTGGAAGGTTTCCTGGCCCAAAAATAAAAATTAAAAATGGATTTTTGGCAAAACCCCGTGTAACTCCACCACTGAGTTTCACGGGGCTGTGTGTGTGTTAAGTGCCGTCAAGTCACTTCCGACTCATGGCGACCCTATGAATCAAAGTCCTCCAGAATGTCCTATCTTTGACAGCCTGGCTCAGATCTTGCAAATTGAGGGCTGTGGCTTCCTTTATGGAGTCCATCCATCTCTTGTTGGGTCTTCCACTTTCCTGCTGCCCTCAACTTTTCCTATCATGATTGTCTTCTCCAGTGACTTATCTTCTCATAATGTGACCAAAATATGATAGCCTCAGTTTAGTCATTTTAACTTCTAGGGTCAGTTCAGGCTTGATTTGATCTATAACCCACTGACTTGTTTTTTTGGCCGGCCACAGTATCCGTAACACTCTCCTCCAACACCACATTTCAAAAGAATCTACTTTCACGGGGCTACGTCAGCTATTTTGCAGGCGTAACTCAATGCCTGCAAAATGGCATGTTCCCAGGATGAAAGGGCTTTAGGAGATGACTAATGTCAGCTTCTCCCTTGGAGATGCCTTGGGAAGGTCCCCCCTGCACACCGGTGTAGGCACTTGCACCAGAAAAATGCTGTCGGGGAGGCAGCGCCAGTGCCCGCGTGAATGGCCCTGTGCTGGCATCCATGCCACTTTGGATGGCGTAAGTGGCACCGACGCCAGCACAGGGGTCACGCTGGCTCCTATGCAGTTCCAGGGGGCCCTTCAGGATTGAACAGTAAGTCCTAATGAAAAGAAGTTTTTGACAATTGGTAGCAACCTCTCGGATTTAGATTGTATGCAGACAAAATCCTATCATAAAATTAGGAAAGGGCTCTAAATTGTCTATTATCCAAGGAACTGTGGTCCTTTCTGTATGAAAAAGGCTCCGTTCTAGATCAATATCAGAGGAACCTGTTTGAAAATAGCAGCACAGTAGTGTGGCCAATACGGCTGATTATTTTTCATATATTTAGAGAAAATATATCTCCTTTCCAGATACCTGCTTAAGGTACTCACAATCAAAAACAATAATTTTGAAATATCAAAGCAAGCTATTTAAAATTGTTAAGATTTATAACACAGAGATGGGGCACTTGCTGGTATTGGCACCAGGATAAAGCTGACTTCTGTGTTGCACGGTGGGTTTGTAATAAAGCTGTTCCTTTCGAAAATACATTGAGACACAGGGCTTTTCTGCTCACGACTTATTCCTGGTTTTCTTGATAATTGATCCACCACCACCATTATTCGGGATCCGCTTTTTTGGCTCCCTTTATTGCCGCCATTTTTTTTCCAGTTTCTCTTTAGCACACCCTCTAAAGCCGTTAATAATTCAGAAACGTTAATAATTCAACTTTACTCTGATACTAAGTTTTTTTCAATTCAATTAAATGTTATTTGAACATCTAGTTTACAAGGTCTGGATTTATCCCTAATTATGACAACAAAACATATCTGCCAAGTAATGGAAAGCACAATCTAGCCCAGGCAAACTGAAACAGTTAACAAATGATATGGATTTATATGGATTATAAGATTCATTGCATAATTTAATGAAAGCTAATGTAAGCCATGATTAGTTCACAGAAGCTTGTCTCTTCTTCTGATATATGTTATGAACTATTTTTCTTATATTAATGTTAGCCTAGATAAGTTATATTTGTCTTAAAGGAAGCCTCTAATTCTCTTCTTTCTTTCTTTTTTTGGTTTATTTTTTTCTGTATAATGTCTACCCCACCTTTCTGCCCTCACATCAGCCACCAAGACAGCTAACAAATTAAAACATATATGATAAAATCACATTTAAAAACCATTAAAACCAAATAATAACAACATATCTTTAAAACAATTAAAACCAAAGCTAAAAATATTCAAAGACATAAAAACAACAATTAAAATATTCAAAACAATTAAAACTGATATACTGACATACTGGTATATTTGTGTGCTTTTGCATTATTGTATTTTATTAATGTTAGTAATAAAATATTAGGGAAAGAGCTCCACAGAGCATACCCTTCTACAAGTAGACAGACAATTGCACCAACTGAAAGCAAACCAAAATCTTATAGCTTCTCATGCAATAATCCAATTCCATGCTAATAAGACAGCAAACTGAAACACACTTTCTAGTGAGCAAACTTCAGTGGGCACAGCAGGATTTACTGCGGAGTATATGCATAGGACTAGTTAATCTATTGCAGCAAAAACAGGCAGAAGTCTTGTGAAACCTTAAAGGTTAACCTTTAGGATCGCACTGTAAGTCCTAATGAAAAGAAGTTTTTGACAATTGGTAGCAACCTCTCGGATTTAGATTGTATGCAGACAAAATCCTATCATAAAATTAGGAAAGGGCTCTAAATTGTCCATTACCCAAGGAACTGTGGTCCTTTCTGTATGAAAAAGGCTCCGTTCTCGATCAATATCAGAGGAGCCTGTTTTATTTTTATTTTACTTTAAGGTTTTTATTTTACTTTAAGGTTTTTATTTTACTTTAAGGTTTTGATGAAGCGAGCTCTACTCTACAAATGATAAGAAATGGTATTTTAAACTGTGCAAAGTCAACAAGCTAAGTGGTCATAATGTTAGGCTTTAATATTAGCAGTCAGATCCCTCCTCCTATTAAAGGGATTCATGGCACCAGAGCAGGGCACTGCTCCCACAAAATGGAGCCCTTCAGAGTTTTTGGGATCCATCTCGTTATCAAACCTGGGCAGGAAGGGGTTGGCAGCTGACCTTCTCACCTAGCCTAAAGGTGTGACTAGCTTAACAATGGGGTTAGCTAAACCCCATAGTGTCACCCTAAGGTGATTTATTTAATCAGTGGTCCAGGCAGACCATTACCCCCTATATCTGCACCCATCCCTCCAATCAATCAGTATTCAAGGGAATAGCCCAGGCATTCTCTTGGGACCTAATGACCCATCAGGACTCTTCTACCCTTTTATCAAAAGCCCAGAAAAGCAACAAATTCTTTGTTCTCTAACTTTCCTGCCAGAGCACCTCATACTGCCTCACAACCCATTTTTGGGGTTTAAAAATGGGTCCTTTGGCCCCCATAATGTGTGTGTGTTGGATCTGTGCATTCACCCCCACTTGCATGTGGGTCTTCTCTTGCTTTTGGAAATGCTGATCGTTTTCCTCCTCAGAACTGCTTTCGTGGATGACCCTTCAAGACTGGTAACTATCACCCTTCCCTAAACACTATCCAACCATCTCCCTTTTCTCTAGCTAGCACTTGTGCATTTATGTGTGTATGTTGCTCATAGATAATTCATCTTTTTGCCATTATTTTATCCTCAATAAAAACCTGTTTCATTTATAACTGACTGCTTATTTACGAGTTCCCACCCGGGACAATCCTGGTATACACAAATTATTGATCCAAGTTACCCCCTCTTGCTCTGTCTCCAGCTAATTGCCCCAATTTATACCTGCCCAAAGTAGGTATTATAGACCCAGCCACAGATCAGGAAATCATTTTGTGTTATTATTTTCTGTGTAAGTAGTAAGCTAATTTGTGTTGCTTCAGGCTTGGACTCTGTCCATTATGAGTTAGACAAGCAGTTAAGTGTTAAGGTTCATGTCTCATTGGTAGACCCAAGGAAACATTATTTCCCTGCCCACAGACGTGCCATTACTCAGCATCAGGAATGACAATTCTGTTAATGGGAAAGATATTAATAATGTTAAGAAATGTCAGAAGAGGAAAACTTTCTAGTCCCACAGGTTTTTCTGAGTTGTTCTAGCCCCACCGGTTTTTCTGAATTGTTGTAGTTTTTACCGGTCAGGAAGCCGTGATTGTAAAGGTGGCTATTTAGCTATCAGCATACCCTTTAGTGTTGAAATGTTTTCATTATTTAGAAATGTAATTCAAAATCAAAGCAATTTCCAGTAATTAATTATTAGGGTTGCCACCACTTTCACTAATCCTGCTCCTGTGCCTTTAACAGTAGCACTTTAATAGACTGGAGAAAACATTGTGTCCTTCATGATTGTGGTGCTCCCCATAAATGCATAGTGTATGATAGCTAGGGTTGCCAATGCTGGGTTGGGAAAATCCTGGAGATTTGGGCAGGCCCTGGGGAGGGCAGAGCTTGGGGGAGGTGAGGGAACTCAGCAGGGATGTGATGTCATAGAATCCCCCATCTTAAGCTGTTATTTTCTCCAGGGGAACTGATCTCTGTAGTATGGTGATCAATTGTAATTCAAATTTTCCCGGTTTGAAACACAAATGATAGTTTGGGCCTCATATCTCCATAAAATGGCCTGCGGAAACATTAGATTTATCTTATATCAGTCTGACTTTTTGCAGCAGGATGGGTAACTGCCACACTTGAGGGCAGAGAGCTGTCTTTCCACTCTTTAGACAAAAAAGCGGTTAATTTCCGAACATGGCTGCAATCATCTGTTTTACACATCGGTCTCACGGAGAATTTTCTTCTGGTTCGCTTCAAATGGCAAGCTTAAAGGAAGCCTGCTGCAAAGCAAAATGGCTGCTTCTTAGGTTTACCAGGTCCCTCTTCGCCATCAGCGGGAGATTTTTGGGGCGGAGCCTGAGGAGGGCGGGGTTGGGGAGGGGAGGGACTTCAATGCCATAGAGTTCAATTGCCAATGCGGCCATTTTTCTCCACGTGATCTGATCTCTATCGGCTGGAGATCGGTTGAATTAGCAGGAGATCTCCTGCTACTACCTGGCAGTTTGGGCAAAGGAATAGTAACAAGCTCTTGCAATATATGCAAAATAGTGATGCTCTTCAAAAAGTGCAAAAACATGCAAAGTTACAATGATATGACGAACTCACACTTATATACATAAGTCTTCCGAGAGGAAGTCAATCTTGATAGGCACAAGCTTTACAAGGTAAGTACAATAACTTATTTCTCTTAACGTATGTTCTTTTTGCAGGTAGAAATGTTGAAGTGCTGTGGAGGCTGAAACGGATCGGGAGCGTCCTTCCGGATGAAATCAACTACCTGGCAGTTGGCAACCCTACTGCTTCTCCATAGAGAGTAGGCCTATGCAGACAAATACAAGAAGGATAAACTACCCGCATGAGTCCCTCCCCTCCCCAAACCCCACCCTCCACCCCAAAAACCTCCCACCAGTGGCGAAGAGGGACCTGGCAACCCTAGTCTCAGCACAACATACAGATTCTGATTACATTTGTCTGCACAAGGCTTGGGAGAAATAGTTTACTAAACTTTACGCTAACATAGCCTCCCTGCCTTTTCTTTTCGTTTGCCCATAATCGTATTTACAATCTGAAAGGCCTGAAAAGTCAGGAAAAAGGAAAACAATCATATCACATAGTGCTCTGATTAAAAAAAGAACTTACGAAATGGAAATAAACAATGGATGGAAGTGGGGAGTGGAGCCCAAAAAAGGTCAAGCCTCCATTAGATGATTGTTTATTAAACACTGCCTCTCTTAAGGAGATTTTGAAATGATGAAAAGAAAGGGAACCCACAAAGCCATTAGCCTAATGTAAAATGCAGCCAGTGCCATTTGTTGACATTCTTAATGCAGCTGACCATTTCCTTAACAAAAAAAAGTCCAACTTCTCAACAGCTGCAAACTGATAAAAGACCAGGAATTTAATAACACGGGTGGTTTACTTCGGATGCAATCAGAGAGGCACTAAACATTTTCAAGCAAAGTACAAATCGAAACACTTAATAAAAGTACAGCTATACTTACTATTAGGGTTGCCAACTACCAGGTAGCAGCAGGAGATCTCCTGCTATTACAACTCATCTCCAGCCGATAGAGATCAGATTACCTGGACAAAAATGGCCACTTTGGCAATTGAACTCTATGGCATTGAAGCCCTCCTCAAACCCCTCACTCCTCAGGCTCTGCCCCAAAAATCTCCCGCCGGTGGTAAAGAGGGACCTGGCAACCCTACTTACCACGAGCAAGTAAGATCTATATGAGAAAACCAATTGCTGTTTGCCAGTGTTTCTAACAGGGTGATCAGAACTAAAAGTTGCCAGGCGGAGGGAATCTACTCTGGAAACAGATGATCAACAAGCAGCTCTACTGATCACCTGTTAGTGAGAAGGCAAGAAGGGAAACTGGACTTGATCCCTCCTGACTGCCTAACTACTTACAAGAACTGTCAGAACACATTTAGTTGGGAAACTTTGTATCCAATTGGGAACAGATAACAGCATCTGAGCAACCACGTATGTGAAATGATATACCCTGGGTGGGAACTTTGAAAAAATATATACAGTACATGGCTGCAGCTTTATCCTGAATGGAAAAAATGGAGATAAGTTGTGAACAAATACAATTGAATTAAACTGAAAAGGGGCTGAAGAAGAATTGAAACGATCGTCCCCCTCTTCATTCTTCTAGAAATACTATTGAAACTTTACCCTCACGGGACTTTTTGAATTGTGCTCTCCAGTTACCTTGTGAAGATTACTCAAGAGAAAATTGTGGAGATTGTTACCTTATAGGATTGAGAACATAGGATTGTATATAGCATTGTCTGTTGTAAGTTGTAAGTCTTTCACTGCACATTTGCACCTTTGCACTTATGTGATAAATTGTCAAGTTTTGGATTTCCTTGTGTCTGTAATTGACTTGAAATTAACTAGCCGACTCCATACTAATTTCCTGACTGTGTGTAATAGTGTGGTGGTGTATATTTTGATTGCTCATTTAGTTGGGAAAGGCAGAAATTTGGAAGCACAGCAGCAGACGCAAAGTCTTTCACTGTGCCTACTCTGGATTGGGGCCACCATCAGGAGTGCAAATCTATATTATGTAGAGTTTAATGCCCTAAGGAAGTAATGTTAAAGACTTAAGTATGGACAATACATGAACACATGAAGCTGCCTTATACTGAATCAGACCCTTGGTCCGTCAAAGTCAGTATTGTCTACTCAGACTGGCAGCGGCTCTCCAGGGTCTCAGGCAGAGGTCTTTCACACTGCCTGGTCCTTTTAACTGGAGATGCCAGGGATTGAACCTGGGATCTCCTGTATGCAAAGCAGAGGCTCCTCCACTGAGCCAGAGTAAAGCTACAAGACAACATTAGATTTGTTCTCTGCTGGCAAGTGGCAACATTTATTCATGCAAAGAGAATACTTCTGGTCTGATTGTGCTCTCAGCAGTTTTTGATATTTGCTGTTTTTCTTTTTGACAAAAGAAAAAAAAAATCCTAACAAGCAAGGGACTCGCAAGGACTTGCAGAGGGTATCTAAATTTCCCCTCCTGCACTACTTTTTCTTTCCCTTATCTGAAAGCTCACATAGCCTCTCCCCTTTTCCTACTTCATTCATTCCGTTCCACCCATCAGCCAACCTACCTTTATTTGTCCATTCATGTTCAGCTTTTCTTTCTCCCCACCCCAGCAGCCTCTATGTGGGAAAACTACGGCCAAGTGGTGTGGTGCTGGCCACACATGGTAGGGAACCCTCAAGGACTTGCAGATGGTACCTCACTTTCCCAGTATCCCTTCCCCACATTATTTTCAGTTTTCCTCCTCCTGGCAACCCCCATATCCTCCCCCATTTCCCTGCTTCATTCTCTCATTCTCTGCCATTCATCTATCTTTTATCTCCCTCCCATCTTCAGCTATATTTATTATTTATTTACTTCATTTATACCCCAACTTTCTCCATAGAGGGGACCAAAGTAGTTTACATCATTCTCCTCTCCTCCTTTTTATCCTCATAACAACTTTGTGAGGTAGGTTAGGTTAGGTAAGGTAGGTATGTGACTCGCCCAATGTCACCTAGTGAGCTTCCATGGCAGACTAGTGAATTGAACCGGGGTCCTCCAGACCTTCATCTAAAGTTCTAACCATGATACCCCACTGGCTTTTATAGGATGGCTGCTGTTGAATATTAGCAAGCATCCAGTCCTGGGGGAGTCATGCACGTCACATGGTTTCCTATTGCTCAGTGGTTGCTGCCAGGCCTGACCCATATGATTCCTCCCTCAAAGGCCAAAACAGCCCTTGAAAGAGCTCTGCCTCCTCCCCCAACCTTTTACTGACAGAAACCAAGCTTGGAATGCTGGCAATACGTATGTGGTTGCCTAGCAAACTAGAGGTGCTCCTTTTATCATGGGGGGGGGGAGGACTAACCCCCAAGTTTTAAGATTTCAGATTTTTCATCAGACCTGGGACATTTTTAGGTTTGTAGAAAGATCTGTCTTTTCTGTTCACAGATGCAAATCTCCCATATTGAGAATTAGAATATATTATAAAATTTGAAGCTGAAATAAAAACAGGAGGTGTTAATAATATGATAAATGTAGCATTTGGTTAGCTGAGCGTTTAAATGCAGCCTGACACAAAAGCAGACTACATCAACAGAATGGTATATTGTATCCTGGAAAACATGGCAAGCATTTAGATAGGGAAGTGGACTGACAACTGGATATTCATTTTCCAGGCTAGCACAATGCTGTTCATACATTTGTAGGATGTGGGGAAGCCATTTTAACTCTACTTACAGTGTTGATGAGACTTGTACCAGAAGAGCTTCTACTTAATCTGTATGGAATGTCTTTACACTACAGCAAATAAAAATGTACATAGATGAGTTGTCCTAGTCTTTTCCAAAAGTTGATACCCGACCTCTAAGGAGAAGCAAACACCATCAAAGGGAAGCCTGGGAATCAACAGTATCTGCGAGGATCCGGCTGAAAATATATGGATGGGCAACATAGCAACACCAGAGAGAAGAAAGTCTGTAAATGCCTTCCCCCGCTTACTTTCTGGGACAGTTTTCCAGAGGCAACAGTATAGGCAACAGTAGGGAGAGGCTCCCAAACAATCCAAAGCAGGGAGGGGGGAGCTCTGGCCCTGGGTTCTGCCCATACCTTTTAAAAATCCATTACCCAAAGCACAAAGTAATTATAGCAAACAAAAGGTATGCAAATAACAACTATTTTTAGTACTGTAAAATAGAAACACTCATGATAATGTAGTCCCCCCAAAAAGTGAACTATTGCTTTCACCTGCACAATCAATATAATCAATATGGAATAATATTTATAATGTACAATAACATTCAATAAAATAACATTCTAATACTCATAACATTAAGTGGAATAATATTCACATTAAATAAGGAATAATCACACTAGATTTTCGTTTATCAATCCCATTCTACACAATATATTCCTAATTATTTGGTAACTGGAACCAGCCTTGGTAATCTATATACTAACAGCCAAGCTGGCCAAATCTAAGGATACTTAAATCCAGAGATAGATATTTATACAAACCTGAAAAACGCCTAAGATTAAAAGTCAAGGGGAAGTGGCAGGATGCTTTCCGGGGCTGTTTTGGCCCGGAGAGAAGATTCATTGGAGCCAGGCCAGGCAGCATCCTCCACAGCAACCACTGGGTGACTTGATACTACCTGACTACATGATTCACCTAGGCCTAGCTGCTTGCTGCTGTTCAACAGCAGCCACCCTATGAAAGCCAGTGCGGTGTAGCAGTTAGAGTAGGGAGACCCCAGTTTGAATCCCCATCATGCTGTGGAAGCTCAATGGTTGATTTTTGGCCAGTCACACACTTTCAACCTAACCTACCTCACAGGGTTGTTGTGAGGATAAAAAAGGAGGAGAAACATGGGATACAAGTGAAGTAAATAAATTATAAATATAGCTGAAGATGAGATGGAGATAAAAGACAGGTTGATGAATGGCTGAGGAGAGACTGAGGCAGGGAAAGGGGAGAGGATATGAGGTTTGCAAGGAAAAGAGGAAATAGTGTGGGGAGGAGGATACAGGGAAATATGAGGTGCCCTCCCACAGATCCTTGAGAGTTCCCTACCATGCAAGTGGGCCTGGCCCTGCTGGGCCATAGGTTTCCTGGACAGAGGAAGCTAGAGGTGGGGAGAGGGAGAGGTGACGACAGAAGGGCAGATAAATGTAGGTTGGCTGTTGGGTGGAAAGGAGACAAGGAAGCAGGAAAGGACAGAAGCTATTGGGGATTTCAGAAAAGGAAAAAAGGAAATAGTGGTGGATGGGAAATGAGATGCCTCCCGCTAGTCCTTGAGGGTTTCCACTTGTATTCTTTTAATTCAATCATTGATATGTATATTACTATATTACTAGGGTTTCCAGGTCCCTCTTCACCATTGGAAGGAGGGTTTTGGGGTAGAGCCTGAGAAGGGTGGGGTTTGGGAAGGGGAGGGACTTCAATGCCATAGAGTCCAATTGCCAAAGCGGCCATTTTCTCCAGGTGAACTGATCTCCATTGGCTGGAGGTCACTTGTAATAGCAGGAGATCTCCAGGTAGTACCTGGTGGTTGGCAACCCTATGTATTACAGACCTAAGGTAAAAATGCAGCAGTATCTATGGTATATATGCAGTGCAAAGATATAGCAGGCCATCTTTCTGTGCTCAACCATAGCTGTTCAAAAAAAAAAAACCCATAGAAATGTCACCCATGCGGACGGAGCTTAATAAATGAAACCACATTAATCAATTTAGGGACAGCAGCGTTGAAACAGAAGCAGCCAAATGTCCATGTAGATTACAATGGAGAGTTCTAGGTGGCCAATCAAGTTCAAAAAGCAGACTTGCCAAGGAACACGGATTCTCCATGGGATAAAACGGATTTCCGTGCCTGTACTCAGGAGAAGCTAAATGATATTACCCATGGCAAGATGTGGGAACGCAGTGCTGTGTATTGTTGCCTGGTTTTCATACATGATTTTCTGAACATTGTACAGTATTGTTTTAAAAATGTGGAGCTTTTTTAAAAATAGTAAAAAATAGTTATTAATTGGATTTTTTACATTTAAGTTAGCCATGGATCATACAAATGTCTACCCCAGAAGAAGACAATCTCATTTTGGGACAGATTAAGGGAAGATCCTGCCCATAATACTAGAACGCGGGGTCATCTGCTGAAGCTGGAGGGTGAGAGATTCAAAACATATAAAGGGAAGGATTTTTTCACACAATGCATAGTTAAATTGTGGAACTCCCTGCCCCAAAATGTGGTGATGGCTGCCAACTTGGAAGGCTTTAAGAGGGGACTGGACATGTTCATGGCTACTAGTTAAAATGGATACTTGTCATGATGCATACCTATTATCTCCAGGATCAGAGGAGTATGCCTATTATCTTGGATGCTGTGAAACACAGGTAGGATGGTGCTGCTGCATTCGTCTTGTTTGGGGGCTTCCTAGAGGCACCTGGTTGGCCACTGTGTGAACAGACTGCTGGACTTGATGGGCCTTGGTCTGATCCAGCAGGGCTTTTCTTATGTTCTTATGTTCATGTCTGAGCATGGAAATGTGCATACCGCTGTATGGTAGCAAGATGAGAGTGAGAGGAGGAAAGGTTCAAAAAAGCAACTTCTAATCATGGAACAGTGCAACAGTGAGGAGGTTGTAGAAGAGGACTGGGTCATCCTTTAATTGAGGCATATGATCATATTAAGAGACAAATTGACAACCTTTGCTGAATGTTTTGTGTGGTTTATTAACAGTGCAATCTTATGAAGACTTACTCCACTCTACGGTCATTGTAATTAACAGACTTACAGTGTATTCCTGAGAGGAATGCCTGCGCCGGTCGTAGGAGGTTTCCGCCCCCCTGAAACCTCCTTGCAGCATTAAAAATCTGTGCAACCATATGCCACCTAAAAAGGTGGTGTATCTCGAGAAAATAAAAAAGGTGCATTCCCAGCCCAAAAGGGCTTTGGAGGCCACCTAGAGGTGGCTCCTCCCCCAGGGGACCAGAACGCCCCGGGAACACCTCCCGGAACATCAGCGCGGACTTAGACAGCGTTGGGACGCCGGCAGAAGGCCCCATTGGTGTCCTGGGGCGGCGCTGCAATGGCAGCAACCAGCAACTGATGTCCAGGTCTTCCCACCGGCATTCAGGCCACTAATGCCAGCGTACGTTTTCCGTATGCCGGCGCGGGGGCTCCGGACACCATCGCAGAACCTTCCTGGCCTCCTAAGGGCTTTCGCCCTTAGAGCTCAGGAACGCGCTGTAAGTCTGGAATAACTCGTCATAGGGTTGTACTGATAGGCATGGGAAGATTTGAGTACTGGTTTATGTTTTGTATTTCTTGTGATGGTGTGTAGCACACAGGTTATTTAAGGTGGCATTTTATCAGGTATATGATAGGTATGTTAAACATTTTCAGTTTTGATTCATTTTATTTGGTTGGATTGTCTCACTGGTACACATTGGTAGTGGTATTTTTTTTCTCTTGCTGCATCACTAAAGGCAAAGTATGCTATAGCCTGCAAGTTTTTTCTAAAGATCCATGTTAGGCTCATAGAGATCAGACCTTTCAGCTCAGCAGTTGGTAGAGTTAACACAGCATAGTGGAATGATGGGAAACAGTGGGCTTTTATCATGCCATTGGTATTCGGCATGTCCAACATAAGAAAGTTCTAATGAGATCGGGCATGAGAGGAATATTTTGGATATGCACAGTAACAACTCACTAATACCATCACATGTCGCACGTTCCCAGTACCGATGACATGATAGCAGCCATTGCATACTTACGCAACCAAGAAGTGAAAGTATCATGGAAGATAATTGCTCTCCTGTATGTAATCTTTCCTGTTAATAAGTAACCTTGAATATTTAGATCAGGCAGGAGAGAAATCTTTATACTACATAAAGCATCAATCAGTAAGTGCTTCACTGTCTCAATTACAGTAAAGCAGCCTGTTGATAGATGGATCTGAGGAATGTGTTGCTTGTCAATGACAAAGTAAAATATATCAAGTATGCGAGAGAATCGTAAAAGATGTGTACTCCAAGCCACTTCTCAGCTTTACAGCCAATAACTAGTAACGTCACATTTGGCAAACAGTATGTTTAAACAGAACCCATGAGCAAATAAGCTTTGGAATCTATGATTTATTTAGAAAAAATTAGAAGATGGGTTTTCAGACACCTGTTTGAGGCAGTGGACCAATTAACAATAGTTCAGCAATAAAATCATTTAAAAACATAAAAGGCATCATTATTAAACAGACAATAAACACTGGGGGAGGGGCCATGAGAGAGGAGAGCTGGGAAAATTGCACTCAATAGGCCCAAGGACTTGTGCCTGTAGAAACACTAGTGTGAATCCAAGCCCAAGTTCCCAAATAACATTTACTCCATTTAGTTATTTATTAAAACATATATATCCTTCTCTCCCTCCCCAGATGGGGAATCTTCCCTTTTTAGATAAAGCCAAAACAATTTAAAAGAGCCCCATGGTGCAGAGTGGTAAGCTGCAGTACCGCAGTCCAAGCTCTGCTCACAACCAGAGTTCAATCCCAACAGAAGTCGGTTTCACGTAGCCGGCTCAAGGTTGACTCAGCCTTCCATCCTTCCGAGGTCGGTTAAATGAGTACCCAACTTGCTGGGGGTAAAGGGAAGATGACTGGGGAAGGCACTGGTAAACCACCCCATAAACAAAGTCTGCCTAGTAAACGTTGGGATGTGACGTCACCCCATGTGTCAGGAATGACCCGGTGCTTGCACAGGGGACCTTTACCTAAAACAATTTAAGGCACGGAACCAATATTCGGTCAAAATATTAGACTTATTTCAATAGCTTGCTGCACCAGAAAAGCAGCATCTAGAACTATGTGCCGTTAGCATAATGGCAGTATGGCATCACAGCCTAGGACAGTACTCCTGTGCCAGTGTAACCACCCCATTGGGGGGATGCTACAAAGGGGTGATAAGGATGGTAGATACTAACTACTACGCATGCAATACAGATGCAGCATAGTGCAAAGCAGTATGTAGCACAGCATAAAATAGGGGGAGAACTAAAAATACTTATGCTTCACATCAGTAATGAAAGATTGCTGTTTAACAATGCATTCCTGATCCTGAAGGGCAAAAGCCCTTAGGAGGCCAGGAAGGTGCTGCACCGGCATTCGGGGGTCCCATGCCTGCATCCGGGCAACTTATTCTGGTGTTAGTGGCCCCAACGCCGGTGGGAAGGCCCAGACGCCGGCGGCAGGGCACTGCTATGGTAACATCACCCCAGGACACCAACGGGGCCTTCTGCTGGTGTCCCACTGGCGTAAAAGCTCATGTCAGCATCCAAGGAGGTGTTTTGGCATCCCGGAAGGCATTCCCAGGGCGTTCCAGCGCCGGGCTGGGGGAGGAGCTGCCTTTAGGTGGCCGGGAACGCCCATTTTTATTTTTGAGAGCTACGCCATCTTTTTAAGTGGCATATTTCCCATACAACCCTATGAAGGGTTGCTCAGATTTTTTATGCTGCAGGGAGGTTTGTGGGGGGGAACCTCCTTTGGAGGCCATGCAGCTGCGCTGCCTCCTATGACCGGCGCAGCCATTCCTCTCGGGAATGCGCTGTAAATGTAAGAAAAAATCATAAATGTAAGGGAAAAATCATAAAGGGAAAGGAGCTGGGGCTTCACTTCCTTGTATTTTGTTGGGAAAAGTAATGATCTAAACATGCTCCAAACATAACCAATGTGAGGTATGAATATTGTGCATATTTTTACCTTTACCCAAATATAAAAGTACTGTTTAAAGCAGCCTTCAGACGCATGGATAGTGATAGCAATTCCCACAGACTGCAGGGTATGAAAGGGAATTTTTTAGACTGGATGGAAAAATGAGGAATTCTCCATTCGCTCTGTTTAGCAAGAGATACTTAAAGCCTCTAGGAGGAAGCACTGAGACAAAGATATTAGACAGAAGGTGAGAGTAAAAACAATGATGTATGTATCCATAGCTGTAACCCAATAATCCCTTGCTAGAAAAATTCATTACAATGACTACTGCATGGAAAACTTCCTTTAAACTACAGTGCAAATGACATGCACTTATTGTCATCCTCGGGCTTACACTGGATCAACTCTACATAGGATTGCACTGTATGTATATCAGCATCTGGACTTTTATAGAGATTCTGGCCTCACATTTGATATTCATATCTAAATGATTGCAAATCAGTTGGGAGACAGATTTGCCAAAGTACATAATAAGTCTTTATCTGAGAACTCACAAATGTAGGTCCTGGAAACTCAGTCGAAAGTAAACAGCTTTAGCACATTGCATTAGTGATAATACTGGCTGCGTAGTCTTAACATTCAAAAGCCTAGACTTCGTCGATCTTAAAAATTAATGCCAAAACTAACTCTTTTTAGAATATGTAGAGAGAATGTTGTAAGGGTACTAAATGTATGACAATTTAGTTACCACTGTACTTTTATTAAAAAAAAATATCTGTATACAGTATATCTCAGGAACTTGAGACAAGATCATCCCAGTAGGCCATAAAAGAAAGCAAATATGATGCTGCATCAGACTGGCAATCAATCACCCAGTCCAAATTCTCACCATGGTTTAAACAGTTTAAAAGGGATCATGTCGGAGCTTCATACCTTGTCAGTATCCCCTTCCATAACCTCAGAATAGCTTTTACCTCCCTCCGGTTTCAAACCACACCAACGGTTAGGATAGCCGGAAGTTACTCCCGAACACCATGGGCCTCTCGCCTATGTATTTGTGGGGCCGCTCCAGAGGACCTAACTCATTACACCTTATTCTGTCCTCTTTACGCAGAGCCCAGACTTGAATTTCTCAGAGCATTTCTAAAGGGCCTAAATCTTCCTCCAGATCCAGAGAAGCTGCTCTTTCTCCTATCAGACACCAATACTGATGTTTCCTACAAGGTGTCACTCTTTGCTTTAGCAGCTAAAAAAAAATCCGAGCTAAAGCTGTTTTTAATCAGGAAATTTAACATATTTAAATACTAGTTTCTTGTGGGTCAGACTGTTTTAAAGTTATTTTAATGTTATTTTCTGTTATTTTAATGTTTTTTATGGTGGATTGTGATGGCCTTTGACCGTGAAAGCCTTCGACAGTATTTTGCCCATTTATTCATTATAAAAGATTGATGTTTTCTTTGTCAAATTATTTAGCTTCCTGTAATCTACTACCATCCTAAGAGCTCCAGACATTTTTTTCTCACAAGTACTACTGGTGATACACATGGACTACTAGTTTCTTCAATAACACCTGAAGCAGTAGTTTCCATAAACGTTGCCATAATTCCTCAAGTTCTGCAGGTAAAATGTGTCTAGTTATTTCTCTAGAAGATACATCATTTGTTAGATCAATCCTGTGAGTCACACCTGAGATTCATGTGCTGCAAAAACTCTTGGTACTTCTCTTGCTATAAATTGAGAAATCCTTCTTTGTTCTGATTCACTAACAGCGCATTCCTGAAAGGACTGCCTGCGCCGGGCTTAGGAGGCAACCCAGCGGCGGTGCCGAAACCTCTACCCAGCGCAAAAAAAACATGCAACCCTCATAGGGTTTCTCACAAGTACTACCCTCATAGGGTTGCACAGGCGATATGCCAGCAAAAAGCTGGCGTATCTCAAGAAAATAAAAAGGGGCGTTCCCGAGCCGAAATTGCTTGGGAGGCTGACTGTCAGCCCTGCCCCCCAGGCCAGCACCAGAATGCCCCAGGAACACCTCCCGGGGCACTGTCACTCCTCCTGGAGCGCTGCCGCAGACTGTGCCGGCGGCCGGAGGCCAGTGGGAGGCTGCGGCAGTGTCCGGCCCCAGTGCTGCCGCAGCGGCGGCCGGGGACCGGCACCCGGGCCTGCACGCCGGCGCTGGGGTCACTCACGCCTTCCAGACACCGGTGGTGTGGGCCCCTGCACCAGCAGAGGCCTCCTACAGCCTTTCGGCCCAAATTTCAGGAATGGGCTGTTAAAGTTGATGCTTCGATATGTAGAAGTGGGAAATCATTTCCTTTTGTTATGGGGGAAATAGGCCCAGACAAGGCTTTTGCCACTCTGTTTCACAAGCCTTTGCAACTGCAGTGTGAGGATTCAACAGAATATCCCTTTGTGCCAAATTCTTAATGTGCACCCCTACTCTCATGTTTGATACAGTGAAGTTCACTATCAGTGGGGAAACAGCTAAGCTTCCTGGCCCAGCAACAACTTTTGGATGCTCTAAAAAATCTGTAGTCTCGAAATTTCACGATGTTTTCAAGTACGCTACAACGGCTGCCAGAACGGTTCTAGCAAGAACTTGGAAACAAACGCACACACCAAAAATAGAGGAATGGAAAGAAAAAATGTTAGACTACGCTACCATGGCCAAATTGACTTTTGTTTTAAATCCAAAGTCTAACGAATCTATAGAACAATTTGATGAAAAATGGGAGTCATTTTACACTTATATGAATTCCAGTTACATAAACTAAGAAGATAAGCATGACCGTTTAAAAAAAAAAAAAAAAAAAAAAACCACAAAGGTTTTACTATGTTATATTATATTACATACTATGTTATCTTTTTAAAGGGAAATTGAATGTCAAGTAAACGATCTTAACATTGCAAAATGTATATTTTTGTCTTGACATAGTGCTTCACAAATGATTAATATTTTGAACACGATGAGTTAATCTGTAATGGAAATTGTTATATTACATTGTTGTTTTCCTTTTTTTTTAATCTAATGTCTTACCCTTTCCCTATTTTTTCCTTCTGCATCCCCCAATTATATAAATAAATAAATATTTTTAAAAAAATCTGTAGTCTCCATTTTCTGTACTGGCACCTGCAACATACCTGTTACTGTGCAAGATACTTCAGATAGGACATGGGCAGACCTTCCCTCCCCTGCATCCTTATCTCACTCCCCTCTTCAACTTGAATCTTTTTCTTCCGGCTTCCCAATTGATATCTGGAAGCTTACTTCTGCTGGGGTGGCCAGCCTATTCAACAAAGTAGATCCATCTGGCATCCCTGATGCATTTAAATACAGTTGTTCCAATAATAGCCGAAACTTCTTGATCCATGCATTGATTTGGACATGCAAGTGCTAGAACATCATATCCATCCTCCATCCCTTCTGCATCACGTGGGATCTGCAATTCCAAGACTACGAATCCCAAAGAAGGCACTATTTGTCCTCCAGTTCTTTCTGTTTCCAATAGATTCCCAATAGGTGCCATCTTTGATGAGATAATTGGGTTTCATAAAAGGTTTCACATATGCAGGTCACTTATGAACCTTTGTCTATTCAACAGGTGCATAATACTCCTTCCAAATACACTTAATCATTACAACCAGGTGTGAAATGATGGTTATAACTTGGAAGAACAGTAGCCTTGACACATGTATGTATTAATCTCTGTCTGGTATATATTTTAACTCTGTTTTCTAATTGTTTTAATGATGTGTGCTTGGGAGGGGAGTTGATTTTAACGGTTTTAAATGTAATTTTATCATGTATCAGTTCTTGTAGGTTATCAGGGCTGTGTGACCATGGTCTTGGTGTTTTCTTTCCTGACGTTTCGCCAGCAGCTGTGGCAGGCATCTTCAGAGGAGTAACACTGAAGGACAGCCTGCTACAGCTGCTGGTGAAACATCAGGAAAGAAAACACCAAGACCACGGTCACACAGCCCGATAACTTACAAGAACCAAATAAATAAAGGCATGAACTTTTATTGAGTATTTTAGAGCAAAGACTTATGGCTTACTTACAGCGCATTCCTGACCTTTAAGGGTGACAGCCCTTAGGAGGCCAGGAAGGTGTTTCACTGGTGTTGGGGCCCTCCATCCCGGCATCCGGGCTACTTATGCCACCATTAGTGGCCCCAACACCAGCGGGGATGGCCAGGTGCCGCCATGGAAACACCACCACAAGATGCTGGCGGGGCCTTCCACCGACATCCCACTGGTGTAAAGGCCTGCACCAGCATCCCAGGGGGCATCCCGGCATCCTAGGAGGCATTCCTGGGGTGTTCCAGGGGGAGGAGCTGCCATGAGGAGCTGTCCCCATTCGCCCCAGTTATGTCGGTGGCGAGAGGAGTGAGGCTGCACCAGCTTTTTGCTGGCGCAGCCTCGCGTTTCTCAATGGGGCAAAAAGGCCCCTTTGACAAAAAAAGCCTCTAAAAGGTTCTTTTTTGTCTTTTGGCAGCCATGGAATGGCTTAGGAGGAGGCACGGCGGTGCCTCCTCCCCGCTGTCCTCGGCCACCACCAGCTCAGGAATGGGCTGTTAGACACTTTGTAGTACCTGAAAATCCCAGTGCCAAATCCTTTCAGGAGATGATTGCTATTGTCTCAGATCATTATAACCCAAAGCCATCAGACTGTAAAACCCAACGCCATCAGACTGTACAACCCAACCCAAACACTGTACAATTCTTTAAGCTGAACAGTTTCTCACATCCACCTGGAATGCCAATCGCTGTTTTTGTAGCAGAACTACGCTGCCTCTCAGAAAACAGTAATTTTGGAGACACTTTGAATGTTTTGCTGAGGGAAGGCTCGTCTGTGGTATTAATGATGAGAGGATTCAGAGACATTTACGGGCAGAATCCAGCCTAGACTTACACACACAGAGAGAGACACACACACACAACTCTAGATATTGCACAAGGCATGGAGATGGCAGCTCCACACACTTTAGATTTGCAGAGGATCTCTTCACCATTCAGGGATGCCCAGGGGCTGACAGTGACTATGTTTACATTTTCCAAAGCTACAGTAGCAGAAAAATAGCTGCCAAGTGAGATATAACCCTCCAAAGGTCTGACTCCTTGTAACCATTGTGGAGGGAAATATGATGGTCAGCCATTCCTGTACAGAAATAGCAAATGCTGGATATGCCAGAAACAGGGTAATCTAGTCAAGGTGTGCATAGAAAAAATAAACAGAGGAAAGGAAAGAAAAACCACAAGAAAAATACTCACCAAGCTGCAGGTGAGGAAGATAATTTTGACAGTAGAGACAATGTTCAATATTTTTTAAAAATATCCACAAGGAAAAGCCAATGCAAGTGAAAGTTACTGTTAATGGGCAAAGCATAACTATGGAAATGGATTCAGGAGCTTCCTTGTCTATAACCAGGGAAGCCACCTATAACTTCTTTTTGCCACAGGTTGGAGTGGCAAAACTGGTGTTATGTATGTATACAGGGCAATACGTCCCACTGAAATGTCACACACATGAACAAATGAAGCTGCCTTATACTGAATCAGACACTTGGTCCATCAAAGTCAGTATTGTCTACTTAGACCGGCAGTGGCTCTCCAGGGTCTCAGGCTGAGGTCTTTCACATCACCTACTTGCCTGGTCCCTTTAACTGGAGATGCTGGGGATTGAACCTGGGACCTTCTGCATGCCAAGCGCATGCTCTACCACTGAGCCACAGCCCCTCCTATCCTATTAATGCAGAGTGATGAATGCAAACCACAAATTATTATTGCCTTTAGTGGTGGCTAAAGGAAATGGCCCTAGTCTTATGGGCTGGGACTGCATAAGAATGCTAAACCTAGACTGGACAAATATTAATTACATCAAATCACTTGGGGCAGAAGCAGTTGTTGAAAAAACACCCAGAGCTATTCAAAGAGGGACTTGGCACCTTACATGGGACAGCTGCCAGGATTTGCATAGAGCCAGATCCCAAACCCCTTTTAAAAAAAACTCACATCAGTATCTATACTATAGTGGAACGAGTGGGTGAAGAACTGGTTCAATTACAGTCTCAAGGGGTTATCAAACCTGCCCAATTCTCTGACAAGGCTGCCCCAATAGTTCCAGGGTTGAAATCAGATGGTACCATAAGGATACGCCGGGGGTATAAAGTCACAGTGAACTGTGTAGCCAAGTCAGATACATATTCCAATCCCCAGGACTGAGGACCTATATGCTACCCTTGCTGGAGGAAAGACATTCACAAAAAATGTCTTAAATCCCTTAAATCCCTCCTGAGGATAGTTTTATGACAATAAATACTTGTAAGAGATTGTTTTGTTACAACCAGCTCCCTTCTGGGTTTCAGTTGTTGCTGGGATTTTTCAAAGAGGTTTGGACAATCCGTTTCAAATATTGGTGTGGTATTCTGATCCAGTTTTTTTCAGGTTTCTGATATTTTTTGGGCTCCATTATTCCCTATGGAGAATCTTTCCAGTGGGCTGGAGGGTGTTTTTAAAGATACTAGCACCATAATTGCAGGGGAGCTGCTGGTGCCCATCCTTTAAATAACCCCCAAATTTCAAGTGATTTGGACCAAGGGGTCCAATTCTAAGGGGCCCTAAACAGGGTGCTCTAAACAAGGTGGCAAAAAAATGTAAAATCTGAGAATCTCCCCCATAGGAATATTGTTGAAGCTATTGCTAAACCCAACCAATGTAACACCTAAGAATCTAAAACTATTTAATATATGAGAAAGTCAACCTATGGAAATGCACCCAAAAACTGTGAATTCAACACAAACTCCAGCAATGAATAAACTATTTTAAAAACACATGAAAGTGATAGAATCTTTCCTAAAGCAGCCTAGCAAGCTGATACCAAACCCCAGGACACACAGAAACATGGGGGGAGGGGGGAGGAAAAGGAACAACGTCCTGGAAGCCTGTAAACACTGTCTCCTGATGTTCCTGGTGTGTGTGTGTGTGTGTGTGTGTGTGTGTGTGTGTGTGTGTGTGTGTGTGTGTGTGTGTGTGTGTGTGTGTGAAGTGCCATCAAGTCACTTCCGGCTCATGGCGACCCTATGAATGAAAGTCCTCCAAAATGTCCTATCTTTGACAGCCTTGCTCAGATCTTGCAAATCGAGGGCTGTGGCTTCCTTTATTGAGTCAGTCCAACTCTTGTTGGGTCTTCCTCTTTTCCTGCTGCCCTCAACTTTTCCTAGCATGACTGTCTTTTCCAGTGACTCTCGTCATCTCATGAAGTGACCAAAATACGATAGCCTCAGTTTAGTCATTGGTTCCTGGTTAATCCCAAGTATTTCCAGTATTTTTGGGGACCCATTTGTCAGCATCTGAAAAAAAAAATCCCAGATATATTTGGGGGAACTGACTATATCCAAAAAATACCAATAAGGTTTTTATGTGGAGTGGTATATTTTCAGCTCAGTTATACCCGAATGCACATCCCTAGATTGATGCAGCAGGTTTACAACCAGTAGAGGAGAAAGTATGTGCAATTACTGAGACACCATGACCAAAAGCAGTGTCAGAACTGAAGCCCTTTCTGGGTTTACTGAATGATGGTAAATGTGCAAAGTTGCCGGGAATTGTTATGGGTGGGAACATGGGGGAGCACGCTGTTGGCTGCATCCCAATGTCACTTTCACAGAAAACCCAGAAGTGACATAGGGCTGCTCTAGGAATAACCAGAAATTCTATGGTTTTACCAGCAATTCCTAGAGAGGCATGGCATCACTTCCAGGTTTTCCTTGGAAGTGACATCAAACCATCAGCCCAATGGCATTTTTTAAATCTTGAGTGGCAGTGGGCAATAGAAGCTGGCGTGGGGGATTCCTTACCCCTGCTGGGGGGCTGGTAACCTTACATGTGCATCTTTAAAGGGTTCGTGGATAAGGTGGGTAACGGGGTTGGAGCCATGTGGCACCAAGAAAGATCAGGCCCAGAAAATTAATATATGGTATCACTATCTATATTGCTCTTGCCTATTTAATTGTGTAGGAGGGAAGGCTGCATGGTATAGCCCAATCTTGTCAAATCTCAGAAGCTAAGCAGGGTCAATATTTGGAAGGGAGACCACCAAGGAAGACTCTGCAGAGTAAGGCAATGGCAAACCACCTCTGTTTCTCACTTGCCTTGAAAGCCCTTTGCTGAGGTTGCCCTAAGTCAGCTGCCATTTGGCGGCACTTTATGCACACACTTAATTGTGTTCATTTTGAATAATTATGTTTATTTTGAAAATTACCGCTTGGTTCACATACGATGTTGGCAGTGGCCACATGATTCAGGAGTGTCGAACTGCCATCAAGATTGTGGCCAAGCTGCACTCATGTGCAGCCACCATTTGTTTGACCTGGAGCTTCCATATGGGGTGTTTTGCAAGGTATGTGGATTGCAGTATTTCAGACTGCAGGTTGGGGGGATGCCATTTTGAGTGTCCCTTACATTGTTACAAAAAAACTCCTTGAAGCAAAAAATAACAATCACAGGAGAAGGAATTCCAGTCCTGTTTCACACTGCTGTGCTAATTTTCTGCTTGTGGGGAGAGTTCCCCCCCCCATTTAAACATGAAAGCATTCCAAATTTCTATCCTCTATTTGCAGCCTGAAGTGATACAGTATGTTCTACAACCTTATGACTCTACTGCCACACTCCCATCTCACTCTGCTAACAAGCCAGGCCGTTACCACCATCTGAAGCTACTGCTGATTGTAGAGGTTTGGGGGAAACAGTCCACTGGAAATTTCTCTTGTGCCACAAACCCCATTCACAGGCACACAGCTTCCAATCATTTCTATGGGAGCAAGTTCCAGTATACATTGTGCTCTGAAATAATGACATCGCATTCAAGAGTATTTTATAAACTGAAGTACATTTGCCATAATGATGCATGTCCAGCCCTCCTCCTGGAAAGAAATGCCATTATTTAGAGCTGAAAAGTGTTCCTTCCCACTCGATGTGAAAAGGTAAATGCTAAAGGAAAGAATGAGATTTATAATGGAGATAAGGAACCGTTAATACAAAGGCTCTGAGACCAGCAGCTGCTTTATAGTCTCATTCTCTTGCCTTCCTTGGCCATTGCTTTTACATGCTGGCAGCGTTTGCAGGCCAGCCCCGCTTGGGTCTCCCATCTTTGGCCAATGAGCTCCATCTTACATTCCATCTTATCGGATGCTATCAGACTCTGCCCATTGCTGCCCTGCATTTGTTTTGGACGTGGTGCCACACATCTACAGTAAATACTCTTAAATGTGTTTGAATTGTTGCAAACCACAGCCATTCAGTGTGCTGTGTAAAAATGATAATGAAGTGAAGGAGGTATGTGTTTTCCTTTCCTTCCCCCCCCCCCTTTGCTAAATGGCATTGAGGTGTTTAGAGTCTGATAAAGTGAAGATCCTGTTTGGCGGCTATTTCACATCGCCCTGCTGTGTGGCCATTCCATGGGAATAAGGGAGGGCCCTGTAGTACTCTATATAAAGCACCCAAGCTTGAAAAGGTGAGGCTAGAAAGTGGCAGCAGCAGCACTGCCCATTTTAAGCAGCCAGGGGAGGAGGAGAGCCCTGCAAAAAAATATCTCCATTCATGGTGGACATCATGCTTTGGGCACTACTAGTCCTCCTCAGCACCATCCTGCATAGCTCAGGTAAGTCTCAAAGCAAGTCTAGGGAGCATGCCAAAGATTTTTTTCCCAGTCTTTCATTGTTCCTGATGCCAAAGCAAGGATCTATAGAAAGAGGAGACAATAAAGTCTTATTACTTTAGGAGATTCTATTGATAAATTAGCTGGGGGCACCAAGTCTCATTCTCTTCACCATTTCTGGCTGAAATGACTAATAAATATTAATTTGCCAAGAAGAGGATTAAAGAAGAAGAAGAATCGCAATGTGACCGCTAAATGGGAGTGTGTGGTTTGAATTACAACACATTAAGGCAAAATGGACTGATCAGATGTTTCTGCCTTTCTCATTGGGGCTTGGCAGTTCATCTTGGGTGTTTAGTGGCTCATGCTTTTCGTGCTCCTCTTCACCAAGCCACCTCCTCCCTGATATACAGAACCTTCCCTGGAATATATTTTCAGAACTATGGGCTATAAAACAATACCGGCAATGACCCTAGAAATTAGTATCTTTTATATGTGATCATGAATATTCTTCCATGAACCTCTTCAAGTACAGCAGCCAGCAATTATACCCTGCAATAAAGGATTATTTTGTCGCCAGATATTTCCCTTTGAAGATGCCTTTAGATGCAAAACTTCTTCCACTTTAGATGCAAAACTTCTTCCATTGCCTTGTTGAATCAGACCTAAAGCCTATGTCGTAGCACCAGTAACACAGGTATAATGCTTCCAACTAGGGAGGTTCCATTTGCATATCATGGCTAATAACCATGGATACAGCTACATTCCAGTTAAGTAATTACAGTAAACTATATTAATAATTACTCTGGCTTCAGCATTTGTTTCAGAAAAGGGTTTTTCCCCTTATTTTTCAGATCAGAACCATTTGGATCTTTCAAATACATTATCAAGTAAGTAAAATTTGGATCTTTCAAATACATTATCAAGTGGCATGCTAATATTTTCCTACTTACCACGTCTTTACCATTTATTGTTTAACAAACTCTCTCTTGTGATTAATTTTGGTCTTTTTCTAGGTTGCTATTCATTCCTTTGGTCTGCCAAAAACATTTCAAGCATATAGGAAAATACTATTGGCTAGGTCTCAATAGTCTTGAATTTATTTACATATTGTTTACTGCACCGACTGACCCATATGACAATAACCACATAAGGGAACATGTCCCTGAAAGGTGAATTTGTAGCACAAGTCTAGAAGAAAAGAAATTGAAGTTTTCATTCAAACATGACAGGCCAATTTATAATCATGCTTCTACATAGTAAAGAGACAGTACCAGTGGATCCAAGATCAGAATTTGGCTCTAGAATCATAAAACTAAATGTGATGGTAAATTATGCCATGATAATTCTGTGATAATACTTTTAGAATTCCCATCACTATGGTATCCAGTGGAAGATTACAATAGGGCTTTAAAAAAAACCTATGGGACATTTTTTAATCCATAAATGCTAATTCTCAAAACACCTTCCAGTCTGTCAAGTATGTGCATGACTAACGTGGCATTTTCCTAAAACATGCAGATACTTTGAGTTCATGATGAAAATGATTGTGGATGAATAAAGTGGCACAAATTCTCATATCATACTCCCAGTTTAAAACCTGGGTTATGTATTATTTATTCATTGGAAACATTTATTAGCCACCTTTCTACCTTGCAGAACTCAAGACAGCTTACAATGTAAATAAAACAATAATTATTTTAAAAAACACATAAAGTACCACAATTTAAAATCACAATTAGGACTGCCAATACATAAAAATGAAATTAGTCAAATGTATTTCTTAATAAGCCCTGACCTGGATGGCCCAGGCTAGCCTGATCTCGTCAGATCTCAGAAACTAAGCAGGGTCAGCCCTGGTTAGTATTTGGATGGGAGACCACCAAGGAAGACCAGGGTTGGTATGCAGAGGAAGGCACTGGCAAACCACCTCTGTTCGTCTCTTGCCATGAAAACCCCAAAAGGGGTTGCCATAAGTCGGCTGCGACTTGATGGCTTTTCACACACACACATTTCTAAATAAAACCATCTTCACCTGCCTCCTGAAGATTGAAAGAGAGGGGGCCTGGCGCATCTCCCTGGGGAAGTTGTTCTGTAATTGCGGAGCTGCCGTAATGTATAAGTATGTTTATAGCCACAGGCCTCTAATCTTATCAAAGATGTCAGATGCTAGAGCGAGGTTACTTTACTCACGCAAGTTCTCCTTTGTGTCACATGAAGCTGCCTTGAGTCAGAGCGTTTGTCCATGTTTTGACTGTCAGTGGATCTCCATGGTCTAATAGTAGCAAAAGATACTCCTCTGTGCCTGCTATGTTGGATCCTTTAACTGAAGATGCCAGGGATTGAATGTGGGACATGCTGCCCGTGAAGCAGGTGCTTTACCACTGAACCAGGGCCCCTCCTCAAGTATCCCTGGAAAATAGCTTGGAAACCATTGTTGCATCATCCCTGATGAAAGAGACAGAAAGTATGGTTTCATCCCCCTTCCCCTCCTCACTGTAGTCTCCTGACCCACATGACTATTACTCCTGGGAATAAACTGGGCATCAGAAGGGACTGCTGGGGGAGAGGAAAGTAGGGAAGATATACAACCACCAGTGCCTTCCACTGACAGATTGCTGGATCCAACCCTGTGGCTCCTACCCAACATAATACATGGGAAAAGGCTGAAATTCCCAAGAGTCAGCTGTTTGTAAAGGAAGAGGGAGCCAAATGTGTGTATGATTGAATTCACCCCCTCTTCCAAAATAGCTGGTTGAATTTCAGCTTTGTTTAAAGAGCTACGCATTCTCAGCCACAGCTGTTGGATTAGGAAGGAGCATCATGTCTATAGCACCCATTGGCAGTGAAAATTCTTCATCCAGCTAAGGATGCACACATAAAAGACTTCAGCACATTTGGCATGTCTCCTGCCTTGATCTGGAGGTAATGCTCCCCAGTCACATCCATGTGGTTCAGTGTACAATTCACATCACTGGACTGGGAACTGTAAGCACAACCATGCTTAAAAAAAAGAAAGGTTAGTGCTACCAGCTTTAGCAGTGCTGATCCCAAGTGAAGGGGACCTAATAGAACCTGCAAATAAAACTTAACAAACTTAAATTTAAATATAACAGTCACAATATTGTGTGCCTAGGATAGGCTTGCCAACCTCCAGGTACTGTGGAAAAGAATAGTACTAAGCTCTCACAATTTTTATAAACAACATATATTGATTATGTGAAAAAGTGAAAGGTGCAAACACACATCAAGATAGTGGTTACAGACTCACAGTCAAACAACACAAAACGAAACCTATACAAAGTAGCTCCAATACTTAGTTACAAATAATTTTGGTAAGTAATTTTTTAGTGGTCTAACCGGTACTATTCTTTTCCACAGCTTGACTAATTTAGTACCAGTGCTTAATCTTTTTCCAACCTCCAGGTACTAGCTGGAGATCTCCTGCTATCACAACTGATCTCCAGCCGATAGAGATCAGTTCCCCTGGAGAAAATGGCCGCTTTGGCAATTGGACTCTATGGCATTGAAATCCCTCCCCTCCCCAAACCCCGCCCTCCTCAAGCTCCACCCCAAAAACCTATCACCCATGGCGAAGAGGGACCTGGCAAGCCTAGCCTAGGACAACAAATGAATTTTCATGCTTTGGTATACACCAATGAACACCTGCAACAAACCTCCATTTCTAATTGTGCATACTGAAACTGGAAAATACACCTATGGACAGGGTAGGGTTGCCAACCTCCAGGTAATAGCAGAAGATCTACTGCTATTACAACTGATCTCCAGGCGATAGAGATCAATTCACCTGGAAAAAATGGCCGCTTTGGCAATTGGACTCTATGGAATTGAAGTCCCTCCCCTCCCCAAACCCCACCCTTCTCAGGCTCGCCCCCCCAAAATCTCCTGCTGGTGGTGAAGAGGGACCTGGCAACCCTAGGACAGGGGTCCATACAAACTAATGATTGCGTGTATTGAGAGGATCACATGTAACCTGCTCTTCCAGTGTGTGAGACAGGAATGCTAAAAAGCAAGAACTGAAATGTAGCAATGGATTTATTATCGCATAAGAATTTGTGGACTAGAGCCCACTTCATCAGACGGATGAAGCGTTGTGTGTGTATGTGTGTGTGGGGGGATTGTGAACAATGAGGCTAAAAGCCATGAAATGCAAAAGGTACAGTATGTGACATTTGTGTATGAAGCTCAAATATATCCAAAGCAATACAGTGTCAGTAGGCAACAGAATGAAACTTGCAGTCTCCAAGGACATTCTGCTGCTGAACTGAAAGTTAACATTATTCACAAAAAAACTTTTGAAGAAAGACTTCAGCAGGAGAACAGTGAACCAGAATTCATCAGCAAGTTGAGTTCTATTTGTTTGCAGCTTAATTAAGAATTTCCCCACCATTAGTGTTAAATTCATACAGCAAAGCCAAGTAGATAGTGTTATTGCTAATTACTAAGGCTGAATATGGTCACTATATTTGTCTTCATGTATCTGAGAAGTGGGGTCTGACCACAATAAACCTGTCAGTCTTTAAGGTGTCACCATTCTCCCTTATTTTGGCTACAGCAGATTCATATGATCACCCCACACCCCTGGAATTTGTGTTCATCTTGTATACATTTGACTTTTCATAGAAATGCCTAGTATACATCCTGAATTTCATCGCATTTGGCTCCGCTGTTTGCCATTTTGGTTTTGTGTAACTATGAGTGTGTCTGTGTGTATATACTCATACAGACCCCTCCCCCCCATACACACACATATCTGCCAACTAAGGATAATATTTCATACATCTGATGGAGGGCTCTAGTCCATAAAAGGTGATGCAATAATAAATTTGTCAGGCTTGCTTATAAGGCATCACCCGACTCTTTGTTAATACTGTATTGTTAATCTATGTTTCTGTACGTATGTGCCATTAAGTCAAAACCAAATTATGCTGACCCCAGCAAGGGGATTTCAAGGCAAGTGAGAGGCAGATGCGGTTTGGCGGTGGTCTTTTATGCATGGGTGTTTCACTCGCTGTCACCCCTCCGACAGCTTCGGGTCTTTGTTCGGATTATGCATGCCGTTTCCGACCGTCGGAGGTTGCTTAGTTCTCCCCCTGCATTTCCCAGCGTTTTCAAATTTGAGCTAAAACAGGCCCCTCAGAACGTGGGCAAAACACGGGGAAATGCAGAGGGAGAACGAGGCGACCTCTGATGTTAGGAAACAGCATGCATAATCCAAACAAAGACCCCAAGTCACCAGAGGGATGACAGCGAATGAAACAACCATGCATAAAAGACCAGTGTCTTCCTCTGCAGAGTATTCCTTGGTGGTTGGTTTCAAAAACTGATGAGATCAGGCTATGCCATGACGCCTTCCCAATTTATATTAAACCAACTCCATGCCATCATGCTTAGACATGAGCCCTGTTCACAAGTTACAGTGAACAGTCTTCAAAAAGGGAGGAAGGATGACCCAGGAAACGACAGGCCAGTCAGTCTGACCTCTGTCCCAGGGAAGATATTGGAACAGATTTTAAAAGGGTCAGTCTGCGAGTATCTGAAGGATAACTTGGTGATCCTGGGTGGTCAGCACAGATTTGTCCCCAGCAGGTCTTTCCTAACCAACCTCGTTTCCTTCTTTGATCAAGTGATGAGCTTACTGGATCGAGGGAATGCTGTTTATGTTGTTTATCTGGATTTTAGTAAAGCTTTTGACAGCGGTCCCCATGATGTTCTGATGGGTAAACTGGAGGACTGCCAACTGTGTTCTAGGGGATAAGGAACTGGTTGGAGAACCACACCCAAAGAGTAGTTGTCAATGGCATTTCATCTGATTGAAGGGAGGTGTCCAGTGGGGTGCCATAGGGCTCTGTTCTGGGCCTTGTACTTTTCAAAATTCTTATAAATCAGGGGCAGGGAACCCTTTTTCCACCAAGGGCCATTTGGATATTTATAACATCATTCACGGGCCATACAAAATTATCTACTTAAAAATTAGCCGACCAATACGTTTCTCCATGGCCCGGGTGGGAAAGGGTTAACACAATTTCTTGGGCGGTCCTAGCAGCTCCATAGCTAACGACTCTTCTGCAAGGGGGGGAAAATGTTCCTTTTCTCAGCAAAAAAAAAACACATCTGCCTTGAATAGAGGCTATTCCTGCCCACGGGAGGGTGCGGATCACCAGTCTTAGATCCTTCTGAGCTAGAGATCTGCCAGGACCCATGAAGGGCCAGACCAAATGATTTTGCGGCCCTTAAACGGCCCCCGGGCCTGATGTTCCCCACCTCTGTTAAAAATGATCTGGATTATGGTGTGAAGGGACTAATTACATTTGCAGATGACACCAAATCGGAAGCAGTGAACACCCTGGAAGATAGAGATTCAGTGAGAACTGAGCACATTGGAAAAGTAGGTGGATGTGAACAAGATGAAATTCAACAAGCGCAGAGTTCTAAATCTAGATTTTAAAAAATGAGAAGCATGCATACTGGATGGAGGATACACTTCTAGGTAGCAGTGTGTATGAACAAGATCTTGGGGTATCGGTGGACTAAGCTAAATATGAGCAGCCAGTGTGATGCAGTGGCAAAAAAGGCTAGTCCGGTCTTAGGGTGTATCAGCAGAGGCCTAACATCCAAATTACAAGATGTCACAGTTCCACTGTATACAGCATTGGTCAGGCCACAACTGGAGTACTATGTGCAGTTCTGGAGGCCTCACTTGAAAAAGGACAAAATGGAGCAGATGCAGAAGAGAGCGATGAGGATGATCAGGGGCTTGGAGACTAAGCCCTACTAGGACAGGTTGAAGGACTTGGGAATGTTCAGTGTGGAGAAGAAGAGGTTGATGAGGGACATGATCGCTCTCTTTAAGTATTTGAAAGGCTGTCACTTAGAGGAGGACAGGGAGCTGTTCCTGTTGGCAGCAGAGGATAGGACTCGCAATAACGGGTTTAAATTACAGGCAGAAAAGTACTGGCTGGATAATTCGGGGGAAATTTAAAGTAAGAGTAGTTCAGCAGGGGCATCAACTGCCTAGGGAGGTGATGAGCTCCCCCTCACTGGCAGTCTTCAGTCAGCGGCTAGAGGAACACTAGTTAGGGATTCTTTAGGCTGGTTCTGCATTGAGCAGGAGGTTGGACTAGATGGCCTATATGGCCCCTTCCAACTCTATGATTCTATGACTCCATGCTTCTATGAAAATGGGAACAGGAGGAAATCTCTGCTGTGGTGTAATCAACCACAGCATGCCTACATCAGGCAATTTTTATGGGTGCATATTGCAGGAATCAAATGTAAAATGCACATTATTTACTGTCAGAAGAAAGTTGAAACAATAGACACATTGTAATTGATGAAGTATTTCACAATACATTATTGTTATAGTAATCTGGCGTAGCTACCAGGAAGTATTTGCTGGTTGAAAAACTGATTTGTTGGGTGCAGTTTTCAGCACCTTCTTATAGGAACACAGAGCATTTTACTGAACCTGGATAAGAATTTCCTACCAATACGGATAGCTCGAATGGCTGAAGATTATATCAGTGATAAAAAACACTATTCTAGGCAAATGCAGTAGGAAATGAGCAGACAAAGATTAAACCTGAGACTAGCCTTTCTCAATTGCAGGGTAGTCAAATACAGCATGGGACTCTCATATTTATTATATTAATGAATTAAAGGTACTTCCTGCATAAAATTGAGTACTTTAGCAGATTCAGCTTCTCCTACCACTGCAGTATTATTATTACCTCTCTTCTGTTCATCTGAAAAACAACTGCTGTTGTTGTGCTTCCACATCTGGAGATCTACCACTGTTTCCTGCTCCATTACTGCTTCAGCTTGAATTTCTCCACTTCCATATCTTTTGCATGGTAACTTCAATGGCACCCAGTCCCAGAGTACTGAGCTGTCTTCTATTGAGACACTGTTTTAATGGGCCAAATTTCTTTGCAAAATAGTAACTCATGATAAGCAGGCAGAGTTGTTTCTGCTTGTAATTACATTTTGAGTTATGTTTTACAATAGTAGATATTTATTTATTGGCAATATCTCTAGAGTAAATCAAGAACAACCATCATATTTCATTTCATAGAATCACAGAGTTGGAAGGGGCCATACAAGCCATCTAGTCCAACCCTATGCTCAATGCAAAGTATTGAGCCAGTGTCTTTCTGCCCACAATTTAAACCCATTATTGTGAATCCTATTCTCTGCTGCCAACAGGAACAGCTCCCTGCCCTCCTCTTAAATGACAGCCTTTCAAATACTTAAAAACAGCAACCATGTCCCCCATCAACCTCCTCTTTTCCAGACTGAACATTCCCAAGTCCCTCAAACTAATATCACCTTGGCATGTTGTTTTTAAAGAAACTTAAGCAATTATTTCACTTTTGAAAAAATATTGATAATTCCTAACACATTTGGCAAGTGATATCCATTTCCAGTTATTTGAATATAAGTGTCTTTTATTTTTTTTCCCTTGTTTATTTTGCAGGTTTTCACAGGGAGGCCTCATTAGCAAAACAGATTGCCCAAACACAAATGGTGCTACAAAGAGGTAACTTTTGTATATTTAATAACAATTGGTTCTTAGAGGACAGGAGTAGCGTGGTTGCCTTTGCCATCACTCCATTACATGTGGATGTAAAAATGTTGGACTGGGAGAAATCATGCGGGAGTGACCACTGCCATTGTGGGGGGAAGTAACCATATAGTCAGTACATCCCACTTCATTGCTTCTGCTATAACATTATCATAGCAGCATGGGATGAAGCCACAGGAGAGCAGAAATCATCCCATTACCATACTAAAAGAGTCAATCATTAGGCAGTGTACAAACTGAGCAAGAGTAAAAGCCCATCCTCACAGTCCTCTCTGTACATGGCAGCTATATCCTTCAATCAACTTACTGTAACATTCAGCAAATTCTACTGGGGTTAGGGTTGCCAACCTCCATGTACTAGTTGGAGATCTCTTCTATTACAACTGATCTCCAGCCAATAGAGATCATAGAATCATAGAGTTGGAAGGGACCACCAGGGTCATCTAGTCCAACCCCCTGCACAATGCAGGAAATTCACAACTACCTCCCCCAACACCTAGTGACCAGAAGATGGCCAAGATGCCCTCCCTCTCATGAATTGCCTAAGGTCATAGAATCAGCATTGCTGACAGATGGCCATCTAACCTCTTCTTAAAAATCTCCAGGGAAGGAGAGCTTACCACCTCCCGAGGAAGCCTGTTCCACTCTAACTGTTAGAAAATTCTTCCTAATGTCTAGATGGAAACTCTTTTGATTTAATTTCAACCCGTTGGTTCTGGTCCAACATTCTTGGGCAACAGAAATCAGTTCACCTGGAGAAAATGGCCACTTTGGCAATTGGACTCAATGGCATTGAAGTCCCTCCCCTCCCCAAGCCCCACCATCCTCAGGTTCCGCCCCAAAAATCTCAAGGTATTTCCCAACTCAGAGCTGGCAAACCCTAGCTGGGGTGGTCATCATGGGCAGGCAGATGGCACAGAATGGAGTGTGCCCATGTTGGCTTTTAGTGCACCACCGTGGGAGTGGTTTTCCAAATAGGTCCTTCAGGATAAGCACATCCATGCTGTAAGCCCCTGGGAGGAAGCTGGTCCTGGAAAGCTAATGTTGCATGAAATTGGATCACTGCCCAGGAGAGAGAGCTTCCCATGCTATTCCCCACACATAAGCAGAAGTGAGGACTCTGCAATGGTAACCATGGGTGAGCGATAACATTTGAAACTGGCCCATTTGACAAAGTATGTTTTGCTTTGGAATCATTAGTAGATACCCCTTTCAGAATCTTATGGTTGTTAGGCAAGATATAAATCATGTAAATAGTACAATAGATTATGCTTAAAAATGCTTCTTGTTTCAAGCCTTCAAGTCATAGTGATCTCTCCTTCAGAGACAAAGCATGTGTGTGGTCATGGCTGGTGTAGGGATAGAATTAACATAAATAAAGCTACAAGAAAAAGAAGTAAATCTTTATGTGTTGCATTTGAAAACATAACATCCATGAGTATTTTCCTCCTTCCCCTGATTTTTTAGAAAACATTGCTGCTTTCTAGGTGCATTCGAATGATGTATTTTACAATTCAGTGATTGGGTTCAGCAATTTTTAAAAAGGTTTTTTGATATGCCAGATATCATGCAAAAATCTCTAAAATATATTTTTTCCTTTAGGTAGAAGGAGTCACGAATGGCCTGATTTAGGTGAGTGTTTCTTCTCCTATTTGTAGAACTTACTACAATAGCCACTCTTACCAAACTGGCTTTGCTGTTCCAAAATAGCCTGGCCTTGATTTGTAATCACATAAGAGAGGAGATCAGCAGATGTCATAAGGGCTGGCTAGCATCTTGCCTATTTCAGGTCTCTGAATTTGGAACTTTAATTCGCTATTTACAAAACTGGAGTAATAAATTTAATTTTTAAAAGACCTGAAATAGATTGGTACAACAACCTGTACTCTCAAGGAATTCCTGTGAAGTAATTAATCCCATAGAACTTGTGTCACAACAATTGTGAGACAAAAACCACTGCAGCTTTATGAGACAATTGTTTTTTTAATACAAAAATTAACTAACCATTACTGAAGTATTGTAGTGGAGATCCAAGTGTCCTTTTTCAAGGAAGTATAATTATTATTCACTCCTTGTAAGGAGTCCAATTTTTCTCACATTCATTTTTCTGTTGCAAAGAAATGGTCTTTTCCTAGTCCTCAAACTACAATATTTTGTTGACTGGGAATCAGAAATTTCTGGCTTTTCTGAGGTGCTCCAAAGACTGAGATATAGGAAAGGTTGTGATTACCTTTACATTATATTAAAAATAGTTAATTGTTTGCATCCAACTGTCCCATCCATTTTATTGATTATTGGTTTACTTCATTTATATCCCACATCAATAGAATGCATGTGGTTGGATACAGATCAATGTTATTGAATTGCTTATTTGTTTTAAATATTTATCCATCACTTCCCATCATTTAATTCCCATGGTGGTTTCAAGAGAATATAGACAACACATCTCTTCATTTCAGGTTTAAATCAGTTTCTTGCATAACCACTTCTTTTCTGTATCTTAAGCACAGCAGAAGATCTTATACTTGCTCATATTTGTTATTTTTGGAAACATGTTATGGAAAATGATTATGGAAAGATATTAACATCATATTCAGACACATCTGAAATGTAAATGTTTGGCTGTTTTCTAGATTTCTATTCAGAAGGGTCAAGAAGTCTGGAGAATAGCAATCATCAATCAGGTATTTCAGCACTAGTTTTAGTAAAAACAAACAGGACTCTGGGTACTTTATGATTAAAAGGAGCCAATGAAAATGAAATTTGCAATTCATATTCTTCGCCAAGAAAAGCTGGATTCTGTGGCCTGTATAATTGATGTAGACTAAGAGCCCATTCCTGAAGGGGAGGTGGAACTCTTTAGGAGCCACTTTATCACGGAAGGTGCCACTTTATCATGGAATAAAGTGGCACCTACGGGGCAAACACACTGGTGTCTGGGAGCCACTCAGGGAACTGAATCCTGGAGGAGAACACTCGCGCCAGCATTGGGGAGGCATTCCCAGGGTGTTCTCAGAGGTGGAACTGATGCTTGTCAGCCTCCTAACCCCTCTGCAGTCGTCTTGTTTGTGGCTTACTGGAGGCATCTGGTTGGCCACTGTGTGAACAGACTGCTGGACTTGATGGGCCTTGGTCTGATCCAGCAGGGCCTTTCTTATGTTCTTATGTTCTCTCACCCTGGGAAGGCCCCCTTGCACAGCGACATTGCTACGACACCTTTTGGGGTGTCCTACTCTCATTTTTCTCAATGGGGCGTCTTTTCCTTTTTTTCTATTTTTTTCGATACCTTTTTTACCTCCATGGCCACCAAGAAGCCTCTGAGCAGGTGGTGTGGGAGTGCTGCAGAAAAATACCCCCCCCCCAATAATCGGCTGCCTGAATATTATATACAGTTCCTCTTCTTTTGAAAAATGTATTCCAGCTTTAGTAGTTGTGAGGATTAGTTCTACAATACTGAAGCTCTCCCCTCTGGTAAACACACCACTAGAAATTTCATCCAGCCTCTGTGCTGGTTCTCAGTAAACATTTTTCACACACTGCCAGGCTTATATTCATAGCCATGACAGCTGGGAAATAAAAGGAGAAAGTCTTGGAGAGCTGAATTCTGCATCTAGTGCCATGTTCTGTCATTTTTCTGCATTTTCATGTATGCCCGTGGAATCCTGACATACACACCATCCAGGTTATGTGATTCCACCTCAATGAGAACATGGATAACCATCACTCCTTAGAGACTAACAAGGTTTTTGGAGTATAAGCGAGATTCAAAGCTCCCTTCATTGGATAAAGGAGTTTGGTAGCATCTTAGAAACTAACAGAATTTATTCCAGTATAAGCTTTCCTGAATCAGAGCTTACAGTGGGATGACATGAGCTCTCACTTACAAAAACTTATGCTTTACATTCTGAAGAGTCACTGGATTCTTGTTTTAGCTGAAAAGTTTTAGACTCTGCCTGCCCATTTTTCCTTTCTGCTTGATTCCTAAAAATCCCTTCAAGAACACACCGAGAGCCACTTCTTCATTCTTCCTTCCTTCACTAAACCTATGCTATTGGTGGACCTCTGCATTCCTCATTCCCAGCCAAAGAGAACACTAATCCTGCCTCTATGCCCTGTTTGCTAGCCCTGCAGAGCAACTGGGTGGGTGAAACAGGATGCTAGATTAGATGGACACTGATATGATCCAGCAGAGCTCTTCTTACATCCCTATTTGTTCACATTCATCTTTTGTTATACTTGGCTTGTTCTCTTCCCCCTCCTCCTGCGGAAATTTCACACAGCAAAGTATTAAGAAGAGGAAAGTGTCTCTTGACTTAAACAGCTGTTGTGAACTGAAGTATATACACAATAGCATTTAAAGTAGTTGATACAATTGCCAAAGCCCAACAGAATTTTAGTGTGTTTTTTGTTTTCATTTTTTTTTCTTTAAGCTGCAAACAAGGGATTTTGTTCCACCTGGGGCAATGGACATATCTCAACTTTTGATAAACACCTGTATGAATTCTCTGGGACTTGCAATTACATACTTGCCAGTGAATGTGATACCGTCTCTCCGGACTTCAACATCCAGTTTCGTCGTGATAAGAAGAACAAAATCACAAGAATCATCATTGAGATGGGATCCACTGTTGTCATAGTTGAAAATAATATCTTATCAGTTAAAGATGTTGGGTAAGTGTCCAATGGAAAAGCACTATCTATTAACTATATCTCAACTGCAAGAGAAAAAAATTTCAGGTTTGGAGAAAGATCTGTCTTGTCTGTTCATGGCTTCAGTCTTTGGATTTAAGTATCCACAGATCTGGCCAAATTGAGAATTAGATACACTGATGTGTTTTTATAACCTATTACTTTTTTATTTTATTTTTTATTTTCATCTCTTGGGAGTTTGGGTGGGGAAGAGGGATTATGTGAGTTTTCTGAATCAATATTTGTTTCTATTTTGATAAGAAAAACTTTAATTACAAAATAGATACCACAAATCTCTACTTTTAGTTCCATCAGGTGCATACAGGAGTACTCAGAGAATGAGAGCACTGTGATACCTGACATGGTATAGTAGCTGGGCCTTCTCTAACTGATGAGTCAGTCCCCATTCAGTGAAAGTACTTGGTTTGTCTCAAAAAATTGCCCTTATGAAAGTACATTGTATATCTAAGAGTATATGTTTCTTGTCTTCACTACTACAATAGTATAATCAGGCTGCCATATACCAAAAATGGAATTCAGATTGCGCCTTTTGGCTACAACACCCGTCTGTCAGCCAAGCAGCAGGAGATGGAACTAGAGGTTTCTTGGAACGATGACTATCTCATGGCAAGTAGCATCTTAATCCTACCTAGAAATTTTACATCTACTCTAAAAAAAATGTATTTTGCACATGTTCTCTGCTCTGGCTGAATGATGATATCATGGAGTCATAGCAAAGTGATAATGGTTTTACTGGTTAACTTGAACTTGTGACTGAATGAGTAAATGCATTTTGCACACACAAACTGGGCAAATTTTGACATAGCTAACATGAGAAGCTCTGTGGGTACTGAATTCAAAACCAGTTCATGATATGGCAGAGGTATTCGCTGTTCAAAGGAAAATTAATTATACTTTTGATTGGAGATGAACCGATGCATCCCTTCCCAGATGCTTAAGCATGGTACTATAAAAATTGCAGAGATTGCAATAAAATTTGCATCCCAAGATTCACCATAGAACAGCCTTGAGGGAAGGTTAATGCTGTTCATCTAAAGAGAAACATCTTCTAGAGAGGGGTGATTTGCCTGCCATCTTTCCTCTGCAACTCACCTCTCTTGAGCTAGTTCCTTCCCATAGACACACAAGCTTCCAAATCAGTATTTATGCCTTGCCTGATATCGTCATATCTCAGAATCTAAGCAGGGTTGAACCTGGCAAGAATTTGGAGGGGAGACCTCCAAGGAACACCGGGGGCATGATGTGGAGGGAGGCAATAGCAAGCCACCTCTGAAGATCTCTTGCCTTGAAAGGGTCACCATGAGTCACCATGAGTCAGTTGTGATTTGACAGCAAAAAAGGGCAGTGGGAGAAGAGTAGCAGGAGAACAGTCATGGGTGGGGAAATAGTTGAGCTGCCACCCCTTCTCTTTTCCACTCCACTCACTCTTCTCAGAAGTTGCTTTTCTCTTTAAGAATCAACCACTGGCATTCACATGTTCCGTATAATTTCCCCACTGTCTTCCATCAAATTGAAAACTTAAAAGAAAGGCTTAAAATCTAAAATTTAAGAAGAGTTGGTTTTCTCTACCACTTAAGGAAGAATCAAATCGGCTTACAATCACCTTCCCTTCCCCTCCCCTCCCCTCCAAACCACAGAAACCCTGTGAAGTAGGTGGGGCTGAGAGAGCTCTAAGAGCTGTGACTAGCCCAAGGTCACCCAGCTGGCTTCGTGTGTAGGAGTGGGGAAACAAATCCAGTTCACCAGATTAGCATCCACCGTTCATGTGGAGGAGTGGAAAATCAAACCCGGTTTTCCAGATTAGATTCCACCACTCCAAACCACCGCTCTTAATCACTTTACCACACTGGCTCTCATATCATAATTATCATATTTTGCAATAATGGGAATAGGGATGCAGTAACATCTGTGAAATTTTAGGCTGTTCATTGCATTGTTCATTGTATATTTAAATTGTTTGGGTATGTGTTCTTAGCACTGCAATCTGGTTTCATTGCATTATTAGGTTTTATACAGTTGATAGCTTATTAGATTTTATACTTAAAGTCCAGTAAATCAGAACAATCAAAAGACAACAGCTCTAGAGCATTATTGTTACTTTATGGCTTTTTAAAGTTGTTGAGCCTATATTGGGGAACAGCAAGCTCTATGTGTGTGTGTGTGTGTATGTGTGTAAAATGCCATCCAGTTGCATCAGACTTATGGTGACCCCTTATGGGGTTTACAAGGCAAGAAACTAACAGAGGTGGTTTGCCAGTGTTTTCCTCTGCATAGCAACCCTGATATTCTTTGGTGGTCTCCCATCCAAATTTTAACCGGAGCTGACTCTGCTTAGCTTCAGGGATCTAATGAGATTGGGCTAGCCTGGGTCATCCAGGTCAGGGCAACAGCAAGCTAAAAATCAAATAAATACGCAAACACATGGAAAAAAATTGATTGTCCCTTGTTACTGCCACTTGATTACAAAGTGTACTGGAAGATGGTTGAACTAAGGGTGGTGACTGAGGACCCTGCCTTGGGGTGGCAGTCAGTCCTGTATTCCTTCACCTAACCTTCCAGCCATCCCCACTAACCCAGGTTTGCTTCAAGTATAGTTAGTCATCACAGCCATCCCTTCAGTTACAGGAGTTATTAACCTGGAAGATTCTGGATCCCCCTTCCATCCCTGAGAAATGTTCCCTTTATTGCAAGGATAAGGTTACCTAAATGAGAAGATTAGTCAAGAACACCTGATTGTTTCACAAATAACACATATAGGTCAATCAGATCAGTAAATACAGTCTATGGAAACCACAAACATTCTGCTAAATATATTGTTGTGATAATATCAATGACTTTTGACCCGTGTGCATTTCCCATGACAAAAATAACAGTATTATACCACAATGTGGTCAAAAGACATGACTGAACAAAAGACAATGGAATGTTACACTTAGAACAGTCATTTTCTAATTAATTTGATTTTGTTTTTTTAGGTTGCAATTGAGGAAAAATACATGGGTAAAACATGTGGACTGTGTGGGAACTATGATGGACAAGAATTAAATGAGTTTCTGAGTGAAGGTAAGTTCATGGCCCCAAAATTACCGTCAAGGTATGGGTTTCATGATGTTTGGAGGAACAGTGCGTTTAAACCGAAGAAAATTTTACCCCCTACATTTTGTTTTGGTTCTTAAACTCGGTAAGATAAAGTGAATACTACCCTGGCATTTTGATGGTCCCTGTACAATGCATGCACATACACAGTAGTAAAATCACATGTTCTTATTTCCAACCAGCAGGGCTGCTTCAGCATTTGCCAAGGGGTTACTTTCTCTAGGAGGGGGCATTGTTGGCCAGTTCCCCTTGGAGGGCTCATCACTGACACTTGGCAAGCAACCTCTACTGCTGCTTGGCCCAGGGACTGGCAAGGATTTGGGCTCCCTTCTTGGTCTTGGCCTCTCCTTTCCCCAACCATCAACAATGGGGAAAGGAGAAGGTAGAGAGATTTTGGCTTGTCCACTGCCTCTTGACTTTGTCCTCCTGAGTGGCACTGCAGCAACTCTCCTTCTCTCATCTGGCATACAGTGTGACTGGTGGCTGGGAGCAACAGCCACTATCCACTGCGAGAATGTAGATGCCAGCATTACAACAGTACTTAGACTCAGCCAACCTGGCTGTACGAATCCACACTTTTGTAACCTTCTGTTTGGACCACTATAACATTCTCTACTTTGGGTAGCCCTTGAAGACAACCCTTAAAGATAATTTCCCGCAAGCCATTCATTTATTTTTCTGTATACAAATATTAGTCTTGTATGAAAAATGAGTCTGTCACACAGCTAGATTGTTGGTCGACCCTGTGACCTAACAGTCAGATTGGAGAGGCTTGCAATTCACTGGTCTTTTCAGATGTGCCCATTACTAACAAACTCAATTTAATTTATATTTCAATTAATAGGTAAACTACTGGATCCGTACAAGTATGCTGCCTTGCAAAAAATGGATGATCCTACTGAGATCTGCCCATTTGAGCGGATGGCAGTTTCTAATGTTCCTCACAAGAAATATGTATGTATTTTTAATTGTATATAGAATTTATTAAATTGTTTAATGGACTTTCTAAACCATCTCAATAATATCCATCCAAACATTCAGTTTACCATGGAAAAAGAAATTGAAGGTAAACTCCCATTTCTTGATACCCTTGTCATCCGTAAAACAAACTTTCAATTAGGTCACAAGGTCTACCAGAAACCAGCTCACACAGATCGCTACTTACACAAAAACTCCAACCACCACCCCCGACAGAAAAGAGGAATAATCAAAACATTAATGGACCGTGCAAGACGGATCTGTGAGCCACAGTTTCTCAAGGAAGAAATTAATCATCTAAATCACGCACTGCTAGCAAACGGCTATTCCAGAAATGAAATCAGAAGGGCCATTAAACCAAACAAAAATCAGAAAACTCAGGAAAATCAGAAAACTCAGGAAAAACAGTCTCCCATAGGAAAGGTATTCTTGCCATTTATTTAAAAAGTCACTGATAGGATAGAGAAACTTCTGAAAAAACATAACCTATAAACAGTGTTTAAACCCACCAAGAAAATACAACAGATGTTACGATCCGCAAAAGACAAAAGAGACCCCCTCACCTCTCAGGAGTATATCGTATACCTTGCAGTTGTGGACAAGTTTACATCGGGACCACACAACGCAGCATACAAACAAGAATAAAAGAATATGAAATATACTGCAGACTTGGCCAACCTGAGAAATCAACAGTGGCTGAACATGTACACAAGGTCTTATTCCAAGACACTGAAATACTGGACAATTCTACCAACTATTTTGTCAGATTGCACAGAGAAGCCATTGAAATTCATCAACATCAGCACAACTTTAACAGAAAAGAAGAGAGTTTAAGAATGAATAAGGCTTGGCTTCCTGTCCTGAAAAACTCCAGACTAACAAAGACTACAGTCCACAATAGCCATGTAGATTAGCTTTGGATTCCACATGTTAACAGATCACTTCAGGATACAATGGTTCCACATTAACATACCACACCCTAATCAGCACATTACCATGATACTTACAGGACAATGATTAGCACATTACCTTTGATACTTTTTGCAGGACAATGACTCAGCTCAAACCCAACCCCCTTCCGACTATATATATTACTCTTCCAACACACCTTGACACTGAGAGACACTGTCCTTCAGTGTTACTCCTCTGAAGATGCCTGCCACAGCTGCTGGCGAAACGTCAGGAAAGAAAATACCAAGACCACGGTCACACAGCTCAGATAACCTACAAGAACCGATGAACTCTGACCATGAAAGCCCTCGACAATATTAAGTTGTCTGTTCATTTATTTAAGCTACATTATACTTTATCCCATGAGCTGACAGCAGCTTCCAGTAGGTTCACTATTTAATCGATTTGTAATAATTTTTAACAATCTACGGAAGCTCAGTCTTAAATGTGCTGTGGACCGCATCTCTGGATCTCTGCCCAGGAGATACATAAATATTCACTTCCAGGACCTGAAATGCCCCTCATCAACTAAAAAAACCCTATAGAAATATGGCAATTAAAATTACTGTCTGTTTAGCATTGGCTGTGTGTATGTGTGTTGGCATACAGCATATAAATGGTATAAAACTGTAGTATAACATAAAGTGGGGGAAATGCTGTAAAACAAACAAACAGAAATGTGAAATTGCCAAAGATAATAGGTGGAACAAAATGGTCTGTGCATGAAAAAAAAATTTTTTTTTTAATGAAAATATATGTGTTTGCACATCCCTGCTTTCAAGCTTGTTTTATACCAACTTGGCTGAAGAATAGTAAATTTAAGATGGGAGGAATAGGGTAACTAGACTGAACTGCGTGTGCATCTACACAAGCATCCCTTTTTAATATCCCATTCAATACAGGATGTATTCACATTGCCCAGTGGCAATATCATAGAATCATAGAGTTGGAAGGGCACATACTGGCCATCTAGTCCAACCCCCTGCACAATGCAGTATTAGCCTCGAGCATCCCTGACAAGTGATTGTCCTCCCTCTGCTTAAAGACTGCCAATGAGGGGTACTAGGGGTACACACATGATCCAGCATATTTGTACTGACCCTCCCATTCAAGATTAACCATGCCCAGTCAGCATGAAATCAGTTAGAAAGCAATGCCACCTCCTCCACTTATATCATCCCTACTCCATACATAAAGTGGCATGGGTGACGGGAGCACATTGTTTGACAGCCTACTTGGATATTATTTATATTTCATAGGGGAAGCAACAATTATTCCCATGCTAGTGAGAAGTTATCGGTGCAGTTCAGTTTGTGGCATAAATGCATCCTGTCCCAAATTGTACCAGGTGCATTTAAACTGCTTTCCTTTATTTTCTAGGCCAGGATCTGTGCCCACCTTCTAAGCAATGTGTCTTCATCATGCAATATCTCAAGGAAAGGGTTTGTCATCCGTTGCCAACTCGATATGCAACACTGCAGAAATCCAGGGCAGATAAATTGTTCTTGCGCTACCCTTTCAGAATACTCCAGACAGTGTGCCATGTCCCATCAGGAAGTGTTTGATTGGAGGAGCAGTGACATCTGCCGTAAGTTGCAGTGTTCTCGACTATACCTTCACTGTTGAGCTTAAATTGCTACACAATGAGCAAACTATAAATTTCAGCATAAATTTAATGTTGCAAAGTTACAATAGATTGTTCGGATTGTGAGTACCAATCTGTTGTCATATACTGTACTGAAAAGGGGGAGAGGTCATCAGTCATATGAGCTAATGAGGACATGAGGAAAGTATGCTCAGATTTCTTATGAGTAAACATGAAGCTGCTTTATTCTTAACCAAACGATTGGTCTATCAAGGTCCAGTATGGCCTATAGTCTGACTGGCAGCTCTCCAGCGTTCTTTCAGCTCACGAACCACCTGATCCTTCTAACTGGAGATTCTGAGGGTTGAGCCTGGGACTTCCTACATTCAAAGCTGATGTTCCACCACTAAACCACAGACCCACACTACTCTCCATTTTGCTCCCATTCCACCGAATCATAGAATCATAGAGTTGGAAGGGACCACCAGGGTCATCTAGTCCAACATCCTGCACAATGCAGGAAATTCCAAATTATCTCCCACACACACACTCACCCAGTGACCAGAAGATGGCCAAGATGCCCTCCCTCTCATCATCTGTCTAAGGTCACAGAATCAGTATTACTGACAGATGGCCATCTAACCTTTTCTTAAAAACCTCCAGGGAAGGGGAGCTTACCACCTCCCGAGGAAGCCTATTCCACTGAGGAACCGCTCTCACTGTTAGAAAATTCTTCCTAATGTCTAGATGGAAACTCTTTTTATTTAATTTCAACCCGTTGGTTCTGGTCCGACCTTCTGGGGCAACAGAAAACAACTCGGCTCCGTCCTCTATATGACAGCCCCTCAAGTACTTGGAACATGGTTATCATATCCCCTCTCAGTCTTCTCCTCTTCAGGCTAAACATACCCAGCTCCTTCAACCTTTCCTCACAGGACTTGGTCTCCAGACCCCTCACCAACTTTGTTGCCCTCCTCTGGACATGTTCCAGCTTGTCTACATCTTTCTTAAATTGTGGTGCCCAAAACTGAACACAGTACTCTAGGTCTAACCAGAGCAGAGTAAAGCAATACCATCCCTTCACGTGATCTGGACACTATACTTCTGTTGATGCAGCCCAAGACTGCTTCCATTCATCATTTCTACCTTCTCACTGCTTACCGTCTCATCTATTTTGTTATATATTTTTTCTCCCTAGCTTTTTCCATTCCATGACTTTGGCATCTGTGCCAAAAGTCACTTGTATTAAGCACCCAGAAGGAACTACTGTACTTTAGCTGTAGATTAGTGATGGCCAAGAACCACTCTGTTCTCTCAAAAGCAGTCTGTGGGCAGGAAGTATATTTTGCCACACATATTGACTCCCACTCAAGGCAAAGCTCTGTAATAAAATTACTGCATTCAATTACTGTATTCAAACCTGGGCTATATTTCTTACTACTTGGGAACTTTCCCCCTTATTAATGGAATGATGGGCAAACATTTTAACATCTCTTAAATGAAATTAATAGGCTTGCTGTGAACCAGAAGAAATCACCTTGAGAGCTTTATGAGTCCATAGGCCACCAACCAGGGATGTGCCTTATTAGTATTTTTTTGATATATTCAGGAGGTCAGTGTGGTATTTGGGATTTTTAGGGATACCAGTAAATGGGTCCTAAAACATTCCAGACATATTTGGGAATATAGAGAAATATTATTCGCTAGCAATTTCAGGTTCCCAGAACTGTTTTTCTTCAACTCCACAGTTTGACTGTGTCAATGTCTTCTTGCCAGGTCTTGGTATTGATTTGGCTTGGGTTCTGTGGTTTGACATTGATTGTTCTGAACTTGCCACATTGATTGGCTCATGGTTCTGCTGGGATTCTCTGGTTTGACATTGGTTCTGATGGTCTTACCACCTTGGTCCATGGCTCTGCTGGGATTCTGTAGTTCTGTTGGGCTTGCAACAGTGTCCATCACTTCAGTTGGTTTGGCTTGGTTTCTCTGGGTTGACATTGGTTGTTCTGAGTTTGTCACATTGGCCCACTGTTCTGCTGGGATTCTCTGGGTTGACATTGGTCCTGTTGATGTTGTTGGTTCTGTTTTCATTGGTAGGCTTTTGATCAGTGGTTGCTTGCTTTTGTGTGTTTGGCTATTGACTTCTTTGCCCTCTAGAAAGCTTGAGATTATTCCACATAGGAAACAATGGATGTATGTAGGATTTTTGGGGCTACCTTGTCCAGGGGCTGATAGAATTGGATTCCTTGGTCCAATCTACTTGGAGCCTGATTGACTCTTTAATGTATATTTAAGTCTAGGTTCCTTGCAATTTTGGTGTTGGTTGTTGGAAATGATCGCTGAAGTGGGGCGACAATGTTGAAATGCTGATTACTATTTTCTAACTTGCACTGATGCCATAAATTTAGAAGTGATAGTTAACTCTGTAGGTATCTGTAGCCATCATTGGCTTGATATAGGGAAAGTTAGTTCTTGAATGACTAGAAAAGGAATATGGAAAATGTGTATGATGTTACATAATTGATGCAATCGATGTGAAGTAGACTCATCTCAATGTTGTACAATACATCCAATGTTTTACAAATAAAATCCAGCAAGCTGTCCAACCCATTCTGTGTTGCAGCTCTAAAAAGATGTCCAGCAAACCAAATTTACAGAGAGTGTGGTTCTCCCTGTCTCAAAACGTGTTCCAATCCAGAATACAGCTGTGCCGGCTACTGTACATATGGCTGTTTCTGTCCAGAAGGTAAGTGAACATAACAAAAACATAATCACTTTTGCTAGACCCAGAATGCCTTCCCATCCTTCATGCTCTGTGCATTCAGCAGCAATTAAAATGCCCATTATTGGCTTTTTCCTGTTTTCATCTCTTGACAGGTACTGTTCTAGATGACATTTCAAGAAACCGAACATGCGTTCCTCTCAAACAGTGTCCGTGCACATTGAATGGTGAAAAATATGATCCTGGTGATGTCATGAAAGCACCATGTAGAACCTGGTGAGTAGTGCAAGATATTATTATTGTTAACTCCCTTAATAATGTGGAAGCCAGCCAGTTAAATGCTAACAAATAAAGATAATAAAACTAAAAGATAATAATGCTAAAAATAGAGTAAAATAAAACACTCCCAAAGTGGAGCACTGCCACAACACTGTTCTCAGCTCTACCAGAACTGGAAGTCTCCCTCAGTAGTGTGAGATAAAGATTAAAGGCGGATTTGAAGTAACTGGTCATCAAAACAGTTGGAAAACCTAGCAGCAATATCCACTTAATTTCTGGAGAGTTATCTTTAAAATCCCTGTAACGTTTCTTAGTTCCTTATTCTACACGAATGAATGGTTTTATTTACATTTAGCCATAGGCCATTACAAACATATCAAGGATACCACAAACCTTATTTTATATGGGGTGAGGTTAACATTCTGTTACTTGGAGACAGTTTGTACATCCCCGGTTATGTGGTCCACTATATGATGAACTGCTGCCTGTCCACACAGAAACTCTTCCATTGATGTCTACCCATTGGCACTTTATTTTTCTCTGTTAGTAAGAACTGTAAATGCCAGTAAACCATCATGGGCCCATTTATCATATGGCCACATTGTGTATCTGCATTTTGAAACTGCACATTAGAAGAATTTTGAACTTCAACGTTCAGAAGGCAGGAATTTTCTTTCAACCTGGGGCCAAGGTATTACAGTGGGAGCTGACAGGCTGTCCAGAATGCTGGAGGTCAAAAGGGTGGCTGTGAGAACTCTGAAGAGGCAGCGATAAATGAGCCCCTGTATGTGAATCTGAGAGGACTGGTATAAACTTATTGTCAGATTTTCCAACTCATTCTTTAAATGTTCTTTAGTCAGCATTGCAATACGATGTGATGGTGCTAGAGAGTTAAATGAAAAAGCTGCACACATTTACGCCCCTGTATAACAATTATTTGAACTGAGTTGGATCCATTTTGCTAATGGTGGAGCATTCCTCCAACATAAGGAGGCTGTACAGTACTGTTTCAATGTGAGAAGCCTTTCCCTGGCACAGGAGGCATTCTCCACTAATGGGAGACTCCTTGCACAAAAGAAAAGTTGTACCGTTAGTGGAGTGGAAGCTCTAGTTCCAGTCTGTAGTCTTTGGAGGTCTACCTTGTTTTTAAATGCTTAAAGTTCTTTGACTTCACGAAATTGTTGCACAAAGAGAGAAAGAGAAGTATATTGCCCTACGGTACTCAAATGCAAAATGATGAGCTCAAAAATGTGTTCTGATTAACAGCGGATATCTACTTTTCTCTTCCTCAGTAAATGTGAAATGGGCCAGTGGAGCTGCAGAGAACTACCATGTCCAGGCACATGTTCCTTGGAAGGAGGTTCATTTGTTACCACTTTTGACTCGAGGCCGTACCGTTTCCATGGAGTTTGCACCTACATTCTTATGAAGGTAATCTACTTGGCAATAAAACAGTTTTCACGGGTTTATAAAAGGACTTTCTGGATGCTAACACTGGTCAACATTTATCCTATATACAAACATCCGCATAACTACAATCTCACGGGGAATCACAAAACCACAACCTCTAGCTCTGCATTCCTCAAAGGGCCTATGCAAATGCCTAGAAATGAAAAGGGTTGTTGGGGAAGCGAGAGATGGACATGCTACGTTTTTAATTTCTTTCTCTCTTTGATGCCGCTACAGTGTTTTCCTCTTGCTATGTGTCCTGTTCCCTGAAGATTCATGACTGCCTTACCTTTCTGAATTAGTTTATACAAAAGTATATCATTTGGGTTTCGGCTTTCAGAAATTGGAATATTGAATCAGAAGGGACACATCTGTTCCTTGAGGTAGTGGTTATAGTGTCAGACGAGAACTTGGAAAATATGGGTTCAAATTCTCACTCGTCCACAAAACTTACTGGGCGATTTTGGGACCATCATTCTCTCTTAGCCAAATCAATTTCATGGAGTTATTGGCAACATAAAATGGAGGTGCGTTGGAATCAAAAAATGGACAACTCCATCGATATAGTACAGTACTGTTGTAATTAACATAAGAAAGGCCCTGCTGGATCAGACCAAGGCCCATCAAGTCCAGCAGTCTGTTCACACAGTGCCCAACCAAGTGCCTCTAGAAAGCCCACAAACAAGACGACTGCAGCAGCACCATGCTGCCTGTGCTCCACAGCACCCAAGACAATAGGCATGCTCCTCTGATACTAAAGAGAATAGGCTAACTTCCAAATCAGTAGTGGTACACATTGTCAAGAATTTTTCAGTGCGGGATTTCAACAGGCAAAAATATAGTAATAAGGACCACCTCACGCATTACATTTTTAACTGAACATGTGACATGCATCATAGAGATATACTTGTCAGAGAGCCATGATTAATTGCAGATTTCTTTAGAGTATAAGCTTAACTGCAAACCTAGGTAAAAAGTCCTAATGAGACCCAAATATTTGATACGATGTGACAAAAAAGGCAAAAAATATTTTTTCCCCTCCCAAAAATTTGCTTTGCTTTTTTTCCCTTTCTAGAGCCCCATGTTGCCAAACAATGGAACCTTGATGGCTATATATAAAAAATCTGGATATTCCAGTTCTGAGACATCACTTAGCACTATCATTTATGTCTCTTCACAAGTAAGTGCTCATTCTATGTAAACATTGTTATGGAAACAACAGAAGAGAACAGACACAATCCAGCTCAGTTAGTTGCATTTTCCCCCAATTTTCAGCTGTACAAGGGATTATGAGCATGGAGTTAGGGTTGCCAGTCCCCTGGTGGGGGTGGGGTATCCACAACTCCCATTTCCACCCCTGCTCTGGGTGGCAGCAAGAGAAAAATGAAAAAATGGCTGCCAGACCTATGGGGCGACATCACTTCTGGTGGAAACCCGGAAGGTATGTCACAACTCTCTAGGAAGCTCCAGAAAGTCTTGTGGTAAAACCATAGATTTTCCAGTGATGCCTAGAGAAGACTGATGTCACATACCAGAAATGACATCACACTGTACCCAACATCTGCCCCACTTGTCCCTGCCCCCCGGTCTCCTGCTAGTTGCCAGGCTGGACCTGGCAACTCTACATGGAACACAGACAAAGGTGAGAGGAGTAACTGGATATATTAGCTACAATGATATGAGAAGTGTCTCCTGAAATTCACTGTGGTCACTTATCTGGACAATAGCATCAAAGAAATGCATGCTCTTGCCCAGTATCATTAAATATAGAATAATTACAATTCCTTGAGCAACAGTACAGGAAAGAGTTTATTAGCTTATCTTAATTGCAAAAGTTATGACAGTATAAATATTAGTGTCTTACTTTAGAGTCAGGGCCTGCTAGACTCTGCTTTTAGGTTCATAGGATACTCAAGAAGAAAACAAAGCTTTTTTGCTAAAAAGTGATCTTAATAATGTCTCTTGCCATTTCTTTTTGCATGCCTACATTACGTGCTGTTATGTGAATTTTATATTCATCTCTTTTTTTTGCCGTCAAATCACAGCTGACTTATGGTGACACCGTAGGGTTTTCAAGTCAAGAGATGTTAGGAGGCGGTTTGCCATTGCCTGCCTCTGTGTCATGAGAATGTGTGACTGGCCCAAGGTCACCCATTTCATCTTAGAATGAAAAAGTTGGTGCTTAGCCTAGCTTGCCATTTACCTATTAACCAAGCTTGCCAATCAGCATTCTGTGTTTTCTTTTCCATAGGACAAAATTGTAATTTCCCAAAATCAAATCCTAACTAATGAGGATGAACTTAAGTGGTTGCCTTATCAATCTGGTAAGATAAAAAGGGGGAATGCAGATTGTGCACTTTATTAAAGTAGACAAGTCAGTCAATGTCATTTATGTTATTATTATCTGTTTTAAAAGCTGTTGTTACCCACCCTATACAACTGAATTTGTATTCAAATGTACATAAATAATCAACCATCTCTCTTGTCATAGTAGCAACAGTCTGATCTTATTCAAGCAATCTATTCAGAGCAAACATTCAAGTTTTCTTGGGACTTGGGAGCAGGGTACCTAAAGGACTGTCTCCTCCCATACAATGCAGCCTGCTAGTTAAGATCTGTCTTGCAAGCCTTGCTCTTCATGCCCTTGCCTTCAGAGGTGAGGTGTCTAGAAACAGGGCATTTTCTGTGGTGGCACCTTACCTTTGGAATGCCCTTCTCCTCCCAGTCACCGTGAGCCCTGCTTTGGCGAGGGCAAGATTAAAACCCAATAAAATAATAATAAATAAACAAACAAACAAGTAATTGAAGCTCTCCTACCTTACTTTCTTTGAGGTGCCTAGCCAAAACACACCTTTTTATCCAGGCTTTTAATTAGGGGTTCTATCTTATCAGCTTTTTAATGGTCTGCTTCTATTTTATGGGTAGTTTTTGTGTTGCTTATGACCAATGGCTGTTTTTAATGCCTTGTTTTGTCTTTGTTTTTTCATTGTGGTGATTTTAATTTTAATTAAAAATATTAATTTTAATTATAAACTGTCTTGAACAGGCCTCTGAAGAGGTGTCATGTGTGTGTAAAGTGCCGTCAAGTCGCAGCCGACTTATGGCGACCCCTTTTGGGGGGGATTGTCATGGCAAGAGACTAACAGAGGTGGTTTTGTCAGTGCCTTCCTCTGCACAGCAACCCTGGTATTCCTTGGTGGTCTCCCATCCAACTACTAACCAGGGCTGGCCCTGCTTAGCTTCTGAGATCTGACGAGATCAGGCTAGCCTGGGCCATCCATGTCAGGGCAAAGAGGTGTCATAGAGTATCCTAAATAAATAAATAATCCAAGCGCCAAGTGGTCATTATACAAGAGAGTATAAATAATGAGGTAATTCGATAAACCATAATCACTATTTCTCAATCCTCTAATTCTTTGCAGGGGACATCACTATCTTCAAACAATCATCTACTCACATTCACGTGTACACAGTATTTGGGCTAGAGCTGATCATTCAAATTTTGCCGGTGTTACAAGTTTATATTAAAGTTGGACTTCAGTTCAAAGGCAACACCCAAGGTACAGAACCCCATATCCTTTTATTCTTGGTTTCTTGGTTTGATTCTTGGTTTGATTCTTGGCTAGTTAACAATCCTGAGAAGATGTCCTTGAGGAGTAGCTGACCGTGTGGGGGTGGCTAACACCTGCACTGAGTCAGTGAACAATGAACGAAGCTGGAAAATTCTGTTAAGCTGGCTTCCATGCATGCATGGATCATGAATTGCCCACACAGAGCGGAAGCAAGCATACATCCACACTTGCACCGAAAGCAAGTCATTAAATACAGTAATGGCATTGTGTGGATTTATATCTACTTTCTTAGAATCAAATAGAATGTATATGTCTCCTTATTGGGTTTTTTTTTTTTTTTTTGTAAATTTTAATTTATTTTCTAATAAGGGGTACAGGAAAAAAAGGGTTCCGTGTCCAAAATAATCAGTTCTTACCCTATAATGAAATCTCTTTTTAAAATACCGAACTAATCGGAAAATTCAGTTCTCAATTGTACAATAACTTCAAATGATAGCATTATTAATAAAACAGAACCTATTTGATAAAAAATGTTGTGATCTAGTTAATGAAAAAATCGTTCAGATCTTATTCATTCCTAGCCCTAAACTCACATTTCATACACATGATTATATCATACATATCTATCAAAAAAGAACTGCTATTTCTTTTTTTAGTTTAAGCCTCTTGTTACATATAACTATCTCAAGATCGAAAATGTTTCATCTAAAGAATGAAGTGATTGGTTGAAGCAGGAGCCTAGCTATTCAAATCATACAACTATAATTTCTACTTCATATCTTACTGTGGTCATATATGCTGGCAAATTACACTTGATCTAGATTCCAGGGTACATTCTATTTAGTATATTTCTGGATGAGACCCGGGATAGGTTTCAAAAGTAGTATAAAAATAACATGCTGTATGCAGCCTAACATGACCTGAGACATGATAGACCTCACCTTGCAAGATTTGCTGACAAGTTGCAGGGTAGATGATGTAATTGACATTGTAGCATAACCACAAGAGGCATCCAAGCATGTGTAGAATAATATAAATTGATCTAAACTGGAATGTCTCTAAACTCAGACTGCTTCACATAAGCCTTTATTGCAGCGCATGAGTCAAAGACATTGCTGATCTGCTATGAGAGAGCCAGTGTGGTATAGTGGTTAAGAGCGGTGGTTTGGAGTGGTGGACTCTGATCTAGAGAACCGGGTTTTAATCCCCACTCCACCACATGAGTGGTGGATGCTAATCTGGTGAACTGGATTTGTTTTCCCACTCCTACACACGAAGCCTGCTGGGTGACCTTGGGCAAGTTACAGTTCTGTTAGAGCTCTCTCAGCCCCACCTGGGAAAATGATTGTAATCCAGCTTGAGTCTCCTTTAAGTGGTAGAGAAAGTCAGCATATAAAAACCTCCTCCTCCTCCCCCTTCCCCTCCCTCTTCTTCTTCTTCTTCAAACTGTGGGCTTCTGATGCTGTCTAATCAGGATATACTGGATTCCTCTGAATTAGACCAGAGACTATTTCAGAGACTGGACTGGATTGTGAAATCCCTTTTCATTCCATAATCACTCCAGAACTCATTTGTTTTGGGATCCTTTATACAGTGGAACCTGGTGGTCCTGAATATCCCTATCTGTCATAGCAACGTACAGTACAGATGGAATACTCTGGCTTACCAAAGAATTCATTCTTACTTGCTTTTCTTTCCTCCCATGTCTTTCGTTGTCACTAGGATTGTGTGGTAACTACAATGGAGAAACTTCAGATGACTTCTTAACCAGCATGGATATTGTTGAAGGAACAGCAACTCTCTTTGTGGATTCCTGGAGAGCAGGGAATTGCCACCCTGCCTTAGAAAGAGATACTGATCCTTGTTCTATGAGTCAATTGAACAGTAAGTGAAATGGTCTGCCTCACTGAATCCCTTTTTCTTCTTTATCTTCTCCTGAAGTGATTATGCCACTGCGGGTCACACTGGCTCCTAACAAGGTTTCCCCCCCCCCCCAGGAATGAACGGTTAATGTGTGAACATTTTGTTTTAACCAACTTGGGGACACCGAATTGGGTAGCAAAGCAGCACAGAAATATTTTCAATAAATACAAAAATGAGGAAGTTCAGATTATTTGATCTATTGACCGAGAAGCAGATTCTTCATATGTAAAATCAATTGGAACTGACTTCTTAGGTATCTAAGAAAAGTATGACAAATGGCAAACGTAGCCACAAATGTCAAGGAAATAAGTGAAGCAGGCCAGGAAATAGGCTACAAAAGTGATTACTGTGGGTTATATCCACGGTTGTTTTGCCTTCCTCTTTACTCTTTTAAGGTTGTCTCAGATATAATGGAAATTGGACTACATCTTTGTGTCTTTTGTCTAGAAATGTGTGCAGAGACCCACTGCTCCATTCTTATCAAGAAGGGATCATTATTTGAGAAATGTCATCCGGTGGTGAATCCTGCTCCGTTTTATAAGGTAGAGATTAAACAAAGCACAAAGCAGCTAGATATTTGATAGTCTGGGTGCTTGGAATGGTTCAGAATGAATCATAACTTGTCACCCGGTGATTCTTTTCTTCTCTTTCAAATCAATATTAAATTCAGTCAAACTAATCAAATCAATGTCAGTTTATGAGCCCATGCTAGAAAAGGAGGAAAGAGGCAGCAGAGAGAACCATGTGTAAGCAGTCCCATCTACCAAGGAAAGGACTATAAGCACTTTATTCAAATTCCAGATAAAAAAAACAATTGGCTGTAGCCAATACTAACATACCGACATACCTTATTAAGTCAGTATGACTGCTACTATGATAACATAAGCAATTTTTGTTGAGGCTACTGAGAGTGTTCAGAGTCCCAAATATTTGTCAGAGAGGTAGAGTTGCCAACTCAGGCTTGGGAAATTCCTGGAGATTTGGGGTTGGTGCCTAGGGAGAACGAAGTTTGGGAAAGGGAGGGAGCTCAGTAGAGATGTGGTGCTATGGAGTCTACCTTCTGAAGCTGCCATTCCCTTTCAGGGGAACTGATCTCTTTAGTCTGAAGATCAGTTGTCATTCCAGGAGGCCTCCAGGCCCCAACTTGAGTTTTGTATCAGTAATCAAGAACCCTTATAAGGAACTTGTGATTTCCTTGTCAAATGTTGAATGGTATGCTGACTGAAAGACACAGCTTCGGAACATACTCAGGACAACTGTTTTTATACAGTTGCAAACCAGTTCACTTCACTCATACCTTTTCATCACTATTAAGTATTCATTTGTGTGTGAATGCGCCATCATAGATCAAACACCAAAGACAGAACCTCTATATAATATAAAACACAACACTTTTAAATGGATTCAGTTCAACACATTGAATTAATCTATGTTGCCCAGTGGTGTGTGATCAAGTGATATGCATGTGTGAACCTGCTCAATTAAATTGTTAATCAAAGCTTGTAAGAGAATATTTATTCATTTTCAGAGGTGTGTATACCAAGCCTGTAACTATGAGGAGACCTTTCCTTATATTTGTTCTGCCCTGGGATCATATGCGCGTGTGTGTGCTTCCATGGGACTGATTCTTGGGAACTGGCGGAGCAGCATAGACAACTGCAGTAAGTAGTCCTCAAATGACCTTTAAACGTACAGAACAGGATATGCTAACTTTGTATATAGTCTACCTAAGCACAGATGGACATTCAGTTTTGACAATCCAAGCCAATTTCCACTGCTCAGTAAAACATACATACCCCCCCCACACACACACAAACATGTGGTCTAGTTTAAAGAGTAGCATAACTTGTGGTTTTTCATATTCTAGAAGAAAGGGTGTAATTTCACATTTATAATTTAGATTATTTGTAGCTTGTTTTTTCCAATCTAACAGAGTTGAAAAGTGGTTTACAAATAGGGTTGCCAGGTCCCTCTTTGCCATCGATGGGAGTTTTTTGGGGCAGAGCCTGTGGAGGGCGGGGTTTGGGGAGGGGAGAGTCCAATGCCAAAGTGGCCATTTTCTCCAGGGGAATTGACCTCTATCGGCTGGAGATCAGTTGTAATAGCAGGAGATCTCCAGCTACTACCTGGAGGTTGGTAACCCTGCTTACAAACAATTTAAGATATAAAACGTAACGTCTCACATTCAAAACTCCTAAAATATCAGAATAATAAAGTAAACAATTAGAAGCCACTCAAAAAGAACAGAAGCAATTTAACCCCCAGCCCAGCTAGCACTATTTTTAACAAATTCCATTGGCCTGCAAAGTAAACAGTCCTTTCCTGTTTCTTGAGTGGCAGCAATATAGGAGCAAGACAAATGTTCTGTGACATAGGTGCCACCACAAAAAGGCCCGACCCCAAACTTGTTTGATCACCCACCATACTTCTAATGAAGCAGGGGTGCAGAGATTACCTGTTTGTATAGATATCTGGTAACTTTCCCATAAGTTCACTACTCCCAAATTTCATTACTCCTCTGAGTTGGTTGCTCAACTGTGAATTCTGTGAAAATGAGTGACGGTCAGAACCATTGCAGAGTTAAGCAAGTTTCACTTCAAAGGACTTTCTGGAACTCTTCTAACTACTCCACCGTCAATAGTCTACCTGGAAGTAGAGCAATAAGGATTTAGCTCCTATATAGGCTTCAGTGAACTGTCTGAAATCTGTTAATCTCTTACATGGAAAATGTAGCAGAATAGGGTGTGCCAAAAAAACACCAGTGGATGGTTTCTAACCAGCAAAACCTAATTATATTTTTCTCCCATATACAGCTATCTCTTGTACTGGAAATCAAACATTCAGCTACAACACTCATTCCTGTGACCGGACATGCTTGTCTCTCTCCAACCGAGATGTGGAATGCCACTCCACTGACATCCCTATAGACGGCTGCAATTGTCCGAAAGGGACCTACTTGAACCACAAAGATGAATGTGTACGTAAATCCCAGTGCCCTTGCTACTTGGAAGACAGACAGATCATTGAGGCTGATCAATCAGTCGTAATTGGTGGGATTACCTGGTAAGCATCTGTTATACTAAACTAGTTGTAGCATGGGCTGTGTCTTCATACTGGAGTTCCCTTTGTTTAGGGCAGAATTTAAATTCTTTAATTTTAAAAAAGTGGATTTCAAAGAAATCTGAAAGAAAAAAGGGAACACTCTTTCTAGCTCTATCTGTTTATCTTAGAAATATGCCTCCATTCCTTTGTATGTTCAACATCCTTTAAGGGGGTGAAAGTATGGTGCTGGCCGTGTTCGTGTGAAACTATGAAGTAGTAGGAGGGTGTGACCGGTTGATGTGGTAGGAGAGCGTACTAATATATTTTTGGTGCCCAGCCCAAAGCCACTATCCTTGCAATGGTAGTATCTATTAATTAATTAACTGGGATTAACTGACGAAAGGAGAGAATGCCAGTAACTGCCAGGCTACTTTGGCCTTTGAAAGCTGAAACTTTTTCCTCAGGTTTCCTAAACTTTTAAATACTTAGCTAGAGCCTTTTTAAACTTACAGACCTCTGCCTGTCCCATAGCTTTCAAATAACTCTGGAAGTCTATATATGAGAACCACAGGTTTGAAGTATACAGCTAGCCTAGAAATCTGAGAAAATTGGTACAAGATGTTTTACAGATGGCACGTTACTCCCAACATGATAATAAAGATAGATAAAACAAACAAAACAAGTCAAGCAGCTTGTTGGAAATGTAAGGCATCAGATGGCTCTTACTACCACGTTTGGTGGACCTGTCTTTATGTGAGAGTGGTCAATTGACTGTAATAAATATTATTATTATTATTATGTTGGACCTGTCTGAAACTACAGTCATATTGGAGAGCCGTTCATCAGGAATTTCAAAAGATGTTTCAACAGAAACTCCCATTAGATCCCAAGAACATGTTGTTAGGCATTATACTATCAGAATTACCCTTGCAACTTAAAGATCTGTTCAAATATGCTACAACAGTTGCCAGAGTACAGTGAGGAAATGGAAACAACCACTTCTCCCAGATATAGAAGAATGTAAAGATAAACTATTGGAATATGCCACTATGGCAAAAATGACCATGATAAATACAAGTAACGACATGAGTGACGAGCTCTTCCATGAGAAATGGAAACTATTTTATAAATATGTTGAGATTTAATTCCATTAATAATGAAACAACAAAGTAGATATTAGTTAATGGTAATGACAGTTTAGATAACTATTTCGATTGTAAAGATATTGCGCATGCTTGACACTCACGACAGGTGATCACTTTCTGATTATATTGTATGCTCAATTCGCCTGAAAGCTTTTTCTTTTTTTGTTCCGCATTCCGGGCAATTATTAGATTGAAAAACGATATTGAAAAACTGGGCAATGTAGTCTGCTCGATCTGCTCTTGAATCTTTGTTTTTTCAACTTTATGCTGGATATCTTTACTTTTCCCCCTCTTCTTCTTTTTTCCTTTATACCCCCTATTATAAAATAAATATATATTTTTTAAAAAAGATATAGACCTCCTTAGTGTTTGTGATGGTGTTCATAGACGTATTTCCTTTGCCCCTCCCCGTCCCTTCTCCTTCAGAAGGCTCTGAGGGCCCTGATTGGCCGTTGCTGGCTTTCTCTCTAAACCACCAAGGTACAAAGGGGTTTGGCAGATATGAAAAAGGGGATGCACTTGTCTCTGTCCATCACAGAGAGGAGTAACACTAGTGAAACAGCATCATAAGAATGTGAGATAACAAACAGTGTGCAGATAGCTACTGTCCTAGGTAACTTTATGGAGCTGAAAACAGTACTTTAAATTTGTTGTGTTTTTTAAGTAAAGTTATTTCTAAACTTCAAGAAAAATGGGGAAATAGCTAATTCAAAACAACTTTGCTATGTCCCATTCTTGTCCTGATGTGAATTTATCCTATCTCATGTAAAAAGCAAGATGGTACTATTTAAAATTAACAGTACAAAAAGCTCTTTGCTAGAGGCTAATAATTAATGGACTACAAAAAACAACAACAATAATTCATAGAGTGGGGTTGAATGGGAAGCATTCCTAATATTAAAATAGAACCACAATTTCTCCAAAATATTAATAAGAATTCAAAAACCCTATCAATAGAAATAAGATTGGTTGACCCCTTCTGAGAATATACTAACTCCATTTTCTGTTCTAGCTACTGCATCAATGGAAATCTGAGTTGTACTGGCAAAGCTATAGACCCTGCAGGTATGACTATCAGCACCCTTTTTTGAAGAGCATATTTATCTGAAATGTTGTAGAAATAATACTTTGTACGTGTCTATTTACTTTTTCATAGAAAACTGTAGACCTCCCATGCAATATATATCATGCTCAGCAACCTCAGGAAACAAATATGGAGCTGCCTGTGCACCGACCTGCCAGATGCTGGCCACTGGAACAGAATGTGTGAGTTCATTATCTTTTCAGCAATCATTGTGACATCAGAGATAATATTTTCAACCTTTCCAAGCCATGTCATTGTGTATGTGTTAAGTGCAGCCAATTTGCTTCTGACTCATGGCAACAACCTCCAAAACATCCTTTCATTTGCTCAGGTCTTGCAAACTGAGGGACATGGCTTCCTTTATAGAGTCAATCTATCTCCATTGGTTGCTATGAAATGAAATGCATAAATGCTTGCAATATTTAACATGAACTGATAGTTGATTAGGACATCTAAAATTACCCAAACTTCTAGATGGTGATTATTGTGTGACAGTGTTTGGGATTGGTTTATTTTTCCAGGTTCCCATCAGATGTGAATCAGGCTGTGTTTGTGCTGATGGGCTATATGAAAAACTAGATGGTACATGTGTGCCAGCTGACGAATGCCCTTGTGAATATGGTGGCATTTCTTATGCAAAAGGGGAGGAAATTCACACAGAATGCAAAACCTGGTAAGAATTTATCCTTACATGTTTTCATGAACAAAGTGTACAATGATGCAATTTAGAGGATAGTTACTCCTAAGCCTAAAAAAATGCTGGATCTGAGAATCTACTTAATGCCATTGGATATATTATGACTGGAATACAGCTAAGTTGAGTAACAGCCCATTCCTGAAATAATGGCGTGCTGAGTCAGTGGGGAAGAGGCGCAGCGGCGCCTCTTCCTAAGCCTATTCACGTACGCCAGAAAACAAAAACAAAAAAGCCTTTTGCCCCATAGGGAACAGCCCCATAGGGAACAGCGAGGTGCCGGCGTACCAGGCCGAACCAGAATAGGGAGCCGCCTAACCAACGGCTCCTCCTCCTGGCCTGCCCCCGGACAGCCCCCCTGTGCCAGAGCAGCCTCTCTATGCCATGGCCTGCTCCATGGAGAGGCCGCGCCAGCGGAGGGGCGAGGCGCAGTCCTGCGGCACTCAGCCGCTGGTGGGGCTGGCCTCGCCACTGGCAGGAGAGCACGGTTCAGATTGGTGTGAATCCAGGCGCATTTTAGAAAATAACCGCTGAAAGTGTTTGTTTTAGCATTGCGTCCCGCATCGTATCTGTTCCTTTCAGGAATGGGCTGTAAGTGATTTCAGGAAATGAAATTAATTTCATATGAAGACATTCAGGAGGTTTACACATGACTGTCGTGTTAACTTTATATGCCTTTGAAGCCTTCCTGATCAGGTCTCTGTTCCTCACTAGCACCTGCACAAGAGGAAAATGGAAATGCTTCGAGAAATCTAAGTGCTCCTCTACATGCAGCCTCTATGGGGAAGGCCATATAATCACTTTTGATGGACAGCGCTTTGTGTTCGATGGCAACTGTGAATACATACTAGCTATGGTAACATCACATTTATTACTTACATAACATTATTCCAACTCAGCAATTATTTTAAAAATAACATATGGGAACTCAAAATAAACACTCTTGAATAAATGTAACAATTCAGATCAAGGTTTACTTTGTAGTCCAGTCTACACCTTAAACAAAACATTATTGATTTCAAATATTTGAGACTATATTCTCAAGAGGGGGATTGCCTGAATTCTTCTTCCACATTTAATACAACTACCCTTTCCTGAAAAAAATTAAATGTCTTTCCCAATTTATTCACATGAAATACAAAACCAAGTATCCTTTTTTAAAAAAAAAATTCTTAGAAAAAATTATTCTTACAATAAAAGAAAAAGGGGGGAAACCCTAGATATATCATTACTTTGAAAAAATCAAATACTGGTGATACAAATTATTTAAAAAAACAAAACAAAACAGCATTAATATAACTAAAATACCCATAGCACTTAATCAAATAATACTCTGTCTATTTAACTAAAATCCGCATTATTATTATATCCCTCTCTACAATTTACACATTAGAATGCTTTCTCCATCCTTAAAATTTTTGAATTCCAGCGAGCATCAAGTTCTTTGGTAACAAACCAAGTATCCTTGTATAGCTAGTGCTTCACTGAAAATATTACATTTTCTATTGACTAAATGTCAGTCAATAACAACAACATTAATATGGACTGTAATGCAACCCTTATTTTTAGATTCAATTAGTCATTAAAGAATTAAGATATTATCAGTCCAATTCTTCTCCTAGAAAACTATGATAGATGCTGTTTTCATTCTCTTTTTCCTTTTCAACATAATTGTTAATGATGATATGAATACAGTAGATTCTTCATTCTGACTGAATTTGAAATATGATGTATTTCTTTGTATATGCATGCTAAAATAAAAAGTTTTTAAAATAAGCTGTCACAGAAAAGGATAGCTTGAGGACTACTAGCATGAACATTCCTCAACACTGATTTGATCTGGCATCATATATTCTAATAGCCAATGGTGGCCCCCATCTGCAGATACTTAAATCTGCAGATTGGGGCCGTTTAAACAGCAGGAAGATTCCCCTGCAAACTTGGGAGAAACCCGAGGCTTGCAGAAAAACCTGAAAACCTTTAGAAATTGGAGGGGGGATTAAATCACAGGCTGAGTAGTGAGGACAGGGATGGGTGTGCTGAGATCAGATTGAGGGAAGAGGATGTGGTGTGAGGGCAGTGGGGAGTTGGGGGTCAGGGTTGGGGGTTAGGAAAGGGAAAGGAGTATGGTGTGCATGGGAAAAGGTGGGAGGAGGATATGGCACTGAGGCGAAAGGGTAGAGAAAGGTAGCTGGGGATGTTAGCAGCCAGAAGACAAAGCAGGGGCCAGTGAGGGGATTTTCCTGTGAGTTTCTTATGGGTAACTGCTTGTTACATTATAAAAGGCACACTGAACTGCACAGTTAATTGAGAGAACTCATATAGTAGGACTGATATCTGCTACTAGAGTTCACAGCACATTTAATTGGCAAAGTGCTTTACAAACCTTACCTCATTCATGCAAACAATTGATCTACTGGATTGGGCCTGATCATTTTCTGTTTACAAATCAGGAAATCATATGGAAACATAACTTATTCAAATGATTTAGTAAACAGATGGTTAAGTACAGTTTTAAATCCAGCTATCTAATTGTCCTCTCACATGGCATTTGAATACCTTTTTATGTGCCTGTGTCGCACCTCATGTTAATGCGCCCAAGGAGCTTCCAGTTCCAAGGCTCCATTTGTATCATGTTTGGGAGAGCGGCCACCAATTTGTTTTGCTTCGGAAACATGTAAACGATCCTATGCAATCTTCATTAAATTCTTCATACATTAAATCTCATATACAGTTTGTTGCCAGGCTACTCTGATTGTACTCATGATTATCCGGTGGTTCTTCTTTCCCTTAGGATGGTTGTGGCATGAGCGGATCTAACCATACTTTTAAAATGGTGACTGAGAATGTCATCTGTGGGAATACAGGGGTCACATGTTCCAGAGCCATCAAGATCCACATAGGGGTAAGAATAATACATAGTTATCATGTATAAGCTCATTTTCTTTGTCTTAGTCACAGGGGCACTCAAGAAATTATTTCCTCCTTTGAACATTAAGAACTTTCCATTTTTTTAAAGTATGTGATTCTTCCTAAAGTATGTTTCAACCTAAGATACACTGATACTATCATCATGATATATAACTAGCCTACTAAGTTGGAAATCTTTCCATCTCAGGAAGGATGAGAATTGATGAGTGAGTGATAGAGAGAAGTCCTAATCAGCTCTACTCAAAATTCTACTCAGATCCATTCAATGGAGCTAAATCATAGGAAAGTATTCTAAAGGTTGTACTGTTACAGTGCAAACCTATGCAGAGTTACTCCAGTCTAAGCCCCCTGAAATCAGAGTAACCCTGTGTAGAAGTTTACTCTTAGATTGGATTCTTATGAGACTAAAATGGATAAATTATCTTGTAGATTAGATTTGGGCACATTATAGGTATGTATAGATTAAGGAATGTTCATTGAGAATTTGGGGTAAATCAGCTAAAATGTTTGGATTTAAAATCAATGAAAGTTATTCTCTGTATTTAAGGGACAGTTGAAATGCATATAACTGCAGTAGTTTACAGTGGTCATTAAACTCTACAAATGGCCAACATTTAAGTAAAAGCAAGTATAACAAATTAAGAGTGTGCACAGAATAGAGTGTTCAGAATAGCTCATAAAAACTTTTCAAAGAGACAAAAATGGGATGTTGCCCAAAATAGTAAATATAAGCAGGGCACCCACAAGGACTTGTTGGGTGGTATCTCATTTTCCTCTCCTGCACTATTTTCTCTTTTCCTTCCCTGAAAGCCTTCATAGCCTCTCCCCTTTTCCTGCTTCCTTCCCACTCAACATACAAAAATACCTTTATCTGCCCCCCATATCTTCAGCTTTCCTTCCTCTTCCCCAACAGCCTCTACTTAGAAAAACTATGACCCAATTGCGTGGTACCAGCCACAGGGCCGGGCCCACTTGTATGGTAAGGAGCTCTCAAGGATTCATGGGGGGTACCTCACTTTCCTCTGTATCCCCTCTCTGTGCTACTTTCTCTTTCCCTCCTCATGGCAACCTTATAGCCTCTCCCCTTTCCCTGCCTCATTCCTTCCACCTCAGCCATTCACAAACCTACTTTTTATCTGCCTCTCATCTTCAGCTATATTTATTATTTATTTACTTCATTTATACCCCACCTTTCCCCATAGTGGGGACCAAAGCAGTTTTCATTATTGTCCTCTATTCCTTTTCATCCACATAACAACCCTCTGAGATAGGTTAGGTTGAAAGTGTGTGACTGGTCCAAAATCACCCAGGGAGCTTCCAAAGCAAAATGGGGGTTCTAACTTAGCTCTCCCAGACCCTATTCTGAAGCTCTAACTGCTACATCACACCGGCTTTCATAGGGTGGCCACTCTTGAACTATAGCAAGCATCTAGGCCTAGTTGAGTCATGCAAGTCAGGTGGTGTCAAGTTAGGGTTGCCAGCTCTGGGAATTCCCTGGAGATTTTGGGGGTGGAGCCTGAGGAGAGTGGTGTTTGGAGAGGGGAGGGACTACGATGCCATAGAGTCCAATGGCCAAAGTGGCCATTTTCTCCTGAGGAACTAATCTCTGTCACCTGGAGATCAGTTGTAGTAGAGGGAGATCTCCAGCCACCACCTGGAGGTTGGCAACCCTATATCAAGTCACCCAGAGGTTGCTTCCAGGCCTAGGTTTGCCAACCTCCTGGTGAGACCAGGAGATCTTCCAGAATTACAGCTGAACTCCAGATGCAGAGATCTGTCACCTTGGAGAAAATGACTGCTTTGGAGGGTGAGCTATTTGGCTGAGGCCTCTTCCCTCCCCAAACCCTCCCCTCCTCAAACTCCACCCTAAAATCTCCAGGAATTTCCCAAACTGGAGCTGGCAATCCAAGACAGGCCTGGCCCCAAGGAGTTGGGTTGCCAGGTGCCTCTTCACCACTGGCGGGAGGTTTTGGGGGCAGAGCCTGAGGAGGCCTGGGTTTGGGGAGGGACTTCAATGCCATAGAATGCAATTGCCAAAGGCGGCCATTTTCTCCAGGTGAACTGATCATTATCGGCTGGAGATCAGTTGTAATAGCAGGAGATCTCCAGCTAGTACCTGGAGGTTGGCAACCCTAACAATGAGTCTTCCTTCAAAGACTGAACCAGGCCTGGAATACTGTGATCGCCTACCAATGGCCAGTGAGCGAGTCTGTTTAGTAAAGCTACAGGTGCTTCTTTTATCATTTGGGGTTTAAAAAAAACCAATGTATAATTTTTTTTTAAGATTTCATTTTTTTAATTATTATTATTTATTTATTTTTTGCAATCCTGGGGCCATTTTCAGGTTTGTAGAAATATGTCTTGCCTGTTCAAAGCTCCAGTCACCAGATTTATGTATCTTCAGATTTGGCCGACTTTGTTATTAGTGTGTAAGATGATGATTTCTTCAAGATAATATTTCAGTGAAGACATGATTCATCCTTCTCTTCTGGGCAAGACATGAATTGCATGCCAGGTTCTGGGAAGAGGAGGGAGGATGGACCTCCATAGAGGTGAACAACAACCAAACCATTGTGCTTATGAGCCCTAAGGCTGAACGGGAAGGGGAAGGACAGAAATGTGTTCCACTGAATCATATGACAATCCCCTCCCATAGGAATTACAGCAAGATGGAAGATAGTGCCCAATTTTTTTTCAAAAATGGGTCTTTATTTTAATTTTTGAAAATGAAAATAATGTTACAGAGTGTCTAACATAAGAAAATGGATGCATGGCATACTTATATATTTTGCTGTCTTAAACAGTTTATAGCAAGGAGAAATAAAAGGGCCACTCTAGTCACAGGAGATAAAAATAACACCAGTTATTTTTTAAGGCCAAGTATGCTATTGAACTTATACTGCAAGACCAACAGATTCCCCTGAAGAAACCTCCTGGGGAAAAATACGTAGGGAATTTTATCTGAGTAATACATTATATTTTTATCCATTTTGCCCCATCGGCCTTGGCCTTGTTTTTTATCTCCTTAAACAGTTTCTAAGCATCTTCTGTAAAACAAAACAGCTTACGTACTCAAACATGCTCAAACACATTGGGACGAAATAATTAACAAAGCGATGTACAATAAAAAGTCCTGCCATCCTATAATATAAGAAAAATCTATAGTCAAAGATTCTGTTAGATAGGTTTTCTACTTATGAACTCTTTTCCCTGCAGGACATGACCATGATTTTGGCAGACAGAACTTACACTGTCTCTGGTATGAATCCACTGATAAAATATTTCGTAAGGGAGAACAGCCTCCACTTCATCATTGACATCACAATCCCTGGCAAGTACAATATGGTCCTTACCTGGAACAGGCACATGAACATATTCATCAAAATCTTCAGAGAGGCACAGGTAATATGAAGTACATTTCTTAGTGGTTGTTCCTCACTTTTCCAGGAAAATATATTTCAAATGACATAAACCAAGCTGAAAAGGTGATAATGCCATCATAATATACTGTAAGCAAAGGTCTTCTAGGAAGGCTTATCTCAAGCTGGCCTTTCCGCAGAGAAGCAAGACAGCCATGATGGGCAGAAATTGCTGGTTTGAATTGGGAAGGGCCATCTCCCACATAGTTTGGTGGCTGTTTGAAAGGCATTATGTCATTTTCCTAGTCAATAGCTCTCGTTCTCCGAAGAGAGGGTCATCCTGGAAGGTTAGATCAGTGGGATAACAACGTGAGATACAGGAACAGACACAAGGAATATAATTGTCAGCATCTGAAAAATAATGCAGCAATATGATTTCAAGGACTATGTTGGTTTGTTTAAAATCTAGGATCTCCTCTGTGGTTTGTGTGGCAATTACAATGGGAATATAAGAGATGACTTTGAAACCCGAAGTAAATATGTGGCATCAAATGAACTGGAGTTTGTGAATTCCTGGAAAGAGAATCCTCTCTGTGGGGATGTGTTCTTTGTGGTTGATCCATGTAGCAAGAATCCCTATCGCAAGGCGTGGTCAGAGAAGAAGTGCTCTATCATCAACAGTAAAGTATTTGCTGCTTGCCACAGCAAGGTAAAAGCATGAAAAAAAGCTATTTTATTATATACTTTATGCGCCAATGGTTTGAATTAATGCAAGATATTAATATTTTTCAATATATGCTTTCAAATTTAAAATTTCCTTATTGATTCTGTTAAATTTTAACAATATCTAAATATCGACTTTAAAAAACCAGCTTTTAAAACATTGCCAAAAATATATTCCATTAGCAAATTATATCTTTTCAGTACTTTTCAATACTAATATGATTAGCATTGGATTTTCTAGATTAAACTGCTTGCATAAGCATTTTACAAACAAAAGTGTTTCCCCTTAGTTTCCTTTTGCATATTTCAGTGTTAAATGCTGACTGACAGTGCATTCCTGACCTGCGCCGGCAGCCAGGTCGAAAGTCCTTGAGGCGGCTGGGCAAGGCCTGCACCGGCGTAAGGCCCCCCACCACCAGCGTCCGTGCAACTTACGCCGGCGTTTGTGGCCCCAACGCCAGTGTGAAGGCCCGGATGCCGGACGCTACCACAGCAGCACCAGGCCCTGATGCCGACGGACAATTCTGTTGGCATCCAAACACTGGCAAAGGCCGCGTCGGCGTCCCGGGAGGCGTTCCCAGGGCATCCCAGCATGCGTTCCCCGGGCATTACGGCGCCAGGCTGGGCTGCCATTAGGCACCCTTCTAAGCTGTTCTGGCCCAGGAATGCCCCTTTGTCCCCCCCATGAGGGTTGCACAGATGTTTTGCACCGGGCGGAGGTTTCAGTGGGGCCAAAACCTCCTTTGGAGGCAGCGCCGCCGCATTGCCTCCTAAATCCGGTGGATTTTAAGATGATAAAGTGATCAACTCTTAAATATTGAAGTCTATGAGAACATCTGCCTGGACCTGGGTAGCCCAGGCTAGCCTGATCTTGTCAGATCTCAGAAGCTAAGCAGGGTCGACCTTGGCAAGTATTTGCATGGGAGACCTCCAAGGAATACCAGGGTCAAGAGCTGAAGGCAGGCAAACCGCCTCTGAACATCTCTTGCCTTGAAAACCCTCTGGAGTCGCCCTAAGCCTGACTTGATGGCAAAAAACAACAATGAGAGCATCCTAGACAGTTCTACTCAGGTCTATTTGATGGGTCTTATTCTGAATAAAGTATTCTTAGGATTCCACTGTATATTTTGAAGATGGGATTAGATTCTGAAATGACTGACAGTGCAATTTTATGCAGTTATTCCAGTATAATACCATTGAAATCAATGAGTTTACAGTGGTATAAAACTACATAGGATTGCACCACCAGTTTTTCCTTAAATATAGCAGAGTTACATTCAGTTCTCTCTTTTGTGCCCATATATATTCTCCAGTGCTGAGAAGGTACAGGGGGAAAGTCTTCAAACTGAGAGTTATAAAAGAGCAGGAATCAGATCAGGATTTAACTGATCCATTTGGTAAAATGAACGTGATACTAGGCCAGAACCTCCACTCACCTACATAATATTAATAATATTTTCCATATAAATGAAAAGGTTTAAGGATTGCATTTAAGCATTAGTTTTGTGAGACTTCCAATGTTGGCTATGTCTGAGATACTCTATTGGCCAATCTGGAGAGATTCCATTACTCAATATTACAGCATCTACAGTGTTGGAGAAAGTCTCAAGTCTCTGGTATCTCCATTTAAAAGGATCAAGTGACATGAAAAACTTCTACCTGAGAGCTAGTGCCAGTCAGACTAGACAATACTGACCTTGATAGACCAACGGTCTGACTTTCTAGCCCTGTTCCCAAATTATAGTTTACTCACAATCCGTGTACAGTGTACCCTTGATTTTTCTTTATACATGCATTGAGTAATCCTCATGTTACCTTAAATCTATGGACATCCTACTGGGTCGCCATATGTCAGCTACAACTTAACGGCACTTGACGTACACACACACAGCTGAAACTGCCCATTTATCCTTGGTTTCATTTATTTAAAAACACATTAGGTCCTCCTTATAAACAAATGTACGTACATACAAGCAGGATGTATGTGCATTCACTGTAACGTAAACAGGGCTAATATAAGGCAGCTTCATCATTCACATGTTCATGTGCAGTTTTTAACAGATGTACTCTTCCACATCCTTGTGAATCTAAAGGCATTTTGTACACAATGATCATATCTTACTGACATTTGAAAGTTACCATAAGCATGTTCTTTAATAGTCTATGAATCAGATATTGTTATTTGAATTTGTACCCAGATTCATGATGAGGGCTCAGGGAAAGTATACATGTTAAAAGTTCACATTAGATGCAGGGATTCAGAAAAGGGATACCATACTTGGGATCCAACCCTTTTCTTCATGCATATGTGGAAAGCACTTCGACATGCCCTCAAGGAGCAATACTTCCTTTTGGTGACAGCATTTGTACCAAGTGGAATAGATCCCCAAATCTCAGGGGCACTTTTCAGGGGCAGGAGAACTGCCGCAAGAGGGAGTAGAAAAGCTCCTTTCTATGAGAGTAACACTGCCTATGATACTTTGGATCCTGACCTGTGTGTGTGTGTGTGTTAAGTGCCGTCAAGTCACTTCCGACTCATGGCAACCCTATGAATGAAAGTCCTCCAAAATGTCCTATCTTTGACAGCCTTGCTCAGATCTTGCAAATTGAAGGCTGTGGCTTCCTTTATTGAGTTAATCCATCTCTTGTTCGGTCTTCAGTCCATCTCTTGTTGGGTCTTCCTCTTTTCCTGCTGCCCTCAACTTTTCCTAGCATGACTGTCTTTTCCAGTGACCAGCATATGTAGTACCCTTTTAATGCATGTTTGTCCTCATCCAGATGTAAATCCATGTGTAAAGGCTTGACTGTTTTAAATGATTCCTGGTTATCTCTTATTAAAGTGCAAACTTAAAAGAAAATATATAGTTATATGTGTCTTCCCATTAAATTCTTGATTCTTCTGTCCCTGCTACAGGTATACCGCATGCCTTATTATGAAAATTGTGTCCGGGATTCATGTGGATGTGACACCGGAGGAGACTGCGAATGCATGTGTGATGCCATTGCAGTGTATGCTAAAGCTTGCTTAGATGTTGGTGTCTGCATTGACTGGAGAGCCCCAGAGTTCTGTCGTAAGTTTTTAGTACCGCTATTAAAAAAGAAGAAAATTGTTGGTTTTTATACCCCACTTTTCTCTACCGTAAGGAACCTCAAAGCGGCTTACAATCACCTTCCCTCCCCCCCCAACAGGCACCTTGCGAGGTAGGTGTGGCTGAGAGAGTTCTGGGAGAACTGTGACTAGCCCAATGTCACCAAGCAGGCTTCATGTGGAGGACTGGGGATGAAACTCAGTTCTCCAGATTAGAGTCTGCCGCTCTTAACCACTACACTACGCTGGCTAAAAGTGTGATGGATATTATTAATAATTATTATTATATAACTAGAAATTTTAAAACTTTTAAAAATGGTTAAAAGTGATGGTTAATGTTACAGTATACATCATTTGATATGCAACACAGGGGGCACAAAGCTCCTTTGGAGCCAGTGTGACCCAGCATCGGTGTAGGTGCCACCTTATCATGGAATAAGGTGGCACCTACGCCAGCGTGGGGGCAAACACGCTGGTGTCTGGGTGCCGGCACCCTCCGCCGCCAGATCAGCCATGCCGGAAGGGAAAGCCTGCTCCAGCATGGGGGGGGGAGGGTTCCCCCAGGGCATTCCCAGAGGTGGAGCTGCCTTTAAGCAGCTTCCACAGCTCTTTTACCCTGGGAATGCCCCCTTGAGTGGTGGCAGGGCTGCACCACCTTTTTTGGTGGCACAGTCTCACTGTTTTCAATTCATTTAACAATAATCTTTTTACCTATTTTAGCTGTCTACTGCGATTATTTCAACTCCCACCAGAAAATCGGCATGCAGGGTACCTATTATAATTATATGGATGAATTGAATTGTACCTGGCATTACCGTCCCTGCAACTGTCCATTACAGTTACAAAGCTACAAATACGTCAATATTGAAGGTAACAAATCTTTATTCCTTTAGAATAAAAATGGTAGTTTTACTACTATGATGTGTACAGTAATTATATCATACAAAGGATGACCAGGCAAGGTTCTTGAAAACTACTATTGTTCCTGCTAGGGCTGTGCACCTTTTCCCCTAGTATTTTTAGGGTTTAATAAACCCGGAAATTTTCGATAAATCCGAAAAGCTGAATATAATGGATTTGGCTTTCTGGAAAAAAAAATGGGTTTATTAAACCTGAACCTAAGAAAACCCCTGCAGAGCTGGTCTCCACAGAGCCCAGCATTCAGTTCTGCACCGCCAGGGCCTTCAGATCTCCATTGCTAGCCGGTTCCCATCTCTCCTCAGAGGTGGAAACTGACAGCCAGCAGAGATCTGCCTTCAGATCTCTGTTTCTTGCCAGCTCCCACCTCCACACAGGTGGAAACCAGCAAGCAGTAGAAATCTGCTTTCAGATCTCCATTGCTTGCTGGGTCTCACCTCCCTGCAGAGGTGGGAACTGGCAAGCAGCAGAGATCTGCCTTTGGAGAAGACAGGCAGTGGCCTGATGGCTGCCACCCGCCTTCACTGGACTTCAGAGAAGGTGGATGGAGGGGATCTGAGTCAGTCAGCAGGTAAGTAATGGGGGAGGGGAGGGGGAAAATGGTGCTTCTTTGGCTCCCTTTTATTGCTGTCAGTTTTTTACCAGTAACCCCCACCCCCAAATACTGAAAAGGTATTTTTGGGGGGAAAGGTTCAGTTTGGTTTACACAAATGCACACTCCTAGTTCCTGCTAACAACTGATATTCGCTGTTACCATTCCCAGCTACAGCACCATTCACTAACAATTCCAAACACCAAGATTCTTTACAGATTCTTCCAATTGTGGATAGGCTACATCTTTTTTCCCCCAGTCAAATATATCAAGGTAGCCCCGTGGCGCAGAGTGGTAAGCTTCAGTACTGCAGTCCAAGCTCTGCTCATGACCTGAGTTCGATCCCAACGGAAGCCGGCTCAAGGTTGACTCAGCCTTCCATCCTTCCGAGGTCGGTAAAATGAGTACCCAGTTTGCCTGGGGTACAGGAATGATGACTGGGGAAGGCACTGGCAAACCACCCCATAAACAAAGTCTGTCTAGTAAACATCGGGATGTGACGTCAACCCCATGGTCAGGAATGACCTGGTGCTTGCACAGGGGACCTTTACCTTTTGCAAATATATCAAACTTATTTCCCAACTGAGTTCCAAGGTGAATTGTGAAAATGCTACAGGTTCCAGATTTGCTTCACAGTTTTCCTGGGAAAGCCAAGCAAGCAAAGGGATTGGCTTCCCCAAGAATGGTGTAGGCCACTGAAGTAATCCTGTGGATCGGTATTCTCAGATATACTACCGATGCTTCAGAGAGGGAGATTCTATCAGTTTGTTTCTCCACACCAATGCTCACTTCCCTTCAAGACAGGCCATTTGGTCTCCATCTAGGCTTTCTCAGAAGTGAGTATAAAGTGAAGACATGCAATATAAGCAGCAATGTAATGTCATATATTTCCTTCTGTAGATGTAAAAGATACAAGTTGTTGTATAACAAATGAGAGACTACTACTTGTTGTTGTTGTTCAGTCCCTGTTCCCGTTCTAGCTCCATGGCAGAAATTGTATCAGTTTGTATCTGTTCCAGCCCATAGTATTGGCACAAACTGATGTTATTTTATGTCATTTGGGATATTTAAAGTGTTCAGTGTACACAATCACCAATAACTTCCTTGAGGATGCATATGTGAAAACCTATACTAAATAATACAATTTCTAACATGCAATAATACAAGTGTTCAAATAAAACAATTGCATTTGACAGTCTTTTACAAGGGTTAAATTATCAAGAGTCCATTCCACATGAATGGTGACAGGAAGTTAGGGGAAAGTAGTTTTTAGAGAGTAATATCACCAAATTCTCATGGTTAGGAGCCTAGGAAGAAGGAATAAAGGGAACCAAATGACAAGAATTCTTACTTGTAGAACCTCTTTTCTGTGATAAGAATTTATCTAGAACTCTTATTATACATGGAACAATATATTTCTCTTTTCTTTTCCTCTAGGCTGTTACAACTGTTCACATGATGAATACTATGATCATCAAACACAATCCTGCATGCCCTGTGGTAAGCCTAGAAACCTACTTTCTTTTCTCTTGCTTGTAGAAATGACAGAATTAAGACAGGCCTTTTACTTGATATGCAAGTTAACATCTGGATTGATTATTTCCTGAATTCAAATTGAATCTAATTAGATTAACAGTAGGACAGCCAAGCTATCTCAAAATTTGAATGGCATAAAACTGAAGATACTAGTGATTGGTTTGGAGCCAAATTTCTCTTGAACTTGTCCCAAATGTTTACCGTGGAGTTCTTAACTGAAGTTTGCTTTGAGTAGATAGTCATTCAATTTATCATATTTGCCACTTTAAGGGATACAGGTAGTCCTTTGTTCGGTTTCCATAACTGAATTAATAAGCCTGGTTCTCATCACTGTTATGAAGTAGTCCCTATTGCTATGTGATAAATACTTGATAAAATTAGGAACCACCAGTCTTCCACCTTTAATGTTTTCTGCATAATTCCTGGCATTTCTGGGAGTTATTACTAGTATTAATTCATTGAAGATTTTTTCGTGGAATCTTAACTATCATATTTACACACACAAAAATCATTCGAAGAACTGCTGCAAAACATTCATTGTCACTATGTTAGTTGTACCTATCCATGTGACATTAAAAAAAACAAACTAATGAAATCCAGCTCATTAAGAAACCATCTTCTTTGAATCATATATTCCCAAAACAGTGAAGCTTTTTGATGGTTTGCAACGTTAGGTGTTATACATTGTGTTCATATACTGTTTTATCTTTTCACCAGCTCCCTCAACCACTCCACCACCAAGTACAACAGGTGAGTACAAGATTTTAAATAACAGGGACCATCACCGAAAACACTATACTTCCATAGTGTTTGTATGTTTGTATGTTGACCCTCTTGGGTTTTATTTGTTTAATTCGGTCATCTTTATGCCGACATGCCATGAAAAACGTGCTCAAGATGACTCGTGATAAAATAAGCAAATAAAATTCACAAAATCAACCAAAAATGGTAGTGGGCCTCCAAGGCCTTACGAGGTCCTCAGTGAGTCAAGCAGATCAGAGCCACCTAAGACAAGGAAGGGTTTCCTGGCATCCTCTTTAGGCTGATTCTTCTGCTGCCTTTGTTGCTACTGTTGCTGAAAAACTCTTCTCCTTAGCAGCAGAGGAAAAACCTTTGGGTGAAAATTGCCCAGTCAGGTTTCTAGCTGCTGCCACTGGTCCCCAATGTCTTACTTGATAGGCGGAAAGTTAGCAGTTAAGAGTTATCCAGGACTGGAAATGTTTGCCAGGCAACCATGAAGCTTTACTATGGGCTGGTCTTCCAGCTGCCTTTGGAGTTAAGTCTGCTATCTTTCATAACTAATAAATTTCCAATGTCTTATGTCATTGGCAATTATAACTCACAAGCAGGAACCAGCAAGGACTTGCAGGAGGCATCTCAATTCTCCCTCTCTCACTATTTCTTCTTTCCCTTTCTTGAAAGACCTTATAGCTTCTCCCCTCAGCCTGCTTCCTCCTCTCATTCCAGGGTTTCACAAAGTACTGATAATAGTTTGCTCCTGTGGATCCTTCTGACAGTGAACAAACTACACATGGGGACAGCAGTCATGGTTTCAAAAGCTATAAAGTTTTGGACTGTATAAAGTATTTCATAATCCATATTAAGTTCACATATTATACGTGCTTTTTTTCCCCACCAGCTCCTACAACTACACTACCTACAACAACAGGTGAGTACATTTTAAATGTGTGCACTGAATTTAATTTGTAGTCTGTATGCTAAAGGGAAAGAATAAATGGATTCTTTATTACTGTATAATAATAAAAGGCAGAAAATAAAATACGGACACCTGACCTAGTTAGCAAGAGCCATAAGGAAATGTGGCTTCTGCAAATTCAACCTGTTGCTGGATTAAGCAGCAGATCAGTGTACATTTTATTTATTTATTATTTATCTATTTTAAATTTCTACCCTGCCCTTATCCCCGGTCAAAGCCGGGCTCAGGGCACCTAACAGCATTGAACATATCAATTTCATTCCTAGCAATCAAAGTATACATTATAATCTAAAACCATTTAAAAATGCTTCAGCGATTCATCAGTTCTGATAACGAATCAATACCGGTGTATAGAACAACTGGCACACTGTCAAGAACAGAGCCAAAGAAAAGCCAGAGGCACAATCAGGGCCACCTAGATAATATCATAATAATATGGTGGGGGGGAGTTAGGGAGGCCATATCTGATAGCACCGTTCCTACCCTCAATTATAGACCTTTGTTTTGCAGGCCCTGCAGAACTCTTTAAGATCCCGCAGGGCCCTGGTCTCATTAGAAAGAGAATTCCACCAGGCCGGAGCAAGGGCCAAAAAATCTCTGGCTCTATGTGAGGACAGCCTGACAGTCTTAGGGCCGGGGACCACCAGTAGATTATTGTTCGCAGATCTTAATGCTCTCTGGGGGGCGTACGAGGAGTGCAATCCACCGCCCTTGGGTTATTCCCACCCCCTGCTGCTTTTCTCCCAGTCAATCTTATTTTTGGTATCACAGCATGGCAGAGGTGGGGCAGGGAGCCTAAATAGATCAAGTAGTGTATCAAAAGGGCAAAATCAGTGGGAAAGTGAAGGTTTTACCTATCTTTAGCACTTTCCATCTATTTATTTACTGCTTTTGTAGTCCGCTTTCTTGCTGAGACTCAAGGTGAATTACACAGTGCAAGTCAATTCAATCAATAGGATGAGACATCTAATAAGCAATTTACTACAACAAGGATTGCAGAAATCTGAACGAAAACAGAATATTAGGCATGATGCAGAATGCAGATCAATATCAATAAAATAATGCAGTCAAAGTAGGATAATAATACAGCAAACATATAATCCATCCTATAAACCGTACTTTGGTCCACAGGGGGAATTCAGGATGGGTGGGTAGTAAATTCTGACCCAGATGCCAAATTCTGAGTTTCCATCAGGCAGTCACAGACACACAAAATACAAAGAAATCTTTAAGCACATTCCTGAGCCTCGGGGGTGAAAGCCCTTAGGAGGCCAAAAAGGCTCTGCGCTGGCATTTGGGAGCCCCATGCCAGCGTTAGTGGCCCCAATGCCAGTGTGGAGGCCTGGACGCCGGTCGCTGCCATGGCAGCGCTGCCCTAGAACACTGGTGGGGCCTTATGCCAGTGTCCCACCGGTGTAAAGGCCAGCGCCGGTGTTCGGGGGGGGGGGGCGTTCCAGCATCCCGGGAGGCATTCTCAGGACATTCTGGGGGAAGGAGCTGCTGTTAGGCAGCCTCCTGTCCCCTTTCGCCCCGGATACACTCTATGGAGCAAAAAGCCCCATTTAAAATTTTAAAAGCCTTTAAAAAGTTTTTTTGAGTTTTCGGCGCTGGGGAAATGGGTTAGGAGGCGCCGCAGTGGCACCTCCTCCCCGCCGTCCCTGAACGCCAAAATCTCAGGAATGCACTGTGAGTATATGTTTTGTATATTCAGTGTCACACAAAACCTGAGGCTGACACTTGTAGCTGTCCTCACAAGTGCACACCCCAACAGTTCTATGGATTATGTTGGACTTGTACATGGATCAAATAAGGAAAGTTAAGATGTAAGTTAATTAGTGGAAGTTCATAAGTGCAGTAATAGGAATCTTGGAACTTAGAGCACAATCCTGAAGGGGAGGGGGGAAATCATCATAGGAGCCAGTGTGATTTAGCGCCGGCGTAAATGCCCACTTAACCCGGGATAAGGGGCCCTTACGCTGGCATGGGGGACATTCACCCTGGCCCTGGAATGCCATGCTGCTAAGCTGGCAGTGAAATCCTGGAAGTGGGAGCCCATGCCAGCATGAGGGGGGGGGCTTCCCCAGGCATTCCAAGGGGCGAATCTGACGTTAGTCAGCTTCCTAACCCCTTTCACCCCAGGAACACCCTATTGAGCAGCAGCATTGCTACACCCCCTTTTGGGGGGGGCGTGGCCCTGTTGGTTATGGGGGGCATTTCCCCCTTTTTCATTTTAAAGTACTTTTATTTTCCTTGCAGCAGCCTGGTAGCCTCTGTGGAGGCAGTGCGGCTGCGCCGCTCCTGGCTACTGCCTAACTCCCCCCACTTCAGGAATGGGTTATTAGTGTGATTGCTTTTTTATTTTACAGTCGAGTTTCACCCTCCTCTCATTCCTTTTTGAGGGACCCAGCCAAGGGAGGAGAGTGTATCCTTGTGCACACTGGCAGGGACCAAAAGAAGGGACATGCAGAGATTAGTGGGGGGGGGGGACAGAAGTTGATGGGAGCTATAAAATAACTAAGACTGAACCCAGGGGGCTATACTTAAGGAGGTTACAGATGATGGGAGTGAGAGAAAGCTACTGGGGTACAAAAGTTCCTGTAGAGTAGGAATGTAAGATTTCTGGAAGTTTGGAAGCCATGGGGGGCATCCTCTCCTTTTTAGTAAGTAAATTTATTAATATGGTCAACTGACCAATCACGTGCCAACACATCAAAAATTCCAGACTCAATAGTTTTGCACCGCAGAATCACAGACTGCCCATATATATAAAGGTATAAGATCAATAAAAGCAACCCCTGGTAAAAATTATCATCTTAAAATTGATAAAATTGTAAAATATTCTAACAATCATTTTCTAATAAAGTTCTGCGTATTTTAGTAGCAACGGTGCAGAACTTGGCAGTTTGGAGTCAAATTAAATTAGGAGGTGGGCTTGGCCAATATTATTGAAGGAGAGGAGTTTGCTCACTTTGATGTGCTAGGCATTGTCATAAAAATCCCAATAAGTATTCTGTAATATTTGTCTTGTGTACTTACAAACACTCATAGTCTATTAGATGTAACACATACTATAAGTAGGGTTGTCAACCTCCAGATGGTGGCTGAAGATCTCCTGGGATTACGACTGATCTCCAGGCAACAGAGATTAGTTCCCCTGGAAAAAATGACAGTTTTGGAGAGTATACTCTCTGGCATTATATCCTACTGAAGAACCTCCCCTCCTCAAATCCCACCCTCCTATTGCTCCACCCCCACAATTTCCATGTATTTCCCAACCCCAAACTGGTAACCCTAACTTTACAAGGCCCTTTCCTCATCTTCAAGGACATGATAAGACGCAAGCAGGCTATAGGGGTTCTGAGCTAACATCAGTCGACAGTCGGCAAATGTGTAGCAAATATGGTTTACATAATCACATAACATCCTTGTAAAAAGGTTAGCTATGCCTGCCATTATCAAACCACACTCTGCACACATATAGTAATGGTGAGAAGATTATTTTAGGATATTTAAAAAGTTGGATGATGTCTCAATATTAGCTTTGTTACTAACATCTCCTATTACAGCCTGTCAGAAACTACCAAATGGTCAACCCTTTTTGGGTGACTATAAACTGATTAGAATGGTAGCTCGGCTAACAAAACTAACAATATATGAAGAAAAAGAAAACCTTCAGAAAGCCCATTCTATTAAAAAAAGCCCACAATTGGAACACAAAATTTATTAATTTAAATACTTATTGCTAGTTTTCCCTCTGGGGATGCAAAGCAGCTTAAATTCTGGTCAACTCTTCAGATTTATACTCAAAACAACAACCCTATGAGGTACGTTAAAATGAAAGAGAATGATTACTCTAAGATCACCCAGCAAGCTTCCATGGTAGAGTGAGGAAAGAAATAAAATCCCAGATCATTTTAGCATGCTAAGAATAAATAAATACATCCATCCCATAAAACACTCATCGCCATGGAAAGCTAATTGGCTGGCATTTTCTCAACAGAAATTTCATCTCCAAGAACAACAAAATACACAACGGAAACAACTAAAGAACAAACAACAAGTTGGAAAACCACAGAATCAACACAAATCACAAAAACAACTACTGAAAAAATAATCACAACAAAGTCAACCCACTCTACCAAAACAATAAAAACAACAAAAACACCACAAACAAAACCATACACAGTCACCATCAGAACAGCAACAAGAACACACACCACACCCAAAACAGCTCACAAAGAACTCACAACTTCAAGAACACCGATTGCAACCACAATTCAATACACCACATCCACAATTATCACCACAGCAACCCCAACAACGACGACACAACCCATCATCTCCCCAAAAAGTACACATCCCACTACAAGGACCACAATACAGATGACGACTCAAACTTCAACTCCCACAGTACCTACATTCAGCACATCGATCAGCACCACACCCATCACTATTACTCTCAGCACTACAGAAAAGACCAAAACTCCGATCACATCAATTCCTACAAAGACAACCATCACTGGTAAGTGGCAAACGAAACGAAAGTAAAGGAAAACTGTGAAGCAACAAGCATCAAGAGATAAGGGATGGCGGGGCCTAGTCTAATATTACTTTTCAAATGAAGCATCATTCACTGTAAATGCAAAAAACTAACCTAGAACTCAAATTCTTGCCTTTGGTCTCCTACAAAAATAAAGGGACAGGCCGGATCGGTTCCACTCAAAATCCAAGGCCATTCTCCCCCTCACGCTCAAGCAGTGTCCCTTTGACCCCAGAGGGGAATTGTGAACCATCCCATGGGCCTTTCTGGTGGGGACCACTCTTGATTTTTCTCTGGTATTTGTGTTTCCAGGCACCACGCAAACCAGCACGACGTCGCCTACGTCCACATCGACTGGTAAGGGACTCTCTCGGGTGCAAACCCGCCCCCGTAGCTGGGCCTCTCCATTCCTTGGCTGCTCGCCCACCCTCTGCTTTACCCGCCCGACTGGATTTTGTATCCCTTTCCAGCCACCACTTCTCCACGGACCACAGCTCCCAGCAGCACTACGCACACATCACCAACCTCGTCTTCGGCCACGACATCAAGTACCACCCCGACAACGGAGTCCGCCACAACCAGCACCCCAAGGACCACTCCCACGGCGCCCAGCAGCCCTGTCTCCACACACTCCACCACTGCGCCGCCCACCACGCAAACAACCCCCACCACACCACCTTCCCCCACCACCCCTACCACCGCCTCCACCCGCATCAGCACACCCACCTCCACCACCACAACACCGCCCAGCACCTCCCCGAAAAGCCCGCATCCCACCACTAGCACCACAGTCCCACCCACTACCCCCATCCCAACCTCCACTTCCACCAGCACTCCGGTGAGCACACCCACCAGCACCACGCCTACTACCCCCAGCACTACAGAAACACCAACAACTCCCACCACTTCGACCCCTGCCACCACGAGCGTCGTCAGCAGCACCGGTAAGTAGCAAGCGGCTCCAGGAATCGGCTCGGGCCGTTTCCAGCTCCCTGCTGCTCCCACGGCTTCCTCGCTGCCACGGGGCTGAATTTTTCCAGCCCAGGATTTGGCCCATAGCCTCCCTACAAGAATAAAGGGCCCGGCCGGATCGGTCCCACTCAAAAGGCCGGGGCCATTCTCCCCCTCACGCTCAAGCAGTGTCATTTTGACACCAGAGGGGAATTGTGAACCATCCCATGGGCCTTTCTGGTGGGGACCACTCTTGATTTTTCTCTGGTATTTGTGTTTCCAGGCACCACGCAAACCAGCACAACGTCGCCTACGTCCACATCGACTGGTAAGGGTCTCTCTCGGGTGCAAACCCGCCCCCGTAGCTGGGCCTCTCCATTCCTTGGCTGCTCGCCCGCCCTCTGCATTACCCGCCCGACTGGATTTTGTATCCCTTTCCAGCCACCACTTCTCCATGGACCACAGCTCCCAGCAGCACTACGCGCACATCACCAACCTCGTCTTCGGCCACAACATCAAGTACCACCCCGACAACGGAGTCCGCCACAACCAGCACCCCAAGGACCACTCCCACGGCGCCCAGCAGCACTGTCTCCACACACTCCACCACTGCGCCGCCCACCACGCAAACAACCCCCACCACACCACCTTCCCCCACCACCCCTACCACCGCCTCCACCCGAATCAGCACACCCACCTCCACCAACACAACACCGCCCAGCACCTCCCCGAAAAGCCCGCATCCCACCACTAGCACCACAGTCCCACCCACTACCCCCATCCCAATCTCCACCTCCACTTCCACCAGCACTCCGGTGAGCACACCCACCAGCACCACGCCTACTACCCCCAGCACTACAGAAACACCAACAACTCCCACCACTTCGACCCCTGCCACCACGAGCGTCGTCAGCAGCACCGGTAAGTAGCAACCGGCTCCAGGAATCGGCTCGGGCCGTTTCCAGCTCCCTGCTGCTCCCAAGGGTTCCTCGCTGCCACGGGGCTGAATTTTTCCAGCCCAGGATTCGGCCCATGGCCTCCCTACAAGAATAAAGGGCACGGCCGGATCGGTCCCACTCAAAAGGCCGGGGCCATTCTCCCCCTCATGCTCAAGCAGTGACATTTTGACCCCAGAGGGGAATTGTGAACCATCCCATGGGCCTTTCTGGTGGGGACCACTCTTGATTTTTCTCTGGTATTTGTGTTTCCAGGCACCACGCAAACCAGCACGACGTCGCCTACGTCCACATCGACTGGTAAGGGTCTCTCTCGGGTGCAAACCCGCCCCCGTAGCTGGGCCTCTCCATTCCTTGGCTGCTCGCCCGCTCTCTGCATTACCCGCCCGACTGGATTTTGTATCCCTTTCCAGCCACCACTTCTCCACGGACCACAGCTCCCAGCAGCACTACGCGCACATCACCAACCTCGTCTTCGGCCACGACATCAAGTACCACCCCGACAACGGAGTCCGCCACAACCAGCACCCCAAGGACCACTCCCACGGCGCCCAGCAGCCCTGTCTCCACACACTCCACCACTGCGCAGCCCACCACGCAAACAACCCCCACCACACCACCTTCCCGCACCACCCCTACCACCGCCTCCACCCGCATCAGCACACCCACTTCCACCACCACAACACCGCCCAGCACCTCCCCGAAAAGCCCGCATCCCACCACTAGCACCACAGTCCCACCCACTACCCCCATCCCAACCTCCACCTTCACTTCCACCAGCACTCCGGTGAGCACACCCACCAGCACCACGCCTACTACCCCCAGCACTACAGAAACACCAACAACTCCCACCACTTCGACCCCTGCCACCACAAGCGTCGTCAGCAGCACCGGTAAGTAGCAACCGGCTCCAGGAATCAGCTCGGGCCGTTTCCAGCTCCCTGCTGCTCCCAAGGGTTCCTTGCTGCCACGGGGCTGAATTTTTTCAGCCCAGGATTCGGCCCATAGCCTCCCTACAAAAATAAACGGCCGGGCCGGATCGGTCCCACTCAAAAGGCCGGGGTCATTCTCCCCCTCACGCTCAAGCAGTGTCATTTTGACCCCAGAGGGGAATTGTGAACCATCCCATGGGCCTTTCTGCTGGGGACCACTCTTGATTTTTCTCTGGTATTTGTGTTTCCAGGCACCACGCAAACCAGCACGACGTCGCCTACGTCCACATCGACTGGTAAGGGTCTCTCTCGGGTGCAAACCCGCCCCCGTAGCTGGGCCTCTCCATTCCTTGGCTGCTCGCCCGCCCTCTGCATTACCCGCCCGACTGGATTTTGTATCCCTTTCCAGCCACCACTTCTCCACGGACCACAGCTCCCAGCAGCACTACGCGCACATCACCAACCTCGTCTTCGGCCACGACATCAAGTACCACCCCGACAACGGAGTCCGCCACAACCAGCACCCCAAGGACCACTCCCACGGCGCCCAGCAGCCCTGTCTCCACACACTCCACCACTGCGCCGCCCACCACGCAAACAACCCCCACCACACCACCTTCCCCCACCACCCCTACCACCGCCTCCACCCGCATCAGCACACCCACTTCCACCACCACAACACCGCCCAGCACCTCCCCGAAAAGCCCGCATCCCACCACTAGCACCACAGTCCCACCCACTACCCCCATCCCAACCTCCACCTCCACTTCCACCAGCACTCCGGTGAGCACACCCACCAGCACCACGCCTACTACCCCCAGCACTACAGAAACACCAACAACTCCCACCACTTCGACCCCTGCCACCACGAGCGTCGTCAGCAGCACCGGTAAGTAGCAACCGGCTCCAGGAATCGGCTCAGGCCGTTTCCAGCTCCCTGCTGCTCCCAAGGGTTCCTCGCTGCCACGGGGCTGAATTTTTCCAGCCCAGGATTCGGCCCATGGCCTCCCTACAAGAATAAAGGGCCCGGCCGGATCGGTCCCACTCAAAAGGCCAGGGCCATTCTCCCCCTCACGCTCAATCAGTGTCCCTTTGACCCCAGAGGGGAATTGTGAACCATCCCATGGGCCTTTCTGGTGGGGACCACTCTTGATTTTTCTCTGGTATTTGTGTTTCCAGGCACCACGCAAACCAGCACGACGTCGCCTACGTCCACATCGACTGGTAAGGGTCTCTCTCGGGTGCAAACCCGCCCCCGTAGCCGGGCCTCTCCATTCCTTGGCTGCTCGCCCGCCCTCTGCATTACCCGCCCGACTGGATTTTGTATCCCTTTCCAGCCACCACTTCTCCACGGACCACAGCTCCCAGCAGCACTACGCGCACATCACCAACCTCGTCTTCGGCCACGACATCAAGTACCACCCCGACAACGGAGTCCGCCACAACCAGCACCCCAAGGACCACTCCCACGGCGCCCAGCAGCCCTGTCTCCACACACTCCACCACTGCGCCGCCCACCACGCAAACAACCCCCACCACACCACCTTCCCCCACCACCCCTACCACCACCACCACCCGCATCAGCACACCCACCTCCCCCACCACAACACCGCCCAGCACCTCCCCGAAAAGCCCGCATCCCACCACTAGCACCACAGTCCCACCCACTACCCCCATCCCAACCTCCACCTCCACTTCCACCAGCACTCCGGTGAGCACACCCACCAGCACCACGCCTACTACCCCCAGCACTACAGAAACACCAACAACTCCCACCACTTCGACCCCTGCCACCACGAGCGTCGTCAGCAGCACCGGTAAGTAGCAACCGGCTCCAGGAATCGGCTCAGGCCGTTTCCAGCTCCCTGCTGCTCCCAAGGGTTCCTCGCTGCCACGGGGCTGAATTTTTCCAGCCCAGGATTCGGCCCATGGCCTCCCTACAAGAATAAAGGGCCCGGCCGGATCGGTCCCACTCAAAAGGCCAGGGCCATTCTCCCCCTCACGCTCAATCAGTGTCCCTTTGACCCCAGAGGGGAATTGTGAACCATCCAATGGGCCTTTCTGGTGGGGACCACTCTTGATTTTTCTCTGGTATTTGTGTTTCCAGGCACCACGCAAACCAGCACGACGTCGCCTACGTCCACATCGACTGGTAAGGGTCTCTCTCGGGTGCAAACCCGCCCCCGTAGCTGGGCCTCTCCATTCCTTGGCTGCTCGCCCGCCCTCTGCATTACCCGCCCGACTGGATTTTGTATCCCTTTCCAGCCACCACTTCTCCACGGACCACAGCTCCCAGCAGCACTACGCGCACATCACCAACCTCGTCTTCGGCCACGACATCAAGTACCACCCCGACAATGGAGTCCGCCACAACCAGCACCCCAAGGACCACTCCCACGGCGCCCAGCAGCCCTGTCTCCACACACTCCACCACTGCGCCGCCCACCACGCACACAACCCCCACCACACCACCTTCCCCCACCACCCCTACCACCGCCTCCACCCGCATCAGCACACCCACTTCCACCACCACAACACCGCCCAGCACCTCCCCGAAAAGCCCGCATCCCACCACTAGCACCACAGTCCCACCCACTACCCCCATCCCAACCTCCACCTCCACTTCCACCAGCACTCCGGTGAGCACACCCACCAGCACCACGCCTACTACCCCCAGCACTACAGAAACACCAACAACTCCCACCACTTCGACCCCTGCCACCACGAGCGTCGTCAGCAGCACCGGTAAGTAGCAACTGGCTCCAGGAATCGGCTCGGGCCGTTTCCAGCTCCCTGCTGCTCCCAAGGGTTCCTCGCTGCCACGGGGCTGAATTTTTCCAGCCCAGGATTCGGCCCATGGCCTCCCTACAAGAATAAAGGGCCCGGCCGGATCGGTCCCACTCAAAAGGCCGGGGCCATTCTCCCCCTCACGCTCAATCAGTGTCCCTTTGACCCCAGAGGGGAATTGTGAACCATCCCATGGGCCTTTCTGGTGGGGACCACTCTTGATTTTTCTCTGGTATTTGTGTTTCCAGGCACCACGCAAACCAGCACGACGTCGCCTACGTCCACATCGACTGGTAAGGGTCTCTCTCGGGTGCAAACCCGCCCCCGTAGCTGGGCCTCTCCATTCCTTGGCTGCTCGCCCGCCCTCTGCATTACCCGCCCGACTGGATTTTGTATCCCTTTCCAGCCACCACTTCTCCACGGACCACAGCTCCCAGCAGCACTACGCGCACATCACCAACCTCGTCTTCGGCCACGACATCAAGTACCACCCCGACAACGGAGTCCGCCACAACCAGCACCCCAAGGACCACTCCCACGGCGCCCAGCAGCCCTGTCTCCACACACTCCACCACTGCGCCGCCCACCACGCAAACAACCCCCACCACACCACCTTCCCCCACCACCCCTACCACCGCCTCCACCCGCATCAGCACACCCACCTCCACCACCACAACACCGCCCAGCACCTCCCCGAAAAGCATGCATCCCACCACTAGCACCACAGTCCCACCCACTACCCCCATCCCAACCTCCACCTCCACTTCCACCAGCACTCCGGTGAGCACACCCACCAGCACCACGCCTACTACCCCCAGCACTACAGAAACACCAACAACTCCCACCACTTCGACCCCTGCCACCACGAGCGTCGTCAGCAGCACCGGTAAGTAGCAACCGGCTCCAGGAATCGGCTCGGGCCGTTTCCACCTCCCGGCTGCTCCCAAGGGTTCCTCGCTGCCACGGGGCTGAATTTTTCCAGCCCAGGATTCGGCCCATAGCCTCCCTACAAGAATAAACGGCCGGGCCGGATCGGTCCCACTCTAAAGGCCGGGGTCATTCTCCCCCTCACGCTCAAGCAGTGTCATTTTGACCCCAGAGGGGAATTGTGAACCATCCCATGGGCCTTTCTGGTGGGGACCACTCTTGATTTTTCTCTGGTATTTGTGTTTCCAGGCACCACGCAAACCAGCACGACGTCGCCTACGTCCACATCGACTGGTAAGGGTCTCTCTCGGGTGCAAACCCGCCCCCGTAGCTGGGCCTCTCCATTCCTTGGCTGCTCGCCCGCCCTCTGCATTACCCGCCCGACTGGATTTTGTATCCCTTTCCAGCCACCACTTCTCCACGGACCACAGCTCCCAGCAGCACTACGCGCACATCACCAACCTCGTCTTCGGCCACGACATCAAGTACCACCCCGACAACGGAGTCCGCCACAACCAGCACCCCAAGGACCACTCCCACGGCGCCCAGCAGCCCTGTCTCCACACACTCCACCACTGCGCAGCCCACCACGCAAACAACCCCCACCACACCACCTTCCCCCACCACCCCTACCACCGCCTCCACCCGCATCAGCATACCCACCTCCACCACAACACCGCCCAGCACCTCCCCGAAAAGCCCGCATCCCACCACTAGCACCACAGTCCCACCCACTACCCCCATCCCAACCTCCACCTCCACTTCCACCAGCACTCCGGTGAGCACACCCACCAGCACCACGCCTACTACCCCCAGCACTACAGAAACACCAACAACTCCCACCACTTCGACCCCTGCCACCACGAGCGTCGTCAGCAGCACCGGTAAGTAGCAACCGGCTCCAGGAATCGGCTCGGGCCGTTTCCAGCTCCCTGCTGCTCCCAAGGGTTCCTCGCTGCCACGGGGCTGAATTTTTCCAGCCCAGGTTTCGGCCCATGGCCTCCCTACAAGAATAAAGGGCCCGGCCGGATCGGTCCCACTCAAAAGGCCGGGGCCATTCTCCCCCTCACGCTCAAGTAGTGTCCCTTTGACCCCAGAGGGGAATTGTGAACCATCCCATGGGCCTTTCTGGTGGGGACCACTCTTGATTTTTCTCTGGTATTTGTGTTTCCAGGCACCACGCAAACCGGCACGAAGTCGCCTACGTCCACATCGACTGGTAAGGGTCTCTCTCGGGTGCAAACCCGCCCCCGTAGCTGGGCCTCTCCATTCCTTGGCTGCTCGCCCGCCCTCTGCATTACCCGCCCAACTGGATTTTGTATCCCTTTCCAGCCACCACTTCTCCACGGACCACAGCTCCCAGCAGCACTACGCGCACATCACCAACCTCGTCTTCGGCCACGTCATCAAGTACCACCCCGACAACGGAGTCCGCCACAACCAGCACCCCAAGGACCACTTCCACGGCGCCCAGCAGCCCTGTCTCCACACACTCCACCACTGCGCAGCCCACCACGCAAACAACCCCCACCACACCACCTTCCCCCACCACCCCTACCACCGCCTCCACCCGCATCAGCACACCCACCTCCACCACCACAACACCGCCCAGCACCTCCCCGAAAAGCCCGCATCCCACCACTAGCACCACAGTCCCACCCACTACCCCCATCCCAACCTCCACCTCCACTTCCACCAGCACTCCGGTGAGCACACCCACCAGCACCACGCCTACTACCCCCAGCACTACAGAAACACCAACAACTCCCACCACTTCGACCCCTGCCACCACGAGCGTCGTCAGCAGCACCGGTAAGTAGCAACCGGCTCCAGGAATCGGCTCGGGCCATTTCCAGCTCCCTGCTGCTCCCAAGGGTTCCTCGCTGCCACGGGGCTGAATTTTTCCAGCCCAGGATTCGGCCCATGGCCTCCCTACAAGAATAAAGGGCCCGGCCGGATCGGTCCCACTCAAAAGGCCGGGGCCATTCTCCCCCTCACGCTCAAGCAGTGTCCCTTTGACCCCAGAGGGGAATTGTGAACCATCCCATGGGCCTTTCTGGTGGGGACCACTCTTGATTTTTCTCTGGTATTTGTGTTTCCAGGCACCACGCAAACCAGCACGACGTCGCCTACGTCCACATCGACTGGTAAGGGTCTCTCTCGGGTGGAAACCCGCCCCCGTAGCTGGGCCTCTCCATTCCTTGGCTGCTCGCCCGACCTCTGCATTACCCGCCCGACTGGATTTTGTATCCCTTTCCAGCCACCACTTCTCCACGGACCACAGCTCCCAGCAGCACTACGCGCACATCACCAACCTCGTCTTCGGCCACGACATCAAGTACCACCCCGACAACGGAGTCCGCCACAACCAGCACCCCAAGGACCACTTCCACGGCGCCCAGCAGCCCTGTCTCCACACACTCCACCACTGCGCAGCCCACCACGCAAACAACCCCCACCACACCACCTTCCCCCACCACCCCTACCACCGCCTCCACCCGCATCAGCTCACCCACCTCCACCACCACAACACCGCCCAGCACCTCCCCGAAAAGCCCGCATCCCACCACTAGCACCACAGTCCCACCCACTACCCCCATCCCAACCTCCACCTCCACTTCCACCAGCACTCCGGTGAGCACACCCACCAGCACCACGCCTACTACCCCCAGCACTACAGAAACACCAACAACTCCCACCACTTCGACCCCTGCCACCACGAGCGTCGTCAGCAGCACCGGTAAGTAGCAACCGGCTCCAGGAATCGGCTCGGGCCGTTTCCAGCTCCCTGCTGCTCCCAAGGGTTCCTCGCTGCCACGGGGCTGAATTTTTCCAGCCCAGGATTCGGCCCATGGCCTCCCTACAAGAATAAAGGGCCCGGCCGTATCGGTCCCACTCAAAAGGCCGGGGCCATTCTCCCCCTCACACTCAAGCAGTGTCCCTTTGACCCCAGAGGGGAATTGTGAACCATCCCATGGGCCTTTCTGGTGGGGACCACTCTTGATTTTTCTCTGGTATTTGTGTTTCCAGGCACCACGCAAACCAGCACGACGTCGCCTACGTCCACATCGACTGGTAAGGGTCTCTCTCGGGTGGAAACCCGCCCCCGTAGCTGGGCCTCTCCATTCCTTGGCTGCTCGCCCGACCTCTGCATTACCCGCCCGACTGGATTTTGTATCCCTTTCCAGCCACCACTTCTCCACGGACCACAGCTCCCAGCAGCACTACGCGCACATCACCAACCTCGTCTTCGGCCACGACATCAAGTACCACCCCGACAACGGAGTCCGCCACAACCAGCACCCCAAGGACCACTCCCACGGCGCCTAGCAGCCCTGTCTCCACACACTCCACCACTGCGCAGCCCACCACGCAAACAACCCCCACCACACCACCTTCCCCCACCACCCCTACCACCGCCTCCACCCGCATCAGCACATCCACCTCCACCACCACAACACCGCCCAGCACCTCCCCGAAAAGCCCGCATCCCACCACTAGCACCACAGTCCCACCCACTACCCCCATCCCAACCTCCACCTCCACTTCCACCAGCACTCCGGTGAGCACACCCACCAGCACCACGCCTACTACCCCCAGCACTACAGAAACACCAACAACTCCCACCACTTCGACCCCTTCCACCACGAGCGTCGTCAGCAGCACCGGTAAGTAGCAACCGGCTCCAGGAATCGGCTCGGGCCGTTTCCAGCTTCCTGCTGCTCCCAAGGGTTCCTCGCTGCCACGGGGCTGAATTTTTCCAGCCCAGGATTCGGCCCATGGCCTCCCTACAAGAATAAAGGGCCCGGCCGGATCGGTCCCACTCAAAAGGCCGGGGCCATTCTCCCCCTCACGCTCAAGCAGTGTCCCTTTGACCCCAGAGGGGAATTGTGAACCATCCCATGGGCCTTTCTGGTGGGGACCACTCTTGATTTTTCTCTGGTATTTGTGTTTCCAGGCACCACGCAAACCAGCACGACGTCGCCTACATCCACATCGACTGGTAAGGGTCTCTCTCGGGTGGAAACCCGCCCCCGTAGCTGCGCCTCTCCATTCCTTGGCTGCTCGCCCGACCTCTGCATTACCCGCCCGACTGGATTTTGTATCCCTTTCCAGCCACCACTTCTCCACGGACCACAGCTCCCAGCAGCACTACGCGCACATCACCAACCTCGTTTTCGGCCACGACATCAAGTACCACCCCGACAACGGAGTCCGCCACAACCAGCACCCCAAGGACCACTTCCACGGCGCCCAGCAGCCCTGTCTCCACACACTCCACCACTGCGCAGCCCACCACGCAAACAACCCCCACCACACCACCTTCCCCCACCACCCCTACCACCGCCTCCACCCGCATCAGCTCACCCACCTCCACCACCACAACACCGCCCAGCACCTCCCCGAAAAGCCCGCATCCCACCACTAGCACCACAGTCCCACCCACTACCCCCATCCCAACCTCCACCTCCACTTCCACCAGCACTCCGGTGAGCACACCCACCAGCACCACGCCTACTACCCCCAGCACTACAGAAACACCAACAACTCCCACCACTTCGACCCCTGCCACCACGAGCGTCGTCAGCAGCACCGGTAAGTAGCAACCGGCTCCAGGAATCGGCTCGGGCCATTTCCAGCTCCCTGCTGCTCCCAAGGGTTCCTCGCTGCCACGGGGCTGAATTTTTCCAGCCCAGGATTCGGCCCATGGCCTCCCTACAAGAATAAAGGGCCCGGCCGGATCGGTCCCACTCAAAAGGCCGGGGCCATTCTCCCCCTCACACTCAAGCAGTGTCCCTTTGACCCCAGAGGGGAATTGTGAACCATCCCATGGGCCTTTCTGGTGGGGACCACTCTTGATTTTTCTCTGGTATTTGTGTTTCCAGGCACCACGCAAACCAGCACGACGTCGCCTACGTCCACATCGACTGGTAAGGGTCTCTCTCGGGTGGAAACCCGCCCCCGTAGCTGGGCCTCTCCATTCCTTGGCTGCTCGCCCGACCTCTGCATTACCCGCCCGACTGGATTTTGTATCCCTTTCCAGCCACCACTTCTCCACGGACCACAGCTCCCAGCAGCACTACGCGCACATCACCAACCTCGTCTTCGGCCACGACATCAAGTACCACCCCGACAACGGAGTCCGCCACAACCAGCACCCCAAGGACCACTCCCACGGCGCCTAGCAGCCCTGTCTCCACACACTCCACCACTGCGCAGCCCACCACGCAAACAACCCCCACCACACCACCTTCCCCCACCACCCCTACCACCGCCTCCACCCGCATCAGCACATCCACCTCCACCACCACAACACCGCCCAGCACCTCCCCGAAAAGCCCGCATCCCACCACTAGCACCACAGTCCCACCCACTACCCCCATCCCAACCTCCACCTCCACTTCCACCAGCACTCCGGTGAGCACACCCACCAGCACCACGCCTACTACCCCCAGCACTACAGAAACACCAACAACTCCCACCACTTCGACCCCTGCCACCACGAGCGTCGTCAGCAGCACCGGTAAGTAGCAACCGGCTCCAGGAATCGGCTCGGGCCGTTTCCAGCTTCCTGCTGCTCCCAAGGGTTCCTCGCTGCCACGGGGCTGAATTTTTCCAGCCCAGGATTCGGCCCATGGCCTCCCTACAAGAATAAAGGGCCCGGCCGGATCGGTCCCACTCAAAAGGCCGGGGCCATTCTCCCCCTCACGCTCAAGCAGTGTCCCTTTGACCCCAGAGGGGAATTGTGAACCATCCCATGGGCCTTTCTGGTGGGGACCACTCTTGATTTTTCTCTGGTATTTGTGTTTTCAGGCACCACGCAAACCAGCACGACGTCGCCTACGTCCACATCGACTGGTAAGGGTCTCTCTCGGGTGCAAACCCTCCCCCGTAGCTGGGCCTCTCCATTCCTTGGCTGCTCGCCCGCCCTCTGCTTTACCCGCCCGACTGGATTTTGTATCCCTTTCCAGCCACCACTTCTCCACGGACCACAGCTCCCAGCAGCACTACGCGCACATCACCAACCTCGTCTTCGGCCACGACATCAAGTACCACCCCGACAACGGAGTCCGCCACAACCAGCACCCCAAGGACCACTTCCACGGCGCCCAGCAGCCCTGTCTCCACACACTCCACCACTGCGCCGCCCACCACGCAAACAACCCCCACCACACCACTTTCCCCCACCACCCCTACCACCGCCTCCACCCGCATCAGCACACCCTCCTCCACCACCACAACACCGCCCAGCATCTCCCCGAAAAGCCCGCATCCCACCACTAGCACCACAGTCCCACCCACTACCCCCATCCCAACCTCCACCTCCACTTCCACCAGCACTCCGGTGAGCACACCCACCAGCACCACGCCTACTACCCCCAGCACTACAGAAACACCAACAACTCCCACCACTTCGGCCCCTGCCACCACGAGCGTCGTCAGCAGCACCGGTAAGTAGCAACCGGCTCCAGGAATCGGCTCGGGCCGTTTCCAGCTCCCTGCTGCTCCCAATGGTTCCTCGCTGCCACGGGGCTGAATTTTTCCAGCCCAGGATTCGGCCCATGGCCTCCCTACAAGAATAAAGGGCCCGGCCGGATCGGTCCCACTCAAAAGGCCGGGGCCATTCTCCCCCTGACGCTCAAGCAGTGTCCCTTTGACCCCAGAGGGGAATTGTGAACCATCCCATAGGCCTTTCTGGTGGGGACCACTCTTGATTTTTCTCTGGTATTTGTGTTTCCAGGCACCACGCAAACCAGCACGACGTCGCCTACGTCCACATCGACTGGTAAGGGTCTCTCTCGGGTGCAAACCCGCCCCCGTAGCTGGGCCTCTCCATTCCTTGGCTGCTCGCCCGCCCTCTGCATTACCCGCCCGACTGGATTTTGTATCCCTTTCCAGCCACCACTTCTCCACGGACCACAGCTCCCAGCAGCACTACGCGCACATCACCAACCTCGTCTTCGGCCACGACATCAAGTACCACCCCGACAACGGAGTCCGCCACAACCAGCACCCCAAGGACCACTCCCACGGCGCCCAGCAGCCCTGTCTCCACACACTCCACTACTCTGCCTCCCCCTGCCACCACCAGCGGCAGTAGCAGCACTGGTATGTGGCATTCAGGTCAAGGAATCTGCTTTGGCCATTTATTTTTCTCTGCTTTTTTCACAGTTACGTCTCCTCCCCATAGCTAATGCAGCAGGTATCTTGCCTCACACCTCAACGTCTTCTTTATATCTTTAATATAAGCAAAGTAGCCTTGTCTTCATTATTTTTAGTGTAGTCTGTTTCAAAAAAAATCCACTGTACCCCTCCTGTATTCCTTTGCTTTTTCTCACAGATGTTGGTTCCCCCCCCCCCTGGTTTTCCAGTTTGTGGGCAGAACAGCCGCCTCTATCTACAGGCATATTTTTCCTTCTAGTGGCCCATAAAGCCAGTCACCGTGGTATTTTTCTCTTTTTGTTTTTCACCTTTACATTTGTTTCTTCACACTGTATGGCTTTCTTTTCTTTTGTAGCCAGCACTTCTCCACAGACGACTGCACCCAGCAAGACAGGAAGCACTACACGAACCACATCTCCATTCATTACGTCTAGAACCACTTCATCAATAGTGTTTGTTTCAACAACCTCGCCCAAAACCTTACCTATAATTCATCCAACCTCGTCCAGTTCAACAGAATCTCCCGGTACGTTGCACACTACTCTGACAAGAAATATAACAACTCCTGCTGTTGTAACTACCATGTTCTACCTACATTTTTCCAAGCACCAGCAATCCATTATCCACTTTATTTTTTTCAACAAGCAGTAAGCAGTAGTCCCATTACTTTTAGAATAGGTACTGTTCATACTACTGGTAAAATTGTGATAAGGTTGTCTACGTTATATATGTCTCCAATAAGATCCCAGAATTTTGTGTTGTTTTTTTAAAGGCTTTTTTCTTTTTCTCCATTGCACAGTAGGGGTGTTTCATTTTTTTACATGGTGTCTTTTTAAATATTTCCTTCTTTTAGTTTTCTTTCTTTCGGCTTTCAATTTTTTTTGTCTTTATTTGTTTTGCTGCATGGCTCTGAGGTGTTCTGTTCTCTTTCTTTTTACCACTTGTATAACTATTTTTAAAATTTCATTTACTATTTCACTAGTAAATTCTATCTGGTTTATATGTAGTCAATTGTTATCCTTTCTATGTGAAAAGTTTATCAATTGCTTTCATACCCTAATTCTGATCAGATTACTTCATTCAAAATTGTTCTTTTTAGCCAGTCTTTTTACCAGAGGACATTTGACTTTTCCCATATTTAAACTAGCCCAAGGTCACCCAGCTGGCTTCATGTGTAGGAATGGGGAAACAAATTCAGTTCACCAGATTAGCCTCCTCCGCTCATGTGGAGGAGTGGGGAATCAAACCTGGTTCTCCAGATCAGAGTCCCCCGCTCCAAAACACTGCTCTGAACCACCACATCACACTAGCTCTCCACATGCCATTCTTAGCCAACATGTTACATAATCAGGTATAAGAATCTGTGCACCAAATGTAAAGTGAGAAGCAACTCTGAGTCTTCATCCTGCAGATGTAAGTGATCCTAGATATTGCTATCAAGAACGGACACTTTAAACCACTGACAAACTAAATTTAAGTGGTACCTATCTTCCAAGGGCAATATGTAACTAGTGAGATTTCTTTCTTTTTTGCCAGTTCAGTACAGTTTGATGCCACCTTATTATGAGATTTATGACAATCAAAATTGCCGGCGTCCTTAATCATATACATGGCAATAGCCACTATTAAGTTAGTCAATATATGCAGATTCATGCTTGGGGTGGGGAAGGCTAGGATGAGAGCTCTGCAATGGTTTAACTGAGGCTTGAACTGTGGTTTGCACACCTGGCTTAGAGCATAAGCACACATACAAGTTTGCATTAAACAGTGAGGTAGCTGATTGACTCCAGGTGGACAGTGGGGGAGGTGGGGAGCATGTGAGGATGAGTCTCAGCCATGGAACACCAATCCATGGTTTAACGTTACATACAAATTACCCAATAAGAGTGGATTTAATTTTGGGGCAGGTAGCTCAGACCACTATTATTTAAGTATACCCAGTAAAATCATGGAACATTACATAGTTGTATAAAAAAGTGGAAAAGGTCATACATTTCATTGCATTGCCTCTCCCATACAGGATTCTATAGCATTAGAACTTTTAAAAGAAATGTAGACTCTAAAACAGCCACAAATTCAGCTGAGATTGAAGCAGGGTGCATATGGAGATTAGCTAGCCTGTGCTTCCCCTTACCATAGTTAGGGGTGGTAGCTTATATGAACTGTGGAATCACTGTTACCTATCTGTTTCAGAAAGAAAATTATTTCTTCTATGGCTACGTTTATATACTTTTTGTTTTATGTTTGACAGAAAAGTGCAGAGCGGTGGAATATGAAGAGCAAGTGGTTTACAAGAGTTGTGTTAAAAATGTCACCTTGACCCGCTGTGAAGGAATGTGTCCATCCTCTGCAAAGTGAGTAAGAATCCATGAAAAATTCATCAACCGGTCAGTTCTGTTATCTATTGTGGTACTAACAGATTAAACATAGGTTGGATCCAGTGGAACATTTCTGGACAGACTGATTTCCACCTGTTAGCAAACTGTCTTGCAAGTCCCATTCCTGCTTGTCTGGAAGCTCAGAAAATCCCACTGCTATCTCAGATCTCTGGCCGTTTCATTTACTCCTGGTGTGCCAACTTGTCTCTGAATATTGTCCACAACCAAAAACTACTCTGGAAGAGTATTCCCTGATAAAAGGATTAGTACCTTTAGTAGCCTTTACTAGATTGCTGTCTACAGTGTCTCCCTCTTTTATACTTCTGCTGCTTCACTAATACTGCCTGGTGAAAGCATGATGTATCACACTTCTGTACTTTGGGTATGGCAAGCTAAAACACTGTCCCTCCCCTTTACTATTCTTTGGAAAGCAAGACTGATTTAGGTGTGGTGTTAGTACATAGATAATGCTTCAGAATATAAGAAATTTTAACAAACTAACAAAAAAGAATACACATGATATGTACATGCATCAAGCTGAGCAAGGATAAAAAGAGTGTAAAGATGCAGTCACCTAAACCCTAACTCCAGAGGTTAAAGTCCATGTCAGTTGACAAGCTATTTCATATTCCACTTCCCTCCATTATCTTTTCTAATATTATGTTATGCAGATTTTCACATTGTGGGTTGATATTCAGACTTTGTACTTGTGTGGTCCTGGATCTGGCAAGATTGCCACAGAAAAGAAGCTACTGGTATAGATAGATCGAGGACAATATCTCCTTTAAGTAAATAGAAAAGGATTTCACCACCTTGTTGCACTTCTGCACACTTTTTGAATTTTGAGAACAAGTAGTAGACAACAAAGTAATCAGCCCTGGGCTCTTCTGAAGTATCTCTTATGCCAACAAAGAATAGAAAAGCCAGGACTGGTTCTTTGCTTTGGAGAACAGATGCTTTGACAGTGCTCATCTGTTTTTAAATGGAAATGATCCTTGACACGTCTTTCCTTCACATATTTCTAATGTAAAAAACAAGGTGCACTCCAGATGTGAAAGTGACAAATATTGGTTCAACAGTAGTTTGCACTATGTACTGTATTATTTCTTACTGATTCCTGAGATGTGCAGTTTCAGCAAATTTATGCATTTATAAATGAATATCATATGATGGAAGGCTTCCCCGTACTAAAAAGAGAAAGCATGTAGCAAAAAAAGATGCATGTAGCAAAAAAAGATGCTAGAGGGAAGCATTTTACCTGGCCTGCTTCCTGACTTCTCCCTCTCCCTCATGAAGCTTCTGCCTCCACAGTATAGAGAACAGAAGATGTGAAAGAACATCTAAACCCAAACTCTTTTCTTTTACAGACTGAATATTGCCAAGATGACGTTAGACACGGAATGTGGGTGCTGCATGCCACTCACTCTCTATAAGAAGGAGCTGACCATGCCTTGCCCGGACCCAGATAATCCAGGACACAACCTTGTTATGGAAGTCATCATATTTGGAGACTGCAAATGCAACTTTGATGGATGCCCACACTAGCCAGCCCAACCAAGAAGGGATTTCTTCAGTCGGATTACTACCTACATTACAGACTGAATACAACACTAGAACCTCTTTTCTTGTTTACAACAATTTTCCAATCTTTGGGAAGGCAACTAGGGAATTTTCCCCAGAAGACTAGTACTGATAATAGGTATAAGGTATTGATATAATCCACTTGCTTTATACATCAAGTGACCCAAAGTATCTGACTTGTTCAGAAAGTTTTCATCCAAGTAACGTCTTCTCTACTGTAAAATAGTTAATGTCATTAAAATATTAGCTAGTTATTCTGATTACTCATGGTGGACAGTGGTTGTATTCGAGTGAACCTTTTGTCTTCTCTGTACTGTAATTCATATTTCTCTTGGCTCGCTACGACAGTAAACCTAGTTGAGCCGGAGTGTGAAAACAGATGTTACTTAAAACCCAGCCAATACAGCTGTTGATAGGAGGGGAGGTGCTTGCCAAGTTTCGGAAGGAGGGGAGAAAAGGACCATTTAAAATAGGATGGTGTATATGATTAGGGATATGATTAGGAGGGGAACACCAAGCTGCTTGGAAAAAGAGATAAATAATTTGGTTTTTTTTAACATTGTCAGTAGGTTAGACATACATGGATAGGTTTGCCTATAAGATCAGATTATTTTAAGGAAGGGTAGGGACACGGCCCTCAATTTGCAAGATCTGAATAAGGCTGTAAAAGGATAGGACACTTTGGAGGACATTGATTCATAAAGTCGCCATGAGTCGGAAACGACTGGACGGCACTTAACACACATAGGGACAGAGGGAAAACATTTAGCCTTTACAGTAATTTTCCTTAGACAAGCAACAATCTCTTAACATGTAAAACCTCTTATTTGAGAAACTGGCTATTTTCATATCAAGATCTGCCAGAGAAGTTCAATCTAGGCCTGATTTCCTGTTTTGTTAATTCACTAACCAGAGATCTAGGATCATCTGCAAGTTTCAGGGAAATAGGGAAGAAAGCTAAACAAAGGAAAATCATACTACTACTGTGATTTATGAGTAGTATAAATGCATGTTGAGGGATATTTTGAGGGAGTGCTTGCAATTGCATTCAGAGTGGTCAGATTATACAATAGAGAGAGGATCTATGTCAACAAAAAGCCTTGTATGAACATATCCCCAGAGCATTATGATGATAATCAAGAAAACCACCATGCAATCTGGCAGAACACTGCAATGAGTGTAATCACTCAATCACAGAATACATCTACTGCACAGTCACGTACACTGATATGTGAGTAATTGATTCATGTAATATGCAGCCCACCCTACATCAACCAAATATGGAGATCCTATTGATTCAAGAACAGCTCCATATTTGGCTGATGTACGATGGACTGCAAAAACCTATAGGTTAATTTCTGGCTTTCCTTTAAAAGTGCCTCCTGGATATGTCTCCCTCCCCCTTTCTGGCACCCAATACACTTTTATTATTGGAAATGTTTCTATTCTGTTCTTTCCATCTTATACAAGATCCAAAGGGAAATTTACGAGAGAAATTACAAATACAAAAATAAAGCAAACACCAACCCAGTATGCTACCAGTCTTCGCCCACAAAATCCTAACCCAAACATCCTCCTAAAAATAGCTTTATGTTTGTGCTGAAAAACCAGCAATAAAGGGGGAAGACAGATATCTTTGGTAAATCAAGTCAAACAACCACTATTGAACAGTACCCCTTTTGTAGCCCCCAAGACAAAAGACATTAGGGGGCACACAATAAAAGTACTCTAAATATGACAAGTGCCCAGGGAGGCTCATATGGGAAATGATCCTTAAGGTACTGAGCCATTTTGGAATTTAAATTTGCAAAACTGGCACTTTGTAGTATTGAACTAGTTGTTAGTTTCCAGACCCAGATCAGAGTAGTTAAAGCACTTTCTTGACAGCATTTTGTACAGTCTTGAACAGTCTTCAAAAAGGATCTTCACATAAAGGTATGCATTGTGGATGTCACTAACACATAAGGACCTGTGGCTAGACCCCCTTCATCTTGGAATATACAGCCAGTATACCAGCTGAAGCTGGTAAAAAGCACTATTGGTTACTGCTTAATCTTCAACATCCAGGAGCAATCCATCTAAACATACCCCAAACTATGGACCTGAGCCTTCCAAGGGAACACTAGCCCATCTAATTAAGTCATGTCTCAACCAACAGCACTCATAGAATCATAGAGTTGGAAGGGACCACCAGGGTCAGGGAAATTCACAACTACCTTCCCCCCCCACACACACACCCCAGTGACCCATACTCCATGCCCAGAAGATGACCAAGATGCCCTCCCTCTCATGATCTGCCTAAGGTTATAGAATCATCATTGCTGACAGATGGCCATCTAGCCTCTGCTTAAAAACATCCAGGAAAGGAGAGCTTAACACCTCCCGAGGAAGCCTGTTCTACTGAGGAACCATTCTGTTAGAAAATTCTTCCTAATATCTAGACAGAAACTCTTTATATTTAATTTCAACCTGTTGGTTCTGGTCCGACCGTCTGGAGCAACAGAAAAAAACACAGCACCATCCTCTATCTGACAGCCCCTCAAGTACATAAGAACATAAGAAAGGCCCTACTGGATCAGACCAAGGTCCATCAAGTCCAGCAGTCTGTTCACACAGTGGCCAACCAGGTGCCTCTAGGAAGCCACAAGCAAGACGACTGCAGCAGCACCATCCTGCCTGTGTTCCACCAAACCCAAAATAATAGGCATGCTCCTCTGATACTAGAGAGAATAGGTATGCAGCATGACTAGTATCCATTCTAACTAATAGCCATGAATACCCCTCTCCTCCATGAATATGTCTACTCCCCTCTTAAAGCCCTCCAAGCTGGCAGCCATCACCACATCCTGGGGCAGGGAGTTCCACAATTTAACTATGCATTGTGTGAAAAATTACTTCCTTTTATCTGTTTTGAATCTCTCACTCTCCAGCTTTAGCAGATGACCCCATGTTCTAGTATTATGGGAGAGGGAGAAAAACGTCTCCCTATCCACTCTCTCCAAACCATGCATAATTTTATAGACCTCTATCATGTCTCCCCTCAGCTGCCTTCTTTCCAAGCTAAACAGCCCTAAGCGTCTTATCCGCTCCCCATAGGACAGTTGCTCTAGTCCCCTAATCATTTTGGTTGCTCTTTTCTGCACCTTCTCAAGCTCTGTAATATCCTTTTTTTAGGTGTGGTGACCAGAACTGTACACAGTATTCCAAGTGTGGTCTCACCATAGATTTGTACAAGGGAAGAATGATATCAGCAGTATTATTCTCTATTCCTTGTCTAATTATGGCCAGCATGGAATTCACCTTTTTTACAGCAGCCGCACCCTGGGTTGATATCTTCATTGAGCTATCCACTACCACCCCAAGATCCCTTTCTTGGTCTGTCGCTGCCAGCACAGATCCCATCAGTGTATATGTTAAATTGGGATTTTTTGTCCCAATATGCATCACTTTACACTTGCTCACATTGAATCTCATTTGCCATTTTAATGCCCATTCTTCCAGTATGTAGAGATCCTTCTGGAGCTCTTCACAGTCCAGTTTTGTTTTAACCACCCTAAATAATTTGGAGTCATCTGCAAACTTGGCTACTTCACTGTTTAACCCCAACTCCAGGTCATTGATGAACAGGTTGAAAAGCACCGGTCCCAACACAGATCCCTGAGGCACCCCACTGCTCACATCCCGCCATTGTGAGAACTGACCATTGATTCCTACTCTCTGCTTCCTATTTTTCAGCCAGCTCTCAAACCATAAGAGGACTTGGCCTGTAATTTCCCCCCGGAACCTTTTTTATAAATGGGTGTTACATTGGCAAGTAATTTAAGATGGTTATCATAGAGGTCAAGCTGATGGGTCGGTAGTTACCCAGATCTTCCTTTTTCCCCTTCTTGAAGATGGAGACAACATTTGCCCGCCTCCAATCTTCTGGCACCTCACCTGTTCTCCAAGAAGTCTCAAAAATAATGGACAGAGGCTCAGAAATTACATCTGCAAGTTCTTTGAGTACCCTTGGATGCAATTCATCTGGCCCTGAGGACTTTGTTTCATTTAAAGAAACTAGGTGTTTGTGCACTACCCCATTGCCAATACTAGGCTGCAAATCCCTTCCATCATGTGTTCTTTTCATGCACTGTTTCCCTCACAAGAAAAGGCTGAGGAAAAGTAGGAATTGAGCAGTTCTGCCCTCTCTTCATCTCCTGTTACAATTTCACTTTCCTGTCACCGCAATGGGCTTATCTTGTCCTTGTTCTTATTCTTACTCTGTACATAGGAAAATAACCTTTTTGTTTGGTTTAGCCTAAGCTCATATTGAGCTTTAGCTTTCCTAACACTCTCCCTACATGCACTAATTTGTTTATATTCCTCTTTGGTTATAAGGCCCTCCCTTCCACTTCCTAAATGAGACTTTTTTATTTCTCAAATCTTTAAAAAGCATTTTATGGAGCCACGCTGGCCTCTTTAGGCTCTTCCCATTTTTCCTTCTCATAGGAATGGTTTGTGATTGCACCTTCAGTATTTCATTTTTAAGAAACTCCCACCCTTCTTGAACTCCCTTCCCTTTAAGTATTTCTGACCATGGGATTCTACCCAGCATAAGTTTAACAGCCCAATCCTGAGTTGTCCGTGGCTGGGGACAGCAGGGAGGAGGCACCTCTCCGGTGCCTCCTAACCTGTTTCCTGGGCGCCGAAAGGTTTTTTAAAAAGCCTATTAAAGGCTTTTAAAATTTTAAATGGGGCTTTTTGCCCCATAGAGAACAGTGATGCTGCACCCACTAAAAAACAGGCGCAGCACCGCTGTTCTCACTGCCAACATGCTGGGCTGAAAGGGGACAGGGAGCTGCCTAAAGGCAGCACCTGCCCCCAGCACACCCTCAGATTGCCCCCGGGGATGCCAGAACGCCCCCTGGAACACCGGCAGGGGACTTTACGCTGGTGGGATGCTGGCGGAAGGCTCCATCGGCATCCTGGGGTGGTGCTGCCATGGCAGCACCGGGAGACTGACATCCGGGCCTCCCCACCAGCATTGGGGCCACTTGTGGTGACGTAAATAGCCCAGACACAGGTGTGGGGGGCTCCAACGCTGGCGCAGCCCCTTCCTGGCCTCCTGAGGACTTTGTCCTCAAAAGTCAGGAATGCACTGTTAAAATTTGCTTTCTTAAAATCCAACCTATATGTCTATGAAGTTTTTCCTTTCCCCAAGATTATAAATTCCAAAATTACATAGTCACTACTACCCACAGTGCCTTCTACTTTAATCTCATCAACCAGTTCTTCCCTGTTGGTGAGAATCAAATCAATGACAGCAGATCCCCTTGTTTCCTTTTCCACTTTCTGGAATATTTTCAAATTTATTAATATGGTCTATTGACCAATCACATGCCAACACATCGAAATTTCCAGACCCAATAGTTTTGCACTGCAGCATCAGACTGCCCATACATATAAAGGTGTAAAATCAATAAAAATAACCCCTTGTTAAAATTATCATCTTAAAATTTCTGGAATATCAAGTTGTCAGCAAAACTAGTCAGGAATTTATTGGATCTGGCATTTTTAGCAGAGTTGGATTTCCAATAGATATCCGGGTAATTAAAATCTCCTATGACCACTGTGTCCCTTCTCTTTGAGAACTTTGTAATCTGGTCTAGGAGTATCTCATCCAAACCCTCTGCCTGGTTTGGTGGTTGATAGCAGACCCCCACCATAATATCACTATTATTTCTTACTCCTTTTTACGCAGACTCTTGACTGAACTTCCATGCTTGGATTCATGTATTTCTTCACAAGTATACACATCTTTGACATATAATGCTACTCCTCCCCCTTCCTTATGTGTCTATTCCTTTTAAATAAGTTGTGCCCCTCAACCTTAATATTCCAGTCATGAGTGATATCCCACCAAGTTCCAGTAATGCCTATTAGGTCAAAATCCCCTTCCTGTATTAGGGCTTCAAATTCTTCCTGCTTGTTTCTCATATTCTGTGCATTAGTGTACAGACATCATAATCCATGGTTTATGTGCTCCAAGGTTTTTGTTTCTGTACTTACCCGCAAGTTTATGTTTCCTCGCGTACATGGCACTTCCTGCAAATCTTTGTTCTCATTTTGAGTTATAGTCATTATGCTAGGCTTTAAGTTTTTCTCTCCCCCCCCCGCCCCCAGTAGGATTGAGTTTAAAGCCCTCCTTATCAGGTTTGCAAGGCTCTCACCAAAAACATTTTTCCTACCCTCGTGAGGTGCAAACCATCTCCCGATAGAAGAGCTTCATCTCAAAAGTGTAAGCCATGGTCCAAAATTCCAAACCTTTCTTGATGACACCATGTACGCATCCAGTCATAAATTTGTAGTATTCTTCTTTCCCTTCCTAAGCCATGACCTGTGACAGGAAGAACTGACAAAAAAACCAACCTTTGCCCCCAGGTCCTTCATCTTCTTACCCAGAGCCGCACAATCTCTTTTAATACGTTGTGGGCTGTGTCGGGCAACATCATTTATTCCCACATGAATGAGCAAGGGGTAATAATCTGTGGTCTTGATAAGCCTTCCTACCCTGTCGCATCCTGAATGTGTGCACCTGGTAGACAGCATACCTCTTGAGACAAGTCCGGTTGGCACACTTTAGACTATACCCCTCTCAGTATGTGTGAAAAGTGCCATCAAGTCGCAGCCCACTTATGGCGACCCCTTTTTTGGGGGGGGTTTCATGGCAAGAGACTAACAGAGGTGTTTGCCAGTGCCTTCCTCTGCACAGCAACCCTGGTATTCCTTGGTGGTCTCCCATCCAAATACTAACCAGGGCTGACCCTGCTTAGCTTCTGAGATCTGACGAGATCAGGCTAGCCTGGGCCATCCAGGTCAGGGCACCTCTCTCAGTAGGGAATCCGTTACCAGAGCACACCTCTTCCTAAATTGGGGAGTGGAAACTCGAATCCTCTCATGCGCAGGAGCCTGAGAAATTTATTTCCAGCTTTGGGAGGGTAGCCCTTGTTCCAGTGGTCCAGAATCAGTATCTATGGGGAGATCCTGGAACCAATTGCTGAGCAACAGGATCAGAATGGCTCCTGATTTTCCGGCTTCTGTGGGTCACATTCTTCCATGCACCCTCCTCCTGTGTTGGTTGCGCCTCCATTTGTTGAGAAACCTGTTTCTCCTCCTCCTCCTGTTGCCCCCTAAAGAGTGCATTCCATTACTGGCTCGATTAAGCTTCAGTTTGTTCACCCCCATCTAGCTCATCCCTCTTGTATTATGATTCACTTTAAAAAACATGCAGGTCATTTCACAAGTGAAGTCATCACAATGCTATCTTGTTTGGATATGTAAATCACAGGAGCAAGAGAGAAATGTACCTTCCAGATACAAATGTTATCCAAGCTTGCATTGGAGGGATAACATCTTGACAAGCACATTGAATACAGAAATACTGTGGAGGAAGTGGTCCACACTGAGTCCAGAGTCACAATTTTCTGTAATGAAAAGTGTTATTTATTTATATTTTTTATGTATATCAATTTAAAACCAAGCAACAGTCAACAAAGAGATTGCAAACTAAAATCCCACTCTTATCTCACCCTGCTCTAATAAATCCATAACTATCCACAAAAAACACAGGGAGGGGAAGAGGAGATAACAGGGGGGGGGGGATTCTGTCCCGTGGCCACTGCCTTTGCAGAGCACCCACAAAGTCCTCAAACATATGCCTGACAGAACATCTTCATCTTGTAGACCCTGAGAAACTGAGAAAGGCTGCCAAAAGAAGTTCTCATGAAGAACCTTAACTAAGTCTTTTTTATGGCCAGCAGTGGTTTCTCTAGTCTTTGTTCAGGATCTAACATTCTTCCTCCTATAAGCAATTCATTCTTAGATTTCATCTAATGGATGTCTGATATAGACACCCTAATTCCATTAACAAAGCTAATGGGCTGTGATTCACCCAGAAAATATATATGAAACGGAAGCCTTTACTCCTTCCACTCCATTCTGCCATATCTGAACCTTTCCTCCAACTTAAGTGGCTTTTCCTCCAGTGGAAGAACTTAAAAGATGACAGATTCAACTTTGCTGTGTGAAGGGGTAAGATGAACGCCAGCATGTGTAAAGATGAATAAGGAAAAGAGACAATAGTTTTATGAATTTGTGTCTAATACAGAACCATTCTAGTGTGAGAATTACATTCCATCAGAGAACTGCATTTTAAAAAAGGAGAGAGGCTATTTGCGCCATACTTTCCTGCTACCTCCAGGATTCTACATCTCAGGAAGGGAGCCAAGGTTCATACAATCACATCCCCTAATTACTGGGCAAAGTGACTGAACCACATATCTAGTTCTGAACACCAGTTTTCTTTCACAAGGTCTGGGAGATTCTGCTAGAAAGCGGGTAGCCAGGGAAGACTAGTGCATAGCCCGGTCCAGGTTATGGACAAAATTTGAGAACTCCTCAACAGACCCAAGACTATACCTGCTCATCCGCACGCTGCATGAATTATCTAAAAGTAAGATATACTTCTCAAGGCCATCTTTCACGCAGGATCCAACTTGAAAAAGGAGTCAAGCAGGGCTGTATCTTGGCCCCTTTACTTTTTAACTTCTATATTAACACCCTGGCGCAACAATTAAGGAACCCGACCTACCATCCACCAAAGCTGGCCAACAGAATGATTCCTGCCCTGTTGTACAGTCATCTTGTCCTACTCACAAGTGGGCCTCAGAACAGCCCTCCGCACCTTCACCTTATAGTGTCAAGAAGAAAAACTCTTAATAAATTACCAAAAACCAAAAGTCCTTGTCTTCCCTAAAAAACACCAAACTCATAAATGGCAAATCGAAGACCACAACATCGAACAAACCAAATTTTTCAAATACCTTGGTGTGGTCTTTCAGTCAACTGGACTCTGGAGAGCACAAGTGACTAATGTAACAGACGCTGCCTATAAATCCTCTACAATACTAAAATTTCATTTCACTCCTACATTTCAGCAGCACTTAAAGCCTTCCAAGGAAAGGTTGTTCCCCAGCTTCTATATGGGTCACAGCTCTGCATTTACAAAGATATTCACCTACTGGAAACGATCCAATCGAAGTTTCTAAGATACTTGGAATTCCGAGATGTGTTCCGAACGCCCTCCTCCGATTAGAAACTGGAGTGATCTCTTTGGAGTCCAATATGTGGATCCGAGCACTTAACTGTAGGCTAAAATTCATATGCAACCCTATTAGTCTAACCCTTCTGATTCTAGCTGATAATTACTGCTCAACTTGGCAAAGTGCAACAGAGAAGATGCCCCAGAAACTCGACCTCTCTTCTCAAGCCATATTGCCATTGGGACACCAAAAAACCAAGGAAACAATCAAACAGAGACTCTTGGACCATGCCCTTCAATCAGATAGGGTTCAGATTCATAAATATTCAATCATCTTGCAATACATCAAACCTTTCCTCCCCGCAGACGACCTTCCTGCAGACGACCTTGATATTCCTGGAAGTATCCAAATATCAAAGGGCCTTTACTCTTGCGCGTTTCAATGCCTTACCTTCAGCTCTCCTGGAAAGCAAGTATCTCCGTACTCCCTTTCATCGACGACCATGCAAAACAGAAAAAGTGGAAACAACAGAACATGTTCTGCTGCAATGTCCCTTCTGCAACGACATAAGATCGCAGTACATTCTCCCCATATTGTCATCCTTTCCTGGGAGATCAGAAGAAGCTAGTTTCCCTTCTCTTAGCAGACTCCTCTCGGGAGATAACCATTCAAGTAGCCAAATTTTGCCTCCGGTCTAGAGGGATTTGTAAACGGCTAATTGAAAACCTTTCCCCACAGAAGATCTTTCCTCCTCTTCTTCAAATCATCCTTCCCAGAATCATCAACTTTTATTATTTTATTTTATTATTTTAACCTAACATTGATTTTTATTCAGAGCTGATATTGTATTGAAATAAAACTTGATTGATTGATTGTGCATAGCCCACACATCTGAGGCCTGCACATGTTCTCTTAGGAGGGAGAATCCCAGAGCAATCAAAAAGCAAACAGCATGGATAAAAATGACATTTTTCCTTACCGCTAGATTTTAAAAAAATCAGTTTTACCCAGCATCAATAACTGAGTTTAATATATATGAATGCAATGAGGCAAAACTTAATAAAATCTGCCCTCACATTCTTAAAGCCAGTTCCATGATCCACACTTGTATATTGTTTGCCTACTTTTCTATATAAAATAACAAACCAGGGACAAAATGTGACTCCAGGACAAGCATTACATACGTGGCATGTATTTCTTGTTGCACCAGTAATGAACATTTAGATTTAACAGAATGGAGATTTACTCTCAAATTCAGCAATACTGCAGCTGCTTTTGGAAGGGGAAAAAGAACAAGTTACATTAGCCACAGCTGGGTTCTGTGCAATAGCTCTTAAAATTCGCCCTCTGAAGATTTCCATAAAGACGAGCTCAGTTTTAACGTAAGGAGGAAAGCTAAATCCAATTTGTTGAACTTGTACTGCATTTTGTACCTTTTAATTAAGTTATATTTATGAAATGCAAATAGTTTTATTAAGTTAAAAAATATATGGTCTTAAAAGGAAGTCCTTTTAGAATTAATATCTGTTTGTTAAGAAGTGCGTGAATTTTAAATAATAGTGGATTTGTACATTTTATATGGGGACAACTGAATGTTGTAGAGTTTTAAAGTTTGTGTTGAACTGGTCTTGACTGCAATAAATGATTTTGCAGAATGGAGATTTACTGTTCATATCATGGAAGAGACACTTTTTGTCCCATTTAGTATAGGTCTGAAAGTTCTGGACAATTCAACTATAAATCTTGAATAGTTTTCATAGAGCCAAACTAGACTGTGGTTTCATAATTACGCCCCTAAGTAATTCTGTAGAGCAGAAGGCAGGAAACAACTGATTTTTGTTTTTATTTTGGTTTGGAATAATATAAAGGCTTTGTTTAGTTATATAGGTAGGGAGTTGGAATTTCTTTTTTAAGTCAGCTTTCTTTGTGAGAGTTTTAAATAAACATGTAAATGATTCACATTGCAAATGAACAAGCTCACAGAGTTAAGTCATCCTTACATGCTTTCAGGATATTATTACATATTAAATGCACAACCAGCTCTTCAAATAAGAAAAGGAAATAGAAAGTTTCACTCTATAGACATTTATTTTTCCATTAAAGTAACATGATTAAATTTATATATTTTCAAACTTTATACAGTCATAATGAAAGTCCACCATATAAGCTTGTGATTTTTTTTCCTTTAAAAGTGAAAATGATGACACATTACACATTGGAGTGTAGGCCTAAATATGAACAATTTTCTCTTCCTGTTCAGGTATTTCACATGTCAACAAAACAAATACTGTACCTTGATTACTAATACTGCTTTAGCTACAGAAACTATTGTTTCTGCTCAGGACAGACTGATACACAACTTTGGTAATAAGATAATTTATCCCATTAAGTCTTCTTCAGAACAATGCCGATATGGCTCATTTCAGAGGCAAAACCACCTGTGTAAGGTTGAATTACCAATTACAGTCCCATCACGAAGGCATCTGCTCTTTCGCCTGCTGTCTCTATAGGGATAAAGGAAATTTCACCACAAAATTGTTACCCGTGAACAGGACACAAAAAACAGTGTATTTGGGTAGCCTTAAAAGGAGGGCATAAACTCATGCTCCAGAGTGACAGACTTGTGTCATAAACAAGATAACAGTTCATCCAAATAACTGACATATGGCAAGGCAAACTTCAAAAGACCTTATGTTTTTATACTGGTTAATACTGTACAGATTACAAGGGTACTACAATGCAATGATGGGAAATGCCTGGAGTTTCTTAAGTGACAGGAACGTGGCAGTTATCCTACTTTTATTACTTTACCCAGTTACACACCAAGTAACTCAATATAATGTGCTTCAGTTTACTTGTGTCTGTAGAAATTACCCCCACTGAAAAACCTAAAGTGATTTTAAGCCAATACCCACTTTACAAGGAGACTGACTTTTACAGAATGTAATGTAGCCTTGATGAGACGACACAAGCCAGTTTGGCCGTGAGTTTTTTTTTTTTTTTTGAACACTTAATCCAAGCAACAAGGGCATTTATATCAGATACGCCCAACATGGATCTGTTTGATGTCTATTACCTTGTTGTAGACTCATTTTACAACAGGCCTTAATACACACACACACACACACACACACACACACACACAGAAGTGAGTGACATAAGCAAAATATGTGCACTTCAGACTTCAAAAAGGAGCCGCTGGCTTGCTTCTGTGTGAGATAATATGCATAGTATAATGAAAGCCATTGTTACAGCCATCTTTACTGGCTTTTTGAACTTGATGACAAGTTCAGGCAGAAAATATAGTGGTGATGTGACAGTGTTGCTTTGAAACAATCAAGGCCCCTCATTCTCGCAGAAGCCCACAATTCCATTCACAGCAGACTAGGTACTCACTCCACCATCAGGACCAGCTGTGCACATATCAATGAGTGCGAAATGGAAAACCCATACTAGCAACAAACAAGGGGAAGGGGGGTGATCGGTTATAACCTCTCCTAGAGAGGCTATGCCTAGGCGAAGGAATGTTTCATAGCATTAGAAAGCACCTTGTGCCCAAGACTCCAGCCTTTTTTCCTTAGGGAAAAATATGTCCAGACAAGTACTCTTTGGTAGTTCTGAACGTGAAAAAAAAAATTGGGGAGGTGTGTGGAATTTGAAGCTATCTGACAACACAAAACTATGAGTCAGCATATGCATGCTTTTTAGAAGTCAAATGCCCAATGTCCTTGTTAAATGTTTTTGCAAAAGAAATACCAGTGACATTCATGAAGGCAGTAATTAATGCTGCCCTCCTATATACCCTGGAAAGACTCTTCTAGCGCATCTTCTTAAGAGATGAGCCATGTACAGTTGACAACCTTAGAGCACAACAATATGACCCTTGCCATCCCATCTGAGCAATGCCTTCATCCACCTCTGTTAGAGCAAGACAGAAGTGTGCTAGAAAAATGGTTCCAAGGCAGCGTAGTACTACCAGGAATTTATGGTGGTATTTCATTTCCCTTTTGCAATCTGCAAGCAATCCTGGTTTCTGCAAAAATATACAGAGCATGGCTTTGTTGAGTCACACAAGATCCCCTTGTCATCCTGCAGCAGATGTTTTAAAAGCCTTTTTTTCCACATTTAAAGTAGTTTTATACTGTACATATCTTATTTCACATAAAAAGGGACAGGTCCTTTTAAGGCAGGGATGTGAATGTGGCAGCAACTGTTTCTGCAGACACTGGTGCACAAGACATTTCTGGAGCAGGACGAGGACAATGGCAGAAATGGAGAATCAAAACTGTATCTTGCATCACTGTTCAGAACTGTTCTGACAGCAATTCACATAATCTTCGGGATACTGTCTCTTTACTCGTTCGTAGTGTTAATCTATACATCTGGAAGAAAACAGAATAATCTTTTCAAAGGTCAAACAAGGTTCCCAGAAAATACTTGCACATGTAAGACCTGTGCAAATTTTGAACAGAACAACTTATTTGGTCAAGTAGTAAATAACAAAAGGGTAATATTTGAGGAACTATAGTTAGGTATTTATTGTCACAAGGTCATACTTCAACCAGCTGACGTATTTCTAAAGCTGAGTCTTACAGACAATGCATTCTGCCTGCAACTGTGCAAATAGAGAAAACAGAATCTTTGTACAGGTTGAGTATCCCTTATCCAGACATCCGATATCAGTACTGATCTGAAAACTGGACCTTTTGAGCCGGCATGCAGTGTTTACTCACAGGCCCTCAGCTGTGCAATTGATGGATCAATGGACACAAAATTATTAAAAATATTGTTTAAAATTACATTCAGGCTATGTGTATAAAGTACCAAGACCACGGTTACACAGCCCGGATAACCTACAAGAACCAATATATCTAAAACATAAATGAATTTCGTGTTTAGACCTGGGTCCCATCCCCAAGATAAGAACATAGAACATAAGAAAGGCCCTGCTGGATCAGACCAAGGCCCATCAAGTCCAGCAGTCTGTTCACATAGTGGCCAACCAGGTGCCTCTAGGAAGCCACTAACAAGACAAGTGCAGCAGCACCATCCTGCCTGTGTTCCACCGCACCCAAAACAATAGGCATGCTCCTCTGATACTAGAGAGAATAAGTATGCAGCATGACTAGTATCCATTTTAACTAATAGCCATGAATACCCCTTTCCTCCATGAATATGTCCACTCCCCTCTTAAAGCCTTCCAAGTTGGCAGCCATCACCACATCCTGGGGCAGGGAGTTTCACAATTTAACTATGTGTAGTATGAAAAAATACTTCCTTTTATCTGTTTTGAATCTGTCACCCTCCAGCTTCAACAGATAATCTCGCGTTCTAGTATTATGGGAGAGGGAGAAAAACTTCTCCCTGTCCACTCTCTCCAAACCATGCATAATTTTATAGACCTCTATCTTGTCTCCCCTTAGCCGCCTTCTTTCCAAGCTAAACAGTATGGGATACTCAACCTGTAAGTGTAAGAACCACTGAGCGCCTAAGAAAATACACAGCTGCCTAAAGCTTGCAAGTGTGTAGAGCGTATACAAAACACAAGTCACTACCTGTGCCTGCAGGTTGGGTTCAAGACGCATCAAACATCCTATCTGCATGGCTTTTGTGTGTATAATACCAGCTCCAACAAAGTTAGCAGGGTTAGGATCCACCTCTTCAAGTAAAGCTGTGCCAAATCCAATGATCTGTAGAGAAAAAACGCCAACAAGAAGACTGTATCTTTTAGCTTCCAGATAAAATAATGGATAGCCGGGGGGTGGGGGGAAAGGACAAAAAGCGGTCTATGAAGTTCAAGACATCCAGACCAAGCTCAACAGCTTTCATCTAATCTCAACTATCACTGACTAACAGGAGTGCTTGGAGAAGGTGCGTACTCTGCATTCCTATGATTTCTCCAACAGCAGAGGCCACAGCTGACACTATACTTCTGCAAAGGCACGGTATAAGACTGCCAGACGTTACTAAGAGCTGGCTGTGCAGACTTCAAGACTTTGCCTGGACTGTTGGCTAGAGATCCATAATTATAAGCAACTAATAATGAAGCTCAAGACCATGCATTCTCCTGGATTGAATAGAGATCTGGGATTCCTTTCTCATTACCAATGCTAATTTCTCCACGCCTACTACCCCTCTACATATCACACCTAATCCAATCACACCTGCTATTGTCATTTACTTGATTTTGACATTTACATTGCCACAGTGTGTCTAATTCACTCTTCTCTACTTAAGGATAGATGGAATCACATTCTAGTTGTATCTGAAGAAGTGTGCTGTGGCTCACGAAAGCTCATGCCCTGCCAGAAATTTTGTTAGCCTTTAAGGTGCTACCGGACTCTTGCTCTATAAGCAACAGATACGCAATCATCAACAGAGACCAACCCTTAAAAGGTCCAGGCAGGTAAGCCTCTTCTTTTGTTTTCTACAGGAAGCAAACAACATTTCTCACTTTCCATTTCAGTAACTAAAAGCTCCATTATATCTTCTATTGACTAATCACTTCAGACATTCTAATTAATGCATTACATGTCTCCATAAAGTCGGGGGGGGGGGGGGCGCCCTACATTAAGACCACTTCAATTGTAATTGACAGTAAAACTTCACCCAGTCCCAAGTACCAGAACCATTACCAACCTTTGCCTTTGTGATGTCTGTATCCATTGGATGCTTTGCTTTAAAGATGTTCTGTACTTCTTGTTGGGGGCTACAGTGCAACAATAAGGCAGCGGTAATTAGCATTCACTATACTTTTGTAGGAGACTGACAAAAATGAGAAAGCAGAGTTGTTCTACACAGAGGCAGCAACATACTGTGTGAGCAAATGCGGCATTAGAGCCTGGGGCAAATCCCCCTCCTCCAGTTTCCCTACTTAGTTGACACAGATGTTGGCCAAGGAACTTAATTCAGTTGTCTGTAACCCCACTAGTGATTCTTCAAGCAAGCTGTCCCTATTAAATTTTTCAAAGTGCTACACGTACATTTAAGCAACTATATATGCAACTATAAAAAACTTTTACAATCATGGAAAAACTGCTGAGAGGAACAGGGGAAGTTTATCGACAGCACAGCTGTTTCACCCGGTACTGTGTATAGCTGCCTTCTGTAAACAGTTATCCCCACACTCAATCTAAAAGACAAAGTGGCAAATGCACTTTTGCAATAACTTGCCTGCTGAAGTCCCATGAACACATGAAGCTGCTTTATACTGAATCTCAGACCCTTGGTCCATCAAAGTCAGTATTGTCTACTCAGATGGGCAGCGGCTCTGTAGGGTCTTAGGCAGAGGTCTTTCACATCACCTACTCGCCTAATCCCTTTAAGTGGAAATGCTAGGTATTGAACCTGGGACTTCTGCATGCCAAGCAGATGCTCTACCACTGAGCCACGGCCCCTCCCATGGGGCTCCCACTGGACAAAACAATGCAGTATCTACCAAGAGAAACCATGCAGGACCCAAACATCTTACCTGCTCAGCTGTTTCCACCGCTGGAAGAAGTCTTGCGAGGCCATTTCTGTAGGCTGGAAGAATTTGTTCAATGTGATGGGCAGCTTCACAGAGACGTTTTGCAGTGCTCCACCATACCTGGGGAAAAATTTTGAAACCAACAGTAATTTTAAACGCTTAAAGTTCCTTGGATCTGCTCAGCAAAAGGCATCTGCAGAAAACTTATACATTTGTTATCTGGAGCACTGGATAGTTGGGAAATTTCTGGATACCGTAGTCAGATGATCTGCCACAATTACAGTGCATTCCTGGGGGGGGGGATAAACTCCTTTGGAGGCAACGTGACCCCTTTTGGCGGCGCAACAGCAATGTTTGCAACAGGGCCTTTCCCTCCATTTTTGGGTTTTTAAAAATAAAAAACCCTTTTTTCTCATCGCGGTGGCTCCAAAACCTCATTGGAGGCACTGCAGCAGCGCCCCAGCCACGCCATCCCTGGCCACTGCGGCTCTCAAGAATGGGCTGTAAGTCTTCCAAGTTATAATGCACTCCACAAAGGTTATACTGACATAGGTTCCGTTGTATCTTACTTAACCCCCAAAGAAACTTTTAAAAAAGAAAAGAAAGGGAGATACAGCTCAACATTCACAAACTGTTTCTGAGCCAGGACCATGATTTTACAGACCTGAACATAAAGCTGGCATCTGAGATCAGCGATGTCAGGATTATGGCTACTCTACCTAGTTGTGGCCACCATGTGTGTTCCTTTGGCGTATACACCACTGACTTCACAGGGACTTACTTTTTTGGTATTCATACAATCAAGCAGCACAAGACTCCATTGACAAGGAAGGACCAGTATAGCCTGTACTTCAAACTACAAGTAAATGGTTCCAGGTATTGTACTATTATATCAAGATGCTCCTCCACAAGAGGTTGCTCTAATAAATCAGAACTGATCCAAAAAACAACTCGAAGTGAGTAAGGAATACTGCCATAGGGTGGAAGAAACAATCATAATAGATATGGAGTAAGCATCTGTTGCACGCTAAATAAACCCACAGCAATTTGTGTCAAGGCGGCTCTAGTTCTTTAAATGTCAAATACTCATGGATACAGAACACAGAATTACACTTGTGACAGCAGACAGAGACTAGACACACCAGCCTACATTGGAGAAGCACAGGGGCCAAGAAAATGAGCTGTGATCCAGAAGATCACTGGTTAAAAACTCTGCCACAAACACACTAAGTAGTTTTAGGCAAGTCACTCAGCCCAAAGTGAGTAAGTTGGGGATAACAGTACTTGGCTACCCTACAGGGCTGTAGCTTCAGGTAATGTTACTACAGAAATATTGTAGGCAGAGAGCGGGCGACGTGGAAGGCAGATGTACCCTTCCTAGCACCACGCCTACATTCCTCCAGCTGGGGCTTCCCAGCTGTGTGTTTAGAACAAAGCAGAAAAAACAGTGTTGTGAGTTCAGGTGGAAAGCAGCAGCAGAAGATTTCACAACCAACCTACCATTACTACCACCTTTCCCTTCTCCTCCCCACCACCACCTGTAGTTCCCAGGCCCATATGTGCTGTCAGCAGTATTATTCCACCCTAAAGCCTCTTACATTCTGACAGTCTTATCATGGAAACGTTGCTTACGTGCTATTCAACAGCATTATTTGGAAATGCCTCGTCTGGAGGCACTGGTGGACTCAAGACCAGACCCTCCATTTCCACCGTGGGAGATGTGGCTTCCAGCAGCCCCACTGCCAACAACAGAGACCCAGGGAGTGACAAGGGCAGTGGCTCAGTGGCAGAGCATCTGCTTGGCATGCAGAAGGTCCCAGGTTCAATCCCTGGCATCTCCAGTTAAAGGGACTAGGCAAGGAGGTGATGTGAAAGACCCCTGCCTGAGACCCTGGAGAGCCGCTGCCGGTCTGAGTAGACAATACTGACTTGGATGGACCAAGGGTCTGATTCAGTGTAAGGCAGCTTCATGTGTGACAACATGGGCCCTGGAAGCAACATTAGGCTTGCAGTGGCCGAGACCAACGCAGCTGGGGCAGAGAAAGAGTGATAGAGATGGCCCTTACCTGGCACCATGATTCCAGGTGCAGGCAGAAGAACTGGCTATGATCCGACACTGGAGCAACCCAGGGAGGACAGCAGCCTCCACAGCAAGGGAAGAAGTCAGGGCAGGGCCAGAGGCATGGGCTTGGGAGGCCCAGGGGAAAGCAGGCATGGGGACCGAGGGCTGGCAGTCTACCCCAGCCAAGCCCCTGGAATAGCCGACAGGACAGGAGGGAGGGCAGCTGGGGGAGCAGGGAGAAGCCATCCAACAATCCAGCAGGAGGGACAGGGGAGGAACGAATCAATGTCCTCCTTCAAGGAGAGGCTGGGTATGCTCAGGGAAGGGATGTGAGGCTATTTGGGCCTCTAAAAGCAGGTTCTGAGAAAAGGGTAGAAGCAGTGGTACCATAAAAGCTATGGTCCTAGAGAAAGGAGAAGGAAGCCCCAACTCCCTTCCCCTTCTCCATTTTGGGGCCTGGGGAGACCTGCTGGAGGCACTCATCCAGACAGCTGAGGGCAAGCTACCAGAGCTGCAGAGGAAGAAGCCTCACAACTCTTCTCTGATTTCCTTTACCTTAAAAAGAAATAAACCAAACCATTTCATTCTTCTTTTTTCCATTTGCTTCCATCCCCTTGTTTACATGCAAGACGCGCCACTCAAAATTACAATAGTACCTGAACTGAATATTTAGGACCGGGGCTTCCATGAAGTCCGATATGCATTCAATATTTACAACTTGCTGCATTTGGGCTCCCCCCTCCACAGTGGGATCGACTGGCTTCGTCTGCAGATTCAGGCGTGGCAAGATTAAGGAAAACAGATGTGTTGGCCAAGCGAGCATCCAGAAACGTTACCAATTATTTTATAAAACAAAGCAATTAAATGAAAGACACTGACCAGAGGAAAATGACAGGCAACTGAGAATTTGGGGTAATACTTTTAACAAATACTCAGAGTAACAGGTGTCAAATGCATTACCAAATAACACTAACACCATCTGATGGTTTAGAACAGTGGTTCCTGAACATTTCGGGCCACCGCCCCCTTGGTTTAGAACAATTGTGGCTTAGCCATTTTTTAAAAAGTGTGCTATATACATATCGTGGAATACCATCTGAGCGCTGAGCTCCAACTAAAACAGTTCCGTCTAGACATTAGGAAGAATTTTCTAACAGTTAGAGCGGTTCCGCAGTGGAACAGGCTTCCTTGGGAGGTGTTAAGCTCTCCTTCCCTGGAGATTTTTAAGAAGAGGTTAGATGGCCATCTGTCAGTAATGCTGATTCTATAACCTTAAGCAGATGATGAGAGGGAAGGCATCTTGGTCATCTTCTGGGCATGTAGTTGGGGGGTCACTGGGGGCGTGGGGGGAGGGCAGTTGTAAATTTCCTGCATTGTGGAGGGGGGTGGACTAGATGACCCTGGTGGTCCCTTCCAACTCTATGATTCTATGATAAAGAGAGGACATGACTTTTCTATAGGGCAAAACCAGGGCAGAACAGAAAAGGGGGGCTGCCTGCCTTTCAACAAGCTGTACTTCGTAATCCTTTTAGACATGATGTTCAGCATAAATATAAACACCACCTCCAGATTTCCCTGGCTGCCATGGGGCCCAGACAGCATGTACTCGTATTCCTATATGAATGGCTAAATCATATTTCTCTTCAGAGTATTGGGTAACAAAGGATATCTGACTGAAGATCATCTGAACAGATTAGTGTTGAAGTAAAGTTTAAAAATTGTGTCGAAGTCTTGTTACCATAAAATATGAACATCCGACCTGCAAAGAAAAATGTAATACTTCCATCATATGACTTAGGTAATACAGGACATTGAAGTTTATCCCCCCAGTGCCCATTAAAGATTCACCTGTAAAATGGTATCTCTACTGTGTTCAGACTCCTTTTGGAAAGATCAGCAGGGTATGCATAGAGCTGAGTTATTGGGGTGGGGGCACAAATATATATAAATGCAATTTCCGATTTCACAGGAGTTTAGAAAACTTTATGTTATTATTGTAAACCCAGAAAACGGGCAGTATTTAAATAATTTGCCCTTTCCTTTACTAAAGTAGGCCTCCAACGATATCTAGATGCTTTTAACAATTACTGCCAATTGAACCTACTTTTCATTAATCCCTCCAAATCAAAGGTAGTGGTGTTTTCTAAAAAAATGGTCTTCATATAAATGGCACATTGGGAAGGATTCAATCGAACAAATTAAAAGCTATAAGTATTTGGGGATTACTTATAACTATAACCTCAATTGGTCTGTACATCGACATAACACTATCAAAGCTACCAGGATTTCCTTAAACCAACTTAAACAATTTTTTTACGCGAAAGGGAATCAATGTGTCCCTGCAGTGATCAAAATCCTGAACATAAAAATACTCCCCCAATTTCTGTTCGGTGTTCCCTTATGGATTGGGGCCTTTAATCAAGAAATGGAGAACACCCAAGCGATATTTCTTAGACAAATACTGGGGATACCTAAATGTGTTTCATATTTTACAATTTGCCTTGAAATCAAGCAAAACTTTTGCCACTAAAGCTTGGATTCAAGCAATAAGATACTGGCTCAAATTATATTTCCAAACTGAGCCAGGTTCCCTTTTAAATCTTTTGAAAAGTGAACTCTACTACTCTTCATGGGACATATTAATTAGATCTAAACTTGGTCAAACTGGAATTGATTTAGATAACCTTACTCTTGAATCTTACATTTTAAAAAGAATTAAACAACGTCTCCTGGATGTAGAACTGCAGAATCTTAACCCAGCTCTACCCTCCAACTGTTCTCCTGCAGCTAATGGCTTGGGTAAAATGGCTAGGTATTTGGATAACCTAGAGGTACCTTCTCAACGCCGGGCTTTTTTATTAGCTAGGGTTAACGCATTCCCATCTAGGATGCTCTCAGGCCGATATCTTCAGATCCCCAGGAATGAATGCTTCTGCCCATGTGGTTTAAATTTGCTTGATACAATTGATCACATCCTTTTAGATTGCCCTCTTTATGTGACTCTGCGGGATAAACTGTTATTACTTTGCTCCAGTCCATGAGATACAGGAGCAATGAAGTGAAATGTAAATTCCTCTTGAGTGATCAGGATCCTAAAATTACGGCTACTGTGGCTGAATTTCTTACAGGAGTTCTTAAAGAACAAGAAAGATTTTATTAACCCGAATTGTGACTTGTATGTATTGTCCTTTGGTGGTATATTGTTGTTTTATTTCTGTTCTTTGGCATGCCAATAAAGGTTAATGATGATGATGATGAAATAATTTGCCCTCCAAGGGGGCTTACAATGAAAGCATTAAAAACTGCCAACAAAACCCACAGTCTAACAGGCTGAAAGAGAAAGCGACAACCACATTTGAGTTGCACTAGTCTGAATGAGGCCTTCCATAGGCTCTGAAACTGAAATCCCCATAGATATACCACCCACATTCTTTGACAAGAAAGTTCCTTCCATGGTAAATAACTACCAGAAGTCTTGCTCCACCTTATTCAACTAGGGGTACGGGTGGACTGCATGCTGAATATGAGCAGTCAGTTTAATGCAGTGGCAAAAAAAGGCTAATGCAGTCTTGAAGTGTATCAATAGAGGCATAACATCCAAACTGCAAGACGTGACAGTCCCGATGTACACATTGGTCGCGACGAGGATGGTCAGGGGCCTGGACACCAAGCCCTATGAGGAAAGGTTGAGGGACTTGGGAATCTTTAAAGTATGGAAAAAAGGTAGATGAGGGAGGACATTATTGCTCTCTATAGGGCAGGGAGCTGTTCATGTTGGCAGCAGAGGATAGGACTCGCAGTAATGGGTATAAATTATGGGTGGAAAGGTACCAGCTGGACATTAGGGGGGAAAACTTACAGTAAGAGTAGTTCAACAGTGCAATTGGCTTCCTAGGGAGGTGGTGAGCTCCCCTACCCTGGAAGTCTTCAAGCAGCAGCTGGATGAACGCTTGTCTGGGATGCTCTAGGCTGATCCTGTATTGAGCAGGGTGTTGGACTGGATGGCTTGTATGACCCCTTCCGACTCTATGATTCTAACTGTGTAAGTGCCAGACAAGGATAATGTGTGCAGAACACTGAGAGGTAAGAGTATCAAGCTGGAAGACTAAGAGCAAGAAAAGCCTACATGCTCCCTCACCAACAGGTGCAAGCCTTGAAAAGCCTGTAATTATAAACACACACACACACACTACATAAGTCTAGTTGGTAAATGGAAGAGAACTGCACCAGTCTACTTGAGAACAGGGAACATGGGGTTGTAAGACAGCACAAAGGAAGAGAGGGAGAAAGACTCTAATTGCATGGACCCTCTAGCCAGACTGAACATCCGGAAGTTTTCATAGGACAGTCAGAAGATATGTGGAGAGCAGTAAGGCTCTAAAAAACTTTTGATGCAAGGAATATCTGATGAAACGTGACTTCTTAAAAAAAAGGCAACACCACAATGCTAAAAACCTATCAAGACTATTTATCACATTCAGGATTGTACTTACCCAGGTTCTGTCGAAATTCAGATTTCAGACCAATCTGTAGCAACTGATTCTCGAACAAGACTCCGTTATTTTTGCACACAAACCTACAAAAGGAAGGAAAGCCAAACTGTAGGAATCTTGTTATAGATGAATTATGTATTGCTACCAATCTGTTTGGTAGTAATATTTAAACTCTTTGGTGCAACTGAAGGAGAAAGGCTACATTTAGACTTGCGTGAAGCCAGGAGTATTAGAAATGTTAAGGGGGGAAAAGTTGCAGAATAAAAATAAAATCAAGCTGTAGGCCAGACTGTTCTTACAGGAAGTGTATTTATTCCATAACCATTTAAAATTGTCCTACACATCTAGAGCAAAATGAAAAAAGTCAGACACATGCTTTTGAGGACCGGGCAACATTAGTATTTCAAACTGGCCCTGGATTACAAATAAGCTTACCGAGTATGCAAGACAAAAAAAAAATAACCCTCCCCTAACATTTCTATGCATGTCAAAATGATATGAAATTGCTTGGGATGATCTGGAGGAGCTTTTTTTGGTCAGCTCTTTATCCATCTACTGTCATTCTAAGAATTAACCTGCTACAAAAATAGGTTGGAATGACATTTACCAAACTGTTCTAATTTAACTATAGTTAACTTTAGAAAATGAATTATCTTTTATCATACATTTCATTGAAGACCGATTACCACACACTAGAAATAGCTGTAGATTCATTTTCAGCCAATGATTATCTAAGACAAATTATTTATAAGAATATTTTGGGCTTTCAAACAGAAGTAATGCTAATGTGAGAGAACTGGTAGGATTCAGTGAGCACAGATCTGGGAACTCATTATGTTAGCGTGGGCAAGAACCTACTTTTCATCCAGAAAAGGAGAGTAATAGCCTACTTTACAGGATTGTGCGAGCTAATTCTGTCATCTAAATAGAAGCTGAAAAATAATTTATTGCTTATTTGATGCCCGCAAACACTCTGGTTTCTCCCCCCACCCCACCTCCATACTCCAGTATGTTATATAGGCTAAAAGTTCTGGATTAAACAATGGATAAAAAATGTCGAGCACTCTTGAAGCATCATGCAAACACAAGAAGATGCAGATCACGACCCTCAGTTAAAATAGTTATGCAAAGCTGGGTAACCAAATTGGTACGACAGAAAGATTAAGCTTGTTTTACGGGGTCAATTCACACAAGCTTATCGCTCAGTTTCTCAATGGCTGACAACTCATGTGTGAACCTCTTCTGTTGAAAACCATTGTTATCAAGAGAGATATGAAGATTATGGGGTATGTGATCTGTGATAACTCACTCATGTGTGCCACTGAGAATCTAAAAAATATTCATTCTGAAATTGCTGAGGAAGGTGGTCATTGACAGACTGAGAAGCACCAGTGGTTCTCTGGCAAAATATGTAAGCTTGAATTACTCCTTCTTCCTTGCTATGCCTTCCTTGCAGCCTTCTAACTCCATTCAGCCCTATCTGGATTTCCATATGTGGGCAATCACTTTCACAATCATAATTAAACCTGCAACAACCTGCAATTAAAGAGTTTGCCCTTCTTGGTTATGACTAGAAATCCAGATGAAGACTTCTCTTCATTCATTCATATATTTTATTGTGCTTACTCTCCATGAGGAGGACTTGGTGATTTCTGACCCAACATTAAATTGGCTTTTCAATTTAAATTATTTTCAGTTAAAGTCTACACCAGTTGCCCAGTCCTGCAAGATTTTAGTATTGCTTACTTGTGAAAAAGTTCATCAGCATCATGCACAGCATCAGCTGGTTCCTCAGAAACTACCTGCTCAGTTGAAGCCAGGTCAGGACTAAGTGAAACAGCAGAAAGAAAGGAAAGCAGCAAGAAAGATGGAGGTAATTGTTAGTAGAAAACTCAAGGGGGGAGTCCTCTCTACTACTCCTTTAGGTACAGAGTTTTCAGGGTGTAACCTATAAAAGCCAGTATATATTAAACTATACTTCAGTTGCTCCCACTCCCTCAAGTTGGTCAGGGGACAGTTTGAGGAAACTGATATTCAATTCCACCAGAAGCTGCCTGTGAGCCTAAACAAGGCAATGCTGAAGTTGGGGCACCCACATGGATTAACAGCAAAACATGGGGACCTACACTGAGAAAAGGGAAGAGGGAGAAATCTGTGATGCCTGCACCCACAACAGTTGGATTCAGCCCATGCCAACTTCAGATATTTCAGTGATTTCCACCGATATTTCATTAAGCTAGCAGTTCCTGAGCAAACACTATAAAATAAGAGAAGTTATCACTTTTTGATCGACTAAAATCAGGCTGAGACTAGGTAAGAAGTTAAATAGAAACCGTATTTTGGAACTGTAATTTAAGAAACCTTATGTTTGATCAAGGGTAGCAAATCCAGCTTATTCAGAACAGTTTCATGTAACTGGCACTCTCCACTAATGGTAAAGTAGTCTGGATACAAGTTAAGTGGACAATCTGCATACTAATGTTTCAAAACTAACATATACTTACACAAAGTGAAGCTCAAAAGATATACTACATATGAAACTAAGATACTAAAACATGGCAACAAAAATCTCAAACAAAAAATATCCAATGTACTCATTCTTGCAGTTTTTATGGCTGTTAAATTCAGCCAAAGTTAGTCTTGTAAGTAGGATAAAAATATTTTCAATTTGTTAGGGAAAATAATTCCATACTTCAGTGTATGAACACATGAAGCTGCCTTATACTGAATCAGACCCTTGGTCCATCAAAGTCAGTATTGTCTACTCAGACTGGCAGCAGCTCTCCAGGGTCTCAGGCTGAGGTCTTTCACATCACCTCCTTGCCTAGTCCCTTTAACTGGAGATGCTGGGGATTGAACTTGGGACCTTCTGCATGCCAAGTAGATGCTCTACCACTGAGCCACGCCCCCTCCCCTGATTGTTTTAACCTGATAAAAACAAATTTTCTGCATTTTTATATTGGCAAAATATAAGCACTATCCACATATCCACATGTACTATCTATTTTATTCAATTATATGTGCTTTGTAATGAAGAATCCCTTATTGTTATGCTCTGCCAATTCTATCAGGCAACAAGACCACTCATAAAGGAAATAATCTGAGACATAAACTACATTTCCAACCACCACCACCCCCCCAATATACATACCATGGTCTGCAGAAAACAGTACCCATACAAATCCTACTCTGGTTAAGAATCAATTTTTGGGATCTCGGTTAAGTAAACATGAACTGTAGCTGGTAGGGGCCAAGAAAGAAAAAAGGACATTTCCTTCCACTTCTATGATGCATTGATTTAAGTACCTTGCAAAGTTATCTTCAGAATTAGGTGCAAGAGATGTGGGAACTGCAGAAGAATCTGAGAACACATCCACCAACAAGCTACCACTGGATGCTGGGGGAAGTACAGAGTTTGTGGATGGGGCTGCACCAAGACCTAAAAGGTCTGCTGAAGGAGATGGTGTGGACTGTAAGAGAAGATATTTGAAAGTAGACAATTAACCAAGGCTCATAAAAACAGAATGCCAAATTTCAGAACGGACTATTGGCAAATACCAACCTAACCCTACATTTTTCCTATTCAAATGGAATATTGTTAAGACAATTGGATCTAACTAGCTCTGGTGAAAAAAAGGAAGAGAGGTACTCTGACAAAAAAGGCTATGCTTGGAATCTACATGGACAAAAGCCACAAGAAATGGGGTTAGGCTAGATAGAGTGAAAAAACTGGCTGGATCCAACTCATTATGTAGTATACCATAGCAATTTTTTGTTTTTGCTATCCTACTTCCTAGGCGAACTGATCCCCAAAGCAAACAATGAAAACTAGCTAGAAACAGAAAAACCTATTAGACAGTGACTGTTACCGCACTAGGTATTCCCACCGATGTATTAAGAGTTTAAACTGTTATAAAAAATACTGCTCACACTTTGTTTGGCCCCTTTAGCTGTAAAGATGTCTTCCAACCATTTTTTAACCATGTTATCCAACAACCCTTTTAAAGCGATGTTTTTTTAACATTTCCAAACTCTTGATACATCGCTAGGAATACCTAGTGCGGTAACAGCCAGTGACATTGGGCTAAAACTCCAGCAATTAACAAACCTATCAACCTCACTTAAAGTGGAGGGTGAAGGCTCAGGAGTACTGATAGCATTTCCTGAAGTCGTGGTATGAGCAGACTGTATATATCTGTTTACTCACAAGTCATTCCTAGATTCACTTTATACCTGTATCATACTTATAAACTGCTTTTTGTCCCAGACATTTGCAGGAAAACATCTGACTGCAAACCATCAGAAGTATCCTAATGTCATATCTACAGAGAAGCATCGGAGCACCACTTTAGGTGAGATGGGTGGGTAAATTTTGAGAGCTCACACAGAGCAAACAAGTTGATCTATTATCAATTTTAAGCCCATAAAAATAGGCAGTTATTTGACAACTTCAACAGATCTAAGGCCCGTCTGCTAATTTATAAAATAAATTCCTGAAGTCAATACAGTACACTAAAAATATAACAAAATCTATTCAAATCTTTTTCTGAACCGTACTTAGCTGCCCCTCCTCATATGCATCAACTTTTGATCATCAGAAAATAGGGCTACTAAAATTAGAAATAATTGCCCTGCATCTTGCAGAGGGTTGGACTAGATGATCCTTGTGATACCTTCCAGCTCTATGTCTCTAAAGATAGAAGAACCTTTAAAGAATATCTTGGGAAAGGTTTTTCTAATACACAGTATAAGTATAGCTGAAAGCCTTTAATTTAGAGTAGCAGTTCCCAAACTGTGCTCCACGGAGCACTTGATGCTCTGCGAAACATCTCCTAGTGCTCCATTAAGAGATTGGAAAGAAAAATACTACTGTCATTCGGTTTAGTATACAGGTGCTAGGTGAAAATTAGTGCTCCATAACGAATCTCTCTCCTGAAAAGTGCTCCATGACTCAAAAAGTTTGGGAACTGCTCAATTAGAATATATGCACCAACCCCCCACCCCCCACAGTCCTCTTACAAGCTACCTAGACAACAGAAGAGGACTGGCATGCTGCTAAAAGAATCCTACCGCAGTACTGGCATTAACAAGCGTAGCTTCAGTCCCGCCATTCACATCAGAGTTTCTCTCCTTTTTTGTCTCTTCTAGGTCAGTAACTGTGTTGGGGCCTTTTTTCTTCTTGAGCTTGGCCAGAATGGAGGACTCCCTCTCTGGGAATGGAGGCATTTCTTCTAGCACAGTTGCCTTATAGGGAAAACAAGCCAGTATGAAACCTAGGCACATGCACACTTTGGAAAGACAAGAAACATGCTATTTGTTTTTTTGAACTGCAGCCCCAGAATCAATTAAAATAATCATTTATTGCAGTGAGAAATCAAATAATGCAACATCACTACCCAACTGAACACCCCCCAACTGAGCTTGAATTGAACAACATTCACAGACGCAAGGTTCACAAGTATGCAGTGCTGACTTCAGCTGTGCATACGTACCAGGATATCAGTGCTTGCAATTGTACTGAGCCTCAGGTACTCAACAGCTCTCTGCTGAAGCTCGACATCAGCGTTTTTCAGCTGACTATCACTGCGTAGTACATCTTGAATGGTCATTTTTATTTCAGGAAACAAATTCACAAACTTGATGTAAGTAGACAGAAGCAAAGCACGGGTAGGAACACTACACAAATGGAACTTGGAGTGCAGCAGGTTGAACTGGATCAGAGGGCTGGTGGAAGAAGACAATCAAGATCACAGTTCGGCAAAGACACAATTACTTGATGCATGAAAATTTATTGTTTAACAGCTTAGAATTCCGCTACCGCATTCTTGAGATTTCTGCAACCCTGAACTTAGTGTTTTATATAGTGCAGTTGCAGTACTCAGGCATGTATCATTTTAAGAACACAGATGGAGGTTTCAGGCCCACAAACCAATAAAACTCTCTGTGCATAGCCTCCTCGCCATATTTATACAACTACCTAGGGTCATAGAGCCCCATGTTGCAGAGTGGTAAGCTGCAGTACTGCAGTCCAAGCTCTGCTCACAACCTGAGTTCGATCCTGACGGAAGTCAGTTTCAGGTAGCTGGTTCAAGGTTGACTCAGCCTTCCAAGGTCGGTAAAATGAGTACCCAGCTTGCTGGGGGTAAAGGGAAGATGATTGGGGAAGGCACTGGCAAACAACCCCGTAAACAAAGTCTGCCTAGTAAACGTTGGAATGTGAAGTCACCCCATGGGCCAGGAATGACCCAATGCTTGCACAGGGGACCTTTACCTTTATATAGGGTCATGCTGTCCATGGGTCCCCTCAGCTAAGGATTCTATGTATAATTTATTTACTGTATTAGATTTATACCTCGCTCTCTTTCCTGGCCAAGGCCAGGCTCAGAGAGCCTAACTATAATTAAGAACAACCCAACATATATTACAGGACAATGCAGCATAATTAAAATTCAATAAAATTTAACAGTAAAACTAATGAAGCCCATTGTACCAATTGGCGCACATTAATAGCACACTGGGTCACATTAGTTATGGGGGAAAAGCAATCAGGACCCCACCAAGAATTAGTAAGATGGAACAAGAAACAGAAAGGGGGGGGCAGGGAGGCCAGCAATGATTTACACCGTTGCTGTCCTCAACCACAGGCCTGGCGGAACATCTCGGTCTTACAGGCCCTGCAGAACTGCATCAAGTCCCTCAGGGCCCTGGTTCCACTAGAGAGTTCCACCAGGCCGGGCCCTAGCTGAAGACCCTGGCCCTAGCTGAGGACAGCTGGACACTCTTTGGGCCAGGGACCTCAAGGAACTTTTTTCAGGAAGCAGCAAAGTAATGAAAGGAGCAGACCCAAAAGCTGCTGTTCAACAACTGAAAGATTAGCTATGTTATTGGAGAAAGAGTCTTAGACATTGACTATTTTAGTGGTGGATTACATGCATGCATGCAAGTGAACATAGGAACAAGACATGGATGGAGAATTTGCATGCTGCTATAAAGTATGTGCAGAGATCCCAGCGTGCCAGTGAGAGTGTGAGAACAAATACACATTTTTGATGTATAGACCACTATCCAATTTTAAATTGGCTGCTTGTCTACCATACCAAGGAAACATTTCCCCGTCCTTGTTCAAGAGTGTCTGTACCTAGATCTTGGATCACCAGCAATCAGATTTCCAAATTCTCCCAAGATGTAACCACCTACTTTTACCAGGTTCTCATGGCAGGCAGGTGCTTGAAGAGCCTGTTAAAATAAGACATTTTAAGCCCAGACAATTGCTGGATTTAATAAACATGCACACAGACGTAACTTTGGTAAAGATTCATTATTTTTTTATTTGGTGCCTTACAGTGATGCGCCAATGGGGTCAGGAAGGGGTTTTGCCACTGCCCAAGATCTTAAGAGTTCCTTACGTGAACACATGACGCTGCCTTATACTGAATCAGACCCTTGGTCCATCAAAGTCAGTATTGTCTACTCAGACCGGCATTGGCTTTCCAGGGCCTCAGGCAGAGGTCTTTCACATCACCTACTTGCCTAGTTCCTTTTAACTAGAGATGCTGGGGACTGAACCTGGGACCTTCTGCATGTCAAGCAGATGCTCTACCACTGAGCCACAGCCCCTCCCTTTCCACTGGGCATCAGACTGCCGCTGCCAGAATCCAGAAGGATTCAGGTCCTGACTGCGCTTCATATTTACCATTGGAAATCAACTGTTTATAGAATAGATCATTAGTAACCTGTAGGTTTTGGAGAAGACTTTATACCTTTTGGAGCATGAAGCTTGGATTGCTCACTTGAGTCACCTAAGCACAAACAATAACTTTAATGTTTCTGCAGAACCATGGGCTAACTGAATTTGGGAGGTGGAGAGGAGGCTCATCTATGGATGGGCAAGAGGGAGCGAATGGCAGATTTGCTGCTGGCAACTAGTGTATTTCATCTCAAGCCTAGTGTATTTCAGCTCAAAGCAGAAAGCAACTCATATACAAGGCAGGTCTTATCAGGAGTCTGCAGACAGAGGGTCCGTTCTGACTAGATTACCCATGTGAGATAACCTGGTAATCTGGACCAAACAAAAAAACAAAAGGAAGCACCACCTCACTTTTGAGAGGGGTAGTACCACCGAGGTCCCTGCTACCAATACCATCTCTTGCCAACAACAGCAGGGTTTTGGCACAAGAACTATGACACAAGATAAAGCATTCAAAGCCTTACACGGTCTGGGACCCTCGTATCTTCGGGACCTAGGCTGTCCTCAACAAGAGCCAGCACTTTTTTGGCCCTGGCTCCAGCCTGGTGGAACGCTGTGCCTAGTGACATCAGGGCCCTGTGGGACCCGAAGGAGTTCCGCAGGGCCCGTAAGACAGAGTTTTTCCACCAGGTGTACAACTGAGGGGCAGCCATAGGTGGTTATTAATGCTGGCCTCCCTATCCCTCCTTTTTTTCTGGTATAACTGGTGTGTTTTTATAGGGGGGTGGGCTGTGGCGGGCACTATAGTAATTTGTGCGTCATCTGTTTTTAATAATTTGTGAAGTCTGTATTTTATTGTTTTTATTGGCCTCTGTGTGTATATATGTGTGTCGCTTTGTGATTTTATTGCTGTTACCCGTCCTGAGCCTGGTTTTGGCCGGGGAGGGCGGGTTAGAAATTTAATTAAGAAATAAATAAGGAGGCCAGGTAAGTTTCCTCAGTATCCAGGCAGCATTCAAGACCAGAACCCTGAAAGGGCCATGGCCCAACATAAATACTGCATACTCAAGTGGCAGCAGCAACCTGAGAGTCCATATCCATAAATAACGTTGACTGACACTTTTCAAAGTCCTGACAGCATGATTTTATACCATAACAGCCTACATCCCACCCTCCTCCCCGGTAATTAAAGTTCCATGTTAAATATAGTCTGTTTATAGACCCACAGTATTCACTCATGTATAGTGATTTCTTCTTTTCACTCTTGAGGTTTCATACCAACCTAAAATTCCAGACTTCTTTACAAATTGCTTCAATTTGTACTGTATTGGGCAGAATAAAGCAGCTTCTAAAGGTGATATTTCAGGTCTTTTGTTAAAGAGTTATCATTGCTTATTAGTCATGTTGAACTGATGGGTGACAAATAAGAACTCAAGTCAAACAAAGTCCCTTCTACCAACAGCTGTCAGGGTCTACTGTTTACATAAAATATGAGCAATCAACAGTTCTCATTGTAACTCTTCTTCTTCTAACTCAAAGACCTCACAATCAAAAGGCTCATTTCTTACCTCAAACACAGTCTTTGCTGCATATCCTTGTACATCATCTCTGTTAATTACGATCTGAATGACTCTATACCACACCTCTTCACTCACATAGTCCCCAGCAATTCGAATCAGATTCAAGATGGTATCCACATACCAGGTGTAGTCCACTGCATATTTCTCAGCTAAGATTGCAACCTTTAGTACCTGAGAAAAGACAGCACACAAATATACAGGAAGCTTCATATCAGCAGTTGGACAAATTTGTACAATGGTATCTACCATGCTTAAAAGCCATCCATTCAGTACAAAGTACAGCAAAATTAAACACTAAAATGGAGCAGGATTTCTACATACCCCATTTCATCAAGGCCAGCTAGTAAATGAATGCTCCCTCTAACATAATTGATCCTACATCCTACCTCAGCACAAATTAAAACCCATGAACTAATAAAGAAGAATGCTAAACAATTTTAACACGCCATGGAAATCAATGTAAACACAATGTGCGTTTGACAGTGAAAACATCCAGTTTCCACATTCCCACTTGGAGATCTTTATCTTTATAAATAAGCAAGTTAAAAATGGACTTACAACTTGGCTACTCCTCTAAACAGCTTCAACTGAGCCCCAATTTCAAACCACAGAGCGTAGAAATATCCTCCATTCCCAAATGCCTAAACTGTTCTTTCTTAGTGGTCATTTCTTCAGATGATCTTATTTACCACAGAAGTTAACAGAAACAAACTACTCAAACATTTGCATATGGAATTTAGTAATTCCAAGCATACTGTACAGATAGCTTATAACTTTTGTAAAAAAAAAAATGAAGGACTAATGAAGAAACATTCCACAGCACATACTAAAGCGTCAAGTCTGCGGCAATTTGAACCCCTAAATTAACTCAGATTAGCAAAAAAGCTTACAATTTCTTCTCTGATGGAATAATCAGCAGTTTCCAAGTAATTCAGCATCTCAGCAACAATCTGCTGGGCATTGCTTCGGTCGCACATGGCATACAGGAGATCCACAGCTCTTTGTCGTACGCTTACATCTCTCTCGGTCTGCAAATGGCATTGCAATTATAAGGGTCAGCTCAAGGCAAGACATTTTGGGAAAGAACACACAAACAAGTACGGATACAGCAGAAAGTGGAAACTGGCAAAAAAACAGGGGAAACCATGAACTACTGTCAGCCCCCACTCTTTGTGGAAGAGCCATCTCCACCCAGGGCTGCTACTTATCAGTTTGAGTGGTGAGGAATGAAGACTAACAACAGGCAGAAATCCAGCTACATACCCAAAGTCCAAGTATTTGGGCAAAGAGGCAATAAAGCAAGCAGCAACCACGAGTGATCCTCATGCAGCTACTCTCCCATGAGCTCCTCCTCACCTCTAGTACAGTCACAGGCAGAAGTGAGGTCCTCAAGGAATTGCCGAGTTGACGCTTCGAGCCCAGACTCAGTGGTATATGAACCTTTCCTTTCTATCATTAGATTTTAGACAGCTTCCAATGAAGAAGCCTCCCCAAAGCCTCCGCCTGTCTGAAGGAAACTCGAGGCGAGGACGGCTGCTGCGTCTTGCAGGAGCAGCAAACAGATAGCAATAAACGGAAGTCTTCAGGTAATACATAGAACCGATAGTTACCTTCAGTGCATTGATAACTGTTTCTATGTGCGTTTTCACAGCCTCGTGTGAAAACTCAGAACTGGCAAGAGTGCACATGCTTTCCAGTGCTAGGTAACGAAGATTAGTTTCCCGGTGCTGCAGGAACTGGCCTAGCTGATTACAGGCACGAACAAGCAGGTTTGGCTCACTAGGCAGAAGAGAGAGAGAGGGTAAACAAGGTAAAAAGGCAAACCCACCCGGGAAAAGTGAGCACCGAGGAGGTGCCTTCACTAGGGAAGTTATGGCAGCAAAAACTCTGCGTGGTGAGTTAGTAATTGCATAGCTTCATATAGCAGAAAGTACTTAGGACTCCATTCTGAAAGCGGAACGTTAAATCAGTAGCTTTGCAATACCACGTTTCATTAGGATGTGCAGGACCCAAGCCCTTACGACACCATGGAAGCCACGGGGCTAATTCTTATGCCATGGGAATGGCAAGGTCACTTACTTCACACACTGCTCTAATGACATAGACTACTACACACTTGATCTTAGCCAAAAGGCCGAGAAGTGATGACATAGAATACTGGAAAAATGTGGAAGGGGTCAACATGGGTACTTCCTATAGGTACTCTCTCAACCCCAGGAAGGTCAGGCTTTGAAATTATGTGGGAGAAGTCAGTTTTTCTGACACCAAAGCAGCATGGAAAATTACTTCAGTGAAGCAGAAAAAGAAGAGTTGGTTGTTATATGCCGACTTTCTCTATCACTTAAGGACGAATCAAACCGGCTTACAATCACCTTCCATTCCCCTCCCCCCAACAGACACCCTGTGAGGTAGGTGGGACCGAGAGAGCTCCAGGACAGCTGTGACTAGCACAAGGCCACCCAGCTGGCTTCATGTGGAGGAGTGGGGAAACCAACCTGGTTCACCAGATTAGCGTCCACCGCTCATGTGGAAGAGTGGGGAATCAAACCCAGTTCTCCAGATTAGAGTCCACTGCTCCAAACTACCGCTCTTCACCACTACACCACGCTGGCTCTCTACTTCGCTCAGTAGTATAAATGGGCGTGGATTAGATTTTGCACACACACAATGTCTGTATCCAAAGGTGTCCTTATACAAGTACACAGCACTTTCGCTCACTAAAGAAGAGGGGTGTCTGCAATTTCTGTAAATTTCCCACTTTAACTGCATCCCCCACATAATCCATCATACCCTCCTCAGGAGGATCTTATCATGTGGCTGAAAGATGAGGTAAAGACTTGTTCTGTAAGTGAAATGCCTCCCACAGTTCTTTGGATCAAGTACAAGTTTGCAAACAGAAGCAGAGCATTTCTTATCAAATTACAAACATTCTCCTTATATTATTCCAGTGATAGCAAGGAATCTTTGATGACACTTAACACAAATGAGAAATTCTGCGCCAGTGTATGTCCTCTCAGCTCAAGATCAGACTGCAGTATTGTCTCCCCCCCCCTCCAAGAACACACAGCATTTATGAAGAGGCAAGGTACACACTGGTACATCGTGTATGGGCGGGAAAGATCACATTGTGCACTGCTGAACATGTCTGGGTAAATTTGGTTGCCAGTCAAAACATAATGAACCAGACATTAATGCAGCTCTTTAAGTTGGTCTGAGGAAGTGAGCAGATCAGAGGAGAAATAAAGGCACTGTGAAAGATGCAGCTGAGTTGGTTAGTACTGTAATCACAAGCAACAGACTTAATTTTTATGAAACACAGTTTGTGTCGTTTGGATATACTGGCATCAGTAAAATTGTGTTAATGTGGTATAGCAACATGGTTCTCAGCTTTCTTTTCAACTGGCTATGGTCAGATTAATGGTTTATATGTATCCTAGCCACATGTGACCATTAGAGAATAATGACAACAAACAGGAGTCAGACTCCAAGCTTTCTGTAAAATGCAATTCTTGTATCCATGCTTTCTGTAAAATTCAATTCTTGTACAGGTTGGTAAAATCATCTTATACCATTCTGCTGTTTTTGAACAGCATTCCCCTGCAGAGAAAATAGTATATACAACTGGGGGCTTGATTATTTGTCTGCTTTAACTTGGATTATTTCAATTTTCAAAAATATTTACATAACTTAGTTTTTTGTGTAAGCAGACTGCTATTATGGTGAACTTTGCATTACAAAGAAAGCAAAATATAGCACAAAACACCAGACAGCCTTCACCTTTCTCTCTCTCTTTTTTCTTTTTTTTAGTACTGGAACCAGGTTGCCTATCTATAACCATGGTTTTCCTGGTCAGGGATCATGGTAGGTTTATCAATACATTACAAATATACTGAATGCTAGGTTGGTCCTGGAAATATTAGCTCATATCCAGGTGTTGATCCTGAATGAAAAGGCCAGCGGTCAGTATGCCGCTGGCTTTAAATGTCAGGTAATAGATATCTCAGTTTTTTCAAGTGTACCAGCCAACGCTCTTCATATTCTCTGTGCCAATTTGATTATTTTGTTTGTTGTAAAAATCTGATCTAGCCCATTTGCCGTAAGATCTCCATGTGTCACTGTATTGTATTTCCTAAACTTTATTGTTGCTACTTTTAGTGTTGTATTATCTGTTGTATTATTTTAGATAATAAGTAAATAAGTAAAAAGTTTTATAATTTTAAAAAACTGGAGTCAGACTGGAGGCAACTGCCGCAATACTGCAGATTCAGGTCTACTGCTGAACCTCTTATCAAGACTCATTTAAAGTGCTGCCTGCGTAGGTAAAGCAGAGCTGAATTCACCCCTCCCCCAGGTGTTCTTGACATTTCTGGCAGGGTTTCAAGACTGAGCAAAGTAACTTCTGAAAAAGCTGAGTTTGTCTCTCTCTCTCTCTCTCTCACACACACACACACACACACACACACATCTGAAATTACTAATATTCAATAGAAAATAGACAGAACTAATGTTGGGACCTGCCGCAGCCACTTTCAGTTGTGCAAATTTACATTCAGCCACAAACCCAAAATATCCTTGAAAATGAAGTATGCGGAATTCGAAGAGTACATTCTTTCAGAGAAAGGGTTTCAGCGGTACATTTGCCAAGGCCACAGGCTTGGAAGATTCAACTCCAGAACAATCAAAATTCCTGCAATAGCCTGTTTCGCTCAAACACCGTTAGAGCGGATCCTCAGTCGAACAGGCTTTCTCGGAAGGTGGTGAGCGCTCCTTCTCTGGAGGTTTTTAAGAAGAGGTTGGATAGCCATCTGTCAGCAATGCTGATTCTATAACCTTAGGCAGATGATGAGGGAGGGCATCTTGGCCATCTTCTGGGCATGGAGTAGGGGTCACTGGGGGTGAAGGGGGGAGGTAGTTGTGAGTTTCCTGCATTGTGCAGGGGGTTGGACTAGATGACCCTGGTGGTCCCTTCCAACTCTATGATTCTATGATTGGCAGAAAGACTGCTTACAACTGCACGCTATACCATCTGTAAAGGACAAAAGGCTTGTAAGTTTTCAGTGCAAAGCGCACTAAATACAACTGAATGCTTAAGACACGGATGGTCACTGTCAGCTTTGCACTATGAATGGTCGACTTACCTATCGTGGTGGATAATTAAACTAATTGCCTCAAATAGGACGGCATTCTTTGCATTTGAGTGCTGCACTTTTTTGGATTTTGGAGGTTCTTGAGCTTTGTTGAGAATAGTTTCCAGACACTCTGTGAGTCGGCCTCGTGCAGACGGGTCTTCTGGAAGAAATAGAATGGTTAAGCAAATTCATCGAGACATTTCATGAGCCCAGTCATCCTGCAGCCCACTTGTGCCCATTAGATGGCGCTGTCTCTCAGTTTCAGAAATTATCAAGCGGCACCAGTATTTGGGTCTTCCAAGCCTGATCATTTTTTCCTCAATCACAATTCAGAAACAGCCAAGTATCAAAAATTCAACAAAGGACCACTTGTCAAGTTAATAAGTCAGCCAACTGACATTTCCATTTTCTGGCAAGAATTTAAAAATAAGATTTCAAAACAAGACAAGACTGCATGGCATACTGCTATCACACTCTTCCTTCAGAAAGCTCAGAAGGGCTTTCAGGTGGCATCAAACAGCTTCCTATTTCAAACACATCTACATGAGCATAATATGCCCACAGGACAATGTGGAAAATAGACCAGAGCCAAGACTTATCTTTCCTAACTGGCAGTTAGTAGGTGGGAAGATATAGCCAGGAATACCTTATGCTTTAAAAAAAAAAATCCAGTGACTCAGAATGTATATCATCTAGGTACACATGCGTTTCATACTGAAGCTTTCTTTTATGGACATTTCAGATCAAAATATTTTCAAAGCTGCTTAATGATTAACTCGTCAAAGGCTGAAGTTTGGCTAGATTGCTCCCCAGTGCTGACCTGGATGCAGAAACACTAAGGCCGCATGTGATCACCTCCAAAATACATTTTGGCAGCAACTTTATCTCTCCAAGTTATATAACAACATTTAGATTTTACGCACACTATTGCCTTCAAACACTGGTTATTTAAAACTTTGAGCCTGAGTCACAGTTATGCTTATGAACGAAATGCTCCCTTCCCACCATGTCCTGCTTCAATAGAAGCAGATCAAAAGAATGCTAGAAATCAAGAGCATTACGCCCACACTGGGCCTTCAGAGAGTGGAATTTGGACACTGAGCAATCGTTTTCTTGATTAAACTTTAAGAAAGAAAACATCTGACACCTATTCTTATCTTCAAAATGCTTCAGTAAAAACTTGGCTTCACTCTGATGGGTAAGGAAAGCAATAAAACATGACAGTTCTTCGTTACTTTACCTGGAGGGGGATAACACTGTAAGAGCCTCAGAAGCTTCACAGATAACCATGGAGCTGGGACAAAGTAATAAGTATAATCCTGGAGATCAGTTGATGCAGATGTCACAATCTGTAAAACAAAGAGCTGCTTTATTCTCTTGAGGTACACTGTCAAGACCAGGAAGCCCATAATGTGGATTCTGAATCTTGAACAACTCTCAGTTTAAGTGCAGACAGAAGCTAGAACACAGGCTGTAATGAATAATTGGCTTGATTCACTAAGTGCAGGCAAGGCTTATGAAGAATAACTTGAATAAAAATAGGAGTAGAGCATTCATCAAGACGTTCAGATAAATGAAAAGCATGGAGTAAGCCTACAGGGAAATATGGAAAAGAGTATGTGTTCCAGTAGAAGGTCTTTCCTCCTCTTCTTCAAATCATCCTTCCAGAATCATCAACTTTTATTATTTTATTTTATTATTTTAACCTAACTTTGATTTTTACCTAGAGCTTATATTGTATCGAAATAAAACTTGACTTGACTTGAAAAGAGTATGTTGTAAGAAAACAAAAAGAGACCAAGTCTAGTTTCCACTTCACCACTAGAACTGAAGGGACACTAAAAGGGAATCAGCGTACACACACACACACACACACAATAGAGTGAACAACTGAATCACTGGAGTGAATGGAGCTAGGAAGTTACAACAACCAATAGCTGAACTGAAAAGAAATGACAAATTCATGGAAGAAAGGCTATCAGTGATTGCAAACTAACATGGCCACAGCATGGGTCTCCTGGCTTAGGACGGACTGCCCAAAGCAGAGAGACAGACAGACAGACTTGGGTCCAAACTTCCTATTATAATTTGGTGCTGTTGTATACACCTCGCCACACACACACAACCTGTAAAAGTGGCTTTTGCAGGAGGCAGCATGGATTAGGCTGACTCAGGAAAGCAGGTCCTTTTGTTCTCACGGAGATGAAGATGTGTGGGCCAGGAGAGGAACATTTCCACAAGGAAAGAGGACAGGACAGGAAATTTGACCCAAAACAAGTGCACAAAGTTTTGAAGGTGAGGAAGAGAAAGAATTTAAAGTGACAGTTTTAGACCAGAAGGAGACACGACAGGTTCACAAGTTCAGCTATATCAAGCTAATGTACCACATCTGAATATTTTTTTTGTATTGTCTGTTTAGGATTATCAATTACATCATCTTTCTCTGAAGGAATGAAGACTATGCCTGACATTGGGTAGGGGAAAGGAATGTTGGACAAAAAAATGTTAGGTCTCACATTAAATGAACAACAAGGAGGTAATTTCCATAGTGAATGTACAAGAACTTTGGGTGCAAAACTAATAAGAAGTAGGAGAAAATAGCATCTATAAGAGAAACTCAGCACCATTTAGATTTAATGTCACAGGGCCACCACACTGTTTTGCATAGACCATTTTTTTCCTTTCCTTTCATCCCTTAGAAGCTCCTTGATCAATTGATCTTGAGCAGCATATATCTAGTGTTGGAGGGATATAAGGACTGAAACAAATCTTGCCACTGACAATATAGCCTTGGGGTCCCTATCACTTAGTAAAAAAGGCATTACGTCAGTCAGAGGCATTGGATTTGTATATTAAAAGGGGGGAAATATAGTGCGATCGAAGTTCCTCGTAAAAGCGGCATTCCAAAAGGGCATGGGCTAATGAGTCAATAGAGCCAGAAGAGCAAGGGCAGATCCTGTCTGAGTATGGTATATTCAGAATTCTGCCCTGCATTACCATAGAAGGGTTAGCATTCAATCTAGCCAAGCAAAAAGCTCTACAGAGACGAGGAGTTGTTAGATAATATGTATAGGCAGGCAGACCACGTGGAGGGGGTATTCCGAAGAAGTGGGATGAACAGACACGATGAGCACGAAAAGTAGTGCTGTTATAATCGAGCTCTTTAATGCGCTTTTTAATTTTGGCAAAAGCTTCAGTTTTCCCAAGATCTGATAACATATCCTGCGAGAAGCCCAACAACGCCAGTTTCTCATCTAAGATTTTTTGCCATGAGGATTTAAAAGGGTCATGCTTCAGAGAAGCTAGGAACCCCTCAGTGCTAAAGCACAGTTTAAGGTGTAGTTTAAAGGCGGCCAACCACGCCCTAGCTTCAAGTGACATTTGGCCAAACTCGGAACGAAGAGTAACGCCAGCAACACATCGAGGGGCATTTAGGAGTTTTCGTAAGAACTGAAGCAGTGAACGATCTATAGATTCATTGATGACTGTTATCCAGATGGCAACACCAAAGAGGATAATTGGGGTAATTTTCAGGTTAAAAACCTGAATAGCCCCTGGAATATATTTGCCACTTTTGGTGTGAAAAAAGTTGACAATAGCACCAACCACAGGTTTAATTTTGTTGGACACTGCTTTTTGATGGGCATTCCAATTTAGGTTATGGGAAAAAAGAATGCCAAGGAAAACAAACTCCTTGACTTGGTCAACCTCAAAGCCATCTAATACCCAGCGAAAAAGGCATTTTTCTCCTCTTAGTGAAGATCATAATCTTAGATTTATGATGGTTTATTTTAAGACCTTCCCTAGAGCAGTACTCAGAAAAAGTTTGCAAAGATCTTTTCAAATCAATTCTTGTGCAGGACAGGAGAACTGCATCGTCAGCATAGAGTAGAATTGGGGTGGGATGACTTGCAAGCTTTGGGGGGTGGCAAAACTCTGAGAAATTGGTTGCCATATCATTCAGGTATAGATTAAACAAGAGAGGAGCAACGAGGCAACCTTGTCTAACTCCCTTGACCAGTTCAAAGGGCTCGGTTAGTTCTCCTTGGTTGGCATAGCGAACCTGAGCTGTGAAGTCAGTATGAAATTGCTGAATAAGCCATAGTAACCTCCTATCCATAGTAGAATTTGATAGTTTCAACCATAGCCTCTCCCTTGGGATGGTATCAAAAGCTCCCTTGATCCATAAAACCCGCATGAAGGGTGCCATTTCTGGGGGAGAAATATTTCTCGGCTAGATGGAAGAGCACTAAACAGTGGTCTGTGACAGACCAACCCCTTCTAAAGGCCAATCTGTACCATTTTTTTCCGGTAAACCTATGGCCTGCAGATTATCAGGTAACCACAAACACGGATAAAATCATTTATATGAACTACAAAGTTAAACAGAAACAAGGCTCACAAAACCCAGGAAATCCTCACCAAGTATGGCTTAAGCGGAGGCAGAAGCAGGATTCCACTGGTATTAACCCCCAAATAGGCTTCCAGAGTCCAGGGTTCGGTCTTGAGAGTTTATGAAGTGGCAGTAAAAAAAAAAAAAATTCCCCTCACTTCTGAAATGCCCAGAATGTAATCTCACACTTGCAGAAAAGGGAGGCTTCCAGATCGAGAAGCTGACTTGCAAGCAGGCTTGAGCCAACCCTGATCCTCCATTAGAAGTTAGATGCTGCCCACAACACAGAATTGGACCATCACCCCAGAAGTACTGTAAAAGCTCTGCAACTGGCCACTTGGCCAAAGACAAATAACCACACCCTTCGAGTTTCTTGCTTGTCACGCAGCTCAATCCATCACCTGACCAAGCACAGGCAAGTAGGCTGGCGAGTTTCCTTGCTCTGTGCTATAGGAGTGAAGCTATCAGGAAATTTCAAAAAGGCTGGAAAGCATCACGGTTACCAAACCATTGTACTGAATGGTATCTACAAAGGCACCATATTTCATAGAATCATAGAGTTGGAAGGGACCACCAGGGTCATCTAGTCCAACCCCCTGCAGGAATTTCACAACTACCTCCCCCACACACACCCGCAGCGACCCCTACTCCATGCCCAGAAGATGGCCAAGATGCCCTCTCTCTCATCATCTGCCTAAGGTCATAGAATCAGCATTGCTGACAGATGGCCATCTAGCCTTTGCTTAAAAACCTCCAGGGAAGGAGCACTTAACACCTCCTGAGGAAGCCTGTTCCATGGAGGAACAGTTCTAACTGTTAGAAAATTCTTCCTAATGTCTAGATGGAAACTCTTTTGATTTAATTTCAACCTGTTGGTTCTGGCCTGACCTTCTGGGGCAACAGAAAGCAACTCGGCACCATCCTCTATATGACAGCTCTTCAGGTACTTGAAGATGGTTATCATATCCGCTCTTAGTCCTCTTCTTCAGGCTAAACATATTTGAAGTCGTTAGAAATTCACAGGGGAGAAAGAGGGCCATTGGGGCAGGAGACTTTACACACATCAGGAAGAGAGTTGTCAGAGTGCACTAAAAGAAACTACACCTCATTTCATGGCCTTCTTCTGGCTCTGGTGGGTTCAGGGGTGTTCCCTAACCACAACCCTGGCTTTTGAGATTCCTCCACTATACCAATACTTGGAAACAACGGTTGTATTCCAGAACCCTGACAACAGCTGATAAGCCCAAGAGACCAGAAGGAAACATGAGCAAAGACATCAATAATGATTAAATATGACTATGACTGCTATACAAGTAAGCCTTCCTGTCATCTCTCACAAAGCGAAGAGCGAAAATTAATTTGCCCAGACCCAATATGGTCACTGTGAGGGAAATCTCAGGACAGAAACCTAAATTCACAGACATTAAGCTAAAATGACTGTCAAGACTACTGGGATGGCCCAAGTGAAGGTTATTATTGTTTCAGCTTCCCCCATGGGACTAAGCCAGATGAGTAATCTTACCAGCCATCATAATTTACATTAGCTTAATTTCAATTCAGAACTGCTTACCCTACTGAGTCTGGAGACAGCCAAAGAGACAGAGGTTTTAAATTCATCTGGGTTCTTTTGTGCCAGAGTGGTGATCAAACTTGTAGCAGCAGTAACCACACCCTGAAGAGAAAAAAGGGTTGCAATTATCTAAAATCCACTCTACACCTGTTTATACTGTTCTGCAATGCCGTTCATTACTACTTCTGTGCCACACATGCTTTTAAAATCACAGGGCTCCAAGTCCTTCTCTGCAGGCATTCCCAAGAGAGTCACATGGTCCAGCTGCTATTTCCTGAAGCATTTCGACCTCATTGCCACCCTTCAACTGGTGCCCCAAAAGGCTGTTCCAGAAGCCCACCATGTCTGTCCTCCCCAGAACTGCGGCATCTGTTGTCAAGGAAAGGACACCTGAACCAAAGTAGCATAATAGTCTCCTTGGGGGAGTGCAGGAGAGTTTGGCTGCTGGGCTAAAGCAGCCTGGCAAAATAAATGGTTCAAGGTATGGTACAGAGGTATATTATATACAACAACTTTGCCGAAGCACAGTAATTCTGTTCAGTACCTGGATGGAGACCTCCTGGGAACCTGATGCATACCACCTTGAACCCCATGAAGAAAGAAAAGTGGGATCTACATGTGGACAGGAAGCCAGCAACTCTGGCTAACACAAAGCAAAGCTTGATTATTGCCCTAAGCCCAGGGCTGCATTCAGACTTCATGACAAACTGTAAGTAAACTGAGGGGTGTTGGTATCAGGCATGATCACAGCTTGCTCGCATGTTTGCACACAATTTTGTACCTCTTACCTCCCTCCTCTTTTAATGTGCAACAATTGAGTGAATACATCCCAGTTCAATTACACCCCAATTTTCTTGGATTCCATCTGGACCACTGAGCTTCGTCTCCCCAGCCAGGATTCTAAACTGGGACTTAACTGAAGTTTAGAGTTCAGGGGCTGTGTGTAGTGGGGGTAACTACCAGTTTTCCAAGGCATTGCATTTGGATGGAAAACTGGTGCTTAGCAAAAACCAAGAACTATTCAGCCAAACTGCACACGAGGAGGAAGGAGAAGCCAGGGGGCACATGAACAAGCCAAATGCTAACAAACCTCTGCTTAATTAGCTGGTCATGATATCTGACTATAGTCCATTACAATTTTTTTGGGATATTTGATGGTCTTTAACTATAAATAAAGTCTGCTGTTGCTGACTATAGCCCAGATATGCCTGCTTGTCCAGAAGCAAATCAAATTTCAATCCCTACCACTAGCCTAGTAAATGCCCCAGATGTCTTCAAAGGCAGGCCTTGCACATCAACATCGAACCCCAAGTACAAAAATCATGTAGTGTTTCCAGAATCCCAAAGGGAGGGTTAATGAATAATCCTGCACAAGTCTCCCTATTTGCATCTATAAAGCTTCTATCAGTGACACAATAACTAAAAAGTCTTTCTCTGCCACCCTTGCTGCAAAAGTGGAAAGTACTTATTGGGGCTTAGGCAGAGAAATACTGATTATACTAATATGCTGGAATCAAGACTGAAGACTTCTACAATATTTTCGGCAAGTATATAAACTTGGACCCCTAAGTATTTTTTAAATTTTAACGGAATAGGCTATTTTTATTAGAATCAGCATTTCAGTTCTCTCATCCTCGGAAGCGCATGGCCTTGCCCTGAACTGGGGCAACATTCAAATATTAACCAAACCCGCCAGTATGTAAAAAGTAGTACATACCCAGTATCTTATGCAAAGAAACAAAAACAAACAGTTAGGAAAGTGCTGCGGCCTGGGGCCAACAAATGGTTTCGTTAATTCAATACTTCATTGTGACATGGAAAACTTCTGCCAAGATCTGTGTTCTAACCCCGGGTTGTGTGTGACTTCATGTCTGTCACCTATAAGCACAAGTAACCGATCAATAAAACTGCAGTGAAGACTTTGTAAGGAACTCAAAGTGTTTTGAACCTGAAGGACCATTTCCTCTTATGGACAATAGCTTGTCAACGCCAAGCTGCAACTTATCAGTGGTGTGTAATTTGCACTCCTATCGCAGAAGCATCATTGTCCACACTTCTACCTATTCTCAATATCTTGTTCATCTCAGTATGTAGAAACCAGAACACCTTGATGGCATAATCAGCCAGGAACAGAAAACTGTTGCACACCTGACAGAATGGAAGAGCAGATGGGTCTGGTTATAACATTCCTGCCTGCCTCGCCACCAACAGCACAATTATATAGGCAATCAGCAGCAAATCTGGGGTAATGGGAGTTGACATGGCATATTTGTCAAGTATGTTTACAGCTACATTCTGAATTTATATGATCATTTTAAGAGGAAAAGCTCCAGCTGGAACTGAAGGTACCAGATGCTGGTCATTGAGAAGGTGCACAACTCTCGATGTCCAGTCTCCCATAGGCACCAAGTCGGGAGAAGTTCGGTATAATCGTAGCAAGCACAAGGCTGCACTCTGCTTCACGCTATCCATTGTATCTCTGCAAGAGAAATGAAGGCCTGTCACAGTAGAACTCAAAATACCCTGAATTCGCACTGAGCTTTGAAGTGAACGTTGAACAAACCTTATTTGTAAGATTAAAAAAAGGAGGAATCAGTTGGATTTTTCTGATGGAAGCCTTGAGATTCTCTGTAGCATTTTAAAGATTTACTTAATACATACGTCAAAGTTGAACTTCCTCTAAGTGAAATCACTACTTTTTGTTAACGACTATACCTTGTGGATTGAACCATCTATTCATTATATTGTATTCAGTATCTAGAATATGACAGGAAGCCAGACAGTTTCTCATTGGAATTACACTAAAAGCAGCATAACAGGAAGTATTTAATCTAAGTGTCACCACCGTAAGTCTTCAATACAAAGCTGCTTTTACACTGGCCCAGTTGAGGAATCATGTTTCCTGCCAGGGGCATGACACAGGTTCATGGGCGCCCCCACCCGCCCCCTGCCTTCATCTTGCAGGCACCAATAAAAAAGCCGCAGTCTTCCATGTTATCTGAACAGGAAAATTATGGTTTGTGTTTCTGAATCAGGCAAATTATGGTTTGTGCTATCAAGGGAGAGAAAAGTGAAAGAAGAGAACAAAATGGAAGAGAGGAGAGCGCCTAAGGCATGTTTCCAAATTTCCAAACCATGGTTTGGAGGATCAGAAATCTGAAGTCAGAACCAGGAAGAGCCCTTATCATAACACAGCAAACTAAGTTTTGAGAGGGCATATGCCCACAGGTTTGGCCAATGCAGAAGTGGCAGCTAATAATAAATAGCTTTCTTTTAATTCTTTATCATATGCCTTTCTTCAAAAAGTGCTCACAGTCGCTTACAAAATGTAAGATAAATTGTGCGAAGCAAAAATCTTAACACACTGGAAAGAGCCAAAAAATCCACAATGAAGTTGGAGAAGGAGAGAGTTAAGAACACAACCTATGAAAATCGAACGCTATCTTTTCAGGAATAGAAGTCTTACTGTATCAAATTCTTCAACAGAAAACAGCACAGTTTTTGCCTGGAAGCTTCTGCCTAACACAAAGCTACTAAGAAAAACAGGCTGTTCACCTACTTTCACCCAAGTTCCAAGAATTAAATGTTTTGCCCTACCATTGTCAACATCTGCAATCCTCATGTATTGCTTACCCAGCTACAAGTATTTTGGGGATTTCTCCAGCAAATGCTTCTGCCATCTCTCTACTGCCCACGTTGGCAATACAGTGCAGAGCTAGTCCCATGAAAGTGGGGTTGCGGCTGGCCAGGTCATTCTTGATTGCATTGTTTATCAGGCGTATCAGCTCACTGTTTGAGTTCACAAGTACGGAGATGAACAGATAGCCCTGGAATTAAGAGTAGCATTAGTGAGTTTGTGAGCGCATGCGTGTGTGTTCTTATGCAGCATTAACCAAAAGCTCCCATCTTATACTATGGGACACACAAGACCTCCCAGGATTCATAGGTAAGTTCTGACTCAAAGACAGACGTGATAAAACTGCTGGTTCCCAAGCTAATTCAAATGATTTAAACTACTGGGATTAATGCCGCACCAGCTTTCAAATTCAGACATGTCGGTAAAATACAATAGCAGTGGTATACTGGCTAGGAAAGAGACAGCCCTCTGTGTGAAGAGAAAACACATCCGCATGCAGAAAGGCTTAGCCACAGCTGTATCTCACCATGGTTTTATCTCCCAGGACTAGCTGTGGGGGGGGGGGCAGCATTTAAACAGAAACTGCAGTGGGGTAAGTGCCCCGATGGACACATGGGATGTGGCACTTTAGATTCCAGCCAACATGTTCCAACAATAGTTACAGCCAAGATATGTGGGATTCTTCACTAATTTTTGGAATAATGCAAATACATAATTGCAGTGAGCTTACCGGCAAATGCTATTATTCGTAAGGTAAATCTCATGTTCCTTATTTCCATTTTAAGAAATTTTGGCAGGCAGGGCCATAGCCAATCTCAGAGTCTTACGGATTCTGATAGTTTCCTTTGCGTCTTATAATTTTGGTAGCTTTTCAAGAATTATGCTGCTAGTCTGACATGCAATTTAGGGTTTCAAACTATCGGTATGTTATTACGGTACTCCTTTGCACATGATCCCTCTGCACACTGACTGGACGTGTCAGGACAGACAGCAGGTATGAGGGCAACAGCCCTGCCCCCTAACCACTGTGTGATTGCTGGGTGGTCTGCATGGTACAAGCATGCAGAGGAAGAGTCTGTGCAGATGTTCCCTCCCTGTGATTGGGGACGGCGCTTTCCAAATGCTACTGATCATGGGGAAGAAGCAGACACAAGGGCCCTTCATTCATGTGTAGGTGCCAGACTCATGAACCAGCAATTACGTGGAGTTAGGGGGTGGGGCCAGCTCCCTTGTGCCTGCGCTCCAGGTGGTGAACATAAGGCTAGTAGCGCCAAGACCACCACTAACTGGTGGTGATCACTAGACACTCGTTAGAGCCCTCCCCATGAGATGAAACGTAAAACCAAAGACGTTCATTCCCTCATTTATCCGGAAGGGATCCTGTTCTCCAATTTGGGCTACCATAGAAAACTGAAGAGACCTGTTGTATTTGGCTCGGGTGACATCTCATTACTTAGAAAGCATACATGTTGAGGAATACAGTTATATACATCAACTGGATTCTTTTCAGTGGCTGGGTTCCTGGTTTAGATGGAGCAGCAGGCACTTGGAAGAAGCTGTAGAGCAATGGTCCTTAACTTTTCCAGGCTCACTGACCCACTTTCAGTCTCAAACCATAATATGCGACCCACCTTAATTAAAATACTTACAAGATACCTGCTCCACTGAACATGGTCCATCGCTTAAATCCCGAGAAGCACAAGTGGCAACATAAATGGATGTAGCACCGTTCCGCTTGCACAAGATTTGGTGCAACGCCTAGCACTTTCATCCCTAAATATTACTGTGCTCAAAAACTACTTGCATAAAATCTTGCGCAAGTGGGAACACAAGTGGGGATTTAACAAATCTGACTTAGCACAAGTGACTACTGCGTTCTTTTCTTGTGCCTCTGCTTGAGCAAGAGCTTTAGTGCAATTGGAAATTTTGCTCTGGATCTAAGTACATGTTCTCCTTTCTCACTATCCATTCTTTCTCCTCTTCCTCTTTTCTCAAACTATGGCCACCAGTGATTTTATTTATTTATTTATTTATTTATCTATCTTGTCTTATGGCCCGTCCTTCCCTGGCCGAGGCCGGGCTCAGGGCGGCTCACAACATAAAATTCCATACAATTCCATACATAAATACAATGTGTGGAAGACCACACATATGGGTCATCACTATCTTTCTCAGTTATATGCACAAATGCAGTACTGACAAAATAAAAAGGAAGCACAGTTCTTCTGTCACATAGATCACTTACAGGTTAGACAGACAGCAGAACTTTCATAAGGACAACACAGGGGTGAGACATTACTTACAATTTGCTTCTCTGTGTATTTGTTTGAACTGAGCAGATTCACAGCCTCCATATGGCCGAAATCAATATCATGCCCCAGAAGGAAGATGAAAAGCAGCTTGCAGACATACTTTTTCTTACTGTAGCCATCCAGGGCTTTATCACCTAGTGAGCAATGGATGTCAAAGAAAAAAATTAAACACTTAAATTTGCACCACAAACACACACCGCTGATGTACTGCAGGATACTATTATGAGACATTCAGAGCTTATTCATATTCCATCTGGAATGGAAGTGGAGATCTTTCAGGTACTCCCAACTCCCTGAGAACTAGACAGAAAGTGCTGATAAGTTGATTAACAGTTTTCTACCTAAGCAACACAACCCATCTTTCCCTAATGGTGGGCTATTCCAAAGCCTGTAAAGTGCCCTAAATTACTGTCCAGTCTTGTGTGTTTAGGAGCCCTGTGGCGCAGAGTGGTAAGCTGCAGTACTGCAGTCTAAGCTCTGCTCATGACCTGAGTTCGATCCCGACAGAAGTTGGTTTCAGGGAGCCAGCTCAAGGTTGACTCAGCCTTCCACCCTTCCGAGGTTGGTAAAATGGGTACCTGGTTTGCTGGGGGTAAAGGGAAGATGACTGGGGAAGGCACTGGCAAACCACCCCATAAACAAAATCTGCCTGATAAACGTCGGGATGTGACGTCACCCCATGGGTCAGGAATGACCCGGTGCTTGCACAGGGGACCTTTACCTTGTGTGTTTGCCCTGGCATTATTAGACCCAGTAGTCTGTCATGTAACTCTCATCTCCAGCATAGATGGTATAAAAAATTGTAGCTATATCCCATCAATCTGTTCCATTCGTGGCAAAGACTAAACTGCAGATTTTAGGCAATTCCTGCTACACAAGCAAGGACAGTTATGAAGGGAAACCCTAGTGACCAGAGGCTGGGTATTAATAGCATGGAAGGATACTTCATGTCTTCAGCTCTGAAAACGGGTGCCTGGAATAGTGGTGTCAGCCTTGCAGAAATACATTAATTCTTCTCGGTGCTGTCATTTAATCAGATCTGGAAACTTTAGTATATTGAAATTTGGTGCATGAGCAACACTGTGAGCAAACTGGTTCTCTTGGAACAGGGTGAATAGATATATGGGAAATTATTCTGCCTGTTAAAAGCATTCTTATACGAGGTCTTATGTGCAGGGTTGCCAGGTCGACCTCCAGCAGGAGGCTTTGGCGGCGGAGCCTGATGAGGGCAGGGTTTGGGAGGGGAGGGACTTCAGTGCCATAGAGACCAATTGCCAAAGCAGCCATTTTCTCTAGGGGAACTGATCTCTATCAGCTGGAGATCAGTTGTAATAGCAGGAGATCTCCAGCTAGTACCTGGAGGTTGGCAACCCTACTGATGTGACCATTTCCGTTACTGCTGTTTTTGTTTTCCGTTTTAAGAAGTACAACACAGAAACAGATACTGAAATAAAATATAGACCAGCATACACATTTTCAGAGTCCAATACTGCTGCCTTGAGTTGAATAACATCTCAGACCTAAAGTTAGTTTATAAAGAACAACCGGGATTCCCCCTTCTAGCTGTAAGACACCACCAACTTTATGCACTTGAAGAAGGGGGGGCAACTTGGAAGTCTGCAACAAGAGGGAGGAATCTGCAACTCTCTCCCTCTCCTTGACTGCAGATAGAGGAACTGGGGCTGTGCTGCCAGAACAGCATCTTAGGATCTAAGCCAACGTGTTTCAATGGTGTGTCCACCGCGGCCTTTGGTAGTGCAGCTTCATAAACAGTGGGTCAGTAAGAATCCAGCAAGCAAGCTGTTACATAAGGGCTAGTAATGCAACTGTAGACAAATGGGAACACATCTGCCTTGCGGGGCTTTTTCTCTTCCTGAAAACATATAAGGGATTGCTGACTAAAGCTGACTACGTGCATGAAAATATCCTTCTGGCTATGTAGCAAGCGTATCTGGTAAGTAAGAACATTGCAGGGGCTGGCTTTATGACTGTACTGCCTTTGCTTAGCCCACAGAGATCCTTTCCTTCAAGGCAAGTGCAACTGCCTCAGTCTCTAGAGTATAACACAGCTACTACTTTCAAAATGAGGGAATTAAAGCGAGAAATTTATCTGTATCAACTATTATTTATTTTACAGTCCGACTCTCTTGCTGAGACACAAGGCAGATTATAAAATATAAAGCAATGCATTCAGACAGCATAAGACATTCACACACACAAGCCTTTATTAGCATATAAAAAGGAAGAACATATATTTGGATAAAACCAAGTACAAATAAATAAAATTGGATAAAAGCATCCCAAATCAGCCATTAAGGAAGGTTACACACCATTCACGATACCTGATTGCTAACTGTAAGAACCTTGCCACTGATTCAATTATTTTTGAGTTTTGTGTGGTCATAAGATAGGATGTCCTGATTTCACCAGAAAGCCATTCCCTGTTTACGAACAGTGGGTCAATGAATTGGGATCGGCTACAAGCATAAAAGCAACAATTAAAAAGGACACACGCAAGGGACTCAATTTCACCATTCCCGCAGGGACAAACTCTGTCCGCAAATGGGATTTTATTAAATCTTCCATATAGCAAGGCGGAGGGTGGTGCATTTAGCCTGGCAAGTATATATGCTCTACGCTGTGGCGGTGCAGTTAGAAATGTAAAGTATAGCGCTATGAGTTGGCATAAGGCATTCAACAAACTGCAATAGGACTAGGACTTCAAAGCTCGAACACGGTGCAAACAAAAGACATGACATACCACAAACAATGCAGAAAATGGAAGTAGGAGCAAGATAATACATACCACACTCCTATTCTATATATATAAGTAACCACCCGGATCTTTTCTTTGTACTAGAGCCCTGTTCCCTTTTTTAAAATGCCCCCCTGAACACTTCCATTTTACACATTGAAGAATAACAGAAGTGTGGAAGCCTTCCTGACCTCCTCAGGGAGGCCATTCCACAAGGTGAAAGACACAACATAGAATGCACTTGTAGAGGCAGCTATCAACCTCACCCATCTGAAGGGTGGCACCTTCAGAAGGCTTTACTCAGATGAACAAAACTGTCACAGTGGAGCACTGCAAGAGAACACCTGGAATACTGTGTACATTTCTGGTCACCACACCTCAAAAAGGCTATTGCAGAGCATGAGAAGGTGCAAAAAAGAGCAACTGCCCTTTGAGGAGCAGTTAAAACTCGAAGGCAGTTAAGGGAGACATGATAAGAGTTCTATAAAATTATGCATGGTTTGGAGAGAGTGGACAGGGAGAAGCTTTTCTCTCTCATAATACTAGAATGCAGGGTCATCTGCTGAAGCTGGAGGGTGAGAGATTCAAAACCGATAAAAGGAAGTATTTGTTGATACCTCACATAGTTAAAGTATAGAACTTTCTGCCAAAGGATGTGGTGACGGCTTCCAACTTAGAAGGCTTTAAGAGGGGAGTGGACATGTTCATGGAGGATAGGGCTATCCATGGCTACTAGTCAAAATGAATACTAGTCATGATGCATACCTATTCCCTCCAGGATCAGAGGAGCATGCCTATTATATTAGATGCTATGGAGCACAGGCAGGATAATGCTGCTGCAGTCGTCTTGTTTGGGGGTTTCCTAGAGGCACCTGGTTGGCCAGCACCTGGTTGGCCACTGTGTGAACAGACTACTGGACTTGATGGGCCTTGGTCTGATCCAGCATGGCTTTTCTTATGTTCTTATGTAAGAGAGGCAGTCCTGCAGATATGTGGGTCTAAGTTCACAAAGGGCTTTGCAGGTGATAACCAGTAAAAAAAATACAGTTTCACAAGCTTCATTTGGTACAAAAAGTCTATGGTCCAACTCCTAATGCAGGTAGTTACCTTCCTTTCACTACAGTTGCACCTTCCTTGTTGTCTTCCAGATACCACTCTGATGGAGCCCTAAATGCCTTGGGATTCCCATATGCCAGTCTTTTTCCTTTTGAGTTACACTAATCACCTGGGACTGGTACAATGATTATATCATTCAATGCCCTACTTCAGAATAGCTAGGCCACGATGGCTCTCTACCTCTGCAGAACTTCCCCAACACCATGTACTTGCCAGATTCCAAGGTGAAGCATCTCCCAGAAACAGTGCAGGATTATTTTGTTTGGTCAGATGCATGATGCAGTAAATACAGGGTATGTTTTTTTTTCTCCCCCAGGCTCTCCACTGCCACAATAATTGCATTGCCCTTTTTTGTACTGTTTCCAAGTTTATCAAGAAATCTTTTGTGAATGGTTTACCAGAACCCAACACAAACTTCATATGGTCTTTTCCCCAAAAGAACAATTCCTAGTGCCTACATATATCAAGAAGATCTTGAAAGAATTCTACTACAAGCAGAGAGAAATGCAACCATGGTTCCCAGCGGGGTTAGGAAACAGGGCTTCTCTACTATATACTTTGATGTTGCTTCACTGTCGCCTGCTGACTCTTATGTTTTACATACAAATTTCAACAACCTAAATATTTTCCCTTTAATGATTTCCCACTTCAAAAAAAAGTACAAACTGCAAAACAAACCCTCTGAGTTTTACATGTCTTGTATTTCAGAACATGTGCATACACACACACACCATGCAAAAGGTATATGTTGACTAAAGACTTGAGAGTTTTAGCTCAGAAATCTAGACATATGTGAAGAGATGCAAAGCAATTTCCTTTTACCAGGGCTGGAGGAAGCTCTGGATTGCTAAAGCTACATTTGGAGAAGGGTTAACATGATGCCTGATAATAAGTTGACTGAGAAGCAAAACAGAAGAACTAATCTGCAAAAGAGAGCAGAATGAGCTTTTTACAAGTCAAGCTTTTCACAGAGGAGCACACCCACAGAACTATGAAAGGGACAATAGTCCTTTCCTCCTTCACATCGGTACCCCACAAATACTAATCACTATGAAATTTTGAGTTTTCAGATGCATTCATTGGAGAATCTGTAGCAACCTTCTTGCAGAGGATATACATACGCAACCCCAATTCTGACAGGTTCTGAAGGCTCTGCTATTCTGTAGCTAACCAACAAATATATTTTTTTTGGGGGGGGGGAGAAACTGAGGTCAGGCACTACTGAACTTAATGTGTTTTAACTAAGAATACACAAACCTTGTGCATGAGCCAGCTCATCCAATCCTTAAACCAGAATGCAAATACTGAAAAGGCTGAAAAAGCAAGTGAACTATGAGGTTCTACAGTATTGCATGCTAAAGAAAGAGATTGATAAGTTTTGAAAGGGGGATCTGCATGCTGCCCAGTGAAGAAAGGAAGGGGTTAGTTTTGCCATCATCACAGTAGTGCTGGCTGACCAATGTTAAAGTACAATTTCGTTGAAGCCTTTAAGCAACTGCCAGCCCCATCTGCTGTTATTGCTAAGATTCCAACTCTGCAGTACCAGTGCCCTCTACAATCCTTAGAACAGGCCATAATTTACATTGGTTTTGGAAGTCTAGTCTACTAAACAAAATCCCTGCCTCAAGTACCTTCAGCAACTGCTAAAGTATCTTTATGTGAAAGAAAGACCATGAAAAAGAAAGGGATTTTATCTTACACCTAGTAGTTCTTTTCTGGTCTTTCCGATTCTTATACAATTAGGAACATCTAACTTTGTTATTTGTCTTGAAGGAATCACCTTAACATATTCTAAAGATAAAAATTTTAACAAGTCTCAATAAAATAACCCAACCAACATGTAAACTCCTCCAAAACGTCACATTTTGAGACTCCCAAAGCAAGTGGAAGTATAGCCTTGACAGAATCGCATCTCACGCTCTCTGCTTGTGAAACTCAACCAATTTAGGCGAAACAGGAAAAAACAATAGAATGCAAGTCAGCACTTCCCAAGCACAGTGACTGGGTCAAAAGAGTCAGTCTTTCCTTGGAAAATCTTTGTTACACTGAACTAGCAATGCTTTTTACTCTATTAAAAGCAGAAAAACGCTTACTGGTCTGTTTCTTTAAACATACCCATTTCTAGAAGTGTACATGTCATCAGGCACAGAATGTTTTATTTTAAAAAGTTGTGTTCTTCTACTGGACAGGCAAGTAAAACATGAAGATCTTGAATGACATTTCAAGAACTGATAAGCAAAATGCTTTGAGTGTTTAAGTAAAGGATGAGTAAATATAAAAGTTGTAAGTTGAATCATAAACACTACAAAACCTCCCACCCCAGCAAGGTTAGGAAACCATACGGAAATAACTATGGTCAGATCAAATGGGAAGAGTAAAAAACAAAACACATTGCATTAAAAGGGCATGAATTTGCCGTTTTGCTTCCTTCATGGTCTCCTTCATACTTTATGACAAAATTGGGTTTGTTGCTGTATAATATATGAAATCGTTGTATGGAATGGTAGCATCAATTCAGTTCTAAAGGATACGGGATGCTTGCAGGAAGCAAATTGTGTGATAGCTGCCTGCTTTATATTCAAGGAGAAAAAATGCTCAAATCATGTCCAAAGTCAATATTGTCGACTCAGACTGGTAGTGGTTCTCCAGGAGTCTGCTGATCCTTAACTGCAGATGCCAGGGATTGAACCTGGGACCTTCAGCAAGCCAAGCAGATGCTGAACCACTGAGCTGCAGCCCTCCCATAACTTCAAAGAGGAAACATGGTTGTGTCACTTACTGACCACAGGAAAACTATACCTGGGATCAGAAAACACTGAAGCGTTGGCTAACCTCCCCATGGCTACTAGAACCCTGCTTTAAAGAACCAGTCTTTACAAGTAATCAGGGTGGATAAAGATGGATGATTCACATAAAAAATGCTTAGTGATACAATAGCTTAGGCAAAATTAAATTGAAAGACAAGGAAGTTAAGACTATGCTTATTTCTTTCAAAAATGGAATCAATGGCCCATTCTAGCAAAACTCATTGGCTCAGTTTAGGCAAGGAAAGTGAGCAAAAAACAAAAACAAAACCCGTAGAATTGGCTCTTTAGCCCTACCCTTCCTTGTTGCAAAATAAGATCTTGTTCCTGGGGGAAAGGCTGAGACCTGATATGCAAAACATTATAGTTTTTTTTTTATTATCACATCTATCGGGTATGACATATTGTAAGGTACCTTGGGTTTGCTTGGTGGAAAAGAATTATTGTAACATTTTTAAAAAGTGCTCTATATAATTGTAAATTAATGTGTTTTAGCGTCTAGACTAACCATTACACATAACAGTGAAGAATATACTAGTTAGAGATTGAATCTGCATCAAACAGATGAAATTTCTCTACTCAGCCCTAAATCTCACTGGGCAACCTTGGTCTACTAATTCTTTCACAGGAAGAAAGTGTGTAGGAATCATGTAGGTTTAAAAGAAAAACATGATTTAGGCTTGTTAAAGACTTGGGGTGGTGGTGGTGGGGAGAGAAACTGATGGGCATATCTACCAGTACATAGGATAAAGCAATGCTTAGTTTTAAATTACAGGAACTTTAACAAACAAACATCTTTTAAAATAAATGCTTAGAAGGGTAGAGGAATTTACTTCCTTATAGTTCTTCTACGGCAGACTGCACAGGCATCCAAGCTGGATGAGTATCTAGGCCAGGGATGTCGAACTCAATTGTTACAAGGACTGGATGTGACATAAATATCAATTGGTCAGGCAGGGCCATGCCTCGCCGGCCCAGATCAAGAGTAGGGGGTTGGCTGCCTCAGCTGGCTCACGGGCCAGATAAGAGCTCTCAAGGGGCCGGATCCGGCCCGCAGGCCTTATGTTTGACACCCCTGATCTAGGCTGTGCTAACCACAGAATAAAACAATACAGGTTTTGTTTGCTTGCTTTTTACTTGGTTAAAGCTACACTGAGTTCTATTTAATTTCAGTCCTGTTGTTCAGTGTGGATCCAACCTCTTCAGGTAATGGCTTAGTCATGACTACACTCCAGCTCTAGCATTATTTTGATTTTAGGGTGCTACTGCAAGCAGCTATAGCCAGTCCGTTGTTTAGCATTACACAGTTAATCCGGCTCAATTGCCAGGTGAGGATTACATGCTAATGCCACCTACACTTCAGACTTCCAACTCCCATTCCAAGGCAGGGATATTGTACCTATGAATTCACTCCCTTTAACGAAGTAGTACCACTTTTAGAGACCACAGAAGACCCTTTTCTCTAGCCAACTGGATGATGCCCAGTGAACCAAACAATAGTACAACAGGCCTAGCTGCTGGCAGTTTTCAGCAGCACACTGAAAATGGATAATTTTAGAACTTTTTCAGCCTTGGAGGAATGTCAGAAAAAAACGCCATGAAAGACCTGATGACCAAAAAAAAAAAAAAAAGGAAGGGGAAAAAAGCAAACAGAACCCTTGAAATATGTTTCTACATTTAGAGCGGCACAGCTCATTATGGAACACTGTCTTTTTGCTGTTCCAAACACGAACCCATAATCACATTTAGATCCCACACTATACTTGCCAGATTAATGTAATTGGCAGAACAATCTTCTCAGGCTCTGAGAATCCAAGGGAGATTAATAGAAAATATAGCCTTGGATACTCACCGTGAGGGCTTATTCTCCTCTGAGGCGAAGGGCATCCTGAGCTGCGGGTTGTTTTCCTCTCCATCCGGGTAGGCAGGACTGAAAAAACTTTTTGACTTCCTGTATCCCTTGGCGGGAAAACAGCCTGAGGAAGCCAGTTACCGTCTGTACTAGCTAGGTTAACAGAAACAAGAACGAACTTGCAAACGACAAAAACTTGAAATTTTAACATGTAATGAAACCACAAAAGGAGGAAATGAAACTCTATCCTAAGAATCATGAGGCTGGAAGTGTTAAAACTGAGAGTTGGTAAGTATAACCTCCTGATTGTTTGCATATGCAGAGTGCGTCTAACTGTGGTGAGTATCTGATTCAGTATAAAAAGGGAGGGGCAGGATGCCCTTCGCCTCAGAGGAGAATAAGCCCTCACGGTGAGTATCCAAGGCTATATTCTCCCCTGAGGCAAGGGCATCCTGAGCTGCGGGACCTAGAAGAGCTCCCAATCGGGTGGGACAGTAGATTACTCAACAACATTCTGCAGAACCCTACGTCCAAAGGCCGCTTGTGCCGATGACCAGGAATGGATTCTATAGTGCTTTATGAAAGTAGAGATCGAGGACCAGGTGGCGGCCCTACAAATCTCCTCCACCGGGGCCTGTTTATCAAATGCAGCTGTAGTGGCTGTGCTTCTAAGGGAGTGAGCCGTAATGCCCTTTGGTACAGGTTTGCCAGTTAATCTATAGGCTTCAGCTATACAGGCCTTAATTGTGTAACTGATGGAGGCGGCTGACATTCTTTGCCCTTTGTTGGGATTTGAAATTCCAACGAACATGAAGTCGGATTTTCTAATACTGGCAGTACGATCAATAAAGATGCGAATAGCCCTTCTTAAATCTAAAGTATGCCATGACGCCTCCCTAGGGCCATTTGGTTTGGGGCAGAAGGAAGGGAGGTTGATTTCCTGAGATCTGTGGAAGCGCGAATCTACTTTCGGCTGAAAGGTGGGATCGGGGGTTAGAACGACCCTATCCTTATGGAACACACATAGGCCTTCCCTAATAGATAAGGCTCTTAGTTCGGATACCTTCCTAGCGGATGTTATTGCTGTAAGGAACAGCACCTTCATGCGAAGGTATCTCATTGAAACTGTTCTGAGGGGCTCGAAGGGAGGGCCAGTGAGAGCTTTCAGAACTAGGTTAAGGTTCCATGTGGGGAACCTGTGTATGACGGGGGGTTGAGTTTGAGAGACCCCTTTTAAGAAGGCCGAAATGTGTCTATGTTGCGCCGTGGGACACCCTTCTGAAAAAGGGATGACTGTGGAAATGGCGGCCACCTGTCTCCTCAAGGTAGAGGCCTTGAGGTTTTGATGGACCCCTTCTTGTAGGAACTCCAATATTCGAGGTATGCCTGGGTGTATTGGATCGAACTTTTTTCTCCTGGCCCATCGGACAAAAGCCTTCCAAGACGCATTATATATACGGCGGGTGGACGGCCGTCTAGCTTCTATTATTGTATTGACCACTTCGTTGGAGTACCCAAGGTCTAAGAGGGCCCTCCTCTCAAGTGCCAGGCGGTCAAATGGAACCATTGCGGGTCCGGGTGAATTATGGGACCCTGGAGGAGAGTGGACAAAGTCGCTGGGATTAGCCAAGGGTCTTGGCAAGACATCCGCTTGAGGGTCACGAACCACGGTCTCCGTGGCCAGTAGGGAGCTATTAGGATTACTTCGGCTCTGGTTTGATGGATCTTCCGTAGAACTTTTGGAAGAATGGGAATTGGGGGGAATGCATAAAGCAGGCCCTTGGGCCATGGACTGAGAAGGGCGTCTGTGCCTTCTGCCCTTGGATGGGAGTACCTGGAGAAGAATCTGGGAAGCTTGTGATTTAAGGCGGAAGCGAATAAATCTACTAAAGGGGTACCAAATAGTTCTGTAATCTGATGAAATGCCTCCTGATCCAATTCCCATTCTCCTTCGTCTACGCACTGGCGACTTAACCAGTCGGCTTGGAGGTTGAGGGCTCCCCTGATGTGTTCTGCTCGAATTGAACGGACATTGGCCTGGGCCCAAGTGAAAATCGCCGTCGCTTCCCTGTGAAGGGAGGAGGACTTGGAGCCGCCCTGTTTGTTGATATGGGCCTTTGTTGAGATATTGTCCGTTCTTATAAGAACATGGTGATTCCTGACCATGTCTGTGAACTTCCAAAGGGCCAGTTTCACCGCCCTGAGCTCCAATAAGTTTATGTGGAGCTGTACCTCCTGCTGTGACCAGAGTCCCTGGGCTATCTGGTCGCCCAGAGTAGCCCCCCAGCCTGTTAGGCTGGCGTCTGTGAATATTTGGATAGGATTTTGGTGAATGTATTGAGTGGATTTGCTTAGATTGGAAGGGTTGGCCCACCAGAGAAGGCTGTGGCTGACTTTGGGAGGAATAGAGATTCTTTTGATCTTTTTTAGTGTGATGTCTAGTTGGTGGGGGCGAAGAAGCCACTGTAATGGGCGGGAATGGAACCGTGCCCATGGGACTATAGCGATGCAAGATACCATGTGGCCCAGCAAGGCCGCTAGGGACATGAGCATGGCATTCTTGGACTTTGCGGTGTTGCGGGCCAAGGATGTCAGTTTGTTTATCCTTTCCTGGGGAAGAGACAAGGAATTGTCTTTTGAATTGATTTTGGCTCCCAGGTGTGTCATTAACTGCGATGGGCACAAGGAGCTCTTGTTGAAATTTACAAGGAACCCGTGTTCCTGGAGAACCTGTAGTACTCTTTCTGTGTGTATGCGTGATAGGTCTGGTGTCGGAGCACAGATCAGGATGTCGTCCAGGTACGGATGTACCTGGATTCCCTCCTGTCTGATGCTTGCGATGATGGTTACCAACGTCTTCGTGAAGACCCTGGGAGCGGAGGTCAGGCCGAATGGCAGGGCTCTGAACTGGTAGTGTTTGTTGCCATAGGTAAATCTGAGGAAGGGCCTGTGTAATGGGTGGATTGGAACGTGGAGGTAGGCCTCCGTCAGGTCCACAGCCGTCATGAAGGTGCCAGGGAGTAAAGATTCCACTATTGATTTTACCGTTTCCATGCGGAAATGTCTGTGAGCCATCCTCCTGTTGATGTATTTTAAGTCGAGGATGGCCCTCCAGTCCCCGTTTTTCTTTGGAACTGTGAAGAAAATGGAATATACTCCCTGGCCCTTCTGATGGCTGGGTACAGATTCTATGGCTTTGATGTTGGTGAGATGTTGGATGGCTGCTAGTGTCCTTGAGTGCTTCCCCTTCTTGAAGGAGATTGGGGAGCGTATGAAGCGGTCCCTGGGCTGGGAGGAGAATTCCAGCAGATAACCATTGGTTATAATCTGAGACACCCATTTGTCCGGGTTGGACATAGCCCACCTTGTTGTGAAGTACTGAAGTCTCCCCCCCACCTGGATGTGACTGGCGTCACTGAGGGGTATTCTTTGAGAACCGTTCCCCCTTGTCTGCTCTGGGCTGGAACCCTTGAGGTCTGGAGAACCTGCCCCCCCTACGAAAGGATCTGGCATTGCCCCAGGATCCCCTATTTGATCCCCATGACCCTCTCCTAAAGTCAGTTCTGAATCTGGTGTGAATTTGGAGGAACGAAAGGAAGGGAATGAGGAGGGGCGATGGTCCTTCTTGAGTTGCATAGGCAGAACTTGTTTTTTGTCTTTTGTCTCTACAAGAATACTGTCCAGTTTCTCACCGAAGAGACGACCCTCCTTAACAGGGTATGCCATGAGGGTAGTTTTAGCCTTAAAGTCAGCTGGCCAGGCCCTGAGCCAAAGGCCCCGTCTAATTGAAGTAACTGATACCATTGATCTTGCCACTAAAGACATGGTATCTAGGGACGCATCAGCCATGAATGTTATGGCGTTGTGAACCCTTTCAAGACCCCCGATGGCCCTTAGGCTATCTTCTGGGACGAGTTGGATAATCTTTTTTATCCATAAATAGGAGGCCCTGGCAAAGATGGAGGTAGTGGCACTGGCCTGGATAGCCATAGCCGATGCCTCGTGAGCCTTTCTTGCGTAATACTCCAACTTTCTGTCAAGTTGGCCTCTCAATGACCCCACCCCGTCTTCTGGTACCAATCCAGGTGACTGAAGGTCCAAGACTGGGGCGTCTACCAGAGGTAGTTTAAGCATAGACATGGCATGTGGTGCAAGATTGTATAGTTTCCTGATGTTAGGGGGCAGTTGCCTATTCGGTACTGGATGTTCCCATTCATCTCTGACTGCATTGACAAAAAATTCTGGAAATGGGACAGAATTAGTGGATGGCTTTGGTCTAGGAAAGCATTCCTTGACACCTTTTTTCAATTTAGATTTGGGCTCATCAGGTTGGTCAGTATCCTCATTAAGATCAAGGGCAAGTATAGCCTTGGACAAGAGGGTCTGATAATCCTCCCCCGAGAAGAGTCTGTTATTCTGGTCTGCCTCTTGAGGGGGATCGTCATCCGAATCAAATTCGCCCTCCTCTCTTTCTTCGTCCTCATAGTCTACAGAGGAGATAGGGGATTTGGAACTCTCTGCTTGAGTTTCCCTGACCACAGAAAGGTTAGCTTTCATGGCAGCTTTAGTGGGCCATGCAGTGTTTCTAGCACTAGAGGGCGTACTGGGAGCATAGGCTGCTGCATTGGAGAGAGAGGCTGCTGCAGCTGAGGCAGAAGCTTGAATAGGAGGAGGCAAAAGGTGGGGGCCCAATCCCATGGATAGGGGGAGGCGAGTTTGGTAGGACTGGAAGGCCTGCCATTGACGTTGCAGTGCATAATTAATTAAATCGTCTGCATTTTGCCAAGAGATAAAATGGCTGTCCTCCGCCGCCTGAGAAGGGGGGGGGGTTGCCAACTCCCGCCGGGAGAAAACCCGTTGCCGCCTGATTACCGGTTCCCGACGAAGAGGGTGCAGAGTGCGCTGCCGTCTCTGGCGATTCCTGCGCTCCGCAGGCCAGCGCTGAAGTCCTTGGGGAAGAGTCGGGAGATTTACGCCCGGCTTTCCGCCCGGCGCAAAGCATAACAGCGCGCCTCCGCTTTTTTGCGCCCGGCTGCGGCAGCGCGGCTTTTCGCGCCTTTTTGGCCTTAATTGGAGCCGCGGATGTTTCCGCAGAAAGGGTCTCTCCAGGTTTGGTTGAGCTCCCTAATGGTCCAACTGATTGGCCGTTGGGAGAACCGGAGCCCTTGGGAATGGCTTGGACCAATCCCCTCTGGTAATCCTTCTCAGAGAGAAGGTCGTCTTCCCTCTCTAAAATGGCGTCGGCCATTTTGAAGAAACTAAGTCCCTTGTGGGAAGGGAAAGACAAGGGTAAGGACTAGGGAAGGAAGATAGGAGCGGTTCTGAGAAGAGAACAAAAGGGAAGAGAGAACACACGAAGGAAGGAAGACAAACAGAAACAGGTAATCTAATTCTAAAATAGTCCTACTAGAGTCTTGGCACGGAGCTGTGCGAAGTTGCCTGCTCTACCCGGATAGGCAGGACGGAAACTGGCTTCCTCAGGCTGTTTTCCCGCCAAGGGATACAGGAAGTCAAAAAGTTTTTTCAGTCCTGCCTACCCGGATGGAGAGGAAAACAACCCGCAGCTCAGGATGCCCTTGCCTCAGGGGAGAACATGCATGCTTAAGGCTTAGGTGGAAGGGGAAGAAAGGATCTTCCACAGAGAGCATAATGGAGGAACTTGCCATGGATGTTTCTTCTAACAAACTCTGAGTACATCAGTTTGTCTCACCTTGTTTAAGAGGCAGTGGGCCACCTGGGAGTTGGAGCAAGACACTTATTCTTACCTTTCTTCACTACATGCATTTTTCCTACTTACAATGCCAGTTTGTTATACCACCTGTCCAGGCCTGTAGCTTCTTTACCGTTTTTCTTGGTTCTACGAGTTTTAACTTTCCTGAGTAGGTTTTTCTGACAGACTGCTTATATGGGTTATGAAGGTTTCTAAACTGGAGGGCTTGGTGGGCACTTCCTATATGGCAGAGACAGAAGTCTGCAATCACCTTCCTGCCTCTCTAGGAATACTGGAAGTACCCATTCATTGAAATCATGCCCTCGGGTTCCAGGGGAGAAGAAACTGTTAGCTGGATATGAACTTTCAATTTCTGAAAATCCAGGTTGTTTTTATAACTTTAAGAGTTTGAAATTAAATATGGAGTGCCCAACCAGCCACTGATCAAGTGGTCTCCAAAGGGAAATAATCTACACTTGTTGTAACTATCTGGTACTCAGTAACAGCAATGTAACTATCCTGCAAAAAAAAGTTACATAGGAATTCCTTTCTTTTCTTTTCTTTTGGCTTGTGAAATAAGGAGCAGCTTCTGAGTCAGCAAGTCCATTAGAGCCAGACTACACATTGCATGTAGTCAAACATAATTTTCCTCCAGTTTGAAAGGGGAAAAAAAGATACTGGAGGAAGCTGCTTACTGAGAATGGGAAGTAGTGACTAGCCCTTTCTCTGGTCAGCCATTTTATTTGCTTGCCATGCCCCCTCCCCACGGGGGGAGGGGGAGAAAGCGGTACATCTCTTTTCTCCTGCAAGGTAGACAAAACCAGGGAGACTCAATTTTGAACAAAGAGCAAGTCTGAGAAAAAAAGGTTCAGGAGCCATTCTGAATCTCCATTGCTACTTTTTATTAAAGAAGAAATTGGGTGCCCTGAGTTCAGATTTCAACGGCTTTATCAGGTGGCAGATTTCTAGGGATGTGGTTCAAAGGATTTTCATATTCGAGGAGGGGTCCTGGAAGCAAGAGAGTGTACTTATGTCCCAAGAGGGCTACTTCAAAGATTTTTAAAGACATATATCCCTAAAAATAAGGTATAAACAGCCTTACTTGTGAGGTTTCAAAAATACGTATCATAAATGAACACTGGTCAAAACTGGGAATGATTGTGAATTGCTGTTGAGTATACACTGTGTGGCAAAACTGGGTTTTGTAGGTTAACATTTGAAAGGGCTCCATGATCCGACTAGAAAGCCAGTAGGTTTCAGAAACAATAGCTTCCTTTTTAGAGTCTTAGAAGTTAGAATTTACGTTTAAGTAACTGTTGCTTTAAGGGCATAATTAACATTTTAAAATCAAGTATTTAAAGCCAATATTTACATATACGTGGCTGAAGTTCTTTAACCTCTGGCAACTGAAATGCTTCCTTGCAGAGCGTTTAATATATTTGTTTTGCAGCAATCACATACAGCACACAGCTATACTATGCTATGAAACAAAGCCTTTCTGTGAGTGCAAAGAATAGCCTTTCTATGAGTGCAAAAGAATAGACCAGGTGCATGATATGGCTTTATTTTTGAAGACTAGGTTACAAGAAAAGATTGATTTTGTTAGCTGACTTTTATCTTGCTCTATCCCACCAGGTTGGGCTCAGAGCGGCTGACAACATTCTATATCATTTATAAAAACACACAGCCGATGCAAAAATTATAAAACCCTGATTTAGCAATAAATCTAAAAAATCAGCCATTTAAAAGAAGGCGTACACAATATACCTCAGCAACCGTGAACAAGCAGAAGCAATAGTCAATTTCAGTACTCGGCAGTAGCCAGTCCAGTTTTCGCAGAACAAATTTTGCAGAACAGTTTTCAGACTAGCACCAGCAGGTTTCCAGACACATTTGTTTAAATTGTTTACATCTTCAAATCAGGTCTCCTGACATGAAGTACTTTATCTGCTTGTGTGCGTGGGGAGTTAGGTCAACATATTATAACAAGCTAGCACTGCATAAACAATTTAAATAACATGATGGGAGAAGAGTAATTAGCCATTGCAAGTTGCAGTTAATTCCCAAATACATTTAATTAATATGCTGCACACGTAGTCCAAAATATCACATAGGTTAGGGCAGGCATTTATCAATAAATGACTCCAGTGTGCTAGCTTACATGTTAGACTGTACACTGGTTCTCTGGACTGTGGCAAAATTTGCATGTTCAGCATTTTCTGTACAGAACACTGTCCTGGTCTGGCTCAGATGAACATTCTTCCTGAAACCAAAGACTACAGTTCTGTGAAGGTCAGAAGAAGAAAAAAACAATAGTTTTCCCAACTTCACCCTAGAATAGTGAAGCGAACCTTTTAGAGGCCAAGTGCCCAAACTGCAAACCAAAACCCACTTATTTATCGCAAAGTGCCAACATGGCAATTTAACCTGAATACTGAGGTTTTAGTTTAGAAAAAACAACTCATACATTAACATCCTGACTTCATCCCATGCTAGCGGAGTCGCTCTGCACAGGATCACACGGCCGGATGGTCTCTGGGGGGCGCGTCCCTCACCTTATAGAGCGCGTAGTGCAGGTACAGGTAAAGGGTGCGTCACTGGAAGTCGCGCAGGGTCTCGGCTGTTGGGTAGCGGAGCTGGAAGACAGGCAGGCCGCACTTGCAGCGCCGCAGGCAGGAGGCGCACCACAGGATGCGCCGGAAGACCTCCAACTCAGCCAGCCCCTTGTCTGGAGCGGCGCCGGGGCCCGGCTCTCCAAAGGTCGGCTCCCCGAACCAGGGCTCCCCCGGCGCCTCGCCGCAGCACTCCTGGGGGCAGTGAGCCTCACTGTCGCAGGCTGGCCTCCAGGGCTTGGACGCTCTCCTTCCAGCCCTCGCCCTCGTACTGCTTCGGTGCGTAGGCATAGGCATGCGGCAGCAGCTCAGCCACTGGGAAGCCGCGGAAGCTGTACTTCTCGTACTGCGAGTCGGCCAGCAGCAGCAGTAGCCCCTGGCTTCACCACTCCATGCCCGCCGCCGCCTGCTGCTGCTGCTCCAGAGCCGCTCGGCCGCTTGGAGGCCCATCGGGAGGCTCCAGGAAGCAGGGGGGAAAGGAAGGCGGAAGGCAGGCCCGGGCGGATCCCGCAGGGTCTTAGCGCAGCTAGCAGGCGAGGGGAGGGACCAAATGGCCAAAACGCATGGGAGGTTTTGCCTTGGATTTGCAACTCTCTAGATGTGCTGGGGCGACGGCACGCGTGCCCACAGAGAGGGCTCTGCGTGCCCCCTCTGGCACGCGTGCCATAGGTTCGCCACCGCTGCCCTAGAACTAAACCAGCAATATCAGTTCTATCTCTCAGCTATCTTTCAGCCTAATGCCTCTTCAAAACATTTACTATCTAGGAGGATATGCATATGCACAATGATTTTGTTCTTCTCAAGCTTCATATACTTGGCATGCACACTCATCTCTTTTAGAAATACCAAGGAAATAGTTTTGATTAGCTGTGTTGCGCTTATCAGGTGCAAGAAGGTCTACCTAATTTTTATCCTACTCTTCAAGGAAGCTTATGGTGATATACATAGTTCTTCACTCCTCCATTTTATCATCACAAATAAACTCGTTCAGTAAGATAAGGTGAAAGAGCCCGACTGCCTCAAGGTCACCTTGTTAGCTTCATGGTAGATATTTGAATCAGGTCTCCTCAGTCCTTTTCATGTACTCTAGCTACATCTGAAGAGCCCCGTGGCGCAGAGTGGTAAGCTGCAGTACTGCAGTCAAAAGCTCTGCTCATGACCTGCGTTTGATCCCGACAGAAATCGGGTTCAGGTAGCCGGCTCAAAGTTGACTCAGTCTTCATCCTTCTGAGGTCGGTAAAATGAGTACCCAGCTTGCTGGGGGTAAAGGGAAGATGACTGGGGAAGGCAACAACAAACCACCCCATTAAAAAAAATCTGCCTAGTAAACGTCGGGATGTGACATCACCCCATGGGTCAGGAATGACCCGGTACTTGCACAGGGGACTACCTTTACCTGGCTACATCTGACTGACTCTCTTCAGTTGCTGTGGCCCTGGGCAACATGTCACCAGCTAGAAAGCCACCACTGGTTCACACCTTTCAGTTGTGTTAATGCGCGTAAACACATTAGGGGAGGAGCTGTATCTCAGCGGAACAGAAATCTGGCATCTCCAGTTAAAATAATCAGGTAGGTGGTAATGTGGAAGACCCCTGCCCCAGATCCTGGAGAACCACTGCCAGTTGGAGTAGACAATACAGCAGTTATTTTGCTTTATACCATGGGTAGAAACTAACATTCCGAGATTAAGTCTTAAATGCGAATATCTGAATGTGTCTTCGGGGGGGGGGGGGAATCAGTAGCCACAAGTAAGTTGGTTTTATTTAGCTTTCTGAACTGACACTGTGTAGCCTCTTTGCCTTCATGTTTTCAGAATCATTTCGGTTACTGAAATGGGCCTCAGTGAATGGTGACAACCTGGAGGCCACAAATACAATTCTGAGGTTCTACCTAGGTTAAAAAGAACACACTGTCTACATGAAATCTGTTCTTTGCTGCTGCAATATATAGGCCAAATGCAAATAATTTAAAACCAATATTGTATAAACATGCTGCAAAGACAAGAGCGTGTCCTATGTTGGCAGGCTACCATGAAACAGCTTGTTAACCACTAACTGAAGTTCAGCCTTCTTTTCCAAGAAGGGCAATGCCATATTCAGTTGATAACAGTAGACAAACCACTATCAGGAGACAAACCACTATCTTTCCTAACCAGCATTTTTAAAAGTATTCTGTCCCAAAGAAAGTCCTCCGGTGTCTGTACTTCACATTAGTTACCCAGCAAGATGAAAAAAGCATCTTCATACACTTCTAACAGAAAAGGAGTATAAAGCAAGCTTGGAACCAGAAATATAGATGGTCAGAAGTCACTGAAATGGGTATGTAAATTTCCCACTTTCACGTGGCAGCCAATAAAACCATGTATCTAATTCTCAATAGGCCCATCTATGAATACTTAAATCCAGAGATAGCAGCCATGAACAGACAATGCAGATGTTTCTACACACATGAGGTCTGCCCCAGGTTTGCAGAAAAATCCAAAATCTAAATGCATTGGGGGGTTAAAAAACCCCAAAATGATAGAAGAAACTTGATGCTCTCTGAGCTCTCACTGGTCACTGCAGGAGATGCTAGGCAACCACAATAATACTGCCAGCCTTTAAACCTTGGCCTCTGTAAGCAAAAGGTGTGGGAATGGGGCACAGCCCTTTCCAAGGCTATTTGGACTTCAGTTCACACCCGCTCCATTTCCATTCTGCCCTAGAGGGAGGACTCATTGGGCCCAGGATTAGAAACAACCACTGGACAACTTGCACAACTTACCCAGTGTAGCAGTGGCTATGGCCTGGGCCCAGCCTATACACAACTTGTGCAATCTGGCTGGGCCCAACAGTGGCCACCACACAAGTCATCTGAGTACTTTGCCACTATGTGACTTTTACAACTTGGCCAGACTTTTCCCAGGGAGAGGTTATGAAGAGGAAGGAAGCAGGGAAAGCTTAGAGCCAGTGTGGTGCAGTGGTTAGAGTTTCAGACTAGGATCTGGGACACGCAGGTTCAAATCTCCATTCTACCATGGAAACTTACTTGATGACCTAGGGCCAGACACTATCAGCCTTCTCTTCCTCACATGATTGTTGTGAGGACTAAATGGAAGAAAGGAGAATGATGTAAGCCACTTTGGGCCCCAACGGGGAGAAAGTGGGATACAAATCAAGTAAGTAAACAAATAAGGTTTATTTAATTAATAAATAAGACTGGGGAGAAAGGTTGATCGGTGAGTCGGGAAGGAGAGAAGCAAGCTTGTAAAGGGCAGAAGATATGGGGGCTGCCCGGAGGACAGAAAGGAGAAAGTATGGGGAAGGGAAAATGAAGTAACCCTTGCAAGTCCTTCCAGGTTTCCCACTTGTTGACAAGAACAAAGAAAGAAAAGCCACATGAGAAAGTTTAAACTGGAGGCAAACTGAAATCTCAATAGGAATTAAGTCATTATCTGCTACTTTTGGGATTACAAAGCAAGTGTAATGTGCTTAACTCATATGCTAGAGACCTTCTGTCTACTAAGAGCCACTATTCTGAACCTTACCAGGCAAGACTTGTAGCAACCAAGGCAAGGAACATATCACCTATATAGTGCCTGTCAAAGACTCATATATACAAGCTCATAAAAGCATATAAGCTATCACTTGTTTAATTCAATCTACACGGTAAGCAAAAGTGTATTATACATTTAATTTTCACAATAAGCTTTGCATATTTTTGGAAGCCTGATCACACATGGTTGCTCAGATTTAATTTGCAAATGAGTCATAAATTGCTGAACAAATCTTTGTTACTTCTTACACACGTTTTCCTTGATGCTGAAAGATATCCATACTTTGATAGCTACCATAAGGCAATGTGTACTGCACACCCAGTTCAAAAGCCTCTTTGACTCAAAACCTTTGGTGGGACAGAAAATCTAAAGTACTATTGCCACCAGCATTCACCCTCCACTGTGTTGGCCTGAGTCTTTACCTCTTTGGCCTGTAATCACAACAGAACATCCTACAAACTCTGGAATGAGTTGTTTGGAGAGGTATCTGCAGGGTAAAAGGAGACTGAGTAGGAGTATGGACAGGAGCAGACTGCTTTATGCGAGTCATTTCTCTCTGGACAGTCTGTTCGTGCCAAAATTATATCTTTCTTCAGTGTATTTCATGATTAAACTTCAACTGGACACAGACAGCTCTGCAACCATTCTTTTAAGCACAGTCCTGCAAATACCTTCCCCCCACACAATTAATTTTCATTTGAGTTATTCTGCCTAACAGCACCTTGACTCAACTGAAATGCTTCAATGTAAAAAAAATTAATATGTAAACAGACTCTGTCTAAAAAATATAATCTTTAGGTTTACCATCACTTTTTTTAAAAAAGCATATACATTCTTGTTTTGCGCTGTGACCCCTATAGCGATTCACTAGCTACTTACCTTTAAACTTGGACCGAATGTTTGCCAATTCTTTGTTTATCCTTTTTATCTCTGCCTCCTTGCTTTTACCTGAAAACAAAAAAGAATCCAAATCAGAGTGCAATACTTTTTTGCCTATAATAACATGGAGTCTTATCATCTCTACTTCTGCAAAGTAGTGAAGAAACATTTTTTTAAAACTTGAACGTGGCCATTCTTAAAACGGGCAGTGAAATGTCAGAAGTATACTCAAGATTTAAGAGGTACATGAACTGGCAGCAGTAAAGAAATCAAGCCCTTAAGCTGGAAGCCCCTGGTTCAAATCTTAGTTTCATCCCCCTGCTCATATGGACACACATACCACACAAAGGACCATTCTTCCCCAGAAAGCATACATGAAATTAAGCAGAGAGTTCCCCATCTCCAAAAGCCAATGAGTGGGGTTGGGACAGGGCAGGACCCAAACGGGAAGTCATATTACGTTTAGCATTAAAAAGTTAGTGTGGGTGGGGGTAAAGAGATGACTTGCAGAGTTATTTTTAACAATAACTATATATTTCTCTTGATTTTGTTCCAGACAAAGCCAGGTGTCAGAACCCAAGCAAAATACTTTCAACAAGATTGAACAAACTACAAGAATTAGTTCAGGAAAGGTTTACAACATGGGGCCAATGGAATTATATTTTTTTTGCATTAAAATAGCCTATATCCAATAACATCTGCTCACATAGATGACCCTGCAGAGTATGACTTTTTGTTTCTCCCTCCTATCGCAGCCCACAGAGCCCTCTATAACAGCACAGGAGACAAAGTAGGGACTTGCAGAGGAGGGGGTGGAATTGGTTGAAATTACCACCCCCTTCTCCAAAGACAGATATTCCACTGGAACTACAAGGCTGGATACAAGCCAATAGCAAGATCAGTGTTAACGAAATCAGAAAGAATATCAGCTAATAGACAACTACCTTAATGGGATTCTGCTGTTGATGGGGATTGTTACATGCCCTCCAACTGCTAGGTAATACTATCCAATCTGGCTTCTACTGACTTGCCACCTATGCATCATCTAACATTAATCTCTGCCTCTGTGGAGGGAAAGATCTTCCAAGCGTTTTCCTTCTGCTGCCCGCCTTGCACAGACTTGTGCGAAATGGATTGGGCCAGCAAGGGTTCTGATGAACTGCCGGCGTTTATAGTTTTCAAAGGAAAAAATACTCCATTTCCCTCCCTCCTCCATTCCAGCAGTCTCTGGCACATCTCAAAATCACTCTTGCACTCATTACCAAGCAATCTAATTATACCTCATGCAAACTTCAGGTTCCACCAACACAAACTCCTCCCTCCCATTTTGTATTTGACATTCAAGATAGTGAAGATTTCTTCGAATACAAAAGCCTTTATTGGCATTAAAAGGGAAATCGTACAACGAAGTTTACAGTGGAATCAAGATATAAAGGCATGCAGATATCATACGATAAGGTTTACTATAAAATCACTTTTATAAGAACATACAAATCCCACTAAATTGGCTACTTGGTTATTCAATCCTGACTTAACTTTTATATTGTGCAGAATAACCATCACATTCTCTAATTACAAGATGAAAAAACTAGCCACCGAGTCAATAATTATTGGATCCTGCGTGGTCATAAGGTGGGACACCTTTGGTTTGGTAGGTAACCATTCCCTATCAGCAAGTAACGGGTCTATGAGATCAGAACGGCCCCTATCGTAGAGCGGATACTTAAGGAGGATATGTGAAACTGTTTCTATGTTTTCTTCGAAAACACACTTGTATTCACTATTTTATTAGGCCTTAGTTATACTACTGCTTTTGGATCTTTTCTGTTGACCAATAGTGTTACCAACAGTGTTTCTGTCTCTTGTGAGACACACTGCCTTCACCAACATCGAAAAGCTTCATTAGAACAATATATGTTAACCAGCACGAGACACTTCCTAACAGCTACCTTTCACTTTGCATTAAATATAAAAAGAATAGGAATCAACTTATTTGTGTCCCAGTAGAGCCCACATCTAGGAAACTACTATTGTGGGAGTTGGGGGAGGGGCCCATGAAGAAGGAATATATTTTCACAAACGCAGTATTCCATGATTACAGATGAAAACCAAGCATAGAGCAAAGTGTTAAACATTTATCATTTTGTCAAATATTTAGTTACTGCGTCTCCATTTCCTTACATCATTAGAAAGAGGGAAGCAAAAACGCATCCGTCAAGAACAATTGTTTTTCCACTGAAGATTAGAACACTGACCTTCAAGCATGAACAGTTCTATTTAACAAGACTTGCCCAGGCTTCCTTTCAAAGGCCATGTAGATAACCAGAAACATCCAGTGACCCTCCTTCTACAAAGTTGCCAGAATTAGCAAAGATAGACATATAAGAGAAAGCACTGGCTTCATGCTGAGTTATGTATTCAATTTCATGCCCTGCAAAATAACTAGCTTCCTGAATCCACAGTTAACTCTTCAATTTGTCAAGAGCCCAATTTTTTTTACAGCTACTGAACATGCTGGTGAAACTAGAACCTCACTTTGTTTTAATACATTTTCAATGGGATTATTTTATTGTGGACCCAGGGTTGACTCCTGGGTTTGAGGACCCCATGCAAGAGATCTTTCAAAGGGATCCACTTTCCCCTTATACAGAGAGAGAGAGGCGCAGCACCACCATAGCTGCTATACTGTCAGGAAGGTGAGAGAAACAGACCACATACCATCCTGGGTGCCAACTACACACCATTTTTCCCTGGGTCAAAGCTCTGGGCTCCCCTGGCATGCCAATTAAGACTGGGACCATAGGGAGAAAAGGTCTTTAGACCACCACGCTTCATCATTTGCCAGGAGTGCAACTTGCTCATCTAAGGAAGCTAACATGTAGCCGTAACAGTACACATGCAGTACCCAATAGGGCACTTATTGACTTCCCAGGGACATTTTAAGTAGGTAAAATAAAGGACGGGATAATTTTCCACCCAAACCTCCCTCCTGGTGTACAGGGCTCCAGCTTGTGTCCAACCAGCAATACTGGACAGAGTAAGACACTCCCTTATTAAAGCCACAGCATCTCCCTAAATAAATGCCACCTACAACATATGCAAAAGAGGCAGAATTCATATTAAAGAAATGTGCTTGAAGACCCTACTGCAATATTTATCTTTTTAAAAGTGGGCTGTAAAAATAAGTTCTCTTCTGAAAAGTTGCAGAGCACTTTTTGACAAGCCTCAGATTTTCCAAATTCACGGTCATACCAGAACAATTCAAGAGACAGTTCAGAAGCTCAGAAACTAAAGAGGAAGAGTTTATTACAGTTGATTCCAGAGTAGCAGCCAAGGAAGCCGGTTGCAGCAAAAATAAACAAGAGCCCTGTAAAATCTTAACGGCTCACTGGTTTTATTTTAGCATAAGCTTTCATGGACTAGAGCCCGCTTCATCAGATGCATACAGGAAGTCTTCACTAGACAGACATATATGAGGCTATGAAGGGGAAAAACATATACAGGATGAGATATGATTATGTAAAATTCAAGTGTAATCAAGACAAGTATAATTGCTACTCTTTCATTTTGCTTTAATAAATATTAGCATTGTGCTCTCTGTCCACTAAAAACCTAAGTCTGCCATAGCAATTTAGCATGGATAAATTCAGAACAATGAACGAGTATCTGTATATGAAAACCCATTAAACAACATGGAGGGTCCAAAGGGCTATACTCTGCTCTCTGAGAACCACGTTCATAGCCAGCAGCTTCCAGATGAATGGGAAGCAGGTTTCTTGTAACATGTTAACTATAAGGAAATCCAGTTAGAAATTACATTCTGTTCAGCTAGCTACTCCCTGTATGCCTTTGTGGTTCATTTTACTCTATTAGTTGAACAGCAAAGATTTATTTTTGTCATGTGCTCCCTGTAGATTACAATAATTTAGAGCTTCCTTTTTTAAAAAAATGGCCAACCCCATGCATTTATTAGCTTTTAAAAAGGAAATTCATGACGGCTCAAGCAACTTCAAATTCTGCTTCCAAGCTAGGCTACTGATAAAAGGTACCATATTAACAATGAAGGCACTCCTATTTTCTTTTTTAAAGAAATGGCCTGGAGATGAAGTTCTATTTTTAAGACCACATAGCCCTTGCAAAGTAAAAACCATTCCCAAAGATGTAACACTGGTGTAAAAACTGTATTGAAGGCCAACGAAATACTATGGTAGCCCAGAATGCGAAGGAGATCAGCCTAATGAAAAGCCTATCCTGCTGGAATTTCCTTCCCCTCTTTTGCTTACTCATTCATCACTTTCAATTGTAGCAAAAGCTATAGCTGTTAGAACATTCTGGCGTGCATAAACATGGCTTAAAAATCACAGAAAGCTGCTTGCGCCCTCTGTGAAGTACAATTTCTCTTCAGTCACTCCCAATTCAACACTGAAAGGGAATGCTAAAGTGCCAGAGTCCAGGCCAAGTCTGATAAAAGAGTTAAAAAATGCATCCACCAAGCAAACAGAGAAGGTTGGTTAATGGTATTCCAATAGAAATGCTTATTTAGTGTGGTATGTATCACAAGTCAAGGAAAACATCTAATGAAAGAAAAATGGAATACGATGAACTGTGAACTAGAATGAGCTCTTTATCAGGGTACTTCATTAAAATTTTGTTTGTCAGCATGAGCAATGGATGTCTAGAATCTCCTACAGAAGGTTTATTATATGCATGCTTTTAATTTTAAAGGGTGTGTGAGGGAGGGGAGAATACTCAAACATTTCATGCAGTTGCCTTAGCCATATTAAAGTGAAAATAACTAGAAAAGAAGGGGAGAAACAAACACTCCTCAGGAACAAATGTATTTTCATAACATTACCAGACAAAGTGTAATGACTCATACTACTCAAACATACTAAATAACTGCCAATCAAGCACATTTATACAAAGACTTCTCCTGAAACTATAGTACAGTTTGGCCTATTTACAAGTGTAGAAAAATAAACTGAACATAAAAAGTTGGACATTCTCCTTGAAACTATAGTACAGTTTGGCCTATTTACAAGTGTAGAAAAATAAACTGAACATAAAAAGTTGGACATTCTCCTTGAACAATCCAGAATCTAAGTTTTCATACATGAAACCTGGCCATTATGCTGCCTTATACTGAATTAGACCACTGGTCCATCATGATCAGCACGGTCTACTTCAGGGTCTCAGATGGAGGCCTTTCACATCATCTATACCCTGGTTTTGATGGCCCAGGGATGCCCAATCTTTGTCAGATCTCAGAAACTAAGCAGGGCCAGCCCTGGTTAGTATCTGGATGGCAGACCAGACCACCAATGAAGTCCAGGCTTGCCACGGAGAGGCAAGCAATGGCAAACCACCTCTATTCATCTCTTGCCTTAAAAACCCTATGGGGTAGTCATAAGACAGCTGTAACTTGACACTGGAGATACCAGCAATTGGACCTGTGACTTTGTACATGCCAAGAAGATGCTCTACCACTGAGCTATGGGCCCTCAATTCACTTCAAAACTGTGACTAGGCCAGAACCATTTGCCATAGGTGGTAAAATTATTTCATCTCTAATACCTTGTACACTGTCAGTACTTCCCAATTGCAGTGTACTGTATTCAAAACGATTACTGCTTTGAAAAAACAAACTAAGCTTTGACTGTACAGCTGGAGCCCATTTCTATTCCACCTTCCACAAAGCTTGAGGCATCTTAAAAACTTGATTTAAAAAAAATCACAATGGAACAGCTGCTCTGAAAAGAGCAATTATGCTAAATGATGATTGCAACCCTGCCAAACATAAGCATTTGAATTCCACTGGAGTTTCTTTTTAAAAAGCTGATCTTGCATGGCTGGACTGACATATTCCTCAAAAAAATACATTTCAGACAGTAAGCTTTACTCTTCCCACCCACCTCAATTAAAAAAAAAAACTAGAGGCATGTACACCAAAACACCTCCTCAATGCTATAACAGAAAACGCTCTCTTCTTTCATCTATCATTAGATATAAAGTACAATTTTCGAAGTCCAGCACCAAAGGGTAAAAACTACTTCGTGTTCGTGTTACCCCATCCATTGCCAATCACAGAACTGGAAGGGACCATACAGGCCATCTAGTCTAACTCCCTGCTCAACGCAGGATCAGCCTGACAAGTGTTCATACAGCCGCTGCTTGAAGACTGCCAGAGAGGGGGAGCTCACCACTTCCCTAGGCAATTGATTCCACTGCTGAACTGCTCTTGCTGGGGGGGAAATTCCTCATGTCCAGCCGGTACTTTTCTTTTTTTAAAAAAAAAAAATTTAAATTCTTTTTCTATACTAATTAGACAAAGTATTCAACAATCAATATAGGTAAACATCAGAGTATAAATTCTAATAAACAATTGTTGAAAATACATACATAGATAAAAAATAAAACATAAAGACTTCCCCTACACCTCCCTCAATCTTGTCATTTATTTGTAATCTCCTTTGTTTAAGATTCTAATCCTAATATTGTTACAAACGTTTATATATTTTTTTGTTTATTTAACATTACTCATAATCTAAGTATTTGCTATTTCATTTATCTATATTCAAATAAAGAAGAAAATAAAAATAAAAAAGAAAGATCAAAAATAAAAAGCACTATTTTCATAATAAAAATGGATTAGATAATAAGTATCATTTTAACTTCCTTTGAGAATGAATATCATTGATTCCTCCATTTCTCCCACATATCTAATAAGTATCAGTTATGTTAATGCCATTAATTATTCTGTTTTTGTCAAAGCCAAGCCATTTAATCAGTACTTTTTAATTAAATCCCGAGAAAGACTAAACCCTTTGACCCAGTCTCTTTATCTTAAATTTCCAGCATCTTCCTCTTTTTCCCAGTAGCTTTAAACGTCGAAGGGCATCCATGGAAGTTGTTAGTGCAGTTCCCTCTGTGAAAATTGATGGGGGATAGTAAATCTGCAGCATGTTTTCTTCCATCCCTAAAGCGAGAAGAAAAATCTTGGTATTTCCAGCTTTTTGCCCTTTTAAATTCTCCCAGTTGACTTTGAAAAGTTCATCAGGTAAATCATACAAACAAAAGTCAAAGTCTCTTACGTTCATATCCATGGTTGTCAATTGGGTTGGTTCAATTTCTTCTTGCAGATGTATATCCTTTGGTAGTCCTTCATAGCTCTCCATCTCCTTTGCAGAATTTAATTCTTCTTTTAATGGTTTGTCGTTTGGGGAGCTTCCTTCTCTCATCTCTGATCTCATTGTCATAATTCAATCTTTTATATCCTTGAGATCTCCCGAAATTACATCCAGTTTCCGACTGACAAGTTCGTAGATATTATTTGTCAGAGAGACTAGTCGATCCATGAATTTAGTCTCACTTTCCATGGTTGCTACTTCTGGTAGTTTGTTGAGGTTTAATTTGTAAAATCCGGACAGGTATACATTGTGAGTTGTAAAGTGGTGTTACGGGGGATATAAGGTCGCACGCCTGCCGTTCCTTCCTTTTGCCTAGGAACTTGGGAAGTATTTGCCAGTTACACAGTGGTGCCACACATCCGGTCTCAAATCCCGTAGTATTCTCACGATGGCAGACGATAGCTGATGCTTCCGGATAAGACGTGGCTTGAAAATTTGTTTACTCAGAAAAGCCTCCTCCCGGAAGTGGGGGGGAATCTGCTCGTCCCTCCCCTTTACACTTCTGAGTTTCTGATTGGTGGCTATAACGTCATTCAAAAGGTCCCAAATGTTATGTCTATCCTCCGATCAATTTGATTAAGATCCTGCCAGCTTATCCAATATTTTTAAATGTGAAAGAGTCATCCAAACCTCAGATGGGGAGATACGGATTCTACAGATATTTTTTCCACTCCTTTGGGACTTCCAATTCCAGGTAAAACAAAAGAGTTCTTGTTACTTACTCAGATTTTAGAAGAGTAGGTATTCTTGCTTATGTATCGTTGCTTAGATGGTAATAGGTAGGGGAGAGCTGAGCCTAATTCCAGAGAGACGTTCGCGGCAATGGTTTCCCCTCAGGCCAGGCAGGACCTCATCCAGGATTCCGGGAGTTGTCCGATGGCTCTCTCAGCAAAACTGGGGGTCAAACCACACTTCGTGGGTAGCAGGGGAAATCCTGTTTCCCAATCCACTATTTAGGATCGGGTAGGGGTGCAGGATTACACCCCAGATTTGAACGAATATTGGTTCCCTTGGGAGCCCCCAAGAGACGTGGTGCTCAGCTCACCGTCCCTAGCGGAAGTCTCTTCCAGCCGGGACTTTTCCACCTGTATACCAATTATTGCAAGTCCTATCCTCTGCTGCCAACAGCTCCCTGCCCTCCTCTAAGTGACACCCTTTAAAATACTTAAAGAGAGCAACCATGTCCCCCCTCAACCTCCTCTTCTCCAAACTAAACTTTCCAAAGTCTTTCCTCGTAAGGCTTGGTCTCCAGGCCCCTGATCATCCTCCTCACTCTCCTCTGCACTAGCTCCATTCTGCCCTCATCCTTTTTAAAACAGGGCCTCCAGAATTGCAAACAGCACTCCAAGTACAGCCTGACCAATGTGGTGTACAGCGGGACTATGACATCTTACAATTTGTTGATACACCCCATGACCACATTAGCCTTTTTTGCCACTGCATCAAACTGACTGCACATATTGAGCTTACAGTCCACCCATACCCCTAGTTGAATAAGGTAGAGCAAGACTTCTGGTAGTTATTTGCCATGGAAGGAATTGTCTTTTGTCAAGGAATTTGGGTGGCATATCTATGGGGGTTTCAGATTCTATGAAAGCCTCATTCAGACTAGTGCAGGGGTCTCAAAACTGCGGCTCCAGAGCCGCATGCGGCTCTTTGGCCCATTGAGTGTGGCTCTCCAAACTTGATTCGGAGCCCCTGCTCTTGCGCCCACTCGCGCCGGCAGCCGAGCTGCGGAGCCAGCGCGCCTGAGAAAGAGAGAGCGGGCGAGCAGGCGTGCTGTCTCTCCCCCCCCCCCGCCATGAAGAATGGCCGGGTCCCCCTTCCCCTTAATAGTTGGGAGGCTAAAGCCTCCCCTCCCCTCTAGCAGCGGGATTGCTGGGCAGGCGGCTCAGTGGTTCCTGCCCCCCCCCGCCTATCCGCTGTTGGGCGGGGCGGGCTTCCTTTGGTAGGCCTGGCCTCCGGCTGAGTCCCATTGGGAGGCCATGTCTACCCACTGGCTTTCTTGGCGGTAGACCTGGACTCCGAGGAGGGGAAAAAAGTCCCCCTTCAGAGTCCAGGTCTACCAACTGGCATCTTTGGGCCTCCGGAGGCCAGGTCTACTGCCAAGAAAGCCAATGGGTAGACCTGGCCTCCCAATGGGACTCAGCCGGAGGCTAGGTCTACCAATAGGCTTTTATGGTGGTAGACCAGGCCTCCAGACGAGGACTCCGGACGGGGAGGGGGAAATGGCAGGGACTTACAATTTAATTTTTATCAATAAATAAGATCACTATTAAGTATGATATCAAGTTTTATTCAGTGTACCTATAGTTTAATTAAGACTTAAAACTTTAATTAAAGTTTATTAAGTTAATAAACAGTGTACCTACCTATATAGTTTAAGTTTAAGAAATTTGGCTCTCAAAAGAAATCTCAATCGTTGTACTGTTGATATTTGGCTCTTTTGACTAATGAGTTTGCCGACCCCTGGACTAGTGCAACTCAAATGTGATTGTCGCTTTCTCTTTCATCCTGTTTTATTATGGTTTTTGTTTGCAGCTTTTAATGCTTTTATTGTAAGCCCCCTTGAAGGACAAATTACTTAATACTGCCCAGCGTCTGGGTTTCCTACGTTTACAATAATAACAAAGTTTACTAGGCTCCTACAGAATCGGAAATTGCATTATATATATTTGTACCTCCTCCCCAATAACTCAGCTCTACACATACCTTTTGATCTTTCTTTCTGAAAGCAGCCTGAACATAGTATAGATGAAATGCCATTGACAACTACTCTTGGGTGTGGCTTTCCAACCAGTTCCCTACCCACCTAGCCATCCAATAGCCTAGTCAGTAGTCTTCCAATTATCCATCAGAACATCAAGGAGGAACCCTGTCAAAAGCTTTACTGAAATCAAGGTGAACAACGCCTATGGCATTCCCACAATCAAGTAAGCTTGTCACTCAAAGAAAGAAACAAGGTTTGTCTGGCAGGGGACAAATCCGTGCTGACTTTCCCAGATCACCAAGATGTCCTTCAGACGCTCACAAATTGACCCCTTTAATATCTGCTTCCGTGTCTTCCCTGAGACAGAGGTCAGACTGACTGGCCTGTATTTTCCTGCATCATCCTTCCTCCTTTTGTTGAGGATTGGGATAACATTCGCCCTCCTCCAGTCTAGTAGCTCATCTCCTGTCCTCCAAGAGGTCTTCAACACGATGGACAAAGACACTGTAAGCTCTCTAGAAAGTTCTTTGAGCACTTTCTGGGGCATAATATTTGGCACGGGGGATCTGTAAACATCCAATGCTGCCAGGCGCACCTCTACAACCTCTCTGTTCTCGTCAACCAGCAGCCTGGATGCGGTGTGTTGCCTATGACCATCTTTAAATGAGCCTGTTCTTCAGGGGGAAAACTGAGGCAAAATAGGCATTGAGCCTTTCTGCTTTTCCTCGGTCAGAGTTTCTCCATTTTCACTCAACAGTGGGCCATTTGCCTCTTTCCCCTTGTGTTTGCTCCTCACATATCTGAAGAAGCTTTTCTTGTTGTAGCTAACCTCCCTGGCCTGCCTCAGCTTACTCTTCTTTAAAGGTAAGTCCTTGCCTCCATTTCTTGAACATTTCCTTTTTCTTCCTTCCTTCTTCACCCATAACTACCAGGTCACACTGCTGGATATGCGGTCAAGCTGTTCAAGGAGGGCCGCATCCACCTCCTCACCCTGGTCAGGCAGTCTGTAGCAGACTCCAACCACAATACTGTTTGTTCTTCCTTCCCTTTTCCTCACCCAGATACTGGAGGAGGCGGGTGATGGCCCAGTGGAAAGTATTCCCTGACAAGGAAAACCTTTCCTCACCTACAGCACCATTCCACCACTCTTCAAGCCGGCAACCCCATCCATCCAATCATGAAATGCCACTATCGCTTTTGTTTAAGTACCTCATGTGGACTCCAGTTGTAAGAATTAGGAAACCACCACTCATACTACTTTTTTGACAGTGTCACCAAAATAGCAATTATGCTCCAGGAGACCAAATAAGAGTTTGCTTATGTTAAAGGAATCAGCACTTTGGGTAGCTCCTTCTAGATAAACAAGCAGCAAACATACCACACACAAAAAGCCTACCAAGGAGCCAAGCAAATAATCTAATTCAGATTATTCAGACAAGGTCAACTGAGAGTAACATTTTATTATGAAATCCTACTAGTCACATCACGGCCCCAGGCAACAAGCTGAGGGATAGGCACTGAACAGCCAAACTGATGTTTATGATAAATGACAAATGTTTATGATAGCAATACTGAAGGCTCCACATGGTTAAAAAACAACAACCCTATGACAGTATACCAAAGCTACAACAAACCAGAAAGAGAACAAGACAACAATAGTAAGAGCAAAACCAAAAATCTGGCATTAAAATCATCAGCAATTAGAAGAAAACCAAAAGACCTCTGGGTTCAGCCTCTTTAAAGGCCTTCTAGAAAAAAAAGCATCACTTCCACCAACCATCAGAAAGTTAACAGTGAATAGATCACGATGGGTAGCGATGTTAGTCTGTCACTAGCAGTAGAAAAGAACAAGAGTCCAGTAGCACTTTAAAGACTAACAAAATTTCTGGCAGGGTATGAGCTTTCGTGAGCCACAATACACTTCTCCAGGCATCTGAAGAAGTAAGCTGTGGCTCACGAAAGCTCACACCCTGCCAGAAATTTTGTTAGTCTTTAAGGTGCTACTGGACTCTAACAGTGAATAGGGCAGACTTCCATCTCTTGAGGAAGGGAATTCCACAGCCTGAGGACTGCCACTGAAAGAGCTGTCATGTGTGCCCACCAGTCTCACCTCACTCAAGGCAGAAACACAGAGAAGGCAGTTTCTTAGAAACATTTAACAATCCATCAAAGATATGCATACAACCTATTCTTGATAGGAACCCTTGGAACACCACCAGCATTTCCTACAATAACCATAACTCTGCCCCAACACTAATCACCTCTTTTCTGCCCTGTGGCAGATAACCACGAAGTAATGCTCCTGCCAATATCTCTCCAACAGATTGGGAGAAAGGGTGTCAAATTCACTACAGACACAGGTAGGCTTCAGTCATTAAAAATAAATGTTGCTAGCCTCCTTGACAGGACTAATTTGCAATTGCCCAAATTATGAGCAACACAAGTGTGTGAACCACTCTGGATTTGTGTGTCCAGACAAAGGTCTATGTCTCTGGAAAACAGCCACTGAATCCTTAATTACATAAAAAACAAAATATCACTCATGGAAGGAACAGAGATCATTTACCACTTGCAAAACCCATCATTGTGGCCAATGTTAGATGAAAAATCTTTGGGGTAGAATACATGTAACATTTAACCCACAGTACAAGACCCATCCCCCCCTCCAATATCGACAAAGCCTGACAGTTTCATTTATTGTAGCAATTTTGCATGCCATACCATATTTATACATCTTTAATATTATGAATAAGCAACAATATGACGAATTGACATTTTATCTAACACTTCTAGGTTTACACCCCCCACAATGCCTAGCGTATTAACCACATCACATCCATTGGTGCAAGATGCTGTCCAGGCATTGGACATGCTGGTTACAGTACACAAGCTGGTTACAGTACTTCAGACGCACATCTTCAGAAAAAGCTTGTCCTTAATTAAATGAAGAACAGGAGTTCAATAAAGTATAGATACATATACCCCACCCCAAGTGTGCAACCTCCTACAGATTTCCCCAAGCCAGAGCATTAAGCAGTGCATTCCTGAATGGGGGGGTGAATGCTCTTAGGAGCTGGCGTGATCCCTACATCCTACTGGCACGAGCGCCGGCATTGGGACACTTACGCTGCCCCCCACAGACCGTGGTGAGAGCGCGGAGTTTGGGCGCCAGTGGGACCTCCTGCCGGTGTTCTCTTGGCACAAGTCCCTGCATCGGCATCCCAAGAGTGTTCTGGAGGGGGGCAGAGCTGCCGTTAAGCACCTTCCAAACCCCTTTCGCCCCAGGAACACCTCCCAGGATTGCATTGGTTCTGTGTTTTGTATATTTGAGCCATGGAAAAAATTATTTTAATAAGGAGAATCTTGCAGTAAAGCCTTGGATCCATGTCCTATGCTGAATTTTCACAGACAATGAGAAGAGGAAGTGAGAGCCAGGCCATCAGATCTGCTTACAGTTTTGATTTTTTTTGCAGATGCAATGCCGCTCCTTTTTGCCTGTCAAAATACAACACAGGGCATGGATCTGAGGAGATTAGCTTTACTGCAGGATTATGAAGCATTTCTTCAGCTAATCCCCTTACAGCACCATCTATGGAGGCGACATTCACATTTTGAGAATTTTAGGCAGCAGCTCAAAAAATCTCCACTTAGTATGCTAGACTGGAGACAACTCTCTCAACACACACCTTAAATGAACAGCGCAATCTTAAACCACGTTCCCACAGAACTCAATCTTGCTGTGTCAACAAGACTGCTTTCAAAGACGACGAAGAAGAGTTGTTTTTTATACGCCAACTTTCTCTACCACTTAAGCAAGAATCAAACCGGCTTCCAATCTACTTCCCTTCCCCTCCCCACAACAGACACCCTGTGAGGTAGGTGGGGCTGAGAGCTCTAAGAGAGCTGTGACTAGCCCAAGGTCACCCAGCTGGCTTCATGTGTAGGAGTGGGGAAACAAATCCAGTTCATCAGATTAGCCTCCACTGCTCATGTGGAGGAGTGGGGAATCAAACCCGGTTCTCCAGATCAGAGTCCACCACTCTAAACCACCGCTCTTAACCACTACACCACACATTTAAGTTTACAGTCTTAACTTCAACACTTCCAGCACATCATGAAATGCTCTTCTGAAATATTGGGTGATGATAATTTAGCCAACGGTGGTAATGTAACTATCTGGCTATTGGACTGAGCAAAAATGCAAAGTTTCTTCAATTTAGTTAGATAATAGATCCCAGTTGTATTCCGGCAAGGTGCCTGGTGACCCTCAAAGCCACTTCCATTAGTGACAAGTGATAAGCACACTGAATCAACCTGCCCAACAGCCACCGATTATGGTCCAGCCACAGCTAGTCCAAAAAGAATACAAGCACAGGTATCACAATGAGAGTATTACCTAGTTAGCCACTACTCTACTAAGCCTCCACAGTGCTAGGGCTTTCAGATACTTCCTGCATTGATACTTGTATTGACAGAGGAGCTACTGTTTGAACACCCTTGGGTTTCAGGTGTGACTGAACTGGCCATTTTACTAAAGTCTAAATAATCAAATGTAAAGCATGTCTCACCAGCAGTGAGAAATGGGATCAACCACAGAACACCTTCAAATAGGTTTTAATAGGAAAGAGAGAATTTATTGATGAACATGGCTGGATTAAGGCATGCTCAGGCCCCAGGCTATGTCAAGTTTAAGCGGTCACATAGCATTAAGAGTGTCAGTCTAGCATCTGGAAGACCCATATTCAAATCCCTACTCAAGCCATGGAAGTCCGCTGGGTGACCTTGGGCCTGTCACACTCTCACAGCCTAACCTACTTTACAGGGTTTTTGTGAGGATAAAACAGAGGGGGGGGGGATAAAATCCCATTAGGGTTCCATTAGAAGAAGAAGAAGAAGAGTTGGTTTTTATATGCCAACTTTCTCTACCACTTAAGGCAGAATCAAACCTTCCCTTCCCCTCCCCACAACAGACACCCTGTGAGGTAGGTGGGGCTGAGAGAGTGTGACTGGCCCAAGGTCAGCCAGCTGGCTTCGTGTGTAGGAGCAGGGAAACAAATCCAGTTCACCAGATTAGCCTCCGCCGCTCATGTGGAGGAGTGGGGAATCAAACCTGGTTCTCCAGATCAGCATCCACCGCTCCAAACCACCGCTCTTAACCACTACACCACGCTGGTGTGGTGAAAGAAAGGCAGAGTATAAATGAATTAAAATTACCAAAAAGTGATAATTTAGGAATTTTTAAATGTTTGGAGTATAATCTGAGGCTCTAAAAAGTCTAGTTTACTTCGTATGCACATCAGTTCTGCTTCTCATGGTTTAATATAGCTGTAGAGGATGTCTTTTGGCATAAGTACCCAAAAGGCCATTAAACATTCCTTAAACAATGTACAATTCTTAACACTGGCCAGCTCACTAATGGCCCTTTGCCTTAAAAGGTCTCCTGAAGACACTAATCGTGATGCCAAAAGAAGATTATGAGCATTTGTCAGCTACGCAGCAGGTAATTTGTAAAGCCTCAGAACAACTGCACAGAAACTGTGCTAATTTAACTAACCGGCCTCCTAAATTCCTGCAGTTAAGACAGTGTAATGCGATTTTTGTTTACCGGTTTCTGAGCTAGCCAGGCAACGAATATACATGGGGCAAGATTTGAAATGTTACATTAATCTGTTTTAGAACAGATTCGGCTCACACATCTTTAGTACATATATTTTCAACTCATCGTTTTTGACAATAAATAGCAGTGTTTACACTGGTCATAAGAACATAAGAAAAGCCCTGCTGGATCAGACCAAGGCCCAGCAAGTCCAGCAGTCTGTTCACACAGTGGCCAACCAGGTGACTCCAGGAAGCCCCCAAACAAGAGGACTGCAGCAGCATTGTCCAGCCTGTGTTCCACAGCACCTAAGATAACAGGCATGCTCCTCTGATCCTGGAGAGAATAGGTTTGCATCATGACTAGTATCCATTTTTACTAGTAGCCATGGATAGCTCTATCCTCCATGAACACGTCCACTCCCCTCTTAAAGCCTTCCAAGTTGGCAGCCATCCCCACATTTTGGGGCAGGGCGTTCCACAATTTAACTATGCGTCGTGTGAAAAAAATACTTCCTTTTATCTGTTTTGCATCTCGCCCTCCAGCTTCAGCAGATGACCCCACGTCCTAGTATTATGGGAGAGGTTTTTGTTTTGTTTTGTTTTTTTCCCTAAAAGGAAACTCTACAGGCCACAACGCCTTCCCTCCCTATACGTTTCACCTGCCGTACTTTCTGTCTCCTCCGAACGATAAAGGTGATTAAGTAATTTTAAACTGGTACCATCTCTACCTGCTTGTGATGTTGGAAGAGAGGATTCATCCCTGCCATACTAGCCCTCCCCCCCCCCCTTTAAGAAGACACTCTAGGGATTCTGCGTAGGCAAAATCAAGACAGGCAGGGAGGGGAAAGAGAAAATCCCACTATTCTTACCCAAAAAAAGAAGCCCAAAACAGCTTCCTGGACAATCCACTGCTCTCAAACAGGGCTCCTCTCTCTGCAAGCCCAACCTGAGTTCGCACACAGCTCCCTCCTCGGAGAATGAATGGGGCCATTTGGGCATGGGAGGTTTTGGCTTGGATTTGCCACTCTTCAGGTGCATATTCCCCCCCCCGCCCAAATTCTCAAAACTCAACAATAAGCCCCCCATGTAGAGTTTTCAGAATTCAGATGGGGGGAAAATGTGCATCTGTAGAGTGGCAAATGCCATGCAAAACCTGAGCTTAAGTGGTCAGAATTCAGATGGGGGGGGGGGAATGTGCATCCGTAGAGTGGCAAATGCCATGCAAAACCTGTGCATAAATGGTCAGAATTCAGAGGGGGGGGGAAATGTGCATCTGTAGAGTGGCAAATGCAATGCAAAACCTGAGCTTAAGTGGTCAGAATTCAGATGGGGGGGGGGGAATGCGCATCCGTAGAGTGGCAAATGCAATGCAAAACCGGTGCATAAATGGTCAGAATTCAGATGGGGGGGGGGAATGTGCATCTGTAGAGTGGCAAATGCAATGCAAAACCTGAGCTTAAGTGGTCAAAATTCAGATGGGGGGGAATGTGCATCCGTAGAGTGGCAAATGCAATGCAAAACCTGTGCATAAATGGTCAGAATTCAGATTGGGGGGGGGAATGCGCATCCATACAGTGGCAAATGCAATGCAAAACCTGTGCATAAACGGTCTGAATTCAGATGGGGGGGGAATGTGCATCTGTAGAGTGGAAAATGCAATGCAAAACCTGAGCTTAAGTGGTCAGAATTCAGATGGGGAGGGGAAATGTGCATCCCTAGAGTGGCAAATGCAATGCAAAACCTGTGTATAAATGGTCAGAATTCAGATGGAGAAAAATGCGCATCTGTAGAGTGGCAAATGCAATGCAAAACCTGTGCATAAATGGTCAGAATTCAGATTGGGGGGGGGGGGGGAATGTGCATCCGTGGAGTGGCAAATGCAATGCAAAACCTGAGCATAAGTGGCCTGGGACTCCCCCCCCCCATCCAACCCCTCTCCTGCAATAGGGAAGGGGAGCCGCCAGCCATTCCCGCCGCCCTGACACGCAGGAGACGCGAGGCCCGAGTCGAGGGCCCAAGGGGACAGGGCCCCACCCGAAAAGAGACCCACGGAAACAGGCGGCGCTTCCCACGACTCCCCCCCCACCCCCCCCCCCCAGCGTGACTCACAGTTCCTGATGTCGGAGATGAAGACCGCCAGGCCTCGCATCCCGTCCCCCTTCGACACGGCCGGCATCCTGACGACCGACCGCGAAGACCCCCAACGCCTCACGCCCCGCGACCGCTAGGCTGCTATGGCCGCTGGGTGGACCTTTAGCCTCTCCCCCCGCCCCTCCTCCGCGCAGGCGCGCAGGCTCCCGCCCGCCGACTCCCCGCTGCGGATTACCCACAGCGCCCCCTGGTGTCCGGAGACGAGGCGGCGGCAGGGCCGGGAGCGCAGGCTGGCTCTCCCGTTGCAAGGCGTAAGAACATAAGTCAAAAAGGGCCAGAGTCCAGTAGCACCTTAAAGACTAACAAAAATCTTTTCTGGTAGGGTCTGAGCTTTCGTGAGCCACAGCTCACTTCTTCAGATACAGCTAGAATGTGAATCCATCGGTCTTTAAGTAGAGGAACAGTATGTAAATGTGAATAGCAGGCTTGATGGGATTAGGTGTGATATGCAGAAGAGTCAGTGATGTCCAGGGGAGAGATGGGTGTGGAGAAATCAGCATTGGTAATGGGCCATGAATGCAAGGTCTTTATTCAGCCCAGGTAAATGCATTGACTCACGAACGCTCATACCCTGCCAGAAAATATTCTTGTTAGTCTTTAACGTGCTACTGGACTCTTGCCCAGCTGTATCTGAAGAAGTGAGCTGTGGCTCACGAAAGCTCATACTCTACCAGAAAACGTTCTTGTTAGTCTTTCAGGTGCTACTGGACTCTTGCCCAGCTGTATCTGAAGAAGTGAGCTGTGGCTCACAAAAGCTCCTACCCTACCAGAAAATATTCTTGTTAGTCTTTCAGGTGCTACTGGACTCTTGCCCAGCTGTATCTGAAGAAGTGAGCTGTGGCTCACAAAAGCTCCTACCCTGCCAGAAAATATTCTTGTTAGTCTTTCAGGTGCTACTGGACTCTTGCCCAGCTGTATCTGAAGAAGTGAGCTGTGGCTCACAAAAGCTCCTACCCTGCCAGAAAATATTCTTGTTAGTCTTTCAGGTGCTACTGGACTCTTGCCCAGCTGTATCTGAAGAAGTGAGCTGTGGCTCACAAAAGCTCCTACCCTGCCAGAAAACATTCTTGTGAGTCTTGAAGGTGCTACTGGACTCTTGCCCTTTTCTACTACTGCAGACAGACTAACACGGCTACCCACTGTGAATTATCCTTAATACACTATTGAGAGCAATCACGAGTCCCCATTAAGAAGTGAGCTGCGGCTCACGAAAGCTCATCCCCTGCCAGAAAATATTCTTGTGAGTCTTTCAGGTGCTGCTGGACTCTTGCCCTTTCCTACTATATGCATGGGAGGTTGTGCCTTAGGTTTGCCACCCTCTAAATATTTTTGTTCGTCTTGAAGGTGCTCCTGGACTCTTGCCCTTTTCTACTACTGCAGACGGGCTAACACGGCCACCCAGTGCGAATTACCCATCCATCGTAATAGGGAACACGACAGCATCTGGAGAGCGGCGCACCCCTCCCGTGCATCACTGGCCCGGGCTCCTTTAAAAGGCGTGCAGCGCCGCCCGCTCCCCGAGCCCGTCCGCTTTCGCTTCCGAGTCGAGGAAAGTCGGCTTTTGCAGAGGCCGAGCCGGGAAGGAGGGCAGCCTAGCCTTGCAGCCTTGCAGCCTTGCAACCGCGACGTGTCCAGGAAGGAAGGGAGGAGTGGGCGGGAGCTCTGAGCCGGGCGGTGCGAGCTGGGGTCCAGTGGCTGGGCTGCAGAAACGAGGAATGAAGCTGGCCTTTGTAGGTTTGGTAGAGCTGCTTCCTTCTTACCCGCAGGGGAGCAAATGAAGCACATGGTTCAATGGTTAATTCCTGGGGGGGGGGTGGAATTAAGGCATAGGCGTGTCACCTGCTACCGGTTCTTATCCTAATTTTCTTTTCCCCCCCCTCGCCAGAAACCAGCAGCCCCCTGTTTTTAAACCTCGTGTGAGTCGAGTTGCGCCACGCAGCAGGTCGCACTCTCGTGCATGGGAGGCTTGGCTGCTCTCTAGATGCACATCAGATCACTCTCTTATGCATGGGAGGTTTTGCCTTGGATTTGCTGCTCTCTAGATGCACATCAGATCACACACTTCATTAAGGCCATTTGTTCAGGGGAGGTTTTGCCTTGGGTGGGCCACTCTCTAGATGCGCGTTTTCCCCATCCAGATTCTCAGAACTTAACAGTAAGCCCCCCTGCAGAGTTTTGAGAATTTAGATCGGGAAAATGTGCATCTAGAGAGTGGCACATCCAATGCAAAACCTCCGATGAATAAATGGCCTTATGCGTGGGAGGTTTTGCCTTGGATTTGCTGCTCTCTAGATGCACATCAGATCACTCTCTTATGCATGGGAGGTTTTGCCTTGGATTTGCTGCTCTCTAGATGCACATCAGATCGCACACTTAATTAAGGCCATTTGTTCAGGGGAGGTTTTGCCTTGGATGGGCCACTCTCTACCAGTGGTTCCCAACTGTTTTTTGACCAGGGACCACTAGGACTTTTTTGTTCGGTGCAGGGACCCCAAGGTTCAAAATAAAAATTCAGAGAATTTGAAAATAAACTTTAATCATAACTGTTAGTTAAACATTAAACTTAGAATAATATTTGAATATCTATTTTTATAATAGAGAACTTTTAATTGAAAATATTTATTTATTATGGGTTTATAACTTTGTTTCGCGGACCTTAATTTAGTTCTCGTGGACCCCTGGGGGTCCACGGACCCCTGGTTGGGAACCAGTGCTCTAGACGCACGTTTTCCCCATCCAGATTCTCAGAACTTAACAGTAAGCCCCCCCTGCAGAGTTTTGAGAATTTAGATCGGGGAAATGTGCATCTAGAGAGTGGCCCATCCAATGCAAAACCTCCGATGAATAAATGGCCTTATGCGTGGGAGGTTTTGCCTTGGATTTGCTGCTCTCTAGATGCACATCAGATCACTCTCTTATGCATGGGAGGTTTTGCCTTGGATTTGCTGCTCTCTAGATGCACATCAGATCACTCTCTTATGCATGGGAGGTTTTGCCTTGGATTTGCTGCTCTCTAGATGCACATCAGATCGCACACTTAATTAAGGCCATTTGTTCAGGGGAGGTTTTGCCTTGGATGGGCCACTCTCTACCAGTGGTTCCCAACTGTTTTTTGACCAGGGACCACTAGGACTTTTTTGTTCGGTGCAGGGACCCCAAGGTTCAAAATAAAAATTCAGAGAATTTGAAAATAAACTTTAATCATAACTGTTAGTTAAACATTAAACTTAGAATAATATTTGAATATCTATTTTTATAATAGAGAACTTTTAATTGAAAATATTTATTTATTATGGGTTTATAACTTTGTTTCGCAGACCTTAATTTAGTTCTCGTGGACCCCTGGGGGTCCACGGACCCCTGGTTGGGAACCAGTGCTCTAGACGCACGTTTTCCCCATCCAGATTCTCAGAACTTAACAGTAAGCCCCCCTGCAGAGTTTTGAGAATTTCGATAGGGAAAATGTGCATCTAGAGAGTGGCACATCCAATGCAAAACCTCCAATGAATAAATGGCCTTATGCATGGGAGGTTTTGCCTTGGATTTGCTGCTCTCTAGATGCACATCAGATCACACTCTTATGCATGGGAGGTTTTGCCTTGGATTTGCTGCTCCAGATGCACATCAGACCACTCTTATGCATGGGAGGTTTTGCCTTGGATTTGCTGCTCTCTAGATGCACATCAGATTACACTCTCATTCACGGGAGGTTTTGCCTTGGATTTGCTGCTCTAGATGCACATCAGACCACTCTCTTATGCATGTGAGGTTTTGCCTTGGATTTGCTGCTCTCTAAAGGCCCATCAGATCACTCTCTTATGCATGGGAGGTTTTGCCTTGGATTTGCTGCTCCCTAGATGCACATTTCCCCCATCCAAATTCTTAAAAATCAAAAATATAAGCCCCCATGTAGAGTTTTGAGAATTCAGATGGGGGAAATGTGCATCTATAGAGCGGCAAATCCAAGGCAAAACCTTCCATGCGTAAATGGCCAGAGTTAATTAGTCTACAAGGAATATCACCCTTGGTGAATTACTCTCGATCACCACAGTGAACTAGAATTCCCATTTTATTTCTAACAAAGTCATTCTAAATAAGAGTATGGCAATGGGGTAGATAAAAAATGTCAAGTGGGAATGTTTCTGTAGAAAAACCTTTGGTCTATCACTCACTGTCAATATAGCCGACCTCACAAGCTTGTTTTGGTACAGGAGTAAAATGGGAGGGGGCATGCTCACAACCATTGTCTCCATGGAAGTTAAAGGGGTAAAATAAAAAAGCTATAACTAAAAACTGTTGCTCCAGAGTACAATCTCTATAGATTCTGTGGGAAAGATCCACCCAGAGGAATCCACTCCTTTCCTCCCAGATGGATTTTGTATGAGTCTGCAATGTACCTTCTTAAGTTAATTCACTGTCAATTAACTGTAGATCCAGTTTTTTTTCAGATATTGCTGCACACTCTAAACTTCAGTTTGTAAGCAGTTTTGTTCTTTCTGGTACTTATAAATATGTAGGTGAGCAGCATCTGTACCCTCTGGAGTTCGTTTCCAGTTAGGTGGAGTGGTCCTTTCCCAAGAAATCTGTACCTGTTCTTTAGTAATAACATTTTATAATGTCTAGGCCATCATTTGTGACAATGTGGTCATATGATACTCAAAGTGCTTTTCATTTTTCCTGTGTCTGCAATGCAGATGTAAAATGTACATTGCTATGTTTGGAAAAATTCTATATTTGACCCTGCAATAACAGCATTCATACATGTACTATAGAGTATGTGTGTGGGAGGGGTGGGAGAGAAACTGCTCTTAGGCTTGACTTCTAACATTATGCTGGTTTGGACTGAAAACAAAGGAGCTAGTAAATATCCTGCATCTTTATTTAAACCTTTGGATGAATTATGTACTGGGGCAGTTTCTCTGAGAAGAAGCATTCAGGTTATTTAATTTGGCAAACTCAGATGTGGCAGGAACATTTGTAGCGGAAACAAGCCTGCTTTATTTATTAGCTACATTATATGCTAAAAAGTGGGTACGCTTACTCCTAGAGCTAACGTTGGGTACATTAAGGATTACTGTGGCATCCTCAGAGTAATGGCCTCTATCAATTGAATCCAACAGGAATTAATTTGCTTTGGATAAATTAAAATATAAATGCTCTGGAAGTAAAGCAGATACCACTGCTAACATATTTGAATGATTCTGTATCAGAGACAAATTATTCAAATGTATATCTAAGAATTTTTTATGCAAGTCTTTCACTGTGTAGAAGATGTCAAATGTATAGCCAGTTGTGTGGGATCCTTACCCTAAATAGTGCTTTGAGGCCCGGGGCAATATTTGATGTGGCTGGAAAGTGCAGTTTTCCCTATCAGCCAGCATTTCTGGTATGAATGCAAGAAATTACTTTAGACCCAGTGGGTCTGCCCATCCTATTATTATCTAACCTGATTGATGGTGGCCCTCCAGGTATTTTGGGGGAGATCTTTCCGGTCCTGTACCTTAGAGTCTTCTGACTGGAATTGTTTTTTTAAAAAGATATTTTATTAACATTTTAAAAAAGAGACCAAACAAAGAAATTACATACACTTGTGAATTGTGAAGGAGAGATGCATGTAAGCTGCTTCTGAACGATAGACCCTCTCTGTCTTAACTCTCTTGGGTAATAGCTTGTCTTGTTGATCGGAAATGAGTTGTCTGACAAACCAAACTCTTTCTTTTTCCTTTTCTTTTAAATATTCACTGTAGAAATTAAAGGTGACTGGAATCGCTAAAGCTGCCATGAGATGTATCTGTACTGGACTGCTTGTTTTTGCCCTGGCTTCTCAGACGGTTGATGCTACGTTATCAAAGACAGATACAAAAAAGGCTACCTCAAAAATACTGAAAGAAAAGGTAGGAGAATGTGCTTGGTTATATGGCACGCAGACTCATTTGTTTTATGTATATCTCACTTTTCTCTACTGGGGACTCCAAACCAGCTTACAGGAAAACATAATTTAGGCAAACAAAACATACACACTGCAACATCCTGGGCTGGTTCTGGATCCACTGATACGTCTCCCTCAGGGACATAGGCTGTGTGCTATGGGTTAAGGATCAAGAGCCAGGAGCACTTTGACTCTAACCCCCCAAAGTTATGTCTTTGGCCACATCTTGGTTAAATCTCTGCAACAAAGGAGGAGCAGAAGCTCAGCCCAAATGACATAGATCTGGCAATGCGGTGCTCCCAACCTTTCTCTACAGTCTTATTGCAAAGATGCCTGCCAGCCCCACGGAAACATGATTGTCGGGCCTTGCTTTATTGAAAGGTACCTGTAAGGCAGAACGAGGTCAAATTACATGTGATGGGGGCAGTCATATTTGTTGGTCCATGTATGTGGAAAGCAGGATTTTATGTGGTGTCTAATTTAACTGGCCCTGACCTGGATATCTCATGTTAGCCTGATCTCATCAGATCTTGGAAGCTAAGCAGGATTGACCCTGATTAGTATTTGGATGGGAGGCCACTAAGCAAGTCCAGGATTGCGATGCAGAGGCAGGCAATGGCAAACCATTTCTGAATGCCTCTTGCCTTGGAAACCTTTCGGTGGGGTGTTGAACTCATTTGTTACGAGGGTCAGATATGACATAAATGTCACTTGGTCAGGCTGGGCCATGTGTACCAAATAAATAAACACCATAAGATGTAATGGTAGATACTGGAGATACAAACTCTATAAAAGGCACAGGCAAAGTGAATTAATGATATTTTTTACTTAAAAAACAAGCTTAGAACAATAACATTTTTACAGTATTTACTTTTATTTAACAGTCTTACTGTTATTGTTTTAAATATGCTTGTGTTTTAAGTTAAAATAAAGTAAAAATAATATAATTAATTGACTTTGCCTGTGTCTTCTATAAAGTTTGTATCTCTAGTCCCTGGCATTAATTTTTTTTAAAATATCTGGAATGAGCCCGCTCACAGCGGCCTCGCCTGCCAATATCTGGAATGGGTGTGTGTGTGTGACTGCCTTGGTGGGTGAGCTCGCTGTGGGGGTGGGAGTGGAGGAGAGAGAAAGAAAGACCAAAGGAAAAAAAGAAAGAGGGAGAAATAGAAAGTGAGAGGAGAGAAAGAAAAAGAATGAAAGAGGGAAAGAAAGACAAAGAAGGACGGGGGAAGGACGCTGGCTGGGCTCATGGAGCTGGAGTGGCCCCTGCAAGGCCAGAAAGGGACATGGGCCGCATCCGGCCCTCAGGCCGCATGTGTGACACCCCTGCCCTACGGGGTCACCATAAGTCACCTGTGGCTTGATGGCAAAAAAAAGTAAATCAGACTTGGATGGGGTATGTTCCGCGCCAGATGCTGCCACCCTGGCTCAGGACTAACTCCTGACCCCCTCTGACAGAACAGCAGCCCACAGGGGTTGTCCGAGCAGATGCAGGCCAGCAGGGGTGCAACTGAGGTTCTGGCCCCTCTGCACCCGGTGCTTGGGAGAAGCACCCCAGAGGACTCGAGACTGGGGCTCGCCATGGCTGAGTCAGGCGCAAAGGAGCCCATCCCCTCCGGGAGACGCTGAGGCTCACCGCGGCCAAGTCACGCGTGGCGTGGGGGTTGGCTTGCGGGGTGGAGCATGCCCACTAGGCTCTGGCATCAAGCAGGGCAGGGCTCCCAGTGCTGAGCCGTGAAGGAGTGGCTGCGCTCCAGTGGCCAGCAGTTTCTGATTGCCCTGGGAAGCACCTACCCGGAGCAGGCTGGAGGGTGGGAATGGGCTTCCTTGGAACCGGGGGGAGGAGGATGGGGATGGGAACTTGGTGGGTAGGACAGGTGTTGAGTGGGAGAGGTTAAAGGGGGTGGAGGACACAAAGGCCGAGGAGGAAGGAGAGGGGAGGTGGTAATCTGGGCTGCCTGACTGACCTATGCCATGTGGAGTGAGGAGAGGAGGCCCGGTCCCAAAACTCCTAGTCTGAGGCCTTGCTGTGTCCTCTGCGGGACACAGCCTCCTCCTTAAGGTGTCCTCCCTTAGAACTGCCCATACAGCCATAGCAAGATAATGGGCATTTTCTGTGGTGGGTCCCCCCCCCCGTCATCAGAGCTCTTTTACTGCCCAGGGGAACCAGCGCCCGCCTCTCTGTTTTTATTTTGCAAAGGCAGAGAAAGACAGATCCAAGAGGAGGGTGGAGGTGTGAAACCACACTTGCTAAAATAAGGCGAATTTTAATGCCTGATGATGGTATACCGGCATGCCAGTATTAAAAAAACCCAAGAAACCTTAAAAAGACCTTGGTGTTACGTCAACCCTTAGCTGGCATCTGCCAATCACAAAAGCAGTGATGAAAATGATGATCACTCCCCTACACGTGGGTTTGACTGGCAATCTGCTATACCTAGTTTTGCATAAATCACTGTGAGTAGGTATCCACAGCTCTTTTTTTAATGAATTTTTTTTCAAACATTAAACAATAACATACACCCCATACAAACACAACACAGTTAACAAAGCAATATAAATAACAAGAAAAGAAAATCCTAGTCTTCTCCAAAATTCTGTAATTGGTTGGTTCTCTAAGATTTCCTTCTTCAAAATAGTCTTTTTTTTAAATCTAGAAACCAGTTGACAATAAGTAAGTCATTCCATTTTTGTTTTTTCCACTTTTATTATGTCCCAAGTTTTAATTTGACCATCTGTTGTGATCATATTCGGATATGTTATATAGTCCATTCGTCCCCCCTACCACATTCCTATAATATGCTTCTATTGGGGACATTAATAGTGCTGGGGTTGGATTGATCTTTTCATTTTTTCCAAAGCTTCAGTAGATTATTTTTAATCACATGATGAGATTCGCCTCTCTCATACTTGGTTGCTTTCCAAATTTGATAGCGCAAACCTGATTTCAATCAATCAACCTTTATTGGCTTATAGTCAGAATCATAGCATAAGCAGTGCACAAAATTCTGTACATACATTTTCAACTTAAATTTAATTTAAACTTTTGTCTTAGTCTTGACAACTTCCACCAGAAATTCCGCCACCTTTGAAGTGATTTCAGGAATAGAATCATTCATTAAAAATCGGAAGGTTCTTGGCTAGATTTCATTTTCTTGTAAAATTGTTTTATTACTCCAAAGTGATCAGAACAAACGTCAGTTCCCAGCTCTTACCAAGATCCATATGGAGGATCGGGGAACCTACAATTCATGTAAAGAAGCTGAAGCCATGATCCCACCTGATCCCTATGGGTCTTTGGGGCAGCAAACTCAAACAGCTCTGGCTTACAGTGAGAAAATAGAAGCTTATAATCTGAGATAATCTTACATGAAATCATGGGCATGGCTGGGCTGGTAAGGATCCTGGGTGTTGTTGAACTACTTTTAGGAGCAGGTGTGTTTGCTTGTGTCATGGTTTATATTCACAAAGACAATGAATGGTACAACATGTATGGGTACTTGCAGTCTGATGGCTATGGGACAAGCAACATGTATGGCTACTATTTTGGTGTTTTAACCCTAGAAATGAAAGTGTTCTTAGATTCAACTCTATTGAATTCTTTATTCATCCATCCTTATTAATGTTCTTTAAATGGAATGCTGAGTTAAGTGATGTGATCAGCGTTATTCTGGACTGATCCAAACACTCTAGAATGCCATGGTGAGGCTTCTTATGGGGACCCTGGTGCAGGCGCATATTAAGCCAGTGCTCCGCCATCTGCACTGACTCCAGCTGGAACATTGGATCAGATTTAAGGTGCTGGTTTTGATCTTTAAAGCCTTACACGGTCTGGGACCTTCATATCTGTGGGGCCGCCTCTCCTGGTATGTCCCCCAGAGAACATTATGATCATCAGATAATAACCTGCTGGTGGTCCCTGGCCCAAAGAGTGTCTGGCGGGCCAGGGCCTTTTCTGCCCTGGCCCCTGTCTAGTGGAATAGTCTCTCTAATGACACCAGGGTGTCGGGACCTTAAGGAATTCGGCAGGGCCTGCAAGACAGAGCTATTGCATCAGGCCTACGGTTGAGGTCTTTTCCATCAATGCTGGCCTCCCCCCCGCCCCATTGCCATCTGAATTCAGTGGCTCTGACTGCCCACAGGACCTGCTGCAGCTTATATACCATAATAAGTGCGCCATCTGATACATATTGTTGATATTATCCATTGATTTTATGGGGCTGATTTTATTCGTAAGTATGGTTTTAGCATGATTTTATTGCAGTTGTGCTGCAATAATGCGTGAGCCGCCCTGAACCTGGCTTTGCTGGGGAAGGGTGGGATACAAGTTTAATAAAATAAATAAAAAACATAAGTAGTACATAGAAGAGCTGAATTAGATTAAATTTCTGTCTAGTCCAGCGGTCTTGTTTTCAATGGTGGCCAACCAGTGTTAGTGTGAAGCACACAGACTGAGCATGAAGGCAACAGATCTCCCTTCTGGTTTTTCCTAGCATTTTATATTCATGGGTATACTGCTTCAGAACACAAAGATTACTTTTAGCTATCACAAGTAGTCATTCATAGACCTACCCATCCCCCATAAATTTGTCTAATCCTTTTTTTGAAAAAAGTCCTCTAAACTAGTGGCCGTCAATAAATTGCGACAATAAATTCAGCTAGTTACATCTAAAATAATCGTTTCTTTGCAGACTCACCATTCAGATAAAACTGTGCAAGACCGTGGTCTAGTAGTCACAGACGTAATGGCTAAAGATATTATTGTGGAACACAAGAGCTACTGTGCCAAAAAAGCAAGAGAGCGATACTTCTTAGGAGATGTTCTGGGCTACATTACACCTGTAAGTACTAAGAAAATTAACATAGTTGAACTGCAGGTATCTTTTGTGGTGTGTTTTGGGGGATTTTTGCAAACAAAAATGTAAATTCTAGCCTCAAACTGGGAATGCTATTTTCATGTTTCATCCAAATAGGTAAAATTTATTGGGTAAGGCCAAAGGCCATAACAATATAACAAAATAACTGCCTGTGTTTCCTCAATATAATAAAACTCAGATATGTAAAGAAATATAGCATGTGGCGAATCTTGTCCTTAACACCTTTTCTTTGTCCCTTTTCCAGTGGAACAGCCGTGGCTATGACATGGCTAAAATATTTGGAAACAAATTTATGACGATCTCGCCAGTGTGGCTGCAAGTGAAAAGAAGGGGCAAGGAGCAGTTCCAGGTGACAGGACTCCACGACGCTGATCAAGGTGCTCATCATACTCTCTACCTGCACATCATACTCTCTACCTGGTGATGTCAAGCTAGCACTTTTGCAGTTGCATGAATGAGTCATCAACTGTTTGACTTGGAGTTGTTAACGTGCATTGTCCTGAGTTTTACTGTGAAATATTTTGCGGATGGTCCTTAGAAAGTCTTGGGTCACTGCAAATTTAACAGGGCAAAATGAATGCCATAATTGTTTAACGGGAGGCATACTAAAATGGTAAAAAGTATAGAATGACTGTATCTACGGCAAATTTACTTGAACTTGGAACTCCCGTTATAACCTTGCATTTAAGTTCTCCCAGGATAGTTTTATGGTGCCTTAAAGACAAATACATTCATTATGATCGCCTGAGCTTTTATAGGCAAGAGCCTGTTTTATGAGATGCGTAAAACAGATGGTGAAAATGAATGGGCAGTGTGTGTGTGATAGAGTGAATGTCCAAAATATGGTGATGCATATGAATGTTAGCTATCCGTGAATTCAGAGTATGTCTAAAAATATGCTTCCACGCTATTCAGACATAAGTTGGAAATCGTGACTATTATGACATCAATAATTACTGATTTATCTCAGAATATTCAGATTATAAAACTTGTCTGGGATTGTCACATGTTGACATTTACATTTTTTTGACATTTGCTGCAATATACGGTAAGATATTCTCCTGCTCTCAGTGGTGGGTTAAGACAGTTGTGCAAGCTGATTATATTCATATATACAAACACTGTCTAAAAGATACCGCAAAGGAGCCAGTCAGTTGAAGTTAATTATATTTTTATACGATACTTTTGTTGCTGGCAATAGCGGCTGAAGGCGGCTTACGAAAGAAACCAGCCCTGATGCTCAAGTAACAAACACTTAAAAACAAACGAGGAAACAAAAAACCTAGCTACGGAAGAGTCCCCCATGATAATACCCTCCTTACAGTAATAACAGTCAAGACACTTGCTCACAGACAGCATTCCACAACACTGGAGCTGCTGCCAGAAAAAAGGGGGCCTGCTAAGTGGGTAGCTTGAAGGGAGGGCTCAACCAGCAGCATAAGGTCTAGGCTGAGCTCCTGTTTCCCTTGCTGTTAAGATATTAGCCCAGCCATAAGATATGTCTGGGCAAGAGCGAAAGGGCCCTTCTCTCTGTGGCTTGTTGCCTGTGGTCCTGAATGAGCTGGGCCAGTAGGTCCAGGACCAGCCCAGGATGTGTTGTACTGTACTGCTTGTTTTGTTCTGTTGGCTTATTTCTGTTGATTTTTCTATTTTGGAAGCCTCTTAGGGTGCTGGGCCGAAGCGTGGAGTAAAAGTACTTAAATAAATTAAAACCAGGAGGAGGCCCTGAGAGGATCTAAAGTGACAAACAGCATCATGACAGGAGAGATGATCCTTCAAATAAGCTTGCACCAGATTGTGTAAGGCTTTGAAGTCAAAACTAGCACATTGAAATTTGGTGGCCGATGTAGCTGGCCCCGGGAGGCAGTAATATGCTTCTCTCGTCTAGGAGTACTAACTCAAATGCATGCCATCCTATTCTGTACTAGTTATAGTTTCTGGATCATCTTTAAGGGCAGTCCCACATACAGCATGTTGTCGTAGTCTAGCCCTAAAGTTACAGAAGAATGGTTCGGCATAGTCGGATCCACAGAGCTCAGGAAGGGAGATAATTTTTGCACCAAATGCAACTGATAAATGTATTTTTGTTGCTGCATTTACCCGATCTTCTAATAAAAATGTGGGATCCAATAATACCTGTAATCTCTTTATGGAAGTAGTGAAATTCATCTGTCCAAGGTAGGCAGTGCATTTGCTCCCAAAGTACTGATGAGCATCATCTCTATCTTGTCTAGATTCAGTTAGCTTGTTTCTGTTAATAATGGTTTTAATAAAGGATCCACTCTGCTATTGGGCCAAATTCTAGGATTCAGCCTTTCATTGGGGGGATTTGGAAATGCTGTGCAACTGGAACAATACTAGGATCTTGGGTCCTCATTGGGAAGTGTCAGGATCCCAGCAATCATTGGAAGATTTGCAGTTTTCTGCATGAGATATGCTAATGGAGAATTTGCCTGGATGATGCAGTGGGAGAGGAGATGGGTCTGTCTGAGATTATTGAATTCCCTGTGCGACAGAAATGTCTAATACTTGAGAGCAATGCATCAGGAGAAGGGTAGATAGCCCTGTCCAGGCATTTGATTAGGTTTCCTGCCGAGGCTGCAATGAAGGGACATTCCTGAATGGTCTGGGGGTGCAGGTTATTTTCCTGCAAGCATGGGTCAGTACTTATAGCTAGGGTGTGGGAACCACTGAAGATCACACAACCGAACCTTGATTAATGTTCTCTGGAGTGATTTTAGCTGCCAGGTCACTTCCTCTTGCAAGTGCCAGAAGTAGAGTTGCTAGCCCTTGGCTGGCAATCCCCTACAGACGGGGTTGGGTGGAGACTTACTGAAACAGCATCTTGCAATGTCCCAATGTCAGTTTTGCTGCATAAAAGCTTCAAAGATTTTGGGGAACCCTAGAGCATCCCATGACATGGTGATGTCACTTCCGGTTACATAGCTAGAAGCGATGTAGTGCTGTTGGATGCTGCCCTCCCCCATTTTTCCCCACCACCCTGTTGAATGGCAGTGGAGGACCAAGGCAGAGGGTGGGAAGTTGTGGCCTCCCAAACATAAAGTGATACATTCCATGATATGGTATGATATCATAAGATGGATTCTATCAAGCTTCTGACTGTGCTAAGCCCGAGCATTTTGGGAGTGGAAAGACCTAACTCAATGTGTAGGGGTGGTCATGGGGCAACAATAGGTAGCCCCAACCATACTTACAGTAAGGGTCCTTTGTCTCCAAAAGAATACTTTCAAAGTCTCAGTGTGCTTATTTGTACCTTCCTGAGTGAGCCAAAAATGAGTGGAGTAAGCCAAGATGCATGTGTGTAGCTCTGTATTTCTGCTGAAATTGTTGGTTAGCAATTTACACACCTGTGGCAAAGTATAGCCCATAGTTTTATTATTGTTTTTAACAGAATGAACTATGTAGCTATTATATCTTTGACAGGTGCCAAGCGGAAGACTCTTAAGATGTATCTTTGTTGGAAGAGGTGGCTATTGTGATTGTTAATCTTCATGTTTTGTCTTCTGACAGGCTGGATGAAAGAGGTCAAGAAGAACGCCAAAAACATCAAAATAGGTGATTTTGGAGTGTACGCTTTCACTTTTGAGTTCTGGAGTTAGGGAAGAAGTTTTCTTCTAGGAAGAATTAATTGCAGTTATTGATGCACCACTTCTGCATTTCGCACTTTTTGAAATAGCTTAATCTAGATCACCTCCAAATAATAAAATCTGGAAGTGTGAACTACAGATTTGAGGGTTCATGTATACTAATTCTAAGTTCCGACTTTTCATCATCTGAGGAAAAATGTGTGGTTTATATCCTACTCGTTTTTTGTAATGGCTAAATGTGCTGTTATTGCTGTTCTTGTAGTTTCAAAGTTAAAATGGTTATCCTGCTTGTGCCCTATGGTTGAAGACGTTTGGTAGTGAAGGCTTTTGTAGCTTTCCCTTTCCGAAAAATTCGGGGAAATTTCTGTTTGTGTCATAAGCTATATATCACACCAGTTCCATGGTCTTCTAAGGCCCAATTCAGATGCCTATTTGTGTCAAAGATCCTGTTCTTGTCGTGGAGTAAAGGGTAAATATTTCCCTGTCCTTGATGGCACTCTATGTAGACACCTGTACATACAGAAGCCCAAATTGTTTGATTCCCTTCTCCCTTGAAGCAAAATAATGATATGGTTTGGGCCTCTGTACAAATGGTTGCATCATATATTGCATTGTGGGCATGGTGAAGGCAGGTATCTGCCTTGATTTTTGCTACAGTTATGAAGAATAAACAATATTCTTAGATTTTAAGTCTGTTTTGGCGCTTGAAAACATTAAATGTATGGCAGAAGCTCTCATGAACCCACTGGTTCAGATGCATTAAGTAAACTTTGGTTTATGGAAAGTTTATGCCACAATTAATGTGTTAGTCTTTGAGAAGCTTTACCACACTCTCCTTCATAAACATTGAAAAAGTTGTGGTAGGGGGAGAGGGAAAGAGCTGAAAGTAAATATCAAGAGGCATATTTTAGGAAACTATTATTAATCATCATTCAAAATCTTAATTTCTTAAAACAGCAGCTTTGTTGTGTAGAGTATTAATTGTTACTTCTATAGTAATCCCCCCCTCCTCTCTTTTTTAAAATCCATAGCGCCAAGGGTTTTGTTTGAAGGCTGGACTTACCAAGACTTTGAGAGTGTTTTTGGCAGTGAAGATGAAATAGAAGAGCTTTCCAATACTATGGTTCAAGTGGCCAAGGTAAAAATCACAGCTGTCAGAAATAAAGAAGCGATGCAATTTCAAAACTTTGTTTGGTATATGAAAACACTTGTTTTTATTAGAAGTACAGGTTGAGTAAATCACCCCTTAAACAAAGTCTGCCTAGTAAACGTCAGGATGTGACGTCACCCCATGGGTTAGGAATGACCCGGTGCTTGCACAGGGGACCTTTACCGGGGGTTTTTACAGGTTGAGTATCCTCTATCTGGACATCCCAAATCTGGACTGACCCAAAATCCGGACCTTTGGAGCCAACATGCAGTCAGATCCCCACTGCTGGGCCTCTCCAAAGTACGGAGAAGCCGGACAGTGGGGATCTCACTTTAGCTTCCCCACTGCAGTTGAACTCCATGTGGAGTTTGACTGCAGTGGGGAGGGATGCTAAACTGAAGGCTGGGCACGCTGCAAGGCTAGACTTCCGTTTAGCTTCCCTCCCAGCGGCAGTCAAACTTCAGGACCACTTCTGTTTGCAAGCTGTCCGGATGAGGGATACTCAACCTGTAACATGTTCGAGGTTAAGAATTTAATGGTGTATCTCATCCAAAAATGAATGAGACATGATTTCTGCATGGAAAATTAAATATGTTAATTAGTCCTGTGTTGGTTCTATGGGGATAAATCAGGGGCTAACCTTGAAAGATCAATTAATTTAAATGGATTTTTTTTAACTCAGAACACTCCAACCTAGAGAACAATACAATATATATTTATATAGCTAAGTTTAACAGTGAACAGATTTGGAACTGATAGGGTACTTTCACACAGCCCAAATAATGCACTTTCCATCCACTTTCAGTGCATCTTAACGATCGTTTGCAAGTGGATTTTGCCAGTTCACACAGTAAAATCCACCTTCAAAGTGCATTGAAAGTGCATTATTTGGGCTGTGCGAAAGTGCCCACAGTCTTTCTGAGTTCAGCTGAACCACTGGGCCTTCTTGCAAAAACTTAGTGATGAACAAAGTCCAATTTCCAGTCCAAAGTGTTGGGATCTTCCAAGCTAAATGCTTTGAAACATAAATTTGACCTCCCTTGGGATTGTTCAAATGGTTGCAACTGAATCATGGGCTTTTTCTGTAGTCGGCCCAGTTCTTTGGAAGGGCCCGTCAGAGTAGGTGAGGAGGGGGCCTTTCTATTGCTTTATTTAGAAAGACATGTAAGGTAGGCAGTCTTATTCCAGAGGCCATATGGTAAATTGTTTCAGAGGATTTGGCTGTGCTTGTTCTAATTCTGTGTGTGTGTTAACCATATGTGTTTGTAATTCTTGTGTATTTTAAAACCTTGTGTCCCTCTAAACGTGTATTTTAATTTATTTTTCAGTTTTGTTAACTTGGATTGTTATAATTTTTGTTTTTGTAACCTGGTTGCTGCATTGTTAGCCAATCCAACTCCAATGAGATAAGGCAGGATAGAATGTTTAAAATAATCAGTTTTCTGTTGATTATATGTATGGAACTGCTATATTAATTTTAGATGCACAAAAATCTTGGTATGATGATGTACTGCATATCTGACTAGCATGATTATGTATAAAATTAATTGAATCTGTTGATTAAAATGAGTATAGTTATTTTACAAGTGCACAAAACTTAAAACTGGTAAACTCGGTCATCCAATACACAGTAAAACAGATAAACCATCGCTGCAACGATGATAAGATGCGAAGTCTAGAGTGAACAAAAGGTTTTGCAAGCAGTCCAAAACTGATAAAGTCAAAATAAGTCTGCTTCCATGATATTTGTCTCTAATTTATCCCTAATTATATTCATTCTAGAATGAAAATTTTGATGGCTTTGTGGTTGAAGTTTGGAGCCAGTTAGGAAATCAAAAGCAGACGTAAGTACAGAATTTTGTGCTGGGTATTTAGAGGGTTTTTTAAAACTCTCTTATACTAGAAGCAATTGTCACTCAAATGCTAATGATCTTTGTGTAAGTAAACATTTATTTTTATTTGTTTAAAACATTTATATGTTCTTTTCCTCCCAAAGGTCCATATGGTACAAAAAAACGGTTTGCCAATTACCCCCTCTTCCTGCTGGCCCTACTTTGATCTTTTCTGTGATGTTCCTAGGGAACCACTAAGTGAAGGGGAAATAATTTTGTAGACTGCAGCAGTAGGGGGGAGATGGGAAAGATGCCCTTTCCATAGTACAGCTCTTGTCACTTAGTTTTTGAACCCGTGTCTATAGTATAAGGTGGCTTTGTTATTTGTACCTTGGAGTTCCTTCTCTGTATCTGTAAGGTGATGAGGTATGAGAGCTGTTTTAAAGTGTGTTGCTCCAGTAACTTACAAAGAACGAAGCCATGTGGTAGAAGCCCAAAACTTTAATTATTGGATCTAGAATGATGAAGCTGAATCATGAGCTGGGACATTGTGGTCTAGATCTTCTTGTGTTACCAGAACAGTATGTAAGAAATGCAAGTGGTTCCCATACTAATGAGGTGATATCAGAAGGGACCATGAAAAGGCAGTCATTTCTCCACTTTTCTTTGTGATCATTTCCAGAGATCACAAAATCGTTCCTGCTAGTACCAATCCTGTGAAATCAGATCATATTGGGATAGGTGGCAAGTAGATAATATTTTATCAGGGGTGAATTCTGTTCTGCATTTTTCCTTATTAATCATCTGTCCAATCATCCTTTCATTGCAGGAAACTTTGGCCCCAGTAGTTCTTGGGGCCTCTGTTTTAAACAACGGAGGCATCAGCAAAGAGGACCTAGGGGTCATAGTCAGTCCTTACTGCAGTAAGACTTTTTGCTTGCTGTTGCCTTGCAGTTTCAGGCTCCAAGGGCCTGTCAGCTTCCTTGAACACATGAAGCTGCCTTCTACTGAATCAGACCCTTGGTCCATCAAAGTCAGTATTGTCTACTCAGACCGGCAGCGGCTCTCCAGGGTCTCAGGCTGAGGCCTTTCGCATCACCTACTTGCCTAGTCCCTTTAAGTGGAGATGCCGGGGATTGAAGCTGGGACCTTCTGCATGCCAAGCAGAAGTTCTTCCACTGAGCCACAGCCCCTCCCTTAAAAAAGCAGTATTGGTGGCTTCTATTGCTGCCTGAGAAGAAACATTAAAGCACTGATGCTGTAGCAGCTTTGCTTTAATGCTGTTACTCCAGACCGAAATGTAAGAATTATATATTTACTTAATTACTTGTGGTAAAGGTAAAGGTCCCCTGTGCAAGCACCGGGTCATTCGTGACCCATGGGGTGACGTCATGTCCCGACGTTTCCTAAGCACACTTTGTTTACAGGGTGGTTTGCCAGTGCCTTCCCCAGTCATCTTTCCTTTACCCCCAGCAAGCTGGGTCCTCATTTGACTGACCTCGGAAAGATGGAAGGCTGAGTCAACCTTGAGCCAGCTACCTGAAACCAACTTCCGTTGGGATCGAACTCAGGTCGTGAGCAGAGCCTTTGACTGCAGTACTGCAGCTTACCACTCTGCGCCACGGGGCAGAGTGGAGGAGGAGGAATCCAGCCTCGATTTCTCTCCAGTGACTTAACCGTTTCTTTGAACAAAGAATGGCTTGGCTAATTTTCAAGAAGACCAGGAAGGAGTGTGTGGGGGAAATTTCCTTGGTCATAGTGTGTACTTTTGTCCCCCATCCCACAAAATTGACTTGATTGAGGCAACGTGAAATAATGTGCATTTATTTTGATGGTGTTGACCATTCCGGGTTGCTGCTGGAGAATGAGATGGCAGGCATAAGTGGCTCTCACGACATTCAGTCCCATGTTGTTGGATATGTCGCCACTCAGGTGTGGGACTTTTGCTATGTGTTATTTTTGTTTTGGAATACGCTGCACGGTTACTCCTGGTTCCCTCTGTAGTGACCCATTTCTGCTTGATTGCTTTCTTGAGGCAGCCGTCTGGCTTGGCACCCTAACTCATAGCTTCAGCAATTTAAACAGTGATTGCAGTCTTCCTGACTGCTGACAGGCACTGCAGCCCCTTCTTTGGTATTGTCTGTCAATGTCTCTCCTTCTTCCATAATTAGCACTTTGATTGCTACTCTGAACAGCTTGCTTTAGAAGATTAATTCCACCTTTCACAACTTTGTCTTCTTCACTATGAACTTTCAGTTCCTTTATCTCCTTCAGCAAGGTGTTTCCTTTTTCCTTGAGCTACCTTTTCGGCTCGTGCTACAGATGTAACTGTTCATTGTTAGGCCCTTTTTGCCTTCACATGTATCCCATTTCCCAATGTGTGCCGTTTCTCTATTTGCTGAAATCTCTTCAGTTTTTCAAATGGGTATCATCCATAGCCTGGCTGTCAAGTAAACAAACTTCATTGTGATCAAAATATTGTCACTTTGTTGTCCCATTTTAAAAAATTATATGTTTTTTTTCTGCAAGAGTGGGGATCATGCATCTGTCACATGTGAGTTAAACAGGAACTCTTCTGAAAGTAAATATGTCTTTGTTTTACTTAAGCTAAGATCCTTTTGCCCTTCCAAATGACTTCTATATTGAGCCAGTGCAAACTCCCTTGGTCCCAGATTTTATGATGTCTGTTCCACTGTGTACCACTTTTTGATTCCACTTTCAGTCTGATTTGCCAAGCGGATAGAGCTCGACATGTCTTTTTACTGATTGCTATGTTATTTTTGCCTTTAGATTGAGTTCACTCCCAGTTATTGTTCCTGTCCAGCAGAGTGTTCCTTGTCTCTCTCTAATCTTTTCCTGAAAATTGAGCCTCCAGCAGCTTTTCTTTCTATGGTATAATAAATAAATAAATTTTATTTGTGGCTAATATGCCAGATAAAACTATGATTCCAAAAGCAAGTTGGAATTAGAACCGCATTTGGGGGCCTGCAATAGGACACAAAGAAAGGAAGCCTGAACTGATTTCACTTTAGCAGAAATTACAGATACCCATAAAGGAGCTCCATAGTGCAAAAAAGAAAGAATGCATGATACACTGCAAGAGCCATAGGAATATATGGGCCGCCAACTTGATGAAAAAACCTTAGAATCGCAGACAGGTAAATTTTAGTTCTCTCTCTTGCACTTAGTTATTTATTAGTAGTCTATTTATTAGATAACAGAAAATGGGATCCCAGATGTACTTTCAGTTTCAGTAATGTGGACAGCCTTCATATTTTAACTCTTTGTTCAGCAGCAGCCAGGGCCAAACTAGACATTACAAATTTTAGCGAGGTGGGTGTGCACATGCAGCACCAAAGTAGGGCAAGGCACCTTGGTGGTTGGCCTATGTTGCCCTGTGGATAGACTTGGCTATAATCCCCGAGGTATCTTTCTTGTACACTTCACAGCTGTTTTGTCCACTCGTCTGTCCCCCCCCCAATATGCACAGAAAATGAGAAGATCAGGAAAAAGTCTTGTCCATTTCTATCTCTCTTCCTTAAAATTAAATTCTTACTTTATGCATCGATGTCAGTGGTCACGTCATGAGACGACAAGAGTCACTGGAAAAGACAGTCATGCTAGGAAAAGTTGAGGGCAGCAGGAAAAGAGGAAGACCCAACAAGAGATGGATGGACTCAATAAAGGAAGCCACAGCCTTCAATTTGCAAGATCTGAGCAAGGCTGTCAAAGACAGGACATTTTGGAGGACTTTCATTCATAGGGTCGCCGTGAGTCGGAAGTGACTTGACGGCACTTAACTCTCACACACACACACACGCATGCATCAATACCAGTGTGTGTACATGTCCATTTGAAGAACCCTTTCCCTAGACTCAATGAAAAATACAAGGTTTAGCTATCTCCTGTACATCATGGTAAGGCTAAAATGTTTTTACAGATCCATTCCTAAATGTGTGACTGTTCTACAGGAGAAAATATTTTCCATTTATTACATTCATCCCAGTTTTCTACCAAGGGCTTTTGGTGGTATGCGTGATTCTCCCTTCACAACAACCATGTGAGGTTGGTTAGGCTGGGAGAGTATGCCTGGCCCAAGATCACCCAGCGGGTTGCCTGGTGAGCAGGGTCTCTGCAATCCTGGACTGGCATTCTAAGCACTAATGCCACCCTGGCTGTCCAAAACAGGGTGGGTAGGGTGACCGAAAATGCTCTCCAAATAGAATGCAACTGTTAATGGGTGACACAAGCCCCGGAAGGCTGAACTGTGACTGCAGATACAACTTCCTGCCTAGCCATAAGTTGACTTTAAATATGTATATACAAGGAAAATTGTCTTGTGAACATGCATACCAATAGCGGGAGGGACGCACAAAAATTACCTTAACCAGCATGTGTGAAATCAGTCTCTCACAATCAGCTGGGTTCAGAGCCAGGCTGTGAGCACACTTTCTGAAACAATAGCCAGCTTTTAAAGAAGTACGGAACTGGCTCCATGTACCCAAGGCAGCATCTGTTGTGTGTTTCTCAATTTGCATAGACATGACACAGATTGTGTATCTTTTGCATTTTTCATTACTTACTTTTGCATACTTGTTTGTAGAGAGAGAGTTCATAATCTGCCAGTTGAGAATAACAATAAATTTAATAAAATGGGTTCTTTTCCACAGAGTCTTGTGAAATGATTTAGGATACCATCTTGGACTATGTGGTGATGTCAGAAGGAAATGTGCCCCTTCCTTCTGGGGACAGAGGACCCCGTCTTTTCCAGTGATCCCAGATTACCTTGAATTCTTATTAGGGCTGTTGGAAAAAAAATTTGGTGAAGTTCGGCTTCAGCGATATTCGGCCCTTTTAAATTCGGGACGTGCCGAAGTCCGAACACCCCCGCTTCGGATCCGTGAAATTCAGCACGAGATCCGGAGTTCGGGGGAAAATTTGGCCCTCCGCGGGCCTTCACTGGGCTTCCCAGGCGCAGATCTGTTTAAAGAGCCCCCCAAGCGCCTTCATGGAAGCCCGTGAAGGCACGCGGGGGGGGGCTCTTTAAACAAATCTGCGCCTCCCAGGAAACCGGGCAGGGCGGTCTTTAAAGGCGGGAAAAGGCAGGTTCGGGGAACGCTGAATGTGCTGAATTTATTCTGTGTTCGCCCGAACTCTCCAAATTCGGCGCGTCCTTATCCTGCCTTTTTTTCTGTTCCATCCGAACCAGAAACCGCCGAATCGGGGGAAATTCGGGGTTTTTTCGGGACGAACTGAATTGACAGCCCTAATTCTTATCCATTCCAACTTTTCAAAGACTTTTCTTCTTGGCCAAATATAATGCCTTACCCCTTGATGAATAAACTGGCAGATTTTTGAAAACCCCAGTCCCAACAGAGAGTCTGCCTGTGTAGAAAGGCAAAGACAGAAACGCTTACCCATTTTTTAATTCAGCTTTGATTTATAGTCGTCTATAAGAACTTTGATTACTCCATTGATTTCACACTTTCCTTATGTTATCATGATTACCACGTAATCTGTCTGCTGTCTGGTAATGATAAGGCTGTTACTCTATCCTTGGTTTACTACTTAACAGCCGCTTTGAAGATACACCGAAAATTACAATCAAGGTATGCCTAAATGCTCATTTGCATACAGGCGCTCTTTTTGCACTGAAACTGGATTTGGGATAAATATTCATGTGAACAACAACAAGGCTATTATCTCAAGTAAAGAGAGGAGAGTAAGCCCATTCCTGAGAATCGGGCTGAAAGTCGATAGGAAGTGGTGTGACCTCGCCGCCAGCATAACTGCGTGTAATCACATGATTACACGCATTCAAGCCGGCAGCAAGGCCAGTCCCACCAGCAGCCGAGCGCCGCGGGACTGCACCATCCCCCTCTGCTGGCGTGGCCTCTCTGTGGCAACTGCATGGAGAGGCCGCGCCGGCACAGGGGGGTGTTCTGGGGGTGGGCCAGGGGAGGAGCTGCCGCTTAGTCGGCTTCCTACCCACTTTCGGCCACTTGCGCCGGCAGCCAGAACAGCGGCCTCGCTGTTTTCAATGGGGTGAAAAGCCCCAGTTAAACAAAAAAAGCTGTGAAACGGCTTTTTTTTAATTACGATGGCGGGGAAACGGCTTAGGAAGAGGCGCTGCTGTGCTCAGGAATGGGCTGTAAAGGTCAGGTTTCAGTGCAAGCTCTGCAAACCCAAACTTAAAGTTACCAAGGGTGTCTAGCTAAAATATTCATGGATTATCTTCTGCAATGTCACTAAGCTTTGCTTACTCAGAGTAATGTTTTGAATCGGTAGCCCATGAAACAGCCATATAGGTATGGTGACTAGATGCAAAAGAAGATGAGGCTTTGTGCTTTAAATAGTTGTATAGAGAATAAGAAAGATTTTGCATCTCTCATTCTCTGTAAAGTTTGAAGATACCTCTGGGCAGTTCAGTACAGTTTAATACCTACTAATCTGAAATATTTTTTAATTAAAATGAATTGCAATTGTATTTTATAGCACATAGGCAGAGCCTTATTTACAATGGCTAGAAATGGGAGTGTGGCTGTGGGTAGCCAACATATTTTCTAGATATATTCCTTTTTTATACAGGATTATTGGGGAAATAATCTTGATACAATCAGACAAAGAACTAGGTAGATAACTTCTTGCAATGGAAAAGGTTGCAGATCTTGTTGGAAAGAGATAGTTAATATCAAACAAACTGTTCACTCAAGATAATCGTTAACAAGTCAAAAGTTAACTTATGTTGCTAACATCTGACTTGTGTCAGAAATCTATACTCACTCACTATAAGGATACTCTGATTGACAGTTTAATGTCTATTGAGAAGAGACGTGTGTGTAAAGTGCCATCAAGTCGCAGCCAATTTACAATAATCCCACAGGGTTTTTAAGGGAAGTGGTTAAGCAGAGATGGTTTGCCATTGTCTTCCTCTACAAAGTCTTCCTTGATGGTCTCCCATCCAAGTACCAACCCAGCTTAGCTTCCGAGATCTGACGAGATCGGGTTATGCTATAACATTACACATTCCCAAAAAGAGGCTTACTTACCAATGCAGTGAAATGATATTTCCAATATAAATTTCATCATGTATTTCTCTTTACTATTACGAAGTCTTGTATATTTTAAAAACAAAAATCACTCTGTTATAGGGACAAAGGCTTGGCCTCCATTATCTCTGGTTACACATACGATTCTTGAGTGCATGAACGAATCCAGTGCAGATATAGATTCTTTTAAGAATACTGATATGTAAGGTATCTAGAATTCTTGTCGATCTTTAACTCATTAAAGGAAAGTATGTAAGCTCCTGAAGCTTTCTTTACAAAGAATTGGATCTTGAAAAATCTAACATGAAGACTTTTTTGTTTTAAAAGTCACCTGCATAGGTCATTTAGTGCTGTTCTAGTTCTGTGTTCTCCCACTGAGGTCATCAGATATCTTCATCAGCGGGTTTTGTCCGTCCTATGATCAGGGAGGCAGGATACCAAAAAAGCCTTTCACTTCCTGTCCTCTGTGCTAGGACCACCCTTTAGCTTCCAGTACTCCTCCTGCATTAGAGGGAGAAGCAGTGTTAGAGGTTAGCTCTGTAGCCAACTTTCTTCTTCTGTATAGCCTATCTAACTGTATTTGTTCTATTTCCTGTCCATCTTTTCTCTGTCTCTGCATCTTGCGTTTCCCCCCTTCTCTCCCCCCCACCCATCTAGTCTTAGTCTACGTCTGAGTCATGTCGAATAGCGGGGAAAGAATGCTGGAAGAACTTATGTTGGGGGATGAGGAGCAGATAGAAGGGCTCCTTACCTCCCGACTCTCCTCTCAAGTGGCAACGAAAAGCCGCGAAGGGGGAAAGCGGGCGAAACAGCCCGATATGCAGGCTGCGGCACACAAACGAAACCTCCAGTCATAGAGCGATCAAAATGGCCGTTGCAACCCCCCGTTCGGCCCAGAAGAGTTAAGAGGGCGAGGTGGATGCCCGTAATGCTGGCTCTTCGGGAGATCATGCTACAGGCGATATTTCAGGTAATGTAGAAGCGGTGCCTTCTTTTAACCCCGTGGGGGGCGGGCGGGCGATAGAAACCTCATTGAGCTTATGAGGCTGGCTTTGAGAGAGGAGTTTGCCCACCTCGGCGGACCTTCCCACAGAGGCCCTCCAAGTTCCAGAGCCTCATCCCCAGTCGCCATGACATCGTGCCATTCGTGGTCAGAGCGAGGGGAGTGCTCGAGCGGCCCAAGCCAACCCTGGCTGACCAAGGCGTCAAAAAAGGCCCGGTTACCACCTTCTAAGAGGGCCAGACCCACACCAGCTTCCTCTAGCGACAGTGAAAGAGAAGATGGAAAGTTCTCTTCAGAAGAGAACACTGAAGGGGACGAGGCCCCGAGGGTTTTCACAAAGACCCTAGTGACCCTGGTGGCTCACCTGAGAGAGATGGGGATCCATGTATTCCCCTACTTGGACAATATCTTAGTCAGCGCTCCATAGAAACATCTCTCACGCCTACATACGGAGACGGTCTTACAGATGCTGGAACAACGCGGGTTCTTGGTGAACCGGGCCAAGAATTCTCTCTCCCCATCCCAACTGATCTACCATCTGGGCGTTTTCATCGACACAAAGCGGAACTCAGTTTCCCTTCCACCAGACAAGATAAAATCCATAGTCAAGACTATAGTTCTATCCAAATCATCTGGCCTGACATCCCTAGTCAAGCTTCAAGGTCTGATGGTATTGTGCATCAATATAGTGCCGTGGGTTCGCCTTTACATGAGGGATCTACAATGGTTTCTCAAGCCATTCCAACTGCAGATCACTCAAAAGAAGAATCCGTGCCTTACAGTGGCGAAATCAACGGACAGCCTAAGATGGTGGACCAGATTCCAGAACCTATCTAAGGCCCAAGTTTACCTCCAGCAATCCACCACACAAATCTATACAGATGCCAGTCTGGAGGGCTGGGGAGCCATTTTGCACCAACAAGTAGCTCAAGGAAAGTGGACCCCGAAGGAGAAATGACTCCACATAAACCTATTGGAGTTACGGGCAATCCAGAAGGCTCTGTTGGAGTTTCAACCGAAGATCAAGAACAGCCATGTGCTTTTGCGAATGGACAATGTCTCAGCAAAAGCTCACATAAACAAACAAGGCGGGTCTCGTTCTTCATCCCTTCATCCCTTCATGCGGAAGCCATGACCATCCTGAACTGGGTGAAAAAGTCACCTGGCCTCCCTCAGAGCAGAGCACATCAGAGGTGTCTTAAACACACAGGCCGATTGGCTCAACCGGCAACAACTAGACGAGGGAGAATGGGCCTTAAACAAGGAAGTGTTCTTAGACTACAGGAACTCCCCTTCCTTCCTTTTGCCCTCATCCTTCACATCCAAGAGAGAAGAATTGGCACACCTTGGATGTGAAAAGAGCCTTACGCATCTTCTTGCAACACACTGAGCCGTTCCGAAGGACTGAATATTCGTCTCGGTATCTCCGCCTAATAAAGGTTGCAAGATGTCTAAAGCTGCCATTAGCAAGTGCATCAGGCAGTGCATCCAGCTATGCTACCAGCTCAAAAATATTCCGGTACCCTTGGGGATTACTGCACATTCAGTCCACAGTGTCGCTACCTCGGCAGCTTTCGATGGCCAAGCTTCAGTGGAAGAAATCTGCAAGGCCGCCACTTGGTTGAGCCTCTCAACTTTTGTTCGACGCTACAAGTTAAATATCTATTCATCATCCGACGCTACATTTGGGAGGAGGGTCCTTCAGAATGTAGTGGCAGATAATTGTTAACTAGGAGGGATTCTTTTAACGTCAGCTTTTGAAGATCCCGCTGATGAAGATGTCCGATGATCTCAGTGGGAGAACGGAACCTTGGCTTACCTGTGAAGGTTCCTTCTACACTGAGGGAAGAGGACATCTTGCCCGCTCAGGGTGAAGAAACAAGTCGGATGATTTCACCATAGTCTCAGTTCAGGTGTTCCCCCACCCCCCAAAAAAGAGGAGTTTAGAACTTTCAATTTGATTGTTCTTGTGTTTTTACATGTTTTTAACTCTGTTGAGTTGTATTTGTTGCAGTGACTGTGTTTTTCTTGAGTCCTTGTTCGGATTCTGTTTCTGTTCCGGTTTAAATCCTGCTTTGGAAGTCCTCAAACTGGAAGCTAGAGGGCGGTCCTAGCACAGAGGACAGGAAGTGAAAGGCTTTTTTGGTATCCTGCCTCCCTGAGCATAGGACGGACAAAACCCGCTGATGAAGATGTCCGATGACCTCAGTGTAGAAGGAACCTTCACAGGTAAGCCAAGGTTCCGTTTTCCCTCCACCGTATGTGTATATGGGGGAGTAAACAGAGTAGTTGGCCACCCTTACTGTTTCCTTTGGTCCTGAAAGTCGACTCTTACCCATGTTGACATGCTGAGCTGTCAGGGTCATCTTGGAGCGTGTCGATTTTACTGAAGACTTATGAGCTCCATTTATTACTGAAGACTCATGAGCCCCACTTTGCACAGTAGAGTAATGGGGAGACTGGAAGAATGTCCACTTCCTCCTTTGTATGCATATGAAGCTGTCATATGTCAGCTCTTTAGCATCTCAGGTAGACAAGAGTCTTTCTCAAACCCTGCTATCTGAGATCATTCCATTGGAGATGTTAGGGATTAGACCTGGAATACTCTGTGTGCCATTCCATGTGTTGTACCAGTGAGCCATTGCTCACTTCCCCATAATGTAGGGATAGTCACGGATGAGAGCCAGTGTGGTGTAGTGCTTAAGAGTGTTGGACTAGTATCTGGGAGTCCCAGGTTCCAATTCCCATTTGTGACATGGAATATTGATGGGTTACCTTGGGTCATTCTTACTCTCTCAGCCAAACCTATGTCACAGGGTTGTTGAGAGGATAAAATGGGAGAGAAGAGAATAACGTAATCCACTTTGGGTGCCCAATGGGGAGAAAGCCGGGGTATAAATGAATTAAATAAATAGACAGATAAATAAATAGATGAGGGCTTATAGGGCTCTGATGCCTTACCTTGTGTACTAGATTACCAGGATTACATTAATTTAGAAGAAGAAGAGTTGGTTTTTGTACTCCTGTTTTTCTCTACCTTAGGGAATCTCATAGCGGTTTACAATCACAATCCCTTTCCCCGTAACAGGCACCCTGTGAGGTAGGTGGGGCTGAAAGAGTCCTGAGAGAACTGTGACTGGCCCAAGGTCACCCAGCTGGCTTCATGTGTAGGAGTGGGGAAGCCAACCCGTTCCACCAGATTAGAGTCCGTCACTCTAAGTGAGGAATCAAACCAGGATCTCTAGTATAAAGTTCGCTACTCTTAACCACTACACCACGCTGGTTTATGAACTGGCTCTGAGATGAGCCAATCTCAGTTGTACTAAATAGTGCCTTAATTAACTGTGGGAGAGGGAAATGAAAAGAAAGTAGAAGGTCTGTTAAAAGCTGTTTTGCCTCTTCTGGCATTTTCTTTTAGAACTCTTTTTTAAGAACTTCGGTAAGGTTTGTATTTATGAAGGATCTATTAAATTGTGGCTGTTATCTGCTTATCTTGGAACAAATGGAAGCCCCTCTCTCTTTTTGGAGTGCATTCCATTGTCTGTAGTCAGAAGGTGAAAGTCTCGATTCCTTCCAGATCCCCTTTGCAAGCATTTAGTTGGATAATATTAGCACTTATCACTTCAATTCAGTGCACTAAGGAGGTCTCACATCATCATTTTGAACACAGGCATGAATTTGATTCTGTACAGGCATACAGCAGACAGCAGATGGTGCCAGCATCCCACAGATGACTTGAAAGTGCTACCTTGCATACACGCTGCGGATATATCTGCATTTGACCTGCAGATATCTTATTAACTTTGGGAGTGAAAGAATTAAACTTCTATTGGCACATCAGTGCTCCAGTCTAAGTGGTCATTTTAGCTATTAATTGAAGGTTTACTGTAAGTCGCTTCCTTTCTTGGTATTACGTAGGCTGTGAAAGGACCATTGACAACCATTTTTGAACTGGTGGAGCTTTGTTTTGTTCTCTTTTGATTTTTCTTTGGTCAAGATTGGACTATTAAACAGGAATATTCATTACAGTTGAATGAAGAAATGAAGGGCATGTTACAAATACTGTGCACGGGTAAGCTTTCTGCTTTTAGTTGTGCAGAAGCAGTTCTGTGACGCCTGTACCTGTACATAGTTAATGGAGGGGATGAAGGAGGCGACAGAAGGAGGTATTGCAGATTCAGAAGATTGACATAAGGAGTACTATGGCCAGTTTTTTTTAAAAAAAATACCCAAAACGGAATAGAATAGATTAGAATAGATTGTCAAAGTAACCTGTGCCTTAGAGAGCTCTGTGAAGATAAATTTGACAATGCTAAATTTTCATTATGTACTTTGCCAATGTTTTGACGTGAAGGTGGAGTTTTCTTCTAGCTCATTCTACTTTTAAAAATGTGATCCCATGCTTTTCCACCCCTTCTTTCCAAGTTGACAGCGGCAATATGAGAAAATACGGTCCTAAACACCAGGAGACTGCTGTTGAGAGGGGCAAAGATGTAATTTATAGGATGTTTTGAGTGGGCATTCAGCAATGATTATTTGGGGGTGATGGCATGCCCACTCATTTGGTTTATATAATCCATTTTAGGTGACAAAATGGGAGGGCTCTTAAATTAAGTCTGAGTATTAATCACTAATCCAGTAAATATGTATGGCATTCTCTTGGTCCAGAGAGATGGTTTGACGTTAGTCTTCCAGTTCTTTAAAAGTCTTGGCCATTTTTCATGCCATCCTTCTCTCACCTTTGCCATAAATTGGGTAAAGTTTACAGTACCATGTGTAGTAAAACCTGTGTCACAATGATGGATGCCATCAAAAGAGTACAAAATCACCCAAGGAGAAACAAGACAGAAATGTTTTTGTAGCTTCTGTAGGTGGGGTTGGGAAGTATACTGGTCTGTGGAACCCTAAAAATAGTGCTAAATGTTCTGATTGCTGATCCTGCCTTTCCCTGTTATTTGCTTGTGACTGTGGCCAAAGTACTTTTGGCATTAATATTTATTGAAAACATTTTTGTGTCACCTTTCCAACCAAATAGGGTCTCCAAGGTGGTAAACATCAACATTTAAGACAGCATTTAAAATGTATATGTAAAATGTTTAACCATGCAATAAAACATATAGACGACCAGGGCCAATAACAGTTTACTGAGGATACGCCAGACAAAACAGAGAATTCTTTACCCTCTGGTAGAAAGCAATGACAGGGGGACCTAGACGAATCTCCCTGGGGAGGGGTTCCAGAGTTTTGGTGCCAAGACTTGAGAAGGCTTTCTCTTGGGTTTCCACCAATCTAGTCTCAGACAGCTGGAGCTCCTGAAGCAAGGCCTTCAAAGATGACAGGAGTGGACTAGTAGGCTCATATGGGAGAAGGTGGGCCTTAAGGTATGCTGGCCCCAAGCCATATAGAGTTTTGAAGGTCAGTTCTCCAGAGAGAGCCAGCGTGGTGTAGCAGTTAAGAGCGGTGGACTCTAATCTGGAGAACCGGTTTGATTCCCCAGTCCTCCACATGAAGCCTGCTGGGTGACTTTGGGCCAGTCACAACTCTCTCAGCCCATGCAGAGGTAGGCAGTGGCGAACCACCTCTGAAAGTCTCTTGCCTTGACAACACCTACATGATCTCCGTAAGTCAGCTGTGACTTGACAGCACTTTACAGACACACACACTCTCTCACTTACTCCAGAACAGGGGTGTCAAACATAAGACCAGGGGGCAGATCCGACCCCTTGAGAGCTGCTATCCGGCCCATGGGCCAGACAAGGCAGCCACACACACCCGGTCCCAAGGTGTCAATGATGAAAGACTTTTAACGAAAAGAAAATACAATATCAGTGTTCTTGTTTTAATTATGTTTGTATTTTATGTAAAAAATAATATCACTAATTGGCTTTGCCCGTGTCTTCTATAAAGTTTTTATCTCCAGTTCCTGGCATCCAATTTTATACTACACATGGCCTGGCCTGATCAAGTGACATTTATGTCATATCCGGCCCTCATAACAAATGAGTTCAACACCCCTACTCCAGAGTAAAAGAAGACCAGCAAAGTCTTTAACAAACAGGGTTGCCAACTGCCAGGTACTAGCTTGAGATCTGCTATTACAACTGATCTCCTGCTGATAGAGATCAGTTCACCTGGAGAAAGTGGCCGCTTTGGCAATGGGACTCTATGGCATTGAAGTCCCTCCCCTCCCCAAACCCCACCTTCCTCAGGCTCCGCCCCAAAAACCTCCCACTGGTGGTGAAGAGGGACCTGGCAACCCTATTTACAAAGGGAGTAAGGAGTTGTCTCTCCCTCCTGGACTTGAGAAGTTAATGTTTTTCTCTCTCTTTGGGGGACATTTAGTAAATGTGACTACCTAGTAGAAGTGGCCATATTCTCTGTCGGATTTTAAAAGACCTTGGCCCTGCAAACTTTCTGCAAGAATATTCAGGGGGGGAAAAGCTCATCCCTTTCTGAGATTCCAGCTCATTATGTTGGTGCACGCATATTGATATTGCTGGCTGAATGTGCACTGCAAGGGAATAAATGTGTTTCCTCTAGGTAAGGATGCGTTAATTTTTTAAAAAATTAATAATTTCTCTGTACTAGAGCTTGTGGAACTGTTGAAGAGTTAAATAAAAAGACACACACAGGAAGAAAATTTGTTTTTCCGGTGAAGAGGGTTTTTTAAATGGTGTTTTAGTGTATATTTTTTTCCTTTGAACTATAGCACAATAGCGCTCCTTTGGGTGCCATTTCATTCTAGCGCAGAGGAAATATATATAATTTAAAAAACCCTTCTCCTATAAGGAGTCAGTTTTTTTCTGTGTTTTTTTAACCCTTTGCAAGAACTGCAGTATAGAATTTTTTTTTTTTAGAAAATAATAATTAAAACCTGCTTCCCTGGCAGTGTTGAATATTGATGAACTTAGGTGCATGTAATTGCAAAGCTGTCTAGTTAGCCCAAGCCTTCATTTTACATTCCAAACCAGAGAAGAACTGTCGGGTGTATGCAGTTTTATTCAAAAGGACTGTGAGCATTATGAGCTGAGCAAGTCATATTTGGACTCAGATAATTTTACAAATTTCAGTGATATCATTTCTGATTTCCAACACTTTCATGCTAGTGGCTGAGTTATTATCTTGAGCAAAGTAAATGTAAAGGGCTGAAGCTACCTCCTAAAAGGCAGATGACTGAATATTCAATTCTACAAACCCCAATTCTATTGGTTGAGGTGCCACTTTTTTCTTTCTGCTTTACATTAGTCTAATATGCTGTGATGTATGATAAAGTTCAATACATTGCAACTACTGCAATTTAAATGACTTTTGAATATGATAGATAAATGCAGCAGAGTTTTTTATTCTGCAACTTATGAGAGTTCACGATCAGCCATGGCCATTTCTACGTGGGTTATCTCCCCTGAGTTCAAGTCCTGATTCACCATAGCATTCATGCATCTCCCAGAGTTTCCACAGGTTTTTCTGATGTAGCTGTAGTTGATGTCGTTCTTATGTAGGCGAGGTAGTTGTTAATTTCCTGCATTGTGCAGGGGGGTTGGACTAGATGACCCTGGTGGTCCCTTCCAGTTCTATGATTCTCTGATCTTTATGGAACCTGCTTTTCTGTGAGGTGTCGGGAAGGATCAGAGTAAATCCTGGATGGCTGCTGTGTGGGTGGGAAGGTTCACATTTTCCCACTCACACGACAGCCATTTTTTCAGATGCTGTCCCCACGGCGGCTGTTTCCTCCCCTGCTTTACAAAAACCCATCAAGTCAATTCCATTTCAGTACAGTGTTCTAGCAATATGTATAACAGGTCCTCTGAATTCCTAGCTTTCATTTTTTAAAAAGAAGTAAGTCTCTAGCCCATTCTGTTGTACCCTAGCCTTTAAAAAAAAAGTTATAGCTGGGAATTCAAAGAACCTGCATGGTGTAGTGATTAAATTCAGGGATCTGTGTCAGGTAGTGGGCTCCAGACACTCCCCAATTAGGTGCTGGATCAGCAGGTATCTTAAATACTGAATGACTGTTGATGGTGTAGAATTCTACATCCTACCGTAGTACCAGCAAGCACAGAATTAGAGGAGCAAAGCGGAGGAAACTACAGCTAATATAGGATGGTGGCTACCGCCAGCAGTCAGAAAGAACCACAGCTCTACGAACAGAGAGTCCAATCAGGGCTTTGACTTTTCTTGTAAGCATCCTTGTTCCTCACCATCCAGCGAGGAAAGGCGTACAAGCAGAATCCTGACGAAACTTGGAAAGAAAGAAACTGTGCGCTCGCTTAATGAGAAGGGGGCTTCAGTTTCTTGCCCGATAAAGGAATGAGGGAAGACAACTTGTCTATCTTGCTTAACCTAAAATAAAGGTGAAAACTCTTTTGGTTGGGTTTTTTGTTTTGTTCTGCTGTGTTCTCTTTCTTGTTGCATCCTGTGCATCTTGGCGCATTCTGGAGTTAAGCTGTATTGCAACGCGTCTTTAGCGTGGAATTTTGGAAGATGCTATTCCCCTGACTGTAGATTTTAAAATAAGGTGATTTATGCTGGGGAGTTTTACCTGAGGTTCGTTGCTCGCTGGACCCACACGTTCTCCTTTAGAAGCTATGCACCAGCAGTCTCCAAGCTCAAAACAAGAAGCCCGCCCCTTGAAAGGCCGCTTTGTGATTGGCTGTAGTTCTTTCTTTGAGATAGAAGTGCCCCCGCTCCCCGTGGAAATCCAAGTGCCCAGCCAAAATACATTTTAAAAGACAAAACCAAAACTGAGCACTCTAAAAGGAATGGGGGAGAGGAACCGAAGCCTCGTGTTACAAGTCTTCTGCCCAGAAAGAACTCCCAGGAAGATTTGAATCCCCGCCTCTTTACACACTGCTTTGTAATTGGCTGTGAGAGAAACCAAGCTTGCGTGCCCCCCACTTTGCCTTATGCATGGGGATTTCACCTGGGCTCAGCTCAGGGAAGGGGGAAGAATCGGGTTAACAGAGGAATGGGAAGACTCGGGGTTTGTGAAGGCTGGCAGCGAGGTCATCGCTAATGGAGGGAAAACTCGTGCATAACTCCAAGGAACAACCAAGACAGACCCGGGGCGAATGTGAGTGAAAGTACCCATGCGTAAATAACCTAAGAATCTTAACATAGGTAGTATTTTTTGTGATTGAAAAAACAAAAATAACCTGCAGGCTTAATGCTGTCTTTGTCTTCCAGGGGTCTAATTCACTTGCTTACCCACCTCTCGGAAGCACTGCATCAAGCCCGACTTAAGCTAATACTTGTCATCCCCCCCGCTGTCATGCCAGGGTGAGTATCTTATTTTCAGGAGAAATCTCAGAGGATTCTATTTCCAGCTTCCTTCAAGCTATTTTGGGCTTATTGTTGCCGAAAGCCCCAGTGTACATGTAGCTTAAGACATGAAGCAAATGCTCCTGTTATGTTTCAGGAGAAAAGTATTGTGCTAGATACCTTGGAAAATAAGAGTAACCCCTTAGTAGCCAGCTAGCTGAAAGTTTAAAAAATGTGAGCATGCAAGGACCATGTCACTCAAATGCAGGCTCCCTCTATTGTCAGGTCATCTTTATCCAGTTGAACTTTCTTTTGCATCTATCAGATGTTACAGTTTTTGACCACTTGACTGAATAATTCTGTGATAATTCATAGGAGGAGGCACTGTCTCTCACTAGTATTAAACCCTTTTGAAAGGATACATCCATCTGAAAAACTTACCCATTTGCTGATTTCACAATACCTAGCGTATAATTTGTGTCCTTCATTTCTGCTATAAGGTGGTTTTCAATATTGTATGGATTCATAATTTCATGCTTTGTACGTATCTACAGTCAATGAAGGTGTTCCTTTATACTTGTGCCATATTTATCAATGAACTGGTTTCAAGCAATGGCTGGTTTGTGACAATGAGGGTGCAAGGTTGCTGGGTTAAACCAAGTTTTGCATGACCATTTAGAACAGTTTCGTCCTCCTTAGCTGTATTTAGATCTGCCATTCATTTCCATGGATGCCTGTACTGGCGCAAGCTAGTTGGTAATTAATGATGCCGAGAACTTTCCAGTAATTGCCATCAACATTTGAAGTTACCCTTTAAAAAAAAAACAATGAAGTGGGCATTTTTCTGTCTGGTTGAACGTGTCTTTTGATTGCCTTGAAGGTTTGCTTGCAAGCAATATTGTGAGCAGTTTCACATCCATGCAGAGGCAGCGTTTGGCATCATGGCCAGGTCACAGATGCCTGATTACTATACCCCGGGGTTGTTATGGGATGTCTCTTTTAAAAGCATTTAAGTTAAGCTGTATGAGCTGCTTAGTTGGCAGCATCCTTCCCTTTCTTCCTCTTCCCTGGCTTTTCATAGTCTGGCGCCAGGTATGAAAGAAGCTTTCCTGATAGTTAGTTGCAGTCTGCTTTCTGAAGCAGACGAGTACTCCTAAGCACAGTAAGCTTCTCCGTTGTTGCAACCAAGCTTCTCATAAAGCTAATGGATTCCTTTCAAGATAATTGTGGCAAACAATAGACACTGTAGAACGCATTCATACATTTTGCACGTTAAATAGAATGTAGGTACTCTTTCAAGCTTGATAAATCTTTTCCCTCTAGTTGTGTGTGACTCCTTATAGAATTAGGTAGAGTTATCCTGGTTAGACAGGTATGTAATATCCTTTAATGGACAACTGTAGGCTATCTTGTTCAAATGGAATAACTTCACTGAACATATACTGTCTTGGAGCAGATTATTAGTAAAAACAAACTTGGGGGCATGTGAGGAATCATGGGAGAAGGCAAAGAAATCTTCAGCACTCATAGGGTTCTCACAGGAGCTTGAGAAAGCCTTTTAAAAAATTGACATTTAGTCACTCTCATTCCTTCCTCTCCCCATTTTTTAAAATTTACACGGTTACATTTTACTGTATATCTCAGGACATTCTTGAGTACACTAAACCCTTACTTCATCTGTAGGTTAGGGTCTTCATCTGTAGGTGGCCTGGCTTTACTGCTTCTGTTGTTGTAACAATAGTCAAATACTTTACAATTAGATAATAGAGATCTTTAAAGAGATCTGAACTTCTGTTTCCTTGTCGAGTGAACTCCTTTCTTGGTGGGAATAGAAGAAGGGCAATGTAATCATTCCTATGAACATAGTCTGAATGTAGTGCCTCCCCAACAGTGGATTTCGGTTTTGTGTTTCTTGAGAGTGCATTTTTTTTAATTAACTGTTTGATTAACTCAAAACCTGTCTCCATGTTATACTTGCCACTTGTGAGTTGCCCTGCAACATGAATACTCTGGGCGAAAGCGCATGGTCGCTTTATCCTCCTTTAATCCCTGTTTTAGTCAGGATCGAACCCACATTAGGTGAAACGCATGCATTCGATCCTGGCTGAATCCTGGCTGAAACTGGGATTAAAGGAGGATAAAGTGACCATGTGTTTTCGCCCTCTGCTTGTTGAGTATTCTGAAGTCTCGCCTCACTAGCAGGCAGAAAAGCTGGAGGGGATAGAAACTTCTCACATGTGGTGGAGGTTATCTTTCTCCATCCATTTAACTCCCCTTAGTTTTTCTCCTTAGAGCTAATTTCCCCTGCTCCTTCCTCCTTTGAAGTCTCTGGGAAAATGAACTGTTAAGAGACACTAAATATTTAATTCTCTCTCTCCAGCTATATTGAAGAAACTAGGTTTTAATATGGTTTCCATCTTCAAGGCATTTATATGTACTGAGCGTGATATGCCTGAATCTTCCCATCAATAATAGAGGTAGATTAAAGTTTTTATATGATAGATGAACATTTTTTTTCCTGCCCTTCAAGGTGTACTGCTATCTTAAAAGGTGTACTGCTACTAAAATGTACTGCTATTTTACAAGTCCTCCGCCACCACCCATGATATCATCCACCCACGATATCAGACCCTGCCCCAAAGATAACACAACAGGCCACAATTTGAGCTGCAAATAGAAAAGCAGGAATTTAAAAAGTGAGTACAGAGCAGATAACTAGCAGGTAAGCTAAAACGTACTACTTTGGGCATCAGGCCCCCTGCATATATAACCTTATACCTGTTAGCCTGGGAACTAGGAGTTGCCCTGTCTAAGAATTATGTAGGTACTATGCAGCTATGTATACATTCTGTCCTACCAGACAATAGTACCTCCAGCAGGGAAACTACCATCAGGGAAACAGCAGAAATTTAAGTCCCACTCAGGGGCGGTGCTACCATTAGGCGAACTAGGTGGTCGCCTAGGACGCAGACCTCAGGGGGGCACAGAACTAAGAAACAGATTAATTTCTTGGAAAAAAATGCAACTGACAGCTTATGTTTTATTTTAAGATAAGTTCCACAACAGTGCTATGGAACATAATTAATTACAGCATCTTATAAAAAGTTTTGTGCTTTTATTTTTTCCTACAAGACATCTGTTTTGGAAAACTGGTTAGCATTGGGGAGGGGGGCACAAGTAGTTAGCCTTGCCTAGGGGTGCAAAAGTGACTGGTACCGGCCCTGGTCCCACCTACTTTTTGTCGTAGCTCTGATCCAAATAGTATGCTGTTCATTTTTCCCCATTAGGAAAAAAATATAGGAGATCCACAATCACTGTAAATGTTCTTCATTCAGCTCTCTGGATTTTGAGATTTCTGCAGGCTTTGCCCACAGGCTTTACATCACATTTTTCAGCCATGAAAACTGTAGTTTTTGATCATGTTATTCTGTACAGCTCCATGTACATTGGTGTTGTCATATAAATTTAATTCTGTGACATAAATTTACTGCTGTGACATCTTCTACTTACACAAGGAAAACACTCTTCGTATCGAGAGTCTTGAACTAGAGTTCAGCTGAGCTGACTAGCTTGACAAGACCTCCTGCCTCATGGGCAGAATTCACAAGTAATTTGTATTCTGTCTCTTGATTTCTTTTTTAAAGCACCCAAGCGGAAATATATGGAAAATTAGATTCATAGCATTACAAAGCTTCTGCTGAAATCTACTTTTCATTGGCATATTTAATGTTATGTCATCTTTATTCATTGTCACTTTAAAATCAATTTGGGTCTAACCTTTACAAATGATGGAAAGTGTGCTTTTAATAATCTAATATCCTTCATGTGTTGGGCAGAGTAGATTTAATCAGATGTTCAGCGAAAGGTGCAGAAAAAGATACTGTGAAGAATCGAATAACATTTGTAGACTACATATCTGGTGGAGGACTGATAAGATAGACTGAAATGTTTTGTAAAGTGTCACTCTTTTGAGCTGGACCCCCAGAGGGTAAACTGATGCTCTTTTGTGCTTCATCTCAATGAAAACCAGTGTTTAGAGGCTTGCTATCATTCTCCCATCAGTGCACATTAAGATCAAATCAATGGAAAATGCTATCTTAAAAGCAATGCATGAGAGCTGAAAAATACTGAATTAAGGGAAAATCTGGAAAATGTCACTAAATGAACATTGTATAAGTACCCAATTGGTTTATCAGTGCAAATTCTTATATGAGGGTTCACACAGTTTAATGTTCATGGTTGGTAAAATACAATAACAGAAGCCACAAAGGTAAAAGGTGGATACCCTTTACTGGGGCAATGCAAAGTCATGGCTCTGCTGAGCCAAGGATTTGGACTTGAGTGGTGTTAGATGTCTTATTACCATTTAGCTTTAGTCCTCAGCGTATAAAATAGAAATTAGGACAATGTGGTGAAATGTCTTACTCCCAAGAAATTAATGCTAAAGTTGCAGCCCCCTAAGGATAATTCCTGGGTTTACATTCTGTACTGGCTCAGAGTTTATAAAATACCTTTTGCTGGCTGGTGGGGGTGGGGGAAGAGGAGGAGGAATGAGAAGGACTCGCCTCTCAAGCGCAGCCATTCTGTGCGATAGAAATGTATGACCCTAGCCGGGAGAAGAACAGTAGGCAGCCAGGACAAGGAACAGATTATTATTATTGTTGTTATTATTATCCCATCCTCCCTGGCTGAAACCAGGCTCTGTTACGCCAATTAGAGGGGTCTCCTTTTATTGGGGGAAGTTAGCTGGAGGCTGGTAGAGCTTTGCAAGAGGTTGGCGTGGGGATCTCACTAGGCAGAGCCCCTGTCAAAGCCCTCGATCAGTCACGCATACCAAGAATGGGAAAAGGAAGGGGCAGTGGTTGATCCCTACTCCTCTAGAGTGTGTAACCCTAACCCTAAGTAAGATTGCTCAGTCAGAAGTGAGTGCAAGTAGTGAGGGAGATGTGAGAAAGAGCAGAGCCTCTAAACTGCAACATAGCTGAGGATACCTGGGTGTTAGGCCTCAGGATGACCTAATAATTGACTAGCTGGTGGTGGCAATACCCAGAGACAGTGAATTCAGAAGTAGAGAGAACAAAGTCTCACTTATTGGGAGACTCAGGATGACAGCATAGTGCTCTTACTCATAGTGCTCTTCGTCATGCTGCATACCTGTTCTCTCTAGTATCAGTGGAGCATGCCTATTATTTTGGGTGCGGTGGAACACAGGCAGGATGGTGCTGCTGCACTCGTCTTGTTTGTGGCTTCCTGGAGGCACCTGGTTGGCCACTGTGTGAACAGACTGCTGGACTTGATGGGCCGTATGTTCTTATGTACTCCCATGTGGGCAGAAATAAGCATTTGCGAGGCCATTTCTTCATAGCATATACAAATACCTCTTGGACATAGGTTTGCCGTTTATTTTGCTGTATGGAGAAAACTTATTTGTGTAGCATACCATTTCAGACCGTAGTAGGGAGCCATACAATTGAATGTCCTTTGATACAAAAATCAGCCACTCCTTGTAAAAAGAAAATGAGTATACACTGGCAAAAGCTAAGCTGGAACTCTTTACTGTACCTTGCCAGCTTCCTATATACAGAGTAGAAACGTGCACAGTCAAGCAGCCATTGCTTTCTTCACAGTGCACATCACAAGTCTTTCCAACTTTCTTATCCTAACTTGATGGCTGCCATTGACCTATATAGGAGAAGTTAATGATTCTTCAGCTAGAAATACATTGAAGCGGGGGAAGAGAAAGACATCGGAAGTCTATTAGGCAGGATGGAATGAATGACGTTTCTGTCTCTGAGCCTTCAGTACATTGGTCCTGGTCCCCTTGTTACCATATGCCCCACTTGGATGATAGGGCTTGCTACTACAGATACCATCTAAAAGAAGGAAGGGATTTTTTATCTCCCCCCTTCCCCCAGCCCTCCTTGTTTTACTGATTCCAGAGCCAGTGTTGAGTGCTTTGCTCAAACAGGAGGCTGTTAAAGGTTGCCAGCTTACTTGCTGCAAGCCTTCTAAAAATGAAATATGTTGTATTTAAAACTTGAGCCTATATATACTGGCTAAAGCCATGCCCCCCCCCCCCCCCACAAGCTACTGTCTCAGTTCTGCTTTCATCAGTCAAGGGTAGCCTTGAACAGACTGTCAGTTTTGCCTGGTTCATTTATCTGAAATATAAAAGTGAATGAAACACAAGCTTTCCTTTGAAGGAACAGTTGGATGTGACTGCAGTTGGGTGCAGCAGATCATAACTTCTCGAAAGGACATAACCTTACAGGTGAAGTATTTACTGCTTTATTTGCATCACTAAAAAAAAAAGGAATGATTGAAAAAGACTAAGGAAAATAGGTAAAAGGTACCGTAGTGGGAAAAGTTTATTGAGACCAGGGAAAGTGAATAATGAAAGGTGTGTGTATGTGTGAAGTGCCTTCAAGTCGCAGCTGACTTATGACTACCCCTTATGGGGTTTTCATGGCGAGAGACTAACAGAGGTGGTTTGTCAGTGCCTTCTTCTGCACAGCAACCCTGGTATTCCTTGGTGGTCTCCCATTCAAATACTAACCAGGGCTGACCCTGCTTAGTTTCTGAGATCTGACGAGATCAGGCTAGCCTGGGCCATCCAGGTCAGGGCAATGAAAGATGTGCGTCCTTGCAATCCCAGATCTGAGCAGTGTCCAAGACTGTTTCTTTTTTTCCTTGTTTTGGCTGTCCAGGTTCATGATATGAGACAGAATAAGCTATTCATGGCAGATATCTTTTATTTCTCCATTTTCACTCACTTAATTCATAATGCAAATCTGTTAATGCCAGCTGTTAACGCTTCTTGATCTGTAACCCCCAACTCTACTGTTCTGACTTATTGTATATTTTAAAGCATTCAGAAATCCTTCTTGTCTCATTGTCTCTGCTGCCCTGAGTGGAAGTGCAGATAAAGAGCAAGGAGCATTATCTGCGTCTCCCCCCCCCACACACCCAAAGTAAAGGACACAAAGGGCAGCTTAATTCACAGTGGGTAGCCGTGTTAGTCTGTTTGCAGTAGTCAAAAAGGGCAAGAGTCCAGTAGCACCTTAAAGACTAACAAAAATATTTTCTGGTAGGGTATGAGCTTTCGTGAGCCACAGCTCACTTCTTCAGATACAGCTAGAATGTGAATCCATCGGTCTTTAAGTAGAGGAACAGTATGTAAATGTGAATAGCAGGCTTGATTGGATTAGGTGTGATATGCAAAAGAGTCTGTGATGTCCAGGGGAGAGATGGGTGTGGAGAAATCAGCATTGGTAATGGGCCATGAATGCAAGGTCTTTATTCAGCCCAGGTAAATGCATTGACTTTAGTTTGAATATCAACTGTAATTCAGCTGAATTACAGTTGATATTCAAACTAAAGTCAATGCATTTACCTGGGCTGAATAAAGACCTTGCATTCATGGCCCATTACCAATGCTGATTTCTCCACACCCATCTCTCCCCTGGACATCACAGACTCTTTTGCATATCACACCTAATCCAATCAAGCCTGCTATTCACATTTACATACTGTTCCTCTACTTAAAGACCGATGGATTCACATTCTAGCTGTATCTGAAGAAGTGAGCTGTGGCTCACGAAAGCTCATACCCTACCAGAAAATATTTTTGTTAGTCTTTAAGGTGCTACTGGACTCTTGCCCTTTTTGACAAAGGGCAGCTTGTATGTGGCAAAATGCAGAGAGGGATTGATACAAAATGTGTATTCAAAGTGTAGGGGGAATAAATGTGTCTGGATGTAAGGCTCTTGGAATGAATTCAGATTTTCCTCCATCTTACAATCAAAGTAGTATATCAAATATAGCAAGAGAGGGAGTGGGGAATCAGATAGACTTCAGTGGTACTGTTGGGTTGCTGACAACAGTGTGTGCGACTTGTTAGCATATTTTTTTTCACCATATAGGTGTGGGGAGAATTTCCCTTTCCCTTCCCTTGGTCCTTTTACATTGGAATCTCTCTGCCTGCTACTTACCAAAGCAAAGCCAGAGAATGTGATAGAAACATAGACCGTAGACTTAGGACCGATCCACACACACGCATATAGATTATAGATTTATTGAACTTACAAAGGTTATAAGGCAAAAGAGAAGACTAATACGTGACAGATTTAACAAACCCCACACAGAGACTAACAGACAGACAAACAATAAGTCAGAGCTCTCTGGATCACCCTGAGGAAAGACAAAGATGGCAACCACAATGGAAAGCCTGATCTCTTTCCCCCGAATGACAAAGAGCTGGTCAAGTTTGACTTCTTTTGTAGGCTGAACGCTGAGAAAAGGGTTTCAGCCTGACCCCTCCCTTTCACATTGTTCAGGAGATGGGCTTTTTTTCACAAATCATGGCTAAATAATGTTTTGTTCCAAATTAGTTACTCAGTTTCAGAGTCTCTGATACTGTTTGTTCCTTCTGTCTGTGTAGATATACCATTTCCTTCATTCGCAAGCAGAAAATCTTGCTGCCTGTTCAAATGGCCTTCCTATCCTTGAACATACTTTCAGACACTTAATGCCACCCTCTAAGGTCAGAGGCCCAGTTGAGAGCTGGGGTCAGTTGTCTTTAGAAAAGCCATAGTCAGGCTTCCTAAGCTATAGGTTAAGATAGATAGATAGATAGATAGATAGATAGATAGATAGATAGATAGATAGATAGATAGATAGATAGATAGATATAGATATATAGGTGGTGGGTAAGCCTTCAAGTCGCAGCCGACTTATGGCTACCCCTTATGGGGTTTTCATGGCAAGAGACTAGCAAAGGTGGTTTGCCAGGGCCTTCCTCTATAGATATATAGATATATAGATATAGATATATAGGCAACTTTTCTGTTTAGAGGCCTTGGGCATCTGTCAGTTGAAATTTGCTATAGTTCCTTGGTCTCAGAGGACAAGTATTGCAAAGTTACCTTGCAACTTTTGCTAAAGTGTGACTTTTCTCCCACCGCTGCCTGTGCGATAGCATATGGTTTTGTACTTCCACTGGATTGTACAGCACTGGGGGTTGGCACCACACTTACGACAAATTAGCCAAGTCGGCAATTATAACAAATTAACCAAGTCAGGTAATGTAACAAAGACTCTGTAACAGGCAAAGCATAACTCTGATTTCTTCCTGCACTTCCTCAGACGTTAGACTCTCCTGGTACTATAATCCTTGGCAGTTAGTTCTGCGGCTAGAGAGGAGCAGCATGCCAGGAACTGGGCATGGTGGTGTACTTACTTCCTGGGCAGGGCTCGAAGGACACCGTGACCACCACTTAAGGATGCAACATGGGTTTCTGCCCAGCCCATTCCACTCTGCAGCAGGTGTCTCCCTGCAGCACTGCCCTTTTAGGACTGGTTATATGTGGTGTTCTCTGGGTATTCATTCTTAAAAATAGGTCTTATGCCTGTAGAATGCTGCTTTTCTTTCCTTTTGGGCTATTCTTAACCATCAAGCGATTCAATTGTGTGTTGTATTTGAAAGAACAGACGTTGCTCTATGTCCATGGGGTGTAGCGGGGTATAAATCTAATAAATAAATCATACTATAGTGCAGTCTTCCTTTCCTTTTCTCCATTGTGCTTGGAGAAGGTTTGCTCTTAAGAGGCAGAGTACCAAAATGTATTGGTTGGAACCATAATGATTTCTCTGGTACAGAAATCAGTGGAACAAGGAAATCCAGGGTGACTGGTGTCCTCTGGAACATAGATTGTTCTTTCTGTTAAGCGCTTTGGTTCTTGGCGCAATGCTGTTGCCCCTTACTGTGTTCTGTCCTTTCATTGGCGAGTCTGTGACCCCCAAAGGGAGAAATGGCCATCACCTGATCTTGCTAGTATAACTTTAAAAAGGTAAAGGTAGTCCCCTGTGCAAGCACCGGGTCATTCCTGACCCATGGGTGGCGTCACATCCCGACGTTTCCAAGGCAGACTTTGTTTGCGGGGTGGTTTGCCAGTGCCTTCCCCAGTCATCTTCCCTTTACCCCCAGCAAGCCGGGTACTCATTTTACCGACCTCGGAAGGATGGAAGGCTGAGTCAACCTTGAGCCGGCTACCTGAAACCAACTTGTGTTGGGATCGAACTCAGGTTGTGAGCAGAACTTGGACTGCAGTACTGCAGCTTACCACTCTGCGCCACGGGGCTCTTGCTAGTATAACTTTGCCCCTCCTTAATTTCATAACTGTTATGATACAAAAGATCTTTGATACATGAACCGACTGTTTGGGTATCAAATTATGAATGTGATACCTGGATCTCTCCAGTCTTTGGTCCTAAATAAAAATGCAGAGATACTTGCTTTCATCCCCCCCCCCTTTATGTTTGGCCACCACTACCCCCCGGGCGTAAACGCAGTAAACTAGCATCGGTAAACTCAGTAAACTAGCAACAAAAACTGGCTTTTGTTGTTTTAAACTTTTTCTTACATAAAGTGATTCAGAGAAACAATATTAATAGGAGAAATGTCTAGTCACAGGGCTCTCAAGTCCTTGCTGCCCTTAACCCTTATTCGTTGTAATCCTTCCTATTGTCTTGAGAGTAGAGTGGGGTGGGTGCAACATTTTGCATCCAGATGCCCAAGTAAACATGCTGTGAAGCAGGTAACCATGAAGCATGTGTTTCTAAACAGTATTAACATGGAATATTTTATTCCTGGGGACCTCCCTGCACTAATAACTACACGCGTCGGGAGGCTGGTGGAGGGAGAGGGACGAAGCTACCCCCTTTCTCCTCTTCCGTCGTTGGAGCTATGCTGACAGAAGAGGTAGAAAGTATGATTTCATTTCCTCCCCTCTCCCTTCTTCAGCCTCTAAACCTGCATGGCTGTTAGTCCATATCTCCTTTGATCCCCGGAATAAGCGTTCCTGGGATCAGAGAGGGCTCCTGGGAAGGACGGGAATGTGGGAAAGGCACATGAGGTTGTGGGAGAATGGCTTGCCTGAAGATATCTTAGTGAGTTTGTGATAGAGGTGACATTTATACTGATGGTTACCCAGGTCATAGTTTATTCCCCAGTCACTATACTAAACCAGTGCTATATGCCAGGTGATCCAGTCAACCTAGCATCTGCAGATTAATTTTTTTTGCCTATATAACTATCCAGCTGAGAATATGCCTAGCTGAGAATGATACCATTTCCTTCTGCCTCCTGAAGAGCTCTCTGTAACTACTAGTATATAACATATACATACAAAGCAGGTCCCTTGTAAAGGTACTGCCTTGGAGATTTTGTGTGCCTGATGTGGAGCATGGCCTGAGTAATGCAACTGAATATTGTTCTACAATTTGGTAGTCTGCAACTGATCCCAGTAATTCTGGAAAGAGGGATCCGCATTTTATGATTCATACTGGTTGTGCAGCATGTGCCGAGGATCTAGAAAGCAAAGGCATTAAAAGCTGCTTTTGCATGAGTGTACGTCATAAATAACATCACACCTGAAAGCAGGCTGGCTGTATTCTTTTTATAGAGATTTTTTTTTATTACCCCTCAGGGAGAATCCACTTGTAGACTGGCAGTAAAACAGTAATATTTGCTAAGCTATTAAAAGCAATGATACAACATGCCACTCATTTTTGCCTATCAGAATATTCCTTCTAACCTGTAATAAAAATTCTGTGGTTTGTTGGTTTCACTTGATAGCCTTAATCTGTTTGAAAGCAAGTTTAAGTAATATGCTGAAGTCTAACCTTTCCATCACCCCCCCCCAAACACATACAAACAAGCTAGTTGCCCCGTTCTAAGCCAGTTCAAGTTAATGAACTGGACCGGAGGTAACTCTACATAGGGTTTCACTATAAATTCCCTCAGGGCTGGAAAGTTAATTGTTGATAATCCATAGTGCTGTTTCTTTGTGTATGGATGATCCGAATTTTAATTATTGCTCTATATTTTAATTGTCCTTCTCCTTCCTTCCAGCACCAGATAACACGGAGTGGCCGCTGGGCCCTTCCAGTGTGCAGTCCTTCAAACTCAACTCAGTTGCACTATTGCTTCCAGTCGTTTTGATAAGTCCATTATCAATAGCTCCTTTTTTATTCTAACTGTTCAGAGACTGAAATTTCTGCAACATGGAGCCCTTTGCCTTCTGCGAAATGCCACTCCAAACCTCTTGGGTTTCGCTAGCTACTGTACCATGGCAACTGTAGCTAAGTAGCATTATCCATAAAAATATGTCGAAAGTGGCTTACGACAAGATCAAATTAAACATATGGTACATTATAAAGTGGCACAGAGTGGTAAGCTGCAGTACTGCAGTCCAAGCTCTACTCATGACCTGAGTTCGATCCCAATGGAAGTCGGTTTCAGGTAGCCGGCTCGAGGTTGACTCAGCCTTCCATCCTTCCAAGGTCGGTAAAATGAGGACCCAGCTTGCTGGGGGTAAAGGGAAGGTGACTGAGGAAGGCACTGGCAAACCACCCTATAAACAAAGTCTGCCTTGGAAACGTTGGGACGTGATGTCACCCCATGGGTCAGGAATGACCCGGTGCTTGCACAGGGGACCTTTACCGGTTTTTACATTATAAAGCCACTAAAATCAGTAATCAGTTAAATTAGTAACACAGCAGCATAAAAGTCATAGTAAGCAACTTCAAGAGGTAGAGTACAGACACAATTTCACAGAGGAAAATTGGAATCAAGATCCAAATAACATTAACAGCAGACATGGGGCTTTCCCACAGTCTCTTTTTCTTCGTCTCCAGTTTTCCTCGGTGTTCTACGTGTGTTTTGCTCCTTCTAGTGGCCAATTCGATATCACACCCAATTTTATCAAAAGTAAAAAGCTGCTGCTTAAATTAGCAGGGAAATAAGGTAGATTTGATCCTTTGCTATATCAAATTGACCACTGGAGGGAGTAAAACACATGCAGAACTTTAAAAAAACACTGAAAAAACAGGAACTTGGGGACAAGGGAAAAGAGAATGAGGCAAAGGCCATGGTCAAATAAAAATAAAAAGATGCCTAAAACTTGAAAAGGAGCCCCGTGGTGCAGAGTGTTAAGCTGCAGTACTGCAGTCAAAAGCTCTGCTCACGACCTGAGTTCGATCCCGACGGACGTCGGTTTCAGGTAGCCGGCTCAAGGTTGACTCAGCCTTCCATCCTTCCGAGGTCGGTAAAATGAGTCCCCAGCTTGCTGTGGGTAAAGGGGAGATGACTGGGGAAGGCACTGGCAAACCACCCCGTAAACATAGTCTGCCTAGGAAACGTCGGGATGTGACGTCACCCCATGGGTCAGGAATGACCCAGTGCTTGCACAGGGGACATTTACCTTTACCTTACTTAAAACTTGAAAGGTGTCAGGTAAATTGCTGTGGGTATATTCCACTCCTTAGTTTCCATCACAAAAAGTCCTTTTGTGTTGCATTTTTTTCTGAGTGTAAAATCCAGTTGTTACAATAAATGAATCGGTGGATGTCAGTGGTATAGTTGAGTCTTAAAATGGGTATGCGTGTTATCTGCCGCCAAGCCGCTTCTGCCTTATGGCAACCTCAATAAAATGGGGGACTCAGTCTTTAACGTTCTTTGCTTAGCTCTGTCTCAGAATAGCTGTGACATCAAATGAAGACAGAATTGGGAGGTAATTTGCACACTGAAAAGTGCTGTACGTCAAATGATTGTGTTTCATTGAGAGGAATGATGAACAAGGTATTCTGCGGAAGCTTGTGGAGGGGCAGTCAACTCAAGATTTTAGCTTGTATTCTCAGATTGCCTCAGTAAGGTTTGAATGTCTTACAGAGAACTGCGGGCTCTTCTTTTTCCTCATTGGTGGGGTTCGATTTCCAAAATGTGGACGATCTGAGTGGAGCCCACTCTACTGGATGTCTCATTGTGAACGTTTGTGAACTTAGCCTGGGTCTGCAAAAATGAGCATTAATCTTGAAATATTATTCTTGCGTTTGTACATGTGTAATAGCTGCCTCTTCTCCCTTTCAGAGTTTCAAACAGTCTGATCCCTTTAAACCTTATTTCTCAACTTATTCATGTCCAGGGCATATCTTCCTGACATTTAAAAAAAAAATACAATGAAAATCACGCCAGCTGAGAATTGTTCTTCCTGCTCTCCAAAAGCAATGTTGAAAGAAAGGATTTGAATGAAAATTGGAAATATCTTACCAGCATTATTGGATTTACAGATATGGAAAGTATCAAAAGTTGACATCTGCAGTATGTTTTCTGCTCTCCTTTTCAGCTAGCTGATTCCTTTACAGTTATGGCCAAAGAGAGGGGAAGGCAAGATATTTATGCATCTTGGTGATGCATTTTATGCATTTATGCATTTTAGTAGCTAGCCCCTTTAACTGACTTCAGGGACCATTCTAGTTCAGAAAATGTTCTGTAGTTTGGAATGGGAACAGAAGAGGTGTGCATTGTTGCATTTGGCAAAATAGTGTATCTTGGGCCATTTCTACGTGTCCTGGTTTCAATGTTTCCCCCCCAGCTTTTCCACAACATTATGGTATGGGTTACCAATTCTGCTTGGGAAATTCCTGGAGATTTGGGTGTGGAGCCTGGGGAGGGACTTCTGTGGGGCATAATGTGTGTCCTCCAAAGTAGCCATTTCCTCCAGGGGAACTGATCTGTGTCATCTGGAGATCCGTTGTAATTGCAGGCGTTCTCCAGGCCCCACCTGAAGCTTAGTGGTGCATTTGTGCACCTTCTGGGGTTTGCCCAGCTTTTCTTTGGCCTTTCTCAAACCTGTTATGCTGCCAGGTTTTGGGAAAGATCGCAGCAAAGCCTGAATAGCTGATATGTAGGTAGGAAAGTTCAGATTTTCCTGTTCCCACTAGGATTGCTAGGCAGAAAAGTAAGGCTCTGTCTACTTACGGGAAGTTCTTACCGAAGAGTTCCTGGTGATTTCTAGAGTCCCACCAGTGGCAACGGGTAGCCAGAAACTCTAGTCACTTTGTTGATTCTGGGTAGCTTTAGGAATCACTAGGAAATCTCTGCTAAGATCTTCCTGTAACTAGAATGGGCCTTATTTTTCTTTTTAATTGTACTCCTGTTGCTACTAGAAGTCGCAGTAGGCAATGGGGACCGGGCTCCTGAGGATGTCCTAGTTTCTACCCACATGGCAATCATTTTCCCTGCTCCTATCTCCGCCACAGCTATTTTTTCTCCCTGCTAATGGGGGCTTTTTTTTGGTTTTGATTGACACTTGAATATCATCCTAACAATATAGCTATCGGTGTATCGGGTTCCCTGAATTTCCACCTTTTACTTTTTTTTTAAGTAAGTCTCTAGCCCCTTTTGTTGCAGAGATAGTATATTTCTGCACTTAAAGGGGCTAGCTACTTTTTTTTACTAAATAAAAGCTGGGAATTCAGAGAACCTGATACACAGGTTTTAACAATAGTCAATTGCCAATTAAAAAAAAAAAGCTCTGAAAAAGCCCTGGTGGCACTGGGGAGTGTCGGGGACTGGGGCAGGAAAATTATGGGGAAAACCATGTTAGGGTTGCCAGGTCCCTCTTCGCCACTGGCGGGAGGTTTTGGGGGCGGAGCCTGGGGAGGGAAGGGACTTCACTGCCATAGAGTCCAATTGCCAAAGCGTCCATTTTCTCCAGGTGAACTGATTTCTCTCGGCTGGAGATTAGTTGTAATAGCAGGAGATCTCCAGCTAGTACCTGGAGGTTGGCAACCGTATTCTATGTTGAAGCGTCACTGCTGTTGTGTTGCGTCAGCAGCCGCAATGGGGAAACAGTGCAAGCCTCTCCCTGTACGGAAAACACCTTGTGTGCTAAACAGGAGTCCTTCCTCCATTCAGTGAGGAATCTCATCTTCCGGTGCTGTTGTGGTATACTGCTTCGAGTGTAGATCTACGGCTTTTGAGATCTGGATTCGAATTCCCACTAGTCCAGAAGCTCACTGGTTGACCTTAGACCGATCACACACTCAGTCTAACCTGCCTCTCAGGGATGTTGTGAGGACAAAAGCTGGGTGGGTGGGAGAACCATATGTGACACCCTGGTAGGGTTGCCAACCTCCAGGTACTAGCTGGAGAGCTCCTGTTATGAAGTGCAAACAATATTTTTTATAACAGTTTCAAACTCTTAATACATCGCTGGGAATACCTAGTGCGGTAACAGCCTTTGTTAAAACGTATCAGTGATCAGAACGCAATGACACATGCTACTCTCCCCCTTTGTACACAATTGTTGTTTTATTTCTATAGAAAGCTGTGTTTTGCCTTTGGCCAAGTTTGTAAACTAATGCTTTTTGAAACTGAATAGACCAGCCATAGTTTAAGTTTCCCAGCAAGCAGTTTTGTGTGTAAAAAGCCTAGAAATTCATTGCTGGCCAAATTGCCTTACTTGAGCCAAGTGTGCTATCAAGACTTAAATACAATTTAATCTGGCCTTTTATGTAACTATCTGCAGCACATGATGAAACTCTATTGTAATGTGCTATGGGGTCATGCAGCTAGTACACTATTATCGAAAAGTGTTGATTGATCTGCTCTCTCATATTACCAGAACAGGGGGGTCATCTGCTGAAGCTGGAGGGGGAGAGATTCAAAACAGATAAAAGAAGTATTTTTTCACACAATGCATAGTTAAATTGTGGAACTCCCTGCCCCAGGGTGTGGTGATGGATGCCAACTTGAAAGGCTTTAAGAGGTGAGTGGGCATGTTCATGGTGGATGGCTACTAGTCATGATGCATACCTGTTCTCTCCAGGATCAGAGGAGCATGCTTATTATATTAGGTGCTGTGGAACACAGGCAGGATGGTGCTGCTGCAGTTGTCTTGTTTGGGGGCTTCCTAGAGGCACCTGGTTGGCCACTGTGTGAACAGACTGCTGGACTTGGTGGTCCTTGGTCTGATCCTGCAGGGCTTTTCTTATGTACTTATGTAAATCTTAGATATCTACCATAAGTTAGTTGCTGAAGATAGCTGTCCTGAAATTCTCCTGTCATTGGGTCATTTAGTCCACCACTAAATTTTCCATTCATTTTTAAGATAGCTTAATTGGTGCAATATTGCAAATATTTTCCTGTACTCTTTAGCTTGCTTTTTGGTCTTACATTTGTATTATATAAGCCCTCTACTAGCCATGCACAATGCATTAAAGCCTACTAACCACAAATGAAAAGGAGTTCATGAAATAGTTCTTTCTTCTTCCCATTCCCGCTGCAAATGGGTTTGAAACCCTTTTTTGTGACAGTAATTTGAAATGAAACCATGCAGTTGGGTAGATGATCCATCTGTGTACCTGATCATACCTGCAAGTGCTGAAATTTAGTACATTTGTGGTGAGTTCATTGATTGAACAACAATTTCCAACTTTTATGATTTCCTTTCCCACCGCAAGACACGTGCTATTAGATCTTATAATTCAGCCACTGCCTTTTATCTTTACATTTTTAGATCCCCAGCTTTGAAGAAAACACATTAAAGCTATGCAATCTCAGCAAATAATCCTTATCGGATTGTTAGCCTTTCTCAGTTTAATGAGATGAACACCAGTAATGTAGCTTGTTTGTAGATTTTGAAAGTTAGATAAACAAAAAAAGACAACTTGCAGTCTTAAGCCAGTTTGCAACATTTGCATGCTTCGCTCATCATTACTGTAAGAAGTATCCACAGGAAAAGAAGTCTAGAGATATTTTAAATATAGGGTGGACATGGGATTTTACTTTAGTATGCCATCCATTTCTGCAGAAACCAGCACTGTGTTTCCTCTTGTCTTGTGGGAAAATATTTCTGCAACTGAAACAGGAAAATAACAAAGGACAAAGCTGTACCACAAGTTTGCATTGTATTATACTGTGTTAATTTATGGGTAATGGCTTCCTGTATAACTTGGTGCTAAAGTCCATGCTTTGCATGTGAAAGGTCAAGGTTAAGTCCCTGAAGTCTTGGCTGGGGAAGACCTCTGCCTGAGACTTTGAAGAGCTGTGGTTAGTAGAATAGACTGCAGTGGGCTAGACAGATCAATGGTCTGTCTTTGGTAAGAGGCAGCTTCTCATCCAATTCCCTGTGCTATAGATAGTTTATGTTAATTAAAGCCACAATAATGTGGTCAAAATGTTTAATTAAAAATTCAGATGAAACTTTCTTTGGTACTCTGGGAGTCAGTTCTTTGGTACCCCCCCTTTTTTTTTTAAAGAATGGGTTGCCAGGTATTGAAGTTGGGCCTTTTTTGTGCAAAACATTCATACTGTCACTGAGCTATAACCCTTCCCTTCTACTGCTGCTCCTTCTCAGTTGAATGATGGGCTTCCATAATGGATGAAACATGGAAAAGCCTGTACAGAAATTATTCATAAGCATCTTTTCAGATGGGTCTCTTTTTTGCTGCTGTACAAATCAGTATATAACTGAAAATCCAAAGAAGATAATTTATTGAATAATAGTTACCTAAAAGATGGCAATCACCAATTTTCTAGGCGGAGAATTGGCAAAAGAATGGGTAATTATAACCTCTTCAGAGTGCTGCTCTGAGTCAAGTATCTGCTCTCTTCTGTCATTCATAGTTGTTTCTTAATCTCTTTAAAACGTTGAAGTGCAGCTCTGCTTATGCGGTTCTTTATTGATAACATTATCTTAATAGCAGCCACTGTTAAGAATATCTTAAAGCTGTTCCTGTCTGGATTTCCTTATATGCGATTCTGGCCAGTAAGTGCTTAGCTCAGTGTTATTTGTTGGTTTGCCAACTTAATAATGGCAGCCAAAGGAAGGCATAGTGTATTTTTATGGAGAGATGATGAAAGTTCAGAAACAATTGTGCTTTGAAAGAAAAATAGTGTTTGAAGATTATGCTCAGTTTTGGATTCATTCTTGAGCGTTGAAAGGGATAATGTACTCTGGTTTTCATTTAATTATTAGGGTATCCTCCCTCCTTCTCCGGACAAGGTGAGGGACAAAAACTTTCTAGTATCTGTTACTTTCTGTCGGGCAGAATGGCCATGCTGGTATCTATTGGTATCTGGTATGTCATGCAGAATATGGAAGTAGGTATACAGCAGGGGTGGGGAACGTCAGGCCCGGGGGCCATTTAAGGCCCGCGAAATCATTTGGTCTGGCCCTTTGTGGGTCCTGGCAGATCTCTAGCTCATAAGGATCTAGGACTGGCGATCCCACAGACAAGAATAGCCTCTATTCAAGGCAGATGTATGTTTGTTTTGCCAAGGAAAGGAACCTTTCCCCCCCGCCCATTTGCAGGATAATCGTGCTAACCCTTTCCCACCCAGGCCATGGAGAAACTACGTGGCAGACACTTGGAGCCGTCTCCGGTCGTGCCTCTTAGCTAAATGTTTGACCAAATATAGCAGGCTAATTTTTAAGTAAGTTTGTGTGGCCCGCGAATGATGTTATAAATATAGCCCTTGGCAGAAAAAGGGTCCCCCACCCCTGGTATACAGCATAGCCCTATGGATTTTTCTTCACTACTAGTTTATGATACTTTGGCCCTCTTTACAGGGTTTTGGGGAACTTTTTAAAGAACCCATGTCATGTTTCATGTATAGGATAATGAGGTAGCATGGTGTAGTGGTTTGAGTGTCTTGAGTAGGATGGGAGAGACCCTGACTTCAAATTCATAATCAGTCCTAAAACCCACTGGGTGACCTCAATCTTCTTAGTCTCTGTCAGCCTAAACTACCTCACAGGATTATCGTGAGGATAACACGGAGAACGGGAGAATCAGAGGCTTAATCTATCATATGGGTATGATCGATAAATAATCGTGTCCCACTGGTTCATGTGCTTCCCTTAGTTTCACTTCAAAAATCAAGTTGAATACTGTTAGAGTACGACTGCATTCACACATACCAAGACATGAACAGAAAAACAAAAGCCGTAGTCAGCCAATCCTAAAGGTAAAGGTAAAGGTCCCCTGTGCAAGCACCGGGTCATTCCTGACCCATGGGGTGACGTCACATCCTGATGTTTCCAAGGCAAACTTTGTTTGCGGAGTTGTTTGCCAGTGCCTTCCCCAGTCATCTTCCCTTTACCCCCAGCAAGCTGGGTCCTCATTTGACCGACCTCAGAAGGATGGGAGGCCGACTCAACCTTGAGCCGGCTACCTGAAACCGACTTCCGTCGGGATCGAACTCAGGTCGTGAGTAGAGCTTTTGACTGCAGTACTGCAGCTTAACACTCTGCGCCACGGGGCTCCTTGGTCAGCCAATCCTATGAAGTCATATTTCCTCCAAACACTCTGTAAAGTTTTGCTGCTATCATAATAAGCCATTTTACCGTCTGTACAAAAGAACGTCACTAACAATAGCATTTATAATTGCCGATTCTAAGCTCTCTGCTGCTTGCAAACTTACCTGAAAACTGAGTGGACTCACCTTGAAAGATTTAGCGTATAAGGGAGCATTTCTCAAATTGGGGTCCAGGTCTGTGTATCCTTTGTAAGAGCAGAAGGCGAGACTTTCTTATGCTGCCTGGCTAACACAAAACCAGACACCCCCCCAGCTTTCTAGAACGGTATGTGGACAGGGAGTCTCTGCATTAGGGGAAGGGGATGGAATCTCCCTTCTCTTCTTTTGAAGGGGAAAAGCTCATAAAGCTGCTGCCTCACACAGCCACCTAGCTTGTAGATCACCTTAGAGCACTAGCCAGAAGATACACTGTTGTTCTCTGGGAACCACAGTAGCACAGCCCTAGGACCTCAAGAGGGCAGATCCTCCACAGGTCATGGGCTACTTGCCATGCAAACTGTGAAGACGGCTGTCTGATGAAGATACCAGCAAGATAGTCTGCGAAAAGGGGGAGCATTTGGGTTTTTGCAAAAAACGAAATATACTTACATAAGGATCTTTCCTAGCTCCTTCATGGCTGCCCTTCCAAGTCTCAGTTTCCTTATAATTTCTTGGTCGCAGTCTCCCTTTTGATTGATAATTGAGCCAAGGAGTAGAAAATCTTGAACAATTTTAACTTCTTCTTTGTCAGACTTGGAGCTGTGTCGGCTGCTGGTCCTGTTGAAAGAAACACATCTGTCGACAGGATCTCTGGCAGACACATGGACTTCATAATGTATCATTAGGCAGTCTCATTGAGTAATCATAAGTTCTTGTCAGAGCTCTAGTTGGCCAGTTCTCAGTTTGATGTGGTGGTTCTCCAAGTGCCAAGGCAAAAATGGAAAGGCTAAGAACCATGTTAACAGAATGCCAGTGTTTTAAAATGTTTTAACCCTCACATTGATGAAGCTTGAAGTTGTGGTTTCAGTTGCAGTGTTCGCAGCCACTATTTTAAGGCTAGACACAAACCAGAAGAATGACCTACATTTGCATAGCTATTCTATGTTCAGTACCGTTACAGAGTTTCCTGAATGTCATTATTATGGCGATCACTTCGGCTTATGAAGTGCCTGTGGCTGCATACAGTACTAACAATCTGCATGCAAAATTTGTGTACTTTGGATTACCAAATAAATCTAGGATATTTTAACTGAAGAAACTGAGCTTTGTCTTGTTGATGTTAAACAAGCTAATTATGTCAAACAATGGATTTCTTACATGGATGAGATGAGACATTTCAAATCAGCATAGAATATCGGCAGAGTCTTTTGGTGGGGGAGTAGAAGAAAAAATAGCTGAAACTAAATTTAAAAACTGATTATAGACTAATAACAGATATATGTAATCTGTCTTTCCTTCGTGCTGAATTACTTTAAGTTTAAAGTATATTTATGTCATTTTAGGAATGGCGATTCCCTCCTACCCCTGAAAAAATGTTCAGATGGTACTTTGAAACATGCAGAACATTCCTTTCTTCTTCATGGAAGGTCTTCTTCTGTGCGATCCTCCTTTTGACATTTGAGGTGAACCCCAAACAGGTACAGGCAGTGGTTAAGAGGCAAGGTTAACTGCTTGTACAAACTTTTGAGCTATTATATTATATTAAGCTAGGCAAGTTTATGCTGTCATACATACAGATAATTATTACCTGAATGGTAGTTGTTCTGTGAATGCCATAAATCACATAATTTATTGGCAATTTGCATACAAAATGCGTAATGTTCTTTTCTATGAAGCAGGAATGCCCCCCCTCGCATTAATTTTTGACCATAGGTAAAAAAAATTGATATTTCAGTAAAAGGTAGATTTGTGACTAATGTGATGGGAAATAATCATACTGTTAATGTCATTCATAGCTTATGTTTGCATTTAAAGTCTTTGATCTTTATTGGCTTAGTTATTCAACCTGTATGCATGAATCATTACTGGATTTACTTGGCTCTTATAGAAAGCACAAGGGATAATTTGAATATATACTTCTACCTTTAATGAAAGACAGGTGAAAAGGTTTGATGCAAACATGTTGCTGAGCCAATTAGACAAGGAAGTTTACCCAGCAGAATTTCTTGGCCTAGTTTTCCTGTGTTTGTAAAAGTGGATAGGTCTATCAACAGCTATTAGCCATGATGACTAAATGGAACATCCATGTTTGGAGGCAGAGTACCTCTGAATACCAATTACTTAGCGTCAACAGCAGGAATAGCTAATGCCATCACATTTTACTTGGGGGCTTCTCAGGGACATCTAATTGATTGGGTAGAAGGATTCTGCACCAGGGTAGCCAGGTCCCTCTTTGCCACCGGTGGGAGATTTTTGGGGCGGAACCAGAGGAAGGCTGGGTTTGGGGAGGGGAGGGACTTCAATTGCCAAAGCGGCCATTTTCTCCAGGGGAACTGATCTGCTGGGGATCAGTTGTAATAGCAGGAGATCTCCAGCTAGTACCTGGAGGTTGGCAACCCTATTCTGCACTAATGGAGTTTTGTCCTCAACATAATTCTTTATATACCTACCTTCATGCCTACAGGACCACCGCTCCTGTTACACCCCCTCCCCCGAATTCCCTTCGGTCATCCTCTAGGCCCTGGGCTTCTTGCAGGTGCCTGGCCCCAGGATGGCTCAGTTAGCTGTCACCAGGAGAAGGTCCTTCTCAGTTGGGGCCCTACATTGTGGATGCGCTCTCAGATGACATCCATACCCTGCCGGACTTGTTTAGTTTGCACAGGGCATGCAAGGCCACATTGTTTAGGTTGGCCTTTGGAGTGTAATCCACAAGTTTGGGATGTTTTATTAGTGGGATGGTGAAAGCTACATATTCAAATATTGTAATGTTAATGTTTTATATTTCTTAGCTGCTTTTGTGTTGTTTTATCTCACTTATACTATTTTGATGTTGTAAGTCACCCCAAGACTCTTTGGGAGAGCGGCTACTAAAAATAATAATCAAATAAAGATATTCTTATGTCACTCTCACAAATCCAGTGGGGATCAGCCTGTTAACCTTATCTTTGTTGAAGATTCCCTCCACACTAGTAGACTCCTATTCCTCCTTCAAAGTGTTGTATCTCCTTTTCAGAGGAGGATTTTCACTTATCTCCCCAGTTTTAGAAGCACTGGTGTAAGCCTTGTGTGTGTGTAAAGTGCCATCAAGTCGCAGGCGACTTATGGCGACCCCTTTTGGGGTTTTCATGGCAAGAGACTAACAGAGGTGGTTTGCCAGTGCCTTCCTCTGCACAGCAACCCTTGTATTCCTTGGTGGTCTCCCATCCAGATACTAACCAGGGCTGACCCTGCTTAGCTTCTGAGATCTCACGAGGTCAGGCTAGCCTGGGCCATCCAGGTCAGGGTGGTGTAAGCCTTAGGACCCACAAAAACCTATTATTTTGTTGTCTGTGATGACGCATGGTTGAATATGCAGAGAAGCTGAGTGATGTATTTGCCAGCTGAATTAATTTGAAGAGGCAGTCAGGAATAACTTTCTTAAAAGGTGCATTCACAGATCCTTGGGGATGGCAGCAAAAAACTAATGCATATGAAACTTTAATGATATGATGGCTTCTCCAGGTGTTCCCCTCCCCTCTATAACAGGAAACTTCAGTTGGTGCAGAATGTTGCAGCCAGGATGTTGACTGGAGTGGGTCGTGGGGACCACTCCATTCTTGGTCCATCTTCCAGTTGGTTTCCAGGCCCAGTTTAAGGTGCTGGTGTTCTGTGAAAGGGTCTATATGGCTTGGGACAAGCATGCCTGAAGGACTGCCTACTCCTTTACGAACATACCTGACTGCTACAGTCATCTTCTGAGGGCCTGCTTATGGTGCCCCTGCCTTCTGAGATTAGGCGGGTGACAATCAAGGGGAGTGCCTTATCGGTCATGGCACCAAAACTCTGGAACTTTATCCCCAGAGAGACTTACCTGTCCCCTTCAGTTACCATCTTTCGTCAGCTGGTAAAGACTTGTTATGTCTGGCATTCCCTCCAGTGATCCCTCCTCCTTGCCCTATGTTTTAACTGTTGTTTCCATGTTTTTGTATGTGTATTTTAGCTTGGTTTAAATTGTTTCACGGTGTGTTTTTGCTTGATTTTAACGGTTTTCAATGCATGTTTTTGTTATATACGTTTTTAATCTGTTAGCTGCCTTGGTGGCCCAGTTGAGGGCAGAAAGGCAGGGTATATATTTTTTGTAAATAAATAAATATAATAAGAACTTGCACGGTGGAGTCTGACTAGAGAGGGAATCCATCCATTTCCTTCTTCTGTCTTTAGATGGATTGCAGACTGCTTCTCTCTAGGACTGGTAGAGACTGAGCTTTTTGCAAGAGCAGGGGAGAGGTAGCTCTGAATCTGCTTAAACCAAATTATACATGAGGGACAGGAGGTATGCCTTGTGTCACTGCTGCCTCGGGCAAAATGGAGTACTGTACTCCAGACAGCAAGTAGAAGTCTGGTTGAATTTTTTCCATTGAAAACAAATTCCTGTATATACAAAATAATATAGCGCGCAGAAGTGGACTTTAGGCTTTACCGCTTCTTTCTGACCTAGGAATGACATCAGATGAGAATGGGTGGGACGATAGTGACCTGCCTGTAACACTATTGCTTCGATTTTCAAGCTATAATGGCTTCAGATATGTTTTGTAAAGAATATTCATTAGTGATGTGTTCATTGGTGGCTATAGCTCATTTAAATCTGAGCCTGAAGGTATCATTACTCTAAATGAAGAAAAGGAAATTTATATGGGGTGAATTGAATGTGATCATGGACTTCGGTAATGGGAATAGAGGTGGGATTTTTATGGTACGGCGTGTAAGAACCGACATTTGGGAATGAATAATAAGCAATTTTGCTATCTGAGCGAGATTCTTGTGCTTCAAATGAGAAACCAAGGAAGAAATTATGTTCTTGTGATGTGCTATAAAGAAAGCAAATATAATTGTATAAACTATCAGGAGATCCATTTGCAGTGAGCATATTAAAAAAAACACACACACACCATCACGTTACCTACAAAGCATTTGGAATATTTTGTCAAGTGATTCCTGTGTGTTAGAGTAAATTAACCAGTGTTGTTTCTGTTACCCACACCTTTCTTGGATGGACAGCTGCCTTAATAATACTAAAGGACAGAAAGAGCTGCCAAACCAGCCACATAAGACAGGGGAGAGATAGGACAGAGTGTGCTGCTCTAATTTACTATGGATTCTGTGGCACAGTGTTGCTAGCATACTTGATCTCATAGGTCATTGTCTGCCTTCAGACTTTAAGCCAAAAGACAAAGAGGGAGTTGGGTCAAGCAGCCACCCTAAGCTACCGAACCCTCCCTGGAGTCTCCCAAACCAATGAGATTTTCCTGGAATGAAGTGTAAGCCCAAACATTATCATCCTCTTCCTGAGTCTTGCTTACTGTGCCCCTACCTGCAAAAGTAAGTCGGGTAATAACTAGAGATGGTACTTTTGCAGTGGTGGCTCCTCGCCTTTAGAATTCCCCTCCCCCTTGAGGCTTCCTTTCCTTGAAACGCCAGGCCAGAACATTTTTTTTCTTTACCCAGGCTTTTAGTTGAGGGATTCCATCTTTTCTGGCCGTTTTGTGATTTATTTATTTATTTGATTCATACCCCGCCCTTTCCCAGCGAGAGCCGGGCTCAGGGCAGCCTGCTTCTAGCCCGCGGACTGTTTTAAGAATATCCCTTTAGGCTGATGAATGTTGGTTTTTAGGCTCTTGTTTTATTACTGATAATTCTTATCAAGCTGTTTCATGAATTGCCTTCAGCAGGAACTTACCCATATTCTCATTTTTTCCTTGTAGTGAGGTTGAGTAAAGGAACAGTATGTATGCTGCCACCACCCTTTGACTGAGGAGCCAGTGGAAGCAGCAGAGAACATAAAATGTTTGTGTTTTCCACAGTGGCCAACCTAATGTCTCCGAGAAGCCCACGAGCGCAGGACATTGGTCCCCGTGCTCACCGGCCATGCTCACCTGCCACCCATGTCCTCTGGACACAGCAGTTCCATGCCCCTTTTCTTTGGCTGCAGGAGCCAACATAGGTAGTGGTGCCAGGCTGCACATGCATATAGCTCTGTCTTCTGTCTGAAGTCCCAGTTACCTTTTGGGCTACTTATGTGCTGCAGCTTTTACCTCCTGGTCACTTAGTGATAGTAGCCATTTGGGGTCACAAAGAGTGCGGCGTAGTTTACTGTTCAAGAATTCACTTCAGGGAGATCAGAATCCAACTTGATCATGTGCAGAGAACTACCAAAGAGCCTCTTTGTTCTTGTAATTCATCTGATGAGTGTTATTGAGAAGAGTTCATGCCTTCAGTCTTTGTGGGGGGGGGGACTCTTGAGATTATGCTTGCACTTTAAATAATTACTGTAATTAATAATAACAGTAGGCGGGGAAGAGTTACGTAGGTTTCAAGTTGCTCATTAAAATATTTTGCTTGGATAAAATGTTGCATCCCAGTTTCATTAAAATACCATCCATCTTTAAATTATGTGAAATGATATAGTGTACAGTAAAAGCACAGTATGTGATAAAAGGGGATTATATTCCTCCTCCCCATTGATGTAATGAAAATATATTTACTGCAAATACAGGTTGCCAACTTTAGGGAAAGGAACTGTTTTGCCTCTAGACATTTAAGTTACTGTGACATAACAAACGCCCTTCCTTTTATTCATATAGTGTTTGCAATTGAAACGTGCAACAAATGCCAGGTAGCTGCTGTGAAGACTGATGGGTGGAAGTGGGCCCTAGAAAGGATGATTGCTTTTAATTTATGTTTGAACTTCTGCTGGGAAAAGGGGTTGCTTCTTAACATGACAAGTAAATTATTGGTTCTTGGAACATGAGGTAGCTGCAGCATGCATCAAAATTAAGTACTTGCTGGAATGTTAAACTCTATCACAGGTAATTTGCCTTTGTTGCCTTTGTGTTCTTTATGCGTCGAACTTCTTGCCTTGGCTGCAAAACATCACTCAGCTATGCTTATAATTCAATATCATTGCACACATACTTTTCAGTGGTGTTATTATGGGGAGTGGAATTTCATTTTCCAAAGTTAGATAAAACCATTGATTCCTCTTATTTTCTCTTTTTTTCTCTCTTTAAAAAATGGAATTTCTCTTTGAAGAGAAGTCAATGCACCCCTTTGTGGCTTCAGCTCTTGCACTTGTTTTGTGTTACACACCACAGGGTGGTGCGCTAGCTGGCGAATATGAAGGCATTGCCTGCCTCTGAGCATCAACAGAGTGAAGTTCTGAAATTTTGCAGAAACTCACTCCCTGTCTCTCCTCTCTTTGAATTTCTCTTTTATCAAAATGGAATTGATTGGAAACGGAGTCCAAATTCCTAAGAAGAGGAAAAGAACAGGATTGTTGGATTGTATGGAGAAATTGAGTAAAGAGGAAGTAAGAGACCTTTTCTTAACAACCGTGCTGCTTAGACTAGTGAGATGACAAGGCAAAATTACATTTGTGTAATCCATTAAGCAGGAGAGTGGCTAGCTCACAGTTTGTGCATATGCGGCCTGTGATGAATGAACGTCCGGATTTTGCCAACTTTTTTTCATTTAACAAATATGTATTTTGAGACTAAGCATTTCTTTGGAGCCCTTTGGTAGGAAACATAACTATGAAAACAGTGTTTTGGACCAAATATGTTTCAAGCTAAATTATTAAGATTTTTGAATTGCTGAGAGTGGTTGATTAGTAATTTTTTTGTGCAACAAGAAAACAAAATGCATATTAATTGAGGTTGTTCACATCACCCTTCCCAATCTTAGATGTTAGGTTAGAGGTGGTAAAATCACTTTGCTTTGGATGGTCCCTCTCCTCTTTCTCCTGCCCAACATATTTGTAATCGGAATATTCTTAGGCTTTTCTTATAGTAATGCCTCACCTTGTGGAAAAAGATACATCTGATACAAATGGTTATTATTAATGGTGAATTAAATCTTATAAAAGAAAAAGGGGAACAGACTCAAGCAAAAATCAAGGGAAAAGCCTAAGGGGTTGAGCTTTAGTTTAGGCTTTTCAATTAAATCCTATGCCAGAATATTTTATGGTGTCCTGGGACTATTAATTACTTTTACTGTAACAGACTAATGTGGCTTCCACTCTATACTTCTGTTGGGAATAACTCATCACATTCATGAACCCATTAAAGGGGAGAATTTGGATTTAAAGTGTTGGCATTTTCATTATAAATGTGTACATAAAGTAGTAGTTTCTTCTGATTTCAGTAACTTTTCCATTGCAGTCCTTCCAGCTTTATCCCTCTTGAAATCAATGAGAGTAAGCCAGCAATTCCAAATACTATATTTAGGGCTGGTGTAGCAACAAAAACAATCTACAGTCAGATTTTGCAGCTCAACACTACGAAGCATTTTTTACTTAAAATTCATGTCCAGTGGCAGTAACTGAAGCCTTCTGCCCTTTTATTGCCCTCAGTTGTTATCATGTCTAATTACCCTATAGATAATGTGGTCAAAGTAAGTCTAAATCAGGAGGATGATGCTGCGAGGCGGTGACATATGCCCTTTGACAACCAATCAAGGTTTGGGAAGAGTACCATATTGTTTGCTATGAAAAACTGGCCTAGCTGCAAAACAGCTCCAGAACTGTCTGCTTAGTCATTCCCGTTGAAGCTACTGCCCTTACATGACCATACTGGCTGTAAAAAAAAGTATAGTCTTTCTCCCAAAACTATAGATAACAGTAAAAATATCCTAATCCATTGCGAATATGTTGATGCTTATCATAGAACAGTTCAAAAAAAAGCAAATATGTACAATTTCTGTAAATATAACTACAGATCATAGAATCATAGAGTTGTAAGAGACCTCCAGGGTCGTCTAGTCCAACCCTCTGCACAATGCAGGAAGTTCACAACTGCCTCCCCTCACACCCCCAGTGACCCCCACTCCAATGCCATAGGATGGCAAAAAAAAAAAATCCTCCAGGATCCCTGACCAATCTGGCCTGGAGGAAAATTGCTTCCTGGCCCCAAAGTGGCGATCAGCATTTCCCTGGGGATGTAAGAAATCATCGTTGTTGTGCTGTGATAGCGGTCACATCAGTAGCTGTTTATGTGGCTGGGTACCCAAAGGTTGGGTGGAGAGAAACGAGCAGCACATTCCTGAGCCTGAAGGGTGAAAGCCCTTAGGAGGCCAGGAAGGCACAGCGTCGGCATTCGGGCCCCCCGCGCCGGCTTCCAAGCAACTAACGCCAGCGTTAGTGGCCCAAATGCAGATGGGAAGTCCCAGACACCTGTTGCTGGTCGCTGCCATGGCAGCACCACCCAAGGAAGTTAACTGGGTCTTCCGCTGGCGCCCCATTAGCGTCAAAGCCTGCACCGGCGTCCCAGGAGGGGTTCCAGGCTGGGGACTTTACGTGGCCTCCAAAGCCCTTTCAGGCAGGGAATGCCCCTTTTTTATTTTTGAGAGCTACGCCACCTTTTTAGGTGGCGTATCTCCCGTGCAACCCTATGAAGGGTTGCACAGATTTTTTATGCCACAGGGAGGTCTCGGCGGGGCCGAAACATCCTTTGGAGGCAGCCCGACCGGGGCAGGCATTCCTCTCAGGAATTCACTTTAAATAATATCTAGAAATGTGTTTATTTTAAGGCACCGATATCTATATTAAAAACCTAAAAGTCATATTAAAAGAAAGCACAATAACAACTAATGTAGGTTGATAAACTTAAACCACAAACCAAACGCGTTTCAGCCCACTGGCCTTCATCAGTGGTATAATAAAATCCCTTGTAATGCACACGTACACACAACACATATAACAGTATTATAACAGAATTACAACCGCTCTGCTATTTATGTTGGAGTTCTGTTCCAATTTGACGCTGTACCAAATACATTTGATCAAATTAAAGAGCCCACTGTCGTGGAATACATACTAGTTATTCTTTTCTGGGCTATGTTAGCCTCCTATACAAAGGGTGCATACTAGTATCAACCAGATAAACGGTGTGTTCAGAAAATAAGATTCAACCTAAGTCAATCCAAGTAACCTACAGTTACACACACACCCTCCGGTTCCTTGTAGGGGCTTTGCTTGTTTTTTAAATGGCTCATCACATAGGGTACTTTCACGCTGAGATGCAGTTTATAAATTATCATTGCATTAGCGGCATCCTAAACCATTCTTTAATAACTGTTGTTACTGGAAAAGCAGAGAGAAAAATCAAGCTTCTTCATTTAAAGGTCATTATCAAGGTACAGTTTAACATTCATTATGCAGTTGCTGGCTAAATAGCTGTAGACCACATATCTATCAACCCCAAACGATCTATTATGCAAGAAAAATAATAGGTTCAATATTTTTAACCTGTCTTCTGCTTTTTTTTTAATGGAGTTTCATATCTCAAGCACCTCTGGAGCCTGGCTGTAAATAAAGATAATGTAATAATAGAACATTTCAAGGGTAGATTTATTTTTTATAGCTGCTTAGATTAGATATTTCAGTGTTGGAACTCATAATTGAATGAAGCAAAAATTCTAAATGCATTTGTGTAAACCAAATGCTCCTAATGTGTTTTTTCTCTGTTTAATTTGATCCACGTTTCAGATTGCTCCTGCATTCAGTAGAAAAACTGTTGCTTGGCTTGCTTTCAGCTCTGTTCCATTATCTTGTAATATCTTGAATAAAACCAGTTCTATTAATATTTTCTTTTTTAAATGCTAAATTTCAAGGTGCATACCTTTTATATATTGGAAATATTCTGGCGATGTGTGCACATGGAAAATGGGCTCTGCTGGAATTGCTGTGACTCCCCCTCAAGTAAATATGCTTAGAATCAGGATATAAGAGACTCCCCTACCCTTAAAATAGTAACTTACTTAACTTAAAAACCTTTAATGGCATAAGTAGTATTACAGTTGTTACAGAAGGTTCATAAAATATGCAGTCATTAAGATAAAAACATAGCCCAGTAAATTCCAATAATAAAAATTACAAACTTTGGGCTTTTTGAACTTTCATCACATCTACTAGAAAATTGGCAACATCTACAGTAACCTCCGGATCGGAATCATTCAATAAAAATTGACGTTTTACTTGGAAAGGTAGGTGATATTTGGAAAGAAGCCAATTTTTTAACCATTTCCCTCGAGGTGTTTCGTATAGAGGACAGACAAACAGAATATGATCAATTGAGTCCAGGGAATAGGTATCTCAGGGACAAATCCTTTCCTGGATTGGTATTTGTTGATACCTTCCATATAGCATCCTTGAAGAAAAGGCATTAACCCTAGCAAGAGAGAAGGCTCTGCAGAGGGGTGGGATGTCCAGAGTATGAAAATAATGGGGAATATTGTCGGCTAAGTTCTTGAGACCCAACATTGCTGGGGAGCAGACCAAGGGTTGAATGGGGAGTAACTTCTGACGCTCCATATCCAATAAATGCTGTTTAACAATTTTAAAAATATGGGCCTCAGTAGTTAAAGCCGGGTCTTCCACAGAGACTCCAGATGATCTTATTTTGGACAAAATTAGACAATCCCAGGAGGTATTATGAAGTTCTTTTAGCAGCAGAGACATCAGAGAACCACGCTCTGTTCTCCTTAAAATAGTATATATATATTTTTTAGAAGTGCTGTGGTTGGTTTGCCACATGGCACATGCATATGAAACAGAAAGTAGACTGCCCTGTCGAAGCAAGCAGAATCTTGTGATTGCAGACAGGCCATTTATTTGAAGGCAGGCCCTTTTGCACTTCTTTTACAAGCATCCTCAAGACCATTCTCCTCAGGTGCCTGGCTCATTCAGTACTGAGCTGTGAGAAGAAGATGAGCATGTGGATGCTTATGGGGATATACATTTTTTTAAGCTGGCTGTGGTGCAGAGCTCAGACCAGTACACATTGGTCTTCCCTTGTCAATTTTCCCCTTGTAACTTCTTCTGGAGGTTAGGATTGTGATGCACAGACATTTCTTAACTGGAGTTCCACAAGCAAATACTTCTTTGTTGTGTAGTATTTATCATGGAAAGTTGGCAATTCCCAGAGTATATTATTAATGTCACAAACAAAGCAAACCATAGTATAGCCATTTTGTATACATTTTCTCAAAGTTATGGATAGAATAAAAGTTTTTGATGGTGGAAGGACACTTCTGGCAAAGGGGCATGTGTGAATTTGTACCAGTCCACACCCCCCCCACACACACACACACACAGACAGTACACATTGTTCCTAGTATTGAAGGTTCTGGAGACAACTTTTCATGAGATGTTGTAGGGCAGTAGAAACATTCCACTTTGTAATTGGAGCTTTCTTCACTATTTGAATTTAGCACTTACTGAACTTGTAAATTTTAAAAGTCATGTTTGTTTTGATGTGGTTTGATCTGCCACGAGTCTTTGGGAAAGAAGGAGGTAAATGCAATTTAAAAGCATATTGTCAATATAAAGTTTGTAGATGGTAAAACTTCTATTAACTGGCATCCTCAGGGAATTGGGATTGCCAGTTAACCAAATATGCTAGTTAATAAATTTGTATCCAGCACCCATCCAAGAGAATCAGCCAGCATGGTGGTTAACTGGGCACCATTTAACAAAGCTTTTACTGTACATTATATTTAATAGTAATAATTGAATATTGTACTTGAAGAATTTTAATGGAACATCTCTTATGAACTCATGGTCTGATCTTGTGGCATCACGATCAGTATTTATAGGCTGAGTTCTGTCATAAATCTGATGTTTCTAAGTACGGGTACTGCAAGGGAACTATGACTTCATCAAAGACTTGCAATGCATCAGTAAAAATGTTTATGGCCAGGATTTAAAATACTTCAAATTTAGACGCAGAGCCTCTGATTCTTCTAAGAACCAAACTTGGCGTTTTCAAACAGGTGACGGAATGATCTCTCTCTTTCTCTCTCTCTGTTTTTCTTTCTCTTTAAAAGAACCAACCAGTTGGGAATGTTCACGAAGAAAGAATTTTATCAACTAGCACCAATGGTCGACAGCTTCAGCCTTATGACGTATGATTATTCAGCACCACAACGGTAAGGTAACCAGACTAGAAAACACAGCCTATTGAACTGGGCCACAGAGGTGCAGTTATGACATTAGTGTACATACTTGGACCTCTCACAGCTGCTAATTGTCCTTTAGAGGTAATAGGATGATTAGGGATTAAAACTGGAAAATGCCAAGGCACTCAGCTAAATTGTTTGCTTGCCAAGCTGTGAACAGTTCAATGCAGTCTGTACTCGGTGTTGGTGACAAGATAGTGATTTAGCTGTTTAAGTGCCAGCTTTGAATGGCCATTTCTGTTGCCATTGTAGATAACTAGTATTTAGCGCAAATACTAGTGCCGCTGGCTTTAATGGGTTTCATCAGAAGATAAATGTTTTCGAGGTTAGTGCCACTAGATAAGTTGAAGCAACACAAACATCTTCAAGAATGCGCAGCAAGAATCTGTCTTCTTTTCCTCTTTGGCTTGCCTATATTACATTTTTGTTTGCATTTTCAGTTTGTTTACAAGTTTAACAAGCACCTAACGCCCCCTGTCCGATATTGTGCCTCGAGGTGGGCCAGTAGGAAAGTAATCCTTTGTTTGCTGATCTCCTCCTTTGCTATGAAACAGCCCTGGCAGTTGCTCGATACATCCAAAATAGCATTTATTTCCATTGTTATCAACGACAGCCTTAAATATTTGTATCTAGTTATCGCCACTGTCCATTAGAAGGGTGCAACACAAGATAAAGAAAGTCACCCAGTAGCTTGTCCCAGGAATCTATACATTTCCCCCCTTTTGTATTGCATAAAATGCATTACATTCAGACTTTTTTAACCAGCAGATGTCAAGATGCTGCCAGCCAATGATGGATATACTGAAAAGAAACAATTTACAGCAGCAGCAAACTCTTCCAGTCATGCAGCAAGATTTCCTGCCCACCTTAAATCACTTTATTCTGAATGTCTGAAGTATGTGAACATAAGAAAGGCCCTGCTGGATCAGACCAAGGCCCATCAAGTCCAGCAGTCTGTTCACACAGTGGCCAACCAGGTGCCTCTAGGAAGCCACAAACAAGACGACTGCAGCAGCACCATCCTGCCTGTGTCCCTCCGCACCCAAAATAATAAGCATGCTCCTCTGATACTAGCGAGAATAGGTATGCAGCATGACTAGTATCCATTCTAACTAATAGCCATGAATACCCCTCTCCTCCATGAATATGTCCACTCCCCTCTTAAAGCCCTCCAAGCTGGCAGCCATCACCACATCCTGGGGCAGGGAGTTCCACAATTTAACTATGCATTGTGTGAAAAAATACTTCCTTTTATCTGTTTTGAATCTCTCACCCTCCAGCTTAAGCAGATGACCACGTGTTCTAGTATTATGGGAGAGGGAGAAAAACTTCTCCCTGTCCACTCTCTCCAAACCATGCATAATTTTATAGACCTCTATCATGTCTCCCCTCAGCCGCCTTCTTTCCAAGCTAAACAGCCCTAAGCGTCTTAACCGCTCCCCATAGGACAGTTGCTCTAGTCCCCTAATCATTTTGGTTGCTCTTTTCTGCACCTTCTCAAGCTATGTGCTCTTGAAAATCCCATGCAAAATGGCATAGGTGAACAATATTTTTTATTTGAAAGATCATCACATGCATACTCCTACTGTCATTTTTAAAGACCAATCAGTGCAATGTAGGAATTTTCTCATCTTTTGCCTCTCAAAAAATGTGGTTTGATTAGGTAATTATAGATCTCCTTAGGACAGAGACTCATTAGAAATGCTGTTGTCTTTTTAGGGAATCTGTTCGTTGACTTCTGTTTTATTTCTTTGTTGTTACACAGGCCTGGCCCTAATTCCCCTCTGCCCTGGATGCAAGCTTGTGTTCAAATACTGGATCCTGAATCAAAATGGAGAAGTAAAATTCTTCTGGGGTTGAATTTTTACGGCATGGACTACTCAGCACTTGGTGCTTCTGGGGAACCAGTAATTGGTAACAGGCAAGGCTTTTAGATAATTAGCTTTTTGAAAGCATTATTAACTTGTCTTTCATTTTATAGAGAAGTACATTACTAGATGCTTCTAGCTAATTGTTTGCCTGGATGGTTTAAATCAATGAGAAAGCCAGCCCCTCCGTAGTCACCCCTTTCCCCTGCCCAAGCTCTCAGGTCTTGTGATTTCTGTAGCTCTTTAGTCTTAGAATAGGGTTGCCAGCTCCATGTTGGGAAATATCTGGAGGTTTTGGGGGTGGAGCCTGAGAAGGGAGGGACTTCAGTGCCATAGAGTCCAATTGCCAAAGTGGCCATTTTCTCCAGGGCAACTGATCTCTGTCTCCTGGAGATCAGTTGTAATAGCGGGTATGACAATCCCTCTTGGATATGCTGAGGGAGAGAAAGAGCTTGCTTGTTTGTTTGCCAGAATGTGTATTTGAATTCTTTGGCTTTAAATTTCTTCATCAGTCCCTCAAAAATCAGTGATCATGTAATATCTCCAGCTTACATATTGCATGTTTGCTAAAAATTCAAGCGGGATAAATTTCAACCAGTTCCCACATAGGGTAACGCAAATGTGTAGCATTTCCAAACCTTTTAGGTATATGCACAGTGGTGTCTTTTTTCTTTCCACCACCTGGAGATTGGCAACCCTATCTTCCAAAGCTTGCTTACCTGTCCAGCATGCATATTGTCTTTCATATTTATAGATTCTATCCGAGGTTTTTCCTCAGCTTTTTTTCTTCTTCTTGGTCCCTCTTCTTGAACTCAGTGTCTCTTCTGGCCATTTCCCCCCACCCCCTCTGTGGGGGCTCTGCATGGCCCACCAGTCGGCGTTCACCAACCCTACTTTCCTCAAGTCCATGCTTTTTCAATTCAATTCAATTCAAGACCTTATTGGCATACAATACAATAAGTGATCCATACAAATGATGAATAGCTATAGGAAAACAAGGAATATTGGACACCATCAATCATTAACCTTAACCAATCTGTTTTTGATTACTGAACTTAAAAAAAACAGCTGCTTTTTCAGTTATGTCGGTTGACAAGTCATTGAGAAGACAATAAACTTTCAGGGCCTCCGAGTGTCCTGACATATTAGTTACAATAGGATCGAGTAGATTGTGACGAATTACATCAAACTGAGGACAATAAAGAAGGGTCCATTATTTTTGTCCCACTACTCCTTTGCCACTTCTACTGCCTCCCTGCTTCAGTTTCCTAGCTTCTCTACCCAGACACCCTGTGCAGCCTTTGGCCTCCCCTTGTCCAGTATGCCTGCCCGTGAAATGCACAGGGTGATATGTAAATGGAGACGCAAATTGAATAAGTTTGGAAGGAAGCCCGGCACTAAGGGAAAATGCTGTGGAATCCTTCAATTTTTTTTGTACTCCCTGCATGGAGGGACCTTAAATGATGTGGAGAATTATTTTTGCAGTGGATAAAATTAAGCTTTAAGTATAGATTCATCCAGCTGAATATCAGAGCATACCTACTCATTAAAATGCATTGGCCAGAAGATATTTTATTGTAGAATGGGCTTAGAAGCCATACCTTGTGAACACCTGTTCTCTTTAATACCAGGGCCTAGTGCAGTACTGCACCCTTGAGCTTAAGATTGCTCTTCCTTAGAAATATCTGTGCTTTGTCTTACCTGGTTTATCACCGCTCCCTGATAAAAATTCTGTAACCAGCGTTATGTAAACACAAATTCATGCCCTCAATTTGCATGATATTCTGTTTGCATACATGAAATATCCAAAAGCTGCTTTTCCTGATTGCCAACTTTTAAAAAGCAAAACCTTTGCAGGTTTTACTGTTAAGTAGAACAGCCCTTACACATTTCCCTTCTACAGTTAAGCGCATGAAAGACTTCACAGATTTGCACAACTACAGATGTATTTTTTCTGTGCCAATGAAGACGTTTGAAATGTGTTCAAGACTTGCTCTGAAATAAGGCTGTGGCTGTGTTCTTCAAACTCCTTTGAAAGAATCTTGAGAGTCTTTTATATCAGTTTATACACTGAAGAAGATGTGATGTAATAAATTGTCAGCGGAGACACCTAAGAGGTTTGACATTGAATTCTATTATTCAAAGACGAAGATGCCTCGCGAAGTCTGTACGGATTTAGAATTCCACCGAGAGCTTTATTGGCTGCCTGCCATGCTGTAAATAATAGGCAATAAAAAGTGATACCTAGAATGGCTAGAGGTGAGATCTTCCCTGAAAATTATGCCGTTGAAGCATGTTAAAGGGGTGGCTTCAGTGATTTTGGGAAAGAGACATTTTTAGGAGTGTCAGGGATGTACCTAGAGGATCATTCTGTGTGACTTATTCACAGTAGCATGCAGAGTGGGGCGATAGGGGTGCATGCTCCAGGCACAACTTGCACTGGGTAAATGAAATGGATACCAAAGATAATGTGATGCAGTAGCAGTTTTAAAAATAATAGTGAATTAGGTTTGGTGAGGGCAGTTGGCTAGATGGAGTGGCGTTCTTATATTTTCTCATTCACTCTCTGATTTTAGTCCTATAAGGTAAGGCATGTGTAGGCACTGAATAAAACTATTAAGGGTGGGGAGAATGATATTGATGCAGCTATCAGGATTTTAGTACGATTTCTAGAGCGGCTCTTTGTTGGAGTAGCGGGACCAGTCTGTTTCAGTAGTTGGACTTTCAGCAGCAGAACTTCAAAGGTGCAAGGTCATCTTTGATTCCCTTCAGATTTTGTTACTTACTCTGGGAGAGGGGAGTGTGCATATATCAGGATTAATGCTTACTTTGTAGCGTACTATAACATTTTAATCTTATTACCAAGGGATGGTTCTACTGAATTTATCTACTGCCCAGGCCTGGGGATGGGCAGAGACTTGCTCCTGCATAGAAATGTCTAATTACAATGCTTCTTGCTTGTGAGTTACAAAGGGAACTACATGGACAAAACGGTACTTCACCATTCTGTGTTATGAAGCTATGAATAAGCTCTCTTTGTTGAATGCAATAACCTTGAATCTTATTCCAATAGATTCAAGGGTATTGAATTCAACAATGAGTGTTGAAGTCAACTCTTGGGTTATGGCCAAGGCATGTCCAGGATGAGAGTTGGCAACTGGTGGCTCGGTCCAGCTTCCAGGCTCCTCTGATTCAATGTTGCTCCTGATCCACCCTCCTATTGTGCAACTTTGCTTTTTTCTCTTGCACAAGTGAAAGATACAGGAATAAGGGTCCTTAAGCCATCCACTGCCTGTAAGAACAGAAATAGAGACTTTGGCAGAGGTTTCCCTTTGTTTTGCACTTCAGTCACTCCATGCGTCTGTCGCATGGTTTGCACACATGACTCAGAAGAGCCTTTGTTCATATTGGGGAGGAGGAGGTTCAAGTGATCTTGCCTATTTCTTGGCTTATATAGGAGTGAGTGAGTAGACAGAGCCAATGTTGCTGGCTCTTGAGTCCTTGTTCAGTTCCTGTTAAGACCCTTGCTATTCTCATTATCAGCCAGTGGAGAAATGTCACTTCTCTGCGGTCATAAGCAATTACTGTTCATAAAGGGGATTTAAGAATACGTTGAAACTAATTTTAGGCTGTGTATTTTATAAGCATGCAACCATACATAATGCTTGTCTATTGCAGCTTTTCTCAAGCTTTATTAGTTCAGACTTCCCACTGCTAAGCTTACGCTATCCTCTGTATGAGTCATCCCTCTGTTCCACATGTGAGCATAGAGACAGCCTTCTGCTGTCTGCAAGGATATGTGGACTGGGGCATTTATCAACACTGGCAGAAAGTGAGGAATCAGAATAGGACATGACTGGCCCTCTTTTGAAAAAATTACACAGGAAACTGATATTAGGTAGAAGCAGCCACTCATTTTTCAAAATCAGGCTGAGATGATGGAATGGTGGAGAAGCATGCATTTCAGAAGTCCAACGTGGATTGAGGCGGATTCTGTTTCACAGATCATACAACCCTGTTGTATCTTGGCTGGTGCAAATAGAACCGTTTTATCTGCCTCAGTATTATGTGTCCCCCTTGTACGCTTTGTGCCCCCACAATTCTACTGTTTTTGTTTTTTTCTTCTATTTGTTTAGATATGTGGCTTGCATTATTACTAAATGTGAAAAAATTTAAATGCAATAGGACCTGTTTTGGCAGTATACATAGCGTTCAGCTAACTTTAATGTAAACCATGCAAAGGTTAGGGTTATGACTAATAGTTTTTTCACTGAGGCTCAGTGGTTGACTTGTGAAACATGAGTATTCAGTGGTTAAGAATGGTGGTGTAGTGGTTAAGAATGGTGGTTTGGAGCGGTGGAGTCTGATCTGGAGAACCGGGTTTGATTCCCCTCTCCTCCATATGAGCAGCGGAGGCTAATCTGGTGAACTGGGTTTGTTTCCCCACTCCTACACACGAAGCCAGCTGGGTGACCTTGGTCAAGTCATTCTCTCTCAGCCTCGCCTACCTCACAGGGTGTCTGTTGTGGGGAGGGGAAGGTAAGGTGATTGTAAGCTGGTTTGATTCTCCCTTAAGTCGCAGAGAAAGTCAGCATATAAAAACCAACTCTTCTTCTTCTTCATTTAACACAGGGGGCAAAGAGAATATTTGCTCACAAAAGAGTTACTGCTGCTGTTGGATAGTAGAATACCCTTTAGATGGTTACAAAACAGTCCAAGATGTGTATCTGAGGTCTGTAGTAAATGTAGCCAAAACAACTCTGTTTGCACTGAGGTTCATCCAAGTTGTAAAGAAGATAGATTTTATTTTTGGTCACTGGGGTTTGGTTAAATCATCTTGTTATGCAAGTGCTGAATCAGTACTTTCATAGTTGTTGATCTGAATTTGCATCATTGACTGTGGAATTGAACAAGTTGTTGATGCACTTCCACTATTCTTGAAGTAATTTAGTAATTAAGTATGTTCTCATGCTGAAAATATAGTTTATGGCTGCTGTATTTATAGTCAAATCACTGGTGGATGGATTGGTTAACTTCAAAGCACTGCTACCTTTTAATATGTATAATGAAATAACCAAAGTATCAGATAGCTTGTTGCTTTGGGGGGGGGGGGAGTATATTTTGTTTACTTTATTAGGATTCATGATTGCTACACCCAATATGTATGGTGAGATCTTGAGGTTAATAGAGGTCTAAAGCAATAGAAATATTGTAGCCAGTTATTCTTTTTAACATAAGAAACCCCCCCAACAAGCACATACCATGATCAGTGGTTGTGTATACAGTAACTTGGTTTACACTTTGGGTTGTGTTCCTGGCCAGGGAGCTTTTGGTTAAGACCCTTTGTGAGATAAGTGTTCAACAGGAAGCTACTTGGTCTCAAAAACATTATTGTGCAGTTTACAGGCATCTAAGCAGTTCAGCGTTATGCCTGAATAGAAGAGATCTGCAGTGCTTTTCTTGATGAGAGCCCTTCCCTGGGCAAGTTGGAGCCTTATGCCTGACCAATCAGTAAACTAATACGAACACATGTGACTACTGGAGTTTCCTAAAACTGCAATAACTAGCATGCACTTTTGTAAAAGGGCAAATACTATTTTCCTTGCACATTACTAATACAAAACATGAACTGCAAGCCTACAAATACTAGAAAGCTATTAATTCTGCCTGGGGGCAGCACAGGTTGGATCCAGCAGAAAAGCTTGGAGAAGGAGTTTTGCAAAAGGAGTTTTGAGTATATATAGAGGATAATGTGGAGTTGTTTTCTGTTGCCCAAGAAGGTCAGATCAGAACCAATGAATTGAAATTAAATCAAAACAGTTTCTGGCTAAATATTAGGAAGAACTTCCTGACAGAGCAGTTCCTCAGTGGAACAGGCTTCCTTGGGAGGTAATGGGCTCTCCTTATTTGGAGGATTTTAAATAGAGGTTAGTTAGCCATCTCACAGCAATGCTGAGTCTGTGAACTTACCCAAATCATGAGAGGGAGAGGCAGGAGGGGATGAGTCAGTGCTTGGCTCTTGTGACCCTTTCTTACATGCCCAGTGTAATGCTGATTGCCACTTTGGGGTCAGGAAGCAATTTTCCTCCAGGTCAGAGTGGCCAGGGATTCTGGAGAGAATGAGGCAGGGACAGTGGAAATAGTGTGGGGAGGGGGATACAGGGGAAAGTGATGTCCCCCCCCTGCAAGTCCTTGAGGGTTTCCTACCGTGCAAGTGAGCCTGGCCCAGTGGACAGCACCACGCAACTGTGCCATAGTTTTCTTAAGTAAAGGCTGCTGGGGCAGAGATAGGGAAAGCAGAAAATGGGGGCAGTTAAATGTATGTTGGCTGTTGGGATGGAAGGAGAGAAGGAAGCAGAAAAAGGGGAGAGGCTGTAGGTGCTTTCAGGAAAGAGGAAATATTAGCCGGGGAACAATATGCCATCTGCAAGGCCTTGCAGGTTCCCACTCGTCATATATTCTAGTAGTAGATTTGGCCAAATCTGAATCCGGTGGAGCTGTGAACAGACAAGAAAGATTGTGATGCCCCCTTTTTTCTCCATTCACACAGAGTGCCTGCCACCCTCCGCAACCTCTCTTTTTCATGTGCAGGGTTACCAGTGGGTCAAGCCAACACATGTCGCTGCCTTTGTCATCTCTTTTAAAATCCCTAGAGAGCTATGACCATTTCACCTGTCAGGTCTTCTTTCTGACTCAGAGACATCAGCAGATAGCGTAGCCCAGCCCCCTTTAATGACAGGCCCTCACTCAAACACTTCCCTGAGTTATTGGGGTTGGGGCTCATGCACTCTTTCATTCACACACTGCCACCATTTATTCATATCCTAAAAGATGTATAGACCAAGATTTTCTCGTGTTTGCGTGTTTGTTTCTTTCTCTGAGGCAGAAGCCACAGGGTTAAACAAACAAGTTAACTTTTATTTATGGTTTGAACATAACACTGAAGAAAGTAAAGTGGAGGTTACAAATGTTCTTTTCCCTTGAACTTTTGACCTGTTTCTATATTCCAGTATTTGATATCTTCTGTTACAAATTGACTTTTCTTTCCATTTAGCTTTAAGCTGCTCTTCGCCACAGCTTCACTCAGTCAGACATACTCTTCATTTTCTCTTGCTCCCCAATAGGGTTGTGCGTATCAATATACCTGAACTGAAAATAAACCCCAAAAGTAGCCGTTTTGGCAATATTCAGGTTTCGGGTTGACCGAATACCCAAACCTGGGAATCTGCCCAAAGCCGATTAAGTGATTCCCAAAAAAGCCGAAACACACATGCAAACAATTATTCAGCTTTTTCGGGATCTGCGGAGTCTCCATTTTGTGGCCCTTGTTGCGTTTAAAGGAGAGCTATCTCCTTTCTTCATAATCCTGCCCCCTGGGTGGTTTACAGGGCAGCAGGAGGGAGGGAGCAGGCATCTTGGAGTGGCCAATAGGAAGGCTCACTGGAGCTTCCCATGGGGCCAATGGCAAAGACAGCTGGTGCAGTCTACCTGGATTGCAACAGAGGACAACCTAGAGAGGGGGAGGGAGGAGGGTCAGGAATTCTCAGTGGCCAATAGGAACCCAGGTAAGGAAGAACAGTGTTCTTTGGCCAATCACAGAAGATGTTTTTGGCTGGAATTATTTTCAAACTTTTCTGTGCTTGGCCAAAGACTATAAAAGCTGGTCTGGTTCCCAAACCAGGCCATTCCTCACTGAGGTTTGAGAGAGTTTTGTGGCAAAGCTTGGCTTTAGCTCCTGTTGCCTGATTCTCCCCCTGCGTCCTGGTGCCTCATCCTGACCTGCTGGATTACAACCTGCTGCTTGGATTGGATTTCCTGCCTGCCTGCTGCCTGGAGAAGACATAGAAGGGTTTGAGATACCATCTTTTTCCTTTTAAACTAGTTGTTGCATTTTGGGGCTTATTTTCTAAATTTTGCTAGAAGCCAGCAGGCCTTGGCCTGTTGGTTGGGGGTGGGCTTGTTGGTTGGGGGGTTGTTGTTGTTTTTTTGCCTACACTGAAGTTCAGAGGATTCACTGAAGGTGTATCTCACTGTGCAGTTACTGTTAAAACTTGTAAAGTTTCAATCAAATGGATGCCCCGCAGAGAGCAAATCAGTAGCTGCTGTATTTTATTTATCTGACATCTTTCTTCTACATCCACTGCAAACCATGTTAATTACTACAGTCTATATTCCTGTGGTTGGTGAGTCTGTCTGTCTTTCTACCGTTCAGGATGAAAATAGTGTCAGATTCTGACATTTGTTTAAGCGTCCTTGACCTCTTCTTTTCACTGTTAGATTGCTCTGGTTCTGATCACCTGAGGATTATTTTGACATCTTCATTATTGGTTTTGGCCATGGTTTCGGCCAATAACGCCATGCCATTAAAGGAAAGGACATCTTCATTTATGGCAGGTTCCAGTGTGAAGTGATTACTAGATTTGTCCAACTTTAGCTGGTTTGGGAGATGGAGAACCTCTTGCCCCTGGGCTGCCACTGCTGCTTGATGGAGCAGCGGGAGCAAAAAAGGGAAGAAAACTGACATTGTGCGATGTCATGGTGCCATGTAACACACTAAGGGTTTCCCAAATATCTATGTTTTTAACCATAGAGATTTGGGAAATTCCTAGAGTACCATGCAGCACCAATTTCTGCAGTCCCTACCCGTCAATGTTCCCAGGTAATGTTGGTATGAGATTCTGTGTGTTCTGTGGGGCCTCCTTTCATCCCACTCCAGAGCAGTCCCTTTCCCTCTACTATAAACCGCAAGCTTAGAATTATAGAGTTGGAAGGGACCACCAGGGTCATCTAGTCCAACCCGCTGCACAATGCAAGAAACTCCCAACTGCCTCCCCCACACACACCCAGTGACCCCTACTCCATGCCCAGAAGATGGCTAAGATGCCCTCCCTCTCATGATCTGCCTAAGCTGCTTTTTCAAGTCAGAGGCATTTTCAAAAGCTTCTTTTTCAAGTCAAAGGCATTTTCAAAAGACTTTGTAATGTGGCACTGGTGAGAGCTCTTGCTGCTATTGTTTTAGGAGACTATTGCTTGGATCCGTCAGTATATTTCCATCTCCAAAGTGTGGCCACCCCAAATGCCCCTTGAAACCATTCTGTCCATGGAAATACTCAGTTGGATCCAAGCCAGAAATTAAATTCCACTTTTCCATTCTGCCTCCTTGGAATGTTGCTATTGGCCTGTTGCCTCATCCAGTAGCTGAGTAACAATGCCCTGGACTGAAAACTTCTGAAATGTGAAAAAAGAAAAAGAGAGAGACATTTATCCTTCATGTCTGCAAAATATGTTTTTTTTAAATCTAAAATATTAAGACAAGAAGGATTTTTATGACTGTAAGGTCTTATTGCATAAAGGAGCCTTAAATCCATGATCACTTAGTGAATGGATATAAGCAAATTAACTTTAGAGAAGAGAAACAGCAAATGCCCACCAGTTACTGATTTTTAGCTGTCTACTATCCAGGCTTAGGTTTTTTTAGTCCCAAATCTCAGTATGGTGTTTTTGAAAACTACTATCCCACACTATTTTAGAGAACCCTTAAAGCCCATTTTACTGATTGTGTGGTGTTTTGAATCTTTTAGTTTCTTCTTTCAAATGCACAGTAGTTTTTGAAATTCAAATTCTAGTTCTGAGGATCTGAAGATTGTCTTTAAGAGCTCTGGCTGTCTCTAAGAGAAGGGATTTCCACAGTTCCTTAAAAGAAACATTGATATTAAACATTTTAAACATAGTTGTCAGAGTGGATATAGCTTCAAGGTGTATAACGGATGTTTACAGGACAGCATGGAACAATTGGCTTGCATTGCAAAATGTTTCCTCTAGTGGCTTTCTGCAAACACCATGCTTCTGTGCTTGTTCTGTCGGAGTGTTCACTTGCTTTGTGTTGCTGGTTGCTTATCTCCAGCAGAGATACCAGGAGGCTAACATGAATGCTGAAAGATTTTTTTCGTTCGTGTTATCCAGTCACTTGGCTAATCTTTATTCCCAGTCAATAGACCAGCAATTACCTGTATGGTGTCAGTGAAAGCAAAAGCTTTTCAGCAAGCTGGAGTGCAAGAACAAAGATCAGATGCTTCATGTGGATTAAGGTTAATGCAGGTGTATTAAAATTCCAAGCATGGATGTTGTGGTATTCCTCCACTATGAAGAACTGAAAATAGCATTTAATGCAAGTAATGCAGCATGCTATCTTATTGTGGTTCTAGGGGTGGGGAGAGGTGGCGAAGAGGGAAAAGGGGCGATAAGGAACACTCAAGAACTGGGTGGAGTAAAAGCAGGCCACAGCTTTATTGATTACAATTGATGGAGTATGGGCAGGGCATGGATCCAGATATCAGGTGACTTGCCTGTTGGCCGATGGAATCTTCCCTAACCCGTGAGGTGGGGGAAAACCAGGAGTGGTGAGCCAAGTGGACCTCTGTCTGGTTCCCTTACCACCTGGACAGGCACCAGCCCCCAAGCTGGGCACACCACTACAGGCCTTGACCCCCAGGATCCCTTGAGGGGGTCCTAACCTGGGGGAGGCGAGCATGCAGGCCTAGCCCTCCCCCCAATAGATCCAGCCCAAAGGCTAAAACGGCCACCAGAGCTGGACAGGTACTGTCCCAGCTCCCGCCAAAGCTCCTATAGCTGCAACCAAGAAAGAATGGCATCATAAATCCTGTGGAGCCAAACCTTCTGTCACCAGCAAGACAGGTCCCCCAGCAAGACACCGTATGCCCTGAATAGGTCAGCCTGCCTGAACAAAATATTTGGATGGATAATTACGGAGCTACCAGCTGTCTCCATGAACCATATCATGACTTTGCTCACTTTTCTCCTGGTGCTGTCAACTTGGTTGGGAGAAGTGGAACCCACCAGTCATGCCTCCCCAGCAGTTCAGACCAAAAATATCTTTCAACCAACCCTGCCTAGCCATAAAATGAGTATTTCCTTGGATATGGCTGATCTGGATCCATGCCACTTTAACATCCTTGGCAGCAACAGCAGCAGTAACGTAAGCACAGAGGGGCTTGCTCTTGGGCTGATTCACTTGGCGGTAAGGGTCTTCACAGCAACCTCCCCCCCCCCGCTTTGCTGATATCACTGGGGGCCAGTTTTCATAGGACACCCGCTTTTCATTGGCTGAAATCAGGGTGCTTTGACTGAGCAACCCCCACCCCCAATTTGTTTGTTTCTTTGTTTGCTTTATCGGCTGGTGGGTCTTGGTCAGCCAGGCAAGGCTCACTTTGGGGGCAAGTTTTTCATTCATACTAAGGGCAGATTGATCATTCCCCTTAAGATGAAGGCTGGGAAGGCCAAGCCAGCTCACCAAGGAGGGGGGTACCCCCATACCAGGGAACATGATGCCCCCCCCGGAAAACAGGAGGCACTGGCACCCAGGGCTAGAAGGCCACCTGGTTCACAAGGAAAGGAGGCGACTGCCTGGTGCCCTGAGCCCACCAAGACCACTGGGCACTCACTGCAGGGCCTGGGCCAGGGGTGTGTGTGGTGGGAGAGTCAGCGGAGCGCCTGGTGGATGAAGTGGGGCAGCTAAAAGCAGGCAAGACACCTGAAGCGGCGTCCAGCTCAAAGGAGAAAGCAGCATCAGTATTGTGGGGGGGTCACCTGCAGGGCAGGTCCCAATGGGGGAAGAGAAGGGATTCCCCCTCCTCCAGCTCAGGCAGCTGTACTTCCAGTCGCTTGGGTTCCAGGACAAGGCAATGGCAGGAGCATAAGCGGGCTCGTAAGCAGAGACACCAGGGAAAGAGGAAAGGGACAAGGCATCACGAGGATTCAGACAGCGGTGGAACCACAGGCGAGTCCTCATCTGAGGAGGAATCAGACAGCGCGCCCGTCAGATATTGGTGGGTTGCTGCTAAGGTGCCCAGTTTACCAGCCTGGGCCTTGAGAAGGAGGGTGGAGGAAGGGGCTCTGATGAGGAAAGCGAGTCTACAGCGGTTTGGGAGCCCACTAAGCACCAGGCTAAGGGTAGGTTTTTCTCCGCTTACAGGGAAGAGGAGAACCCTCCTGGCTTGCATCTCTCCCGCAAAATACGAGAGAAGATTTTAGATGGCTGCTGTGTCGATGTCTTTTCACTAATCAAGCCAGATTCAGTGGTGGGCAGAGGCACCAAGGCAGCTAAGAAAGAGCGTAAAGGGCATGCAACAGACACGGGTGCGTACATTTAAAAGGAACCATGCAGCATGTGTTGGGACGCCCTGGCACTTATCGTCATGGGGGATGGACGTCTGGCTACCTGATATTTGCCATGGCCTGAAGGTATGGTTACAGCACTAGGTGTTGGCGGGAGTCGGCAGGGTCCTGGCAGGGGGCGGACCCGTCTGGCTCTTGTGGTGGTTTGGCATGGGGCACGATCCTGTTTGGGGAATAAGCTGACCTGAGTGCCTCCTTTCCCCACAACAAGGATCCCAATAAGGGATTTTGGTGGAGGCCTGGACGGGACATGCCAGTAGGAGCTGTAAGGGACAAGTCCCAGCTCAGGGGGCTGTCAGAAGGGCCTACCACCAAGTGGCAGTGGAGCACACAGCTGGTTTCCGTCCAAGTGGGATCCAGATACTGCCATCTCAATATGTTCCCAGCAGGCGGGCTGGGAGAAAAGCACATCAGCCAACAGGCTGTTGATTTGTGGCAATGATCATGCCCCTATGCCATGCCAATGCCTCGTTGCTGTAACTGAATAAAAGTTGTGGCCATTTTCATCCAGCGACAGTCTTCAGTGTCTTCAATTACGTGCCCGTGTATCTAATGGTGGGGGGGATGGTGTCATAGGTAGGAATTAGTAGGGACTGCATGTGGAGATGGCTCCCAGCGCGCCTCCAAAATTGGCACTAGGTCTGCAAATAACCCATATACTTAAGTGTTTGAAAAGAACAATTACCTTAATGTATTCTTTAGTAATAATTTTCAATAGCTCATTGTTGAATGTTGAAAACAAGCAAAGCTGCACCATGTTTTGTCAAAGACCATTGTTAGCACAGTACTTAGCTATGGCATGCACAATTTCTATTTTAATGGGGAAATGAAGTTATTTTCTTAATTTAAAACCTCTCAAGGTAATTAAATCAGCTCTGTAAAGCTTAAAGAAGTATCTGGTTTGTCTGTTTTTAATGTTTAGTGGCAATTTATTAAAAATTGATTTGAAAACTCTTCTGAAACCAGAAAATTTTAAGAATACCTGTCTAATCCCTTGAATATAAAAACTAAGAATCAAGTAATTTTATGCTCCCAATGCTTTGTAGGATGATAATCTTATAGTATTCAAATTGTGTTCTAGTGAGGAAGACAGTGGCTATAATATTGTTGTTACAAAAACCATTATCCTTATTTAGGATTTTCCTTAATAAGATGAAACATGTCCTGTGGAATTTTCGGTACTTCAGATGTGGAGGTTGAGGGAAAGAACCATTATTTTAAAATAATCTGACGGCTTCTTCAGATGTAGTTTCTCAATATGAGGAATTGTCAAATAGCATTTCTCGTCCCTACTATTATATCTTCTTTAAATAATTACTATCTAATCTTTCTGTCATTGTGTAAGATTATAAAAGGATTAACTTTTAAAGGATATGAATATAATGTTTTTAACTTTCTCGGTTTGCTAGGATCAATTATATGAATCATTTTTTATTAACTATTATATCTTTGCCATCTTTCTTGCATTAAAATATGTTTCTCCTATTTTGCTATGTATGTTCTTGAGCAATGAACATGTACGTACCAGTTCATTGCTAGTAATAATTACTTGCATTGTGTTTAGAAGAGTGTTCTACTGTGCCATTGTCCTTTTCGCTTGTTTTGTTAGCATTCATTATCGAAGGAGGAATTATTAGCAGCCAAGGCTTTTCACTGTGTAATAAAATTAAAAAGAAGGAAATCAGAGATTTCCAAAAGTATATTGCATTCTACGACTGCATGACTTTCTTGGATGATGATTCTAAGCGCCTACTGCAGATTTAACACTTGCCTCATGCCAGTCTACGGTTTGCAAATCAGAAGCCATTCTTCTGAATTTGTGATCCCACCCTTTCCATGATCCACTGTTTTATACTTGTAACCATGGTTTCAGGCTTTAGTGCTTCTTTTTCGTACCCTGCTTTATGGCAGTTCCAAGTAAAAGGATACTTTCTTTATATGGCTAATTCAGGTTCGCAGAGAGCGGGACAAAGAAACAACTTTTACTCACGTCATCTACGCTCAATAAAATGTTTGGCATTTCTCCACTTAGTCCTTGCTGGGCTCTTTCTCTCACGAGCCATTAAGAACAATATATGCATAATAAAATGCTGCAAGCCTGAAACTGAATTTTCCTTTCTGTCTTACAGATCTTTGCAGTTCTCAGTCATTAGTTTTCGCCGTGGCCGTGAGCAATGTTAATGAAGTTTAATCTGATTTGGCCTTTGCCCATTGTTTTGGGTGGCGGTGCATCTCTTACGCTTCTGGGGCAGACTTGTTCCCCAATCACTTAACATTTGGAACAAGAAATAGACCGCAGGATGGAAACCATAAATAATGTATGCTGTAGCACAGCCAAGTATTTGGGGGGGAGGGGAACACCCTGATAGCGCCATTATATTTCACTGTGGCATATAATTAGTTTTGTTAATCTCACATTAGAAACATCAGTGCTGAAAATCCCACAGCAAACATGTTCCTATAGAAATAACGAAGTGATTAACACAAGGGTTAAAAAGAAAAAGCAGATCCTTTTTCTCGTAATTTGCAGAATACTTTCATTCAATTTTAAATTGTTCTTACATATCTGGTTAATGTAGGGTTGCCAGGTGCCGGGCAAACCCCTGGCAATTGACCCCTCTGCCCGCCGACCACCTGAGGGTGCACGAGCGCACTCAAACTAAGAGGTATAAGGCCCCTTGCGAGGCGGCCCTTCCGGTTCTAAACCAGAAGTGATGCACGCGCATCGGCGCATGCACTTACACATGCACTTACACAGAAAAGCCTCCCGCCAGAGGAGAAGAGGGACCTGGCAACCCTAGGTTAATGATAGCTTTCTTCCAATATCACTTTTGAGTATATTTTACTTGTATTCTGTTATCTGTTGTCTGTGCCGTTGTTCATATGGAAAACCTGACCTGTGCGTGCATAAGAGAAAGGGAGAAGACCAATAGCCCAAATAATAGAGATCCAAATTAAAAAAATTCCAGCCTTTGACCAAAAGGTATCTCCTTTCCTCAGGGGTCAATCATGGTTATTTTGTGTCCCTGTTTAAAAGCCTAAAATGGGGCCCAGAATCACCGCCACACCCCTGCTGGGCCCAAGCAAGGGGCAGTTTTCACCCTGTGTAAAGCAAGCAGCTCAGCAATGGAATGTGCTGGAAGATTAAACGTTTTTGAATGTTGTGATTTTTGACGTCAGATTTATTCCCATCTATTCTTTTGCATAGGGACTCATGTGTTTGTCGGAAGTCAAGAGGGGAAGGGCTTTGTTGGCACTTGATGGCATATATAACACTGGCAATTGACCTAAGAGTGGCAGTCCTCAGAGTAGCTTCAAGGGGAGATTTCAATATGAGATAGGTGTACTGGAGTTCATTCACAAATTCAGAATAATGACACACACACACCCCAGGGCTGAATAGGAACATAGGATTCCTATCTCACTTCGTATGTTAATTTTTTGGCCCTAAGCATTTCTCCTCCCGCTGTAATCAAGCTGATTACGTCTTCCATTGCACCTCTGCATCCTGACTCCTTTCTTTGCAACACCCCTCCCACCTTCCGACTAGGATATAGGGACTCAGGAATCGCCATTCCAATTCGTATCTGACAAAGAGAGCTTTGACTTCTGAAAGCTCATATCCCAAAAATCTTGTTGGTCTCTAATATGTTTGTTTGTTTGTTTCTTTCTTTCTTTCTCTCTTTCTTTCTCTCTTTCTTTCTCTCTTTCTCTCTTTCTTTCTTTCTCCCTTCCCTTCCCTTCCCTTCCCTTCCCTTCCCTTCCCTTCCCTTCCCTTCCCTCCCCTCCCCTCCCCTCCCCTTTCTTTCCTTTTCCTTCCCTCTTTTCTTTTTTCTTATTTTCATTTCTTTCTTTCTTTTTCTTTGTTGCATGGCATGGGAGGAGCAGCAGTATGCTCATTTTGGTCAGACCCATCCCCAGCAGTGTGGTATAACACGACATTTGAAAAAGAAGTGTTGTCATTTTAAACCAGCATGCTGTAGTGGTTAAAGTGTCAGACTAGAATTTGGGAAACCCAGGTTTGAATTCCCACTCTGCCATGGAAGTTTGCTGGGTGACCTTGTGCCAGTCATACACTCTTAGCCTAACCTACTTCATAGAGTTATGAGGATAAAGAGGAGAGGAGAATGATGCAAGCCACTTTGGGTCCCCATTGAAGAGAAAGGCAGGATATAAATAAAGTAAAATAAAAAATAAAATATAATAATAAAAAATAAGTATTCCCATTCGTGCCCATGTAGAATACCAGATGACTGCCTGTCCTCTCCATCTGCTCACACAGCTACAGTGGAAGATAAAATTCCAACTAACTCTGCAGCTAATTGTGGTACACCATCAAGAGTATATCAGACCCAGTGAGAGAACACAGATCTCATACATCAAAGCATGATACATTGGGCTATACCACTCTGCCCCAATGCCTAAAGAACTAGGAATATGCAAGTAGAGATGTTGGGATGGGGCACCAAGCACAAAAGCATAAACAAAGAGGCCCTCTTTCTTACTGAGTTTAATGAGCAGTTCATTGTGTTGCATGCTGTGAGCTTTCTACTGTAACTTGCTTTATTCCTTGTGCATATGGCTCTGGTCCTCTCCCCTGCAAAATGCTGTATCTCTTCACTGAGGCAGCAATGCAAACAAGGTATATGCAATGTTATTGGAACTGAAGGCAATGCTTCCAGAACACAAGATGAACTCTTCTTCTGGGAAGCTCCTGGCTTCTCTAAGTAGATCTCCTACATGTACACCCTGTGCAGGGACACACTAATACACAGCTAATACTACAAGGCCCATGGGATCAGACTCCTTGTCAGTATGAGTAATTTTCTTTAATTTTACGATTTCTATGAGAGAATCAGGCTGGTGATTTAAAGATATATTGTGCAATAGATAACTGCCAGTTGAGGCTCTTCTAAGCAGAAGGTATGGTCTAAAGAGTTTACTGCTAGAATACTTTTGCTCCTCCAGTTTACTCCTCCCTTCTTATATCCTTACATTGTTTTCTACTGTGGAATCCCGTCCCATTTGTGTTCTGATGGCATCTCAGCTGGTAGTACCTTTGATGGAATTTAGATAAGTGAGTGTACTAACCATATCCTGCAGAAACGTTTTCAGCATCTATCACTGTTCCTGTCTTCTGTTCCTGCGCTTCTTCTTGTCCTACCTGCTTACATTTGCACAGCTGATTAAAGCAGTGTGCTACAAAAATGTTGACGTTGAATGATCATTTATGAAACAAATGTTTGTTCCTGAGACTCCATCGGGATTTTTTTCTCCCTTTTCACAGCTGAAGATATTTTAATATAGATTAATCTGCTCAATCAATGTACGTGCCTTTAATGTTTCAACAGTGTTTCAGGATATTAAGGTATAGTGTGTATTGTTACCATGCACAGAGCTCGGAGTGGCAGATTTTGGGCCAAAAGCTCTATGACTTATGCTAGTCTTGGGCAGAGTGATCTCCTAACAAAAATCTGAGTGTCTCTGGAGGTTCATAAAGTAGGTTTGTTAATTTATTTTTCCCGTTATTTGTAACTATGTAGCTATGTAGCATTTGTTTTTATGTTTACTTCTAATTCATTATGGAAATTATGTTCATCAATCAGTGAAGCCTGATCACCAAGAAATATTCAACATGGAAATTACAGGGCTAAATCCTTATGCATACAGATGAGTCATAAATGTGCCTATGTTTTCAGGCACACTTACTATGTCTGTAACTCTATATACTAATTATATTTCCTAAAACACACTTCAACTGAAACTTTAAGCCTAATGGGTATAATCTGTAGTTAGCAGATGGGCTTCTGTAGCGTAATTAGTGAATAATAGTGAAGGTAAGAGCACTAAAAATAAACTTTAAAAGCTAATTTTCAGAGTTATTTTTTAAAATTTGTACTGCTGAGAATTCCAAGTGCTGCTGTTGCCTGTGTATAATTTCTTCGGTAGTTTGAAACAAAATTTCATAAAACCTTGACATGCAGTCAATCTTAAAACTGCGCAAGATTTTCACGGCCACACTTGGTCTTATTCAGACTGTGCAATTGAAATTGAACATCAGTATTTGCTTGTTTGGGTCTATGAATGAAATTAATGTAAAATTTACTAACGTATACTGCTGTCAAAGGGAAATTGGTACACCTGCATGCCAACAATGAAATTTTAACTATCTGTTTGATACTATCAAATGCCAATAGTCAATAGCTTGTCATCTGTCAGTTACTGCAAGGTTTTTAGATGTTAGGTACAGATGCTGGGTTTAAAATCCTTCCAAAATACTTTTTTTTTTTGCCATCAAGTCACATCTGACTTATGGCGACCCCATAGGGTTTTCAAGGTAAGAGACATTCGGAGGTTGTGAGGAGCCGTCCTGTAGGGCCCGCCTTCTGGCCCCGTGACTTGGCCGGCCCTCGTCCGCAGGTGCTTCCTTGGCCTCAGAACGGGAGAGGAGGGGGAACGTCCCCTCTTCTATTCCCCTAGGCTGGTCTCTGCTTCCGCGTCAAAGTTCCCCAACAGACAGCCTCCTCCTCCTCGGCCTCCGCGTTCCTGCGGCTTATATGGGCCAGGCCCCCCTTGGCTCCGCCCCCTCCCGAACCTCCTGTCCTGCCCTGCCGGGGCTCCAGAAGACCTCCCTTGGCAGCATCTGTTCCTCTCCCTCTCTCTCGTCAGCTCTCTCTGCCCCGCCTCCCCCGCTAGCACCCACCTGCTTCTCCGGCTCTGCCCCGCCTGTCACCTCCAATGTGCGAGGCTGGGGCTAGGCGAGTAGCCGCGGGCCCCGACGGTTCGTGCTCCCCACCGCCCCGGGGTGGTGTGGCCGCGGCGCCTGGCTCCGCCCTTCCCTGCCGTGCTGCTGGGTCCTCCTGGGCTGCCCCGGCCAGCGGAGCAGTCGGCGTTGTCCCCTCGGCCGGGGGTGACCAGGGTTCCTGCCCGGTAAGTGGGCTGTCTTGCAGTCCTGCCGTCGGGCTTGCCCGAGCGCGGGACAGAGGTGGTTTGCCGTTGCTTGCCTCCATGTCACCCTGGTATTCTTTGGAGGTCTCCCATCCAAATACTAGCCAGGGTCAGGGCTTGAGAGTGTGCGACTGGCCCAAGGTCAGCCAGCAAGCTTCCCTGGCACAAGTGGGGATTCAAACCCTGGATTTCCCAGGTCCTAGTCTATACCTTTAACCATTTCACCATGCTGGCTCTCTTCCAAAAGACATAGCAAATAGTAATACCTACAATCCAGAAATATTTGCCATCAACATCTACAGAAGAAACTAAATCTAGCACAGTATTCCCTGATTTCACACAATTCTAGTTATTTTGACTGGAGTAAAGGTAAAAGGTAAACGTCCCCTGTGCAAGCACCAGGTCATTCCTGACCCATGGAGTGACGTCACACCCCAACGTTTACTAGGCAGACTTTGTTTGCGGGGTGGTTTGCCAGTGCCTTCCCCAGTCATCTTCCCTTTACCCCCAGCAAGCTGGGCCCTCATTTTACCGACCTTGGAAGGATGGAAGGCTGAGTCAACCTTGAGCCGGCTACCTGAAACCAACTTCCTTCGGGAATCGGGATTGAACTCAGGTCGTGAGCAGAGTTTAGACTGCAGTACTTCAGCTTACCACTCTGCACCACAGGGCTCCTTTTACTGACTGGAGAGTAAGGGTGAACTTACAGTTTGGATTTTCAGCATGGTTCTACAAAGAATCAGTTACCAAAGCATTGCTCTTTTTTAACCTCCTGTAAGTCCTTGCCTCGCCCTTGGCTGTCTGGGGACCCATATAAAAACGTAATGTGTGAACCAGCTGTGTTTATTTCTTGTATCCATTCTCACATCCTGGTATTTGCTTTTTCCACTGTCTGTGATCACTGGCATCGTTCCTGTCTGTGTCCATGTACACTATGTATAGCCATGTGGTCAGGTCAAGATGGCTCACACATTGAAGAAAAGTGCTGTGTAAAATTGGCCCTCTGATACCCAGGAATAACATTATGAATCAGCAATGTACAAATGTTTGCAGAACACTGGAGCCAGTAAGATTTTCTAGAAGGAGGGGAAACGTGCTTTCTTGATTTCTGTAGGCAACCCAGAATACAACTTGGCCCAGTTTTTTAGGTGCCGGTGACTACTGGGCACCTGGAGTTTTGCTAACTTCTGAATGATCCTTGTAGAGAAAAGCAGACTTGGCCAGCAGATCATTTTTTCATAGAGGTAAGGCCCACTATACCTATGGATCTGTGGAAAAGTTAAAAGACATGTTTTTAAAAACCTTTCCCTGTGTGATTTAAAAAATGAATGAATGGCCAAGCTTTTAGCTGAAGTGTTAGAAGAAGCAATGCTTTTTACAGTTAAAATTGAGCAACCAGCATGCAAAAGTCATTGCTATAAACTATAAATTATAAGCTTTGATGCTACCACTATGAGTTCCCAAAAGTTTAATTATTAAGCAATGCAGGAATGTGATGCTTAAATACCTTGTTGGAGTTTGCATGTCAGTTTCTCACAGATATAGCCAGAAATATAGGGGAACGACTGTGTGTGTGTGTATATGTTTCTGTGCAGAGAAACAGAACTAACCTGGACTCTCAGTGAAGCATACCAGAAAGGGAGCGTAGAGACCCAGAATAGAGTAGCCTTGGAGAAGGACAAGAATCAAAGTAGTAACACAATTATATAGCCTTGTGTAGAAGCAGTCTAACCCATTATCAATAAGTATAGTTTGTTGAGGCCCAGATGCAGAGAGCATCTGAGAATATCCAGCTTCACAGAACTGAAGATATCCCAGTTAGAACTTATCAATCATGGGAAAGCTTTCATCCTTGCTAGGTGCCAGGTTTTACCATTGGCAGCGGTAGAAGGAAGATATAAGAAGGTCCCTATGGCAGAAAGGCTTTGCCCTTGTGGAGCAGGGGATATCAAAACCTCAGCACATGTTGTTTTTTTTTAAAAAAATAATTTTATTAATTTTTTAAAGGATACAGAACCTCAGAACATGTTTTGATCTTGGTCATTCTACCAAGAGGTCCGCACAAGGTTTCTTTCCCCTTTGTTTAACATTTTCCCTGGCCAATCTGACGTGTTTCTGGCAAAGAAGCTCTTAATAGATGAAAAACTACAGTTTTCACTCCTGACCGCTAAATTTTGTTGTGCAGCTATCAAAATATGCCGTACCCTGGTAGGATACGAGTAACTGAAATATTTTATTATTTAAAATATTGAGGGGGATATGTCAAGTTATGTGATGTTTATATACATTTTATTTATACATGTAATATGTAATTTTTAGGTTTAGGTCATTTGTTGTTGTCTTATCTGCGGGTCAGTAACCATATTAATAAATTATCATCATCATCATTAGTAGAATTGAAGATATGATTTAAAGATGGGTGTGCTGGATGAGGGCCAAAAGCTATTTATATTTATGAGAAACTTGTAATCGCTATTTTTGAATAGACTTGGTTAAGAGAAAAAGTAGGGAAAATGAGCTAAAAGTAGGGGGAAATGAGTTTTTCATATTTTAAGAAGACATTTCAAGTATAGATAACATTGTGTGGTGTTTTAAGTTATGAGATAATGAGTTAGCCAAGAATGTACACCCTTGTCAAGTGGGACAGTTAGCTATTGTTAGGAGATGATGTTAAAATCCTTTAAATAGGGGAAGTTGAATTGATAGAGAGCTTCTTCTCTGAAGGGACCAGAGTCATCCAGAACAAGATGCACTGAATGTAGACTTAAACAGAAGTGTTTTGTTTTTAATTATAGTGTAGCTTATTTTCTTGAAATGCTGCTCTCCCAAAAAGCTATTTCACCAAACATATAATGTGATTATTCTGTAGAGTTGTATTCAGAACCATGTGTTGCTGCTTTTACTAATTATATGAATTAAGCTGTTGTGATAGAACTGAAGATATAAATTGCTAATTCATTTTCAACTCTAACTGAATATCAGTGGTGAGGGACTTTGGTGCTGCTTAGGTATAGTTATCTTTGCTGGAAAAGTATTAAAATTGGGCTGAGTGGCGAAAGCTAGAGGATGAGTGCAGACTACATGTGTATTGAATCTAGGAAAAAAGTTCTCAGGTTCTGTTCTATTGAGTCCTCCTGTGTTGAAAAGAAAAAATAGTTTGAATCTCCCAAGTGAGTAACTTAGATAAATGGTTCAGTACGATATCTGTTTTGCTCCTTCATTGTCAGAAACAGGCAGATAAAAAGTAAGGAAAGGCATGCTGCAAAAACCTTCAGTATGTTAGAACCCTGCAATTAAATGATTGAAACTTGTTCATCTATTCCTTGCCTTTTCTCTTCTTTTCTGCTGTCCTCAACTTTTCCTTGTTTATTCATCCACTTTGTTTCCCCATATCCTGCTAACAACTATATTTGGAGACTCAGTAACTTCTTGTAGCAAGGAAAAGAGTACTTGGGGATTATCACATAAATGATAAATAAATAATTTATCCTGCATCTGGAGCTTGTAGTTTTCCCTTACAATGTGGAAGCAGAAGGGAGAGTAAGGGACGGTTAGGAGATGGGAGTGAACTAGAGAAGAGGCTAGATGGCCATCTGTCAGCAATGCTGATTCTGTATCCTTAGGCAGATCATGAGAGGGAGGGCACCTTGGCCATCTTCTGGGCATGAAGTATGGATCACTGGGGGTATGAGGGGAGGTAGTTGTGAATTTCCTGCATTGTGCAGGGGGTTGGACTAGATGGCCCTGGTGGTCCCTTCCAACTCTATTATTCTATGACCTTTGGAAGTGCCCCTGGTTATTCTCCTTTTGGCACCATGTTTAATGTGCTCTATGATATGTTTAAAAATTACCATTTTAATTTTCCATAATGTTTTTACAACAGCAAACTGCTAAGAAATTCACATGCAAAAGCATTACAGATTTCTCTGGCTTGGCAGGCTTGCAGCAGTTGATGCTACTGTGTGCACTGCAAGAATCTTAAGCGCCACTAGCAGCAACAGCTGTAGTAATTAGCCAATTAAACAGTTTTTACTGATGATCTGTGATGGCTAATAAACTTTAACAAGCTACAAAACACCCTATGGATCAATTTAAATATTAGTCGATTGGATCATAACCAAACAAGCTTTGGGGGTCTCACGAATGTTGTTGGGAGTATAAAAAGTGGAAGAGTAACAGGCTTGTCTGCTTGGTTGGAAAGAATGCATTCCAAATGAAATAATAAATTCTTGCAAGCAGCCTGGAGAATATGAATGATTTAGTAAAACTTGAGAAAACAAATTCTTTGAAAGATACGTGCATATGTTAAACTCGTTGCTTTAGATGCCAGCAACTGCACTGCAAACTCAGTTAAGATCTCAATAATTACTTTTGATTAAGAATCCCCATAAAATGTATATTCTTATTTGAGTAGGACTAAAAAATGTCTCATTGTATCCAATTATCAACTGGGCCATAGAATGTGGATCCAAAACTCCACACAGTGGTGCCAAAGACACACGAGATTTTTCTGCAAGCCACGGCAATGCCCCAGGTTTGCAGAAAAATATGATGAGCAGTTTCGCAAAAGAGCTTTCCACAACGAGCGGTGGCATTGGGACTTGATAGATAATCACTTATGGTCTATACTAGTCAACCCACATGTGAAGGGAAGACCTGATTCTGGCAGGATGAGCAAATGGGGGTAGCATAGGGACCCACTGCGGAGGGTGTCCTGGGAGTTTGGGCAACACTGCAAGTTTGAGCACATCTGCAAGATTTGCTCAGGCAATCACCCCCAAAACTGGGTGTAGTAAGGGGAGTGGGAATCAGCAGCCCTTTCAGGGGAACCAGCCCCCTGCTCATAAGGATGGGGGTGCTGGCAACACCGCAGCAGGCGGCAAATGATGTTTCATCCCTTGGAGAGTTGGCTAGGATGCCCATAAACCAAAATGCCCTCCTGCCTTGGTTGGCTCGCTATCCCTGCAAAGGTGCGGCTAAATTTCTGAGGGAGGGCTTCATGGTGGGCTTCTGCATCCCATTTACAGGTGCTTGGGTAGCCATGGACTTAGGCAATTTAAAATCAGTCAAAGACTTGCCCGAGGTGGCAGCTACCAAAATAGCAAAGGAGTGCGCAGCGGGTGAGTAGCTGGCCCCTTTCAGGAACCCCCAATGCCTAACCTGCGGGTTCCGCACTGGGCGTGGTCCCTAAGAAAAACCCCGGGGAGTACCACCTCATCCATTACCTATCATACCCCAAAGTGGTGTACTAGTCATGAAGCATACCTATTCTCCCCAGTACCAGAGGAACAAGCAGGATAATGCCTGTTATATTAGGTGCTTTGGAACACAAGCAGGATAATGCTGCTGTAGTTGTCTTGTTTGTGGGTTTCTTAGAGGCACTTTGTTGGCCACTGTGTGAACAGACTGCTTCACTTGATGGTCCTTGGTCTGATCCTGCATGGCTTTCTTATGTTATTATGTTTGACTGGGTAGAAAGCCACTTCTTATGTTAAAATGTGTTCAGTATTATGGGTATGAATAGGGTAGAAAATTCTGAGCATTATGCCCAATGGTAGCAGTGCAAGAAATAAGTATGATTTTTTTCATTTTATGGTTGCATTCCCCCTAGATCTCAGTTAATTCTCTCTAAATTAATGTTTAAACTCAATTATTGCCCTGACTGCTACTTTGCAGGTAAAGCCCCATCTTTTCTTTTTCAAGATTTTTTTCAAGATTTCATTTTGTATTTGTGCTACCTAAGGTAATGAGGGTTCCATACACTTCTTTATTTACTAGTACATATGGTTCATCAGGGCAGTCAATGCATTATTGTCATTTATTATTAGTCCTTCTTTTGATGTATTCCACGTTCACTTAGCAAATTGAAGTAAAATTTGACATTCAGTATATTATATCTCTAGGGCCACTTCTGAAACTATAGTTTGACTTCTGATGTCGCTTCCTATCCTTCCTCCTTTGGACCACATACTAGGAAGTTCTGTAGATAGTATTACCAAAATTCAGGTTCGGATAGCTGATTTCAGTGAACAGCATTTTTCTCCATGCAAATCCAGCTTGGTTCTACCCATTTTTGTAATGTATAGCTTGGAAAAGCTTTAGAATCTTAAAAGTCCCGCACGGCTTCTTCTAAACAGCATACCACACATCCTCTATAGTGCTTAAAAATTTTAATCCTTGCATACAGAATGTTTTTAAAATTGATTTGTTTTTCCCCTCTATCGTGGACAAGCATAAGAGGAGAATGTTTTAAATTGTGCTTTCCCACAGACAGCTGATGTAATTGGCATGTTTTAAATGACTTCAAAGAGAATGCTCAATACTCAGATTCTTGGTCAGTCTTAAAAATACACACAGTAGAATGTGCCATCAAAATATAACAGCTACATGTGTCTAAATTGTACTCATAGTGTGGGTGTTTAATAAATGCTGTTTGTTTAATGAACTGAAACAAAAGCTGTCATGAAAATAATCAGTTGCTCATCTATTTTAACATTTTGTTCACTTGTTAATACAAACTGAAATCTCCGGGGTCCCAGCTATATAGTCTGATGATTTTTTGTAATCCATATTTGGACAAGTGAATGTGCAAAGAATCTCTATGATATTTTTTTTTAATTTGAAGGAAAGATCCAGGCAATTATTGTTATCTAGGCTTTTCAGGGTAATATTATTACTTGAAATAGGATATTTGGTGGCCAGTATGTAGGAAACCTAAGCAGCTTTTGTAAATTAATGTTCTGAACATACCTGTATAATAGTTTTTTTGTAGAGAGAACATTTAGTTCCATTTTTCAAGTTAATACATTTAACAACCTAGAGCCCCGTGGCATAGAGTGGTAAACTGAAGTGCTGCAGTCCAATCTCTCGTCATGACCTTAGTTCAATCCCACCAGAGGTAGCTGGCTCGAGGTTGACTCAGCCTTCCATCCTTCTGAGCAGGGGCGTAGACTTTCCAGTTTCCCAAGGGGGCTGGAGCTGGGCCAGAGGCATTGCTATGACATCATAGGGAGAAGCCAGTGACATCACACAGAGGGGCCTCACTATCTATGGAGGCAGGGCTATGGGGGATTTAGGGAGGAAACTTCTGAGAAAGCTTTTCTGAGAGTGTTTAAAAACTAGAAAGACCTACACCGTTCTCAGCTAGGGTTGCCAGGTCCCTCTTCACCACCGGTGGGAGGTTTTTGGGGCAGAGCCTGAGGAGGGCGGGGTTTGTTGAGGGGAAAGACTTTAATGCCATAAATTGCCAAAATGGCCATTTTCTCCAGGTGAACTGATCTCTATCGGCTGGAGATCAGTTGTGATAGCAGGAGATCTCCAGCTAGTACCTGGAGGCTGAGCAACCAAAATGAACACCACTGCACTATTACCAAGGGTAAGGAAGGAAATGCAGGATAGGCTGATAATAATGGACCAACAACACAGTAGTGTAACAAGGTGTATAAGGTGCACAATTTAACATATAACTATCGCAGACACAAAACTATATACAAAAAGTTCTTTCATAGTCCATCAAGGTACAAAATAGTTTCCAAGTAGGTAGAAGGGTCTTTTTCATGTAGAAGTTGCATAGGAAGACGATCGTTTCTATTTCTTCATCAGTTCCATTTCTACACATGAAAAAAATACGTATATAAAGCATGAATAAAAATCTATCAAATAACCACATAGTAAATAAATGTTACTTACAGTTGAAGTTTCTATATATGCACATACAAGTATCAAAGTTCAATCCGATCTCTCACAGAGATTAGAAACCCGAACTGTGTACAATATTAATATTAAGGTTCCAATACAGGATACAACATTCTCAAAATACACAGTCGTACAGACAATTTTAACAATTTGACTATTCCCAATGGGATAATGCAAGTAACTGCCCAAGCTGCAAAACGAATAGCGTTAAATCAGCCACAGGTGGCGTATGCAGTCACATGTTTCTTAAACAGACATGATCTAAATAAAACATGACAGGTCATTGTCTAAATTCAACCCGTTTGGTTCTAAAGATTGGAATAAATGAATAAAAGAAGCTTCCTTTTGTCTAAGTAAACATTATTTCTTATATCGAATGGTTTTACCTTTCAGACGCCAAAGAACAAAGAAACAAAGGTCGTTCTCATTATGGTGCGCTTTAAGAAAATGTTCTACAACGGGGGCTGAGCAAATGCAGCTTGGGCAGTTACTTGCATTATCCCGTTGGGAATGGTCAAATTGTTAAAATTGTCTGACCGACTGTGTATTTTGAGAATGTTGTATCCTGTATTGGAACCTTAATATTGTACGCAGTTCGGGTTTCTAATCTCTGAGATAGACCGGATTGAACTTTGATACTTGTATGTGCATATATAGAAACTTCAACTGTAAGTAACATTTATTTACTATGTGGTTATTTGATAGATTTTTATTCATGCTTTATATACATAAGTATTTTTTTCATGTGTAGAAATGGAACTGATGAAGAAATAGAAACGATCGTCTTCCTATGCAACTTCTACATGAAAAATACCCTTCTACCTACTTGGAAACTATTTTGTACCTTGATGGACTATGAAAGAACTTTTTGTATATAGTTTTGTGTCTGCGATAGTTATATGTTAAATTGTGCACCTTATACACCTTGTTACACTACTGTGTTGTTGGTCGATTATTATCAGCCTATCCTGCAGTACCTGGAGGCTGGCAACCCTATTCTCAACTGATGGGTAGGTTTCATAAACGGTAGAGTCTCTTATCTAATTCTTGTTATTCATTTATATTCTGCTTTTCTAAAGTACAAAAATGCAACAGAAACAGACAGGAGAACTGCAAACAGATCTCCTGCCCAGCTCTAGGCTACAACCCTCAGGCTTATACTCCAGCCCTGGCCATGCCTAGGTGTTTAGTACCTGCGTTCAAAGAAGAAACTAACTTAGCCAGATATTCTTTGGCTGCCGCTAGCCATATATTAATATTCATGAAAGTGTGTCAGCGGCAGATTAGCTATGCTTTTTAGTGTGATAACAGTTGTGGAGTACAAACTTTTTTGGTTCTATCAGACTCTAACAAAATCTTCAGGTCTTCATCCCCTGCAAAAAAAGAAAAGGGAATATACTCAAGTTGTGTGTATTGCAACCTTCTGAAAGAGCCGTAGGCTCCCCACCCACAATTCAGTAACGGCAATGTTCAGCTGGGTTTATAACTTATTTTTCAAAGTGGAATAAGTGCTTCTCTCTAAAAGCTTTCCATGGTTGTTAGAGTCTTAGCAGTTTCTGCAGCGATAGACAAAGTGACAATATCTTCAAATGGAATCATGTGACAGATAGCAGTGTCTACTTCATTCAAAAATTAAACTCTCTGTAGTGTTGCAGAATACTGTTACAGATAATAGAAATCCGTGGAGATAACAATTCTACATGTTCTGTGATAGCTCTTAGTAACCTTGAGCAAATGTTAGACCATCTTGGCCTATTTTCTCAAGAGGAAAATTAGAAATTGGAGAGCCTAAATTAGGCAATGTTTGTGAAGTATTTTGAGGATGCCAAAACATGGTTTTCTGTCCAATGTCAAAAAGTATGCACAGCATCATGAGTAACATACTTGTTTTGTAAATCTCTTAATTTTCCACATTTTCATCACGTCACAATTTTTTTGACTGTTTTGCAGTCATTAAATAGTAATCAGTTCCTGGTGACTAAGTAACTTTCAGATTGACTTATCCCTTGTGATAAATCAGCAGCAGGGTTCATTAGCCTTTGCAATGTCTCTGGAATGCATAAGTCATAAAAGTTATTAGTGCTTATCACACTCAATGATTAAATAATTTTATTAAAATGAATTTGGAGGCATAGAAACTCAAGCAACCAATTAGTTAAGTTCAAGAGGTTCCAGAGTTAAATTATTCTGTGTTTGCTTCTGCTAATGGAAGGTATCCTGTCTATTCCCCCCCCCCCAGTATAATGCTACTGTATTGTTTTCTCTATGATGAGTTGCTGTGGATCGAGTACATACATCATTTAATTTTCTTTGCGAGAGTCATTTTCCTCCCTTGGGGGTTTCCGTAGCCAAACACGGATATCACAGTTTTTCAGAAACAATTTTTTTTCAGTTGGCAAACACACTTTCTCAGCTCAACCATAAGGTAATTCTACGCCTTCTCTTGCTTAACCTTCTTTCTGTACCTTCTGTTTGTTTGTTTTTCCAGGAGGCATGCTACTGAGAAATTAGTGCTGGGAAAGGACATTGGCCCAGTTCAGCTCTAATGCCAACTCCTGGTTTGCCACTGCTTAGAAGGGATTAAAATGGTAGCATGATTCACCATCTTCCCTCCTTTCCCTTGTGTACTGCAAGGTCATTAATTACTCCTTGGTTTTCAAGAAAACACAGTTTCCCATAGTATCCAAGGCATCATTTGTGATCTTAGTTTGTGGGAATGCTTACATGTTTTATCCATGGCCACTGACACGTCTGTTTTGGACCTAAACCTCACTTAAAGCAATCAATGTTGTTACTGCAACTAACTTGCTTCCTGAGTTTCATAACTCCCTCTACCTGGATTGAGGCCTATAGTGTTTGTGTCTTTTGTAATAATCAACTATATAACTTAGCACTTTGATTTGTAAAATTTCACACAAATTACAGTAAATATCAGGCAGAATTCTCATGGTCCCTAGGGAAAAAAAAGGTTTTCTGAGTCCTTTCAGTTCCTCACTCCCTCAAATTACATGATAAGTACAGGTAGGACAGGTAGGAAGAGAAGAATATACAAAGGAGCCAGTTGTATTTCCCACTGCCTCTGCTTGTAACACTGAACTGCAAACATGCCCTTGCAAACCCCAGGTTTTAAAAGGGGAATGCTCTTGTGCTGGGCCAGGGTAAACTCTTTGCATTGCTACTTTTCTGGCTTTAGAACTTCTGATTATTGTAGTACTTTTCAAAACATATTTGCCAAAATAGCTTTAGTGGCAGTGATTTATTTTTAAATGCGTCCAAATTTTGTACTTTAGCACTATGTGAGGTTCTTATTCTGTAACTGGAACCAACTACTGTGATGTCACAGTCTGGCTAACCTACCTTGTATATATAATGTTTGGTACTTAATTGAAGCCAATAGGGTTGCGCATATCAATATACTCGTACTGAAAATAAACCCAAAATTAGCTGTTGAATACAGACAAAACAGAGCGCTCTGTGGTGAGTTGCGGGGGGAAGGAAAGGTTGTGTTTAGGAAATGGAAGGAAGGGCCAATAACCAAGGAATAGTACTTACAGGTTACTAAACTCTGTAGGGTAGATGTTAGGGAGGCCAAGTTCAAAATGAGCTAAGATTGGCTAGGGAAGCTCACAATAATAAGAGAGGGGTTTTTTAATTGTATGACAAGTAAAGAAAGTGAAGGAGGTAATAGATTTGCTATTGGATGAAAATGTTGAAAACGCGACAGAGGCTAAAGCAAAGGCAGCGAGGACTAACCCCTTATTTTGCCTCAGTCTTCTCTCTCTTGAAGTCAAGGAGAGAAGAGGCCCACTTGAAGTCGCTGATGTGCAGGATTCAGGTTTGCAGATGGATACAGTACAGAGGTCATTCAGAAGTTTCTGGATGCTTTGAATGTGTATAAGTACCCTGGGCCAGATGGCGTCCACCCAAGAATGTTTAAAGAACAAGCTGGGGAGTGGGCAGAGCCATTATCCATCATCTTCAAGACCTTTTGGAGGTCAGGTTATGTGCCAGGTGATTGGAGAAGGGCGAATGTTGTCCTGATTTTTAAAAAGAGGAGTAAGGATGATCCGGACAACTATAAGTCAGTCATTTTAACCTCTGTCCCTAGGAAAATCTTGGAGAAGGTTTCAAAAGTGCTGTTTTGTAAACATCTAGAGGATAACTTGGTGATAAGAACTAGTCAGCGTGGATTTGTCCCTGATAGGTCCTGTCACACTAATCTCATTTCCTTTTTTGATCGAGTGAATGTCGTGGGTATTGTGTATTTGGATTTTAGTAAGGCATTTGATAAGGTTCCCCATGACATTTTGATCAGCAAGTTGGAGGGCTGTGAATTAGATTTTAGAATGGTTAGATGGGTAAGGAATTGATTGGATAATCACACCCAAAGAGTGGTAATTAATGGCTCCTTATCTGATTGGAGGGTAGTATCTAGTGGGATGCTGCAGTGCTTGGTTTTGGGCCCAGTACTTTTTAATATTTTTTGTCAACAACCTAGATAAGGATGTGACGGGACTACTCACTAAATTCGCAGATGACACCAAGTTGGGTGGGGTAGCGAACACTTCAGAAGACATAGATAAAATGCAATCAGACTTGGATATTTTGGGGAAATGTGCAAATGTGAACAAGATGTGATTTAATAGAGATAAATGTAAAATTTTGCATCTGGGTATTTAAGATGCTATGCACACTTACCAGATGGGGGATGCTCTTCTGGTTAGTAGCGTGTGTGAACTGAGACTTGGGGTTTGGGTATACTGTAGACTGAGTATGAGTACCCAGTGTGATGTGGCAGCAAAGGAGGCAAATTCCATCTTAGGGTGTATCAACAGATTCATAATTTCTGGGACACAAGATGTGATAGTACCACGGCATACTGCACAGGTGAGACCCCATTTGGAATACTGTGTCCAGTTTTGGAGGCCTTTTTATAGGAAGAACGTAGAAACTTTAGAGTAGGTGTAGAGGAGAGTGACAAGAATGATTAGGTGTTTGGAGACTAAGCCTTCCAAAGAAAGGCGGCAGGAATTGGAATGTTCCACCTGGAGAAGAGGTTGAGGAGGGATATGATTATGCTTTGTAAATATTTGAAGGGCTGTCATTTAGAGGAGGGGTAGGGCTTTATTCAGTAATAATAATAATGATAATAATAGGTTTAAATTACAGTTGTGGAGATATGGTTAAGAGTGGTTAAACTTGGTGTAGTGGTTAAGAGTGGTTAAACTTGGTGTAGTGGTTAAGAGTGGTGGGGTCTGATCTGGAGAACCAGGTTTGATTCCCCACTCCTCCACATGAGTGGCAGAGGCTAATCTGGTGAACTGGATTTGTTTCCCCACTCCTACACACATAGCCAGCTAGGTGACCTTGGGCTAGTCACAGCCTCACCTACCTCACAAGGTGTCTGTTGTTGGGAGGGGAAGGGAAGGTTTGATTCTGCCTTAAGTGGTAGAGAAAGTCGGCATATAAAAACCAACTCTTCTTTTTCTTCTTTTTCTTCTTTTTCTTCTTCTTCTTCTTCTTCTTCTTCTTCTTCTTCTTCTTCTTCTATTGGCAGGATATTAGAAAAAAAACTTTTTAACAATAAGGGAAGTTCAGTCATGGAATCAGTTACCCAGTAATGTTGTGGGATCTTCCTCCTTGGAGGTGTTTAAGTGGGGGTTGGGTGATTATTTGTCAAGGATGCTTTAGGTCCTCCTGCCTGGTGCAGAGAGTTGGAATAGATGGTCTTTAGGCCCCTTCCAACTTATTAAATTCTATGATTAATTATATGATTTTTTCCTCTCAATTTTGAATGTGAAAATAGAGCAGAGAGAAAGGATTCAGCACATTGTTTTTCCTGCCAATGAGATTAAGTTGGAATCTCTCTTCAACCCATTGGCTGTATTTTAGTTTTTAAAAATTGAAAGATCAATCATGAATAACCCAATAGCATGGTATAGAGGTTAAGAGCGGCAGACTCTAATGTGGAGAGCGGGGTTTGATTCCCCACTCCTCCACAGGAAGCTTTCTGGGTGACCTTGTTCCAGTCAGAGTTCTCTCAGAACTCTCTCAGCCCCACCTACCTCACAAGTTGCCTGTTGTGGGGAGAGGAAGGGAATGTGATTTTTAAGCTGGTTTGAAACTCTAAGGTTGAGATAAGTGGGGTATAAAAACCAACTATTCTTGTAACATTAGTTTTGTCCTCAGCAGATGGATGTGAGATGATCTGAGTTTTTCCTAAACCATCAAGAAATATTCAAGAACATTACACACAAATTAATTTTAAATGTGTCTGTATAACCCATAGTAAGTTGCTAGTTGATGCTGCCACTCATCCACAAACCAAACAGTTTGTGGTTAATATTGTGCTAGTTTATGTTAGTATGATTCTCTGACAGGGAGTATGTTGACCTACCGTGTTGACCTACCAGTAGTTGACCTACCCTGACCTTTCATTCTAAAACTATTAGCAGAAAGTTTAAGCCCAATAAAATTGCTTTTGAAATCATTTGAGAGTTGGCCTGGGCTGGGCTGCCTTTGAAGACAAACTATAGGGTGTGCAGGCGTATTGAATTTTTCTGTGTCTTTATTGTACAATCTGCTGACATTAAATTTAACAATTCCGTTGGTTAAATATACCCTACTACTTTGCAGCAGTCACACAGCAGAGGGAGCTGCTATTCTACCAGTGATGGAACTAGAATTAAACCAAGCAACACAGAACAACATTTTTTTTAAAAACCCACAGAATAACCACTCCCCATTTATAGGGATTATATCCCATGTGTAGACATATATTCTGCTCTCATGTTGGCAGTGGAGAGTATGGCCCAGGAACAAGCTGCTACAGTGAAGGAATCTGTTCTCTGAGCTCGACTCCCCTGCTCCATGGGATCCCTTTAACTTCAGGAAGGAAGGTGGTCTATCTTCACTTCATTACCTTCAACGAAATGTGCACTTAGATGCATTCACTGATCCAGATTGGGATGCACATCCAAGTGCACATTCCACTGAAACTAATGCACTATAGACAAAGCATCCATTCCCAGATGCACACTTGAATATCCTAAGCCCTGTAGTTCCTTATTAAAGCAAGAGATGTTCCTGCAGAAGGCTGTTTCTGGGTGCAGATCAGTTGGGCTAGGCAAGGAAATTGAGGGTATAGATGAAGGATAAAAAGAAGGCACAAAATGTAAGAACTACACAAAAAATAGAGTTCCAGACTTGTTTGTGACTTAATTTGAATGAACTGCATTAAAAATGGAAATTTGTTCTGAGGGGACAGACATGTAACAGATGTGGATTGTAGCACTCTATACTGTCAGGCCTTGCTCTCTAACAGGAGTATAGGCTGTTGACCTGAGTTAGGCCAGTGCTTGGCTACGTGTCAAGTCTTCAGTTCTCATGTCTGCAAACTCTGTGTATATTATCCCCCATCCTGTTTTGCTCAGCTCCGCAGATGTTGGGCTGCTGTTTAGTCTTTCTCCCTGGGAACTGCTTATCTCGGGATTGCTTGCTCATGTTTACTTCCAAAGCCTGCATTGCTTTTATACCATGTAACCTACCAACATTTCCTCATTACAAGCCTTACCTGTTTGTAGACAGTCAGTTCTTTTATCTGTCCTATTGCTCCTAATAAAGTATTACTGCTTTAGAGCTGCCTGCCTGGATGAGTTTGCTTATGGGATGCTAGGGGCAGACGCCTGAGCCTGACGTATACTTTATTATAGCTGCAAATGCATATAAATTATTCTTCATTAGTATATCCCAGGTCCTTTAAATAAATGTTTGGGACCACATATAACTAAAGCTTTTTAAAGAGAAATGACAGTGTGAGCACACTATTGAAAATCCTATAAAAAGACACCAACATAACATCCAAATCACAAGGTGTCATAGTCCTGCTGTACACTGCATCGGTCAGGCCAAGCTTGGAGTACCGTGTGAAGTTCTGGAGGCCTCACTTTTAAAAGTATGCGGACAGAATGGAGTAGCTGCAGAGGAGAGCAACGAGGAGACCAAGCCCTATGAGGAAAGGCTGAGGAACTTGGGAATGTTCAGTCTGGAGAAGAGGTGGTTAAGGAAGGACATGATGGCTGTCTTTAAGTATATGAAAGGCTGTCACTTAGAGGAGGGCAGGGAGCTGTTCCTGATGGTAGCACAGGACAGGACTCACAATAATGGGTATAAATTACGGGCAGAGAGGTACCGGCTGGACATTAGGAATAATTTTTTTACAGTGGGAGTAGTTCAGCAGTGGAATCGGTTGCCTAGGGAAGTGGTGAGCTCCCTCTCACTGGCAGTCTTCAAGCAGCATGTTGACACTTGTCAGGGATGCTCTAGGCTGATCCCGCATTGAGCGGGGGGTTGGACTAGATGGCCTGTATGGTCCCTTCCAACTCTATGATTCTCAAGGAAATTAAAAATCAGATGACTTTTTTTGTTTTTCTCTGTGAGTTATTTTAACAATCCTGTAGCGCTTTTCTAGAGCTAGGCCAGAAACCAGAGATTACTGTTTCCTCCGGGGTCCCAGCTAACTAGTTTATGGCAGTCTTGACAAGTTTCATTTCATGAACTGATGAATTTTTATTTTAATCCTAGCTTGGAGGGCCAGTACTAAACTCTGGATTTTCTCCAAAAGAAATGGCATCATCCAGGTATTCTTGCCAGATACTCCCCTCCTCCTGTTACTGCCATATGCCATTTGGTCATAGAGAGAGTGCAAACTGAAGCCTATTCAGTGCATTCCTAAGGAGAGTTACTCCAGTCTAAGCCCATTCATTTCAATGGGCTTAGACGGGAGTAACTCTCCTTAGGAATGCACTGATTGTCTGACATCCTGTCACAAGTCATGGTTATGTTGTCAGGGGAACTCAAAAATATTACAGTGAACTCACTTAGAAATCTGTGTATATTCATTAACTATACTAGCTTTTACTACGTTATGATTTGTGCTCATATTGAGTTGTTTACATTTAATCCTCCCGTTAGTATTCATGTTACATATTTCTACTCCCACAAAATGAATGTGCCCTGGATTTTGTCATGTAGGTATACCTTATTTTTATTTATGCATTTATTTATTTTTAAAAAAAATACCCAGTACTCACCTCTGCTTGAAGTGACTTAAATACAATATAATAAAATATGTCACATTAACATAACACTAAGCAATCTTAACACATTTCTTAATTTAATCCACAAATCCATTGCAAACCTCCTCTGGGAAGCTGTTCCATAGAATAGGCACAGCCACAGAGATGTATGGTCTACTAAGACTCCTAGGTCCCTTTTGCACATACTACTGCCAAGACAAGTCTCCCCCATCCTATAATTATGCATTTGATTTTCCCTGCCTAAATGCACAACTTTACATTTATATTTGTTGAAATTAAAGTTATTTGTTTTAGTCCAGTTTTCCAGCCCGTCAAGATCATCCTGTATCCTGACTCTGTCTTCTACTGTATTTCGCTATTCCTCCCAATTTAGTTTCATTTTGCAAATTTAATAAGCATCCCCTCTATTCCTTCATCCAAATTATAAAGATGTTGAACAACACAGGGCCCAGGACAGATCCCTGAAGCACTCCACTTGTCACTCCTCTCCAAGAGGATGAGGAACCATTAACAAGCACGCTTTGAGTGTGATCTGTCAACCAGTTACAGATCCACCTAATTACTTGTAGGCTTCCTTTCCAGCCCAGGTCCCCTTCGTCTTGTTGTCAAAAGATGCGTACATGATTTTTGCAAACCATTTGTCTGTACTGAGGGTCGAGGCAGTTATTGCCCTAAAGCACATACAACGGGGCCACATCTCTGCTCAGCCTGGAGAGTTTTGGGAATGTACCTCTAATCTCATGGACAAATCCAGTTGCCAAGCTGTCAGGCTGTCACACTTCCGGGCACATGCAGTGTACCCACAGCAAGTGAGGCGAAATCTTCCTCTTTGGAGGGGTCTGTGTGTGGAGGAAAACCAGCTCCCCCTAATACATATATGATCCATGCAGGCCATGAGAGTCCCTGACACATAGGGAGAACTGAAGGCAGGGGGACTGTACCACTTCAGGGGGGGGGAATCACATTTTTGAATACTGCCTGTTGTAAAAGAATGCCCAACAAGTAGAAAACAACCACTACAGAGAGCAGGCCAGGCAAGAACTTTTCTCCCCACAAATTTTATGTTTTTTTTAAAATTTGAGAATTCAAAAATGGCATCTCCTTCCACTTGAGGGATACTGCCTTATTTCCGATCTCATTCTGCATTCTGTTTACATCATCTAACGGAGAGGCAAAGAAGTGAGGACTCCACAGCTGGATGTATTGCATGAGATCCTGTTGTTCGTGGACCTCTCTCTTCCACATGAAGATGGACCCTAATAGCTGCAAATAAACCCTGTGGGGAAGATTGACACTTTACAGACTCCTGGTGTGATTCATACCAACTCTTGGCTCTTCATCCCCTGTGATTTTCCCTTTTAAGATTTTCGGAATGATTTTTCCTTTCACATAACTATCTAAAGAAGAAAGCTGTGATTCGCGAACGCTCCTTTTGAAATTAATGTCATTAGTGTTGAAGGTGTCACTGGACTTTTGTTTCATTTTGCTAATACAGACTAACACAGCTTCCCTTTTGCTATCTTAAAAATGTCAGACCATCTTAAAAGCTGAGCAGAGATGAGAACATGGACAGTCTTTTTTAATAGTTAAAACAGACAAGCTCCAAAAAAGTTAACAACCCATCTTTTATTGTACCCCTGACTACAAAATGAACTTGAAAATCACTCAAGATGCAGGAAATAAAATTTAAGTGTATAATAAACAGGCATGAGGAGGGAAGAGACCAATTGCTATTGGTTTTCAGCATGATCATTAACAATAATAGGACAAGCAGGAATTCAGGAACGGAAGTTGTCCCATCCAGGTCTCCAGGCAAGAGAAAAAGCTGCACCTTTTAAATTTCTACCTAGTTGAGCTATTAAAGTACAGAACATGTTTAAGACTGAGGGTTTTCAATGCATAATCCATCTCAGTAATGCCACAGCTGTGTTTCCTTCTAAAAAAGGTGGACATGGCAGGGCTTAAAACACACACACACACACACACACACACTGACCCTTTCAAGTCATTGTTAGAGTACCAAGTTAGCTTTACTGCTGCAATAATTAAGAAGTCTTTACTTTCTCCTAGGATATTATTTTAAGCAGGATTTCTCTTCTGCTCTACAGTTTGTTGAAAGTCCCCCCCCGCCCCAGTCTCTTTCTCCATTCTGCAGATAAAAGGTGTAACGCTTGTCTTTGCTTCCCCCTCTTCCCTCCTTTGTCCTTGTGGTCAAATAAATATTTAACCTCACCAGGAAGGCATAGAATACTTCTCACGAGGGAGGAGGGAGGGAGCAATAAGGAAGCGGAAATTGGGTTGCATTGTTATGTAAGACAACCAGTCCCAATGTAAACGTCCATGTGCGTTCCTCCCTGTGTTTCTCTCTCCTCCTTCTTCCCCCTTTACCCTTCAAGGCAGGGTGGTGGTGGTATGTGACACTACCAGCCGGCTTCCCAACTTGAACAGAAAATACCCTGATGAGACTTCAGATGGCTGATGCCAGAGCGTGGGAAAGGGGGAGCCGACCCTCACCTGCCTTCTGCTGCACCTCATCTGCTCTCGGAGGCAGCAGGTGTGGGGAAGCCGCAGCCTCCCACCCCTCGGCATCTCACTAGCTGTCATGTGCCTGCTATGGAACACCCCCTGCCTTGCCAGACTCCAGAGCCATAAAGGCAGCCCACAGCAAGGGCACCAAGAGCAGGACAAGTTGTGATTCTGGCCAGAAACCCTATGCTTGAATTACCCGAGTTCAGCCTCCAGACTAGGCGAGAGCAGAAGCCAGCTGGTGATGCTCCTTCTTCCTCATAATTGCCATGGAGAAGAAAATCCTAGAACATCACCTGAATGGTGGCCATTTCTTTTTTCTGGTTACCCAAGGTTGGGTAGAAAGAAAGTGTGTGTGTGTGTAGCTATATATATATGTGTGTGTGTGTGCGACACCTCCTCCCCTAGCGCCACTCTCTGTCCCCAAACCTGGAGAAAGGAGTGCAGCCACTGAATGGCTGAATCCTAGATCCCAATATACAACTTCTTGAGGAGTAGGGCTGTTGTATATCTGCTCCCAGCCCCAAATTCCCACCCACAAGAAATAGAGTGACAGGAAAAAGAAATGGAAGAAAAAAGAAGGGAATAAAACCCAACCTGAAAACAGAAGCTGGGTACCCAAGGTTGGGTAGAAAGAAAGTGTGTGTGTGTGTGTGTGTGTGTGTGTGTGTATCCTCTCCACTATGTTGTTTCACATCTATATGCGCCATCTCACCCATCTTGTCCAGAGTTTGGGGCTGGGGTGTCATCAGTACGCTGATGACAACAAGCTTTATCTGTTGATGGAAAGTCATCTGGACTCCACCACGGACACACTGGCCAGGTGCTTGGATTCCTTAGAAATGTAGATTGCTGGGTTTCTGGTGGGCACATGGACCGCATGCCTGCCTGGTGTGAAGGTTGCGGACATTACCCATCATTTATGTAGTCTGGTAGATAGTGCAGGGGAGGAGCCAGTGGTCGTGGTGCACGTTGGCACCAACAATGTGGGGAAGTGTAGTCCAGAGATCTTGGAATCCAAATTTAGGTTGCTAGGCAGGAGACTAAAAGCCAGGACCTCCAAGGTAGCTTTCTCTGAAATGCTACCTGTTCTATGCTCAGGACCAGTTAGGCAGGCACAGTTGGGGAGTCTCAATGTGTGGATGAGACGGTGGTGTAGGGAAGAGGGCTTTAGATTTGTTTGGAACTGGGCAACATTTTGGGACAAGCCAGACCTATACAAAAGAAAGGGCTCTACTTGAACCAGGATGGAACCAGACTGCTGGCACATAACATTAAAAAGGTGGCAGAGCAGCTTTTAAACTGAACCTTGCGGGGAAGCCGACAGGAGCTGAGAAGCATCCGGTTCGGGCAGACTCAATGCAAATGGACCAAGGGAAAATTGCTTCTGATTGCCCACAGGCATTGGGCAATGGAACAAATAGGGCAAATTATAGCTCTGTGGGGCCATTTCAGATCAGGGAAATAGTATGGGGCAAAGGGCCCTTAAACCTCCCTCATCTTGCACAGCACTCCCAATCTGAATCAAGCCCCTGCATGTCTGCTATTTAAAGGAGGGGGAAGCACAAGCTCCATTTACAGAAGTCCCAGTGTCATATTTGTTTGAGCCATTAACCTATTTTATTTTCTGTGGAATCAGTTGACTCTGGCTTTGCTTTGGTGAAGTAAATTACTCTACCATTAAGTTGTCTGTGGCCTGACAAGAAAAGTATCTTCTATGGCTTGCAGACGACAGAGGTGTTCAGAGCATATGCAGGCTGCTGTGGTGTTGTTTTTAAGCCAAGCTCTCATTCTGTCAAGGTGGACCAAACTGTCAAATCAAGACCTGCTGCAAAAAGTGAGCTGTCAAGTCTTTAGATTGGATAAACTCAAGAGAAAAATAGCTAGCTGGGCAAGCACTAGAAGAAGATTACCTTCTACTTTTTAGACAGAAAAGAAAGTTCAGTTTTAGGTACAGTCAGCAAAGAAAAAAAAACTAATTTAAAAAGACAAAGAAGTGTTATAGTGACAAGGCATTCAATGAACAATTCCCACAAATAATTGAGGCAAAAAGGAAAGTTGCTGTTTATCTTATATCTACACAACAATAACCTGTAAAATGGAAAAGAACAATAAATACATGTACATGTTCCCGGGGGCGAAGCTGCCTTTCTCCTGACTGTCTACCCCCCTTAGGATTGAGCTGCCCATTTTTTAATTGTTTGGAGCATATATTGATGCCAACGTCCATGCATGTCCTTCTGGTAATCTAATCTTCAGAATCAGATATCTTCCATTGTGATCTTTTAATTCTTTGAACACTTCCAAAGTTGCGTTGTTGATATATATTGCAACTCATTTTTTGTTTGTTTGTTTGGGCTGAGGCCACATATATTTTGCCTAATGTTTTGCAACTTAATATATATTCATGTTCTTTCTTTATATGAGTTTCTTGCAAACAGAGTATATCTATTTTTCTTCTCTCATTGATTAAATTTTTTGGAGAGTTTAGATGGTGAATTTAATCCGTTCAGATTTACTGAAAATATCTTTAATTTGGTCATTTTATCCCCCTTTCTTTTTTCCTTTTTTTGGGGGGGGTTATACAATAAACAAATAAAGGATAGGGAGAGAAATACAGGGTATAATTCTTTCCTTTATCCCTTAGAAGCTCTTTGATCCATTGATCTTGAGCAGCATAGTTTTAGCAGGGTATAATGGGTAAAGCCCCAGCCTGCAGATTGATAACAGTCATGTTATCATCTCTGGATTGTGTCTGTGGAATTAGTGGATAGATGGTGTTGCTGGTCCCTTCCAGTTCTGTGATTCTAGGATTCAGTCACCTTTGTAATAAAGCAAAACATCTCCCCGTTTCTGCTGTAGGATCCAGTAATTATTCAATGTGATAGGTGTGTGAAAATAAATTATTGTCTAATGTGTGAGTGTGTCAAGTGTCAAGTGTGTCAAGTCGCAGGCAACTTATGGGGTTTTCATGGCAAGAGACTAACAGGGGTGGTTTGACAGTGCCTTCCTCTGCACAGCAACCCTGGACTTCCTTGGTGGTCCCCCATCCAAATACTAACCAGGGCCGACCCTGCTTAGCTTCTGAGATCTGACGAGATCAGGCTAGCCTGGGCCATCCAGGTCAGGGCATTGTCTAATGTAGCTAATATGAAATATGCAACTTCTTTTAAACAAAGGTTTAAGTACCTCATTGGTCATTTATGACATAAGCGTCTCATGGACAGTTTGCAGTATACATATATTTAATTAGCCAACATTTTTTCTATGATAATTCAACCTGTTTTCCAGTATACATGACTGAAGAGTTAATTTACATCTAACATTGAGCCTTCTGGGAAATAAGCTAAAACGGTCAAGTACAGAGAAAGAAATAGCAGAGAATAAAAGGACTTTGCAAAGTAATAGTCTATCTGCATTGGGAAGCTTCCTGAAGCTTGGTCAGACAAGTTCATCAACTGCTCCGCTTCTTTTTCCCAAAGCTTCTCTAAGCTTGCCTGTAATTCTCTGCAGCCTTATAAATTACCATTTGAGGAACTTGCTTAGTTTTATCTGAGTTGTCATTGGTGTCCTCACTTAGACACCCCCCCCCCAAAGGTAATTTGAATGCATACTCAGCACATGTTCAGAATCTCATTTTATATTCTGGCCTGTAGAAGAACATCTTAAGGAAATTACACTCAATTCCTGACACAGCAGCAGGAACATAAGAAGGCTGGGATGTGGACTTTTGTCAGCTTTGCCCTCCAGTCATTTAACCATGTAGAAGAGAGGACTGGGCTTACTGCAGCTCTGGTTTTCTTATTAAATTCTTTTTTGCTGTAATTTTTGTATATGTTAAAACTTGAAATGGCAGGCCTTCCTTTCCTGCATGTCCCTGCCATTTTCACAGCAAAAGAATGGCTGTTTGCATACTCCTTCTGTTTCAGATACTAGGGTATCTGAATTCCTGTCTGAAGGGAACCCTAGAATTTGAGGCTGCAGGCATCATACTACTGGGCCAAGGGAAACCCAGTCCGTCAAGGAAGGTGCTGCAAATTCTTTCTGGTTTTGTTTTGTATCTGGAGTGGATGTTAACATGACATTATTGTGGTATTTGCGCCACTGCTGAGCATTCGGTGGCTTCTGCTTATGGGTAGGGGCTGTGGCTCAGAGGTAGAGCATCTGCTGGGCATGCAGAAGGTCCCCGGTTCAATCCCCAGCATCTCCAGTTAAAGGGACTAGGCAGGTAGGTGATGTGAAAGACCTCTGCCTGAGACCCTGGAGATCCGCTGCTGGTCTGAGTAGACAATACTGATTTTGGTGGACCAAGGGTCTGATTCAGTATAAGGCAGCTTCATGTGTTCGTGTGTAATGTAAGGGCATTGGTATGGTAAAGCTGTCAGGGTTTTAATGTTTACATTTGTTTCTGCAACCGGTTTTGCTTTCTTCATTGCAGTTGGGAATATATGGGATCTCAATTATGTATCACTGGCATAAAGCCAGCAGTTTCTGCCATAGCAAGAGGATAGGATTGGCCTATAAAAACCACCAGTAAAATCTACAGTTCCGCTTAGAAATACATTCAGATTCAGACACTATCGTGGTTTTCAATGTTTTCATATGTATTCTGATTGAAATTTCAGGTTGAGCAAGGCTGATAATTATTTAATGGAAATCTGCTTGCCATCTCTAGCTTTTAAAAAGATTTAAGGTTGATTGCTCTGAATATAAAGACCAGAGATGTTTTTGCTATAATATACCTGATACAGAGTGACTTTTTAACTCAAGTCAGACAACGTAAAGAAGACACAGCCTTGAGTCTTAAATAGCACAAATTATCTTGAAACAGCCGTCTTGCTTTTTCTGATTTCCAGTTCTTGTAAGGGTTACTGCACATGCATTCATTTTTTGTGGGGGGAGGGGGCTGGAATAGAATTAGTGATGGGTAACTTCTCCTCACCGACACTCAAGTCAGCATTTGGCTTAGCAAGCCAAGTAGGTTCCCCCCTCCCCTCAGACTATAACTCAGCTTTTTCTGAACCCAGTTCTGAAAATCAGATCCCATCATGCTTCGAATTATTTGGATCTTAGAGGCCATCTGTCGGGAGTGCTTTGATTGTGGGATCCTGCATGGCAGGGGATTGGACTGGATGGCCCTTGTGGTCTCTTCCAACCTTGTGAACTTGAGTCCAAATGCTTTGTATTCTTCCCTCTTTGAGCTGCCTTTCCACTTACATGTCTTTAGCACTGCTGAGGATATCTGATTGGAGGCTACTCTGAAGGTCCTTTCCTACCTGATGGGTGCAGGAATATTGACATGGTAGAATTCAAGCCACTAGGAATCCTGAAAAATATAGTTTTCCTATAGAACCTCAATTTATGTTAAGTGCTTGTACTTGGGGACCTTTCACCAGGGTCCCTGGCATCTGCAATATAGCCACTGCAGTATTTCTGTAAGTGCCAGAAGGGAGGCTTCTCAGAGGGGATTCCAGTGAGACCTCCCTATAACTGCTCCTAAGTAGTTAAGTCCAAAGGGAGCTCAAGTGGAGGGCTGGGAGGTTGGGGAAAGGGAGAAGGCGAGACCGAAACAAGGAGGGTTTCTCCTTGAGCTTAAATGACAATCCTTATTGGTGAAGAATGCTTGATTACTCGGTTCTAGTCTCTAATTGTATTCAAGTGTCATGAGCTGTTAATATTCATATTCAAAGCCAGTTAAATGTGAACTTCAGCAGCATTGCTAATTGGAATCCATGAATGTTATAACCTGTGGCTGTACGGGGAGTATGAAGGATCTTCCACACCTTCCCTTCTGATAGCAGCCCCCGATAAACCCCCATCAAGCTGATTCTGAGGGTCAAGGGACTCTTGTAGACAAAATGCTATGCAGCAGATGAGTTTGCTGTAAGGAGGAAAAGTTAGGCAAAAATCATCCCTTTTCTGTTAGTGGAGAGTTTCAACTACTTCTTACTGTGGTTCTGCAGAGTACCACTAGTGGAAGAGAAAGATGGGATTATTTTTCCTAGTTCCCCATTGTCACTGCAGGCCTATGCTGTGAAGCATTTTGTCCACAATAGTCCCGTGGCCTTTAACACTGGCTTTGGGGGGGGGGTGTCACAGGGTATGCTGAGGGAAGATTTGCCTCTGTGAGTTCTTTGTCTCGCAATTCATACAATCAACTCCATCTGTTAAATTTCAGTATTTCCTCAGACCAAAACAGTGGATATGCAAAGAAGGCAATGCTTAAAATATTGTCGAAGGCTTTCACGGTCAGAGTTCATTGGTTCTTGTAGGTTATCCGGGCTGTGTAAAAATTCCAAGACCACGGTTACACAGCCCGGATAACCTACAAGAACCAAGGCAATGCTTGTTGGAAGAAGGATACTACAAAACACAATTCAGATTTCTAGACAAAAGGCAGTTGTGCTGAAACATAGGCTGTGCACAGAGTTCAAACAAAGTAAGAAATGAAAGCTAGTACTGGTGAGTTTTGACTTAATCAGGTGCCAGTCATCTTCAAAGAGCATTTACTTTGATGTTTCTAATTGCTGGACGAGGTAGAATGTCGAAAGCATTCACTTAGAAGAACCATAAACTGGAGTAAAATACTTGCAAAATGTAGTTGAGAAGAAAGAAGTCTTACTGTAACTGGACTATGTACATCAAACACCTATTTTGTAAAGCTCACCGATAAATACATTGCAAACTGCTGAATTAGAAAAATGAAATGAAAACATGTCCAAATGTGATGTGTGTGTAAAGTGCCGTCGAGTCGCAGCCGACTTATGGCGACCCCTTTTGGGGTTTTCATGGCAAGAGACTAACAGAGGTGGTTTGCCAGTGCCTTCCTCTGCACAGCAACCCTGGTATTCCTTGGTGGTCTCCCATCCAAATACTAACCAGGGCTGACCCTGCTTAGCTTCTGAGATCTGACTAGATCAGGCTAGCCTGGGCCATCCAGGTTAGGGCTCAAATGTGATAGGGCTTTTAAATTTAGAAAAGAGCAAGGTAAGAAGGAAATGTTTGATAAAAAACAACAACTAGATGATTTTGGGGGCAAATGGAAACCCTTCTATGATAAATATACATAAGGATGTAATTAAATGCTTACATCAACTGGCTTGTGAGATTGCAAAACAAACTTAGAAATGTAGAAGTGATATGTGTGATTGTGACAAAGCTTTAGCATATATTAAGTACTGACAAGATTGATTATTTCAGTTGCCATATGTGTTAATATATTATATGATAACAAATGTACTGAATATACTTGGACGCAGAATCCAATTTTTTACTCCTTCCCCAATTCCCTCCCCATTCTCCCTTTTTATTCTGTACCCTAAAAACTCAATAAAAATTTATAAGGGGAAAAAAAGAAGGAAACTTGGTTGATGTAAATAAAGCTTGATTGGCTAGTAAAAAAAAAAAAAGTTAAAAGGAAGTTTTGAAAACCCCTTTTCAAATAATACCAAAACTGGTTAGTAGCTAATGAAATTACAAGACAAGTGCAAACGTTTAGTCCTGCTATGCTACTCCTGTTTACATAGTAGCACAATTTCTGAGACTTGCTATGAATGTTCGTCAGCAAGTTAAGTAGAGGGCTTTTATTAATTCTGCCATTCTTTTATCTATTATGTCTTATCCTTGTCAGAAATGTTCAACTGCAATAATTCTATGTTACTATGCAGACACCCCATGTTTCGATTTTATGCCAATAAAGGAGATTGTTGTTGTTGTACTGGTTACAGTGAGGGGGATTTTTATTTTTAAATTGTAAGCAAATTATTCAGTGCTAGTATGAGAATGGCAGGGCCACCTATAAAAATAATGTAGTTTGTATAGCTGGAAGATACACTTGTCAATTATTAAAAGTACTTTTCTTCTGTATAAATTCTGGTGTGAAATTTTGAAATTCTGCCGTAATAATTTACATTTTATTTTATATGTTTATAGGTATATAGACATTTTGAAGGAGCATAAGCCTAAACTCGTTTGGGATGAAGAAATAGCTGAACATTATTTTGAATACAAAAAGTGAGTTGTGCCTTTGACTGTTCATCTTTTTTAACAGACCCAACTAATGCAGAACATGTGCTTAACTATTTAAATTCACAGGGCAGGCTGCCTGCAGGTTTTTACCTTTTAATTGTTTGTTTATTTTATTCATAATATCTATACCTTGCCTTCTGCCCTCATCAGGGCCACCAAGGCAGCAAATGGATTAAAAATGTATGTCATAAAAATATATCTTAAAAAATCATTAAAATCAAACAAAATTAAAACCAAAGCGACAATATACATAAAAAGGTAGTCCCCTGTGCAAGCAACAGGGCATTACTGACCCATGGGTGATGTCACAGCATGATGTTTACTAGGCAGACTATGTTTATGGATGGTTTTGCCAGTGCCTTCCCCAGTCATCTACACTTTACCCCCAGCAAGCTGGGTACTCATTTTACCGACCTCGGAAGAATGGAAGGCTGAGTCAACCTTCAGCCAGCTCCCTGAAACCAACTTCCTTCGGGAATCGGGATCGAACTCAGGTCGTGAGCAGAGCTTTGACTGCAGTACTACTGCTTCCCACTCTGCACCACAGGGCTCCTATACACACATGTGTGTGTGTAAAGTGCCTTCAAGTCACAGCCGACTTATGGCGACCCCTTTTTGGGGTTTTCATGGCAAGAGACCAGCAGAGGTGGTTTGCCAGTGCCTTCCTCTGCACAGCAACCCTGGTATTCCTTGGTGGTCTCCCATCCAAGTACTAACCAGGGCTGACCCCTATACACATACAAAAACATAAATAGAATTAAAAACATAGTGCGGGAAGGAGGGATCACTGAGGGAACACCAGACAAAACAAAAGAGTCTTCACCTGCTGGTGGAAGAATACAACAGAAAGGGGTAGATGAGTCTCCGTGAGAGAGAGTTCCAGAGTTTTAGCACCACGACTGAGAAAGACCCTCGCCCAGGTTGCCATTCTCCTAATCTCAGAAGGTGGGGCCCCCCCAAAGCAGGGCCTTGGAAGATGACTGTAGCAGTCACGTAGGTTTGTAAGGGATTAGGCTATATCTTTCTCATGGGTATAGCAATGATTAAAAAGATAACAAACTGCAAGGAAACTATGGTCACTTCTTCCTAAAGCAATTACCCATGTAATTGGATCAATACCAGACTCTTGCTACTTCTATACTTAGTATGTGACATACAGACAAATGCTGGTCCTTTAACCAGAGAAGGTGCATTTAGCAAAGCCCCATTAAGAAAATGTCATTGATTTTAATAGCAATCTTATGCGAATAATTGTAAGTTTGTAACTAATCATAGAACAACCTCTCCAGGGAGGTACGCCTGGCTTCTTCACTGTCAATCAACAGGAGGCAGCTGAAGATAGTTTTATTTAGGACTACATTTGGCTGATTTTGTGTTTATTTATTGGCAGTCCTAATTGGAGTTTTAAATTGTGACCTTTTATGTGTTTTTGTTGATAATGTAAGCTGCCTTGAGTTCTGCAAGGGCGAAAGGCGGCTAATAAGTGTTTTAAATAAATAAAAAAATAAATACAATAATCAAAGCTATCCCATTTTAAAATTTTAGTGGAAAGTACAATAGATTCCAACACCTATTGATACTCTTTTCTTTGTATAGCAACACTCAAAGGAATGGTTGAATCCAGTGATCTTGATCTGATGGCACTGGCATGTACTTCTAGCACCTGGTGTTTTCTGCTGATTGCAAGATATTTTTGCATTGATGCAAGAGCATCAATTAGCCGGAGTTGCCTGGTGTTGGAAGAATGCATGCAATTAAACAAAAAGCTAGGGTCCCACCAAAGCTTTTAAGTATAAAATCAAGGCCTGGATCCCAGCTTGATCCCAAAAGCCCAGATGCTCACACTGTGTTTATTTTATTACCCAAACAATGCCTAATTCTTTGTATTGCTTTTCTGGAAATAAACCAATTTGAAAAATATTGTTCATCTTCGTGTCTTCAGTGCAGTCCCTCATGGGATTGCACAGGCCGGCCGTGAAGGAAATCTTTAAAGCTTCTAGAAAATGTGGGACAAAGATCACCATCTCTGATGAACATGATGATTGTCTGTATTGTCTGGGAGAGTCCCACATCGTCGAGATGTGTCCCTCATGCCAGAATCTTACTCCAAAGGCTTGGCAAGTCAGGGTTTCTCATCTCAAGTCTTCTTTGTGGGGAAAATCCCTCATGGCTGTGGATCTTCCTAAAGCCTCGAAGTCTCAGCGGTCAGGTACCCCTTCTGTATCTTCTACTCCAGCGGTGTCAGTATCGGTTCCACTGCTATTGCCCGAGAAATCCATCTCGGAAAAGGCCGAGAAAAAGGGCGTTAAGAAAGTTCCGGATACATTGTATCTCTATGGAGGCGCAGGGCGAACTTTCCCACTGTTTAAAGCCCGGCTTTTCCATTGAGATCCATTGCGAAGATCACACTAAAGCATCTGAACACAGCCACTTTGCCAATGCTTTTCAATGGAGGAGGATGGGGGCGACCCCTTCCAGACCCGATAACTCCGGACCCCCTGACCCAATCTTTACCAAACTTGGGGTTCTTGCAAGGAGAGTCGCTTCTAGGTACCCTGAAAATGTGGGACCTCTACCTGCAAAAATGCCCCCCAGGAGACGTTCCCGAAAAAGCCGGATTTTTATCCGGCTTTTTCAGGAATGACAAATTCATATGTCGCTCCACCCGCCTCCATCATGTAACCGTTTCTGCTGGTGGGGGGAAGCCCCCATGCGGTTCCAGGCGGAGGGGAGGGGGAGCACTCCAAGTGCTCTGAAGCTTCTAGAAGCTTTAAAGATTTCCTCCACAGTTGGCCTGCACAGTTCCATGTGTGCCTGCACAGAAGACACCCAATGAACAGCAGTTACAGGTAAGTGCAACTCTGTTTTAATTTCAGTGTTTTAATTTTTGTGTTTTGCAGAAGTAAAGGAGGCAAGCATGCAGCCTTCTACCCAACTTTAAAGGTACACGCTCTTTGATTTTAACGGAGCCTGATTATGCTCCGTTTGATTTTAATAAAGCCGGATTATGCCCAATCATTTGATTACAATGGAGTGCAATGACTCCCCAAATATATCTCTGTTTAATTACATCAGGGCATATAAGTATATTGGTCAGATTCACTGGTGCACACTATCCTCTGGTAACGCGAAATCATAGTTTGCTGTTTTTGTGAGCAGGCTTTAGTCACACACATTCCCTTATGCGCTCCTACACTTCGTTTGTGATCACATCTGAACTGGTAAATTATGGGTTCTACTAGCCCTTCACTTCAGAATTGGAAGCCATGACCAAATTGTGGTTTGCAAACCCTGGGCCGTTGATTTGAATGTAACAAAAATATGATTTAGTATGAAAGTGGAGGTGGGGAGAGCAGGAGGAGTGCATGAGCCTATTATATAGAATCATATATTTTTTCAATGTGTATATTCAGAAAACTAATTATCCATGATATTTCTCTTGTGTTTTTCAGTCCATTCAACTACGGTTAGATCTTGCAAAGGAACTGGGCACCGGGATAGCCATCTGGGAACTGGGACAAGGGCTGGATTATTTTTATGACCTGCTCTAAAATAAGACACATTCTTTTCTTCATTGACATTTCATCTTAATTGAAGATAGTGTGGAGGGGAGAAGCATAGGAAAGAATTGTTTTGTTCCTTTTTTAAATTGAAATGGAGTTGGTTTGAAATTTCCCAATAAAGAACTGGTTCTGAGTTACTGTGCTGCGTGTAGTGCATAGAGATGAATAATTATAAAGCTGGGAAAGAGCCCACAACACCTGTGTTCTGGCGAGGAAACCGCCGAGTTGACCAGCATGAGAGAAGGTGAGTGCTCTTTATTTTGTTCATTTTTGTAACGTTTGTCACTCTGCTGAGTGTAAATCATGCAACCAAAATCCCATGTGTGCTAATTCAGAGGAAAATCCTTCTGAGTTCAGTGGATCTTGCTGCACAATATGCATGCATACGATTGCATTGTTGAGTACCTGAGGTAAACGGACTTTACAGCAACTTGAGATCCTACATTGGTAGATTACATTGGTAGATTACATGTTTAAAAGCATTACAGGCTAGGTTGGTAAACACGGCTAAGCATCCCGGAGATAAGCTATTCCCAGGACAGGCAGATTAAACATCCACGCAGTGTGGGAGAAAGGAAGAGCAAAACTGTCGACAGAGTTTACAGGCATGGGAACCAAGGATTTGGTGTGTAGCCAGAAGCTGGCCTGCTCATGTCAAGAGCCTTTACCCCTGCTATTAGCAAAGGCCTGACATTTACATTCAAACCTGATTAACTACCATGAAGCCTAGGTTTCATACTTTGTTGCAGTGATTGTATAATGTCTCAGATTTTGCTTCAGTTGGTCTTTTAGTTAAGCCTAGAAGGTAAAGATGTGTTGTACGTCTACTACTTAGTTCAGTCTAGAGGGCTGGTCTGACCTACTTTGCCAACTTATATACTTTGCCTTTCCAAGAATCCTGGGAATTGTAATTTGGTGAAGAATTCAGAATTAGAGATCCCTAGCACATGCTGTTACAGAACTCTGCTGCCCTAGGAACAGGGAATGACTGTTGAACCAATTGGTCTGCTGTGTGGATGGATATGCTCCTAGTGTATATTTAAACCTAAGGTTTTAAACTAAAGGTTTTTTATTTTTATTTTTATTTTTTTATTTTTATAAAGCTTTTATTGTATTTTTATAGGGTACAAAAGGAAAAACTAAAGTTTTTTTAAAGTTTAGTTCTGGATTGTTAAACAGTGGTTCAGTTTTACCTTTAGCATAGACAATTTTCGAAGAAGAAGTGTTGGTTTTTATATGCCGACTTTCTCTACCACTTAAAGAACAATCAAACCGACCTACAATCACCTTCCCACAACAGACACTCTGTGAGGTAGGTGGGGCTGAGAGAGTGTGACTATCCCAAGGTCACCCAGCTGGCTTCATGTGTAGGAGTGGGGAAATAAATACAGTTCACCAAATAAGCCTCCACCACTCATGTGGAGGAGTGGGGAATTAAAGCCGGTTCTCCAGATCAGAGTCCACCACTCCAAACCACTGCTCTTAACCACTATACCACGCTGGCTGTCTAGATGCTTTTGGCCTAGGTGCTTTCACTGTGCTTATATGAGATTATTATAGTACAACTAGGAGCCTCTCCATAGGTTCTACATAGGTTCCTTCAGTTCATTCTGATCAGGCCAATCTGCTGACCACCAAACGGTAAGTGTGTGAAGACTTTATGTGTTGCTTTAAGGAAAAAAATGTTGTGCATACTGGTAAGAAAGGCAGAACTGCTAGGTCTCAATGCATTTATGAAGATTGTGTTGGTAGGGAGAGTTTGGATTTGTTGTGGGCTACGGATCATTTAGAACTATAATGGAAGGACTGTAGTGGAATCAGCCTGCTGTTTTTTTTTTTTAAACAAGAACGGTTGTAGAGTTAGTTTTAAACTATCTGTGGAAGAGGATTTTTTAAAAATTAGAAGATTTGATAAAATGAAGCTGACAGTATGTGAATTTTGATCATTGGAGGATGTTTGATTATTTAAAAACAAATACTCAAAAACATATACCACAGATCTTAAAAATGGCACGAGCAAAGTCTCAAAGGAAGCCATTGTGCTTGAACTACAAAACCACTGAGGTTTGTCCAAATGGGGGAAAAAATGGAGAATGAGCAAAGAGTTTGCAAGAAAGTGCAAGGCTGACTTTGTAAGCAGGAAAACTGGAGGAAAGAATGCCTGAGTGAGGAAACTTGGCATAAAGCAGTCATGAACAGATAACATTACTCTGGGGGAGGATCCTAAATTTTATCAACAAAGTCTGATGAAAAGAAGAGATAAACAAAATCCCATATTAAAGGTTAACATGTATGAAATATCATAGCTCTGGCATTATTGAATGTTCAGAAATATCCATTTACTGTTGAAGGGATACATAGAGACACAAAATGGTAGTAATGGAACTTCAAGAAAAGATTCATTTTGCTGGGAAAATATTCACACAGAGTCTCACGAGTCTAACCCCTTCTTGAATATTTGAGGCCCTGACAAACATGTACTTGCCTCCCTTCTCTGTGCTTGGTCTCTAGCGGGCATCAAGAGCAGGGGCTGCGAAGCAGGGGCACAAGGAGAGGACATATTCTGCTATAATTTACGTTCTGATATGCTTCTAATATTTATTTGCATGCATAAGTCTCTGCAGTCATTGATTTTTAACACAAGTACTTGTGTTCAGTATCTCAGAGGCAGCTGAGGAAGAGTACTAGGAACATGACCTTCACTGAAAGGGGAATGTTGCACACCACCAGAGACATCTTGGCAGTAGCACTAAATATCCACTGATGTTCTTCTTGCCCCCTACAGCTCTCACTAAGATAATGGTTGTACTTTGTCCCCTCCCTGCTAATTAATATCAGCAGGGTACTTGCCTATATCTGCTGGCTTGAGGCAAATAAATCCTCTGCAATCCATGGCTGATTAAAGTCCCATTGATTTTCATGTCTCGGATTCAGTTCTGGAGCTTCTCCATTCTCTCTCTTGTAATTTGTCCAGCAGCTTTGCTAATCAGTCCCCCCCCCCCTTTTCCTTGAGGTGTCAATATAGATGTGGTTTGCTGGGTGGGCCCTCTCATTCAATTAACCTGAGCTTCTTTGGTTTATTCGAAAGCAATTTACATTAAAAGTTAAACCTGCATGTGGGTTATCTTATGAGATTATGGCACAAATAAAAATCATAACTCTGTGAGATCCACTGCGATAAACCCCCACTGTAGCCATCAGTATGTAAAGACTTTTGTTATTATCTTAGTCAAAAAGAAGTCTGAAGTCACTTCTTAGTCTGAAGAAGTGAGCTGTGGCTCACGAAAGCTCATACCCTACCAGAAAATATTTTTGTTAGTCTTTAAGGTGCTACTGGACTCTTGCCCTTTTTGACTACTGCAAACAGACTAACACGGCTACCCACTGTGTGTTATTATCTTAGACTCAGATATATACCACCAGCACCAGAAAATCCTTCCAAGTGTTCTGAAAATGGGACGGGGCCATATTTGGCCATTTCTTACTAAAGATGGCTGTGGTTTGATTGGACAAAGGGAATACAAGCCCACCAGCCCCCCCCCCCCCATAGTTTACACCTGTGCCACAGGGTATGGTGGGCCTAGCTGCCTGGGGAGAACAACAGAAACCAGTTGCCCACCCAACAATGGACCCTGCCATGTCCTAATCCCTGTTAAGCTGTTCCTACCTGGGGGGCCCTGGATTTTGGCCCATGCACTAGTGGACTCAGGAGCCTCATTCTCCTATATGGATGTATCTTTTGCCTATATGGATGTATCTCCTATATGGATGTATCTCCTATATGGATGTATCTTTTGCCCAGAAACACCAAGTCCCCCTAAGACATAAAGAGGTGGCCAAGGTTGAAGCCATACTCCAGTGGCAGGAGCTGCACAACCGCAAGGACTTCCAACGATGCCTTGGATTCTCAAACTATTATAGGCAATTTATTGCCAACTATGCATCCCTGTCAGTCACTCTCGCCCGACTGCTACGGCAACGAGAACCATTTCAGTGGGATCTCACTGTCCAATAGGCATTCCAGATTTTCCTGTTTTACCACGGGACCAGTACTCCAGCTCCCTGACCCAACGCTGCCTTTCACCGTGGAAACTTTCATCCAGTGCAGCCATCAGAGTGGTACTGTCACAGCAGACATCTCCGGAGGGACCTCTGCACCCTTGCGTCTTTTACTCTCATCAACTGATCCCCGCAGAAAAAAATTATACCATTTGGGAGTGGGAGTTACTAGCCATTAAAGTGACATTCATAGTGTGGCAGCACCACTTAGAAGGAGCCCATCATCTGGTGCAGATGCGGACTGACCTCCAGAACTTAGAGCACCTGTAGACAACCCTTCGACTGAATCAACGACAGATCAGATGGTCCCTCTTTCTCCCACTTCAGCTTTGTGGTACGGTACATTCCCAGTACCCAGAACTGATGTGCAGATGCCATGTCCAGGAAACCAGAGTATGACTCCCCCACCTTACCAAGGCATCGCATGGGGAACTGTGAGTCTTCAGGGAATGAAGACTGAGGAAAAGAAAGACTTCATAAAAGGTTGGCTTCAACAAGTTGTGGACACAACTTTGCAAAAGAACCTGAAACTTATGCTGCTGACACTTCTCAACAATGACCCCATACATTTCTGACTTTTGGACTGGCCTGACTGACCTTGACCCAGCTCTACAACTTTGGTCCCTGTTCTCAGCTCCTGCAGCCCCAGCTCCTGTGCTGCTTTGGTGGTGTTCCTAGTGACTAAAACCAGCCTTTGCCCAGTTGCAGCCTCACTGTGATCTGACACTCCCCAGCAGCCAGCAAGGCCCAGCACACCTATGTTACAGGTAACATCCAGATCAGCGCATATTCTCGATATTTTATCAGCAAAAAACTTGGCAAAAGTATCACAGCTAATTGTCTGTGCCTGGGACAGTAAAGGCCAAGATTTAGGTATTAGCAGATGCTGAGTTATCTTGAACAATTAAGATCAACGTGAACTAGTTGACGCTATAATAGTAGACACGTAACCTTTCTTTGCCACTGTCATTGACACTTCATGGGTCTTACAATGAGCTCTATAGCATGATCTGTCAGGTTCAGTACGATTTCTCTGCCAGTGCTGTTCTAGACATCTCCCTTTTCAGATCACCCAGCTCCATGATAAAACAGGGGCTGGGTTTTATCCCAAGGGTGGGAGAGGATAAGGGACAACCTTGTCACTTGCTTCAAAGGGCATCACATTCCACACTTCCACTGCAGCCTCAGCAGAATACATGTTTGGGATCCTAAAATTCCCGAGAGTGAATAGAGAAGCTGGTTTTAAATGGAAAGGTGTGTGTCCATCCCACCAGCCAATCAGCTGCGGTAAACATCTTCAAATGCCCCTATAACACATATGGTGGTGTAGGATTGGGGCCTAAATTATTGATCTTGTATTCTCAAAAGTACCACCAGACATAAAAGCAATTTGTTTTAGAGTGCTTTTATAAATAACATCTAAAGGAAGAAGAAAGGGTTATGGACTTTGATTATCTTCACTTAAAAATGCAAAGATGAAGTGGCATAGTAGAATGTAGGAAATCTTGTTGTTTGCTGAATTAATTAAAATACTTTAAACCAGCAGTAAATCTAACATGCTGAAACATTTTGTTGTGTTAAATATAAATCATAACTAAGCATTATCTGTCTGGCACAACACACAGCCATAGCACAGTTTTGTTCAATATAGCTATTAGGCTTTTCCAAATTGCCTGTGTTAGCAGGAAAGCAGTTAAGAGGGACAAAATACCTGTAGAGCAAGTCTATTGGAATTGAAATGGAAGATTTCCAAAGGTTAATTAAGCATAAGCAACTGTCTTATACAGAGTCAGGCCATCAGCTCTAGGAGTATCAGGCAGGAGGATTTTCATCCTTGCCACCCAAGTTTTTTTTTAATGGATGCAAGAAATAGAATCTGGGACCTTCTTCATGCAAAGCATGTGCTCTACCATTAAGGTATGCCCCCTCCCATATAACATCAGAGTCAAGCCTCCTGCCTTAAGGGAACACCTTATACTCATAAAATCTGGTGTGTGTTTTTTAGCCTTTCAGGGCAATTGGTTGGCTGTTGTGTGAAACAGGTTGCTGATCCAGCAGGAGGATAGAAGTGATTGAGATAGCTCTGTCTTTAGTTCCCTGTGTATTTTTCCATTGTCAATTAGAAGAAATGGCTAAGAGAGAGAAAAAGTGAACAAGAACAGTTCACATCTTGCCTCTGCTGATTTTATTAGGGGGGCTTAAACGGGGTCTTGTTGCTCAGGATCAACCCCTGTAAGGCAGTCTGAAGTAATGCATGTGAACAATTTGAAGTGTTAAGTAGTAGTGTTATGATCTACTGTCTTTAAATATTACTTCCTTATAGCATATGTTATGTTTCATGAAGACCTCTGGGGCAGCTAGCGAAATTGGCAGGCAATAGATTCAGGACAGTCAAAAGGAAGTACTTCTTTACTTACCAAGTAATTAAATGTGGAATTCACTGCCAGTGGGTGTAGTGATCGCCACCAGTATAGATGGCTTTAAAAGGGGATAGATTCATAAGTGGTTACTCACCATGATGACTACAGGGAACCTCCACATCCAAAGGCTGAGTACTAGTACTAGAAGGCAACTTTGGGAAGAGCCTTGGTGTGAGGTTTCTCATTGTCCTGACAATACTCCAATAATTCCAGGCACTCAGTATTTGTTCTGTTTGTTGGCCTTCCATAGCAGTTGGTTGGTCACTGTGTGAAACAGGATGCTCAAGTAGATGAACCTCCGGTATGATCTAGCTGAGCCTTATGTTCTAATGAAGTATATTACAATATTTCAGGTAGTTGGACAGCTTCCGTGTCCAGTTTACAAACACTTTGTAGCTCCATGTAAGGGCTTAGGATGTGGTATACCAGCTGTTGTACCACGATACGTAGGCATTGCTTAGATTTTACAATACAACTGGTACAAACGTTTCATAATTCAGGGTATAATTGCCTTGTATAGAGAGTAACTGAAAGAAAAGGCTGACCTTATTTGTGACATCCTAGGTTCTTTATCATTGCCGGAGAAGACATGTCTACTGTGGAAAATATGTCAAATGTTAAGGTTAAGCCCTGTAGTTAAAAAAACCTAGTTTGATCACATTCCAAGTATGTGTGAATCAACAGCAGAGTCTGTAGCATGGTAGTCCCTTGCTTAGTAAGGCTGGTGATGCCTTGGAAAGCTTGCCTCCAGTTGCTTATAAATATATGTGCGGAGGGCTCAACCCATAGCATTGGTGGCCAGGAGATTGTTGATATGTCTTTCAATGAAAAAGAAAAATAGAGGTTGGAATCTGTTATGCAGCACAAAAAGAGAAGGACAAATGTGATGCAAAGGAGGCTGTGAGAAAAAGCCTTTCAACCCCATTTTAAATTTAAACAGGATTTATATAAGTGGCGGCAGTTTTCTTTTAGCCTTAGGACTTGGGTAACAACAGATAAAAGCTTTGGAAATTTTTATTGTGGCTGTTAGTCCTTTGTTTCAAAAAAAGCTTATCTGTGGAGAATTAATGATTCTTTCTTTTGGAATGTTACCTTCAGTGTCTAGCAGATATCTCTTGAGGCTTTGGAAATGATTTTGATAGGGGCGCCATACAAAGCAGGGCATAAATCCCTACTTTCCTCTCTAAATGTAAAATGGACCATTGGTTATAAACAGAGCCTGTTATTTTGTGCTCCAGCAGAAAGGCCTGTGCTGCAACAGCTGTGAGCAACATCCTTTATGAGGCAAGCGGGGTAGGGCTGGGCAATTCTTCCCACTTGCCTCTAAGGCCGATGCACAAGCCAAAGCAACTCCCATCAGTGCTGGCAAAGCACAGGATTTGGGGCCCTTCCACACTGAATCCAGTTCAAGCCTTCTGTCTAAGGGAGGGCCTTGGATACATTAATCCTTTACTAATTGACCTACGTGTTACAAATTGCAGCAGGGGTAGAAGCAGTTAAGAGGCACCTGCATATTTTTCATTGTGAATGAGGAGAGGAGATTTGTCATGGCCAAGAGAGGCTGAACAGTGAAAAAGGACAGCCCCGGTTCAGATCTTGTAACAGGGAGTCGTAGACAAGCTACTGTCTCTTACCTTCAACCCTCTCTTTGCAATATGAGGGTAGTAATGCTATCTTACAGGGCTTTTCCCCCCTGAGGTAGTGTATGGAGGCCACATTGATTTTATGAACTCTTTTGAACAGGAATAGCTTTGAAAGTGTACTGTTGGATCCCTCACATCTGTCTTCAATAAATACCTTCCCCCTTCTGCTTAGAACAAGATTCTACAGCACCAGGCATTTTTGTTTGTTTCTCTGCCTCTTTCTCAGCTACTTTTTATCGGGGCCATTTTTGAATTCTACAGGGGTTGGGTGATTAGCCATTTTGTTTACATCATGTCATGGTGAATTCTAAAATATATATTTTTTTCGGGTGTTCGTTGTAATTTTTTCATGCCAGACTATATATGGAGCATCTTAACGTTTGCCCGCCTTGAAAATATATTGGAAAATATACATGATTTGGGCGTATGTGTTTACGGGCACTTTTTGATGGTAATCTGTTACCGGTGAAGAATGAAACTTGGGTGTCAGGATGGGGGAACGGGACAACAGTTGTGGCATATAATAGGATTTTGAAAAAGAAGCAGTGTTAAATGAGGAGAGGGCTCAGATAAAGGAACTGGGAGCTGCACAGTGGTTTAGATGAGGTGGGGCACTGGGGAATGTTTTTGGAGGCCGAGTTAGCTTGGTTATTGTGAGGTATATTTTTGAGAAGTTAATCACTAATCCTTCTCCTGCCCCCTTCACTTCTCAGAACCAGTTAATTATAGGTTTTGGGCATTGCTGAGTGAATGGTTTGGTCCTACATCCTTTTGTTTGCCTTGTGTAGACACTTTCCCCCCTTGCTAGCTTTACTATTTAGGATTTTCTGTTTTTTATATATTTTCTCCTACCTTCATCAATGATATGTGCTGAGGGGGCAACTGCTCTCCTTCGGTGGTTTTCCTTCACCTGAATTCTGGGCCTCTGCTGGTTTATGTGGCAAAGTTCTCAGCACAAAGCTATGAATTCTACAATAGCTGCTGCAATGGAATAATGATAATGAAATATGAGCAGTAAGAAAGATTGAAATGTGATGGATTGATGCCTTTCTATTGTGTCATCTTCACCAGTTGTTTTGTAGCTAAATGGTATGGCAAGATCAGTCATTGGAAATTTGCCTTTTAAATCCCATCCCTGCCTTCATTAAGCACTAGGTCAGTTTTGACATTTTGCTTTGATTATCAGTGCTTATTTAAAATGGATGATTAATTCCAAGTATTTATATTCTATAAATGTTGTTACATGGTTAGTAATTGTGCAATTGTCAGATTCCAGGACAAGGTTTGAGCAGTTTAGCACAGTATCGATATATCAAGGCCACGTTTAGCGTGTAGATTTTGTTGCATGTGGTTGCCATAATTTAAATATCGCTTTGCACATATTCTTCCCTTTTTCTTCAACTGGAGGGGCTGTAGCTCTGTGGTAGAGCATCTACTTGGCATGCAGAAGGCCCCAGGTTCAATCCCCAGCATCTCTGGTTAAAGGGACTAGAGAAGTAAGCGATGGGAAAGACCTCTGCCTGAGACCCTGGAGAGCCGCTGTCAGTCTGAGTAGACAAGACTGACTTTGATGGACCAAGGGTCTGATTCAGTATAAGGCAGCTTCATGTATTCATGTGAAACACCTAAGGTAGTCCTGGAAAACTTTAAATACAGGAAACAAGCTAGAACTAATCTGGGTTTTTTTAAAAAAATATTTATATAGGTCCCGTTCTTTGGAAATTTAATGAAAGTTTGAGAGGGGAGGGGGGAAGTCATAGAATCATAGAGTTGGAAGGGACCACCAGGGTCATCAAGTCCAACCCCCTGCACAATGCAGGATATTCACAACTACCTCCCCCCCACACACTCATAGTGACCAGAAGATGGCCAAGATGCCTTCCCTCTCATCATCTGCCTAAGGTCACAGAATCAGCATTGCTGACAGATGGTTAGTCATGGTTTCTGGTTTCATGGTTTAACCTCATGGTTAGTCATGGTTTCTGTCAACCCCTGGCATAGATTGGGGTGGAGAGAGCAAAAAAATCAAACAAAACGTGTGTTCCTTCTTTTTCCAGTCTAGCCAGCAAGAATCAAAGTGGCAAAGAGGGTAGCTCTTGAAATGCCTACATTGGACCGCTTTATTTACTTTAATCCTTGAAAGCAACCCCATTAGTGTGGGCCAACCTTGCCATGGTTGAAGTTAACTTTTGTACCCAGCTGCAAGAACTTTTAAGTTTCAGCTCCTTTCTTGCCATAATGGCCTGTATTCAGACGTATATCCATGCACAGAAAGTACACGGGGTTTTCCTGAGGTTCTTTCTGTTCTAACAGCCCCAAACAGAGGAAGAGCAATGCGGGCCAGAGTGCAGCATTGGGGAGGAGGAAGTGGGAGTAAAATCACCCCTTCTCTCTTTTCTGTTAGTAGAGCTGTGTTGTGGAAGACAGAGAAAGAGTGGTTTCACAGTTTCCTCTCCTACCCACCCTCAGCACTCCAGTCTGCATGTGTGTTTCTCCGTGCAAATCTCCTGGCCCCAGAAATAGGATTGCCAACCTCCAGGTAATGGGTACAAGAGTGACACAACTATAATATAAGGTGCAAAAATAATCACAAAGTGATAATCTATACAATCAATCATATATAAAAAAGTTCATCTCAAAGTCCAAGATATATCTTCACAGATGTAATGTTGAAGTATTTTTACAGATTTTTTCATCTGTAAGAAATATTACTTCAACATTACATCTATGAAGGTATATCTTGGACTTTGAGATGAACTTTTATGTGTATAGATGGGATTGATTGTATAGATTGTTTATCACTTTGTGACATATTGAGACTTGGTAGCTTTTGAATAGATTATTTTTGCACCTTATATTGTAGTTGTGCCGCTCTTGTACCCATTTTCTAACTTTGTTGTATTGGTACAGTAGTGTCTGCTTTGTTCTCACAACCTCCAGGTAATAGCAGAAGATCTCCTGCTATTACAAGTGATCTCCAGCCGACAGAGATCAGTCCACCTGAAGGAAATGGCCGCTTTGGCAATTGGCCTCTATGGCATTGAGGTCCCTCTCCAAACCCCGCCCTCCTCAGGCTCCGCCCCAAAATCCTCCCGCCAATGGCAAAGAAGGTCCTGACAACCCTACCCAGAAATGATCTTTCTGAGGGCTGAAATGGTTGCATAAATGGAGAGGAACACAGAAAAGTCAGGATTCCATATACTTGTGGATACAAACGGGTCTTTTTGTAGGATTTACCAGGCAGTGTATTACAATATTTATTTAAGGTGAAGATTGGAATTATTCATCACAACAGGTCTTCCTCACTAGCACAGGGATCTCCAACCTTTTCCAAGAAGTAATAATAAAACAACATGCATGTTATACTTCGTTTTTCCAGTAGTTGATGTACTCTATGTCTGTCTGCATAGAACATATATAAAATATAGGAATACAAGCGGGAACCTGCAATGACTTTCAGGAGGCATATCATTTCCCGCTCCCCTAATATTTCTTCTTTCCCTTCCCCGAAAGCCCCCTATAGGGTCTTCCCTTTTCTACGCAACAGCCAACTTACCTTTCTCTGTCCCCCTGTCTTCAGCTTGCCCTCTCCCCCCACTGGTAGACTCTACCTAGGAAAACTATGGCCTGGTTGTGTTGTGCCATCCACTGGAGCAAGGCCCATTAGTATGGTAGGGAACCCTCAAGGACTTACGGGGAGTACTTCACTTTCCCCTGTATCCCCTCCCTACACTATTTCCTCTTTCTTCCTCCTGGCAACTCTCATATCCTCTCCCCTTTCCCCAACTCATTCTCTCCCTCTCATTTTTATCTGCCTCTCATCTTCAGCAATATTTATTATTTACTTCATTTATGCCTCGCCTTCCTCCACAGTGGGGAGTCAGAACAGCTTGCATTATTCTCCTCTCCTCTTTTTTATCCTCACAACCCTGTGAGGTAGGTTAGGCTGAAAATATCACCCAAATCACCCAGTGAGCTTCCACAGCAAGATGGGGATTCAAACCTGGGTCTTCCAGACCCTGCTATGAAGCTCTAACCACACCGCACTGGCTTGCATGGGGTGGTTGCTATTGAACAGTAGCGAGCATCCAGGCCTAGTTGGGTCGTGCAAGTCAGGTGGTATAAAGTCCCTCTGGAGAAAATGGCTGCTTTGGTGGGAGGGTCTCTGTGGCATTATGTCCGGTTGAGGCCCCTCCCCAGACTCCACCCCACATTCTCCAGGAGATTTCCCAACCTGTAGCTGGCAACCCTAGCCCTGGCTTCTATGAGTCCTCCCTCAAAGGCCAAAACAGGCCTGGAAAGGACCCTGCCTCCTACCTTTTACTCACAGGAACCAAGCCTGGAGTGCTGTGGTTGCCTAGAAACACCCACTAAAAGAATCCATTTCTGAAAGCTATAGGTATGCCTTTTATCATTTGGAGTTTTTAAAATATCTTCCAATTTTTTTAAAAAAAGATATCAGATTTTTCTGCAAACCTGGTATGTTTTTCAGGTTTGTAGAAAGATCGGTCTTCCCTATTCACAGCTCCAATCACTGGATTTAAGTATGTTCAGATTTGGCTGACCATTATTTGAATATACCATGTGAGAGTGCAGAAAGCGTTTGATTACCCCACTTCTCACCCTCTCAATTTTTTCTTTTCTTCTCCATCATTGTTTGCAGCCTCTTGTCTTTCTTCCTTTCCCATATGCCTGCAAATCTAGTTACTTGCCTTTTTCTGTTTTCCCTAGGCAGCCTCTGTCACCACTCACCTTTTTTGTTTCTCCATCTTCCCCCCTTTCCGTTTCCCTTTTTCACCTTTTCTGCTTTTCCTCTCTAAAGCTTTATCTGCTTTCCATCCTGTCTTTTATTTCATCTCTCGGCTCACCCACTTGTCTCCCTCCCATTGTCGGCTGTCAGCTCGGTGCTCTCCTGCCCCCCCATCATTAGATTTCTGCTCTGCCTCCCCCCCCCATCACTGATGCTCTTCTTGCCTGGGCTCCATTGTTGGCATGGCTCTCACCCACTTGCTTCCCCTCGTTCTCGGCAAGGTTCTCGCCTACTCTCCCCGATCTTCGGTGCAGCGTTTACCTGCATGCTTGCTCCCGCATCCTTGATGCAATGCCTGCCTGCCCACTGCGCAGCTGGTTTCCCAGCTCACAGTACTGCTGCAAGGCAGCTAGGTTGTCTATGCTTGTGCAAAAAAACCCCCAAAACCTCATGTTTGGATGGAATTTAAAACCCCCAAATGTATTCCTTTAAGAATTCACATTTGTCATTGTGCACCTGTATGCTGAAGGCTGCGGTCCTGCACACAAGAACCACTGCAATGAATGGACTGAAGCCTTATTTAGCCGCTCAGACTTTCCATTGGAGATTAAGTCCATCATATCCTCTTGCACTGTCCATTCTTTATTCAGCAGCATTTACAACTGAGTAATCCTCACCTTCAAGTCCAAAAAAATTCAACAGACAAGAGTATCAAATTTTTATTGATGGATAAAACCCCAGAAGTCACCGAGCACGTTGCTGAATTTCTTGCAGTCGTTATAAAGACAAAGAGAGAGAGAGAGAGAGAATGATGGTATAGGACAAGAATGGGGACCATAGAGATGTATCAGAGTATTTGTTATTAAACGATCCAGATGGCTTTATTAGTTTGAAATATAAGAAGGAGATCTTTTCTAATGTTGGTTATGTACTGATTTTAACTGATGGTCAGTTTATGGAACACGATTTTTTCCTTTAATGTGCCTGTACAAACGCATCTGGCAGTGTGGTTATTATGCCAATAAAGGTTCATGTATGTGTGTGACTCTCCATTGGAGCCAGCTTATTTCTACTAACAACTTAGAATTATTACTCAGGGCCGTTCTTTCAAACTGAGTACTGGAACTTCTGTTTTACTTCTGTTGCTTTAAAACAAGATACCAATGAGGGCTGAATTGATCAGCTGCCAAACCAGGGGGAGAGGACACTCAGAGCTGAATGAAGTTGTGGCTGTTGCGGCTTACTCATCTGAGAATCCCAGACTCTGAATACAAAGAAATCTTGGAAGCTGCTGTTCAGGATGTGAAAGGACAGGGCATAATTATCTTTAACATGCAACCTATTTATGCTAAAAACTTTTGTTATTCATGAAGGTCAAATGTTTGCTAGTACATAAGCACGAAAGTGCTGAGAAACAGGAGAAGAAGAAGAAGGAGTTGGTTTTTATATGTCAATTTTCTCCGCCTGTAAAGGAGAATCAAACTGGCTTGCAATCTCCTTCCCTTCCTCTCCTCACAACGGGCACCTTGTGAGGTAGGTGGGGCTGAGAGAGTTCTGAGAGAACTGTGACTAGGCCAGGGTCTTCATATGGAGGAGTGGGGAAACCAGTCCGGTTCACTAGATTAGAGTCCACCGTTCTTAACCACTACACCACACTGACAGAATCTCACCCCACCCATTCTTTGATTCGTGTTTGACAGGACAGTTTGACTTTCTGAGTGTATTCCAATTCAGCCATGTTGTGTATCAGGTGGTCACCTCTTATTGAATGCGCTGATGGCTGCTGTTTTTGAATATCTTCCTTTTGGCTCATGTGTGCAGTGCTGCTTCCCTTCGCATGAAATGATAACTATCTGAAGAATGGGAAAGAGATGCCAAACGGAGATGGCCATGGCCTCTGCCTTCCTCATCGTGCGGTTAACTTCTGGGCAGTTCTTAACAAACCCCTTGCTTGGTTCTCAAGGACGGTATGCGATTGAGTTATCAGTGTCCTTCCCCTCTTGAAAACAGACTTAGTCCCTGTCTCTGCGTTGCATAATAGCCAAAGGAAGTGGGGTATGGAAATAATTACAAGTGAGTTTAGGAAGGAGAAAATAAACTGGAAATGTTTCTATGCAGAGGGTGCAATCAGCCAGAGAAATTAACTGCTGCGTGGGGTCGTAAAGTCAAAGACCGGAGCTGGTTTAAAAAGGCTGAATAATTGGCCCATAATAACACTTACGATTATGAGCCTCAATATAATGTAATCAAGACTCATGCTTGAGGGGTTTTGCTGATTGTTGTCAGAGTAAAAAATGAAACACCTTGCCATCCATATTCTCTTTATAGAGTTGTTCCACAGGCTAGAGACGTGTCATTTGCCTAGTGGTGCTTTTGAAATCAGACTGAACATAATCAATACCGTGACTTATTAAGGCTTGGATTTCTGATAGTATTGTTTAAAAAGGTAAAGGTCCCCTGTGCAAGCACCGGGTCATTCTTGACCCATGGGGGGACGTCACATCCCGACGTTTTCTGGCAGACTGTTTTACGGGGTGGTTTGCCAGTGCCTTCCCCAGTCATCTTCCCTTTACCCCTTGTGTTAAATTAAATGCATCTAACTCCGCGGGAAGGTTTTATCCAGTTAAGAAGTGATTTTTATTTGTTCATCTCATACTCTAATAGCAAAGTCGGCAAATCTTTGGATACTTAAATCTGGTGACTGGCACTGTGAACGGGCAAGACAGATCTTTCTACAAACTTTGGCCAGTGAGTGAGGGTGGGCTAGAAATCTAACAAATAAATAAATAAACCTGAAAAGGGCCCCAGGTTTTCAGAAAAATTTGAAACCTAACAAAAGTACATTGGGGAGTTTAAAAACGCCGAAAATGATAAAAGGAGTGCCTATAGCTTTAAGCAGTGGAGTCCCTCAGTGGCTGTAGCTAGGCAATCACAGATTCCAGGCTTGGTTCTGCCAGTAAAAGGCGGGGGGGGGAGCATGGCCCTTTCCAGGCCTATTTTGGCCTTTGAGGGGGGATTCATTGGGGCCAGGCCTAACTAGGGTTGGCAGCTCCAGGTTGGGAAATTCTTGGAGATTGTGTGGTGAAGCCTAAGGAAAGCAGGGTTTGGGGAGGGAAGAGGCCTCAGCAGGGTATAATGCCATAGAGTCCGCCCTCCAAAGCAGCTATCTTCTCCAGGGGGACAGATCTCTGTTGTCTGGAGTTTAGTTGTTATTCTGGGAGATCTCCAGGTCCCACCTGGAGGCTGGCAACCCTAGGCCTGGCAGCAACCTCTGGGTGACTTGATACCACCTGACTTCCATGACTCAGCTAGGCCTGGCTGCTTGCTACTGTGCAACAGCAGCCACTTTATGAAAGCCACTGTGGTGTAGCGGTTAGAGCTTCAGGGCAGGGAGACGAAGGTTCAAATCGCCATCTTGTTGCGGACATTTACTGGGTGATATTGGACCAGTCACATATTTTCAGACTAACCTACCTCACAGGGTTGTTGTATGGATAAAAAGGAAGAGAGGAGACTAATGTAAGCTGCTTTGGTCCCCACTGGAAAGAAAGACTGTCGTTTTCCAAGGTAGAGGTTGCAGGAGAAGAGGAGATGGAAAATTTAAAACAGAGGGGCAGATAAAGGTCGGTTAGCTGTTGGGCTACCGACTCCAGGATGGGAAATTCCTGAGGATTTGAGGGGTAGAGTCTAGGGAGGATGGGGATTGAGGAGGGGAGGGACCTCAGCAGGGTATAATGCAAGAGACTCCATGCTCCAAAGTAGCCATTTCCTCCAGGGGAAATGGTGTTGCCAACCGCCAGGTGAGTGTTGGACATCACCCAGAATTACAACCAATCCCAGATGACAGAGATCAGTTCCCCTAGAGAAAATGCCTGCTTTAGAGGGTAAAGTCGATGGCATTATACCCTGCTGAGGTTACTTTTCTCTCCAGACTTCACCCTCCCAATGCTCCACCCCCAAATCCCCAGGAATTTCCCAACCTGGAGCTGGCAACCCTGGTGGACTGATCTCTATAGTAGTTGGGGGATCCATTGCGATTCCAGAAGAGTCGCTGCCTCCACTGCTGCTGTGTTTTTTTGGGGGGAGCAGGTGGGCATCTGGGAGGGTGCTGGGGGCAGTCCCGAGACGCCGGGTGCAACCTACATTTCGGGACCTGGGAGTATAAGAAAAGGTTGAGAAAGTTAGTACGGCTGTCAGCTGTAGAAGCTTCAGCTTCAGAGACCCCGGCCTCAGGGTTGGCCTCTTCCAAGTTGTGGTGCATGGCTTTTGTTACAACTGAGGCTTGACTTGAAGAGTTGATTCCATTTTTTTCCTGCTCTCATCAATTGTCAGAGATGCTGAAATGTTGGATATCTCTTGGTTTGATCAATGCTGCCCACTTGAGTCTGAGCAGAGTACTTCCAACTTACGTCTGCGAGGGTGAAGTCAGACATCAAGATCTAAAGCGATAAGGGAAAGGAATTCCATTTTGACGAGAAATGTCTCCCAGACCTTGTACTGAGGCAAACAGAGTTGACAAAGTAAATTTGATTTAGCTGTTGTTGAATGTTGATTTTAAAACAGTTGAATAGATACCAGTAAAAAAACCAGAAATGTTATCTCATTTCATTTAATGGATCTTAGATTGTTTCACAGTGCTGGGTTATCGAAGTAATAACTTGGGTTTACATAAGCAACATGTGATTCTGTCAATTCATGTCTCTGAAGGTTTTGCCTGTAAAAGTAATTTGGGGAGGATTAAAAAAAATGTTCTGCTTGCTGAAGCTGAACTGGTATGTTCCTTAATTTCAATTTAAAATCTGTTCTAAAGAGCACGATAAAACTTCTTTTTTGGTCTTATGGAATTCTGATGCCCACTAAAATTGTGGATACAAGAGCAATTCTTAAGATGAATTATTTTTAAACAGCATCTTTTGCTTTTCAGAACTGGCGTAATTGTGGTTAGTGTTCTTTTACATGAAGCAGCTTTCTGTCTCCTACAGAAAATACTGAGCCCTATGGAGTTTAAAACAAAACTGGACTGAAAGGGGTAGCTTAAGTCTGACTGGGCTGGTACTCAAAGCAGTGATCAGTAAACATAATGTTGTCAGGCCCACGTTGTAATTGCATGGTTCTGTTCACATGTGAGGCTGTTCTCCCTTCAGGTATGTTGTTCCCAAACCATATAGGGCTTTGAAAATCAAGACCAGCACCTTGAATTGTGCCTAGAAACAAATTGGGAGCCAGTGTAGATGGACCAAGACTGGAGTGATATGTTCCCTGTGATCCATTCAAGTTAATATTCTGGCTGCAGTATAATGTACCAACTGAGGTTTCTGAATACTGCCCAAGGCAGCTTGACATAAAGGGCATTGCAGTGATCTAATCGAGATGTAACTGGGGCATGCACCACAGTGGCCAGATCTTTTCTGCCCTGGAAAGCCCACAGCTGGTTAACCAGATAAAGCTGGTAAAAGGCACAGCGGCCAGCTGCTCATCCCGCAGTAGGGCTGGGTCCAAGAGCACCCCCAGACTACGGCCCTGTTCCTTCAAGGGGAATGCAACCTCATCCCGAATGGGTGAGATCTTAAATCTCAGGTTAGACTTTCTGCCCACCAGTAGCGCTTCCATCTTGTCAGGATTAAGCTTCAGTTTATTAGCCTGCATCCCCTCCAAAACTGCCTCCAGGCCCCTGCTCTGGGTTTCTACAGCCTCCCTGGGATCACCTGGGAGTGTGAGATAGAACTAAGTGTCATCCACCTATAGGTGGACAACCCAGGTGACAACCCAGGCCAAATCTCCTGATCTCTCACCCAGTGGTTTCATGTAGCAGCTAAAGAGCCTAGGGGATAAGGTGGAACCTTGTGGGACCCCATTGCCCAAAGGCCAAGGGGCTGAACAGCAGTTTCCCAGCACAGTCTTCTGAAACCTCCCTTCCAGGTAGGATGAGAACCACCGCAGAATGATGCCTCCCAGTCCTAGCCCAGATAGGCAGTCCAGAAATTAGGGCAATTAGAGGCAAATTAAGTTCATTTTTGCATTAATTTGGACTAATATGGTATCCCAAGTTAAAAGAACTTTTAAAATCACCTCTTTTTCATTTTACTAACTCTGGCCTGTTTCCCCTGCCTGTTGATATTTTATGGCCTTCTTTTATGCTCAATATTGTTTTTCCTGTCGAAGGCTTTCGCGGTCAGAGTTCATTGGTTCTTGTAGGTTATCCGGGTTGTGTGACCGTTTACTTTCTTGGTATTTTCTTTCCTGATGTTTCGCCAGCAGCTGTGGCAGGCATCTTCAGAGGAGTGACACTGATTTCTCAGCACTGAGAGACACTGTCCTTCAGTGTGACTCCTCTGAAGATGCCGGCCACAGCTGCGGGCGAAACGTCAGGAAAGAAAATACCAAGACCACGGTCACACAGCCCGGATAACCTACACGAACCAATTGTTTTTACTGTTTTTAAAATTGACTTTTGTTTTCACACAGTTTGTTTTACTGCAAGGAAGTTACGGTCTATTGTTGTAATTGTTTTACGGACCCATTTTAAACATTGTACTATTTATTGTTTTGTTTCTTACAGGCTGCCTCAAGCAAATTATTTGGAGAGGCAGGATATACAAATGCTAAATAAATAAATACTCTAGGGAGCCTCTCCCTGGCAGATGTCTTTGTACTTGGGAAATGTTGGCCTTCCTTGCAGTGTGTAGGATTCCTCTGTCATCAAGCAGTACTTAAGATAAAAAAATTAATATTTAATAAACTCTCTGTCGTTACATGAATAACGTGCTAATGTTAAATCGGGCTTGCAACACTGTGGATTAATAGAAATGTACATCAGGGTTGAAGCCCCCTGGGATAATCTCTAAATATGCTTATGTCCTGTCACTACATTGCTTCTGGAGAAGCCTTCTCTCTGTCTCCTGAATGTCGCACATCATGGAAATTCCTTAGCGTTTTTACCTGTTCATGGAAGGTTTTCTTTAATAGCAGTAGTACTAGGATACGCATTTAATGGGGCATGTATAGGGTTGCCAGGTCCCTCTTTGCCACCGGCGGGAGATTTTTAGGGCAGAGCCTGAGGAGGGCGGGGTTTGGGGAGGGGCGGGATTCAATGCCATAGAGTTCAATTGCCAACGCGGCCATTTTCTCCAGGTGATCTGATCTCTCTCGGCTGGAGATCAGTTGAATTAGCAGTAGATCTCCTGCTTCTACCTTGCAGTTGGCAACCCTAGAAAGGAATGAGGTAAAGATGGTTAAAACAGTATTTTGTGCTTTAACATAAGTAGAGGCACTCACATTTTGGCAATACTAAAGGTGGACAGGAAGCCTTATATGAAAGCAAGGTCTGTAGAGAAATAGGGGACATTCAGGACACCAGTCATTCTTTACAAGTGTTTGTACCTTTCCATGTAAACCCAGTTTCCAGTTTTTAGGTTTGCCTAAAGTACACTAAAGTATTCTAGTGTTGCCTGACTTCAGGTAGTAAGTCTTGCCTGTGGCACCAGCAAATAGTAAATGATGCATTCTAGAATAAATGAATCCAAAACTGCCAATATAATTCTAGGGACAATTAAATGTAAATTCTCTATGTTGCCACCGGATTACTATGCATATATTTATGTGGAGTGTTGGCACTTTCAATTTAAGTTTCAATTTTGCATTTAATGTGCTGTAAAGCATCGAGGGGAAATGGTAACATCAGTGGGAGAGCTGACTAAATTAAAAGGAAAAAAGCCTTGTGCACCATCAGCAATAACAAAGGAAGTGTCGTCTATTATTTCTGTTTATATGCAGCAATAGCTCTTCCTTTAAACAAGGCATTGGAGCATTCAATTAATCAATAGAGCAGACGGGCTGAACAGTCTTAGATTCTGTTTTGCAAGAGTATTGTTTCCTGTCTACACACAGAACCATTTTTTCACATTAGGGCTAAACCAACTGAAAATGAAGCGTACAAAAGCAGAATGGAACTACGTCTGTTGCCTGCCACCGTTTGCAAGACAGGTGTGCCATGCACCAATGATACAAGGTTTTGTGATGATTCACCTGATTTATCTAGACACTTGGCTAGTTTCATCGGCTAGCAGGAGCTAAATTCCATTTGCTTTCTGATCCTCGAACGTGGCCACTCTTCATGATCCTTTCTCAAGGGTGAGAACTGTGATGACCCTCTGCCTATGTTTGCTATGATTATGAATATAAATTCTGCTTCATCTTACTGCCACTGTAAAAACTATGAAACTCCATCTTGGGGATAGCAAGGCTTACTGAGTCTACAGAAAGTTAGTTGTTACAGTTAGAACTGAGCCCTTCTTTGCCTGAACCAGAGAAAAAGATATGCCAATCTGTTAGCTGTGTTGGAAGCTTGATCAATCAGTATTGAAAATGGGCACGGTGTATGCTGTGACTGCATTCCCGTCCTTCCCTGTTATGCTACCCAAATTAGGAAGTCTCCACTTTAGTTGGTAAATTAGCTATGGAAACACAGCGAGAGGTGGGTAACTGGGATCTGTAACCTGTGTATACCCGGATTAATCCTGGGGGAAACTCTCAAACAGGCAGTTGTCCAATGAAAGGGTTTTATTGAAAAATAATAAAAATAAAGAGTATACTTTCAAGTTGTAAGCAAGCACACACAAATCCTTCAAGAACTAAAAAGGTAAGGGTGGAAAATTGGATGAATAGCGTCAGGGATCCGTGACATTTACCATTCCAGAAGATAGGAAGTCCAGGGAAAGCAGCACAGAGGACGCAAGTGGAGGTGTATGTTCGGATCCAAGACACGCACACAACTATGAATGCCAAAGGACTAATATTTATACCCACAATAAGTCCTGGGGTTATATTGAAATGGTGAATATAATAATTAGTGGCATGAATGTAAGAAATTGCTTTGAGACTGGTATTGAAAGGGAAGAGGGTTAGAAAAGCAGCAAAGTAGATTCTCATAAATTATTCCTTTGTACTCTTTAATTTTAAATTTCTCTAATATTTGTCTTAATTTCCCCAGCATCTTTTGAATGAGGGCCTAAACTAAAACCTTAATCACCAGACACTGTGGAGAATAAATAGAGAAACAACAGTGCATTTTAACATTCGCTTTTATGTTGTACTTTGTACAAAAACTTTCTTTTTTAAACTTAGCAATGGTTCAACTGCCATTGAACAAAATTACATACCAACAATTCAAAGATTTTATCAAATAAAGATGCCATCTGGATTTAGTTTACATGTACAAAGGAATTTAATAATTGCTTCTTAGCACGATAATTCCGTAACATTTAATACATACTAAAAATTCTTGCAGAGTGGGCTTCTGAGTGAGTTTATAGTACTTTATATCATAAACTAGCAGGGATTATCTTAACACAGTAGTCTTTCCTGCCTGAAAACTAACATTAACTGCAATCTGCAACACAGGATCCACATATAATACTTTGCAATGGCTCTCTCAGTCTTTTGCTCTCTTTCCCTTGTCTTTCTCCTCTTAAAACACCCGAAAATCATGCTGTTGGTGTGACCCCACATTATGTTAGGGCACAAATTGCAGATGAAATCCATACATTGGTTTAACACATGAAAAGAAGATGCCTTATTAGTATGTGCAAGTCAGTCCTTGTGCAGTTAACTGACTAAATGTTTTTAGGGATACGTTGATCTTTGTAATGGTCGACAGAGATATAAACTTACATTTTGTCAAAGCCCAGTATCTCCACCTATTTTCAGTGCTGGATCCAAAATGTTAGGATTTCGCTGAATTTTTGTTGAACATTTGGCCTGTATCAGAGTTTTATGCACAGAAGCGCATTTCCAGTTCACCCCCGATGATGTCATAAAAACAACATGGGGAGGCTCTGCTGTCAGTGAAAATCATAAAGTGGAAAGTGGTCTTTTCACTGAGCTGTCTGTGTCTTGTCAGGTTAAGTTTTGACTTGCCATTTAACACTACATACGTTTCTATGATGCTTGCGTTGATCAAATACTTTGAATGATTGTGGTTTGAATGAACGGACACATTACTGCTTGTCGGTACTGGTGCCGCTACTAAACCATTATTTTCTTTGCAGTAATATTTAGGCTTATGTTCTTCAGTGACTAAATTTGGTATCTTGTTATCTTTGTTGCTTATCCTTCATTGGTAAGCAAATATGCCCTTAGTAGTTGCCTCAGTGGCCACGGCAATCTAGGGATTTTCTACTGGTAACAAGGTTGACTCAGCCTTCCATCCTTCCGAGGTCAGTAAAGTGAGTACCCAGCTTGCTGGGGGTAAAGGGAAGATGACTGGGGAAGGCACTGGCAAACCACCCCATAAACAAAGTCTGCCTAGAAAACATTGGGATGTGACATCACCCCATGGGTCAGGAATGACTCGGTGCTTGCACAGGGGACCTTTACCTTTAATGATGCTGTTGCTGTGAATGGACATGATGAAAACATCACTGATCTTTTTCACTTACTTTCACTTACTGCCTATAATATTATGTTTAGAAGTGGAGACTCTCTTACCCATATACCATTGCAATTGGTATGCTGACGGTACAGCAATCTACATGGATGCAGGCTTTTCATGTGGTTACTATCTAGGTTGATGACAACTTTTCTAATACAGTACGGAGAAAAACAACTGATCTTATTTGACCATAGTTTGCAAACAAACAAACACAAACCCTAGATCCTTATTCAAAGGTGTTTGGGAATAGTTATTTCTCCCTGCTAAACAGATGATAAGCCTGAGAATCCCTCATAGGCAGTCATCCTGGTTAGAAATTGACTGCCTATGAGGGAGAAGTTGGAAAGAGCAAAAACCTGCCTTGAGTTTGGCCCTCCTTGGCTTCAAATAGGTCACTGGTTCCCAACCAGGGGTCCATGGAACCCCAGGGGTCCGCGAGAACTAAATTAAGGTCCGCGAAACAAAGTTATAAACCCATAATAAATTAATATTTTCAATTAAAAGTTCTCTATTATAATATATATATATTCAAATATAATTCTAAGTTTATCGTTTAACTAACAGTTATGATTAAAGTTTATTTTCAAATTCCCGGAATTTTTATTTTGAACCTTGGGGTCCCTGCAACGAACAAAAAAGTCCTAGTGGTCCCTGGTCAAAAAAAGTTTGGGAATCACTGAAATAGGTGGTCAGTGAGGTAACAGCTTGTAATACAGATCATCAGCAATGCCCTCATGAATTTGGATATGCCCCCCCCTCTGCCTGACAGCAATCTTTTATGTGGTAACTTCAGACGGCCCCTTCACTTGATTAATAGATTGTTGTTTAAAAAATGAAAACCGACTCAACTCAATAGTCAACTGAATGGCACTAGTTTATGTTAAGCAAACTGTTGTGACTTTATAGACGGTAGATATATTGCAGAAAGCTGCAGTTCTCCATCCAATTAATGGTAAAAATGCAGTTCTTAAGAACAGTCCCTTCGAGTGTTGCAGGCATTCATTATTTTGATGGCAACTCCATATGCCAGTATTTACATGGACTTTATATCTTTAAATGTCTTACACATTTTTCCTATATAGATTTTCAGATACAACATATTTCCAGGCACCAGAAATATGAATAATGCTCAATCTAGAGATAAACACATTAAAAGAATATTTTATCTTAAGACTTGGTTGAAATTGGACTTCTAAAATGTTATCAACAAACAGTGCTATGCCTGAGCAGGGGAATTATAACCCAGAGTGTTATTCATAGGGCATTAACAATTTCCAAATAGGCTCACGTAATTCCCTTTCTGCAGTGTTAACCAAGGCTGCATATATATTTTTTAAAGAAAATAGGCTATGAAATTTAATTTCAGGTTTTATTTCATGAAAGCACTGGCCTCATGCAGAGTAATGCCTATTTTTTTTTCTTTTTTACCCCCCCCCCCAACAAACAAAATACAAAAATGAGCAATGAAAACGTTAGAGAATTGTATTATGTATTTTTTCACATAAATATAGGCAAAAAATGGGTTTCTATATATATATATTTGACAGTATATACTATCAATTTGTTTATGCATATTAAAGAATACAAAACACATTCAGCTGCAAATTTCAAAGAATATTTAATAACTTTTAAAAAAATTATAGGTTTTTCCCCCCTTGTGAGGTGCATGAAAATATACCATTCCTTTGTTGCAGCAAGAAAACCCAAGTAACCAAGAAAAGCTACAGTGGACAGGAACAGGTACAAAATGTAACTGGAAAGAAAACAGTAGCTACTTACTTTAAAGTGGTTTTGAAAGCTGAAAGGAACATTTTCAAAAGTGGAGGACTTGGGCACTGTAGAGCTTAAATATCATCAGTGGGTTTTAGCCTCTTTGTGTATACATCCAAGATGTATCAAGTGCTCATCTAAAAATCCAAAATGTGAATGCAGCAAATCCTTCATTATACACACACATCTCAGGGCCTAGCTACACATTATGCTTTTGTGCCCCTCCTCAGGTCCCGACAATGAGACGTACACTACATGTTCCATGCTCAAAACTTAGTTCCCAGGTGCACAGGCTCTGATTTGGATCTGGACTATGGTGGCTAGGAAGAGGGGGGCTTAAGCCTTCCTCCCATGTTTTCCAATCCTGAACTGGCCACGGGGTTTTGTTTGCCCATTGGAGAAACCACATAGGCTGATGGGTCAAGCATAGCTTTCCCCAGTGGAGCAAATAGTGCTTCCTGGGGCCATTTCAGGCCAGGAAAATGGCACGGGGGATGCTTAAACTCCCTATTCCTGTGCACCATGGTCACGATCCAAACTGGCCTCTGCATGCCTAGGAATTGAGGTAAAAAAATGGAAGTAATAGCTCACATTTGGTGATCAGGACCTAGGGAGGACATGAGAAAAACAGAACCTGTAGTTAGTCCCCGTCAGAAAAGTGTACTTACTGGGCAAATAGGATTGTTGTGATTCCCTGGGCCAAGCTAGATGTGACATAGTGATGCATCTTTCCTCTGATTTTGTGGGTTTTTCAAATAAAAGCAGCCTTGGGAAGCTGCATTTAAGTAAATGAATGGCTGAGGGGAGTGGCTGCTTTTCACCTCAGGGTGTTTGTCTGCAACAAAATGTCATTAATGTGATTTTGTCCTGAGATTCTGTTTCCCGTAAAGGGGACAGTTTTCAGTGGAAAAATGGCCAGATGCAGCAGGGTTAGCAGCCTTCCCACCGTTCCTTCATCCAGACTCCTGCATCTGCTTTTTTCTTTAAATCAGAGAAAGATGCATATGATGGCATGCCACATCTAATGTGGACCCTCTTCAAATGTAAACATGATGGCAATCCCAGTTTTCCTCCCTAAAATACAAAATGGCCCTTACACTCCTAAATCCACAATCCGGATCATAATTGCTTAGGAGTTAGCTCAGTTGACTTCAGTCATGCTTCTTTCCAAGAAAACATGCTAAGGATTGGGCTACATGTTATTCACACGCTTTTGAAAACCTGGTCTTCGTGCACTCCCACTTTGTCTCATATTTCCCTCTTTGTTCCACTCTTGGAGTGTAGCTGTCAAGTGTACAACAGTAACTATTTGACATGCACAATCCTTTGAGGGGAAGCCCTAACCTCACAGTTCAGAGATGTCAGTGCACAACCTTCCAAAGAAATCATGATGCTGTTTTATAAGGTGCAAATCCTTCCATAGCATGTATGGTCAACTCACTTTTGATGCTGTTATGTACAATTACTGTGGCCAAAGAGCCATACTACTGAAAGAAAGATAAACAAGTGTCTCATAGATCAGAAATCTATCATCAACCATGCTGTAGGGAGCTGAACAATCCTTTCTCCTCGCCCCTCCACAGTTAATAAAGCTGGGCAGCAATTGATAGTTTACAGTATATTAAATCACACAATGTATTCGATATATTTATAGCAGACACAAGACAACACAGTCCCAACATGTGACACAGACAGAAACGTAAATCCACACTCCAATTGCTTTGACTCCAAGAGGATTCCAGTAAGCCCTTGGGCTATGAACCAGAAATTAAGCACCAAGGACCCAAACCTGGATATTTAGGGGGAGCCTCACCAGCTGAGCCCGAAATAGCTTTGGTCATGTTGATTAAAAGCCCTGTGCTTACCATAACATGGGAAAGAGGTTGCACTGGTTTCTTCCATGCTGCTGTGAGTAACCTGTGCAGTTAACAAACTAGGCTAGCAGGATGTTTGTTTAGGAGGGGAAGTAAGTTGTTCAACTCTTATTACTTGCAGTGGACTCATCAGTAAGAGTGTTTAGTTAACTCAGGAGCAACAGCATTTTTATCATTAAAAATAGGACTTGGGTGGATGCCTAATACGCAACAGCAATTGAAAATCGTATTGAATGGGTGGTGTGAAATAGCTGCCGACATCTAGCTTTTGTGGCTGGTGCTGAATGAGTGCTTTCCCTTTGCTGTGTCCGTTTCCACCTGAGCTCCAAGATTGGCAGTGTTGTATTCAGAGGATCTCTCTTAAGCAAAAAAAAAAATGTCGCCAGTGTGAGCAGTTTTCTTTCCCTTGGCTTTAAAGGGGAAACCTACTGGATGGCTTGGCCTGTCCTATCGGATATCTTTTTAAGTAGCAGCTTTTAGAAAGTCAATCAGTGATCCCCCAGATAAAGACAGCATGGCAAAGGTTGAGGCTCTCAGCACCTTGCCTTCTGCATCCATTCCATAAGGCCTAAGAGTAGGGCAGGCCTCTTTCACCAGCGGGCTTCCAAGTCCGCTCAGGAGAATGTAGCACTTGTTCCTTGCAATTGTGGACTACTTTGCTAAGAAGGGCTTTTAGCTGCTTGCAGATTGTTGCTGTAGCACTTACTCTGTGGATAACATACCATTTGCATGCTTTGCTGCTGCTCTTGGTGGGAAAAGGGCAACCCTTACCTCTCTGTGATCGATGGCAGGAAGAACAGGAAGGCTACTCATGTAAATTTCCCGAGGAGTGGGTTGCATTGGGGCAGTGTCAGCATCCACTCAGTGGAGTTACAGGCTTTTAGGAAAAATATTAATTTTCAGCCAGTTTGGCAGCACTAGCTCCCTTTGGAGGCCACAGTATAAAATGATGAACTAAGTCCTCTGGCGGGAGACTCCCATCCCATTCACTTCGACAACACAACTTCTGTGCTGTCACCTGCTGACCCATCAAGTCTGCCGTGTTAAATTTTTAATGATGGAGATCTCCACAAATAGGTTTCATCTGTCTTTTACCTTTTTAGAAGCCATGTTTTATTAATATTGTTCATCGCTCCATTATCCTGCTCTTCCAAGATGGGAGCCCGCTAGCTGTCAACAGGAATGCTTGTGAATACAACAGTGGTAATGAGGCATGGCAACAACTAACAGCAATGCTACTCCCACATAACAGTCACTTTGCAAGTACAGAAAGAGTATGGGAAGGAAGAAGGAGGGGAGAAATAACATGTAAGCTATTGCTGACGGACTTTATTCATTAAAGTCTGCATAGGTAACAATAAAGATGGGGGAAGGGGCAAAGATGGGGGGGGAAGGGTTCCTATAGCTTCCTGTGTAATTGTTGCATGCATCCCATAACTAGCCATGATAGTCCCTTCACTTGCCTATTGCTCTTTTTTGCATCTTGGTGTGGTAAGATTATATTCTAGCTTGATGACCAAGTTTTTAGATCATAGCTAATTTGGTGGGCCAGGATGGCGATCAAAACCCGCCTGGCTATAGTGGCACCAGTAATGCTCATATACAAGTTGCTAAATGTCCTCTGCCTGAGACTCTGGAGAGCCGCTGCCAGTCTGAGTAGACAATACTGACTTTGATGGACCAAGGGTCTGGTTCAGTATAAGGCAGCTTCATGTGTTCAATGATGTCATGGTGTTTGCAGATATAAACAAAGCTCATTGCTCTAGTGGCAGGTGTATGTCATTGACTACAGCCCTGATTCAGAGGGCTAAAGTCTTCTGACCTTTGGGCTATAGATATGTATATGCTGTAGTTTTGTACTGGATGAAGAATTCTTTCCTCACCACAGGGAATCAAGGGAAAATGGCAGTTTGGGATAAGAGTGCTAAGGCTTTTTAACAGCATTCTCACCAGATTACGCTTTGCAGGATTCTATGGAGGAAATCATGACAGTAACTGGTATAAAACAATACCATGAAATAGAGTTGGCATGTATACTCTGCCCCACTAAAAATAGTTACGGTTATTGATGCTGGAGTTCATAGAGTGAAAAATGGACTAAATAGCCACGCAGCTCTCACACCTTTCACCTTACCACAGAGTACTCCTTAGTGATGTTGAGCTGACTCAGGACCCCTGACCACAAATCTTGCTTGAAGTTAATCCAACCTGGAACTTGACTGTGCCTTTGAGGCAGGAGAGATAAAGCAGCCTTCTGATAAGGGGTGGCCTTGATTTGGTCTTGTGATGTCATATTTTCACAGGTCCATTTTCTTTCGTCATTAGACTGTTTTGAATCTTGATGCTTCAGTGATAAATACTCAATTATTAATACTCTGGCTACCAAGTAAAAGGTAGAGAGGAAGCTATAACACTTTCTGAGTTTTAACTTATGGGAATGTTTTTCCCCAGACTTGTTCATTAGGAAAATTATATTAGTATCAGCACCACTTAGAATATGGATAGCACCAGTCAGCTGTTTAGCAGGAAGGAGAAAAATTGTATTTGGGCTGGGCTTATTCCTGCTCAGACAGTGATGGCCACTAATCTATCAGGACATTTCACCTGCTCTCTTGGATCTGCACAACAGTGTTTACAGTCTGGCTTCAAAGACTACTTTGACACTGAGAGACCAAAGTGTGGTATGAAATGATTGCCCATATAAAGCTGCAGTATCCACAGGCATTCATTGGGCTACCTGTGTTTCTTAGTGGGGAAATTATGCACGGTTCTTACTCTGTCTGGAGGCCATTTGATTTAATTATTGTAAATGGCAGCTGCCTGCTCACAAAACAAACTTAAGTCATTCCGGTTCATGGATACTTCCTATGCTGGGTGAGCCCCATCCTATTTGGGACTGAAATGATCAGAGAGCAAATTAATGAAACAGTATACTGATGGCAAGTAGCTGACAGCTCTTTATGGGTCTTCAAGTCTGGAAATGAGTGGCACAGAATAACTTGAAACAGAAATGACATTTAAAAGCAAACCCAGAGGAGAGTGACAAAGACAAACTACTCCCTTGTTTACTGAAGTAGAGATCCATCCACAGAAATTGTTTCCCAAGGGCCTAAATTTCTCCTCCAAGAAGTAATATTTCATTCTTTCTTTCTGAATGCATGGTCCCATGGAATACCAAACAGGGAAAGCCTCTCCCTGCTTTAGAAGGCAGCCTCTAGACTATGTTAACTTTGCTTTAGAGTGGTCTGTGTGTATGAATATATTTATATTTTTGTATAAATTCCTACCCATTTTCATTTATATGCTGCTATTGATTTAGGTCGTAAGACCTAAACATAGACCAGAATCGATCCTGCTTTTTTTCACCTCTCACTTCAGACAGCATTGAAACCACGGCTTTAAATAAAAAAACTTTCCTGAAGCTGTCCCATTCCCAATGATAAAATCTCAAGAGTTCAGAAGCATGCTCCTTGATTTGATGCTCTAGTTGTCTACAAGGACAAACTGCAGTAAAATTATACTTCTGAGTTATTCTGCATCCTGTACACCCATGTTGACAAATAACTTCACTCTGTACTTCTATGATTTGCTGGACCCAATCGTCTAGAAAATGTCTATTGACCAGCAGCTTCTAGGGGAAAAACTTAAACAACCTCTTCACTCTTGTCATAATCCGTGCAAAAGGGAGCAATTTCGTCTTTTTAAAAGTTTTCTTGTTACTTAGACAATTTTCTTTTGCTGAGCAAGTCTGAGTTCCTTGATGTTTCCTTTTTTCCCCTTTTGTATGATGGTGATTGATAAACTAGGGTGATTCACAAAATCTCTAGAGAGAATTATACACAGTTTATTTTACATAGAAAAAAATGAGAATGAAGAGTCCTCTTGCATCTTGTAGGGAGGAAAGACAGGGCTGGTAGATTCAGGCAATGGTTCTTATGCACAGTAGGTATCTGCCTTGACAACCTGACAGTACATTGTCATTGCAAATGTCAGTCCAAGAATCTGTAGGCACAAAAGGAAGTCTTCATTAATGAATGGCATAGTATTGCTTCATAGTTTAGTTATTGGATGCCATAGTATAGCTTCTCTTTGTTTATGATATGTTTCTGTATCCTAACCTACTGACTGGTTGGACAATGTGTTCAACAGAAGGAGGAAAATAACAAAATGACATTGCACAATTTCAAATATCTGCTCAGGTTTCTGCATGACATATTTCCTAATTGTGAAGTAAATGTAAGGAAGATTTTTATTTACCACTGGTGCACGGATTTAGTTAACAGGGCATTCTTTTCCTACGGATTGTGATTGCAAATAAGGAAAGTTCATGCTGCTCAGCACACTTTACTAGTAAAGTAGTTACACTGTGAAATCAATTGTGGAAGGATGGTCATGCTGATTTGTAGCCACAAAAAGCCATGAAGTGCTTTTGTACCTTGGATACTAAATGGCCTTACTGTGGTACAGGCATCATGGCTGTGCTATAGGTTGCTGCCCCATGTCATGATAATGCAGTTATCTATTCAGAAGTCCTAAAACAAGACTTGTGAAGCTTGCACAGAAGAACTTCCTTGATGGACATTTAGCCTCAGAAGGTAGCTGTCCTGGCCTGCAGGCACCTGGTTGGCCACTGTGTGAACAGACTGCTGGACTTGATGGGCCTTGGTCTGATCCAGCAGGGCCTTTCTTATGTTCTTATGCAGTAGAAGAGCTAGTTCAGTAGCACCTTAGAGACCAACAAGATTTTCAGGGTATAAGTTGTCAAGAGTAAAAAGTCCCTTCGTCAGATATCCTGATGACGGGAGCTTTGACTCTCGCAAGCTTATACTCTGAAGATCCTGTGTGCAGGTGTTCATCCTAGTAAAGCAGTACTTATACTAACCAGTATTACAACAAGAACCTATTATACCAGATGTTAGAGTAATTGGGAATAGAAATTACAACATATACACATGCCTGGTTAGGTTTGAACTGTTTGTATTTGTATTCATTATTGTATTTCTGTGTATGAGTGCAGGCTTAAGAAACGGTTTTAATTAACCACGGATGAAGGCCCCATACGCCGAAACGCATTTGGTATGTGGTTACAGTCATCAACCTCAGGATATGCCATTATGCTATTTTAATGCTTTTAAAGAATTTTAAATTTTACATAGCGCTTCTAATAAATTATACTTTTAATATTTACACATAGACCTATATATATATATATATATATATATATATATATATATATATATATATATATATATATATTCTTTTCACCCAACCTTGGGTACCCAGGATTCTCAGCACTACAGCTAGCAGGACTCCTTGGAAGAAGCCATGGCTGTTAAGCTGATGTAAAACAGCATATGCTAGTAGTATACGTATACCCTTAGGCAACTATCCATCACAAACATAAGTGCACAAGCCAGCTGCTTTCATTAAGCTTGTCTGGTTAACTCAAAGTTGGATTGTGGTGTTCACCTACTTTTGAGTAGGGCTATAAGTAATGTTGTTTGGTAGGGTGGCAAGCATTAGTTAGCTTAATTTGTATGAGTTACATTGTTGGTGACAACTATAAATAGTCAGAATATAAATTAAGGGCAATTATGTTGATTTTGAGCCTATTTGATGATGACTACTGGTAATAGGGAACAGTGCCCCTTGGCACAAAGTGGTAAGCTGCAGTACTGCAGTCCAAGCTCTGTTCACGACCTGAGTTTGATCCCGACGGAAGTTGGTTTCAGGTAGCCGGCTCGAGGTTGACTCAGCCTCCCATCCTTCCGAGATCGGTAAAATGAATACCCAGCCACTAGACCTTGCTGGGGGTAAAGGGAAGATGACTGGGGAAGGCACTGGCAAACCACCCCATAAACAAAGTCTGCCTGGTAAACGTCGGGATGTGACATCACCCCATGGGTCAGGAATGACCCGGTGCTTGCACAGGGGACCTTTACCTTAATAGGGAACAGTAAAGAACATTTTAAAAATGGTGTGTCTAACAATAAGGATCACTTTTTTGTTTGTTAAATTATGTTTCCTCACACTTCCTTCAGAAAAGAAGTTTGTGATGTGCAAATGTATTTACACTTAATCAGTTAAAGGCAGAAGACTGACAAACTGAAATGTCTCTCATCAGTTGATAGTCCTACATGATGTGTTGCTGTGGGTGTATGCTAAGGTTTATAAGATTTCCGTTGTTTAGGACTCCCTGATATAGGGTGTTTCAGCCGCTCTCAAGTAACTCTGCTTATACTGAACTCGCACCTCACTTTGCATACTAGGACTGCACTCCAGAGAAAGGTAGTCACACAAGCCACACAAAAATCAATGGGGCAAATTAATTGATTTCAACGGGACCACAGAACAGACAAGATTTTTTTTGGGGGGGGGGGGAGAGCCAGGTATGGCTTCCCCAACCTGATTCTCAGGACACACACCATACATCATGCGGCTGGGAACTCATTTTCCAAGCACACACTGCCCCAGTTCAGATTCAGGCTGCAGCACTTGGGGGAAAGAGCTTTGCCCTTCTCTTATGCCATTTTTCTAACCCAAACTAGGTCCATTGTAGTTCCCGGAGGATAGGCCAGTCATAGAATCATAGAGTTGGAGGGGACCACCAGGGCCATCAAGTCCAACCCCCTGCACAATGCAGGAAATTCACAACTACCTCCCCCCTCCACACCCCTAGTGACCAAAAGATGGCCAAGATGCCCTCCCTCTCATCATCTGCCTAAGGTCACAGAATCAGCATTGCTGACAGATGGCCATCTAACAGATGGCCAGTCATTCTCTCTATGCCTAACGACCTCACAGAATTGTTGTAAGAATACATTGGAAGAGGGGAGAATGATGTGGGAAGCTGCTTTGGCTAAGAAAAGTGGTGTATAAATATGGTGCAGGTAGAAAGCTTTATCAGGGTCCCACATGCTTGGGAAATGAGTCCTCCACAATGGGACATGTGGCTAATAGTATGACAGTCAAGACGGGGGTAAAGGGGGGGAACCAAATGGAACTCAACCAAAATGCTGATTCCAAACCAAAGAGGTTGAGCTGAAAAATGCTAAAATTACAAATAGATAAATTTTAATAAGGTGCACAGTCAAGTCAAAAACATAAGGCCTCTGACACAGGCAAGATTTTCACATTCAATATATGCAAACTTAAACACCTGCAGTACAATCTTACATTGACCAAAGTAGGATCCAAAAAGGACCAAACATGTTTCGGCCTGAGAAGGCCTTCCTCAATGGTCAGTCATAGAGTTATAATCTAGCACACCTCCTAATAATATAATTGTGTCATAATAAACTGTAAAAAATCTATAAAAGCCCTTTGGGAAGGAAAAGGAAAGCAGGGAAGAGAAATCATTAGTACATTCTTCATGGACATAAGGTGAAAAAAATATATATTTTTACTTATAAAACCAAAAGTCAAATTAACTTTGCAGGTAATTTGTACATTGCAGGTGTTTAAGTTTGCATATATTGAATGTAAAAATCTTGCCTGTGTTAGAGGCCTTATGTTTTTAACTTGACTGTGCACTTTATTAAAATTTATATATTTGTAATTTTAGCATTTTTCAGCTCAACCTCTTCGGTTTGGAGTCAAGACAGGGAACCCAGACTCAGCTCTCAACAAATCTTCTAGCTTGGCCCTGATTGTAGCTAACTTCCTCTGAGTTAGGGCTCTGGAATAAATGCCATTGTATGGCTTACATTGTCCCTTATCCCCAGCTAAAGAGAAGGTGAGCCAAGAACTGATAACTATCCATGTTTTCCCCCTTTTCCTTGAGCTTGCTTTTGCCCCTTCCCTCAATTCATTAATATAAAGAAGTTAATGTAATCTGTTATACATTGAATTGTTTCATCTCACAATGTGGGGTCATATGAACAAATCCTAATCCTAAAAAGATTGAGCAATTTTTAAAATTATCCATATGCAAATAACTGATGACTGTATGTGTACATGCACACAAAAATGTGAAAGTGTTAACTAGTGCATTGCTGATGTATGTAACTTTTGTTAAAAGTAAAGGTCCCCTGTGCAAGCACCAGGTCATTCCTGACCCATGGGGTGACATCACATCCCGACGTTTACTAGGCAGACTTTTGTTTTACGGGGTGGTTTGCCAGTGCCTTCCCCAGTCGTCTTCCCTTTACCCCCAGCAAGCTGGGTACTCATTTTACTGAGCTCAGAAGGATGGAAGGCGGAGTCAGCCTTCAGCCGGCTACCTGAAACCGACTTCTGTCGGGATCGAACTCAGGTCGTGAGCAGAGCTTTTGACTGCAGTACTGCAGCTTACCAGTCTGCGCCACGGGGCTCTTAACTTTTGTTAGGGCAGTCTATAATGATGGTTAGTATAAGACTAAATATATACAAGCTGAAGGAAAGCCCATATACATCCAAACCTTTTAAAACAGACATTACTGAGGCAAGGTCAGTATAATATTGTACCTGAACCAAAGCTGTACACAATCCAAAAATCCCCACTGCTAGCAGGTTTTCCTGAAGCCATATTTTCACTGTTTCATAGCAAGGCTAAAAAAAAAGGTATGAGAGAGAAGAGAGAGAGAGAAAGGGGAGGAGAGAATACTTATTTAAACATGAACATCTGTTTGTTGTGTTTGAAATCAAAAGGCATCAGTAGAAATAGAGGAGTCAGCTCAAACCAGGTAATTGGAGGTTTTGATTTCAGCATTCTACTAAATGTGCAAAATAACCATAGGGTTTGGCTCGCAACAAAGTATAGTTTGAAGGGTTCAGGAAGACTGTATCTGAAGATCGAATGAATGGATGCTGTGGGAAAGATGCAATCATAATTTTTTTAATGAAAAATTCTCTCTGGTTCCCCTCCCCCAGCATATGTTAAATACCAGCACTTCTAAATTCAGTAGTAGATCTTACTTTTCAAGTGGGGCAGGAAGGGATGTGACAATCCAGCTACAAGCAAGTTAATACCCAAAACCAGAAGATTTGCAAAATGTATTAGTTATGAAATGGGGGGTGGGGGGGAAGGAGGCAGTTTGTGAAAAGCATACTTGAAACAGAAAACTCCCACCCCATCAGCGATTATTCAGACGGAGGTGTAAATCTGAGACACTTTGGGATGGTTTATGTGACCATGCAAGAAGTGCTGACATCACTCAAATGATGTTTCCCCACGTTAACCAATAACTAAATCTTGTTGGCAACATGACACTGCCCTATCCTGTCTGTGGAGGTTATCCCTGTAAAAATAATGCGTTATTTTTGTTACAGCCACCCAATTGGGAGATACTATTGCTGAGTTAAACTGGGAGAGTTCAAAATACATACTGGTCCAGTTTGAAAAGCTTCATCCCAATATAGGACGGTTCCAGGTGCTTCCAGATTTGTGTCTGGGCTTGATCTGCTTCACTTTTGGGTTCCTTTTCACTCCTTACAGTATTTACCCCACTTCCAGAGAAGTGTGAGAAAAGGGAAGAAAGCGGCCAGGGATAGGGGATCATAAAGGTTCTCTGGCGTGAGGGGGTATTGTAGCGAGTGTGGGGTCGGAAGGAGATGAGTCATGTAATCCATATACATTTTGCAATCTCCTTGTAAGCTTTCAGTCTTTTTGACTCAACGTTTTTCTTTTCCCAGTGTGAGCCATAGAAGAACACAAAAAAAGCAAGAGGAAATTGAGGCAAGCTACGGGGGACTTGCCTACAGTGAGAGAGAACATTGCATTTTCTGTTGTTGAACTGGCAGTGCAGTTGGTGTATCAAACCTGAGCAGTAATTACTTTCCTGGTAGGATTGGTTAATAGGGTTGCCAACCTCTAGGTACAAGCTGGCGATCTCCTGCTATTACAACTGATTTCCAGCCGATAGAGATGAGCTCTCCTGGAGAAAATGGCTGCTTTGGCAATTGAAGTCCCTCCCCTCCCCAAATCCTGCCCTCCTCAGGCTCTGCCCCAAAAACCTCCCACCGGTGGCGAAGAGGGACCTGGCAAACCTATTGGTGAAGGCAGTACACAAGAGAGAAAATATTTGCCTGCCATTTCAGTGCCACCGTTAGGTAGATAAAGAGCTTCAATTTTATCTCCGCAAAAATCATGTGAAGTATGTTAGTCAGAGGGTACTTTGCCCAAAGCTACCTAGTGAGCTTCGTACCAGAGTCAGTTAAGGACAGGAGGAGCAGGCCAAAAAACAACCACACTGTTCGCCATCATTACAATAACTCCACTCAGGACATAGCATCCACCTACACTTTAGAGAGGAGCTGCAGCGTTTAACTTGGATGGATAGGAATGTTCCCTAGGAAGGGCAGAGTTTTTCTCCCTCCTATGGAGTTTTCTCTGTTGGGCTGTTCATGCTGACTGACCCATCGTCACTGTAAAATACACAAGAAAGGGCCCAGTGTGCGGCATGTGTTCCCGAGCATATATGGCAGTGTTTTGGCATGTTTGTCATAGGTTTTTAAATGCATTCAACAGATATTTGTCCCCCGTTTACATCAGAACTGAGTGAAATGGGGGGGGGGAGGAGGCAGCTTGTGAAAAGCATACTTGAAACTGAAAAAACTCCCACCCCATCAGTGATTTTTCAGACGGAGGTGTAAATCTGAGACACTTTGGGATGGTTTATGTGACCATGCAAGAAGTGCTGACATCACTCAAATGATGTTTCCCTATGTTAACCAATAACTAAATCTTGTTGGCGACATTACACTGCCCTATCCTGTCTGTAGAGATTATCCCTGTAACCAACCTGCTCACGTGCATGTTGTGTGCTTCAGTGCCACCACCCCAAGATATAAAAACCCAGCCTATTACATAACCAATGCCTTGGGTATTCCTGGTAAGGCTGCCTCTGAGCCAAGTACAAAGAGCAGAACTTCCAATTACTTTAACTCCTCCTGTGCATGCATGTCCTTGGCGTGTAAGAGCCGTCTTCAGTGTGTGAGTAGGATCTGAGTCACAGTCTGCTTTCTTTAGTAGGAAAGATGCTTTACTACTAAAGAATAAACTAGAGCACATACATGGAAAATACCAGTCCAGCCTAGCAGATACAGATCTAAGGAAAGAAAAATGAAATATAAGTCTAGCTACATTACAATACAAGACAGTTACACTAGATGGAGCAAACACACCCCAGACTCCCTACTGCCCCTTTGCAGAGGAGTTTGGGTCCCAGGCAAAGTATTTGAACAAAGAACAAAGGAAAATTCTACCTTTTAAACCTTCTGCCTGCTTTGGTGACAACTCTCTCCCCCAATCCACAGTTAGGAATCCTGCCCCTCATGAGAGATACCCCGGGCTCTCCCAATCAGATCATTTGGCATATAGCCCTTGTCTGAGGTTTGTTATGACCGACATCCATCTTCTCGGTTTGGGCATTTAATCCAGATGGACCCCAGTGGAACCCAGTGCCCCCAGTGGAACCCAATTCTTGACATCTGACTTTCCCTGGCTTGCATTTAATGACACCTCCTTATGTGAAAATAAGCAATTGGCATGGTTTCAGGGTTTCCATTCATAACAATCCTTGGGTATAAACGCTATAGACAGGACAGGAAAGGTCATGTTGAGGGGAATGTTGCTCTGTAAATCAAAGAAGGCATAGAATCAAACAAGCTAGAAATCATTAGAGGTTTAAATTCCCACACAGAATTGCTATATGTGAAGATTCTGGACACTTCCTTGTGTGTGTGTGTAAGTGCCGTCAAGTCGCAGCCGACTTATGGCGACCCCTTTTTTGGGGTTTTCATGGCAAGAGACTAACAGGTGGTTTGCCAATGCCTTCCTCTGCACAGCAACCCTGGTATTCCTTGGTGGTCTCCCATCCAAATACTAACCAGGGCTGACCCTGCTTAGCTTCTGAGATCTGACGAGATCAGGCTAGCCTGGGCCATCCAGATCAGGGCAGACACTTCCTTGGGATACCTTAAAAGTAGGGGTGCCCCGTCTGACCAAAAACATGAAGGTGATCTCAAGATGGAGAAGGAAATAAGGGAGGCAACTAAAGTGGGAAACGTTGTAATAATGGATGACTTCAACTGTCCTCACATTGACTGGGCAAATGTCTGCTCTAGTCATGGCTTAGAGATGCAGTTCCTGTTCCCAGAGTCCAAAACAATCACATTTGATTGTGAATGAAGGAACTTCACAAAAATGAGGAGATTATGAAGCCGACAGGGAGAATCAAGCGAGTCAAATCCCTTCAGGATGCTTGAAAGCTATTTAAAACCACATTAGCCAGATAGAATGCCTACCTCAAGGTAGGAAAGGTACCACCAAATCTAAAAGGATGCATATGTGGTTAATGAACCAAATCTAGGAAGCTATAAAATGCAAAAAAAGGCCTCCACTAAAAAGTAGTTTACCCAAAATATGTGAACAGAAAGGAACACAGGTTCTAGCAACTCAAATGTCAATTGATAATAAGCAAAAAGAGATTTTGGCGAGTGGCTTGCTAAATACATTAAGACAAGCAAGTATTTCTTCAAATACATCAAATATGGGAAACTGGCTGTAGAGGTAGTTGAGCCATTAGATGATAAAGGAGAGAAAGGATTGGCAGAAAAACTGAATGAGTTCTTTGCACAAGGCTGATTGAAAAACTATTGATCTTGTGTTCATGGAAGTGCTGGCATAACAGGAAGCTCACCCTGTGGCAGAGGCTATCTAGTGTCCATGGACCTTGTTCATAGGATCCAAGCCAAAATTATTTGCCCCCAGCAGACTTTGTTCCTCTTCCGGTTTAATAATTCTGGCTTGGATCCTATGAACAAGTTCCACGGGGAGGGGCTGTGGCTCAGTGGTAGAGCATCTGCTTGACATGCAGAAGGTCCCAGGTTCAATCCCCGGCATCTCCAGTTAAAGGGACTAGGCAGGTAGGTGATGTGAAAGACCCCTGCCTGAGACCCTGGAGAGCCGTTGCCGGTCTGAGTAGACAATGTGGACTTTGATGGACCGAGGATCTGATTCAGTATAAGGCAGCTTCATGTGTTTATGTGACACTTGATGGCCTCTGCCACAGAGTGAGCTTCCTGTTATGCTAGCACTTCCTCATGGAACACAATATCAATGGTTTTTCAATCAGCCATGTGCAAATGGAAGTGATAGCACAATAAATGTGCTCCACGGCAGAGGCTATCTAGCATGCATAGAACTCGTTCACAGGGGTCCAAGCATCTATCTTGAATAACCATGGCTTCAGCAAAGGAAAGTTTTGCCCTACCAACCTTTTAGAGTTCTTGGAGAAGGTTAATGAGCCATTTAGATAAGGGTTATCTGGTAGACTTTATACACTTGGGCTTCCAAAAAGCTTTTGACAAAGTGTCAGAGATTCTACTTAGCAGTTATGGACTGAAAATTGGTTAAATTACAGGAAGCAGCAGAGAGTAGGAATAAATGGACTTCTCACAATGGAGAGAGGTAAGCAGTGGGGTTCCACAAGGACTGATGGTGGGACTGGTGCTCCTTAATTTGTTCATGAATGATCTGGAATTCAGGTGAGCAGCATGGTAGCCAACTTTCTGGATGATCCCAATTTATCCATGACAATGAAATCCAAGGCAGTGTGAAGAGCTACAGGACAATCTCTCTGATTAGGGTGAGTGGGCAACAGCATGGCAAATGATGTTCACTGTGGATCACTACAAGATGATGCACACTGGAACAAAAAATATTAACTTTAAATATATGCTGACAGGGTCTGAACTGGCAGAGATTGGGAAGGGGAAGAAATCTTGGGGTTGTAGCAGATAGCTCAATGCACACGTCAACTCAGTGTGCTGCACTAGTGAAAAAAGGCAAACTCCAAGTTGTGGATGGTTAGGAAAGGGACTGAAAACCAATACTGTAATGCCCTGAATAGAACTATGCTGTAGCCTTATTTGGAATACTGTACAGTTCTGGTTGCTATTATCTCTGAAAAGAGATTGCAAAGCTGGAAAAGTACAGGAGAGGGCAACCAAGATGATTAGGGGGGTGGAGCACCTTTCCTATGAAGAAAAATTGAGGCATTTGGGGGTTTTCAGCTTAGGAAAAAAACTAAGTGGGGACACGGTGTTTATAAAATTGCTAATGGGCTGAAGAAAGTGGGGTTTTGGTTCAAATAATCATTTTTCAATTAAAAACAACAGCTGTTGAGATCAAAAAGTGGAGAACAAATCATGATGGGCAGAAACTCAAGCCTTAGCTTTTGCCATTGTTGGGGATGAGGGTTGAAGCTGAGCCAATCATGCCCTTGTGTTCTTTCCTGTGTCTTTGGAAACAACGCAGTTCATATTTAAATAATGGACAGGAAGCAAAGACTTTTTATCTTCATTGAATGTCACACAGTCGTTCGTGATGAAGAGATCACTGCAATTTTTTGATTGATGCTAGGTCATGTGTTGGGATGAAATAGCTTCATCTGGGCACCTCTGCAATACTAGAACTTTCCCCTTTCTGCAGTAGAATCAATACATTTCTAACTAAGGCTCCGTTAGCATGCACATTAATTTTGACAACTACTTACTGCTTTCCACCAGGTCCCTGGGGAGTGAAGCCCACAATTCTCACTGAACTCCAGGCAGCATGAATCTGGCACCCGTGTTGTGTTGTACACTTCAAACCAGTCAGTGTAGTTTGACACTCCACAGCATCTGAACTGAAGGGGGGGAAAGTCCATTTGACAATAAAAGTAACCAACAAACAAAAACCCAAGGGAGCCTAGTGGGTTTGGCATACTGGATGGAGCCAGTGGGTGTCCTCCACATTTCACAAAATACCACCCCCAGAATCTGGAAGGGTGAATTATTCAAGTAGGGTCAATTATTTGGTGGAAGTCTCTTGGCTGAATACTTGAATACTTGCGTATTCCAAATTTATGGGATTTGTCATTGAACTTCAAATCCAACTTCTGAGATACCCCCAACCTCTGTGGCATACAGACAGCTAGGCTAAGATTGGCTGGCCCCCTTGTGCTACTGAAGCAGCTAAGACAGTGGTGGAAGAAGAAGAGTTGGTTTTTATATGCCGACTTTCTCTACCACTTAAGGAAGAATCAAACCTGCTTACTATCACTTCTCTTCCCCACAGACATCCTGTGAGGTAGGTGGGGCTGACAGAATGTGAGTAGCCCAGTCACCCACCTGGCTTCATGTGTAGGAGTGGTGAAACAAATCCAGTTCACCAGATTAGCCTCCGTCACTCATGTGGAGGAGTGGGGAATCCAATCCATTTCTCCAGATCAGAGTCCACTGCTCCAAACCACCACTCTTAACCATTACACCACACTGGCTCTCTGATCGCCAGAAGGCCTGTAAACCCTCTCCAGATCCACAGTTACTTTATTTATTTATTTATTTATTTATTTATTTATTTATTTATTTATTTATTAGATTTCTATCCCGCTCTCAATGCCCAGCCAAAGCTGGGCTCAGGGCGGCTAACAACATAATATCAACTACAATAAAATACCATAAAATCACAGTATAAATAAAACAATTTAGCAATCCCGTAAAACATAAATAAATTAGCAGACAATTGGTGCTCAGTAATTGACACATAGAGGTTGCTGTGGGCCTGGTAGGCAGCCAGAGCCCCCACATGATAGCTGAAAGTCCCTGTACTAAAGGACAGGTTTATAATCTCTCTCAGGTTGATAATCTACTACCATTAGAGTAGATCACCTGCTGACTGATGATACTTGAGTTTAGGTGACAGTGGTAATGGATTTCCAGGAATGCTCCCCATCTTCAGGTTCTGTAAAAAAGGTGAGAGAAGATCTCCCACAAAAGCAATACCCACCAGAATCCTAAAAGATCTGATAGCAGAATGGCTTCCATTGAGCTTTGGTCGTTCAGTTGAGGATCCAGTTTGACCAGTGGGGTGAGGGTATCCAGGCCATACCTTGGATGAACCAAGGACTGACAGACAAACCGTCAGGTAGGCACAAAATAGAACTTGAGACCTTATTACTTTAAGACCTTGTACTAGCTGGCAAAAGTAAAAGGAGAAGTAATGTTCTATCAATGACCAAAAAAAAAAATTGAGGCATGAAATCAATTTCTTGCCACCGTTTCTTATGTTTCTGTTTTTAAAAAATGCATGACTCAGCAAACTGTTTGTAGGCGAACGTTGGGTTGTCAGCACTACTGAGTGCAATGACATTATTTTTCAAGTATGTTATTACCACCAGGAAAACGAACAGCAAATGAAATGGTTACAGCAATGAAACGTGTTTTATTATATTTTTGTAAAGATGAGTGGCTTCAGAGTCTCACATGCTCTACTTCGAAATTGTCTTTGACATCTAGTAATATAGATATTCATGATCTGGGAGCTGACATTGCAAGCAGCAAAGTTTTCCCGAGTAGCAGAGTACTAAACTTTGAAATGTGTCTCTTCCATCAGACCTACCTAGAGTGTGGATGAGAATTTTAGTGCTTCAGGAAGGTGAGCAATTTATCGCTCTGGTTAAAAAGGCAGAATGTTTTCGGGAAGAGTTCGAGCTTCTCTTACACACTTTGCTCTGCAAAGTGCTAAAATACGGCTCTCTGCATTTTTTACGGCTAATGCAGCCCAGTGCTGCTTGAGCCATGGGACATTTATTGCTCTCAGACAACCTAGTTACGGATCTAAAATAGTTTTCATCTAATTTTCAGCAGTCCCTACATTTGCTTGGCTGGGTTAGTACACATTTCGGCTAGTGAAGGAGCCCCCAAGCTTTTTGAGCCTGTGGGCACCTTTGACCTTTTGAGAGGGAATGGTGAGCACCACCCCAAAATGGCTGTCCCAGGAGGTGAAGCCAGACTCAAAATAGTTGCCACACTTTGCAAAAGAACAGCAGAAGGGGTATAAAAAGAAACAAAGGCAAGCAGGGAGGGGGGAGGAGAAGGGGGAATAAAAAGAATAAACCCTGAAGCCTGGATGCTTACTAGTTGTCCTGATTCTCCAGTGGCAGCTGCTGCTATTGCATCCATGGAAAACCCTTTCAATTAAACAAGGGCATGCAATAATAAGTGCTGCCTACTTTCTCAAAAGCTTGGCAGGTGCTGGGAAAATACTGGCAGGTGCCATAGTACCCATGGGCGCCATGCTTGGGAACCCTGTGCTAGAATGCTATAGCATATATAGCAACTAGAATGCTATAGCATATCAGCAATATTTGTCATTTGAATTTGTTAACCTACCTTAGTCCCTAATTGCTACAGGACAATGGAAAGCCAGTGTACTTTTAATTTCGAGCTACCTGCTATATTTTTACAATGGGGTAAAAAAAATCTGAACGATGTCCGCCCCCCCCCCCAGCCCTTCAGAAGCAATCTTGGCATTCCTCTACTATAAAATTTGTGAGGAACAAGTCTTGGACCCTAGAATGACTCAGGTGCTTGGAGGGGAGGGGAAGAACAGACCTCCCAAATCTCTTTCCAGATATGTCTGATTACATGAGGGAGCCTTACTGTTTCCTCTGCAGAAGGCATAGGATTTTGGAGGAGGCAATCATAAGCCAAGCATTTTGTTTACAGCCTGAGGATTCAATCATCAGTAGACTACCAGCCCATTCTTGAGGGTCAGGGAGCTGTGCCGGGGCAGGGAGAGGCAAAACAACAGCGCCGGCGGGCAAGCTCCTAGGGGATTGGAATGGCATGGGCTGGCAAGGAAAACAGTGTGAATTTCAAAAAATAAAGGGTGCAGCTCGAGGGTGGGGTGGCGCTGTGGCAGTGCAGGCTGGGTGGAGCAGGAGGCAGGAGATGGTTAAGATGAGCATCCGGGGAGGGGCCTTTGCCCATTGGGGAGGAGACTGGAATGGGGGTTAGGTGGAGGTGGGCATGGCCATATGACAGCAGTCCCCACTCCCTCAGTGGAAACTCCTGTGGGAAGGGAGGAGGCAGCCTAAGGGGGAAAGGGGTGGGGCTGGGCCACAGGGGGCCTCACGGGAGAAAGCCCGGCAGTGGCCGGGAGACTCTATGGGGAGAGGGATGGGGGCACCTTGCCAGTGTCCCCCACCTAGGTGGGCCCAACATGTCAAGGTGGCAGATCTCTCTCTCCAGAGCTCTCAGTCCACCCCCCCCACCCCCGCTGTCTACGAGTGACATGTTGTCTCTGGGGTTGTTGCCACCAGCCCCGGGGCCACTGGGGGAGTTGACCTCCTAAGGCGGGGGGGGGGCTCTCCCCGGGCAGGTCGACGTGCTTTGGTATGGTCCTAGTGCTAGTAACGCCCTTGGGAACTCTCCTTCAAGGGATGGCAGCCGCCTCTGTGGCGCCACCTCAACCACGCCATCATCAGCTCCCAACTCCCACTGCTGGCCTCAATCCACATACGCTGTTGCCCAGCCCTTTCTGGACAGCACAAGTGTCCCTAATGCCGGCATAAGCTCCTGCGGGCCTCCTAAGCCCATTCGGCCCCAACCTCAGGAATGAGCTGCCGGGCATCCCAATGCCATCTGGTGGCAAAACAAATGGAGAGCTGTAGTAGTTTGTAGCCATGGTGGTCACATGGTGGAAAACTAGAGCAAGTGATGGGATACAAAATGTTGCCATTGCAAGCTTTTGAGTTTTGCAAGATTATTCAGGGTGGATATTCAAGAAAAATAGGGAAAAAATTGCCAAACTGATTGACGCTGGTTATTTGGTCTGTTTCATCGCTAGCAGTAGCAGCAACTAGCTGTTGTACCTTCTTACAGTAAAGTCCAGTCTCTCAAAAGGTGACAGGTAATTTCCTCTTATTATGGTATTAAATAATATTGCCTTTTTGGCGACTACATTAGCAAAGGGGGATCTGATGGAATTGACAATTCAAAACTAGGTGTTCATTTGCAGACAAAAATCATCTGTATTATCATAGTAAATTAATATGTTAAAATGACCATTGTGTATTTTAAGGAAGTTCCATATTCTGTTTTCCCCATAACCAATGCTGAATAGGTTATTGATCCTTCCATTCACTTTACTTTCAAATGTCAATTAATCCAATCTCAATAATGTCTGTAAACACACCCCTTATTCTCTTGTTCCCCTGCAAAAATGGCCAGTACACCTAAAATTATTGCACCTTCCTATTTGTACATTGCATGGATGTGTTGTTCAGCATTCTGAATCCTTATCTGCTAATGTGCAAGAAGAGTTTTGGCAGACAATGTAGCTACTCAAGCTGGAAAGGGAACATGCCACTGGGATTATGACAAGCTTCTCCTATTGTGCAGAGTACAAAAGGAATATTGAAACACAAGGATCCCAGTGATTAGCTGTACTAAATCTGGAGCAATTACAACCAGCAAGTGAGGGCACGGAATAATTCAGTTTATGGAGTGTAATACCTAATGACAGGATTTTGTTTGGTATGCAAGGGACAATGAGAGGGAAGGAGGTTTCCATCACCTTGGATCCTCGCCCCTCTTGTGACCCTGATCCTTTCAACGTCAGGAGCAAAGTGTGTCCTCTCTGATCTTATCAAGGGCCTGGCTGGGTTTGGGGCCAGCTCCCTTGGAGGCTTCACCCTTCTGGAACTCCTATGGGATCTGAGCAATTATTATAGGAAGCTATTTCTGTTAGGGGTGTGCGCAAAACAATTTTCAGAATTTTTCAGGTTTGGGTTTCTCAAACCCAGAAACTTTCAAAAAATCCAAAAAAACGCAATTTTTTTTTTGAATGTTTTTGGGGGTTAATAAACCCAAACCTGGAAAAATTCCCCCCAAAAAACCTCCAGATCTTTCAGATCTGCCCCACCAGCCTTCTCCAGAGTCTGGAGAAAACGGGGGGGGGGGGGGCGCAGATCTGAAAGCAATCCACGCTTCACCACTTCTCTGGACTCCGGAGAAGGGGCACAGCGTGGATTTATGTCGGATCCAGGCTCCCCTTCCTCCCGCAGGGCTCCCCCCTCCTCCCTTCCCTTCCCCTCCCTTCCCTACCTGCACTTAGCTTTGGCACAGCAGCAGAGCTCTGTTACTGCGCAAAAGCAAACTGGAGGCAGTGCCCCCAGTTTCCTTCGGTTTCCTTCAGCAGCAGAGCTGCTGCTCCAAAGCTAAGTGCAGGTAAGTAAGCGATGAGGGAGGGGAGGCCAACAAATGGCAGCAGGGCCGTAGCAGCCCTGAAAAATGCTGAATAAATAAATGCCACTTTTTCGAGCCCCGTTTCCCCCCCGGAAAAATACACCCTGAAAAATAGAGGAAAGGTATTTTTCAGGGTTTTTTTTTATTTGGCATATTGATATGCACGCCCCTAATTTCTATCCACATATCCCAGCTGTGACTCATCTCCTTGTTTCCCCACCGCTGTCTCAAGGCTGCATTCCAGCTGCTCACCAGGCAGTGGGGAGACAAAGGGCCAGTTCCTGTCGAGCAGTGGAGCAGCAGGCTTTGCCTTAAAGATGCCACATGTGTTCCTGCTTTGGCTCCTAGACACTTAGGGTGGATCCCTGGCTATCCCTCAGAGTCAGGCAGCCTGGAGGTTGCTCAGATTCTCGACAGGAGGCTAAATAAGACAAGGTCCTCAGCTAGATGACTGGGTTTTTGGAGAAAATATACCAGTGCCCATCCTTAAGATGTTTGGCTGGAAGCTAGTAAAAGCACAGTCTCACATCTCTATCCAAACAAATAAGTTTCCATGGGGGGGGGGGTAGGCTTCATAACAGGCATCATCGTTGCAAAGGCAGAGGGATGCTTCAGAACATTGTTTGATATAGGGCATATTAACAGCAGAATAACTAGAAGTTGTTTGCAAAGAACTGTGGCTTGTGCTGCTTGAAATGTCAATGTCATCACAGGGTCAATTACTTAGGGGAAGATGTTTCCCTGTGAGGCACAACACCTGCAGAAGGAGATCTTGGAGCCCCATTTCTCCCTTCTTGGTGTGCAGACAGGCAGTGGTGTAGGCTGTTATGCTGAATCATAAGTTCGTGCACCTCCCATATCTCCATTTAGTCAAGTTACATAAGGTCTGATTAGGAGACAGATGGCTGAATCGGGGTAAAGTAAGTATATGCCTTGGTGCTCTGCCTACATATGCTGGAGAAGAAGGGGGGGGCAAGGAATTCTACTGAGCCCTTTGGGGTTCCTTCCACAAACAGGTGTGCTATGCTCATACCTTCATTGTTTTGCCAGCCTTGATTTTAACCAGGTATAGGAATGGTTCATACTACTGCAGTTGGGCTTGTGAAAGCATCAAATTGGTCCTCTGGGCGGGCCTACAGTGTTATGCTACAACGACATGGTGTGTTCACTTCAAAGAACCGCCCCCCCCCCTGCGTGCAAGGGCCCCCCATGATTACTGGCCCAAAATACATAAAGCTGAGCAAGTAAATTATTAGATTTTGACCTGGATCTCATTAGAGAAGTGAATAAAGACAATCACATCTTAATGCTATGATACAGGGGTGTCGAACTCAATTGTTACGAGGGCCGGATATGACATAAATGTCACTTGGTCAGGCCGGGCCATGCCTCGCCAGCCCAGATTGAGAGTGGGGTAGGCGGCTGGCTTGCAGACTGGATAAGAGCTCTCAAGGGGATGGATCCAGCCCTCAAGCCTTATGTTTGACACCCCTGCTCTAATATTTGAATCACTTTTAGGTTACAAACTTAAGCGTGATATCTTGCAAACTCCAGCATGACGACCTACTAAAATGAATCCGCTGGACTCGTTTCTGAGTAAACCTGGTTAGGCATGGTCTATGAGAACTATTAGTATGTGCTAAGGAGATTGCAGACAATGCAAAAAAAAATGATTGAGATGTGTGTGTGGCTGTATAAATAAACACAGAGTCTAGTGGAATGCATTCCTCCATTACCCTTGCACAGTAAAGGTGCCTCAGGAACCAATGAGAGCAGGTAGAACTGGAAAAATCAAAAAACCCAGCCATATGTAAGTGCGGAGAGTCCAAATGACTCATTTTCCTCTGGCATCCCATTACGGTTCAAAATTATAATGGAAAGGTGGTATCCCCTATCCAATATCATTTCATGGGAACGAGAAGCTTGGCTCTGTTCTCATTAACCAATTTTCACCGCCGTGTCGCTAAAAATAAATGTAATTCGTCTGTTTGGATGTGTGCCTGTCAGCATGACTTGAGAGCATCATGCAGATGAAGTTGAGCCCAAAGCTGCAAGTGCATCTCCTGTAGCCAGTGATAACCCCCAAAGGGTAGTCAAGTTTGTTGCAGCAAAAATAAACAGGAGCCTAGTGGCATCTTAAAGACTGAAAGACTAGCATACCCACTAAAGTACATCTGCTGAAATGGGCTCTAGTCCACAAAAGCTTATGCTGAAATAACATCTTTTTTGGTCTTGAAGATACTATCAGACTCCTATTTATTATTCCTATAGGTGGGCTTTAAAATAGCTAAAAGAAGGACTGTTATTCTACAGGATCCATGGGTAAAGTACACATTTTTATAAGTGACACATTTTTATAGCACCAGAACAGAAACCAAAATTAAATCCTCCCCATTATACTGGCAGTTCAGCCCCAGATGCATGTATCAAAGATGCAGGGGAAAAAAGATGAAACAAAGAACAACAAAAATGTAGGCTTACATCTGTTTGTATGATGCTCCATGCATTAGTTAAGCCAATATTTCCATCAGTTCCATATAAATGAAGCCCTTTCTTCAGGTCCCGCTGAGCATACTTATCAATCTGGAAACAAAACACATAGTTGTATATAAGTATGCTGAATAAGTATCTCCAGAATGACACTTTACAGCTAAGTTTCCCCTGGGAAGCCATGGCAATGATAGCACTGAAAGTATGACTTGCATGTAAATTGTGGCAAGTAGCTGGGTGACATTCTGATCTCCTTGAGCTACTCACTAGTATAAAAATGGTGGTGCAGCAACGCCCTTACATTAGGGGGCGTTCCCAGTGCGAAGGGTTAGGAAGCTGCCTAACACCAGCTCCGCCCCCAGGAACGCCTCCTGGGATGACAATGCAATCCAGGGGAGCTGGCATAAGTGGCCCTACGCCAGCGTCCATGCCAGTTTGCACAATGCAAGAGGCACAGACACTGGTGTAGGGGTCACATCAGATCCTAAGAACATTCGGGAGCCCCTTCAGGATTGCACAGTTACACTCTTAATTGTATGACTTTTAACACTAAATCTGCATATGAATAAAATAATGGTTCTGGGGGGAAATTCCTTGCTTGATTATGCCCACTGTGACACATGAGTGCATTATCTCAAAAGTGGTAACCCCTTGTGGTAGAAGGAAGAATGCCTTCTCTAAGAAGGTGCAGGGCGATCATGGATTTGTAAATATTCACATTGAAAATTATGACCTCTTTTTTAATCCACCCAGTTCATCAAGGCACTTTTTAAAATAATAAATCAAGTAATTACTGCAGCTGTAGTAATGTTAACTGATAACTGGTTCTTCCACCTCAAGTTCACTCACTATAATATCCTCACTGTAAAGCAGAGGTTTGGGTATTTTGCATCTGGCTTGTTTAATGATCTTTCGAAAGAACAATACCCAGCTTTTCCACCTGTAGGGGTTGTCAAGAGGGGCTGGTTGGAGCTCTTTGACAGGGGTCTCTTTGGCTAAGGAACTGTTTGTTATAGAAATCACTTGAACAGAATCTTTCTCTTGTGTGGTGAGCTGCCTTTCTATTGTCACTAAACTCTATATGGCATCAACAGAAAATAACCCTGTGTGGAACAACTCTGCGTTATGGAAGAATTGTCAATGCTGCCGATGAGAAAAACTGCATTTTAGCAGTCAGCTTCCAAGAATCATTCCACTTAACAAAAACAGAAGTCTCATAGGAAGTAAACAGCTTCTGATTTATAGTTATTTCCATTTGAAGTTTTATTTATGGCTGAACCAAAATAGGATGCAGAGTGGGTAGAAGGTTTTTCACACGCATTTTTGCCCCTTACCAAAAATACCTTTGGCGCTAGTGTTATTTGTGTGGAGATGCGGCAAAGTGTTTGCTGTGCGGCTCCACAGCAACCATTCCGAATGTAGGAAATATTTCCTGCCCTCACTCTGGATTGGCTTTACAAATCTTGTCATGCAGCCAAACCTGAATGGCTAAGTGGCAGTCTCATATCAGTACATTCACTCCATGATTCACTCCGTACTGGCAGTGAACCGACATAAACGGAATTAAAATGATTCCTTGGGGGCATTCTCAGGAAATGCTTTTATTGTATTGCTGGGATAAGTGAAAAATATACAATATGTCATCTGTGTCCTACCAGCGGTCTGTTATAACATAGATGTTGAAAGGGCCGCCTCCGCTGCCCTTTGAAATCAAGGGAAGTACTGATGGATAAACACGATTACATTTGGACTGTCCTATCTTATTACTTTCTTGCTGAGGTTGTCACTGAACTGTGCAATCTCATCGAATGTTTTCATACATGAATTGGTCTGCAGCTCTTTTCAGTTGGGTGTGCAAAACCAAATGCTCATTCATATTATGAGAACTTTCCTCCCACATCAGCAATGATTAGGGGACAATACTAAGGAAAGGTATTCACCATGCAGACAACCATCCTGACCTATAGGTCTGGCACTCAAATGACAAGCCCAGTTGAAGCAGCAGACACTTGAAGCCTCATGCATGAAAATGGCAGTAAACTCCTCATGTGGGAAAGTGTTCATAGCCAAAAGGGGAGTGCCGCAGACTCTTCATATTTCTCCTTACGACTGAGTCAGGATTCAACTGAAGGGCATGGGATAGACAGAAGTCAGCCAAGAGCAGATAGCTTTCCATCTTGAGCAGATAGCTTTCCATCTTCTTTCTCTTAAGTTACACACCGTGCATTCCTGAGCCAGGCTTAGGAGGCAACGCAGTGGCGCTGCCTTCTAAGGAGGTTTCAACACCGCCAAAACCTCCTCTTGGCACAAAAAATCTGTGCAACCCTCATAGGGTTGCACGGGAGAGATGCCATCTAAAAGGTGGCGTATCTCGGCCCCATTCCCAAGTCGTAACAGCTCAGGGGGCCACCTAATGGCGGCCCCAACCCCTGGCAGGTGCTGTGAGGCTCCGGAAACGTCTCCCGGGAATGCCTCCAGGGAGACGACATGGTCTTTGCAGGCTCTGGCGGTGTCTGGGCCTGGCATGGCCGGGGCCACATGCCAGCGTATGCCGCCCAGACGCCAGCGCTATGGGCCCTTGTGCCCGCGCAGGCCTTTGCCGGCCTCCAAAGGCCTTTGGTTCTGGCCGCCAGTGCATCAGGAATGTGCTGACAGTTATGCTATTACTTGGACGCACATTGACAGTGAATTCTGGTGTCAAAGAGGATTGTGACATAGCTGCAAAACACATTTGTTCTGCACAGTACATGGAATGCCCAGCAAAACAGAGTTGGGATGAAAATTATATATCCCAGAGCATCTGCACAGAGAAATGCACGGTACCTCCTCTTTCTCTCATTGCCTTGAGGAATATATTTACTTTTCCAGTACCATAGCAAAGTTATATTATCTGGAGCAAGAGGTAACAAGATAGGCATGACGAAGTGGTTCACAGGGTGTTCCCAGCTCCCTAATGGTACTATTAACAATTACAAGGTGCTGTAACTATGATTTAGGAAGCAGCAGGTCATTTTGCTCAAAAACTACAAAGCAGCTGGTAGCAAGAGAATTTAGCAGCTGCAGAACTTTATATTAAAGCGTTCATTTACTGAGAAATATTTTTTCCCCTGCTCACATTCTGAATTAAACACAGAAACAGGGTTTTGCATTCTCAGATTATAGCCTACATTTTTTCTTACTTAACTATGGTTTCTGCTATATAGGAAAAAGAATGAGATACTCCCCCCTGAGCGGGGCAGGTGGACAGATATTGGTGTCTGGAGTTAATTAACTCGTAGCTAGCTACATTTGCAGCTGGAAAATAAAATGTAGAAGCTGAAATGAAAGGAGGAAAGAAAGGAACACAAAACAAAAAAGGCAGCTTAGAAACTGAAGGGAGCTGACAGATAAGCAAGGTGTGTCAGTTGAAAATAAGAGTCTCTTGGAAAGGGTTCTTTGCACAAGGAGGCCTTTATATAAGCCTACATTTTATCTGCAGATTACTGTGGACCAGGAGGGTCCAGGCTGAAAAAGAAGACTAAGAAGCACATTCAAGGAGAGTCAAAATGCCGAGGTGGCTTTTCTTCAGTCAATTCTGCAAGCCGTTTGACACAGCCCCACAGCGTGATAATCCCTCTGACTAGGCTTCAGATGTTGGCCTACTTAAAGTAATCTTCATGCTCTGCTTCAAATCAATAATTTTAATAACCCAAAGTCAACATGTATAAAAAGTCTGAAGGATGCAGAGGAACAGGTGTGTCTTAACACATTTTCTCATTTGACCATAATAGATAGCTTAACCAGGCATTTCTGCTCAACACTGCAGTATGCTAGAGAATCACCCATATACAACCTCTATATATTAGCAGGTAGTCTGGGCGCTCTTCAGCTTTTTCCAGGACACCAGCCCTAAGAGCCATAAACAGCTAACCTGAATAACAGCAGGTATTTTATGGGTGCATGTAATGCCCACTGAGGTATAGCAAGGTTGTCTTTCCAGCAATGCTGGAAATTTAGTCCAGGCGATAGGATTTGTGTTTGTTACATGGATTATTTCCTTTCTGTGTGAAGAGGAGGAGGAGGTTTTTATATGCTGACTTTCTCTACCCCTTAAGGAAGACTCAAACCGGCTTACAGTCACCTTCCCTTCCCCTCCCACAAACAGACACCCTGTGAGGTAGGTGGGGCTGAGAGAGTGTGACTCGCCCAAGGACACCCAGCTGGCTTCATGTGTAGGAGTGGGGAAACCAACCCGGCTCACCAGATTAGCCTCCGCCGCTCATGTGGAGGAGTGGGGAATCAAACCCGGTTCTCCAGATCAGAATCCACCACTCCAAAGCACCGCTCTTAACCACTACACCATGCTGGTAGAATGGATGGTGCTTGAAGAGGCACATAAAAGAAGACTTCCTTTTGTGGGGGGATTCCAGGAGTGGGTCCACAGAGATTCTGAGGGGGTGGGCTGGCTAAATTAAAAACACCCCCCCCCCCCAAAAAAAACATAGTGTCAGGAGATGACCTGGACAGAACCCATGCAAAAAGATGGAAACCAATTTGGTAACCTGAAGACTATTTCACCTCTCTCTCTTTATTAACTATCACAGGGAGATGTTTTAGACCTAGGGAAAGATAGTGGTATATATTACTTCATCTGTTGCTTTGTACTTAGACATCTACTTGCTCACCATTTCTTTTCCCCTTTTGTAATCAGTTTTAATTACAGCCAAACTGATTTTAATTTAATAAGTTAGTGGCTTCCTAGAGGCACCTGGTTGGCCACTGTGTGAACACACTGCTGGACTTGATGGGCCTTGGTCTGATCCAGCAGGGCCTTTCTTATGTTCTTACTAGCAAAGCGATGTCTTTCGCGGCTTTAACATGGCAAGGATTCTCCATGCTGCAAATGCACAGGCAACGGGGCTTCCAGGTGGGAAGTTTTCTGCCAACAGCCCCTCATCAATCTGTCAATTTCCCTGTTGCACCACTAGAGGGCTATTGAAATAAAACAGGGAATCTCTGTGGCAATTACCATTTTTAAAAAGAAAGATCTCAAAAAGTCCTTTGGTAGTATGGTAGGGAAAACGGTGGCTGTGAAGCGCTAACAACCGGAAAATCGTGCATATGTGGGTGTGATCTATACAAAAGCGGGACCTCTAAAAATATGCATCTTCCTGTCCAAACAATTGGTTAATATATTTGGACAGCATTCTCTCCAAAAAGTTTTTATCAAAGCAGATTTGAGAAAGAGCATACTAATAGCAGGAAAACCTGAAAAGAGGCCAATTAGAGGATGGTGGCATGTGGATCTCCCCCCCCCCCAAAAAAAGGTGAAAGATTTATACTATATGAAGAGAAACCAAAAAACACTCCAATTTGGAAGCACGGGTAAAGAAAATACTCTGGGTGAAAGTGAAGCGGGTCAGTACATTTCGAGAGACTAGGCTCTTAGAATCGACCCCTTCCTGAAAAGGGATATGTTATCTTATTCTGCCAGTCACCTACTAAGCAGGACTCAACTACTTTACCTACTTTTAAAAAGCAAGTCTTTACTTCCAGTAAATATGTGTAAATGCAAGTTATAAAGTATTTATGTTCAACAACAATGTATTTAACAATGTTTGTATATGCAGCAACAATGTATGTAACAATGTATACTGTTAAGCAACAAGTTCTACATACTATTCAAAATCTTAATCCAACGTTTCAAATATAACAGTCAAAATCCACTGATTTAGGTTGAAGTATCTAATTCAAATTCCAGAATAATATATTAGTAAAGCCGTACATACCGATCAGCTTTTTCTGAGACTCTCTAAGAGAGAAGTCTGAAGTACCAGTCTTACTGGGTCTATATTTATACTATTTCAGTTACCTTGAGGCTGTGCGTTTCTGCTCTATTTTAAGCAGCCTTCAATATTTCAAGTCACCTGTTCCCTAAACATGCTGGAATTTCTCAAGGCAGGAGATTGTATTGCTAACTATAAACAATCAGTTTTAAGCTTTATCATTACTCTATATATTCATATTTAGTATCATTCTCATCTATAGAAAAATAGCTTTCATTTGAGCCTATGCATTAATTTCTAGGAGCCTAGTATCCATATGTAAATCATAAAACATAATATAGTTCACATTACAATATTTGTATATTTTGGACAGTGCACTTGTACACCTGTCTATGATGTCATAACATTTAACATCTGTGATCCTGCTGGAATTCTAGCAGTATGCTATTAATGGATATTCCAGTAGCCAGTACTGATTCTGATGTCCAAGCTGGAATTTCTCCAGTAGGCCATTGGTAATGATAGACTGGAAGTTCTCCAGTAAGTCATGATAGACTGGAAGTTCTCCAGTAGGCAGTGAATGTTACTTGCTAAGTTGCTTGAACTTGTCAAGGTGTCTGTAAGAATGTGAACAGTGAAATGTAAATGTAAGAGGCAGAAAACCTTTTGCATAAGAGTATTCCTTTTAAAAGGAAATACATTTTCTGTATGTTGTGTTTGTGGTGCTATATTCTGAATAATTCTACATATGTACAACACCAATACCATGTTCATGTGCTGTATATGTCAAAGCCTGTGATAAAAGAAGCTTGTTTTCCCTTTTAAAAAAATAACAAAACTGGTCTTCTTGAGGTCATGCTGCCTCATATAAAAGCCAAAGCTTAGTAAGTGTGTGCCAAAATACAAAGAGAAGATGAGAAAGCTCTTGCCTGAATCTGATCTACCAAATCAGGTTCATGTTCAGGGTAAATTGTCGTAGGTGCATAGGAAAAAAGCCTGCAATTATAAAATTATGGAAAGAACTTGAAGCGAGGGTTTTTGGTTGGCAGAAGGACTATAAAATTGCAGATCTCTGCCTGTTCCTGCTGGTGATAGAAGCAGTTAAATATGAGGATGGGGGAAGGGCAGGGAATAGAGCTGGAGAGCTGATCTGTTTCCTCTTTCAGTTCTAGGGACTTGGGACCAGCTGGATAAAATTCCCACCCCCATGATAGAACAGAGGGGGTGTTTTACCACCGGGGTAGGATTGCCAGATCCCTGTTTTACCACAGGGGTAGGGTTGCCCAGTAGAGGGGCCAAATCATGTCAACCTAGAGCCTTCTAAAACAATAGCTAGTGAGCCCATCACAGGTAGGGTTGCCAGGTCCCTCTTCGCCACTGGCGGGAGGTTTTTGGGGTGGGGCCTGAGGGAGGTGGGGTTTGGGGAGGGGAAGGACTTCAATGCCATAGAGTGCAATTGCCAAAGTGGCCATTTTCTCCAGCTGGAGAAATCAGTTGTAATAGCAAGCGATCTCCTGCTGGTACCTGGAGGTTGGCAACCCTACACAGAGAAAACATGGCTGTCATAATTGGCATGACTGTTGAAACTTTAAAACAAGGCGAACCATGTATGCTTTTTCAAAAGCTACATTTTTTCATAACACCCTTGGCACATCTCCTTAGACCCCATTACCTAAACTGAACCAAAATCATGTTAATTAGAATGGCCCCTGTTTCACTCAACTCCTTCTCCTTCCACTGTTCCCCAACCTCCATGTCTATTTTTTTTTATTGGAAGCTCCTTATGGCAAGGACCTTGTTCATGAAAGAATCAGTCACAACAACTGAGGACTGCTGGCTTATGAAATGGACCAGAGACTGTAGGGCCTTGACGGGGACTCCCAGCTTCCACCTCCCCCATGAGCTCTATTGCAACACTATGCAAATTTCTACCTGTATGAAAGGAACGCTACCGTACAACATGAATCCACCTTCCTTCCCAAAGCCACTTGTGTTTAAACCCAGATTCATGAACTGGGATCACGTTGTTTATACATTAATGTCATCAGGTGTCTCCCCCCCACCCCAACACACACCTATGTATGTATGAAACACACACACATTTTAGAAACAATAAGATTAAGTTAATATTTTCTTAGCCCTGACCTGGATGGCCCAGGCTAGCCTGATCTCGTCAGATCTCAGAAGCTAAGCAGGGTCAGCCCTGGTTAGTATTTGGTGGGAGACCACCAAGGAATACCAGGGTTGCTGTGCAGAGGAAGGCACTGGCAAACCACCTCTGTTAAGTCTCTTGCCATGAAAACCCCAAAAGGGGTCACCATAAGTCGGCTGTGACTTGATGGCACTTTACACACACACGATATTCTCTTATACTAAATTAATACTACTCTTCACAACCTAAGGGTATTGCGGCTGGCTGGATCTAAAGAGAGTAAGGGTATTTGTGTGTGTGTGTGTAGTTCATGACAGTGTTCCTGTGAATTCTCACCTGTGGACAGAAATCCTTATTTCAGGCCTGACTGCTCTTTCAGTGTCAGATTTCCCTCACCCTTCCCCCAATTACTGCTATTCCAAGCAGCAATTATTTCATAGCGAAGGAATAGGCCCAGGCAGTGTTTCAATATTGGTAAGTAAATATTTCTGACCTTTCTGATGATTGCTTCCCTCCTCCCACTAACACGGGAGAAGAAGCTGTAAAAGAAATGACAAAATATCCAATTGTTTCCCACTGGGTGAAACTTCTAATTTCATGCCTTGATAATCATTCTCTACAGATAGCGAGGAGCTGAAAATTGAATGTAAATAGAGAGCATCTAATCTATAAGGTCATTTGCAGGAGCCCCGTTTCCTTTTGGGGAAAAGATGTGATTGATTGTACCTCTAGATGAGGACAGCGTAATATTGGGTGGGATATTATCCTGTACATGAACTTGGAGGTGAAAGATTCAGAACCTCATTTCAAGATTGAGGCTGTGCAAGTCTTGGTCATGAAAAGATATGAAATCCACATCTTCCAAGGAAGAGACGGTATTAAGGCCTGATCCAAAGCTTTTGAACTTAGCACAGGGCTTTCAATGAACTTTAGAATCTGGCCCTGTCCAGTTTAAGAAGTGATTATTGTCTTATGGTTGTTAAGCAGTTGTTATCTGTAATGTAAACTTGTGATCATTTTTGATGCAATATATGAGTTTCCAGATTTATCATCTAGTGCATTATCCGAAAATTGTAGTGTCTTGAATTATGGTCAGAGATTTGCCAAATGATAGCATTTCATATTGACATGGCATGGTATTGGATCAGAACATTACTTCCCAACTTTTTAAACAACAGAAGTTAAATGAAAAGTGTGCAGTAAGCTAAAAAATAAATTGGCAGTTAGAGTTTTAGCACACTTTGAAGGTGCAGGGTAAATTTCTATGTTGCTAAAAGACCAGCCTTTTTAGGATCCTAAAAAGCTTCCAGGATTGTAATGAGAAGTTGCATAAACACACACACATGGAGACTGGTGTTTGTATTCAGGATGCAGTTTGTGGTTTTCTGCAGAACAATTCCCATCACTGAACAGGCAAACCATGGGTCCAGTTAAGAAATGGCTCGTCTCCTTCTGCAATGGAACTGCAATAGGGAAGCTATTAACCTCAACCTTGCTGTACACATGAGTCTCCTATAATAGACATATAACTTTTGAAATCCTACCCTTAGAATGGAAAGTTGTTCTGGACAAACCTGTATGCTTGACCAGTAACAAGCAAGATAGGCGCCTGATTTTCTCTATGACCTAATGGAATACCAAGAAGATCATATGCTTAAAGAAGGTGAAGTTGTATTTCTTACAGTGTAGCAGTACCACCTTTTGGGATATGCCCCTTCTTGGCAAATCATAGAAATGACACCTGCTAATGAACAGCTGTTACTAAATATGTTTTCTGAAAGCCTGGGAGACCATTGGTGCATACTCAGAGATCTCACTTCAAACAAATTTATTTTCACCCGAATCTAAACTTAACATCCAACAAACAAATATATTTCATGTGGATGAAGTGGTTATTAAGATCTACTATTCATCTTGATTATGAATGTTTTATGCCACTGAGTAATCATCACTCCTTTCTTTATATACCAGTTCCTGCAAACAGTTAGGTCCACCAGTCACACATCTCATTTAGACCACCTCATAGGTACCCCTCATATATTGGATGGTGAATGAAATCTCAGGTTTAAACTTTCTCAAAAAATGAAGACAATCCCCACACCCTGTGGATAAACATGTCACTAGAGACAGAATTCCCATTAGCTTTCACAAGGGCTACATGAGGCAGAAGCAAATCAACAGAGGAAGTAATAATTTCTATTGTTAAAACTAATGACCACTATATAATTTTAAATTGAGTGGAACAGAAACACTTAGTATATAATCTCTAGCAAGAACTGTCAGCCAAGAAAGGAAGAACTGTTGGTTTATGCAGTGATGAAAAAACTTGGCCGTATGCCCACGAAGCCATTTGAGAGCAATCCCAAGAGAATTACCTTTGTATCAGTTGTTTTTATTTTTTAAGCTAATTTAGACACACATGGGAAAGATTTATTAATTACAAAATGCAGTTTGAGGACTGAAAGTAGCATATGCTCGTATTACCTCCTGCAGATATGCAAACAGTGCAACTTGACCTTGCGCTAAGAAGGATCACCCCAAAAGGTAAAATTTGGCGCCTCTGCGCTCAATTACTGCCCCTTTCAATGCACATTTCCCCAGTAATCTAATTTTCATCTTCTGCCAGTTTTGTGTGGTGATTGTAATAGGCATGTGCTGTCTTAAATGTATTACTGCATTATGAGGCCACAGTCCAAGATGGTAGCTCCCTAATTCATAAAGAAAAAATAAAGTCACATGGAAACAGGGGAATGACTATTAGGATAATTCCACGTTCTATTTAAGGTTATGCAAGAAATCACGCCATGCTAAGGTGGTTCAAGAAGTTATTTGCATGTGGATAGAGCTTGTAAATGGAATTGTCACACTGAAATGTATGTATTTATTTTTAAAACATTTAGCCAACCTGTTGCCACCTGAGAGCCAGCGTGGTGTAGTGGTTAAAAGCAGTGATTTGGAGCGGTGGACTCTGATCTGGAGAACAGGGTTTGATTCCTCACTCCTCCACATGAGCGGCGGAGGCTAATCTGGAAAAACGGATTGGTTTCCCCACTTCTACACATGAAGCCAGCTGGGTGACCTTGGGCTAGTCACAGTTCTATTAAGAGCCCTCTCAGCCCCACCTATCTCACAGGGTGTCAGTTGTGAGCGGGGAAGGGCAGGTGATTGTAAGCCGGTTTGATTCTGCCTTAAGTGGTAGAGAAAGTCAGCATATGAAAACCAACTCTTCTTCTTCTGCCACAAAGGGGCCGAAGGCAGCTTACAAAAAGCTCTGAACCAGCCGAAGGCAGCTTACAAAAAGCTCTGAACCACAATAAATATCTGTAGACAAAAAGGAACTTAGACATCATTAAGCAATAAGCAAGGGGTTGGGATAGATGGCCTGTATGGCCCTTCCAACTCTGAGTCTATGGTTCTATGATCACAAAAAAGTAATATATCAGCCACCAGTAAACAACCATTCTTATCAGGCAAACAGTTCTGTTAGCTGACTGAAGCCAGTTCATGGATGCAAGGACTGTGGATCTTATGTTTCCTTCTTTCCCAGTCTTTCCTGATCTCAGGAAAGTTTGTTCTTGGGGTCATGGGACCAATGTTGGTCAAGAGGCTACCATGAGGAGGGGGAAGAGGGAGGAAAGCCACTCTCTTTCCTGTGGTTAGAAAGGACTGCTGGGGGAGGGGCTTGACCATGACTATCTGCACCTTTTGCTGAGAGATCACTGGACCCACCCAACATTTTGAAAGGTGCGCAGCTCATTCCTGAGCCCAGCAGTGCCCAGGGCCGGCATGGCCGGGGCACTGCTGCTGGGCCTCCAAAGGGGTTCGGAGGCTGCTGTGAGCAGGAAAAAGGGCCGTTTAACTCCAAAAAATAAAAATTGGAGGAGGGGGAGCCCCATAGACTAAAGCAATGCTGCGCCATCAAAAACCTGGCGCAGCACCACTGAGGCAGGGAGGGTGTACCCAGGCTGGAAGGGGTTAGGAAGCTGCCTATCGGCAGCTCCTCCCCTCAAAATGCTCCGGGAACACCCCCCAGGCCGACGGTGCAAGCACCTGCGCTGGTGGGACGTCAGCAGGAAGCCAGGCAGGGTGTCCCAGGGCTGTGCTGCTGTGGCAGCCCACAGAGGCCAGGGTGAGCACTCCAACGTCAGCATCTGTGCCAGTCTTGGTGGTGCAAGGGGCACGGGCGCCAGCTCAGCCTCTTCCACGCCTCCTATGGGCTTTCGGCCCTGGGGGTTAGGAATGGGCTGTAACTGGAACAACTCAGCCTTACGGCACCTTTAAAACACCAAGGGCAAAATGGGCAGCCTCAGTGTTCTATAGTGTTGGGGATGCCACAGAAATCAGACAATGGCAATCTGTACCATTTGACAGGAAGAGCTGACCTGAAGGTTTTGCATGGTGATTTAACCCACTTAAAAGATAAGCAGACACACTTGAAACAGTTGTACCTTCCAAGTAGTCTTCAAGAGAAACCTCATGTAGATCATGTTACAATAGTTCACTCTCGACTGTGGCATGGATTAGTGTTTCTAGGTCAGTCAAGTCCAAGAAAGAATGCAGCTTCCTCGATATATGTAGCTGCAAAAAGTTGTTGTTGTCTTGCTGCTGCTACATCCTGTCTATCCAACAGAACAGCCGGGTCCGAAAGTACAGCCAAGCACTCAAATGAGTCTGTTAATGAAAAGCTCACCCCATCCAAAATAGGCAACTTCATTTCCTCAAGGACCTTAGCCTTGTCAATCTATATTGAAAGCTGTCTTATACTGAATCAGACCCTTGGTCCATCAAAGTCCGTATTGTCTACTCAGAACGGCCTCCGTGTTGTTTGGATTAAGTTTCAGCATGTTTTCCTTCAGCTGGCAGCTTCCAGAGGTTTATTTAATGAAATATAGAACTGGGCATCATTTTTGTAGTGATGACACTCAGCCCTATAAATATTATTTTATTTATTTTAAACCTTTCTGTGCAACGGCAAACCACCTCCGAACGTCTCTTGCCTTGAAAACCCTATGGAGTCGCCAGACGTCAGCTGTGACTTGACGGCACACACCCAAAAAAGCTGCCTTTCCACCCAATTCAGAGAGCCAGCGTGGCATAGTGGTTAAGAACGATGGAGTCTAATTTGGAGAACAGGGTTTGGTTCCCCACTCCTCCACATGAGCGGCGGATTCAAATTTGGTGAACCGGGTTTGTTTCCCCGCTCCTCCAAATGAAGCCGGCTGGGTGACCTTGGGCTAGTCACAGTTCTCTCCGAACTCTCTTAGGCCCACCTACCTCACAAGGTGTCTGTTGTGGGGAGAGGAAGGGAAGTTGATTGTAAGCCGCTTTGAGACTTCCTAAAGGTAGAAAAAAGCAGGGTATAAAAACCAACTCTTCTTCTTCTTCCCCAAGGCAGAGGGAAGCATGGGAGATAGTCCTCAACCCTGTGGAACTCTGACATTTTTATTCCTCCCCTTCCTATTTTTGTGCTTCATTTGAGGGATCATGAAGATCTTGGGTTAATATCCGGACCAGCCTTAGCTAGGACAAATAAAATTAATAATAAATAAGAATACATATAGTATGGACAGATGTCTATCTTTCTGCATATCTTTCTACACTACAACTTTACATTGGTTTTATACCAGTTAAAGCATTCTTCAAATAGTAGTTTTGTGAGGGTGTTGGAAAATTTCCATTAAGGATCCCTATCTCTCCTGCTAGAGCTACTGTTCCCAGGATTCTCTGAGGAAAGAAAAGCTTTATAAACTACTGTAATGTGCTCCATGCAGGGCTGCTGGTTCAGAAAACAGCTTTACAACCCTCTTGGGACCATTCCGGAAGAATACAATTAGGGAGAGTGAGGAATATGTGGGATGACTGGAAAAAAAATGAAGGTGGAAACAAGCAAATGCCATAACTTCACTCTTAAAGGATATGTTTCATCTGTACCTTGACTCAAGTTATGATCCATGCTGAACATTAAAGGAAAAAGACAACCAGAAACAACATCAGACTGAGCAAGGGAGCCTCTGTTTTAGTCCATGAACTCACAGCTACCAGCTATGTTCAGCTGAATTTCTCTCACATTTTGGCTTCTTTCCCCAATGCACATCAAAGGAAAAAGAAGAAGGCATCACTATAACCTGAGACAAGACAAGACACTCTCCAAGGCAAAGAGTTGCCAACTTGTCTGGTAGTTCTGTCAGTGCAAACAAGCAGCTCATGAGATTATCTATCAAAGGTGCCCTTTGTCACAGCTTTACGGTTCAGACCTCTCCTACAAAGGGAGACAAGTTGGAGATCAGGTAGTGTGAGATGCCGCACGCATTTACCGATGGCAAATGAAGCAGAAAGGGAACAAAGATTTTTTAAAAACTGGAATTTCAGACTGCATCCAATAACCACTTGCAGCTTCTTTCAGATGGAGCACAGCATACTTGATGGTAATCTTGAGGGTAATCTCCCCACTACCCTACACGGTAAACATCAACACATATTGACTCTTACAGTATTATCCCCCTTCTAGATGGGGCCCAAGGCTACCAAGTTTCACAGGATCTATCCCTGCCTGCTCCTACAAATGTGTTTTGATCACTGCATGGAGGCCCGTGCTGGGGAAAGATGGAGTGGTAGGAGATGCAGGATGGCTCTCTGCTCCCTCGGCACAGCCTGGTTGCTGACTAGACAGCAGCCTGTTTTCATGCCTGTGTTGCTAGGATCCTGCCTCTTTAACCTGGAGGCCAAAGAAAGGGAGAACTGGCTGCATTTGTTCAACAGCAAATGATAAGAAAATGGGGATTTTTCTTTTTCTTTAGAGAGGGCAAAGAGACCATATGTCTCTTATCTGGGTGGGGTTTTCATGCTTTGGAAAAAAAATGAAGAGGAATTTATCTGGGGGGGGGGATTCGTATTCGCCTCTGCATTTATTTTACTAATTTAAAATATTTATTCTTCGCCTCTCCCTCTACCAAGGTGACTTACAAATATATGTGTGTAGCTAAAACAGTGAAACAACCCCATTGTACACTACACCTTAAACTGTAATTGCTTGCCAAAAATTATCACCAGCTAGAAACTCCACAAACGCAACTGCAGAGTGGGCAGCAAGGAAGAGGTACATGGAAAGGCAAGAAGGTGGGAAGCTTAACCTGGGCACCCTCCACTCGTCTGGAGGCTTGGAGTACAGAAGGTGGGAGGAAAGAGCTGTAACCTGGTTGAAGGTGGGGAGAGTGGTAGAGATAAAGTGGTGATGGGGGGGCAAGAGTGGAGAAACTGGGGGCCAGAAGAGGGGTGGGATTTCCCTCCCCTGTGAATCTCATGGGTCTCTCGCTTGTCAGGTCCAATAGCACAACCTTCCATGGGTAAAGCTGGGACAGACCTGATAGGAGGAACTTTGAGTGAGTAGAATCAAGGGAAGCCTCAACATAGCCTCTCTTTTTTAGGTTGCTCCAGGTATAGTTTATGTATCATTGAAAAACTGGCTTACAAAGTTATAGTAACTAGCTGGTGTGACCAAAGGTACTGCCTTGGTACCAGTACTCAGCATTTAGCGTTACCATTTGTATCCCTTTGGGAATGGTTGAATTCGTCTGTGCAACTGTGGTCTTGAGATGATGTATCCTGTATTGGAACCTTACACTTGATATTATACATAAGTTGCTTCTTTCATCCCTATGGGAGATTGGAAATAATTTGAATTTCTTGACATGGAAATATGCGTATTGAATGACTCCAATTAAAACGGGGCTAAAGAAGAAAAGAAACTATCGTCTCCCTTGCTACTCTTCCATGAAGACTTCTTTCCAGTTTTATTTCCATTGAACTTTTCATACTTGTACCTTTGGGACTACTTAGATATTGTTGTATATATTTCCTTGTTCCAGTTCATGTTGATAGTCACCTTTTGCACTTAATATACTGTGTTGTTTATCATAATGATTCAAACTGAGGCTGCAGCAAGGAAGAGAGGTTTTTTTAAAAAACACTTACCAAAACTCACCTTCTAGCTGCTATTAGCCCCACTTAAGGAAACATACAATCTGTGTATTTCCCACAGGGGATCAATCCGCTCCAGTAAGGCATTTAAGATTGGCAAATCAGAATTGGAGGGGATTAACCCACTTTGGTTTCAATCCAAAACCATTTACCAATTTTAAAAAGTGCTTAGGAGATCCATTCACAGACCTCCTCTTAGTGTCTCATCTAATCAGTTTCTTGTTGCCCCCCCTTCATGAAGTTTAGAGCTGAGAAAAGAGCTCTTCACCAGAGAGCTTCACCAGATGTGACATTTTCCACATCCACAACACTGTGTTCACCTCCTTGTAGGGAAGTGGGCAGGACTCTCATCAATCCGAAGTACAGGTGACAGCAGCTGAATGGTTTTCAGCCAATGGGCTGTCCCATCACAGATGCTGTGGGTTGCTGCTTGTTCTTTGCTGTTCTGGGAGGTCATCCAAGGGTACTGGTAGTATAGGAGAACCCCCCTTCCCCATGGGCCAACAGGTGTGTATCAGAATCCAAGGGCAGAAAGTCCTCCAAAACAATAATGTTGTATTCCCCACTAAGAGGTGCTGTGTCCCGCTGAGCCAGGTTGTACTAGTCCCTGCAGCGGATTCCTCTCTTCGAAGTCAGGTGTGGAGAAGTGGCAGATTTTGAAAACTACACTTAATATATATGGCACGAGGGGGGAGGGGCTGCAGACCAAAATTATTTGACCAAATCCAATAACTGTTAATCTAGAGCAGAGGTGTCAAACTCATTTTTTACGAGGGCCGGATATGACATAATGTCACTTGGTCGGGCTGGGCCATGTGTACCATAAAATTTAATGCCAGGTACCAGAGATACCCCTGACCTGGATGGCCCAGGCTAGCCTGATCTCGTCAGATCTCAGAAGCTAAGCAGGGTCAGCCCTGGTTAGTATTTGGATGGGGGACCACCAAGGAAGACCAGGGTTGCTGTGCAGAGGAAGGCACTGGCAAACCACCTCTGTTAGTCTGTTGCCCTGAAAGCCCCAAAAAGGGGTCGCCATAAGTCGGCTGTGACTTGACGGCACTTTACACACACACACCAGAGAGACAAACTTTATAGAAGACACAGGCAAAGTCAGTTAATGATACTTTATATTTTTACTTAACATACAAACATGCTTAATATAATAATACTCTTACAGTATTTTCTTTTATTTAAGTCTTTGATAATTGACACCTTGGGACTGGGGAAGATGGCTGCCTTGGCTGGCGAGTCCGCAATAGACTCACCAGCACAGATTGGGACTGGGGGAAAGGTGGCTGCCTCAGCAAGCTTGTGGGCCAGATAACAGCCCTCAAGGGGCCTGATCCAGCCCTCAGGCCTTACATTTGACACCCATTCTCTAGAGAAAGAGCTATGCTCATTAGCTTAATGCTGATACTGTCACCAGCTTTCTGCCTTTTAAGAAGTTTCAATTCAGCACCAGAACCTACATGACCGGAAATGGGCACTGGGACTGTGTCTGAGTCACATCACAATATCAGCAATGCATATCTTTGTTCAAGGATGCCAAAGTCCATCAGAAAAAGCAGAGCCACCTAAGAGCTGGTGGACAGACAGCTTTCTGTGTGATCAGCACCAGCGCTGGCAGATTGAAAATCATGTGCACCATCTGGAAGTTGCAAAGTTGGCAAAGAAGGGGAAAAAAACCACGAGGCATATTTGCCCTCACCCAGAAATACAAAACACCTTCTAGATTTTTCATTCTCAACTAGAAAGGTGTGGCCTATGATGCTACACAACTACAGGTCAATCAGATCTTTGAGTTACGCCCATGCCCAGAGCATACCTCTCCCTCGCCTTTTCCAGACAGTTTAGGAATAAAAAGATGAGCAGCTGTCGGTATAGATCTCACTAACAGATTCTTCATTTACTGCCTGTCGAGAAAGCCAGTCTTTGCTGTTTCACTCAGATACTTGTTAATTCGTTCCAAGAGCTCTATTATCTTATAATACACTTGAATGTGTTTTGTACAATGCAAAGGGAATGTAATAGTGCTTAAACAGACAGCTTCTCATTTCACAAAATGATTCCAGAAAGTAGATCTTGTTGTGGTTCTCCGATGCTTTTATATTGCTGATGATATTTTCCTATGACAGTGCTTGGTATTCTAGATCCCTGGCAATATTCTGTTTAGCCGTCAAATGCCTGAAAAAATACATCACTAGTTGGGTACTGTGGTTGAGTATAACTCAGTTAAATCACAGTGAAAACATCAACAACAATAAATCTAGTCAGATGTATTTGACATCGTCTCCAGAGCAATACAAAAATATGATCTTAAGGGTTGTTTGTTTGCAATATAGGATTATAAATGTAAAGGAGTCTAGTCAATAATGACCACTATGTAAATAGACATACAAAAGATACTCTGGGTCAAAGCGACCACATATTCCAGAGAAAGACCTAGAAATTATTTACAACTGCAATACTGTAATGAAAATATTAAATACCAAAATAAGGTAAAATGGAAACAATAACTTTGATGTATATCCAGCAGGTAGATATTGTGAGGTAAGTTATGGTGTTGCAATAATTATACATTGTGTGTGTAAAGTGCCGTCAAGTCACAGCCGACTTATGGCGACCCCTTTTCAGGGTTTTCATGGCAAGAGACTTAACAGAGGTGGTTTGCCAGTGCCTTCCTCTGCACAGCAACCCTGGTATTCCTTGGTGGTCTCCCTGCTTAGCTTCTGAGCTTAGCTTCTTAGCTTAGGTGACCATGCTTAGCTTCTGAGATCTGACAAGATCAGGCTAGCCTGGGCCATCCAGGTCAGGGCAATTATACATTACATACTGCTTATTGATATTCTCCTGAGGTTCCATTTTTGACTTCACTATTTGGTAGCTTTCTGTTACTGACCTTCCTTTTGATACCATCCTGGGAGACTGTCCCCAACCTCGCCCCTTTTGGTTACATTGGGTTTTCATACCAGTCTTCTTACTTCCTCTGTATCTATCTTTTCTAGATAGGGTTGCCAGCTGCCCGGTTGTGGCGGGCAATTGCACGCCAATCAACCGGGCTGGCCGCCGACCAGCTGATGGCCGGCGGGAGGAAGGAGAAAGGGGGGAACGATCCCCCACACGCTCCCGAGAAGGCTCCAGCCTCCTGTTTCACGCTGCAAGCCCAATCGGGCTTGTAGCATGGAAAGGGAGGCTGCAGCATTCCTCCCAACCCTGCTATGAGCTCGCTCCGAGCTTGCACACAGCAGGGCTTGGAAGGCTCCAAGCACGCTCACAGCAGGGCATTGAAACTGGAAGTGGAGTCAGGAGCGCGCAAGACTCCCTCCACCCAGCCCAACGGAAGCTCCTGCCCAAGGTAAGTGGGGACCTGGCAACCCTATTTCTAGATACGTTATGATTACCACTGTTACTTCTCTGACACCTGCTTTGATAGCATGCTCCTCAAGGTAGGCTTTTTTATATAGCACTCTCTTACAGATGTTATCTTTCTGACCCTCTTTTTGATTGCTTTCTCCTGAAGATGACCTTCTTTTTTGATCATGAATGAAGGTTTAATATCTTCAACTACCGTGCTGCTAACTGGTCATGTCTGTGATGGGGAATCAGACCCTGCAGCTGAACAATTTGCACTGGTAAAACAAAAACTACCTAGAGTTTTTATCAGAAAATCAGTATAAGAGTAACCCCCTTTTCCCCCTGCTGCAGTGCAATAGCTGATTTGTATCCACCATTTTTAATGTGGGGTCCCAGAACATCAATACCGTATATACCCATGTATAAGCCGACCCGCGTATAAGCCGAGGTGCCTAATTTCGCCCCAAAAATGGGGAAAAATTAGGCACCCGCGTATAAGCAGAGGGTTGGCTTATAGCCCCTCCCCCCCAAACTTACCTTCACTCCAGGCCCGGCGGTGGCGGCGGCGGGCCCCCCGCAGGAGGCTCCCCCAGGCCGGTCCTGGGCAGAGGGAGCTGGGCGCGCCCGGCAGCGGCGGCGGCGCAGGCTTCCCGTGGCCGCAGGAGGCTCCCCCAGGCCCGTCCTGGGAGAGGGAGCCAGGTGTGCCTGGCGGCGGTGGCCGCGCAGCCTTCCCGCGGCCGCAGGAGGCTCCCCCAGGCCCGTCCTGGGCGGAGGGAGCCAGGCGCGCCTGGCAGCAGCGGCGGCGCGGCCTTCCCACTTCCTCACAGGGCGCTCCTGGCCGGGGGAAGCCATGCGGGCCCAGCAACGATGGCGGCAGCGGCGGCAGCGGCGGCGGCAATGGCGGCTGCGGTAAGTTCCCTCCTCCCTCCTCTCCCTCCTCCCCCCTCCCTCCTCTACCGTATTGACCCGCGTATAAGCCGAGGCCAGCTTTTTCAGCCTTTTTTTTGGGCTGAAAAACTCGGCTTATACGCGAGTATATACGGTAACTTATTCATCTAGTTTTTAAAAACTAATAGACTCTTGAAGATGCAAGCAAGACGAAAACAACAAAAAACTAACGGAAACAATTTTATTAAATTATTTTCCAGATAAACCAATGGATAGTCGAGTTATGTTTCTCCATATACTAACAGTAGCTAGAACAAATTTTACGAGATATTGGAAAAGCAATAAATTATCTGATTTAAATAATTGGCTTGATAAGGTTAAAGAAACTTATGCTTTAAATAAGTTGACATAACAATGACAAAAATACGGAAGAACTGGACTCTTGCTGGAATTTAACCATTTCAAGGATAGAAAAAACACTACAATGTGTAACTTGCAGAGAGGGATGTAATAATCATGTGGATCTTAAATAAATAGAGTATTGCTTGGTTCACTGTTATGGGAACTTTAGTTATATTACCAACACGGTTTTAGTTTCTTTTCAAGAATTTGTATTATGAGTAGATCTGTCATGGATGATAAATGGATGTTATATTTCCATTTTCTTTTATTGTTATATTCTCATTTTCTCTTAATAAATTAAAAAAGGGGGGTAACCTACCTTCTTGTCTTATCTGCAACGTGATCACAATGCAGCTATTGTGTTATGTAAATTCACCACAATTTTTAAAGTATATATTGGGGTTAATTTAGACCACAATATCTTGGATATTTCCATCACTTGTCCCTGGTGCTCAAATTATAGGGAGACAGGGGAGGCAGCTAAACCCCACCCTGATTCCCTCTCCCATCGGTTCTCATAAGTGACATCCTCAGCTCTGTTCCAACAGGATGCTGTACAAATTACAAATGATTACTTGTAAACCTGGTTCACAGTAATCCTAGAAATATAGCAAACTTTGTAAACCATACGCACAGCAATCATCTTATAACCTCTTCAGTTCAACAGCAAATTTTCACGGCTTCTCAACTGCTCTGTGGGGTCAGAGTGAAACATATGATCTCATGAGCTCCCCCCCTCTTTTTGTTCTTCCCCCATGCAAAAAGTCCCCAATTTTGCAGCAATAACACTCTTCCCATTTGTTCTCACAGAAAGGGAAATAATCTTTAATGCTGGGTTCACCCAGCAGAGACTCCCCCAAAGGAAGGGGCATCATGTAAACTTAGGTTGAGGGGCCAAATCATGTCAGCCTAGAGCCTTCTGAACCAATAGCTAATGAGTCCATCACAGGTAGGGTTGCCAGGTCCCTCTTCGCCACTGACAGGAGGTTTTTGGGGTGGGGCCTGAGTGGGGTGGGGTTTGGGGAGGGGAGGGACTTCAATGCCACAGAGTCCAATTGCCAAAGCAGGCATTTTCTCCAGGTGAACTGAGCTCTATCGGCTGGAGATCAGTTGTAATAGTGGGAGATCTCCAGCTAGTACCTGGAGGTTGGCAACCCTAATCACAGGAGAAAAGGGGCCAAGATTCCCTCCTCCTAGGGTTTGCTGCTTCAGGTTGGGAAATACCTGGAGATTTTGGGGGTAGAGCCTGAGAAGGGTGCAGTTTGGGGAGGGGAGGGACTTCCATTGGGGTATAATGCCATAGATTCCACCTTCCAAAGTGGCCATTTTCTGCCATTTTCTGTCGCTTGGAGATCAATTGTAATAGCAGGAGGTCTCCAGCCAACACCTGGAGGTTGGCAACCCTACCACCCACACTTCACTTGTCTACACTGACTTCAATATACTTTTAGTAAAAACCTCACATTAAAAAATACAGGCGAGCAGTAAAGCACCACAGAATAATTGACCCCCTCCTCCACTTTTTATGGGAGAATATATGGTGCCGGAAGTGGCATTGACTAGAGATTTTATTTTATTTTAGTTTTTACTTCTTCAGGGTAAATGAGGCCTCCAATCATGCAGGCCTGCAATGCTCACTAGTAAATACAGTGGACTTCAGTGGGACATAGATAATATAAAACATGTAGTATCTCCAGCCATTTCTGCAATGATGAAATAAGGGTTAAAAATACTATATAGAAATATTAAAATTAACCCATTTCACTTTAAAAAAAACTTATATCCATCTAATGCCAGATGTTCTGGCCATAGTGTCCACTTGCTACTACAACTCATGCATCACACCAGAGAAACTGCGGTTAATGGACCCTGATGGCAATTCAGGTGGACCAAGCTATTGTCATTTATGATCAAGGTTATCCAGAAATGGCCTCTGCCACAAGTAATGAGTTACCTCATTATTCACCAGAATGAGCAGAGACTCCAGAAAAAAGGTAGATCTGTCATGGATGATAAAGGAACAAGGAACAGTCTGTGGTTTGTGTTGTGCCTCCAATTTATTTTGCTTTCATTGGGTTTTTTTTGGTTTGTTCTCTCTTTAACAGAACAATTTACTCCACAACATCTTAGACATGCAACAATTGTCCCCAGCGCTCAAGTTATGGGGAGCCAGGGATATGCAGATTTGTCAAATTATTATTAATGGAAATACTTCTTTAGTGTTATAACATTATATCATGCCAAAATGCAAAAGGCCTTGTCAAGTCATAAATATCTAATAAAGTACACACACACACACCGGATTAAAATATCTGCAGACTTTCAGATTTCACTGACTGACCCATAAGAGTGTCAGATAGGTAGGGTACTGCTACAACAGAAAGATGGCTGTCATTTGCTAAACATGTTGTCCAAGACACACTATGATTATTAGAAAATTCAAGAAAACATGAGAACTGTCCTTCATAAGAGTGGCTGATGTTCCAAAAAAGGGCTACTCAATCATGAAGGGAACAGAGAGGTATAAACATTCCCCTTACACATGCTTCAATGATCCTCAAGATGGGGATTTTGGGAGGCAAGCATCACAGTTTTCATAGAATCATAGAGTTGGAAGGGACCATCAGGGTCATCTAGTCCAGCCCCCTGCACAATGCAGGAAACTCATAACTACCTCCCCCCCACACCCCCAGTGACCAGAAGATGGCCAATATGCCTTCTCTCTCATAATCTGCCTAAGATCACAGGAGTTACACACGAGAGTCATTTTTCTGCAAACAAAAAAGTTACCCATTGTACCACATGAAAGGTAACACCAAAACATGAGAGTTCCTGTAGAAAAAGAAACTTTAAATTCCTTTATACAGGTCAATAGCAATTGTTGCAGAGGCTCTGGTATTTTTACCCAGCGCATGAAGTACAGAAAAAAAGAGGGAGGATGAAGAAAATTCCACCCTTGAAATTACTTTGGCCATGTAGTTTTTAACTGTCACAGGCAATTTCTTTGAAATATAATTCTTGATTTGCTGGCTTCATTAGGCTTTCACAAGTAATTTTAAACTTAAACCACCATTGGCAAATCCATCATTTATTGACAGAAACATTAGGACTCTAATGGAGCGTGACTCATGATGAAATAAGATAGGAAGGTACAAGGGTGGGTGAAAGAAAATGTCCCCCCTCTTTCTTCACTGAATTTTTCCTGTGGAAGATCGTGTACTAAAGTCTTTAGCCTTTTGAACTGATGTCTAAGATTCAATAAGCTTGAAAATGAGTATGTTATATGTATGTAACACATACCCACTAAATTCCCAAAATTGTCTTCTCTATAAGTGTGGCATGAACAATTTAATGAGCGGAATGATTTAACGAAGAAGTATCGTTGAGCCAATAATATATAACATATCCTTGCATAACATGAGGATTTAATTGAGGAAGGGCTGGCTGACTGTTAAGAGTATTTATTTCTCATCTCTAAAAATAAAATCAACCAATGCCACCATCGAAACAAATTCACTGAAAAATGTTTTCCCTTAGTGTCCTGCATGTCCTGAAAATGGCCAGTGAGACCACTTTAAAAAATAACACCAAAAACAGGCTGTTGTGTGTTAATTGCAATCCCTATACAACCCGCCCCCAACAAAAGTGTCATTTATGCATCCACTCAGCAGAAAAAGAGAAATTTCACATGTTCTAGTTCCCCTAACTAGAATCATGTAACACCTGCACGCACACTAGCCCATTTCCCAATGTGTTTCTCACTCAGGATACATGGGCTGGGCTGGGAAGCTGCTTTTGTCTGTGTATGGAAATGTTATGGAACAAATCCACGAAGGGCAAAGCAACCCTAACCGGAGGCAGGGGTACAGCAGAAGATAGAGAAGTTAGCGTTTTGAAAGGAGTTTGTGCTAATATAGCACACGAAAACACAAGCTGGTAATACTGTGAACAACGTGCAAGCTATTTTGGATAGTAAAAGGCCTTATCCAAAACAACAACCCCCCCCCAAGAACTTAGAGAACCTGCCTCCTGTACAAGTTTTACAAGATAAATAAGGACATAAAAGAACATTCAGCAGTAATGCAAGAAGAAGAAAAAGGGAGCAATAAAATGCATGTGCTGATTTTAGTGAAATCAGTTATTTCAAATAAGATTAGTTTGGATCTTTGTCTCAGCTAGCATTGCTGGCCAATGGCAGGGAGCCGGTGGGAGTTGGGTGGGGTGGGGGTGGGCAGAGACATGGGAAGGTGCCATCAGCATGATGGCATTACATCACTTCTGGGGAAAACCCAGAAGTGATGTCACTACACTTTAGGAATCCTACAGCCGCGTGACATCGCTTCTGGGTTTCCCTCGGAAGTGATATGATGCCGTTGTGCCAATAGTGATTTTTAATTTTTTTTTCTCATAAAAAGACTGCCATTAAAAATTATGCTCAGTAGCTCCTTGGTTAAGGCATAACAGGAACAGCAAAGATGCTTAAAGATCCCCACTAATTAACAGATTGTTTTAAATAAATAAAATGAACAATCTGCATTCTTATGCCGCCTTTCCATCCATCATGGACCACAAGGCGGCAAACATTAAAACATGTAAACTATTACAATACAGTTATAAATATAAAATTCAGTTAAAAATACATGAACAAACAACACGAGAAGGAGGGCCAATAACCATTATTGGGATATGCCAGATGAAAAAAAACAAAACAGTTTTAACCTGCTGGCAAATGACACCGATACAGGGAAATGTTACCCTAAAAAGGCAGTCTCCACTTAAGTTGGGAGGAAATAGCTGGAAACAGAGAGTGAGAGGGGGTAACTGTTATTGATAACCTATGTATACCAGGATTGTCCCTGGTGAGAACTCTTAAATGAGCAGGCGGTTGCATAATTGAAACAGGTTTTATTAAAGAATAAAAAATAATAAAAAACAAGAAATACATTTTAAGCAGTGAACACACACAAAGCATAAAAGAGCTGATTAAGAGAAAAAGGGAGGAAGTTGGACGGGGTTTCAGGGATGGGCAATAGTTAGGACTCAAGAGAATGCCGGGGCTATTCTCCTGAATACTGACTGATTGCTGGGATGAGCGCAGATAGGGTAAGTAATGGGGGGTTACCGCATTATGCATTCCCAGCGATGTATTAAGAGTTTGAAAACGTTATAAAAAATACTGTTCGCACTTTGTTTGGCCCCTTTAGTTGTGACGACGTCTTCCAACCATTTATAAGCAGTGGTATCCCAAAACCCTTTTAAAGCGATGTTTTTTTATAACATTTTCAAACTCTTAATACATCGCTGGGAATACAAAGTGCGGTAACCCCCATGGTCTGCTTGGAGAGCTGATTAAATCACCTTACGGTGACACAGTGGAAATTAGCTAGCCCCATTTTCCAGCCAGGCACACCTTTGGACCAGGGTAAAAGTTCAGCAGCCAACCGCCTTCTTGCCCAGGCTTGACACACAAGATAGATCCCAAAAACTATCTGAGAGGCATCCATTTTGTGGGGAGCAGTGTCTTGCTCTTACGCCAGTCTTTGGCCCCTGTGCCTTTGTGGCACCCCTTAGCAGGAGGAGGGGTCCAACTGCATACAGTGACAGACTAATCTCCCTGAGGAGGAAGTTTTGGCGCCAGGACAAAGAAGGCTCTTTCTTGGGTTGCCACCCATCTAGCATAGATGGCAGGGCAACTGTAGCAGGGCCTCCAAGGATGACCGGGGCGAGTGCAGGTTGAAATTGCAGGTTGGAATTAAATCAAAAGAGTTTCCGTCTTGACATTAGGAAGAATTTTCTAACAGTTAGAGCGGTTCCTCAGTGGAACAGGCTTCCTCAGGAGGTGGTAAGCTCTCCTTCCCTGGAGGTTTTTAAGCAGAGGCTAGATGGCCATCGGTCAGCAATGCTGAATCTATGACAGGCAGATCATGAGAGGGAGGGCACCTTGGCCATTTTCTGGGCATGGAGTATGGGGGTTTGGGGGGGAGGTAGTTTGGAATTTCCTGCATTGTGCAGGGGGTTGGACTAGATGACCCTGGTGGTACAGCTCTAATATTCTATGATTCTATGAGTGGGTAAGGCAGCAAGTGGAGCAAATTCACAGTGAATAGCTAGCAAATAACCATCAATCAGATAAGGAGTTATTTGCAGGGTGCAGCATGAAAATACCCTCCAGGGGCAGCATTCATGCAATCATTGTTCCACAGTAGTGTGGGAAGTGTTACAAACTTCACCATGAATGAGTCTGTCTGGCAGATTAACCATGTTTAATGGGGAGCGATTGTGATAAACCAATCCCAGGATTACTCCATTAGTACAACAAACATCACAAACTCCCTTGCGGACTAGTTGGTGGCTGCACAGTAGCTTTCTGGCTATGTACTTCATAATGTTGTGATGAACAGTGGTGGGGGGAGCTGCAGAAACAAAGACCCCTAGTGAAGAAAGTCACTGGGGGGCTTTTTTGCTGCAGAAACAGAGCTGCATAATGGGAAGAAAATGCTTAATTTGAAAGCAACCATGGGGAAAATATGTGTATGCACAACAAAGCAAGCATGTGAGAAAGCTGATCCTATGTGTGTGTGTGAGAGAGAGAGAGACAGAGAGAAAGAGAAAGAGAGAGAGAGTTGTATAGAATGTGCATCTGAATGGCTTGGCAATCACATGAATAAATGATCCACCAGTTATGGGGAATGATTGTGACTAGTGAATGCTGAACCCACAAAAGTTCATGCTTATCTAGTTGGGAGAAGGAACAGGGTTTCCAGTATCATGCTTCATGTGCATTGTGCAGTGCACATAAGACCACTTCTGGAGGTGCTACCCTTCTCCCTGTTTCCAGCCCAGTAGCTTTTTTTGTGATGAATTTAAGGATATGTACCTGGTCCAACCGCATACCCGCACAACTCTTATCACTAAAGAGCTGATGGAGGACTAACATGAGCAAGATGGACTGCATGCACATTCATCTCAGATCCTTCTCTCTTGCTGCTGCTGCCACCACTAGAGCTAGAAGTCTTTGAATGACATTTAAGCATGCATACCCAGTCAGAAAAAAATGCTTGTTCTAAAATCTGTCATCAAACAGCCCAGAGGGATGACATGCAGCCACTCCAAGATACAAGGGCATGATGTATATGCACAAGATGCCCTGAGTTGCCATCTTCAATACCAATGAAAAAAAGAAGATGCACATCTGAAGAAGATGCATACCTGATGTTGGAGAGGGGGGCATTTTGGAGACTGGGGAACAAAAAGGCTACTCCTGGGAGTTCATGCTTTCATTTTAAAATAGCCTCAAGTTAAATAAAGTACACTCCATTGTATGACAGAATGGGCTGACATTACACACATAAACATCTCTGACAACCAGCAACTCACCTCTGCAAATAAGAGCTCATTCTAGTTGCATAATATCAGATCACAGAGTACTGTGTTCAGTTTTAGGCACCACAATTTAAGAAAGATGTAGACAAGCTGGAACGTGTCCAGAGGAGGACAACAAAGATGGTCAGGGGTCTGGAGACCAAATCATATGAGGAAAGGTTGAAGGAGCTGGGTATGTTTAGCCTGAAGAGGAGAAGACTGAGAGGGGATATGATAACCTTCTTCAAGTACTTGAAGGGCTGTCACATACAGGAGGGTGCTGAGTTGTTTTCTGTTGCCCCAGAAGGTCGGACCAGAAAAAACGGGTTGAAATTAAATCAAAACAGTTTCCGTCTTGACATTAGGAAGAATTTTCTAACAGTGAGAGCGGTTCCTCAGTGGAACAGGCTTCCTCGGGAGGTGGTAAGCTCTTCTTCCCTGGAGGTTTTTAAGAAGAGGTTAGATGGCCATCTGTCAGCAATGCTGATTCTATAACCTTAAGCAGATGATGAAAGGGAGGGTATCTTGGCCATCTTCTGAGCATGTAGTGGGGGTCACTGGGGGTGTGGGGGGGAGGTAGTTGTGAATTTCCTGCATTGTGCAGGGGGTTGGACTAGATGACCCTGGTGGTCCCTCCCAATCAACATGGTCCCTCCCATGATCAACAAACCCATGCAATATTTCTCATCATTTCCATACCTGGAAAATTTATCTGAACATTGATCTATGGAGACAGGCCAAAGTTAATTAGCAGGACACATGCTTTGCACGCAGAAGGTCAACGGTTGAGTTTCTAGCATCTCTGGTTAAATGGACCTTGAGTAGCTGTGATGGGAAAGAGCTTTGCCTGAGACTTTGGAAAGCCATTGCTAATCAGTGTAGACAATTCTGAGCTAGATGTACAAACAATCTGTCTCAGAGCAAGGCAGGTTCATAGGTTCATTTGAAGCAAGCAGCTGATTGATCATTAGGACAGGGAAGACACACAGGTCTATCATTCTGATAAATGGTTTATGCTTACTGCATTTTAAAGTTGCCCATGTTTTTCTACATGTTAAGCAAATTAAAATGGAGATGTTAACACTAAATTATACTGCTACCTTCCCCAGCTTCTTGCAATTTTAAAAATGTAAAATAAATTGGGTTCCTACAGGATGCATATTTTAGATATTTTTTAATCTCAGAAAATGGAAACGGCATAAGAGTGTGCTTTCAGAGTGGTAACTGCTAAAAAGCCTTTCCCGCTCCTACCCCTCCTGTCTCCAAACTAAATATATAAAGAGAGACTTTAAGAAAATTAATTGCAATAGTCTGCCTTCATGAATTTCAATGCACACACAATTCATTTTCCCACTGACAGCAATGCAAGGAGTAGATCTTTTGCTGCCACGGTGACAGGATTCATGAGCCGATCTGCTCAGGACTAATGAGGAATAAGTAGAGAATCCTCATTGGGGCTCTCCCAGGAGGGCCCAGCTTTCAATCACATACCATCATGTCCGCTCCACAAACCACGCTGCAGTCGGTGTAGAGGATATTCATGTAGCAAATGAACATTGTGGACTGAGAACAGTATTTCTCGCTGCCGCTTGAAAAAGATACAAAGAAACCCAGACATTTCTGCAACAGAAACTGCCGATGTCAGAACTGGAGCAAAGAGGGTATGAGGTCCACAAGCCCCCAACCACATTTCCTTCCTGTGGGTGTACCTGAAGTCTGTATACTCCCTTCCAGTTTATTTAAGTTGCTGGGTATTACCTATAAAGCTTTTTAAGACCTGGAACCTACTTATCTCCAGGAACACCTTTCTCAATGTGCTCCACTAAGGCAGCTTCCTTCAACTGAGCCATCCTCCAAAAGGGAAAAACAACAACTACTATACCCAGTGGACCATACCTGGTGGAACAGCTCTTTCTAAAAAGGTAAACATATATCTAATGTTGTAAATGGCCCTAGACGCAGATGGTTAAACCCACACATTAAGGCCATGTACAGAGGAGGCAGGTCTTTCTATAAATTTGGGGGAAATCCCAGGTTTGCCAAAAATATTACATTGTAAAATAATTATTGGAGCAGTGGAGTCTGATCTGGAGAACCAGGTTTGATTCCCCACTCCTCCACATGAGCAGCAGAGGCTAATCTGGTGAACTGGATTTGTTTCTCCACTCCTCCAAACGAAGCCAGCTGGGTGACCTTGGGCTAGTCACACTCTCTCAGCCCCACCTACCTCACAGGGTGTCTGTTGTGGGGAGGGGTGGGGAAGGTGCTTGTAAGCTTGTTTGAATCTCCCTTAAGCGGTAGAGAAAGTTGGCATATAAAACCAACTCTTCTTATTATTATATTAAATTGTTTAAAAAATCTAAAATAATAAAGGGGGATTTAAACACATTAAAATGCTGAGATGACATAGGATTTCCTCATAAGTTCCCAACAGCCATTTTGGATTATCTAGACAACTCTGGTAATCCAAAGTGGGCGCAGCTTCACGTCAACCATGTTGGTGAAGAGGGGGAAAGACTAGGCAGGCATGCCAGACAACACAAGTAGATAGACTGGGTGGGAGGAAGGAAAAAATGGAACAAAAGAGGGTAAAGGGGACCAAAGGGAGTCAAGAACGCAGGAAAAACAGAAAAGCTAAAAGAAAGGGTGGGAGGTAAAAAGGCAGATTTGGGGAGCTAGGGCAGCTAGGTGAAAGGGGGAAGGAACCAGGAAAAGGAGGAAAGCTGTGGGGACTGCGATTAGGAGGGAAGGAGGGAAAATGGAAACAGTTTGGGGAGGATGATCAGCTTGGCAGAATGATCAGTGCCCCCTGCAAGTACTGACAGGTCCCCCCCTCCCACTTGTAGACAGGGGTGTAAACTACAGGGGGGCAGCAGGGCTCAAGCCACCTGGGATTTCCCAGCAGGGGAAATTACCCCCCCCCCCACCGCCCTGCCCCAAGAATGCCAGGTAGCATCATTACGCTTTTCAGGCTCTCAAGTTCCGTCAGTCCTGTTTGTAACAAGAAGTTCCTAAGAGACACAGCCCTGTTTTTTTTTTTGTAAAGATAAGTCAGGAAGGGGGCACCTTCAGTCTGTGAAGAAACAAGAGAGAGAGAGAGAAAGAGCATAGATGGGGAAGGGAAAGATCAATCCATCCAGCAATCAGGAAGCCTCCGTTGTTGGACTGAAGAATGTATTTCTTGTAGCCTGCAACACGAACTCTGATGTAAGTACTGCTAGACTTGAGTCCAGTAGCCCCTTAGAGACCAACAAGATCAGTGGTATCTGATGAAGGGAGCATGGCTCTCAAAACCTTATCCCTCCAAAATCTTGTTGGTCTCTAAGATGTTGCTGGTCTCAAATCTAGTGGTTCCACCGCAGGCGAACATGGCTGCCCTCTGAAACTATCTGATGTAAGTAATGCATCAAGAGAAGTATGGTTTGCTTTGACAAGTGGGATACTAATAATTGCATTATTACTGTGTCCTGGTGGGCCCTGCCTTAGAGAAAGAAGTGGTCCCATCTCCATTTCATCTTTAGCTACGGGTGTGGGGGAGTGTTACCAAGAATCCCCTTCCTATCTGCATGTGTGCTGTCTGCCCTGATTCCATCCAAATTTGCCTCGGAAGCCATGTTAGGCGGTAGCAATGCCTTGCTTTGGAGAAGGGGAGGTCAAGGCTCTCCTCAGGCGATGCTAATGAGCAGCCAAAGCCTTGGGTGGGAGACTGATTCAGCGATTGAACTTCTGCATGCCTACCAATTACCAAAGGCACTTGCAAAGCCAGGCACCCTCCTTGGTCTTTCAAGGTAATTTCATCAGCAAATGCAAGTCTTCCTGTGTGCAAAATCTAATTGCCAGCCAGCAGCCAGGTCAGCTGATTACCTTTTGCTGACCTTCCCTGAATGTCTCCTAGCTTGCCAGCCTACTCCAGGAATGCGGGAGGCCTCCACCCAACAGCCCTTCTGTCCACCTTGCCTGGATTCACTCTGTTTTGGTCACCTTTTTGGGAAGCCCCTCCTTCCCTTATCTCAGCAGTTTTCTCCCCCAATCACACACACACACTGTATTGTTTATTGGATGTACTATAGGTGGACAATAAATGAAGTAAATAAATAAACTTATTCTCAATGAGCAAATGGCAGGCTTCTCTTTAGCCCTATCACACCACTCTTTACCTCGAAAAGCAGAGATGGAGCTTGACCAGTGTTCCCTAAGGGAAGGAAGATATTTGGATGTGGATGATCTACAACAGGGGTGGGGAACGTCAGGCCCCGGGGCCATTTAAGGCCCACAAAATCATTTGGTCTGGCCCTTCGTGGGTCCTGGCAGATCTCTAGCTCAGAAGGATCGAAGACTGGCGATCTGCCCCCTCCCACGGACAGGAATAGCCTCTATTCAAGGTGGATGTGAGTTTATTTTGCTGAGAAAAGGAACCTTTTTCCCCCCTTGCAGAAGAGTCGTTAGCTATGGAGCTGCTAGTGCCACCCAAGAAACTGTGTTACCCTTTTCCCACCCGGGCTGTAGAGAAATGTCTTCCCTCTGTACTACAAGAGGGCTGTGAGCGACAATGTGGCGACAATGGAGGGGTTAAAGGGGGCAGGGCCAGAACGAGTGGGGGGGTGGAGTTCTTAGCCATTGTGTCCTCATTTCACCCCTGCAGGCAGAGGTAGCAGGAGCTGGCTGTAGAATCCGGCCCCGACCATGCGGAGCAGGAGCAACTCTGGAGTGTGGCTGGATGGCTACACCCAGCTGGTGCAACAGACCATCCTGTGCCACCAGGTGGGCGAGTGCGCCACCGGTTGGATGCCTGCCTGCTTGCCCATGCTAGGGGGGTCATCTGGGGCAGCTGCCTGCTTGGGGCTTGGTCGCTAATTTTTAAGTTGATAATTTTGTATGGCCTGCAAATAATGTTATAAATATCCAAATGGCCCTTGGCGGGAAAAAGGTGCCCCACCCCTGATCTACAACACAATGGTGACCACTGACACACATGTGAAATGTTTACAGGGCTGCCATCAGGAGCGTATCATGCTAGGGACAATGACTCAGTACTCAAGAGACATTCTAAAATTAATGCCATGCAGATGTTGTTTACTAGACCTGAGGGATGGGAAACAATCTATTTCCTCACTTCAGCCCCATAATTTTCAGATATGTGCAAAACTGACACTTTGCAGAAAGGGGAAGAAGGGGACTTATGCTCATCACCTTTCCGCACTCATCTGTGAGAACAGAAGTCATTACGAAAAGGTTGCCTCTCCTGCTTGCGCATAAATCAGCACCAAACAAAGCTGTAACCGCCCCCAGACAATGAATGGCTTTTCCACATCCTACCAAGTGTATTGGCGCCTGATTGCTGAATGGCCTGTGTTGTTGGTGGGAGCAGAAGGAGAGGTTTAGCTGACATTTACTTAAATACTAAGCAATTTGGTGGTTCACGACAGACATCTTCCTTCTGGTTTATTTTCCCAGTCTCCCCCTTCCCCAAAGAAAATCAATTTGCTTCTCCCCCCTCTATCTGTGTTTGACAACTCTGCCCCTGGAAAGTATTTTACGTCGCTTTGTCAAAACGTATCAGACACTTCACTGCTGACTGTAATCTTCGTCAAGACAATGGTGGTCCTGGAAGGAAACAGCCCCTTTGTCTTCTTTTGGTGCTATCAATGAGCAACATTGCTTTTGCTGTAGCTCACAATGAAAGGCTGTATTTAAGTATTCCTTCAGCAATCTTGTCTTATTCTAGCCTTATTGTGTCTTTTTTTAAAATCATGTGTCTTTAAAGGAAAAGCTAATATGTCAAGTGGAGGATCGAACTAACATCTGTTTCCCTGTCATTAGATCTTTTCTCTGACATGTTTCATGACTTTCTCTTTCACGAATCTCTGGAGGGGGGGGGAATCAATTCCTTTTTTCAAGAGGCATCAGTGCTTTAAGTCTTTTTGATTTTTCCTAATTTAAATAATTTCCCTGCTTTATGATATTTAATACTCCAATTTGCACTTGTAAGAGAATATCGCAGCGGAGAATCTCAGAGAGATTTACAAGCACAGAAACATGATTCAATAATCTGAATCAGCCCTCCCTCCGCGATCCTGGATATCACCTTTCACACAAGAACTCCCCACATACACACATCTGACAGTTCCCAGGAACAATGTCTAATCGGGCCCCGACCAGATGGGAAAAGAACAGTGCATTAGTACTAGCCTTACACAAGCTCCAAACCAGTATGAATAGATATATATTTTATATTAACACTGTTGATGCCCTAGTTCTTCATGACCTAATATCCACACATCCTCTGAGTTTGGCCACATGCCTCTTGAAGTTAAGGCATGGTTGGCCGCCTTTAAGTTACAACTTAAGCTGCGCTTTACCGCTGAGGGGCTCCTAGCTTCTCTGAAGCACGACCCTTTTAAATCCTCATGGCAAAAAACCTTGGATGAGAAATTGTCATTGTTGGGCTTCTCGCAGGATGTGTTATTCGATCTTGGGAAAACTGAAGCTTTTGCCAAAATTAAAAAGCGCATTAAAGAGCTTGATTATAACAACACTACTTTTTGTGCTCACCGCGTTTGTTCATCTCAGTTTTTCGGAATACCACCACCCGGTTTGCCCGCTTATACTTACTATTTGATAACTCCTCGTCTTTCTAGAGCCTTCTGTTTAGCTAGACTGAATGCTAACCCCTCTATGGTTATACAGGGCAGGATTTTGAATATACCATACCCAGACAGGACCTGTCCTTGCTCTTCTGGCTCTATCGATTCATTAGCTCATGCCCTCTTGGAATGCCGCTTTTATAAGGAACTTCGATCACGCTATATCTCTCCCCTTTAAACATATAAATCTAATGCCTCTGTGTCTGACACAATGCCTTTTTTATTAAGTGACAGGGATCACAAGGCTACATTGTCAGTGGCGAGATTTATCTCAGTCCTTATATCCCTCAAACATTAGATTTACGCTGCTCAAGATCAATGGATCAAGGAGCTTCTAAGGGATAAAGGAAAGGTAAAGGAAAGGAATACCCACACTTCTTCAGGACCACCTCTTCCAATATGTTGTGGTGCTACAACTTCACTGATCTAAGCAATGCTTTCTGAAGGTGCCACCCTGCAGATGGGTAAGACCAAAAGCTGCCCATATATATGCATTCTCTGTTGTGGCTCCTATTTTGGGGGATGGACGGACCAGGAGGTCAGGAAAGCTCCCATGCGTTTATAATTTTGCAGAAAGTAAAACAGACTTGTTCAGGAAGGCATTTGTATAAAGGGGATAAGGTAGTAGTTATAAATGTCTGCAGGGAAAAAATGCTGTTTTATTCCCTTGTTTTCTGATTTTGTAATCTAGTTTTCTTTCACTGGTTTGCATGCATTATATTCTTTTGAAATCTGCCTGGAGTCTCAGCAAGAAAGGGGCAGCCATTCCTGAATGGGAGGGGGAGTTAGGCGGCAGCCACACATGCTTCCTAGCCAGAAAAAGGAAAAATAAACACCCCTAAAATAAAAACGGAGGAACAATGCCCCATTGACTTTAGTGAGGCTACGCCAGCTATTTTGCTGGTGTAGCCCCGATGCAGCATGGAGAGACATTCCCGGGCCCAAAGGGGTTAGGAAACTGCCTAAAGGCCCCAGGAGCGCCCTGAGAACACCTCCCAGGATGCTGGTGCGGGGAGATACGCCAGGAAAACGCCAGTGAGAGGCTATGCTGACGTCAAAGAGCCGTGCTGCTGCTGAGGTCCAAAAGGGCCAGTGTAAGTTGACCTAAGTCAGGATCCGTGCCACTTTGCACAGGGCGAGTGGCACAGACGCTGGTGTAAGGGTCACACCAGTTCCTATGGGCATTTGAACCCCCCTTCAGGATTGCACAGGAAGACTATAAATAAAGTAAATAAATGAATGAATTATTGGGGAGGGGCACAGCTGAGGCCAAAAAGCAAAGACTGGGAGTACAGCTAGCAAAACACATGCAGCAGCACTGGACAGAGAAGCTCAGAAAAAAGGTATGGTCTACAACATGGTAAGTCCTTTGCTACACCGAGGGGGGAATTTTACTGTTGTTTTTTTCTTGCTTGGATTAGTATTCATATAGTGTATAATATGGGTGATCTCAGGCTTTTAAGAAATACTTTTTGTCTCAACAAAAGATTTACTCTACTAAAAGATTTACACCATTGAAGGATTCTTTCAATTCATATAATAGTCAAATACATATACAAAGAAGAAATAACTACTAATTGGGGGTGCATTGCTTATCACTAGAGAATCCAAAGACAGTAGCTAATAGGATCCCATTAAACATTCCTTTAGTGCATTCACTATCACGATTCACCCGAAGGAAGAATAAACTATATTTTTCTAATGACAAATATTATACCTGAGAGCTGAGCACACAGTTTCCCTGCTAATGTGGGAAAATATCTGGACTCTATGCCCTGGTTAAATGAAAATTGAGCAATTACTGTTCTCCAATCTATAAAAAGTTAGCTGTACTTCCCAAGTGAGCCACAATGAATTTAAGTTCTATTTATCTTAATGGGTGTCCGGGAGCAGACAGGATGCTTCTCCCTAACCTAGCTGCCCCCATTCACTGATCTGAGGCCCCCAGAGGAGGCCTCTCTGAGGGCCGACGTGCTAGCCATGAGTGGCAGTGCTGTGCCCAGCTAGAACCAGGAAGCAACTCAGCCAGCCATCTGGTTCAGCCCAAAGATGCAGTTGTGCTAGGGTTGCCAGCTCCAGGTTGGGAAATACCTGGGAGATTTTGGGGGTGGGGTCTGAGGAGGGCAGGGTTTGGAGAGGGGAGGGACTTCAATGCCATAGAGTCCAATTGCCAAAGCAGATACCACCTGGAGGTTGGCATCCCTAAGCCTTCAACCAATAATCATCTTATATTTTACATCTTCGCCATCAGAACAGTATAGGTCTATGCAATTCCCACAGAGGGTAAAGGAACATCCTTTACCCTCCGTGGGAATTGCATAACCTATACTATTCTGATGGCGAAGATTATTATTGGTTGAAGGACTGAGGAAGAATTTATAACTAAGAATTTGAAACGGCCGTATCCTCACTGTGACTTTTGACATCTTATCAAAAAACTGCATCTTGAAAACACATTGTCAGCAAGGGCGAATGTATTCCAACAGAGACTGTGTTGAGAGTTACATGTGATTCCTCTGGATAAGTCTATTGCATCATTCCATATTTGCTGTACAGACTTTGATTTTTTGTAGATTTTTTGTAAGTTGCACAATTGTATTGTTGTTTAGGATAATAGTAGCTTTGTGATAAATCTTTTTGCACTTTGTTAAAACTTCTCGCTTGCACAGGTGTTTGCACAGGGGACCTTTACCTTTTACCTTTACTCTAGTATTCAGAACCTCCATTCGTTATTGTTCAGTTTTGTTTGACACCTTGCACCAACTAACTGACAATTTAGGGACTGCAGCTGGCCTAAAGACATAACTGTTGATTAAATACAGGTTGAAGTCAATGTCCTTCTCTAGTTTAACTCAAGTGTCGCATTTGGAGCATACCATTTTCATTAGCAGCTGACAAGTATTGAGGTGAGGGTTGTTATCCTCTGCATCATGTGCAGTCACAGAACATGAACAGACATTTCATATTTGGTTGTGTATATGTAAAAACATGAAACATTTACTTTACTGTCAACATAGGATGTTGGCTGAAATACACAGTGACACTGCAAAAATGTTCTTGGAATGAATAAAAAATGTGCTGTCTGTTTCAATTCAGAGTCCTAATAATTCCTTTTCATTTAAAGCAATTTGTTTTTCTACTCCCATGGCTGATTCAGCTTCAGTTATTAATTTCTTCTACTAGGTTGGGGAAATTTGTTTTCTTGTTGGCTGCTTTGCTGTTTTGGGCCCTGGCTACCTCCATTTGAAGCTGGAGGGAAGAGAAAGATGGAAGAGCAGGAAGGTGCAAGAGAAACAGCACAGGACTGTGCAAAGAAACCAGCTATCTGGCTTTGTTTGAGTGTGATTGTGCAGAAGACCTAATAGCAGTAAAGATAAAAGCAATTCAGGGCACAAGGACAGATCAGCCTGGCACTACGATGACCGAGTCATCCTGGATGCCCAGCTCCTCGCCACTCAGTTTTGTAGTCTTACATTTTACCATTTCTGGTTCCTCAAAATTATGCACCTTGACCCATGGGAACAGCCCCTGCTCTTTCCTGGGAGCATTCAGAATAGGCTTTTCAGGTACATTTGTTAGATCAACAAACTCAACACTGATCTGACTGGAGGGAAGATATAAGAAGGTTCTGCTTTCTATAGCAGAAAGGCTTTGCCCTTGTGGGTCAGAGGATATAGAAACTGCAGAACATGTCTTGATCCGCTGCACATTCTACCAAGAAGTCCACACAAGGGTTCTTTCCCCTTTGCTTAACACTTGCCCTGACCAACCAGATGAGTTTCTGGCTAAGAAGCTCCTAACAGATGGAAAATCACAGTTTACACTCTTGACTGCTAAATTCTGTGCTGCATCTATTAAAATACCTGTAGCCTGACAGGATAAGAGTAACAGAAATACTTTATTACTCAAAATATTAAGGGGGTCACACCAAGTTATACAATGTTTATATAAATTTTATTCATACACATAATTTGTAATTTTTAGGCTTAGATTATTTGTAGTAGCAGTAGTAGCTGTCAGTGACCATATTATTATTATTATTATTATTATTATTATTATTATTATTATTATTGACACTGATCTGAGGTGATATCATAATGGAGTGTCAGATTGCCTCAAATCAGTGCAAGGAGAATGAACCCTCTCAGCAATGTACAGCAGCAAGCTCTGAAATAGGGTTGCCAACCTCCAGGTGGTGGCTGGAGATCTCCTGCTATTACAACTGATCTCCGGTAGATAGAGATCAGTTCACCTGGAGAAATGTGGCTGATTTGGCCATTGGACTCTGGCACTGAAGTCCCTCCCCTCCCCAAACCCCGTCCTCGTCAGGCTCCACCCAAAAAAATTCCACCGGTGGTGAAGAGGGACCTGGCAACCCTACATGTAAGACACAGGCATAGTAATTTTGAAATGTGAAGCTGTAACTTCTGGCTTAGGGCTGAACTTCTGTTTAGGAGAGCTTATTAAATGGACTAATGCTTTGTTCCAAGATTCCATCTTGCTTTGAACACCAAAGGTCAGGGATTCCCAGAAGGAAGTGCTAATGCATTTTATATGCTGTTCTCATTTTTGTTGCATTTAAGTAACTCCTGATTCTGCACGCAAGCTTAATTTTGTCAATACATTTATACCCTTCTGAACCCTCAGAGCTGAAGCTAGTAGCATGGCACAGGAGGACTGTTTAATGTCACACATATCATTGGCCCCGTACGGTGGTTTTTTAACTTTCCAGACCCAGGATCCATCTTTAAAGCTCAGGCGGCAGCACAGAATCCACTGAGCTGCATGTAGGGTTGCCAGGTGCCCACTGGTGGTGGGCAAACCCCTGGTAAAGTGCCCCTCTGCCCACCTATCAGCCGAGGGTCGGAGGGCAATCATGCACATGCAGGCCGGCACACCAGCCGGGAAGCCTCTCCTCTCCCTCCCTCCCTGGGGTGAGCGGGCCGCCCGCTGCAGGCCGGCGCACCAGCTGATAACCTTCCCTTGCCCTCCCTGGGGCGAACGAGCTGCCCTCTGCAGGCCCGCGCGCCAGCCGAGAAGGCTCTCCTCTCCCTCCCTGGGGCAAGTGGGCCGCCCTCTGCAGGCCCGTGCGCCAGCCGGGAACTTTCCCTCACCCTCCTCGGGGCGAGCGGACCGTCCACTGCAGCCCTGCACGCCAGACAGTGCGCACATGCGCACGCACACACACAACTGAAGAGAAACCTCCTGCCAAAGTTGAGTGGGGACCTGGCAACCCTAGCTGCATGTAGGGTGACAGAAGATTCACATGATAAGAAGAGACAGAACCAGAGTTGTGATTGGGAGGGGAGCTCCATTGATCTCAGCTGGACCTTTGAGGCTACAGGGAGAGGAGGAGGAGGAAGAGAAGAAGGAAAAGAAGAAGAGTTGGTTTTTATATGCCGACTTTCTCTACCACTTAAGGGAGACTCAAACTGGCTTACAATCGCCTTCCCTCCCCCTCCCCACAAGAGACAACCTGTGAGGTAGGTGGGGCTGAGAGAGCTCTAAATGAGCTGTGACTAGCCCAAGGTCACCCAGCTGGCTTTGTGTGCGGAGGGGTGGGGAATCAAACCCGGTTCTCCCGATCGGACTCCACCACTCCAAACCACCGCTCTTAACCCCTACACCACGCTGACAAGACAAAGGAAACATGTTGTTCCCAGTACTATTAAAAGAAGGAAGAGGACAGGCCTTCGTGGAAAGTAGGATAGATAGCTGGGAGGACTGAACATCACCTGTTCTCTACAGACTGGTTTTTCTAGGTAAGTTTCCTCCAGTAGTTTTTAACTGACTGTTTTCACCAACAAGGCTCTGCAAATAGAAGTAAGCTAAATGCAATGCATAAGAGCCCCGTGGAGCAGAGTAGTAAGCTGCAGTGCTACAGTCAAAAGCTCTGCTCACGACCGGAATTCGATCCCGACGGAAGTCGGTTTCAGGTAGCCGGCTCAAGGTTGACTCAGCCCTCCATCCTTCCGAGGTCGGTCAAATGAGTACCCATCTTGTTGGGGGTAAAGGGAAGATGACTGGGGAAGGCACTGGCAAACCACCCCATAAACACAGTCTGCCTAGTAAACGTCGGGATGTGACGTCACCCCATGGGTCAGGAATGACCCGGTGCTTGCACAGGGGACCTTTACCTTTTTAAATGCAATGCACCTGGAGAGGGGGCTTTTGATGGAGAGGATCAGTGGGAAAAAGGTTAGATGGGTGGTAACTAAAGGACGGGCCTTCTCAATCATGGCACCAGACTTGTAGAATTTCTCTCCCCAGGGAGATTTGACGGTCCCCCCTCCTACCCTTATGTTCCACCAGCAAGTGAAAACTTTTCTGTTTTGTTTGGCATTCCCTCCCTGACCTTCCTCCCTGTTTATGTGTTTTGTATAATCATTATGTGTTTTGTTTAGTTGCCCTTTTTAATTGTTATTATTCTATGCATTTCCAACGCTTGTTTTAATGCTTTTGATTGATCACTGCATTGGCGACCCTTGGGGAAAAGCGGTACAAAAATGTTTTGAATAAATAATCAAGTAAACAAGTAAGTAATAAATAAATAATCTATGTTTGGATCCCAGACGTGAAACTGAGCTACCAAAAGAATCTAAAAAGGCCCCCTATCTGGACTGGCCCTGACCTGGATGGCCCAGGCTAGCCTGATCTGGTCAGATCTCAGAAGCTAAGCAGGCAGGGTCAGCCCTGGTTAGTATTTGGATGGGAGACCACCAAGGAAGACCAGGGTTGCTGTGCAGAGGAAGGCACCGGCAAACCACCTCTGTTAGTCTCTTGCCATGAAAACCCCATGAAAGCCATAAGTCGGCTGTGACTTGGCGGCACTTTACACACACACACATCTGGACTGGGCTGTGACACTGGAGTAAGCTTTACAAAGTAAGCCAATTACAAAGCAGCATTTAAAGGGGCGGGGACTTGAACTGAGCTTGGAGACTGCTGGTGCAGAGATTCCCAACAGGAAAGCGTGGGTCGAGCAAGCAACAAACCTCAGGTAAAACTCCCATGCATAAACGACCATAGTCTAGTCCTGATAGCTCCCCACCCCCATGCCTACTTATGGCAACTCCATTTCAGGTCTAAGAGTCCTGGTGTGGGTCTCTAGCATCATGTCTGTTATGGCCCTTCCACTTCCTTTAGTTGGTTTTCCAACTCTCAAGTTTCTTCAAGACGGCTATTATAGAAAGTAAGCTTACCCTAGTCATAACCACCCCCACCCCACCCCCCACAATGAAGCCACTTTCCTCTTCTCATTGTTTTTCTTTGTAAAGGAAAATACTTTGGGCCTTTTCACTTAAAAAAAAAAAATAGCCGGGTTTATAACTCCCAGTTTGCAGATGTTAAATAGGAATGGCACAGCTCTATGCATAAATCACAAATACGGGGACACCTGAATAAATAAACCTATTGGGGAAAGATATATAATGCTGCAAAAACAAGTAAATCTGGCCTTTATTTTTGCCTTTGGGAAAACATCCATAATAGCAATATAAATACAGATGTTGTAAGTAGAAGGGCAGCATACGTTATTACTGGCACATTATTTACAAAGTCAACACGGAAATTAACGTGCCTCCAAGCAGCCAGATGACTGAAAATGCTGCACTCGTTGATGGGAGGAGAGAGAAAGCGAGAGAAGCCTTGAAATTGTTTGTGAGAGATGAAACTGCATTAACAGCCCATTCCTGAGAATGGGGCTGAAAGATCTTTGGAGGCGGTGTGACCTGGCTGCCGTCGTAAATGCGTGTAATCACGCGATTACACGCATTCATGCTGGTGGCGAGGCCAGTCCTGGCGGCGGCCGGGCGCCGCGGGACCACGCTTCCCCCCTCTGCCGGTGTGGCCCCTCCGTGGCGCTGGCAATGGCGTGGAGCGGCCACGCTGGCACAGGGGGGCGTTCCAGGGGTGGACCGGGAGGCGGCTCCCTATCCCCTTTCGACCACTTCCGCCAGCGCCGGGAATGGCGGTGCTGCACCTGCTTTTTAGCAGGCGCAGCCTCGCTGTTCCCTATGGGGCAAAAGGCCCCAGTTAAACAAAAAAAAGCCGTGAAACGGTTTTTTGTTTAACGGCATATGGGAATTGGTTTAGGAAGAGGCGCCGCTGCGCCTCTTCCCTGCCATCCCCGTACATCTCAGCTCAGGAATGGGCCGTAAGAGCTTCACTTACTAACAGTGCCACTGAAGTTACACAGATTTTCCTCTAAGAAAATAGTGTTCTACAAATAATTAGTTCACATTCTCTTCACACATTATGGGTTGGATCCTATATTTCTATAAAATGAATATATTTGTGGAAGCTACTTTTTCTGTTCCTCCTTCTCATAGCAATCCTCTAGATGTGTTGTGAGAGGGGAGCTACAGCCACATGGGAGAATTTCCCCGATCTTTTTCATGTGCACTTTGTAAGTCACACAAGAGAAAAGGCCATTTTTGCCAATCTCCCTTCTGGGTGCAGCCCGTGCCACATCCCATGTTATTCTTGACAGACCCACCCCCCCAAGTCTGCAGGAATCGATTTTAAGGGGAACCTACGGTGTCGCAGTGGGGAGGGAGAGCATGGCAAAAATCACTTCCACAAACTTGCTCCATTCATGGTAGCACAGGATCCAACCATAAGGAGTTAGGTGGATACTTCAGTGTTTTCAAGCATATGTTAAAAATGCTAGGTATGATATGTGATGGGAAAGCAAGCTACCATACCCGCGCATTCATCAGAGACCTAGGGTTGGATCCACTGGAAAGGTTCACTGAAGGTATGCCCAGAACAGTTATGCCCCACCTTCCCCTTCCCTAAGCAGTTTGCTGTTTGTATCCGAATTCCTCTCTGAGGATCAGGATTGCCCCACAAGCAAAATGGGCCATAGGACAGGGTGCTGCAGCGGCACCGGTGAATCATGAAGAATTGCCACTTTTTCCATATTCTGCTGACACAAGCCAGGAATGGAACAAGGGAAACAAGCTGTTTTAATTTATTTCCCTTGTGGCTGTAGCACCCTATTCTTTGGTGATTTTGCATACCAGTCTCTTCTGCTCTTCGCAGTGGAGTTTCAGAGCAAAGGGCAGGGAAGGATCTGCTCCACCAACACTTTCCATAAACTCTTGTGGTGGATCCTAACCCTCATACTGGCTGCAGCTGTTCAGTATACACTGAACAGAAAACCTGGGCTTGGACGGTGTAATGAGCGAATTGGCTGAATTCTATTAAGAGGAAGGAAAGTGATTCAGGATTGCTTTACATATGATGGGAGCAATGAAGGTCAATGCTTTGTGCTGCAACTAGTCATCAAAGCAATCAACATTCACATAAATTAAACCATTCCTTTGTTACTCTCTGAAGTGTAAAGTAATTTAATGTCTTCAATGTGATTTGGAGATTGTGTGCACTCATAGCACAAAGCTGTCAAAGCATGGTGTACTGTTAACAGGTTGAGAATGGCTTGTCAACACATTTAATCAGGACTTTTTTCTCCTTGGTCATTTATGCAGGGGAAATTTGTGTTTGGTTTGCTGCAGTTTTCTGCTGCGAATTCTCAAACATCATATGCATGAGGGGGCTCCCCCCAATTCCAGGAGTACCTTGTGATTAATTAGGCATCCCCAGTGAATTATGGAGCTTCTGAGTCCCTCCCCGTGAAAATGCAGCCCTGTTGCACTTAACTTGGAGGGGGCGGGTCAGCTCTTAAAGGGGCCGCGTGTGCTTTTGCTGGGTATTCCTCCCCACCTTTCTTCCAACCTTTGCAGCCTCTCTTCAGTGTCTTCCTGCACATTTCATGAAGGTTTAACTCCCTCTTTGGTGTTCTGCTTTGAGGAAAGGGGTTGGATGGGAGGGACAGACACATAGGAGTAAGAAGCCAAAATGGGCGTGGGGAGAGAAACACAAAGTTGGGAGCTCTGTATGGAAATAGGGGGAATTTGCATTGCTCTTGCCTCGAAGCAGTATTTAAATCTGTCCTAAAGCAGGATCCTAGAACTCCGGGGGAAGAACGAGGCCAAAGCAAAGTCACATCTGAAGGTCGGTAAAATCATGAATAATGCAAAAGAAGTCTCGAAGCAGTCTAGCAAAGACTGCGAAGTAAATGTGTGTGTAAAGTGCCATCAAGTCGCAGCCAACTTATGGCGACCCCTTTTGGGGTTTTCATGGCAAGAGACTAACAGAGGTGGTTTGCCAGTGGCTTCCTCTACACAGCAACCCTGGTCTTCCTTGGTGGTCTCCCATCCAAATACTAACCAGGGCTGACCCTGCCTGCTTAGCTTCTGAGATCTGATGAGATCAGGCTAGCCTGGGCCTTTGTTTCTAATATAGCTGAGAAGAATATACGTTAGGGGACAATTTCTATTAACATGCAAGTAGCTTGCAGTACAATGAAGTTAACTCAGTTGTATCTGCTGTATATTCCAAATGAAGGTAGTACCTAAGCTCCATAAAACAGAATGATTGTACTAATTCTAATTGGCAGCTGTACTCCATAATCTTGAACAATTCAATATAAAGCACATTGTATGGGTGATGGGTACTGTGAGCTTACTTATTCACTGCAGCCATATGATGCTTTATTTAAATATGCTCAAAGGCACCCTTGGCCAGCCACGGCCAATATACACCCAAATTCAGGGATCACTCCTGCGCCCTCCCCACAAGACAGAGAATTTGTGACCGAGCATATTCCAGCTAACCTCTCACTGTGCTGCAGAGTTTTCATGTACACGTCAGCTTTTTGTGCATTCAGTTCAGATTTGCCATATTCATGGCACAGCGTCCTGATTGCAGCATTGGGCTAAACTTGAGAGATCCAGTTCAAATCCCCACTCTGCCATGGATCTCAATGGAATACCATAGGCTACTCCTTGTCTCAAACTCTCATGGAGTTGATGGGAGGATAAAATGGAGAAGAGGAACATGTATGACGTCTGGGTCTAGGGGTCACCTCAGACTCCTCCCCACCTGCTGAGCGCCACATGGCTTCTCCATCACCCGGGAGACACCAAGGTGACTGCAAGACTGCCTGGGATTGGCGGGGAGCCCTGCAACATGGCCTGTAAGGGGAAAGGAAGCCCAGCCAGTGGGGCACCCAGCGTCTCTCTGAGTGCAGGGGTGGCAGCAACATCAGCATCCCCACAGCTGATGGTGGCAATTGAAACCAGTAGCAGGGAGGTGAAGAGCCTGCTCGAAGGGTAGGAAGAGTCTCAGCAGGGCCTGGTGCTGCCAGGAAAGGAAACCTGTCGTGAGTCAGCCTGAACTCTCCTTGGAGGAAGAGGAGGAAGGTGTGGCAGAGCAGGGTGATGCACCTGTGGAAGTCTTACCAGGGAGACTGGACCGTAGCTCTGCGCCAGATGCAGATGCAGAAGAAGGTGGTGCATATTGGCAAGGAACAGAGAAGGTTATCACCTCCAGACCCGCCCAGCCCAGTTAGCCGGCAAAGATCAAAGGTTCGGCTCAGTTTGCAGGAGAGGCGTCGAAGCGCAAGATTACAAGCAATTGGTCGTAAGTGTTTACAAGAACTGACACCAGCGAGTGATGCAGAACAGCTGGCCCTGGAAGGGAGTGCTGAGCAACAGCCTTAAATCTTGGGCTGTCAAGTCATTCAGTGTGGGGACAACTTTGCTAATTAACACAAGCTCTGCTGCTCGTGCTGAGATCTCTGTGCACAGTATTGTCTTGCCAGCTACCCGTTCCTGCCCTTCCGGCATCCCTGCAGAACCTGGGAGGACCTAGCCTAGACCTTGAAGAGAAGGAACTCATGCTGGTGAGTTAACCTGTTCCTTGTTTAGAGTGCTGCCTTGGTTCCGCACTCAGTCCGCCCACACTACCGGGAAGAGTAAACTGCAACAGGCTCTGCTCCCCCCAGTACCCTCCATTGCTGGGAGTGGGGTCAGAGGCCAAGCACCTCAGCCTGGTCCCTGCCTGTACGCAACAAAACCACCCTCCAGGCCAGTCCTGAGGATTGGCCAGCCACTCACTCCAACTCCACAGCTCCGGGATGGCGACAGGATGGGCAAGAACCAGTTGGAGGAACATGTATGGGCCAAGGTAGAAGGGGGTGGGTTTGTGGGATGAGGAGGAAAGGGAAAAGGAGGAGAGAGAGTGGTAACTAACACGTCAGAGGAGTAACCAACAAGCCAGTCCCAGATTGGCCAGCTGCAACTGGTGAAGGCTGGGGGGGGGGGAGCTGGGATTGGTGGAGGGATGGTTTGCCCATATAATGGACAGCTAGTCAGGCTGAGGAGGAAGCAGAGGGTGAGGCCACTTCCTTGCATGAAAAGTATGGAAAAACCTGTGAAGGGAAAGGAAGGACAGCTGACTAGTCCCTTTCCCATTTCTGAGGCCTGCTTGGGGAAATCGCCAAGGGAAGGGCATGATGGTGGAACGTGGTGAGAAGCAGACAAAGGAGCAAGAGCATCACATATGACCTTAATGTTCTTTTTAAAGAAGCCAATAGTACATGGACTTGACTCCTAAAAATTATCCAGGAGTAGAAAGAGACATCCCTGTGATCCAGTGAAGCTGCCCTTCGAGATTGCCAGTATTGGGCACAATGGAACATCAGTCTGATTCCACATAAAAGACATCTCCTTACTTCTGGAGAAATCAAAAGAAACTTCGGAAAATTCCCTATTGAAAAAGAAAAGTAGAAACCAGAGCAAGTGGAACAATCTTGTAGAAGGGTCATTGAGCTTTTCGTGCTCCTTGGCGCAGCAGGGGTTTCTTCTAAAGCAGAGGAAATTATGAGCTCTTAACAACGCGCCATGAGTGACTGACTGTGCATTTTATTCTTGTTGCTATACGATGACAGTGTGGCTGCTGAAGCACACGCTAAAGTGATTTACATAGAAATAGCCTGCTTCGAAGCAGAGGCACCAGCACTCTGTGTGTGTGTGTGGTATGCGCACACAGCTTGCTGCTCAAGTTTCCGCTCCGGCTGCACAAGAAAGATGAAAGAAGAGATCCCCAAGAAGGGAAGCAGCACAATCAATCACGGGTAATACTACTGTGATCAGTAGGCCTCAGTTAACTTGAGAGGATGCCTTTATTTTTGGAATCCTGCATCTGAGGTGCAGCTGCTGAGTTCTGGTTCAAAGTCTGATGGAAACTCTGTTTTAGGCCACCTGCTCTTAGAAACGATCAGTGTCAACAGGGAACTCATTCCACATCAGAAACGATAATTGGAAATAATGTCAATTAATGTTTGTGATGTGGGATGCAAGGTCTCGGATTTGCTACACGTGCAACAGGGGAGGCAGCGATTTTTCCGCTTATTTTTCTCAAACGGCACGAAGAAACCATCATTGTTTCTCTATTTGGTACCAAGGAGGACTGCATCTAACACCGCTAATCAAGAGGACCCCTCTGCGTGGTGTGGCTACCTGCTGATCTGGGTACCCAAGGTTGGGTGAAAAGAAAATATATATAAGTCTATGTATAAATACTGGAAGTATAATTTATTTAAAAAGGTAAAGGTAGTCCCCTGTGCAAGCACCGAATCATTCCTGACCCATGGGGTGATGTCACATCCCGACATAGCACAATGGCATTTCCTGAAGTTGATAACTATAACCACAAACCAAACGCGTTTCTGGGCTTAGTAAAAAGCTTTACTAGGTTGATACCTGCACACATAGTATTTGAGAGACTTATACTAATCAGTATTACAACAGGAACCTATTATACCAGATGTTTGAGTAATTGGGAATAGAATTTACAACATATACACATGCCTGGTTGGGTTTGAACTGTTTGTATTTGTATTCATTAATGTATTTCTGTAAATGTGTGCAGGTTTACAAAGGGTTTTAATTAACCACTGATGAAGCCCCCATAGGCCGAAACGAGTTTGGTATGTGGTTATAGTTATCAACCTCAGGAAATGCCATTGTGCTATTTTAATGCTTTTAAACAATTTTAACTTTTATATAGCGCTTCTAATAAATTATACTTCCAGTATTTGTACATATACTTATATATATTTTCTTTTCACCCAACCTTGGGTACCCAGCTTTTGTTTTTAGGTTGGGTTTTATTCCCCTCCTTTTTTTCTTCCGCTACCTGCTGATCTCCAGATACATACAGCATACAGGAGCCAACTGAGGGGGATCTATTTGAAAGATAAACCGAATGCTTCTTGCTTTGGCTGTACCAGCATTAACATTCTAGGCTTTGAAAGATATTCTGGTGAACTCCGTTAATGGGAATACCTTGGTGATCAGAGTCTAAGTGGACTCCTTTATGTTGCATTCCTCACAATAGTAGGTAAACAATACTTTTCACCTCTTTGCCAGCAGGAGGCTTGACACATAAATCTATACCTGCTGTGAGCAAATGCTGTTTTCAGGATGCCGGAACCCTTTTAAGGCAATCTTTAAACGGGCAGGAATACAGACAAGAAATCTCTTTAAAAATGGAGGCTATAGTATTCCCATGTGAATACCTTCTGCTTATCAGGCCCTATCATTTCAACTAGTCATTTCTTTTAGCCTACTTTAGAATGAGATTCAGGCTTATTTTTCACTGACACTGGTAAACCTGTGTCCCAGCTATACAACCCCCAGACTGTAAGATGTGGGCTCCCATGACTGAATGCTCCTCCATATAAGTAGTTCCCTCCCCAGAGAGAACTAGATGTCAGGAAACAATCAAAGCAGACAGACGACATGGCCAGCTAATTCCTCACGGCACTGCAGAGCTAGAATTTCCTGCAATGTATGGAAAGACCTTTCAATGTAAACCTCTGTCCCACTTGATAAGTGATCAACAGTTTCTTCTTCATACAACATACCATTATTTTTGTCAGAAATGTCATGGGAATCTATCAGCGTCAGTCTCTTTTCTCCATATTTATTCTGAACGTGCATCTCTTGGTGATATATATAATCAGGGGAGGGGCCGTGACTCAGTGGTAGAGCATCTGCTTGGCATGCCGAAGGCCCTAGGTTCAATCCCTGGCATCTCCAATTAAAGGGACTAGGCAAGTAGGTGATGTGAAAGACCTCTGTGCCTGAGACCCTGGAGAGCAGCTGCTGGTCTGAGTAGACAATACTGACTTTGATGGACCCAGGGTCTGATTCATTATGAGGCAACTTCATGAGTTCATGTGTTCACCAAGTAGAGGCACACTGAGAAGAAATCATCACCATAAAATAGGCAAACATCACATCGCAGTGACTGATCACCATCCAGAATAGTTATGTATGTCGACATGGGTCTGGTTCCAGAGCTTCCGTGCTCCCACTTGACAGCCCCAGGATTGTATCAGTGAGGCGTTCAACACAGGTGGGACCTTTCCAGCATGCAGTTTCATGAAACAATTCCCACCCCACCCTGACTGTTATTAGGCCTGAGAAGCTGTCCATCTTGAGTTTCTGAAAGAAAGAGGGCTATTAAGTGAAGTAAAATAAATAGATTTCCCTTACAGTGTGGAGTGGGGGTCAGCTTCATTCAGCAAAGCCATGACCAGGGGAGAAGTGTTAAATTCCCTCTCCACCTCACCATGGCCCTGACCTGAATTGTGGGCCCATGTGGCATCTGTTTCCATTTTAAAACCATCCGGTTTAACCCCGAGGAGGAAGGGCTTGGATAAGAAATTCAGTGGCATGTTCTGTTCTCCTTCAGTGGCCGAGGGAAGATGACAGACACAAGAGGGAGGAGACAGACATAAGAGGGACAGTAAAAGAGTCCTGCTGGATCAGACCAGTGGTCCATCTAGTCCAGCATTCGGTCTCACACAGGGGCCAACCAGTTACTCTGGAGGTCATAGAAGATGAGGCATTCCCCTGATGTTGCCTCCTGACAGGTATTCAGAGGTTTGCTACCTCTGAATGTGGCAGTTCCCTTCAGTCACCATGGCTAGTAGCCACTGATAGACCTCTCCTCCATGCACCTGCCTAATCCCCTTTAAAAGCTGTCGATGTCTATGGAAATTAGTACATCTTCGGGCAGTGAGTCTCACCTTTTAACCACTCATTGTGTCAACAAGTATCTCATTTTGTCCATTCTGAATTTACTGCCCATCAACTTCACTGAGATGACCTCTAGTTCTAATATTTATGGAGAGGGAGGAAAAGTTCTCTCTGTCAACTCTCTTTACCCCATGCATAATTTTATAAACTTCTATCATGTCCCCATTTAGTCTTTTCTAAACTGAAAAGTCCAAGACTCTTCAGCCTTTCCTCGTAGTAAAAGTGCTCCAACTGCTTAATCATCTTGGTTGTCCTCTTCTGTACTTTTTCTACCTCAGACCAGTGGCAGGTCTGATGAAAAGTGAAGAACAAAGGGAAAGTATCAAGCAAACGTAGATATTGCATACTGACATTCACACACAAACCTAGTGTTGCCAACAACCTGGAGGAAAAAAAAAATCTGTCCCTTTACTAGAAGCTTAATGTGTGGAAATGGGCAGTTGACGTTTTCATGGCCCTGAGGTAAATAACATCCCATTAAGACTTAACATCCCATTAAGAGCCCCATGGCACAGAGTGGTAAACTGCAGTACTGCAGTCCAAGCTCTGCTCATGATTTGAGTTCAATCCCGACAGAAGTTGGTTTCAGGTAGCCAGCTCAAGGTTGACGCAATCTTCCATCCTTCCGGTCGGTAAAATGAGTACCCAGCTTGCTGGGGGTAAAAGGAAGATGACTGGGGAAGGCACTGGCAAGCCACCCCATAAACACAGTCTGCCTAGTAAACGTCAGGATGTGACGTCACTCCATGGGTCAGGAACGACCTGGTGCTTGCACAGGGGACTTTTACCTTTATCTTTAAGATTCCTTAAAGTCTTTTTCTCCAGGTTGTTGGCAACCTTACCTCCAGCAGTGCTTCGCTAACCAATCAGAAGATTTCTCCCTGACACATTTGCTGTTTGTGGTGAGGCTTCCCTGACAAAGCCACAATGCAGTATAAAGTAACTATGAAGCTTCGTAATACCATAGTGCTGTTATAAAAAATGTGATTTCCCTTTTAAATCTGATCCATTCTTCTGGGTAGCCTGTAAGTAAAGATTTTCATTAATTTCCCCAAACTGAATCTCCCTGATGCTTGCAAACACCTTCTTAGCCAAGACCTTCTAAACAATTTAATTGCCTTCTCAGAGATTATGGGTAGGGAGAAGGGGAAGGATGGACACCACTATGCTTTACTCCCCTGTAAATGCTTCCCAGGACTTAGGCATGAAAACGTTCTTTATATTGTTTCCCTTCTTAGCCCTGCCAACAGTGTTTGCTTTCTTTCTGTCTTTCCTTCTTTTCTTTTTTTTGGAATAATGTTGCACACTGTACAGAGCCATTCATTAATCTGTCTTCTATTATGCATAAACCTCTTGCTTAAGAGGCTACAACTAATTCATAAACCATTGCAGCATATGAGTAATTTAAAATTATCATTGGCAGTGTAAATCCTCTTGCATGACAACTCTGAATTTTTATCTGCCAGGCAATCTGCTTTTTAAGTCCTTCTGGAACAAGCCTCATGTTTTTACTATTTTTATGAATACAAACAAAATAAAAATCTTGGACTTTCAAAAATACTGGGTTCAGAGATTGGAGGAGCTGTGGCTCAGTGGTACAGCATCTGCTTGGCATGCAGAAGGTCCTAGGTTCAATCCCCACATCGCCAGTTAAAGAGATCGGGTAATAGGTGACACCCTGGAGAGCCACTGCCGGCCTGAGTAGGCAATATTGACCTTGATGGATCGGTGGTCTGATTCAGTATAAGGCAGCTTCATGTGTTCCTATGAAATTCTGGGTAAGTCCAATAACTCAGCCTAAACTTCCTCACAGGTTGCTTTTGAAGCTAGACAAAACTTGGAGGCAGAGGGAATAGAAAATAATAAATTATATTTTATTAATTATTTATTTAGATTTTATCCCATCCTTCCGACAAGGGGCTCACAGTAGCATACATTGTTGCCCCCTCCCACCCTCACAACACTGGGAGGTAAGGGGGTACACTGAGAGTGTGCAACAACTGAGTTTTATAGCAGAATGGAGGCTTCTTAGTAATGTCGTCATTTTCTGGCAAATCCAAAACCAAGAATAAAATCCATGTAGTATCTTTTATTAGACTGGACCCACCTGTCCTAGATGGATTGTAACTGGCTTTTACAGAGCAGGTTAAAAGCTTGGAGGTACTCATGGACCCAGCCTTCCCGTTTGAAGAGCAGGTTGGCATGAGGGCCAGGAATGCATTCTATCAGTTGCATCTAGAAGACTGTAGTTGGCACACGGGAACATATGGGAGATGGTCCTTCAGATATGCGGGCCCAGGTTGTGAAGGGCTTTAAAGGCCATAATCCGCACCTTGAATTGAATTCAGGAACAAACTAGCAGCCAGTGTGTAGCTGTTTCAGAATGGCCAGATTCCCATTGGCTGGCCCCTGACAATAATTGGGCTGCAGCGCTGTAAACCAGCTGCAGTTTGCCAGACTAGTGCCTAGCTGCGGGGCGCTTCCCAGCCGGGCCCCTAGCCCCTGTCATCTGAAGACCCCCGGGCTTCCCCGAGAAGTGTATACAAAGAAGACTTGGCACCAAATTTGGGTGAAAATGGCACAACTTTGTTGATTGCAGTAGCAAGGCATTGGCATGGCATGGGGGCATTATCCTTCCATCGGCCTGCCACAGATTCCCATTGGCTGGCCCCTGACAATGACTGGGCTGCAGTGCTGTAAACCAGCTGCAATTTCTGGGAAGTTTTATGCTTCCAGGAGGTTAGGGAAGCATAAACTAGGGTTGCTCAATAAACTGAGTTTAAGAAAAGAGTTTAAGAAAGGAGATTGCATCCAAACAAGCCCACTCTTTTTTCTTTTTGGAAATCTTACGATGACCATGAACTTTCCATCCAATTTGGCCAATCAGGTTAGCATACCTGTTAGCTCACCTTGCCCACCTCCTTCTTTCCAAAACTGGAACGGAAATAAACCTTTGTTTTGAATTTGAGACTATTGTCCAATAACTGTTGACAGAATCTGGCACCAAAATGTGCTCTGTCTGGCTCCAAGCCACCCGTGTTTATGCAGCTGTGAAGAACACAGTCTGGTACACATTATGTGTTTCTTCATTGCTTTACTCTGATTTGCTGCCTGGATGCCAGCACCCTTGCCTAGGGTATCGGACCTTTACCATACCGTATTTGCTTGTGCTACTTTTTTTGCCTCTTTTCTCCCCCTTCTAGTGGTTTATGTTGCACAGAATGTGTGTACTTGGAACAGTTGGCTGTTAATGTGGGCATTCTAGTGCGGTATATTGTTGCTGAATGCTTGATATTATTCTAACAGCATAAATCTGTTAATTTCTCCAGGCCAGTTGCTTATGTTATTCCTTTCGGTATTAACCTTGTTGCCATTTTCACTCTATCCGGATTATCAGTATTCATTCCAAGTACTTAGAGGACCTTCACAACTTTTTCAGCATATCCTTTATAAATGTTTGCGTGGGTCATTGCCTAGATGTGATTATTCTTTAAGGCAGCAGCTCCTTCAGCATAGGAATGAGGGTTGTGGAAGGACAGCTTTTTTCTTATGCTCGGGTTAGGGCACATACACACATGCTGAATAATGCACTTTTGAGCACTTTGCAGCTGGATTTTACTTTGTGAGATGGCAAAATCCACTTGCAAACGATCGCTGAAGTGCACTGAAAGTGGGTTGAAAGTGCATTATTCAGTGTGTGGGAAAGTGGGAAAGTGGCAGCATTCATATCAATATCTATCTATCTATCTATCTATCTATCTATCTATCTATCTATCTATCTATCTATATCTGCTCTATATGTGCCTTCCTTACCACACCCTCTAAGAGTGTCTATTTCAGAATTTCATATTTGCTGATGAATGTCAGCACTGTTTAGTTTGGGACTTCCATAGTAATATATATGCCCTTATTAATTATTATCTTCTTTTAAGTCTTCAAGTACTTGAAGGGCTGTCATATAGAGGAGGGTGCCGAGTTGTTTTCTGTTGCCCCAGAAGGTCGGACCAGAACCAACGGGTTGAAATTAAATCAAAAGAGTTTCCATCTAGACATCAGGAAGAATTTTCTAACCATTAGAGCGGTTCCTCAGTGGAACAGGCTTTCTCGGGAGATGGTGAGCGCTCCTTCTCTGGAGGTTTTTAAGAGGAGGTTGGATGGCCATCTGTCAGCAATGCTGATTCTATGACCTTTGGCAGATGATGAGAGGGAGGAGATCATGGACATCTTCTGGGCATGGAGTAGGGGTCACTGGGGGTGTGGGGGGAGGTAGTTGTGAGTTTCCTGCATTGTGCAGGGGGTTGGACTAGATGACCCTGGTGGTCCCTTCCAACTCTATGATTCTATGATTCAATGATTGTTAAGTGCCTGAATTCTCATCAGCCTTCCTTGATTAGAGTTCTCTATATTTGAATTGTCATGATATTGCTCGTAAGCTTGACCTTGAATTGCAAGCAAGTTGGAGAGAGGAGGGTGCAGAGAACCCACATCGTAGACACTGTTTGTGTATTCCGAGTACACTGTTCCTGAAAGGGAATGCCTTAAGAAATCATGATGTGCATGCCAAGCCAAAGGCTTCATGATTTATGTATGAGGGAAGTGGCATACAAATTTGCTGAAGGGGAGAGAAGAGGGGGGAATCTTTTGACATACCTTGTCGGTGTACACAAAGAAGAGAATCACGACGGTGAGCTCCAGCACGAATATAATTAACAGCATGATAAAAAACTGTCAAGAAAAGAGGGGGTGGGTGGGAAAGAAACAAAAGCCCAGAGACATCAAAACCTGTTTAATTTTCCTTATATTGCACAACAGAAGCATCCATGCAAATGAGACTGTTCTCAGTCAGACATATTTCTCACTAAAACAACAGCTGTGTCTCTTGGCTGCTCCACTTCGGACTACCACTGCCATCCACAAAGGGGGGCGAAAGTGCTGAGGAGGAGGCGTGACCCCGGCACCGGCATAAATGCCACTTGCACCAGCATAAGGGGCGTTTACAACGGCACTGGGGGAGTAACGCTGGCTCTAGGGAGCAGCACGGCAGTGCTTGCACGGATGCCAGTACACCGCAATGGCAGTGCACTCCAGCGCAGGGGCTGGCGCCGGTGCCAAAGGGGGAGTGCCTGGGGTGGGGATGGCATTAATCAGCTCCCTGAGCCCTTTCAGCACGGGAACACCCGTAATTGCAGGCATGAATCTATGCCGGCAAAAACGTAGGTGCAGCCTATGGAGCTGCATACAGAGGGAACCAAAGGGTTGGGGGAGCATCCCTGTGGGGTTGCTGGTTGCAGTGCAGCAAGCCGCTCAGGAGGTGGCTTCGCTGCCCCGTGGCTGCGCTGTCCCCGGCTGTGGTGCAGCTACCCCCCTCTGGATGCGCTGCCCAGCCCACATGATTGAATGCACCTCCACACCGCTTCTTCCCCACTCTGCAATTCTTGCACACATTAGGGAAAAAGTCCAGGCTAGTTTTCTCTATACTGGGCACCATTTCGTATAGAGGCATAGTCAATCGTTTGAATTCCACCTGCATCAGAAGTGGTATAGTTTCAGGCATATGTTTACAACCTCAAGGAGAACTATGCCCAAGTTGCTCGCACACAGATAGTGGGTTGGATCCCAACTACAATTTCTGTGCATGTGTGTGTGGGTGGGTTGAGGTCTGCCAATTTGGCCCTCCCATGGCCACCCTCGGACTTTCTCCCAAACTATTCCTGGGGATCCTCCAGCGCCCAGGAACAGCATTTGCAGGGGCATTTTGGTCCACAGTGGGAGCAGGGAGGCAACGAAGTCTGTGGACAGAAATCCTTCAGTCATCAGAAGTGTGAAGAAGAAGAGTTGGCTTTTATATGCCGCTTAAGGAAGAATCAAACTGGCTTACAATCACCTTCCCTTCCCACAACAGACATCCTGTGAGGTAGGTGGGGCTGAGAGAGCTCTGAGAGAACTGTGACTAGCCCAAGGTCACCCAGCTGCCTTCATGTGTAGGAGTGGGGGAAACCAACCCGGTTCACCAGAATAGAGTCCGCTGCTCATGTGGAAGAGTAGGGAATGGAACCCGGTTCTCCAGATTAAAGTCCACCGCTCCAAAGCACTGCTCTTAACCACTACGCCACACTGGCTCTCTTTGAGGTGTGATCCCAGCCATTACTTCATATTAGTCTGGTGGGTGGGGTTCAGATTAAAAGAAGCACCCCCCCAAAAAATAACCCATGTGGAGAAGCATAGTTCCAGGCATACAGCAGACCTGCTTTCAAGTGCAGTTATGCTTGCATTACATTCAGTGAGAGTGGAGGTAAGGTATTTTTGGCCTTTTCATAAATGACAGTGTCTTTTACTGACAGATATTTTCTAACTTTGCATCTGTACTTGGCTATCTTGCTTTGAAAAGAGAGTCTTTCTGGTATATAAATATGTGTGTGTGTTAAGTGCCGTCAAGTCACTTCTGACTCATGGTGACCCTATGAATGAAAGTCCTCCAAAATGTCCTGTCTTTGACAGCCTTGCTCAGGTCTTGCAAATTGAGGGCCGTGGCTTCCTTTATTGAGTCCATCCATCTCTTGTTGGGTCTTCCTCTTTTCCTGCTGCCCTCAACTTTTCCTATCATGATGGTCTTCTCCAGTGACTCTTGTCTTCTCATAATGTGACCAATATAAACTAAAAAAAAAAACCTCACACTGTGGCTCTGAGGTAGAGAAAAAATATCTTAGTGGAAGAAAAATGCATACCTGAGGCTCTCTAGCCAAGCTCAAGATGGACTGAAAATGCGAGAAGGCTGTTTTGAAAATAATTCCATGATGGGTAGTCGAGTTAGTCTGGCAGGGTGTGAGCTTTCGTGAGTCACAGTTCACTTCTTCAGATTCTGTGGCTCACAAAAGCTCACACCCTGCCAGAAATTTTGTTAGTCTTTAAGGTGCTACTGGACTCTTGCTCTTTTCTACTGCTAAAAATAACCAACATGCTTCTAATAGAATGGTTGTATGCAATGACAGTGTGTGATGACAGAGGACGTTGGGAAGGGACTGTGGCTCAATGGTAGAGCATCTGCTTGGCATGCAGGAGGTCCCAGGTTCAATCCCCGGCATCTCCAGTTAAAGGGACCGGGCAAGTAGGTGATGTGAAAGACCTCAGCCTGAGACCCTGCCGGTCAGAGTAGACAATATTGACTTTGATGGATCAAGGGTCTGATTCAGTATAAGGCAGCTCCATGTGTTCAATGTGACGTTACACATACAAACATGCATCTTTCCTTCAACTTTTCTTTTTAAACCGAGAGCAGCTGCCGGAAGATGAGAGTTTGGTGGAGGAACTGCAGGCGGCTGCTTGATATTCCCCCACCTGGCTGTTACCCTGCACATAATCTTCTCCCAGCTGCCTTCCCCCAAAGAGTCTTTTCCCAAGTGGAAAAAACTGCTGGGGGGGAAAGGAGAGGGTGAGCAGACAGTCCCTCCCCAGCCATTTTCCCTCTTCGGGTTCTCTGGACTGCTTGTGGTTTTTTAAAAGTCAGGGGAGCAGAAACACGCAGCTATATGTCACATCTAGTTTGGTCCTGAAAGACTCGAGAAGCTAGGAAGTGAATGAAGTACCATGCATTTATTTTGTTGCCAAACTCATGACTTCCAAGTACATTTCAGGAGTTGACACATGGGAAAAAGACACACCAGGGCTTGCAAGCTTCAGCTGACTGAAACACTCAGCAGGAGAGAAGAGACAGATTGTGCTTCTCAGCAGTTGTTTCCTGGAAATCAGTTGACACACACGAGCACCCAAGGTTATTTGGTTAACTTGCTTTCACAACCTCATTCTTGTTCTTCCCTGCCTCCAAAGAGCTCACAGCGGTGCACATAATTCTCCCATCATCCATTTTATCTTCCCCACAATCCTGTGAGGTAGGTTATGCTGAGAGAGAAAGAGACGGACTAGACTGAAGTCACCCAGCAAGCTGTGTGGCAGAGTGGACCCTAGAACCTGGGTCCCCCAGATCCTAGTCAAACACCTTAACAACTACAACACATGGGCAAAACATGCCCACTGTTTGTGGCCTTGAATCCCACAATCTGCTTGCAGACTGCAACCATACTGTATCGATTACATGCACACAGGGTTGCCAACCTCCAGGTACAACCTCCAGGTACTCTCCAGCCGATGGAGATCAGTTCACATGGAGAAAATGGCTGCTTTGGAAATTGGACTCTATGGCACAGAAGTCCCTCCCCTTCCCTATCCCCATCCTCCTCTGGCTCCACCCCAAAAACCTCCCACCGGTTGCGAAGAGGGACCTGGCAACCCTATGTGCACATAAAAATGTACATCTTAATTGCGGGTGTTTGGTTCTTCGTGAAATCCCTAAAATACCTTATGTGGCTGTTCTGGTCAAGATTCTATTTCTACATGACAAGGATTTCCAAAAAGGACCTGATCGCAGAATTAACAGGAAAATGTAATCAAACCACTTGAAGGTTACCATGCTTTCCATTTTAATATTGAGGAAAAGGGTGTGTGTGTGTGTGTTTGTTTTTACCTTAATGGAGTAAGTCAAACAGGAACTGTGATCTGATTCACTTAAGATTCCTTCACCAATAATAATATTTATTTAAATAATTCAAAAATACATTCCACCTGCACAACTGATTACAATATTAGCCTTCTGTCAACATTACGATCGCATTTCATTTATGTCTTGTGGGAGCCCCCCAGTCGCACATATTGGGAATGTGCAGGTTCCTGCACTACACCCAATATGTGTGATCCTGTAATGTGTAAATTGGTCAACGCGTGGGTTTTCTATGCAGGTACAGCTTCCTTTTACATGAACCAGAACCCTGATTTCCCAGGATTTTTGGTTAGTGTGAATGGAAGTTGCACCCACACGGAAAATCCATGTATTGCCTAATTCACACATTATGGGATTGTACATGTCAGGTACATTGGGGGGGACCTCTGTGCTCCTGATATACACAGCTGGTGGGCTTCCACAACATACAAATGGAACACCACTATAAAGTCTGCAGTGGCCATCTTCTCAGGCTGGCTGAAGGTCTTAAACACATATGGATAAAATCCAGAGCGAAACCAAAAAGGGGTGTACTTTTTCAAACATTTTCCTACAGTATCCCCCCAATTTGCATTTTTGAAGGGAGGAAGGAGATTGATATGAATGGATCTGAATTTATTCAGCTATTCAGGAAATGCTGCCTTCAGTCTGCATTGGTTTTGTTTGCCTTTAGTGATATGGTCATATAGTTGAACTGGATTGTCTGCGTAGAATTATATCATCCCATTCTCTATGTGATCACCAATGGGCTAGGACAGACCATTTGACTTTTACCAGGAAGCACTGTCCTCACTCATGTTTGGCTTGGCTTCGGTGACATCATCACATGGCCCAATTTGATTGGCTGTGTGATTTCTAATTGGCAGAGGATACCAATATACCAGGGAAATGACCCAGTAATTGTAGGGAAAGCAGCATCAAAGCAGCAGCAGACAAAGAAAACAATGAGAGTGAATATGGTTTTTTTTAAAAAATTACCAAAAAAAAGTTTTTGGAAAGTTTCCTTCCTGCAACACTTTGAACCTTATTTGGCATAGCTCTAATCAAACCATTATCTAAAGAACACTATAAGGAAACCTGCCACAGATCCAACCCCAATTTGGAAAGCTTTCCAGAGCTGAAATCCCTATTTGATCTTAAAGCACCATAATTTTCTCCCACATAAACAAAAGTAGGTAGCATCAGCATGAAAAAAAAAAACGTTGTTGTAGGACTTTGATTTTTTTGCTTTTAGAAAATGCAATCAGTGCTCCTCAAAGCAATCATTCCATTTCCAATGACAGCAAAATAACTAACCAGTTTTAGCAACAAGTAACAAACATACCATGGTAGTCAGGGAGGATATGATTAGTGGAGAGATGTCCCATCATGCTCTTATTTCATAGTAGGCTATGTGGCAAAAAATCTGGTTTCAATGAGACTACCCTGGTTGCCATTTTCCCACCTGCGCTACCACGATATCACTCTTCTATTACCTGCCTTAGGTAAAATTACATGGTACATTTTTTAACATATCAAACCTGGGAGGGGAGTTACTTTCCTGGTTGCTGGACTGCAGGCGCAGTAGTCAGTGTACATGGAAGCCCCTTTCACATTGCCATTCTAAACTGGTTGTTATCCTTTGTTGGCCCGATTCCAAATAAAACGACATTGAGATGGAGCTTTCATACAGGGTATTTAAATAAGTTAATGATCCATGTCTGAAATGCTCCAGCCATTTCAAACCGTGCCGTTACTTTTCACCGGCTTTTTTGCAGCATATTATTTTGTGTCTTTTTTTTAAACATTCCAACTTTTGCGCTGTAGCGCTAGACCAATATAGCAATTCAATGCTACATTGCCAGCATTCAGCAAGCTTCTGAATGATGGCAATATAGCACTGAATTGCTTTGTTGGTCTACTGCTATAGCGCAGAAGTTAGAACATTTTTGAAAAGACAGGAAAGAACTCAGTGTGGGAAAGGTGAGGGGGCAGCGGCACTTTCAGAAGCACCGCGGACATTTCAAACTACACGCTGCAGCAATTCAGAAGCACAAAGAAGACTGAAAACAAAAGAAAGGAGGGGTTTTTTTAAGGCTCACCTCCACTTTGCAAACAGGGCACAAGCGGCTTTGCATGAAAAGGATTTAAAAAATCCGTTGGCAGCCAGAAGCCCAAACAGTTGTGTCTGAAATGACGCCAAAATCCGTTAACAACTGACTGACTGCTAAAACATATTATAAAGGCTGATTGAAGGGGACCACAATCTTACAATGGGACAAAAAGTGACACAGGGGCCATTCCAACTCAGGAAAACAGCATAGGGGGAAGGCAGAAGTCTCTTTTCCCCCCACCCCAGACTATCTGGTGGTAGTTCAGATGATGGCAGCACGTTTACCAGGGTAAAAGGGAAGGACCAGGGTTTCCTCGCAAGTAGGCTCTGTCCAGCCCCTCATATGCATTCTGATCCCCCAGCCTCTTAGAAGCTTGTAGCCTAGTAGGGCAGCCAAGAAGAGGAGGTGGATCAGGATAATACCAACTTTTAATGTATAGGAAAAACTGAATCTGCCACAGCCAGACATGGGGAATCGACATACCAGGAATGGATATATGGCTGCCTGATACCTCACAGTTTCATCTCTCCTTAAGCTAATAAAGTGGGTAGTATTTTCTTTGCTGCATGCACTAGCAGGGAGCTTTCAGGTAGAGGTGACATGATTAGATTCTTAATTTAGCAATTTCCTTTGAAAAATCTAAAGTAATTTAATATTTGGATCTCGCTGACTCCTGCTGTTCCTGTGCACACATCCCACCCCAGTTCTGCTGGGAATGCTCTCTTGCTCCCTTTCCTTTAGCAGAAATAAACCTTTGCTGCCTCTGGTTTCTTTCCTTGTCCTCTAGGGAGCTCCTTTTGCTAAGCAAGCCAATCTCACTTCCATAAAAATAATGCTTGATGATGAACCTCAACTCAGCATTAGACAATTGAAGAGGAGTTAAAATAGCATCACTTGCAACTATGATAAAAGAAAGAAAAGAAGTGCATGTGTAAACATGGGCTTTTCTGTGGCTTTATTTATTAAAAAGAGGTCCTCCAAGAGTAAAAAAGAGAACGTCTTGAATGTCTAAAAATTCACCTGTCTCTCTGATTCATTGTCTGTTGTGACAAGTCTATGTGGAAACAAGTCTACAGATTTCTTCCTTTTACATTTTGTAAAGCTGAAAGTAGCGTGGTGAATAAAAGTACACAGAGCAGAGCATTCTAAAATAATATGGAAAAAACAGTCTTCGGGTTGCAGATCATAAAAACATCTTTACAAGAGGGAATACCTTAGTTAAAAACCTGGGTAACGAGAAATGTTTTGGTCTGGAACATAAAGTAGGTACCAGACAAGCGTGTGGTTACAGTTACACACCCACTTTCTGCCTAATTTTATTTTGGGGTACCCCCTTGAAATGTGGTGTTGGAGGAGAGCATTACGGATACTGTGGACTGCCAAAAAATAATAATCAGTGGGTCATAGATCCGTGCCCTGACCTGGATGGCCCAGGCTAGCCTGATCGCATCAGATCTCAGAAGCTAAGCAGGATCAGCCCTGGTTAGTATTTGGATGGGGGACCACCAAGGAATACCAGGGTTGCCGTGCAGAGGAAGGCACTGGCAAACCACCTCTGTTAGTCTCTTGCCATTAAAACCCCAAAAGGGGTCACCATAAGTCGGCTGCGACTTGAAGGCACTTTACACACATAGATCAAATTAAGCCTGAACTGACCCTAGAAGCTAAAATGACTAAAATGAGGCTATCGTACTTTGGTCACATTATCAGAAGACAAGAATCACTGGAAAAGACAATCATACTAGGAAATGCTGAAGGCAGCAGGAAAAGAGGAAGGCCCAACAAAAGATGGATTGGCTCTATAAAGGAATCCACAGCCCTCAATTTGCAAGACCTGAGAAAGGCTGTTATTGGTTAAAGATAGGACGTTTTGGAGGACACTAATTCACAGGGTCACCATGAGTTGGCAGTGACTTGACGGCACTTGACACACACACACACACACACACACACACTACTGAGATCCACCCTGGTACACATAGACTACAAGGTCTTGCGTTATTCCTTTCAGGAACCCTTTTAAAGCTAATATCCACTTCTCTGGGTCCAGTTTGGGTGGGGGAAAACTAAACTTAACCCTAAAAACAGAATTGTACCAACATCCCCTTCTCTGGGTCCAATTTGGGCAACACCTAGAATTAGAGAAGGACTGGATGAAGGTTTTGAACAAACTGACGTTTAATTGGCGCTTTCACACATGCTGAGTAGTGCACTTTCAATCCACTTTCAATGCACCTTGCAACTGGATTTTACTATATGAAATGGCAAATGATTGCCAAAGTGAACTGAAAGCGCATTGGAAGTGCATTATTCAGTGTGTGTGAAAGCGTGACAAGAGAGAAATGCAGTTGGGTTGTGGGTTCGGTTCACTGGGAAAACTGGGTTCAGCTGCTGCTGGTTAGTGTTACACTTCTCCTGATGGATCAAATTTGCATTGTGGGTGTGCCTTTGGACCTCCTGGTAGTGCAGAAAGCACCTGTGGACAGGTGTGCCTTTTAACAACCGAGGCTGGTTTATTTGGCCTTTTGGTTTTATCTGTGCTTTTTAAAAACAGTTCTTTACTAATGAGCATACACCGTCATATAGCTTACTAGAGAGGTCATAGCCCATAGAGTAGTATATGTTTTGCATGAGGAAGTTCCAGGACCAGCCCTGCAATCTGTAGTTAAATGGATCTTTGTTATAAGGGGGGTGGGGGCTCTGCATGATGGTCTGGTGAGCTCCTCAGTAAGAGGAGATGGTACTGAGCTTGAAGGACCAACGGTATAAGGACCAACGGTATGAACTGGGTTACTCAACCCCATGCCACAAATACAAATCGGCATACTCTGAATGTCCACCTCCTTTCAAACACCCTTAGAAACAGACTTGCCTTTATGATGATCCTGAAATGCCATTATTAAATGGAACGATCAAAACAAAAAAGGGTTATATTAGTAGTGAGATATCAGATGATTAGTAGTGAGATATCAGATGAGATATCAGATGATGATGATATCAGATATTGAGCAATGCACAATATACAATGCACAATGTTTATCTGGTACTCTATTATGTTGATAATGTATTTAATCAGTTTATTTTTGGTTTTTTACTGTATTTTTATTTTCCCTTTTTTATTGTTTTTACTAATGTTATGTAGGTACTTGTACTGCTCTGTTATTTTATGCTGGCCAATGGCCGTAACAATAAATGTTGATCCTGAAAACAGTCAACTCCAGGGGACCAACCAAGTTCTAAGAATAACTGGAATGGGCCAAGCAGCAGTGAAGACTGTATAAGCAAACCCCTAAAAATTCATGCAGCTCTTTCTTAAGTGAACTTCCCAGCCAACATGATAAATAAGAAGGAGAATAAAAATGAGCTTTGCTGTGGTTCGGTGGGACTGCAGGCTGCTGATATAACAAAGATTTATGCCTTGAGACAACACAATCCCAATGCAAAGCATTCACATAGAGCCTCATAAAGAAGATTAATCTGACTTCACAGTGAGACATATTTCACCACAAAAGTTCTCTGAGGCTAAGATGGTATCTGGAGGAGGATGCTGAGGCAGTGCCTATAGGCTAAGATTCACTAGGCTGCTTTTTTTTAAAAAGGCCTTGCGTGTGCTGGGACTCAGCAGAAGTGGGATGAGGGGAGAGAAAGTAGTTTACTGCATAACTTACTACTGCTGCTGCTACACGGTTGATCATAGCAGTTTCTCAATGCTGCAGTCTCTACCTTCTTCCCACATCCCCTGTAGCTTTCATGTAGATTAATCAGCTGCCTGTACTGACACTCAGGAGACAACAGCTTGGTCTTCTATATGTCCCTAAAAACCATTAGGGTTATATCCGCCTTCCATTGGTTTGCCCCAGCATTTAATACCTGAAGATACATTTGCCTCTGAGCTTGGAGGTTCCATTGTTATGCCTTTGACAGACCTATGCTTCATTAAGTTGTCATCCTGGAGGCTCAGGAATGCACTGTTATTCTAGTTTGAGGATCTTAGCCAAAATCAGAAGTCTTTACTGAAGCCATTACTGATGACTGGGCTCATAGCCTGGCAAAGGTCTGACTTTCACAAACAGCAGACAAGGTGGTAAGCCTGCATTGGGACTGTTCCACTTCAGAACGTAAATGGAAGTTGACATGACAGACTGCAAAAAAGAAAAGTCCTGCATATAAGGAAGAAGGGGGAAGACCCAACATGAGACGGATTGACCCTATAAGGGAAGCCATGGCCCTCAGTTTGCAAGACGTGAGCAAGGCTATTAACAATAGGCCGTTTTGGAGGTCATTAATTCATAGGGTCGCCATAAGTCAGAAGCGACTTGATGGCACTTAACACACACACACACACACGTGGTTTTTAGTCAGCCAATCTCACCTGTGTTTCCATCATGAATCATGTGATATTAGTTTAGCTATCTAGAGGGTTGGGAGCTGGACAGTCCTTTGAACTATATGTCAAGCTGAAGATTTAATTGGCATTTTTATGGCATTTCCTGTATTTCTGTTACTTTTGGAAGAAACAATATCCTGATCAATAAAATATCATAAAATGTGAAAGCCACAGATCTCTGTCACATTCCAAGCACACACTCAATAGTGCTTCTGCTTGTTAACCATGGGCAGAGAAGACTATAATATTCTCAGGGAAACAGCACTGGGATTGACTGTTGCTTCTCTCTTGTCCTTCCTCAGGCCAGAAGAGATACCCTTATAAAGGTGTTTTAAGTCTTGACCTCATTCAAGTATTCTACCGTCTGTAACAACGTGCCGCGAGTCTAATGTCCTCATCCCATCTGGACTAGAAAAGTATCTCTTTAAGAACATTTCTCAACCTTCCAAAACTGTTAAGGCTGCGATTCTCCAGCATTGCTATAAGAGATCAGAGCCTCTCACACTTGGATTCAATGACCAGTTTTATGCTTCTTTGGAAATCATAGGTCATTGATTTCATTTTCTAGAGCTGTGTGGAATATCTATTCTAAACAGACAGAGCCACTGAACTTAAAGAATATAAGCATCTTTTCTCCAAGACGTAGCCCTTTAAGAAGATTTAGTGGGCCAAATGCTAAGCAAGAGATAGCTAGCATATTTCCTACTCTGCAATGGGGGCTTCAAGAACTCATGGCTGCTGAGGAGTCTTCTGCATAAGGAATTCTAAATGCTTTTTCTTGGAAATACCAAAGCAGTTACAAATAATGGCCGGGAATCTACAGTATGGTTTATGGAATTCATACTGAAGTCAATGGAAGAGCCAGGCTTGAATTGAAGGAATAAGTACACATTGCTTCACAGCAAGCATTGAAATAAAAAATTAGGAAATAGATTGTTCTATGCCAGCACAGAATGTGAGGAAGCCTCTTCAAGGAAAGTCAGGCGGCTGATAGGCAGTATGATACCTGGGCAAAGAGGCACACTGCTCCCTTCCATGCAGTGCAATCTAGACTGCTCCTATTGCTTGCTTTGCAACCCGGGAATCAGAAGCTTGTATAGAGAAGAGATTGGTGGTTTTGGAATAGTATCTGCCCTGCTAAATTTGCTAAATTTATGGAACAGAGGAGATTACAGGCAGAATGTTGACCATTCTGGTTGTTTGTCAGGCTCTTACAAGACTACACATCTAGGCATAATTGTGTATGAATGAGGACTCATTTTTCAAGCCTGAGATGCTTTCTTGCAAGGAAAAGAGTTCCACATGCCAAGAAACTGATGCTCAATCCATCAAGAACACTACTGAGAATAGTTACCAATAACATTCATTACATTTTGATGAAAACCTTTTACACACCGTTCCTGCTCTGAAATAACTCAGACTTTACATGCACTGGATAAGATGCTATCTACACATTTGCTCTGCCCGTAGAAGAATCCTGCATCTTGTTAGAAGTCTTGGCATGTAGGGCAATAAGAACAAAGCCTACCTTAAAGATCTGAGGTCCCTTTGTATTACGCAGGTTAAAGAAAATAGGTCGAAAGAAGGTGAACAGGGGAAAACAACTGTGAATGCATAGGTTTTATATCTTAATTTGCATTTCTGTGCCTGAGCTTTCAAACATGACTTTGACTACTAATTAAAACAAATGAGAGGAACATGAGGAAAAAAGTGCCTCTTATTATATGGCCTTTGGAAAAAATGAACCTCAAATAAATGCCTTTCTAAAAGGAGAAAAGTGAAGAGGAGGGAAATAGGAAAGAAGACAGAGAGAGGCAGAATTAGTACTTTACTATTAAAAGGCAATAAAGAGCTCCACCCAGAGTAATGCACACATCATTTTGTGTTTTCCTCAATCTAACCGTCATTCCTGTATGTTGTGCATCATGGATGGCTTTGGGCAGCTTGGACCAGCTAAAGCAACAGTGCAGTCTGGCTACTAGCATCTTTACCAAATACAATTTCAATCATAAAGACAAGAAGCAATGGAGGCTACATATATTCCGGACAAGTGCTGTATTGCTATGTCACACACTCAACAGAAATGTGGCCAATCTGCCTCTTACTCACAGGGAGCACATCTATTCCACAACTGCCAAAACAATGGTTCATCGCCATCTAAACATGTTATGTGCTCCACAGCTATGGATCCCTTGCTGACAAATCACAGCAACCTTACAAATGGCCTGCATCCACCAGTGAGGGGGTCAGATAGTTCCATCTTGTGATGTTGTGTAACATTTTTTTTTTTTTGCAGGGGTGGGAGAAGGGAATAGGAGAACCAGTGCTGGGCAGCTGCAGCTCCTAAAGATCCTCAACTCAGGCAGCAATGGTGTGCGGACTGCTGAGAGAGGAGGATCTGGGTGCTCAATAAAAGCCCCTCTCTCTATTTCTGAGGCCTTCCTTGGGGAAGTGATATTAATGTATGTTTGTCTCTGTGTCAAGTCTGAGAGCCTTGTGGTTCTGCTGGGTTTCTGTGGAATGTCAATGCCATTGGTTCTGCTGGGCATGCAAAAATGCCCCCTCCCGCTTAAGATTGTTCTCCTGGGCTTCCATGCATTGCCATTGGTTCTGTTGGGCTTGCAAAAGTGCCCCCCTCCACTTGATTTATTTCTGCTGGGCTTCTGTGGATTGCCATTGGTTCAATTTGACTTGCAAAAGTGTCCCTGTTGCTTGAATTTGTCCTGTACGGATTCTCTGATTTGACATTAGTTCTGTTGGGCTTGCCACATTGGCTTGTGGTTGTGCTGGGATTCCTGGGTTCTGCAATGGTTCTTTTGGGCTTGTTGTTTGTTCCTGCATGGGAGGCATTGACCAGCGGTTGCTGCAGGCATACTTCTTTGCTTTTGCCCTGAAGAAAGCAAGACACGCCCCCCCTTGGAAGCAATAGAGGATGAATGGGGCACCATATTTAGGGACCCATTGGATTGGACCCCATGACCCAATCTTCTTGAAACTTGGAGGTTATTCTGCGGAAAGGACCCATAGCTGTGGAGCAATTTTAAAAAGTCCCTCTAGCCACCCCCCCCCCCAGAGTCCCCATAGGATAGAATGGAGATGAATAATATCAGATTTCCGGGGGGAAACCAGATCCAAATACCATACTAATATTTGGAAACTGGAAAAATGGGAATACCAATATTTTTTTGACTCCAATATATCTAGATCTGAAAAAAAAACATGCACACCCCTACTTAGTTGATCAAAGGGTACAGAATAGGATTTAGTAATCCTAAACAGGTATCCTTAGACGTTAATCCCATTTTATTCAATGGGTTTTATCCTCAGTTTTCTGTTTCCTTGCAATGAGCTTTTAAAAATTTAACATATAATATTAATTAAAAGGTATTGTAGCTCCTTGGCATGCATTTTAATTAGAACTTTTTTCTTCCTTACTAACAAACATTTCCCATGTGTATAGCAATATCTGCAGACTGAAAATTTACTTCATGCATCTGATGAAATAGATCTAACTATGAAACCTGGATACACGTTAAGATTCCTTTTTGGTTTTGCCACAACAGACTGACATGGCTACCCCTCTAGAATTTGCCTTTTCTAGATACTCAGTTTGTGCAAATATCTCACTAGGACTTAGCCTAAGAGTTTGTTTTCAGCACAGTCTGAGTTCTGGAAGAAAAATACTTTTGGGCATGCACAGAATGCCTCTCTCTCAGCATTCAAAAACTGCAGCCTCCTTTCTTCACACTTTAATAATTCAGTAGCATACTTAATGTTACAGAGAAGCAGCGGAATCACTGAAGAATATTTTTTAAAACCGTCTGTAAAAATGAGGGTAGGACAACTACATGCCCTGTAAGAATAAAATCAGAGGTATGTTGGATCACACCAGAGGTTTCTCTAGCCAATGTCTTATTTCCCACATGAGTTAGCCAGCCAGATGCTTCTTGGAATCCCACCACCAGGGAATAAAGATAACAGCTATCCCAAAAGGTTGTCCCCTGAAAAAAACTGGCATTCAAGAGTATACTGTCACTGAACATGGTGTGGGCTGTCCGATGGTGGAATGCGCTGCCTCGGAGGGTGGTGGAGTCCCCGTCTTTGGAGGTCTTTAAGCAGAGGTTGGATGGCCATCTGTCAGGAGTGCTTTGATTGTGGGATCCTGAAAGGCAGGGGGTTGGACTGGATGGCCCTTGCGGTCTCTTCCAACCTTGTGTGATTTTTTTTTGGGGGGAGGGAGGTAGTTGTGAATTTTCTGCTTTGTGCAGGGGATTGGAATAGATGACCCTGGTGGTCCCTTCCAACTCTATGATTCTATAATTCTATGGAAGTTCCATTTGGTCATTATAGCTATTGGCCATTTGTGGAGCATATCATCTACATGACTCTGTCTAATCCCCCTTTAGAGTCTTCTAAACCAGTGGATATCACCTCATAGTAGTTTATTCAATGAATTAATTACGCAGCATGTGATATAAACTGAAACTAAGGCATTCAACTAACGCACTATTCTACATTTATAACCTCCAGTACAGATTAATACAGATCACAATGTATGTAAAGTCTGTCAGAGGATCACCCCTTTGCTACTTTGATAGATCCTTGGGAAACATTAACCTGACACAGACGTTTTCTGTTCTTCTATTTAGTATGTTTTAACTCCTTGGACAGGGTCGGATGAGTAGGGTTGCCAGGTCCCTCTTTGCCACTGGCGGGAGGTTTTTGGGGTGGAGCCTGAGGAGGGCGGGGTTTGAGACTTCAACGCCATAGAGTCCAATTGCCAAAGCGGCCATTTTTCTCCAGGTGAACTGATCTCTATCAGCTGGAAATCAGTTGTAATAGCAGGAGATCTCCAGCTAGTGCCTGGAAGTTGGCAACCCTAAGGATGAGAAGAAACAAAGTTGGAAGGGCGGGGGACACAGAAGAATTAGATGGTGGGGGGAGAAAGAAATGAAGGTACACCAGGTTAGAAGAAGAAGAGGAGGAGTTGGTTTCTCTGCCACTTAAGGGAGAATCAAACCGGCTTACAATCACCTTCCCTTCCCCTCCCCACAACAGACACCTTGTGAGGTAGGTGAGGCTGAGAGAGCTCTAAGAGAGCTGTGAGTAGCCCAAGGTCACCCAGCTGGCTTCGTGTGTAGGAGTAGGGAAACAAATTCACCAGATTAGCCTCCGCCGCTCATGTGGAGGAGTGGGGAATCGAACCCAGTTCTCCAGATCAGACTCCACCGCTCCAAACCACCGTTCTTAACCACTACACCACGCTGGCTCTCTGATGAGCTTAGGAACGACTCATGATAGGAAAATGTTTTCCTCAGCCTTCACAGCTTAAAAAGTTCACGGCCATGGAGAGCTTTCCAAAATAAAAATTGCTTGTGGGGGAAAAAGCTGCCTTGTTTGTTTATTGGGGGGTGGGTGGGCTTTTGCTTCTGGTGAGGAAGCAACGTATCACTAGCCAGTTTATTCTCTTAGAAGTTCTCCGGTGACGCTTGTAACTGTTGATCCAGTTCCGTACTGCGGTGCGGCAGATTCATCCATGGCTAGAGACAGGGATTTCTGGTACTGAGGAATCCACCTCATATCAGAGCTGAAAAAAGTTGATACAGAATGTCCTATAGTATACGACATTATAATTGAGATGGCCAACCTCTTTTTTCCCCTTTCTGGTCACTGAGGAGGGGGGGGGGGTCTCACGCCAGCCAACTGACTTGTCAATATCACCTTCCTCCGTTCCAGCTCCTGCCTCAAGCTATTAAAACAACAGAGGCTGAAACACTAGACGTGGATCGATCTCTGCATCTCTGTGTGCGAAAGCTATTGACAGGAAATCATTCGCGGGACAATTTCAACCCCTCTCTCTCGCACACCTTTTTACATCTTCCTGGATAAATTCCATGCTGCTGGCAGAGCTTTCGCTGTCAGTTCTTTGATAAAGCCCAGCGCTAGAAGCACAACACTTTAAAGCATCACGTTTCTTTTCTTGTTTATATAGGCCTGTCATAGATCAGCCTCGTATTCTTGCATACTTTTAAATAAATTGAAATTAAAAGCCACAATGCCTTACCGGTGGATTGGAAGATGAGTTTTTTTAAATATTGAGGCTGTAATATCCTGTGTGGTGTGTGTGTGTGTGAGTGTGCTAAGTGCCGTCAAGTCGCTTCCGACTCATGGCGACCCTATGAATCAATGTCCTCCAAAATGTCCTATGTTTGACAGCCTTGCTCAGATCCTGCAAATTGAGGGCTGTGGCTTCCTTTATTGAGTCCATCCATCTCTTGTTGGGTGTTCCTCTTTTCCTGCTGCCCTCAACTTTTCCTAGCATGATGGTCTTTTCCAGTGACTCTTGTCTTCTCATAATGTGATCAAAATACAATAGCCTCAGTTAAGTCATTTTAGCTTCTAGGGTCAGTTCAGGCTTCATTTGATCTATAACCCACTGATTTGGTGGGTTTTTTTTTTTTTTTGCCATCCATGGTATCCATAACACTCTCCTCCAACACCACATTTCAAAGGAGTCTACTTTCTTCCTGTCAGCTTTCTTCATTGTCCAGCTTTCACACCCATACATAGTAATAGGGAATACGATGACATGACTTAACCTGATCTTGGTGGCCAATGACACATCCTTACACTTCAGAATCTTTTCTAGCTCCTTCATGGCTGCCCTTCCCAGTCTCAATCTCCTTCTGATTTCTTGGCTGCAGTCTCCCATTTGGTTGATGATGGAGCCAAGGAATAGAAAGTCTTCAACAGTGCGGTGTAGCGGTTAAGAATATCTGGGAGGTCCAGGTTCAAATTCCCATTCATGCCATGGAAGCTCGCTGGCTGACCTTGGGCCACTCACACTCTCTCGGCCTAACCTACCTCACAGGGTTGCTGTGAGGATAAAATGGAGGAGAGGCAAATTATGTAAACCGCTTTGGGTCATCACTGGGGAGAAACACAGGCTATAAATGAATTAAATGTCCCCTTTAGTTATTGTGACAGGTTAACACAAGTGGGAACAACTGAAGTAGCTTTTTTACTTCAAAAACATATTATTTTATTTTAAAATAATTTTTATTGTTTTTCTAAGTCAAATAAACATATACATGTCTACAATTGCTAACAATCATAAAAAACATGTTATATTGTTGTTGAAACTATATCCAATATAAAAAGAAAAAGAAAAAGAAAAAAGAAGACTTCCCCTACATCTTCCTCCATCCATCAATAAGCCTATGTACTCTTTAGTATAGATAATTCCAATCCTAATATTTTTAATTTTATTCATTAAACTAAATCACATGCAATTTTAAAGATAAAGCATTGAATATATTTGTTAAAAATGAATTGATACTAACACCCAAAAAGGTTAATAAATCTCATTAATAGTAAATAGATTAGAACAATAGGTAACATTTATTACCTCCTTTAAAAGTCAATTTCTCTGTAAACTCTCCATGCCTCCCAATCACCCATAATTGCAAATTATCTTTCTAGTATATTAGTATAGTAGATTGTTCCATTTTCACCAAAGCTAAGCCTTTTAACTAGTTCCTTTTTTGTTCCAGAAAATCTAAACTCTTTTAACCAGTCCCTTTGTCCGGAATTTCTAGCGTCTTCCGCTTTTCCTCTTTAATACTAAACATCGAAGAGCATTCCCTCTGCAGACATAGGGTTCTTATAGTAAATCTGCATTGTAATTTCTTCCATCCCAAAGTCGTAGAGAGAGATCCCAGTAACTCCAGCCTTTCCACCCTTCAAATCCTCCAAGCTAGCATTAAAGAATTCTTCAGGCAGATTGCAATGACAGAAATCAAAGTCTCTCACATTCAGATCCATTGTAGCCAGCTGATCTATTGCAGTTTCTTCTTGAAGGTATGAAGCCTCTGGTTGTTTATCATGGCTTTCCAGTTCCTTTATAGGATTTTCTGTTCTTCAGCCGTCTTCTCAGAAAGTCCACTGCTCCCACATCGTCTAAGATGATGTCCAATTTTTGGTTGATAGATTGATATTGAGAGTTTATCATAGCAAGTAGTTGATCCAGCTGATTAATCGCACTTTCCATGGTTGCTGCTTTTAAAAGTTCTGTTAAAGCTTTGTTGGTAAAGTCCAGACAGATACACCGAAAAAAGAAAGTTTGTAAATAGTTTGGCAGGATTCTTGTATTGTGGATAGTACTTTAGTATTAGAATACCATCAAAGACACTCTACCATGGAGATGCTGCAGGAAACAGGATATACACAGGAAGTTGCAGGATCATGGACCTTCCGTTACCTCCTCTTGATATCCAGGAACTTGGGAGATATTTGCCAGTTGCACAAGGGAGACACACTTCCGGTCCCACGATCGATGATACTACGATGGTATTAGATGCCTTAAAGAGCAACAAGTTTCTTACTGTCTTCCGGTTCTCCAAGATTAGTCGCTTCCAGGGAAAACGTGGCTGGAGGACCTACTTAAGTAGGAAAGACATCACCACTGGGGTGGGAGGGTATCTCCTCCTCCCTCCCCTTTCTGCGTCGTAGTGTCTGATTGGTAGTTATAGCATCTTTCAAAAGATCCTGTTTGTTATGTCTACCCACCGATCAAATTGATAAGGTTCCTGCTGCCCCTGGTCAGAAGTCAAAGGGGATTAATCCTTTTCATATCCTCAGTCCCCAAGGCTTCTTTAAAACCAGTATGGCAATCTAGTCAATTCAGCCACCACTTCTGCTTCCCCTTTCCCAGGGCAATAAAATGGTCACCAAGCTCCGGTCAGGGAAAGTAGTTCAGGAAGCCCTGTAGGCAGGGTTGCAATTTGCAAGCCTCCAGGTGGGGGCTGTAGATCTCTCAGAATTACAACTGATCTCTGGATACCCTGCCCTCCCCAGGTTCCACCTCCAAATCGCCAGGAATTTCCCAACCCTGAGTTTGCAACCTTGCCTATAGGGCATATGTGACTTGCTGCACTTGTTTTAAAGAGTGCTGGGGCAGCAAAGTGTGTGTGTGGCGGGCTCTCTTCCAGATCCCAGGTGTAAGCAATGCCAGCAATAGTGAGGAGCTGGGCAGAGGTAATGGATACTGTGGCTACCATTCTAGACAGCAAAGTACCTTGATGTCAGGCCTTTACTTTTTCTGAAGTAGGGGTTTGGCAGCTGCAGGCCAGAAGCTGGCTTCCTGTCAAGGGTAGGTTCTGGCTGCTGGTCACAGTTTTGTTCTCATGCTGTGAATCCTGTTTATCCTGTCTCTGTGTTATGTCTTTGTTTCTATGAGAACTGTTATCTCTTAGTACGGCACTGTGGTTTCACTTTGTATTGCTTTTTTGCCTTGAATGCTTTTATACTGTAACCCATCTGCATTGACTCTATTAACACCCTCTCCTGCGTGAGAGGCACTCAACTTCTTAAATCTGTCTTTTTGCTCCTAATAAATTAGCATTGCTTAGGTTCACCTGCCTGAGCGTGTCTGTTTATGGGATGCTAGGGATAGACACCTGAGCTGACATTTGAGTTGCCGATGGCCGGAATGGCTGCTTGTAGTAAATAAATCCACTATCTGGTGATGAATGGGAAGCTATCAGCAATTGGTGGAGCCACCATGCTATCTCAGATTGGTCCTGGACCTTCGAATGACGCACAACAGTAGCGGGGCCTGTGAGACCTGCAAAACATCTTTCAGCTTTCTGTCTGGTTCCAACCCCCTTGGCTCCTATCAGCTGAGCTCTATGCTGCCCTTCCTTAGCCTACTATCCTCAGAGCATGTACGTTACACAGGTACAGAAGGCATTTTTATAGCAGGGGTTGTTCAAGTTTTCCCGAAAGAAGTGAAACCCTTGTCTCTTCCATTTCAAAGGCAGTTTCCCCTTGGAGTAGCTCTGTGCAGTTCCCATACAAACTGGGGCTGATGAAGTAATGGGGGAATGTGTGTGCATGGCAGGGAATGTGTGTGCAGTTCTTGGCAAGCACAATACTGTGCACAGGTGGAAGCGCATATGTTTGTTACCTTTTAAAATTACAAAACTGACCAGAAGATACACAAAATTCCCCATTCTGTTGGACGGGAACTAGATATTCCAACAGAAGGTCTGTGTCCTCATGCAGTGAAGCCGGTTTTCCAAATCATGCATCCCACAGAGTTGGATCTAATCATTTCCTCCTGCTAAGAGGAATTTTTAATTGGAGGAAGACTCCTGCCATTGGAGGAAGGACCCTACTCTCCAACGGAAGACTCCCTGTTTAGCGGGAGGGAACAGCCAGACTCATTCTGTAGTGTCTATTCGTTTGGGTTTCACCCCACTGTTTCACTGTATCCCAGGAAACAGCTTGACATTGTTTTTTTAATGTTAAGAGCCAACATACCACCCTGCAATTTCCTGACTGCTGCAAAAAAAGAAGCGACACTATCCAACGATCACGAAAAGCACAAGCTACCCAACTATATATGCACAACACACCATGCTAGACACAGATGGGAGGACAAGGTGAAAGCTTTTCCCTCTGATATGGCAGGGTTTAATTTCAGGCTTGCCATACTTCACAAAAATCAAGAAACAATGGGAACAAAATTGCTTCAAAGCTAACTTCCTTCTCCCTCTCATCTTCAGCTTTCAGTCTGCTCTAAATTGTACTGACTGGAGTGATTTAATGGGAATGACTGCTCTGGAATGAAAAGTAGCAGTTTATGTTCCCTTCTCTGCCTCTTGCAGACAGACAGGGGTTGCAAGAGCCATTTCAACCAGGTGAGACCTGAGAACCGACCAAAGCATTCCACTCACTGGCTAGTGTTGGTTCTGAATCTGAAAAGCTGATCCTGTTTATGATCTTCCAAAGATAACACTCAAATGAACTACTAGCTGTATCATTCTAATTGTATCTTGAAGAAGCGCTCTGTGACTCACGAAAGCTCATACCCTGCCAGACCTTCAGTTAGTCTTTAAGGTGCTACTGGACTCTTGCTCTTTTCTACTGCTACAGACAGACTAACACAGCTACCCATCACAAATTAACTACCGTTTGTTTAAAATGAAGAAGTTAATAGCACCCTCCTAAGCAGAGTCACACCCTTCTAAGCCCATTGACTTTAATGAATTTAGGACATGATTAGGATGGTACTGAAATTACACAAGGAACGTGCTGTTTAAGTGTTCTCAGAAACATCAAAAGAGAGCTTAAAGGGTCTTCCGGGCCCCAAATTCTGGGCCCAATACAAGCCACGTTCAAAACAACTCTCTAAACCCTCCACTACTCTCCCGCCAATCAGCTCACTCACAGATTCTGCAGTCAAAAAACTAAACTGAGATTAAATGCTATGAAGGCAAATGTCAGGGAACCAGATGGATTTTCGAAGGCTTCACAAAGGTAGTGATAAATCCAAACAGAGGTAAAGCAGCTGCAAACATTCCCCTCCCAGCACCTCCAAACTCAGTGATTGTTCACATCCCTTTGCAAAAGACTGCAGAACTATTTGCAAGGGGTCAAGGAGAAAATGGAATATATCCACACTGGGAAATGACTGAGCTGATAATCTCTCCCCCCCACACACACACACACAGTTTAGTCATATCTAATTGACCAGTTATGGATGGGGATGCTCCTGTGGATGTCATACTCCCAATGTCCTTTATACTTTGCCCTCTAGTCATGTATAACCATGTGCAACTAGAACCTGACTGGGGTGAAGTTTTGCTGCTCGGCCTTGGAAGGCAATAAAACACCGAGCACAACAAGGGGAGCATGAGCCATTTAGAATAAGGGGAATCAGCGGTCTTCACTTGCTTTTAGCGATGTCATCAGGCAGCCAATTTGTCTACTTATGACTGAACTGATAATATCTCCCCCCCCCACCCAGTTTAGTAATATATAATTGCCCAGTTATAGGAGCTCCGTGGCGCAGAGTGGTAAAAAGCAGTACAGCAGTCCAAGCTCTGCTCACAACCTGAGTTCGATCCCAACGGAAGTTGGTTTCAGGTAGCCAGCTCAAGGTTGACGCAATCTTCCATCCTTCCGAGGTCGGTAAAATGAGTACCCAGCTTGCTGGGGGTGAAGGGAAGATGACTGGGGAAGGCACTGGCAAACAACCCCGTAAAACAAAGTCTGCCTAGTAAACGTCGGGATGTGACGTCATGGGTCAGGAATGACCTGGTGCTTGCACAGGGGACTTTTACCTTTCTGGTGCAGTGCGACCAGTGTGTTTGCTACATGATCCCAGGTTGGTTGGGTTACAGCGGAAAAAATCCTTTCAAGCTAAAAATAAAGGGGGGGGGGCTTCAAACACTGGAGCAACAATGGCTGTGTGGTAAGGCACCCTAAAGGTAGAAGTTAGGGATTTTACACAGACCCTTGATGCTTCCTCCCAGAATATACATTTCATATCAAAAATTAAATCTCATAAAAATGCCTACTAAAGCAGAGTTTGCAGCATCAAAGTGCAGCGCAGCAAATACTGTGATTTGGAAACATAACAAGCAGAGCGGGACAAAGACAGGTTGCTGTTCCCAAATAGGTACACTGCAAAATTTGAGAGATGCCCCCCTACGTCCTTTGCAACATTAGCAAGGCTGCTGGGACACTACTTCTAGACTGGGCGCTGCTGTGCATGGCCTGTAAATTGCGGCCAATGATCCCCCTATAGAAGTGAAAGAAAGGTACACCTCCTAGTTCATACATTGTCTAGAAAAGAACTGCTTAGGCTTGTCTTCGCACAGTTGAATTAAAATAGAGCAGGAGTCCAGTGGCGCCTTAAAGACTAACAATTTATTCCAGCTTTTGTGAGACAGAGCTCATATGCCCGACTGAATTCCTGCTGGCGAAAGCCTATGCTGAAATAAACGTTGCTAGTCTTTAACTTTAAGGTGCCACTGGATTCCTGGTTTATTTTTTCCAACTGTGCCAGTAGCGCTTCTACAGACTAATAGAGCTACTCATCTGGAATTATGCACAAAATACGGTGACGGTCGCCCTTAGCAGTATACATCAAGACGGCACTCAGCTACCTATCAAAGCATTCAGTTATTATTTCATGAATTGCATTTATTACTGGAAATAATATATGGCTACCTTCTAATTAGTGTATAGTCCTGAAAAAACATTGTCCCAGACGTCAAGTGCTTTTGCAATTAATTATAAAATACTGTAATGCAAATGTATAACTATATAGCAGAAAAAAGCAGTAATGTCCTTTAACTACTCTATGATGTAATAACTCTCCAACATGCATTAATTTGAGTGCCGTCACTCACACTGACTCAAAGCCCCTGAGATGTTCAACTGAGGTGTTATGTTCCTCTCTTTTTTTTGTCAGACTCATAATTTCATTTCTTTTAAGAGAGGAGAATTGTTAAGTGTAGCCAAGAGATAACAAAGGTATCAGTTTTGTAGGGAAAAAAACATTGATTCTGCATTCCACATTTTGGCTCTTCATTTCTGCATCTTGTAGGCAAGCTTCCACACGTTGCTAAATTAGTGTCCAGCTCTCCCACACCAAGGGCCGGGTGCTGGCCCACCTCACCCTCCAAGTCTACTTTCTGTTGGCCATATATCAGAAAAGGTCTCACAATTCGAGGAGGAGGGTTGCCAACACCTGTGGACCCTCACTCTCGCAACCAATCTCTCTCTGATAGACATGGGATAGGTCTGGGGGTAGGCTGACCCTCAATCCCCCCATGCCCTCTCTTCAGGGACGGGCTCATGGTGATTGATGGGAATCTGGGCCACTGGCCTTCCCAGCTAGGCCTTCATCTCTCTTCCCCTCCCTTCCCCTGAGGTTTCAAGAGGCTGCCTATGGTTGCCAGGTCCCTTTTCACTACCGGCGGGAGGTTTTGGGGGCGTAGGGTTGCCAAATGCCAGGTAGTAGCAGGAGATCTCCTGCTAATTCAACTGATCTCCAGCCAATAGAGATCAGATTACCTGGAGAAAAATGGCCGCTTTGGCAATTGAACTCTATGGCGTTGAAGCTCCTCCCCTCCCCAAACCCCACCCTCCTCAGGCTCCGCCCCAAAAATCTCCTGCCGGTGGCGAGGAGGGACCTGGCAACCCTATTGGGGCAGAGCCTGAGGAGGGTGGGGTTTGGGGAGGGGAGGGACTTCAATGCCATAGAGTCCAATTGCCAAAGCGGCCATTTTCTCCAGGTGAACAGATCTCTATCGGCTGGTGATCAGTTGTAATAGCAGGAGATCTCCAGCTAGTACCTGGAGGTTGGCAACCCTACCTCTGCCTGCCTGCACAGGCCCCAGCTTCTGCAGGCTTCCTCTTCTGGTAGGGTTGCCAGGTCCCTCTTTGCCACTGGTGGGAAGGTTTTGGGGTGGAGCCTGAGGAGGGGAGGGTGAGGGGAGGGACTTCAATGCCATAGAGTCCAATTGCCAAAGCGGCCATTTTCTCCAGGTGAACTGATCTTTATTGGCTGAAGATCAGTTGTAATAGCAGGAGATCTCCAGCTAGTACCTGGCGGTTGGCAACCCTATCCTCTGGTCTGTGGCCAAGTACAGCCTGCTGCCTGAGCCCTACCTCCCATCTGAGGCCTGTGCTGGTTCTGCCAGGCGTTGAAGCTGTTGCTGGGGCATTTCCAGGCCTTGCCCTTGCCCCTTGCCCTACAGCCTCTTGTTGGATTGCCTCCCCCAACCATGCCTGGGCAAGAGTCTCCTCTGCAGTAGGTGAGTGTGGGGGTGGGGCTGTCACCCCCAGACCGTTTAGCTATTCTGGACCATTGTGCCTATCCTGGGTGAGAAAAACCTTCCTTAATCTCTCCCCCTTCCCATCTCACTCACGCCAATAATCTTGAGCAGTGTACCACAGAATATTGCAGGGGGACATCGACAGAAGTAGTCAAGCTATTTTACAGGGAAATTTGTCCATTTCTGATCTTCTCATTGAAGGATCCTAATAATGAAGCCACAGAACTCAGGGACTTCCCAGAGCAGGTTTTTTTGTTCTTTTTAAAGCAGAGTTGCGTAGCATTATAGACAGCCCGAAACTGATTCTAAGCAATTAGCTTTGCAGCGGAAGGTGTGCGTGCAAAATGAATTGGATTATGCTTCTATATGCAATAAGCTGCCAGTACAGTCAAGGTCATGGCATTCTTGGTTCTGATTTCCAGATATCCACACACTCAGAGTATTTTTACAAGCCTCCCTTCCCTGTGGGTGACTGCTGAATGAGATGCAGCTGTCAGCACTGAATGGCAAACAATGACCTTGAAATGGTGCCGTTTCAGATACCTATAAAAACATATTGCTCCCAAACTGTAGGAGTAATCTCCTCCTCCAGAGAGAGTTCTGAGCCCTGAGTTCTTATAAATCCAGGATGGCTTAATAACTTAGGGATTCCTTCTTCAGAAAAAATGAGAAAATGATTCAAGCTCAGTAATACTGAGTGGTAAGTACTACAAGAGCTGAACCAAGCAATGTCCAAGCGGTGTGCCTCCGAACAGAAAGAGCTCCAAGGTGGCAGGGCTGGCATCAGCAGCCTCAGTGATAGAGGAGGTGAGCAGCGGCAGTCCCTGCTCCTCCTCCCTCATTCACCTGCAGTGCTGCTGCTTTGGTCGTGGGGGGGGATGCCCCCTCCTCTTTGCCCACCCACAGAGACGAGGGCATGAGGCATCGGCTGCCTTGGCAGCAGAGGGATGATGGCACAGGTGGCTCCTGCTCCTTCTCCCTACTTTGCTGTCACCACAGGCGGAGGAGGGTGGTGGCAGCTCCTGCTCTCCTTCCCCTCTCCCCCACCCAACTGCAGTACCATCTTCTCCTTCTCCGCCTCCTCTGCTTTCTGCGGTGGCTCCCCTCCATTTCCTCAGTCTCATACCTGCCGCAGTTCATAGAAGTATGTTCCCTGCACAAGTGCAGACAACATTCCATGTTAGTGGGCATTTTATCCTCACCCTCCATTTAAAAAAAAAAGTTTTCAGACTTACCTGGGGGTTCCTCCAAGTTCTTAGAAATGTTTTCTGTGTACATGGCCCCAGTCCACAGATGGGACCATGTTGAGAATTAGATATATTGACAAGTGGGGAACCCACAAGGACTTGCAGGGGGCATCTTTTATTTCCCCCCTCCTCCACTATTTCTTCTTTCCGTTCTGAAAGGCACCATAGCCTTTCTCCTTTTCCTGCTTTCTTCTGTCCTAACCTATATTTTATCTGCCCCCATCTTCAGCTATATTTATTTACTTCATTTATACCCTGCCTTTCTCCACAATAGGAACCCAAAGCCGCTTACATCATTCTCCTCTCGATCCTCCCAACAATCCTGTGAAGTAGGTTAGACTGAGAGTGTGAAACTAGCCCAAGGTTACCCAGTGAGTTTCCATGGCAGAATGGTGACCTGAGTCTCCCAGATCCTAGTCTGAAACTGTAACCACTATACCATACTAGATTCTGTGGGGTGGTTGCAAGTAACAAGCAGCTGGGCCTGGGTGAGTAATGTAAATTGCCTGGTATCAAGTTGCCCAGTGGTTGCTGCCAGGTTTGGCTTTAACGAGTCCGCCTTCAAATGCCAAAACAGTCCCGGAAAGGACCCTGTCCCCTCCCCTTGCTTCTTAGTGGCAGAAACCAAGGCTTGAAGGCTGTCAATACTGTTGTAGCTGCTTAGCAATGGCTGCAATGGCCACTGAATTTCTTAAAGCAACAGGTGCTGTTTCTATTATGGGGGTGTGTGTCAATCCCTCCATGTACTTTTCCCAGATTTTAATTTTTTTCTGCAAACCTGAGGCATTTTTCAGTTCGTAGAAAGATCCACCTTGTTTGTTCATGGCTCTGGTCTCCAGATTTAAGTATCCATGGATTTGGTCACATTGAGAATTAGATACATTGATGAGGTACCTTTAACACCATATATAATTTGTACAATCCAGTGATGGGCACCTTATTAAAAATGGTTATCCATTTTCAGCATAGGGCAGAATGGCTTGATGATACACTAAAACTGATAAATATGGGATCCTACTTTAACAGTGTGCTGGGTCTAATGTGTATAACATCTAATCTAATGTGTATAAAAGCATGACGGTCACAAGACAGACTGCAGACAGACAAAGGAAACTGCTTGTTTTGTACTCACACTGAGCAGGAGGCACTTGTTTTCTTTGATGGCTCCTATGCACCCCACAAAGCCGATGATCATTACAAAAGTCCCTGTGACGATCAGCAAGTTGGCCGCTGACAGGGAAGGGAAGGAAGAAGACAGAGTGGCAAAGTTTCCTTGAGTAACAGCTAGCCATATGCCAACTCCAAGGATTCCACAGCCTCCCAGCTAGAAAAACACAAAGAGAAAGAAGGCAACTCAGACACCAAGGAAGATGCTATTATCGTAATTATCACCACTGTTATTCTTCTGTTATCATCATTAACTAAAGCAACAGTATCAAGGAACCCTACAATAAAGCTGTGATTTTTCTCACAATTATTCATACTTATGTCCTTTGGAATCATACCATGAATGTACATAAGTGCAAGCCCTCCTTCCACCTGGCACCCAGTTACGCTCAGTACTGTTAACGTGAACATAGTAAGAGATGGTTTCTTATCCCTTAAGCCTTCACATGAAAGAAGAAGAAGCAGGCATTACCAAAGTGCTATGATCCCTATTCCACAGCAAGAAATTGAAATGATTTGGACCTGCTTCACAAAGAGAACCTGTCACACAGCTAGGATTTGAAATTAAGCTCAAGGATTTCAACCGAGTGCCTTTGCTAGAACTGATGTTTTTCACTTAAAGGATATGCACACACTGAGACAAGCCAATGAAGCCTGGGCGTAGCGGAGGACCAAACAAGAGCCATCGAATAAAGCAGGCAGTTTGGTTGTTTGTAATTTGGAGTCACTGTCAACTGCAGTCCTGCTCACAGCTAAGGGCAAAGAATAACCAGTGGCTACTCCACATCAAGCTACAGGTCAGGGGTACTCAAAGATACTACAACAAAATTAACAGCATGCAGGCTCACAGGAACGCTACTATAAGAACCACAATGAAACCAAAAAAGGAATTACAGTAATGCCGAAATAACACCAGAAATAACACAGTTGTGCATATAAACCTCTATTAAAAAGGTAAAGGTCCCCAGTGCAAGCACCGGGTCATTCCTGACCCATGGGGTGACGTCACATCCCTACGTTTCCTAGGCAGACTTTGTTTGTGGGGTGGTTTGCCAGTGCCTTCCCCAGTCATCTTCCCTTTACCCCCAGCAAGCTGGGGACTCATTTTACCGACCTCAGAAGGATGGGAGGCTGAGTCAACCTTGAGCCGGCTACCTGAAACCAACTTCCGTTGGGATTGAACTCAGGTCGTGAGCAGAGCTTGGGACTGCAGTACTGCAGCTTACCACTCTGCGCCACGGGGCTCATAAATCTCTATTGTGTGTGCAAAGTGCCTTCAAGTCGCAGCCGACTTACGGCGACCTGTTTTCATTTACAACCCTAATATTACAAAACCATATAAACCAAAGGTACAACACTGAGCTCCATGGCGCAGAGTGGTAAGCTGCAGTACTGCAGTCCAAGCTCTGCTCACGACCTGAGTTTGATCCCAACGGAAGTTGGTTTCAGGTAGCCAGCTCAAGTTTGACTCAGCCTTCCATCTTTCCAAGGTCGGTCAAATGAGTACCCAGCTTGTTGGGGGTAAAGGGAAGATGACTGGGGAAGGCACTGGCAAACCACCCCGTAAAACAAAGTCTGCCTAGGAAACGTCGGGATGTGACGTCACCCCATGGGTCAGGAATGACCCAGTGCTTGCACAGGGGACCTTTACCTTTTACAACACTGAGGCAAGTATAATCAAACATGCTCCAAGGCATCCTGTATAACATAAATCAATAATAGTCCAGCTGTGCTCAAGAGTAGAGGTGTGGCACTATCATTGATTTATGTTATGCAGGGTGCCTTAGACCGTGTTTGTTCATACTTGCCTCAGAGTTGTTCCTTTGGTTTATATGGTTTTGTAATATTAGGGTTGTAATAGATATATATATATATACAACTGCCACGTGTGTTATTTCCTGTGTTATTTCCGGCATTATTGTAATTCCTTTTTTGGTATCATTGTGGTTCTTATAGTAGCGTTCCTGTGAGCCTGCGTGCTGTTCATTTTGTTATAGGTCAGGAATAGGCAAGTTCTTAAATCGGGGGACAGGGTGGGGGGATGGTGGATTCTCCCTGGCCAAGCTGCTTGATCCACCAGTCTTCAACAGTGACTACTTATTTCTCAGTGGGAGGAATGACTACAAGGGGAAAGGAGGTGTGACTCTCCTTGCACCTGCCATTCCTGTCCGTGCCATATTCTGAAGTGCTGCTTGGATTGCACTGCAGGCTCCCCTGCTGGGAAAGAGAGGGGCATCTGCCAAGTAAGAAGCAGTTCCATGTGAAAGGAGTTTGGTGGAAATATCTATTTCGAGGAACTGAGAGAAACCACCAGTGTGGCTCTTAGGCCTCCAGTTCACCTTTCTTGGCCGGGGAAAGAGGGCGGGATACAAATTTGGGGGGGGGGGATGAGGGACAGGAAATACTCCTTTCATCACAACAACCAGGGTTACACATGAGAAGGGAGCAGGTAAGAGGCAAATATTAATATGCAAAGTGATGTGTGAGTTGTTTTGTAGCACAGAATCTCTAGTCTGTCAATTACAATCCAAGTGGATTCATGGCAAAATAGCATCTTAGGATTTCACCCCATAAATGCTCTTGCAGAGGTTTGCAACATTAACATGGAACAAAACAATTTCAAACAATAGTTAAAAGCATAACATTTACAGCATAATAATGACTACAACTGACCTGCATCAACTACTGACAAGTGCTAAACGCAAGGATTGTCTCAAATAGGAAGCAGAGCCATTTCAGAAGTGGGCAACTTGTGACCAATGATCATAAGCTGTAAACCGGCCTCACTTACATTGGGATGTAGTAATTCCTCAACAGAAATTTCAAGAGGTTTTTTTGACAGTGGGGAGAGTGGAACAGTGGGAATGGGGGCAACCATGAGAAGTTTCTTGGACTGCAAATCAGCAGAAAGCCCGCACTCAAAGGACTTCTGTCATCAGCCACAGAAGCTCAGTGTTCCCATCAAGTGCATAGCCAACATTTGTCAACCTGCCACTCCTAATTGGGAGAAAGCCCAAGAATTCACAGCAATTCACGTCAAACTGCAAAATTAAGCAGGAAAATAACATCACAAGAGGAATTTTGCATAACACTCACACCGTAGAATGCCTTTTACTTGTCATGAGTTTCTATTGAGTTGAAAAACTGCCCATATTCCACATCAATCAAAGGTGAAAAGAGAAACACAGGCATACATATTCTTCCCAGTTACAGCGGCAGAAATGCCCTCCCAGGTCCCAGGCCCTTCTTCCCAAGGCTCTCTGGGCACAGGCATATATATAGGGTTGCCAGGTTCCTCTTTGCCATCAGTGGGAGGTTTTTGGAGCGGAGCCTGAGGAGGGCAGGGCTTGGGGAGGGGAGGGACTTCAATGCCATAGAGTCCAATTGTCAAAGCGGCCATTTTATCAAGGTGAACTGATCCCCATCGGCTGGAGATCAGTTGTAATAGCAGGAGATCTCCAGTTAGTACCTGGCGGTTGGCAACCCTAGTCTCTGCCTGGAAGTGTCAGTCTGACAGCCAGGGTCCAAATCCTCTGCCTTGACTTCCACAAGCCCCGCTGGTGTCTTTGTGGCTCTCACAGGCCTGTCTGTCCTGCGTTTTCCCCTCAAACCCCTGCTCTCTCCGTTCCTTCCCTTTTTTCTCTGTCCTCTCCCTTCCCCTACCAGGAAAAATGGTAACTGTGACTTGGGTCAGAGTCAGGGCTGCTGGGGAATGGAGTCCCTCGCTAATTCCATTACAGTGGGGTTGCCAATTCTGGGTTGGGAAACTCCTGGAGATTTAAGAATGGAGCCTGAGGAGAGTAGGGTTTAGGGGGCGGTACCTCAAAAGGGTATAATGTCATAGAGTCCATCCTCCAAAACACCCGTTTTCTCCAGTGGAATTGATCCCTGTTGTCAGGAGATCTCCAGGCCCCCACCCGGAGGTTGACAACCTATGCATACATCAGTAAGTCTGGTGTGGTGTTGTCATTCAGATAACAGAGAAAAGAGTAATATTAAATGTCTGCCAGAAGTGGGTGAAGCAAAAAAGAAAAATGAAAAGCGAATAGAAAAGTGTGGGGGTATAGGTATAGGTGTAGGTATATGTATATGTATAGGTGTAGGAGTAGGAGTAGGTGTAGGTGTGTATGTGTTTGTTGGTTTTTAGTCTAGGTAAATAATTCTATGTCCATCAAGCATGAATGAATTTGCCCCTGGGTGGGCTCATGGGATCGGGGACCATGGCACTGTGGGTTCAGCGAAATTGTTATCTGACAGCCCACTGGACATGTGGTTGTGAAATCCACTTTAATTTTTTTTAAAAAAAATACCAGCTGGCTGACAGTGAGGGGATGCTATGGTTATGAGGAGATGTGTAATTGACCCATCAACCAGAGGCCTTGGAAAAGGCACCGTGAGCTTGCCAATACTATATGGACCTGACCTAACAACCAGAGGCCTTGGAAAGGGCACTGTGGGGCCGCCAACACTGAATGCACCACGACGCTGGGCATTAAGTGTGCGGATGGGCGGGTTGATTATCTCTCGCGATATGTCTGGTAAAGAATCTATATGTCTTTAATACATGGATTTTTAATCCCTGTTTATTTAATGATATGTACTTATGTGAAATTAATAACGGTATGTGCTGTGACGATATTCATGGGGTAAGTAGATTTATGCCTAATTATACATAGTATGTATTATATAAAATTAATAATAATAAAATTAATAATAATCTCAAATACTCAAGGTGCAATCTGCAGCCACATTAGAAAGAAAAGAAAGAAAAAAACACTCTTCAATATTTACCCCTCACCTCCAGTTCTTAAGGATGACTAGATTAGAAAGCTCAGAGCCCACCGTGAATGCGAAGCATGGGTTGACTTTATATCATGGCCGATGTCATGGCAGCCCTGACTAAATGGCTCCTCTAGCTGCCAATTGACTTAGGAGTTCTACTGTTACCAAGAGCACAGGGATTGAGAATAACGGAAAGATTTCTTTTCGGTGCTGATGCCACTCACTAATAGCATAACATTTGCACAGCAGGTGAGGGGCACAAAGATGGGAAAGAGATTCCCCAGCCTGCAGACAGACAACTCTTCGGCAAGGGCTGTACCGTAGCCAGAGCTCAGTGACAACGCACACGTTTTACAAGTATAAGGCCCCTGATTCAGTCTCTGGCATTCTCAAGTAAAAAAGGATTCACTGAGGGGCTCCTAGCTTCTCTGAAGCATGACCCTTTTAAATCCTCATGGCAAAAAATCTTAGATGAGAAATTGTCATTGTTGGGCTTCTCGCAGGATGTGTTATTCGATCTTGGAAAAACTGAAGCTTTCACCAAAATTAAAAAGCGCATTAAAGAGCTTGATTATAACAGCACTACTTTTCGTGCTCACCGCGTTTGTTCATCTCAGTTTTTCGGAATACCACCACCACGCGGTTTGCCCGCTTACACTTATTATTTGACCACTCCTCGTCTTTCTAGAGCCTTCTGTTTAGCTAGACTGAATGCTAACCCCTCTATGGTTATGCAGGGCAGAATTTTGAATATACCATATTCAGACAGGACCTGTCCTTGCTCTTCTGGCTCTATTGATTCATTAGCTCATGCCCTCTTGGAATGCTGCTTTTATGAAGAATGCAGATCACATTATATCTCTCCCCTTTTAACATATAAATCTAATGCCTCTGTGTCTGACATAATGCCTTTTTTATTAAATGACAGGGATCCCAAGGCTACATTGTCAGTGGCAAGATTTATCTCAGTCCTTATATCCCTCAAACATTAGATTTACACTACTCAAGATCAATGGATCAAGGAGCTTCTAAGGGATAAAGGAAAGGAAAGTAAAAAGGATGGCTGGTCTAGGAAAGGGCTTCTGACTGAAAATCTGGAGAGATGCTGTCTTTCAAATCAAAGTTCTATTGTGCCCATCCTCCAAGGATGTTTACATGGTTCTAGGTTATCTCCTCATAATCCTAGGAGGTAAATTAGGAAAAGATAGAATGACCAAGGTGGCCCAGCAGAGTTGGTATTTGAACCTGAGTATCCCAGATCATAGTCCAACATTCTAACTCTGTACCACACTGGCAGACATGAGGATGTCCTGAGTCCCCTCCCCTTCCCCCAGCAGACCTTTCCAATCCAAGCAATATTTAATCCCAGGGATGTTGGACCCACATGGAGTAATAGCCAAGCAGCTCAGGAGGCTGCAGTGGGGAGGAGGAAAAATGCAAAATTGCTCTCTCCTCTCTCTTGCATCAGCAGAGCTGTACTAATAGAAGAGGCAAGAACAGCAGTTTGGTCCCTTCCCACTCCTCACTGCAGCCTCCCAACCCCAAGGGAGGGGCCGTGGCTCAGTTTGTAGAGCATCTGCTTGGCACGCAGAAGGTCCCAGGTTCAATCTTCCTCATCTCCGGTTAAAGGGCTAGGTGAGTAGGTGATGTGAAAGACCCCTGCCGGAGACCCTGGAGAGCTGCTGCCGGTCTGAGTAGACAATACTGACTTTGATGGACTGAGGGTCTGATTCAGTATAAGACAGCTTCATGTGTTCATGTGTTCACATGACTATTACTCCATTGGGTCCTGCGAGTCCAGGAATAAACTTTCCCAGAGTCAGAAAGGAGTGCTTGGGGAGGGGAATGAAGGAAAGATGTGGCCATTTCCACTAACACATCACAGGATCCAACCCCATGCCCTTAGTAATCAACAAGCCAGGAGACTAAATCTCTACTGAGAATCTGGGTACTCGCCATTTCTTTACTTTTGTCTTCTGGGCCTCCCATTTATAGACAAACCACCCCTAAGTTATTTGCACTGATGCAGATCGAAGCCTGCACAACTCACGCGCCACCGTGTTGAATGATGCCCATAAGTGAAGTATGTAATGGCAGCCTACTAGCTGCATGGTGAACCTCCTGTCTTAGCTGCCAGCCTGGGACTGCGAATGAGGGGTGTTATCGAGTGCCTTGCAGGCCACAGTATGCAGCTGTTGAGCTGCATTTGGTTTGATGGGTGACAAGCTTGATATAAAAGTAGGCATAAGATCAAACAGTAAAAGAAAATGAATGCATGACTGACTATATAAGCAGGCACAGTTTGACATTCAACTCACATAAACAAGTACTATTCAATAATCTTCCAATGAAAAATAAACAAAGATAATTATCTGGCTTGAAGACTACTTTGTGTTTCTACTTAATTCTTGTAGCACAGAATCAAGCCTTTCTTTAAGATGATAACAGACTGCCACTGTTACCACTGACTGGAGGAAAATGAATGGCAACATTTGATGTGCATTTCCGCCAAGATTAAGAAGAGTATTGTTGCGCATTTCTTGATTGCACGGAATGTGACTGCTGCTATTAGTGCCTCAAAGATAAATCTTTCCATCAGCAGAGAGGGAAACTTGAACTATATTGACAATGTCAGCACACAACATTCTTCCAAAAGAAAGAAAAGGTGGGGGGGGGACATGCAAACTACAGAAATAACTGAACAGCAGAGCCATCTGGAAGAAAATTTTAAGGATTTCTCATTTGGTTTAGCAACAAGGGAATGGAAAGCTTTTATCTAAAGATAAGGAAGGCATGAACTAATAGCCAAGAAACATACATTGCTAGCAACGTACCTTATGAACATTCTCTTTGGATATGTCCTGTGACCAGAGTGACCACATTAAGAATTCTTATGCCAGATCCAATCTATCCAGCCTAACGTTTGTTTTCCTAGAGCAGCAATTCAATATCATGTACTCATGAACAGGGCATGAAGGGGGTTGCCTTCCTCTGATGATTCCCCCACTAATGAGTACATATGGATCAGAAAGGTACACATGACTGATATTAATGCCCATTCCTCATAATCTCCTCTTTGAGATCTGTGAGGATGATGAAGTACGCCATGCAATGCTGATTCTGTGATCTTAGGCAGTTCATGAGAGGGAGGGCATCTTGGCCATCTTCTGGGCATGGAGTAGGGTCACTGGGAGTGTGCGGGGGAGGTAGTTATGAAATTCCTGCATTGTGCAGGGGGTTGGACTAGATGACCCTGGCGGTCCCTTCCAACTCTATGATTCTGTGGTTCTATGATTCTATGCCAAGGAGCAGAGCCTCTTCACTGGTGGATTCCACTCAGTGGAACACATTGCCCATCAAAAGAGCCATGTGTCAGGCTGCTATCTCGGTTTCAGTATTGTTTCTGTGTCGGTACTGTACTGTCTAGCCTCAAGGCCGACCACACATACCAAGGCCTGGGAATACTGCTCCTGGGAAAGTTGCCTCTGTCTGTGTATGCTGATGTTGTATAATCTCCCGCCATTTACTGCCTTATATTATCGTTCGGCTAGTAAGACTCTCATAGCTGCCATAGTTCCCTGTATGCACTGTATTGCCTTTTTGACCAGTAAAAGCCATCTGCTTGGATTCTATACGACTCAGTGGTGATTTCTGGTTCGAAGGGTCAGGAGCTTACATTATGGCAGCTATCCCTCATCTTCTTTATTATACTACTAGTCAGGCTGGA